>NW_028327172.1:73507972-74757972 GCF_987537825.1 Furipterus horrens
AATGGTGAGCTTTGTGTCCTTGTTAGTAACAAGAGGTTAAAAGATAAACACACAGGTAAAAGCCCAAGGAGGGCCATGTCCAGACAACATTGTGCAGTAGCTCTTGTGTTCTGTGGGACAAAGGAGTCCCATGTGGACACTTCCCTTCCTGATTTTCAGTGGCCCTTTCATCAAGGAACCCAGGGATGTCAAGTGACTGGGTACCTCTGGTTAACCTAAACAAACTCAGCTCATGTCCTTTATTCACAGTCAGGTACAACTGCAAATTAATTCTTCCCCAGACTTTCCTGCTGAGCCGGTAATTATATATATGTGTAACTATGCTACTAAACAGGGAATTCGGAGTGCTCTGGGAATATGAAACAAAGGATCCAACCATTTGAAGTTTAGGTAGGATTTGGCAAGGCAAAGAAAAACATTCCAGGGCAGAATAATATAATAGCATGAAGGAAGAACAAAAGTTAATGGAGAGTGTGTGGGGTTTGTTAAATTCTATACAGTAATGGTGCAAGAGAAGGCCATATGTGCAGCCAAGGAAACAATTGGTTTGGAGAATGTTCTGGTGTCAGGCCATTTATGCTGGTTCTGTACTCAATTCAATGTGTTTGGGAGATTAGGTAGGTCTTTGCTCTGGAAAAGCCCTCCTCACCATTCATTCACTGGAACCATGATCTCCTTGGCAGATAACAGGTCTCTTCGCCACCTCTTTCATGTAAACAGAAATTCATTTTCAGAATGCCTCTTCCATATGTATCTGTACTTGCTGGTTTCTACACTTTAAAAATCTGGAACACCCTCAAATTGAATTGCCTTTTGAAACCATCAAAGATTCTCATTTAGAGGCAGGCAATGCAGGGTCAGAATGTGTGTCGTTCTGGATCAGTTTGTTCCAGCAAAATTAAGTAGGAGACATCGCTTGCACTTTGCATGCATACCAATAAGCCAAAACAAAAAGTGATTACTGCAGCTCATTGCCAGAAAATTAATGCAAAAGCCCCTGTGTATAATGTTTCCCTTGGACACCTGTGAATGGGTTCTAATTGTATGAAAGGAAGTCTATTCTTCCTGGCATGGTGCACATAAAACACTCTGGAGAGGTAAGATTGCTACAGGCCTGCCCTCCGTGATTAGGTAGGCTGTTTACTCTCTCCTCCTGTGGCCGTCAGCACCCCCATGGCATGGAGATGGGAGTGCCTTAGCCAAGGTTGTAAAAGTGACCTGGACAGAGCTAGACAAAAATCTCAGGTTTTCTGCTTTGTAGGCACTTCTTTAATCAGAAACCAATTGCTGTGCTGGTTGCTTAGCATGTGGGACTATGAGCAATTTTTTAAATACTTTTCAGATATTTTAACAAGTAATTATTAATTTTACAGACCAAAAAGAGCCATATTTAAACATATTGACTCTGTAAGATTATATAGTCCTCTGCTGGCTATTTTTATACATGGGGATGGAGCTTCTCTTATCACCATCCTCCTTTCATAATAATAATTAGCTTCATTATGATACTGTAAAATAGCTGTTATTATTCTTATTTTACAGATGATGAAACTGAGGCTTATAGGGAATAACTTGCCCAAGGCCACATGGTACTATTATAGTAAGGAGTCCAACCCATGCACTTCTGATTTTAAAATCTGTGCTTTTTCTATGTAGCTACAAGTTTATTAAGCTATTAAGTTCCTGGCATGTCAGCTGCTTTAGTTCAGACCTGGCCATGGGGAGCAAGGGGAAGCAGCAATCTTCTTTCTCTGAAGGGCAACTGACCACTTGCACAGACCCAGAAGTTTCACAGAAACCTAGGGGTTAATAGTTCTCAGATGCACCTACCCAGAAGACCCCAGCCCTGATCCCAGGGTCTCCTACTTACTAGAGCTCTGACTTTGGTGCAGATGATTTTGTAAGGCTGCAAATTCAGCCTTCTATGAAGTTCTAGCTATTTTACAATTAGGTGTTAGGCGTGGTCTTTATCAGAATTGGACTTGACCTAAGCTTATTGTTTCCTCTCTTCAGTTTGTAATGGTGCTCAGCAACACCAACTAATTCTACACAGCTGGAATTTTAAATAATGTGGAGAATTCTGAATTATGCAATTAATAATATTAGAATATCCATGAAGCAATGCAGTAGGACCTTACTTCACACTATATCAAAATTAATCCAAATGTGATTAAATGTAAAAAAAAAAAAAAAAAAAGCAAACGTCAACAAAACTAAGAAAAAAAGTATAGGTTAATATTTAAACAATCTTTTTTTTTAATTGTACACTTAAAATTTATATAATTTTATTAACCAATGTCACCCCAATAAACTTGATTTAAAAAGCGAACCAAGATTTTCTCTCAAGACACTTAAAAAATCTACTTCTTAATTTTTCCTATATCATTTTTTAAAATAAATAAATAAATAATTTTTTAACAATAAAAAATAAAAATCCCTCCCTCTCAGACTTAAGACCCTTTATAATCTTATAAAGGACAATGGGTGAAGGTCTTGAACTCCTCTAAATAAATCCAAATGTGATTAAATGTAAAAAATTAAAGGTTTTCTAAATATTTCACAAAAGAAAAGAAAAAACAATATAAGAAATATCATAGTTTTAATTATCAATTATATCTCAAGAAAGCTGGAAAAAGAAAGATTGATAGTTTTAACTAATTTTTAAATTTTTCAATAGTTTTTTTAAGAATATATCAATAAAATAAAAAACAGTGCAAATTGCAATATTGTAACAGGTATAACATACAAATATAATACATGTGTGTATGTATGTATATGTCTATATTTAGTAGCTATATCCTTATTAGAGCATAAATTTATTTGTCTATCTATTGAAAAAATACATTAATATAAGTATAGTAAATGGGAAAATCACAAAAAAACTTTAAGTGGTTGAAAAACATGTGGCAACCTATACATTATGGTTTTAAATAAATTCAAATAAAAATTACATTACTATTTAATTTGGAAAGCCTTTTAATAATTACTTTTCATTACTTACATGGAAATTTAAAACAATTTAAATGCTTAATAATAGAATGTTTCCAATACATGTAATTGTACATGCCTAAGAATGGAATACTCTTGTAGTCATTAAAATTTTTTATGATTCGAGAGAAACAAGATGCCGGAGGAGTAAGTGGAAGCTACACTAACTTCCTCCCAGAACTAGTCTGGATTTACAACGCAATTTTGGAGAAATCATCTGGAATAACCAACCGAACACCAGCTGGAGAGAAGTCTTATAACCACGGAGAGACAGAAAAGGCCGCTACATCACAACGCGACCGGTAGGGAGTGCGGAGACGCGGAAGGGCTGGCTGGGCTCACACGGGTGGCAGCTGAAGGGACTGAGAAACAGCTCAGCAGCCGGGGATTCCCCCTGAGAAGGGCAGGGTCTAAACCCCCAGCTGAGCTTCCCAGCCTACAGCAACAGAGTGGAAAGTATAATAGTATCCAGCTGAGAAAAGCGAAAAGCCACAGGGTTTCTTGCTAGCCGGAGAGAAACAGCAGGAGAAAAAGAGCTCTTAAGCGGATCACATACAAAAATATTTTGGCCCCCACTTACCCTGGGCTCAAGCGGGGGGAGGGCAGAGAGGACAGGAAATGCTTGGGGAGAGTTTGGTGTGGTGGCTTTGAGGGGAGAGCTGGGGAAGTGGCCGGCTGGGTCCCAGTGCTGACTCATCCCCACACTGCAGGCAGACCATTCCCGGCCAAGTGGCGTCAGCCTGAGGGGAAGCAAAGGCCCTGCCTACAGGAATTAAGCTGCCACACCCACGGTCCTTAAGCCTGACAGCTAATCACAGATTGAATAGATTATCAACTAAAGAAGCCAGACAAAGGCAGTAGATCCCTGGAAGTCTCCAACAGGCTGCCTAGGCCCAGACTGGTACAGGATCTGACGCCACCAGGGGCAGATCCAGGAAGTGCAGATCATTCTAAGAGCACCAACAAACAATAGGAGTCACAAAAATGGGGAGACAGAGAAACAACCCCCCCTTGAAAGGAAAGGCAGAGTCCCCAGAAAGAGTGCTAAATGAAATAGAGGGGAGCCAACTATCAGATATGGAGTTGAAAGCATGGATTATGGAGAAGCTCAATGAGCTCAGCGGAAACTACAAAGAACTCCAGAAAAACTACAGTGAACTCCAGAAGAACTATAAGGAACTTACTGAGAATTATACCAGCATGAAAAAGGACATAGAAGCTATCAATAAGAGCCAGGAGGAAATGAAGAATACGATCTCTGAATTGAAGAACACAGTAGAAGGAATTAAAAACAGGCTAGAGGAAGCAGAAAATCGGATCAGCGAGCTGGAAGACAATGTAGACAAAAACTCACAGACAGTGCAACAAAATGAAAAAAGGCTGAACAAGATTGAAGAGGCTCTAAGACAGCTGCAGGACAACATGAAACATAATAATATCCGTATCATAGGAATTCCAGAAGGAGAAGAAGAAGAACAAGGGATAGAAAACCTCTTTGAAAAACTAATGACAGAAAACTTCCCTAACATGAAGAGAGAAAGAATCATGCAAGTCCAGGAAGCACAGAGGGTCCCAATGAAGATGAACCCCAACAGGCCCACTTCAAGACACATCATAATTAAAATGCCAACATTCAAAGACAAAGAGAGAATCCTAAAAGCAGCAAGAGAGAAACAACTAATAACATACAAGGGAGCTCCAATAAGGCTATCATCAGATTTCTCAGCAGAAACACTACAAGCCAGAAGGGAATGGCAAAAGATATTCCAAGTAATGAAAAACAAAGGCCTACAACCAAGAATACTCTACCCAGCAAGGCTCTCATTCAAAATGGAAGGTGAAATAAGGAGTTTTCGAGACAAAAGAAGGTTAAAAGAATACATCTCCACCAAACCAGTATTGCAAGAGATGCTAAAGGGTCTGCTTTAAGAAGATGAAGAAACAGAGAGAGACAGAGAGGAACACCAGTACAAAGGGGGAAAATGACAATGAATGAGTACTGAAAGAAAGAAGGAACTTCTACCATTTGCAACAACATGATTGGAACTAGAGAGAATTATGCTTAGCGAAATAAGCCAGGCAACAAAAGAAAATTACTTTATGCTATCACCTGTTAAAGGAAACTAATAAACAACACAAACAAATGAGCAAAATTGAACCAGAGGTATGTAAACGAGGAATAAACTAACAGTAACAAGGGGGGAGATGGGAGGGAGAGAAGGGGTAAGAAGGGGAAGGGTCTAGTCAAAGAACATGTATAAATGATCCATGGACATGGACAGCTGGGTGGGGACTGAATGTGGGAGAAGGGAGGCACAGGGTGCAGGGAAGCAAGTGGGGGAAAAAAGTGAGACAACTGTAATGGAAAAACAAACAGAAAAATTTTTAGTGGGGGGAAAAATAAAAATATAAAGAATAGAAATGCAAGTTCAGTGAATATTAGAAGGACAAGGATTTTCCCTCACACTGTATATATTTTCTCCCTATCTGATCCCTCCAGAATTTGGCATTCTAAAGAAGTAAGTAATGACATAAGTTTCTTTGCATAAAACTAATAAGACCAGTTGCTAATAACGATTTATTTGACTAAGACTTTGACTGGAATGTCATGCCTAAAGGAGACATGCTTGGGCTTTGGTTGTTACCAAAAAGCCCTGAGCAACTGGGACTGACTTTCAAAGGTAATAAAAGTCCACGAGATAAAAGGCCTGGTACCTTGGATGGATGAGCGGTCCATAGCAATCTTTCCAGGGAAGGAACGAAGGTTGTTTTCCTGAAAGATGGCTGGAAGGGACCTTAAGGCACAATGGAAAACCAGGAGGACCTGGAAAAGACAGGTGTTTACAGGCAAGGCTGAATGCCAGGTATGTGGCTCAGCTTCTGTGCCCTGAAGGGCAGACTGAAGGTCACCCTAAATGTTCCTTGCATAAGTTCCAGCAAAGCAGAACTAAAGATCATAAGTGATCATTTGCTGCTCTTGTTGTGTTTATGCAAATGAACAGGATAAATTAAAAATGGACTTAATGCAGTCCCTTTAATGACAAGGAGGGTAATCTTAGGGAGAAAAATCAAGATTCAAGGAAGATCACAATGCCCAGTGGTAGACTATAAAGTAGTGCAGCTAACCGTCTTTAAAGTTTCTTTTCATTTAAAATTTGTTTTCATTTGAAAGTTAAACTATGTCTGTGGCATTATCAAAGATGTTTAATTTACAAGCAAGAAGAATGTCAAATGCCTTGCAACTGGATGTCTTTCCGATAAGACAGTCCTACAGATCTATAAACTTGTGTGTGGGTTATGTTACATAAATTAACATGTGTTTTCTGTTTTCAAAGGGCATAAGCCTACGATCTCATTACCTGAGTGATTGTCTGTATGTATAGGCCTCACTTAATCCTGTCTGCATTGCTGCCTCCTGAGACTCAATGGTTTGGCTGAACTAAGTGGCTGGGTTGGTGAAGAATGGGGTGGTCTGTGGGCTTCACCTTAAAACTGGTTTCTCTTTTCTATCTTAATGGCTTGGACAGAAAGAGCCCAGAGGCCTGAGAGGGGGGAAACCTAAAATATTTCCCTCAGTCCAAACTAAGTATAATGGGCAAAAGGGTTTTGGACAGGTGAGATGTACCTGGTATACCTTCCTCTAAAGAAGCCCTTCTTTTCCCTAATGTTGGACATTGAAAAATTAATACCTGTCTTTTGTCATCTAGTGGTTACGGATTGAATGATGTCCTTTAACACTGTTGCCCCCAGAATACAACAAGGATGCCAGCCTGTTAAACCAAGCATGCCGTTGTCCAGAGACAGCCAACCAACCTGGAGTCTGCACGATCCTTCCCTTTGTGGGAAGGCCACCCTCCCCTCCACACCCCCACTCTTATTAGGGATTTCTTGACCCAAGGGTAGGTAGGATGACGACCATGTCCAGCTTGAAGCAGCTAGAGGAGCTCGAGACCTTCGCCCATTGTCCTTTATAAGATTGTAAAGGGTCTTAAATCTGAGAGGGAGGGATTGTTATTTTTTATTGTTAAAATATTTAACTAATTAATTAATTTTTTTTTTTTAAAAAAAGAAGAATATATGAAAGGGTGAGCCATGGGCATGGACTTGGGGAGTGGATTGTCGGGGAAGGGGGGTGCTGGGCGGAGGGGAGCAAAGGGGAAAAAATTGGAACTATTGTAACAATATAATCAATAAAATATACTTAAAAAATTTTTATGATTCAAAATAATAGGAAACATGTTCAGCATATATCATGTGAAATAATATATTTTTTAAAAATTATGTGTCTGTACATAGAGGAAGGACCTAAAGGATATATTAACAATGTTTCCTATGAGTGGTGGAATAACTTGACTTTAATATTTTTCATTTTGTTTATCTATTTCATGTAAATGTCCTAAAATGAGCATGCAATGTTTTTGAAATAAGATTTGTAGTTATTAGCTTTTAAAAGTACAATTTTCCTAACTCCCCTTAATTAAATGGATATTCAATCACACTTGTGATAAAATTTTGGAGAGGAACTTGGGAAAATACAGAATGGATAGGTGGACTCCTAATAGCTCATTGGAGAGTCTGGGTATGGAGTAGGGAGTCCTGACAGAGCTTGCCTTGCTTCTTCTCCCTTCCTTAATGCCCTGCTCTCACTGCCTCACAGGCCAGTCCTCGCCGTGGTTGAACAAGTGGCCTCTGTTCTTGCCAGAGTTGACATCAGCACCACTCCATTCACAGCCTCTTCATCAGAATATCAGCCCTAGTTTACAATGCCACACTGAATGCTCAGATGCAAACTGCTTCCCTGGTGATGTCAGATTTATTGTGTTTGAGCTTGAAGGTTCTATACACATCAATTAGGACCAGACAGAATTCTATCCAAAAGTTTTATAATAGTTAGGCAGGAATATGAGTCATTCAAACTCAGTATTATGGAAGTTTCAGAAGAGATTTTTCTTATCTGAATGACAAGTATAACATAGGCCTATAAAATAAGTGGTGGTAATCTGCAAAACTTTTTTTTCTCATTGAGTCACATATTTTGTCAGATTGTCCCTTTCAGGCCTTAAGGCATATTTGCTTAAAAACTACCATTCAAGAGTTAATGATGCTTTCTATTCACCTCTAGAGTTAAAATGTGACTACGGTAAAAACATCTCTCAGCCAGGCCTCACATACGGTCAGTTAAGGAAGACTGCTTTCTGGAGGGGCATAGAGGAGCCATTCCCTGAAACACAGAGTTGCACAGAACATAGCAGATGACACAGAACATAGTCCATCAGGGCAGAACCCCAAGCCTGCCCTGAGCATTGGTCACCAGAAGTTACCACACTGATCAGGCCATTCCTGATGTTGCTGATGCGGCATGTGTGTGTATTGGGTTTTTTGCTAAGAGACAAGCTCAAGAAATGGGTGGCCTGCCCCATCCAGTCTGGCTTCTTGGTTTATAGCCTAGTGAACCAGAGTAGAATAACTGGATCATAAAAGAGTTTGGTATAAGATTATTATAGGCAGTGTTGGAAGGGAACACATTTTCTAAATCTTTCTTTCTTTGACAAGCCATGGGCCATGTACTCCCGTACCACTAAAGAGCTAGAAGAAAGAAAGCACTATGAGAAAGCCAATCAGTGCATGAAGTTGGTTCATCAACACGTTTGCCCAGCCAACACATACAAGACCCTCAAGAGGCAATTGTCAAACTTTATAACAGCTTACATTTATCTAAATTTACATTTATATATACCATCTTACATTTTTCAAGTTCTTTTTTAAAGGTGGAGGGGTGCTGATAGACTAAATGACTTGGCTGGTCACAGTCAGAGACAAGCCTGGAAGTCAAGCAAAATGTTTTCTAGTTCACATTAATTGTAAGAGGAGTACTGTCAAGCATACCCCTGGCTGGTTTGGCTCAGTGGATTGAGCGTCGGCCTGCGAGCTAAGTGTCGCTGGTTCGATCTTCCAGTCAGGGCACATCAGAGAAGGAAAACTCTGACTCCAAAAAACCTCCGCTGCCTTGCGGCATACCTCTTCAGGGGAAAGGCTAAGGAAGTAAACCCCGACAGAAAATCCGGAGCCGGAGTCCCTAAGGCGGTTTGACGTTGTAGTCAACACCGGCAACTCCTGCGGCGCACCTGAAGCCAAGCTGTATTGACTCCGTCTTTCCCTTGGACCCTTCAGCTGCGAAGAGAGGGGGGAGTCTGCTGCATGGGCAACAGCAGACCCTCCATATCACCCTGCCCAGGCTCTGTAGCTTCAGCTTCACTGGAGAGGACACTCCAGCGTCATCGCAAGATGTCGATTCAACACGGGAGGAGACAGATACCGTGTCACTCCCGAGTCGGACGGCACAGCCATTCTCAGCGGTGCAGATAGACTCTTAAGAAGCGTCTCTCGAGACGGACGGCTGCCGACGACGACTGTCAAGCATGTTGTCTTTGAGTGAGAAACACATTTGTGGAAAATAGCACGGTGTGAGGTCTCAGAATCAAGGTTTATCCCTTTAACGAGCACATGCTTGAAGGGTTACAAATTCAAATAGGAGAAAATTCTTTCTCAAGGAGGAAATTAACTGCCAGGAGAGAGAAGACAGGTGTAAATAATCCTAAAATAAGATAGATGATGGCATCATAACAAAAGTACAGAGTTTAAAATATATATTTGAGGTGTCCTCTCAATAGTGAGACTTGGACAGATGTAGAAAGAGGGGCAAGTCTTTCCAGGTGGGACAAAAAGAAGGGGCAGAGATGCAGGATTGGAAAATTCAGAACAGGTTTGGGAGAACGTGCAGTTTGACTGGAGGTCAGGGTGCTCTTCTTAGCCTATTGGACCCAAAGCACAAATCCACTTACAGCTTCTGTTTAAGAGGCCGCCTAGGGAGTAGATAAGAGCCTCGGAGTTGCAATTGGGATCTAATCCTGTCTGAGTTACTTCCTAGAGGACAAATTCTGATGACACTGGGCAAGTAACTTTGTTATCATCAGTATTTAATTATTAATAAAAGACAAGGAAGCAAAGGGACTTAAACAATGACTTTAATAAACTGGGGAGCATAAACCTGCTTCCTAGCCAGAAAGCTACAGCTTCTCACTCCAGGTGACCAACAGCATAGTGCTCCACCAAGAAGATTAACATTCTTCCCTTGCCTCTGGTACCTAATTGTTGGGGGGGGCAGAAGGGGAGGTGCTTGACCATAGAAGCCCAGCCTGGGAAGGGAAAGCCTGGGAAGTTCATTAATCATTTTAGAAAAATTTTCGGTCTTTTCCAAGCCTGAGATATATGATTCCAGGGGAACAAAGTTGCGCTCTCTCCCTCTTTCTTCCTGACCTGCACTTGCACTGTATACTCACACATCCTCTCCATAGCCATGTGGCCACAACAGCCACATGGCCCATGGCTGTGGGGGTGCCACACGCAGGCTCCAGGAGGAATACCACAACAGAGCAGTGGACTGCAGCTGGAAACACATGCTAAGCTAGCCAGATGCTGGACTGCACTGGACTTTCATACGGAGCAGAAACTCTGGACACTGGCTTTTGTCTTGGCTTGCTGAGGACAAAACTAGACTTTTTGCATGGTGAGATGGATGGACATAGGGCATTAGGATGTCAGGAGGGGAACCCCCTTAATTTTACATCATCAATAAAGTTCACGGAGCCCCATCCTCCCATGCAGGTCTCAGATAATTCTTTTCCTCTCAACACTGCAGAAATCTGTTTTCCACTGATAACAGCTTCGCCATTCTCAGTCTTAACTTCCTCATTGGTATATGAAAACAATAACACTGTCCATGTGTGTTTTGAATATTCATTTAGTCAATCTATAAATATGCCCTTTAGGGCTCTGTCCAGTAAGAGTATCAGGTATCAAACAAATGAGAGCTATTCATCCTTCATTTATCAGTTTAGAAGGTTTTTTTCTTGAACTCTCCTTTCTGCCTCCTCCCTAATCTGGGTAAGTTCTCCTCCCCCCTTATTTTCTCTCACAGCTCTGTATACTTTTCCTTCAGGACACTTGTCCTCATCTTAAATCATAAGTTTATTCACTGATAGCTAGATGAAAAGTAGGCAAAGAAAGTTCCAGTGGCATGTGTAATGCCCTTGAGGTAGGATTTTGGACCTTTTGAGGAATTAAAAACTCAGAGTGCAAAGTGAGGAGGAGACAGAAGGATTCAGGACACAGGGAAACATTTGCGGGTCAGAGCACACAGGATCTCCCAGGTCAAGAAGAAAAACTTAGCATTTTATTTTCATTGCCATGGAAAGCCAGTGATGGTTTTAAGCCCATAAAAGTCTGCCATGAACAAAGACCTGAGGGAATACTGCAGCTTCCTCCTTAGCAGCTATTGCATCTCCCCTGAAGTAAATGTGAGACACGGCCATCTGCAGGCAGTTACTCGATCATGACCCAAGCTGGCAAATTGGAGTGAACTCTTAAGAATTCACGTTAGCAATTAGAGAAGAGAGAAAACACTTCTCTTGCCCAGAGAAGCACGCAGCCCCAGGAGCTGCTGGCTTTCACCATCAGAAGGGAAGCCTGTGTGATGATGATGGTAGCCTATACAAGAGGCCGCAGGTGAGACCTAGTGGAAAGATGGGGCAGTGGTCCTACTCCCACTGAAGCCTGCCCCAGCTGTGGACTCACTGGGTACCCAAGCCAATAAATTCCACTTGCTATTAGAAAATAAACAATAAGAACATTAGAGCCCAAAGGGGACCTCAAGCATATAGCTCTTTAACATGGAACTAGGGAAGTGGGAATCTAGCCAAGTGGCCAAGAAAAGTGATCAGACCTGAGGCAAAGGAGGTAGTTCCATCTGGAGCCACAGGGCCTCTTGAAGCCAAAAATGGAAGATAATGTGCAATCAAAGACCATGTAGTTTCTCCAACTCTTCATGAATTTTCACACTATTGTTCTGTCCCTGACATAATTCAACTCTTCTTTTTCTACTAGCAACTAGCTTTTTTGTTCTCCATCCTGTAGAGATGTTTTTCTATAAAATAACTTTTATTTGCAACTTTGGCTCATTTATGTCCCATCATGGCTCTCTGACTGGCCTCTTTCCATCATATTTCTCTTCAGTTTTAGATTCCACTACTGACTGCCTGATTACCCCATATTTCCCCATTTGAGTTCCAGGGAGTGGGAATCCACCTGGCTCAGCTTCTTCCTCTTCAAGCAGAGCTCCTCACACTGGACCAACCCACAGGCCCTTGGGTTGACAGCCTTGGGTCATATGTAAGCAGAGAAGGCTAGCTCCATCCCCCTTCTTCCCTGTGAGGTGCATGACACCCATCCAAACACCAGGGCTGGTGGAGGGAAAAAGTAAATACCTTGGAATGTCTGTTCAAAATGTTTTTACTACTAAAAGGAAAACTTTCATTTTTAAAGGATTAAAATGCTATCAGTCTGGTGTCCTTGAAAAGACTTTCTTTGAATCAAGAAATAATCATTTACTTCATTAGGAAACAAAATGAGCCATGCAAATGGAAATTATGAGTTACTCATTTGGAGACTAATTGGGGGAAAAACAAAGTCTGCAATTGAATGTGCTTCTGCTTAAAGGCAGAGTGTATGGGATAGAGCCAAATGTGTCTTCTTGCTTTTTACATTTTTCCCTAGACTTTTTAAGTAAATGATATGTAACTATAAACCCAAGAGCATTTTTCTTTTTTTTTAAGTATATTTTACTGATTATGTTGTTACAATAGTCGCAATTTTTTCCCCTTTCTTCCCCTCTGCCCAGTAACCCCCTTCCTTCCAGCAATCCCACCCCACTTAGTTCATGTCCATGGGTCATGCATATAAGTTATTTGGCTTCACCCTTTCCTATATTATTCTTAACTCCCCCCCTGTCTATTTTGTACCAACAAATTATGCTTCTTAATTCCTGCACCATTTCCCAATTTCTCTCCCTTCCCCCTCCCAGTTGATAACCCACCAAATGATCCCCATACCTATGATTCTATTCCTGTTCTAGTTTGCTTTGTTGGATTTTGTTTTTATTTTTTAGGTTCAGTTGTTGATAAGTATGTGTTTATTGTCATTTTAATGTTCATAATTTTGCTCTTCTTTTTCTTAAGTAAGTTCCTTTGACATTTCATATAATAATGGCTTGGTGATGATGAACTCCTTTAATTTTACCTTGTCTGGGAAGCACTTCAACTGCCCTTCCATTCTAAATGATAGCTTTGCTGGATAGTGTAATCTTGGTTTTATGTCCTTACTTTTCATCACATTAAATACTTCTTGCCAGTCCCTTCTTGCCTGCAAAATTTCTTTTCAGAAATCAGCTGATAGTCTTATAGGCACTCCTTTGTAGGTAACTCTCTGCTTTTCTCTTGCAGCTTCTAAGATTCTCCCTTTATCTTGTACCTTTGGCATTTTAACCATGACGTGTCTTGGTGTGGTCCTCTTTGGGTCTAACTTGTTTGGGACTCTGTGCTTCCTGGACTTGTATGTCTATTTCCTTTGCCAAATTTGGGAAGTTTTCCTTCATTATTTTTTCACTTAAGCTTTCAATTCTTGCTCTTCCTCTTCTCCTTCTGGTACTCCTATGATTTGGATGTTGCTGTGTTTAAAGTTGTCCAAGAGGTTCTTAAGCCTCTCCTCATTTTTTTTCAATTCTTTTTTCCTCATTCCGTACTAGTTGACTGTTCATTTATTCTTTATGTTCCAAATCATTGATATGAACCCCGGTTTCCTTCCCAGCACCACTGGTTTTGTGTGGATTTTCTTTCCTTTCATTAAGCATAGCCTTCACCTCTTCCTTTATGCATTTGCTGTACTTAAGCATATCTGTCAAGTCTGTGATCATCTTTATCACCAGTGTTTTGAACTCTTCATCTGTTGGCTATCTCCTTGTCTGTGAGGTTGGCTATCTCCTGTTGCTTAGTTCTCCCACTGTAACCCTGATGCGTTCCCTCTTTTGAGCCATACTTCTCTGTATCCTCATCTTGACAGAGTCCTGTAAGGACTGGTGCCCCTCCAGCTATTGCCCTGGCTGTGATTTCCAGAGTGGGTGGGTCTGCAGATGTTCTAGGACCATGGGGGCCCTTTAAACAAGCAGCCTCTACTGAGAGACTGGAAGTTTCTTCCTCTGCCCCAACCCCCACTGCTTTGCACAGTCAGAAGCAATGAGGCTTTATTTTTCCTGGTGCTGGGACCGTGAGCTGGGCAGTCTGATCTGGTGCTGGGAGCACTCCCCAGGTGTCCCTCCTCACTTTTCAAAACGTGTGACTGCACTTTCCACCGGCCTGCCACTGCCGCTGCTGCTGCCACCACCACACCACATCCTCTCCACCCCAGCTCCACCCCTCCTACCTATCTGGATGAATATTTCTTCTTTATACCTTTGTTTGTTGGACTTCTATGCAGCTCAGTTTTATGGAACTTCTGGTTGTCTCTAGTTTTGAGGTAATTGTATTCTTTCTTAGTTATGGAGGGAGACACAGCGGGTCTGTCTAAGCTTCCATCTTGGCCAGAAGTTCCCCAAGAGCATTTTTCTTATTGTTACTAGGGCCCAATGGAACTCAGACATCCAAGCTTCTTAAAGAAATTTAAGAGAACACTCGGATCCTGCTGCCACAGATGCCTATCTGTAAGTCTGGCACCTGTGTTCAATTATTGTCTCTAGTCTGATTTATTTGCAGATGGTCTCCATGCCTTTAAAGGAAGGCAACATTAGAAACCTTAGTTCCAAGCATCCTTCCAGGTAAAATATTGTGTTTGCCTTCCTTGAAACCCTTCTCTTTCCTTTATCCCCACTCAACTCATCCTTTTCTCAGCAGCCAAATTGTCAAGGCTAGATAGACCCTATCTGTGGCCTGCTTTTTTCTCCCCTAAACAGCAAACCTTAGTGGTCAATAAGAGAGAGGGACAACGTAGAGATTACAAGTAGGAGCTAAACTCAAGTCTGGCAAATTCTGCTCATTTTATCAGTTTGCCTTAGAATCAATCACATTCTATGAACTGATTCCTGCTATCCAAATTCACAAGACACTGCAGTGAAGGCCGACTTAATCTATGCAGAAAGCAGATCTGTCACCTCACCTCCAGCTGTCAAATTACCCAGGAAACTGATTTGTCCCCATAAGATCTGTGGTAAGCATACTACCACAAACAAAGGAATCTGGGTGATGTTTTGGGTTTTATTCCAGCTCTAATCGGTAGTGCAGCTCTAATGTAACCAAACATTCATGTCTGCCAGACACAGTATCTCTGTGCTTGTGACAATGATAGATTAGCAATTACAAATTCATCCCAAACACTTGCTTCGTCAATGTTCCTTAACAGCCATCAAAGACTCTGTCATGAAATACCCTCATGATAGACAGCCTCTCTTTCATTAGTTACATTCAAAATTGATGCTTACTTTTTCCTGGGAAGCACCTTAAGTCCCTGGCTGGGAAATAAAAAGCTCCCCGATATTATCAGAAACACTAATCAAAATCATTTCCTCCAGAAAAGATTTCTACAGATAAGCAATCTAATTTATTTATGATGCCTTATTAATTTTAGTTTCAAAATTTTTCATTTCCTGACTTGGTCCCCAAATAGTTTGACTAGACATAATTCTGAATCTTCAGCTGAGTTCAAGTGTCCTGAGTTCACATACTGACTGGACACTGGAGGTGGGGGTGGGATGCATGAACAGAAGAGACAAAGTCCTTGCCTTCAAAGCATGCATACTCTGGAGGTAGAAAACATCTCCAAAACCAAAGACTATAATACAAAAGCATATATCATGTTAAAGTAGTGATACAGAAATGATCTACCCTAAGAGTTCAGGGTCAACAAACTCAGAGCCTTTGCCCTGTTGGGCCTGGTAGTGGGTTGAATAGTGGCCCTCCAAAAAATATCTCCATGCCCTAACCTCAGGAATCTGTGAACGTGACCTGAGCTGGGAAAAGGGTATTTGCAGAGGTAATTCAGTTCAGGATCTTGAGATATGATCATGCCAGATTACCTGGGTGAGCCCTAAGTCCAAGGACAACCTCCTTATAAGAGACAAAGAAGTGAGAAGAGGTGATATGAAGAGAGAGGCAGAAACTGGGATACAGTCAACAGAAGCTAGAAAAGAAAAATAAGCACTCTTCCCTAGCACCTGGGAAGGGAGTGTGGCCCTGCCAACCAACATCTTGATTTCAGACTTTGTGAGAGAATAAATGTCTATGATTTGTGATCATTTGTTATAGCAGCCAAGGAAACTAATAGACTCCATTTGCCTGGGACACTCCTTGTTCCCCCAACACCTGAGATCTCAGCTTTGACATAATGTCCCCAGAGGAATATTCTCTGATGCCCTACCCTCATTCTAAAGCTGAATTAGGTCCCCTTATTATCTCCTCTTATAGCCAACTTCATGTACTTTCCCATCCGAGTACTCATTAAAACATATTCTCACCTAAGTGAGGCAGAACAATTTATTGAGATGCTAATTTGTGTTTGTGTCTATCTAAAAATTCCCCTATTGTTCTCAAAACAAACAAACAAACTGATCTTTATTCTGTTTTGTTTCCTTACAGCCTATCCTGCTGAGACCATATGGAGACACTTAGAATGAGAGGAGAGCAGCAGCCGGAAGAGGCATAATTCCTCAGCAGTGCAGGGAGGAGCACATCACCCATTCCGCTCCCTGTCAGCACCCACAGAGGCAGCGCCCTGAACCACTGGACTCAGGTGCTGGGGTTTCATGTCCTCACAAAGATTCCCAGCCCTGAGCACAGAGTGTTGAACCACAAGGGACACTGTGAGATAATAGTACATCAGCAAGATCCAGTGTGACCAGATGGCCAATTACTGGACTCACCTTCCTAATGTTTGGTACCACAGAAGAGTAGATATCTCCTCTGGCATGGGACAGAGGAAAGTGTGAGGAGGGTGGGCAAGAACTGCTGTGGCTTCCTGCCAATGCATCATAGTGTAAAATGATGTTAAAATGGAACACTTCCTGTGTTCTCAGCCATGGTTCATATTACAAAGCTAAGAGCAAAGGATATTAAGTACCCACACATTCCAAACAGAAGTATCAATATTTCCCAAACTCATTAGGATGATCTCTAAAACCCAGGCCAGCAGACATCACCCCCACAAAAGAGGGACCCTTAGTAGTAAAACTAGTGATTGTATGTTGCAGATCTATTTAGGGCTTAGGGAACCACTGAGAAGGTGACATTTCCCCTGGAATTTGGAGGAAGCAGGGACCTAAGCTATTCTAAAAGTGAGTAGCTTGCTGGACCAGCCTTTAGTGACAAAGAACCAGGGCTCCTTCAGAAATGGTCCATGCTTCCAGAATTCACCAGTACCTCCCAAGATATTGACCCTCTAAAATGTAGGTGGATTTTGGTCATTTTGAAAAAAATCCCAGCCAAAAGGGTCCCTCTTGAGGGGCTGAGTAACCCCCCAAAAGAAATCATTTGACAGACTGCAGACATTCAGAAGGAACTACAGGAAAGACCCCCTAGTGAGGGGGTTCTCTGAAGAGCCCTTAGAACCATCTTTCGGGAACTGCAGAAAAAGACCCGCTTTGGGACATCTGATACCTCAGAGGGACCTGACACCAAGT
The DNA here is from genome assembly GCF_987537825.1 of Furipterus horrens. Classification (NCBI taxonomy): domain Eukaryota; kingdom Metazoa; phylum Chordata; class Mammalia; order Chiroptera; family Furipteridae; genus Furipterus; species Furipterus horrens. Next base: position 73,525,518 of record NW_028327172.1, read on the forward strand.
CACAGAGTTGTTTGGTTTGCTTTGCTTTGCTTTGCTTTGTTTTGCTGCTTACCTCTTTTCTCTCCTGCTCCAACTGTTGGGGAGCCAGAGCCAACTCAGCAAATTGAGTGGGGGAAGGATGTAACTAAAGCATCACCTGAGTCCTTTCTCCTGCAGTTTCCCAGTCTGGGAGGGCTTAGCTGGGTAAGGGAAGAAACCGAATCTGATAAGAGACTGGAAATTATATATTAGACTGGCCTGCACTTTCCATACCAGCAAAATGGAATTATTCATTAATACATGAAAATGACTTGATAGCACTATGGAATTTACCCAAGATATCATCCAGAAGTAGAGAAGAAAGCTGCCCTGAATCTTGCTAGAAGGCAGTTGTGTGAAAGAACGAAGCTACTTTCGCCCAGGGCCTTTCTCAGTTCAGCTCAAACAAAAGCTGGCAGGGTCCTGTGGGCCACTCCCCATGGTGAGGCCAGGTTCAGACTTCAGACCCTGCGCAGCTCTGCAGGACTCATGGGTGGGCTCAGGGGTTACCCTCACAGCCACAGGCCAGGGACAAGCTGAGCCTAGGAGCAGCATGCACTGACAGGGTCAGTGTGCTCCTAACTGCAGTGCCCACAGTCACTGTCTGTCTTTTCTCCTCAGGACTGAGGCATTTTCTTCAGCCACTCAAAATTCAGTAAGGCCTTCTCAGATCTACCTCCTAAGACATGGTGACCTACTCCCTCCATATAGAGCTGAAGGAGACTCTCAACATAGTCTAGTTGACTTAAATTTCCATTAAGTTGAGGCAGCTAAGTGACACTTCCTGCAACAAGATCTATTTCAAGTGACCTGTACACGCCACCCCGGGCATTTATAAAACCGTTCTCAATGAGTACCCTACCTTAATAGGCTATCTATTACACCTATGATTCCTTTAAGCAAGAAAAAAGAATATTGTTTTTAGTTGAGAGATGACAGATTGGGTAAATAAGAAGAGCTGGCCTCTCCCACACCTTCTTACACCCTGTTCCCAGTCAGGGAAGGAAGAAAGAGGAGAGAAACAGACATCTCCATCCTCCCCTGAGTGAGGTCTCAGTTCTGTTTGCATTCAGGGCCCCTTTTCAAGGGCATAGACTGTGGGCTCCCTGTGGGCTGGGCATCATTGCAGCCTGTCCTGCGAACAAGTGGTTCACTCCCGGCTAATGCCAGGCCTCAGCAGTGAGTTGGGTGATGCTGCCAGATGGCTCAGTTGGTTTGAGCGTTGTCCTGTACACCAAAAGGTTGGAAGTTCAATCCCCAATCAGAACATATACCTAGGCTGTGGATTTGATCCCTGGTTGGGCACATATAGGAGGCAACCAATTTTTTGATGTTTCTCTCTCTCTCTCTCTCTCTCTCTCTCTCTCTCTCTCTCTCTCAAATCAATAAATATATCATTGGGTGAGGATTAAATAAAAAAAAAGAGATGGAATCTAGACAGGCTACAAGGAGAGAGGGAGAAGGAAAGGCGTCAAATCACATACTTGATTATGGGACTTAACCCCAGCTTCCATCTACCTTAGTTCTAAAAAATTCATCATTTTTGAAAAAAAGAAACCTCTCCCCTCACCACCAAAATGCCACCCATTTTTCCTGTTGACTAGGTTCTCTAACATTTTAGTCACTTTTGGTTTTCAAAAATGTCTTAAAACTTGAGACATTAGAAAAATGTCTAGGAATCAGTTCTGTTCATTTTTAAACTTCAATTTTATATATGATTTAAAGCTCTCCTCCTACCTCCTTCCCTCCCCAGTCCTAATTCAGGCTCACCTTACAGTTCTAGCAACTTGCGGTGGAGGATGGGGCGTGCCTGCCTCTCTAACACCTCCTTACACCCCCTTCCCAGTCAGGGAAGGGAGAAAGAGGAGAGAAACAGACATCTCCATCCTCCCCTGAGTGAGGTCTCAGTTCTCTGTTTGCATTCAGGGCCCCTTTTCAAGGGCATAGACTGTGGGCTCCCTGTGGGCTGGGCATCATTGAAACCTGTCCTGCGAATAAGTGGTCCTCTCCCTGCTAATGCCAGGCCTCAGCGGTGAGTTGGGCGATGCCGCCACATCTTGGGCATCATCAGCCCTGAGCAAATCATCATCTCCGCCTCCACACAGAAATCCAGCTGTGGCCCCATCTTTGTTTGGCAGTTCCAACCCCAAGGCAGTGCCCTTCTTGATTCTCTTTGTCCCCCTGCTCTGGTAACACAGAGGCAAATGAGCAGGTCCACTACTTAGGCAAAGACCCAACTAGTGGGTAACATGGCAGTCTCCCTTTCTTCCTAACCCCTCTCCCCCATCTTTACAAGGGACCCTTCTCTCTTCACTGCAGGGATGAATGTTGCCCCCTCCATCGCCCCTCTATACCAGCAGGTCTTGAGAAAAGCACAGTTGCATCAGGTACACTGCATCACACTTCCCAGAGCAGCAACCCCCCCACCCCACTTGCAGATCTCTTCATCTATTAAGCATGAGACAGGGAAAAGTAGTTGGAGGAACAGATAGGCAATTTTAGACCAATTCCCTGAACTAGAATTTTTCAGTAAAGTTCAATAAGCAGAGAAGTTTTATATATATACACATTTAAGTTGCATGTCAGATACATCACATACTTGCATTGGGAATAGTGGAGAATATATGAGGCCCTTTTATAAAAAGTCACAAACATTTCTTTTAGGTTACAAAAATACAAGTGATCCAACAGGGTTCTCATTATACATAATATTCATTACTATCACTGGACACCTCACTATAACTGTATGTTCTTCTTTTATGTTGGTATTATTCACACTATTACTTTCTTTTTTTTTTCTCTCATTCATTTAGTCAGCATTTATCAAGTACCAAAATACCTTTGGAAACAAAGACACATAAAACCATCTCCAGCCCTGGCTGCTGTGGCTCAGTGGATTGATCGTCGACCTGCGAGCCAAATGTCGCTGGTTCGATTCCCAGTCAGGGCACATTACTCGGTTGCACATCGGACCCCTAGTTGGGGGCACAAGTGAGAGGCAACCACACAGTGATAAAATAAAATAAAATAAAAAAAAACCCATCTCCTCCTTCAAGGAGTTCCCATTCTAGTAGAGAAAGCAGACACATAAGTAAATCATTAAAATATGAAAGTGCAGGAATGGAGATTTGCACAGTGCACATAGTTAGCAATAAGCACTGGTTGGAAGAATAACAGAAAAGGAAGGGTACCCACGCTTGATGGAGACATGGTGGGATGGGAGGTGATAACAAGGAAGGACTAACCGAGAGGTAATATTTGTGCCAAGTCATAAATGATGATAAACTGCCATTTTTTATAACAATATATTGTGAACATTAATCCATGTCAATAGACATAGCTCTGAATTATCATTTTTAAAAGCAGTATAGCACACCATAAGAGAAATATATCATAATTTAACCATAATTCACACATACATATGTACAGATTCCAGTTTTGCACTATTTAAAACACTTAATGGCCACAGTTGACCACTTGTACAATTATTTTCTTAGGATATTTACAAGTGGAATTACCAGGTCAATGAATATGCACATTTAAATTTTTGAATGTCCTTCAGGAATGTACCAATTTGTACTTTCACCAAGGGTCCGTGTTTCCCAAAATTTGCTTTGTAAATAGATCAGTTTGATAGACATTTAGAGAACAAAAGAGGGTGTTATGAGCTGAATTGCAACTCCCAAAGTCCTATGTTGAAATCCTAACCCCCAATGTGACTATATTTGGAGACAGGGCCTTTGGAGAGGTTAATTGATGTTAAATGAGGTCAAAGAGGTGGAGTCCTAATCCACTATGACTGGTGTCTTTATAAAAAGGGAGACATGCGGCATGCAGGTGTGCAAGGTAAAGGCCATGTGAGAACGCAGCAAGAAGGCAGCCATCTGCCAGCGACAGAGAGAGGCCTCAGGAGAAACCTACCCTGCTGACACTCTGATCTTAGACTTCCTGTGTCTAGAACTATGAAAAAATAAAGTTCTATTACTTAAATCACCCAGTCTGTGGTATTTTGTTGTGGCAGCCCAAGCAAAGTAGTAGAAATGAGACTGAGACTGGAAGCAGTAAGCCCAGTTAAGAAGATGTGGCAATACCTGAGTAAGAAATGATGAGTCTCTGAAGTGAGACCAAGGGCAGAGAAGGCAGGAAAGAGAAAACTCAAGATACACTTAGGAGGTGAAGTCTAGAGTTGCTGAGTAACGGTATGGTGGAATGCCTTGGGAAAGGTATCACTTAGAACGTGCATTAATTAATTAATTAATTTACTTTTTATTGTATTTTTTCCATTACTGTTTATCCCCCTTAGACCCAGCCTCCCCCTACAATTGCCACACTGTTGTCCATGAGTCCTTTTTCCTTTTTGTTCGATCCCTCCACCCCTTTCTTGCACCCGCTGCCACCAGAGCTGTCAGCTGCTTCCTATGAGTCTATTTTGTTAGTTCAGTTTGTTCATCGAATTACACATATGAGTGAAATATGGTATTTATCTCTCTCTGACTGGCTTATTTCACTTAGCATAATGTTTTCTAGGTCCATACATGCTGTCACAAATAGTAAAATTTTCTTCGTTTTTACAACTGAGTAGCATTCTATAGTGTAAATGTCCCATAGTTGTTTTATCTACTCATCTACTGATGGATACTTGGGCTGCTTCCATATCTTGGCAATTGTAAATAATGCTGCAATAAACATAGTGGTGCTTATGTTCTTTCAAATTAGTGTTTCAGATTTCTTCAGATAAATTCCCAGAAGTGGGATTGCTGGGTCATAAGGCAGTTCCATTTTACATTTTTTGAGGTACCTCCATACTGCTTTCCACAGTGGCTGTACCAGTCTGCATTCCCAGCAATGGTGCAAAAGGGTTTCCCTTCCTCCACATCCTCACCAGCACTACATCTGATAAGGGGTTAATATCCAAAATTTATAAAGAACTATAAAATTCAACACCAAAAAAAAATCCAATTCAAAAACAGCAAAGGACCTGAATAGACACTTCTCCAAAGAGGACACCCAGATGGCCAACAGACATATGAAAAGATGCTCAAAGTCACTAATCATCAGAAAAATGTAAATTGAAACTACAATAACATATCACTTCACACCAGTCAAAATGGCTATTATCAATAAGTCAAAAAAAAGACAAGTGCTGGTAAGGATGTGGAGAATGTGCATAGATGCTAATAACAGAGACTAGAAATCACAAATGCTTTTTTTTTAAGATGTATGTTTAACCCTGACTGGTGTGGCTCAGTGGGTTGGGAATCATTCCATTAATTAAAAGGTCACTGGTTCAATTCCTGGTAAGGGCAGATCCCTGGTTGGGAGTGTGTGAGAAGTGATGCTTCTCTCTCTCCCTATCTCTCTCTCTAAAAGTAAATTTTAAAAATATTTTAAAAATAAATAAAAGGTGTACATTTATTTCTTTTCAAAAAAAGAAGTGGCTTCATGGAGAGAGGGAGGGCCAGTATGGTAGCTCCATGGAGTCATCAAGGACATTGGTTCTTTCCATGTTTCTCTGCCTTTCCTTAGTGTTTCACTCCTGGACCATGATGGCTGCTAAAGCTCCAGCCATCATATCCACATTGAAAGCAGAAGCAAAGAAGAAAGAGATAAATGCACTCTGTTTATAAAAGCTTTTCGGGAATTTCCTCTCAATTAGTTCCAATAAGTCTCATTGTCAAGAACTTAATCCTATAGCCAAGACTCATTGCATGGCTGATAGTTTTTTAAATTAAGAAAGAAGGAAAAAGGCCACATTGGTAACTAGCAACTGGTAGACTCTGCCATAAGAGGGGAGAACTGCCAAATAAAAACTGCTGACATATTAACAAAGCTGCTAATAAGAAGAATAGTTTTGCCCAATAAACAATAAAATCTCATTCTCTAGCTGCTCATGCTTACATCAGCACAAACACATCCTGCTTCCAGGCACTATTTTCTATAAACTCTCATCTTTCACTTGTTCTATGTGACCAACCAGTGTATTAAGCAAACTGAACTTGAAGGTATATATAAAGTAAAAGCTTTCTCCCACTGCTGCCATCAATCTGCTGTTAGATTTCACCTCCCCGTGTCTTCACGATCAGGAAGATCTCATAGCTCTTTAATCTATTTCATTTTCAGGGATGAAAATGGCTGGTCCACCTAAATCAAACTTAAATCTCTCTTTCAATTGCATATTGTTCCCTTCCTAGTAAGCTCAGTTCAGGTCTGACTCAGAGGAATCAAGACCCACCACAGGGAAGGGGAAATGGTTCAGAGTCTGCTCTTTGACTGTGCTCCTGACTCTTTGCTCCTCTTCCACTGCCACCTAAGTTCAGATGCTACAGGCTCTTCCCAGGACAGTGGCAGACACAGGAGCATTAGAGAAAACAGAGCCAAGATTTAAGTGGCTAGGGCTGTCATATTCTGGTTACTGGTGATTCATTATGACAGGCTAGTCCTCTCAGCCCTGCCATGGTAGCTCAGTTGGGTAGAGCATCTTACCAATACACCAAGGTTGTGCGTTCAATTTCCAATCAGGACACATACAAGAAACAATCAATGAATGCATTGGTAAGTGAAACAACAAATCGATGTTTCTCTCTCTCTCCCTCTACCTTCCAGTCTCTCTAGTCAATAAAATAAAATTTTAAAAAAGGAAAGTTGGACCTCTCTCGTGGGGCATATTTACAGGTTCTCCAAAAATAGAGCACCTCTGGCACCTTTGCTCTATCCTTTCCCTGATATGGACTGTTTCTCTGGCTCAACTTTGGACCTTGTCCCCCACCTCACCTCACCTCCCCAGTGCCACCCAGCAATACGCTCACAGCCACTTTCTGCTGGAGACCTCTCACTCTGGTTGGCAGCCCTGAAGGCCAGGGTTGGCTCTTCCATGACAGCCACCTGATCACATATTTTTCATTTTTCAGTGCAGACTGCTTTCACATCCTGCTGCCATAGCACAGGCAGGTGCAGCCAGCTTCCTGTCTTCTGGTCTCCAGACAGGAGGCAATTACCTTTTATTTTTTCTGAGACATGCAGAGAAATTTTATTTATTATGTATGGTAATATTTGTATTTACTGCAGAACAGTCACAGAGAGAAGTGCAGGCAGTTAATAGGAGGAGTCAGGGACTAACACAGGGTCTAGGACACAGTAGGTTGTTCAGTAAGGACTTGTCATTTCTCAAAGCCAACTTTTGGTACAATAAACTGGCAATTAGTGACTTGCTACGTAGATGCCTATTTTGGATGTTACACTACAATTTGGACAATGAAGAGTTTTATTCCATTTCGTTTTGTTTTGTGCGTGTGTGTTTTCAGTCATCTTTAGAGGTTAGGTGGTAGGGTCCATCCCCACTCCTCTCACAACAGAGTAGGATTCTTATTAGAAGTTCTAAGCCGGGGCAATTCCAGTATGCAAAATGTGATGGGATGTAGCCAGGAAGAAGGGAAACAGGAGCCATTATTGAGTGATAATATGCTCCATACTTGTTGCTACCGGCCCCCTTCTCCACCCTCTCCATTAAACCCATTAACAAGCAGGATCCTCATTTGCCTCACAATGGTGCTTTTACCAGATTTTCCAGCACCCAGCAGCAGCAGGCAACACATGGCTGGCACACCTGCTTGTCCTTCTGCAGCTGCTTCTTGATCTTTTTGTTGGCCTCACGCTGCATCTTCTCCTCATGGTGCTGGTCCTTGGCCTTACTCCTTCCAAGACAGCCTGTGGCAGCAGCGGCGGGGCACAGGGTGCTCTGGTGCAGGTGCATCCCCACACTCATGGGGCTCTATTTTAGCATCTTCCAAAACCCTCACCATGCTGCAAAACTGCAGGATCCCAGAATGGACCTAGGTATTTCTACAGCTAAGTAAACCTCTAGCCCAGGGGTGAGAAACCAGTTTTCCTTCTTGCAGATTCCAATGTTTTCCTCTTGCAAGTCCTAATCTCTATGAGCTATTTCCTTGGAAATGTCTATCCCTTGGCTGGAAGGGGAGAAAGAAGACAAAAGACAAAGCATTCCTCCCTCTTACAGATTCCTTAAGTTAATCTTTTTGACACTCCTAGTCTCCTCCTACACAGACTGGAGGTGAGTGATGGATACCTTTCTTCCATCTTCACACAGGTCCTATATGGGCAAGTCTAACATCTCTTCTTAGAAAGTGTGAGTATACCTCCCTTATTATCTTCAGCTTTGAGGCTTTCACTGAAATTAGGAGGCAACAGCATATGTCCCATTTAATAACCTATTTATTATATTTGGAAAAGAAACTTGACAGTTCATTCCAAGAGTGAAGAATCATTTTCTCTGTTTCATTTGATCTTAGCTGCTAGGTGTTCAGAAGCCCTTTAGGTATTTATAATTTTCCTTCGGAATGGGGAAGAAAAAGAAGCCAGAAATGGAGCCTTATCATTAAAAATTCCTTTCCACCTTTGGTATGTGTGAGTAACCAACCTGAACTTGTTTATAAACTTATTATAAGAACTGGGGGAAAGGTAGACCCGTTGCTTTTCTCCTTTGATAATTTTTGGCAATGTAGAGCTTCCCAAAACTAAATTTGGATAGAGTAACAAAGGTCATGAATGATGCTCAAATGCCATCATTTCTTTCCAAGTTAAAAATCTGGTTGGTTGGGGTGGGGTGGGGTGAAAATACAATGAGCAAGGTACAGTATTCACTCTTTAATCAAATGACAAGTATTGATTGAACACTTGTTATATGTTAGGCTCTGTGCCTTACTGACCAGACTAAGATTTTAATACTGTCTTTGGATTTGTTCATTAAAATAGCATTATCAGCCGTTGCCAGTGGCTCAGTTGGTTAAGTGTCATCCTGTACAATTAAAGGTTGCAGGTTCAATCCCTGGTCGGGGTGCGTATGGAAGGCAACCAACTGATGTTTCTCTCTCACGTTGATCTCTCTCTCTCCCCGACTTTCCACTCTCTCTCAAATCAATAAATATATCCTCAAGTGAGGATTAAAATAAAATTAAAAAGCAGTATCCTTCACCTTTACAGCTGATGGCAAAGCTGCCACTGTTTCAAAGATTTAGCTTTCCTATGTTTCCTAACAATGAATAGAAATCAAGATTCAAGCCACTTTACCTACTCAGATCTGTGAATATGCTTGATTAATTAGTATCGTTGTGCAGCTTATGAAGATTCTGAATGTAGTTTTAATACAGCTATAAAGTTAGGGACAACTTAGGGTGCATTAACTTCATCATCACCTCCTCTCTGACTTAGGATCTCACTTCATTAGCTTTGTGTACTCAAGTTAAGTTGGCTAAGCCAGAGCCTTGGTCAGCCCAGAGGGCTGGACTTGTGATTCTGTAGATGAGAATATTTTTCATAAAGCTGAGAAGAGCTTCTGGCTCAAGAATTGTTATGTTATTATAAAAATATATCAAACTTTTATGACTCCACATAGGGCTTTTAATATTAGACTCATTTCTTCCTAATATGTAGGAATACAAAGGGACAGGGGAAGAGTTGGTTACAACTGGCAAGGACTGAACTTTGGGATGCAGAAAGAAAGAAGAAAATCTCACCATTGGTCAGTTCTTACTTCATAAAACCATTTAACAACAGGGTGTAAAATAAACAAAGGTCATAAACATCTATTTTATTTGTACCTGTGATCAGATGCAACTAGATAGTAAATACAATTAACAGGCCAAAAAGAAAAAGAAAAAGAAAATATTGAAGGAAAACACTCATTTTTTAATTGTGTTTGGTTTTTCCTAGATGCACCACATTCAGTCAGTGTAGCTTTTTGGTCAATAACCCCTGAAGGCAGCTTTCTTTGAAGCTTATTAATACAGTTTCTTTGATTTGACTTAAAAATTGCAGTTAAGTTGCTAAGGAAGCTAGAATGGGATAAAATCAATCAGTAATTATTTACTGGGTATGGCTATATGTTAAATAAGTAATAAGTATTACCATATAACATTTATTAACCTATGAGATAAAACAATTATTATATATAATTATTAGAAAAGAAGTATAAGACACAATTCCTACTCTTAAGAAGCTTAGCATCTATTTCAAGACATATTCTTTAACTTGCTACTTCTTACAGGAGGAAACAAATTGGCTGCTTGAAGACTATCTGGGTTTGAGTAATTATGACAAAAGTCCATTTTTAGGCCAGGCTCATTCACAAAATGTGTGACTGAACTCCCTTGGCTTAATCCTTTCTAAGGTGGATGCCATATTTGCAGGTCAACTTTGTCTCTAAGCACTGCATCTAATTCTATTTCTAGGATTCTAGGTCCTTGGTGAGGAGGACCAGAGCTGATGACCCAAGTTCATAGTGCCTGAGTCAGAACAGGACCTGGTATCATCACATCTGCATGTGAAGTTTATCTTTACACAAAAACAAGGAACATTACACAGTCCTCATGACTGCAGATGGCTGTTCTGATTCCAACAGCCTGCAGATCACTGCAAGAACAGTTGCTTTCCTTGCCAAAGAAAACACCAAATAAAATGCATTTCTTTAATCAAGGAAGTAAGATTCCATCTGACTTATGTTTCCAAGTGACAGAGCATATTAGGCATCTAACTAATTGACCTGTACTATGACTCTACTTGGGAATGCAATTTACTTTTTATTAACCTTGGCTGGGTCATGAATTGAAATCACAGTAGGAGCACAGGCTATCAAGGCATAGCTAGGGAGGAAAACAGGATTTGTTTGCTGAAATATTCATACCCAGCCAAGAAAACATGCCCAATGAGGCTTAAAATGAAGTTTTCCTGTCCATATTCCACAAGTCCAGAACAGAAGGGAAATAATTCTCCCCCTGCATCATAATACTTTAAACTTTGGGTGAAATACTATAGTCACATTTACACTGATAATGTCATGCTCACTGCATGATGATCCTTCAGTTACTCAGTGGGGCAAACTGAAGGAAATCTGAATTCAAAATCCGAAAACCAGGAATTTCATTTTGGCTCTGCTACTGACCAGTTGGCAACGTTGGGCAAATTACAGCCTCTCAGAGTTTCAGTTTTGTCCTCTGTTAAAGATAATACACAATCTGCCTATCTCATCCAGCTATTATAAATCTTTTTCTCTTTCCCTTCACAGTCAAGCCCCTAGAAAAATGGAATAGTCACAGTTTTGACTTCTTCACCTCTCCCCAACATAAAATTGACCCTCCACTTAAATGCTCTGCTTAGGTCACTGTTATCAAATCTAACAACGCTTTTCAACCCTTCACTTGCTCTCCAATAGTTTCACCAATATTGAACACCACTCCATGGCTTTGTCCTTGGTCTCTACATTTTTATTGATTTTTCCCCCCAGTTTTACTGATAAATTGAAATGTAAGATTGTATATGTTTAAGGTATACAGCATAATGGTTTGATAGAATATGTATATATTGCAAAATGATTACCACAAGTTTAATTAATATCCACCACCTCACACAGTTACAAGTTTGTTTGTTTTCTCATGTGATGACAACTTCTAAGGTGTACTCTCTAAGAACTTTCAAATATACAATATGGTATTGTTAACTACAGCCATCATGCCATGCAGTACCTCTCCAGAATTTATTCATATCCCTTTGGTTAATGTCATCTGGGCTATGCATTCAACTACCACCCATGAGTTGATGGCAGGCAGATTTATCTCCAGAGTCACCACTCTCCTGAGGTCTATTCCACGTTGGAAATATCCTCCTTAATGTCTGAGAGCTCACAAAATTAAAAAAATCTAAAACTGGCTTCATTTGGTTTACCTTCCCTAAGCATTCTCCGAATGGCTCCTTTCTCCTGCGACTCCTCCACCTGTCCAAAGTCTGGTACCCATCTATGACCCATTTTCAAAATTCTGCTTTCAAAATATTTACCAAATAAATCTTTACCTGCTATTGTCACTTCCTTGGCCCAGGCCCTGTTCATCTCTTGAGTAGACTATACTGCAAATGCCTATAAACTAACCTTCCTTCTCTTGTCAGGTCCTTCTGAGGCATCTTCCACGTGGGTGACAAAATGCTCTTTCTAAACAACAAATCAGACCTCTCTACACTGCCTTAGAATCTTTAATCATTCCCATTACCCACAGATAAAGTTCTAACTTGTGAGTATAAAATAAATGTCCTCACCAGTATCCGTTTGGGGATCTCCTACATTCTCACCTTGGGTTAAAGCCATTCTGAAATCTTTGTCATCTCTATTTGCTATATGACAACTTGATAAGTTTGCACTAGGCTGTCCCTTTCTCGAATGCTCTCCCTTATCTTCTGTTTATTTAAACACCATTCATTTTTCAAGGCTCGGTTCCCTATCTCTTTCCCTGACTCATGGCCCCTCACCTTCCTCCTGTTCCCATCTACCTCACCTAGTTTAATTTCCTTCACAACACTTTGTGCACACCTCTATATATGTCACCCCCTATTGGAGTTGTCTTGTATCTCAGCTTTTCTAAGGATAAGAATCATGTACATCTCGCAAGGCCTCAGTAATTTCTGTATGTGACCCCCACCAGTTGCTTCAAATTCTCTAGCATTTACCTGGTTTCCCTGTTTTTTGACCCATTGTCTCCCACCTAGATTCTCCCTCTCAGCTTAGCCTCCTTGAGTCAACAACACAATTGGATGGTCTGCCCCAGTTGATAGAGGCCAGCCCAAGGTGGCAGCCTATGAATACCTTTTTTCAGCTTCACGCTCTAAGAGAGGGTAGTGGTACCCAGTTCCAGGTTTCTAGAAGAGCAGCCCAGACCCAGCTCTGGGCACCCACCTGTCAGCTGTTAGAGACGAAGAACAGAGAGCAAGAGGCTGGGCAACTTGGACTGTTATGGTCTCATCTCATGTTCTAATGGCAACATTTTAAAAAACAACTATGTATTAAGATAGCAAGTACATACTCTGCTGACAAGCACTACCACCCTGCTGAAAGAATAGAAAACCATCGAGTGAACTGGGGTAGCTATAGGAAAGAATAGCAAGGTATGACTAAAGAAAAAAATGAACAACATGGTTCTCATCATACATTCCGTGTTGTCTTTTGTGATGTAATCACAGGGATGGGGACATCTGAAGTCAGAACAAACTGTCATCTATTATTCAGCTTTGCTACATTGTTGCTGAAATGCACAGGAAGGCAAGTATCTAATTAAAATGCCATACTATTTATTGTCTGTTCCTAGCTTTGAAAGACAATGAATGCTGTTTCAGCAATGTGTAAACTATTTCATCTAATGTGAAAGTAAAATAAATAAAAATTTAGATAGCTAACCAGGAAATGTATAAATGAGCACACTCAGTGCATGCTCCCAGGCAACTCAAGGTTCAACAGTCTTATACCAAAGATGTTGAAACGAAGTATGTAAATTTAAAATCCTAGCGTTTGTCATCGTTAGAAAAAGAAACATGGGAGATTGTCTAGACTTTGTATCTTAACAATAATACTGAATTAAGCATGTATCAAGTGTGTCATGAACTCAAAAAGAATTTATAAACAAACTCGTTCTAGCATTCACACCTAGATTACAGTTCTTCTGGATTACAGCTTAAAAAATTTTTTTTCTTTAATTGATTTAAGAGAGACACATCGATTTGTTGTTTCACTTATTTATTTATTCACTGGCTCATTCTTGTATGTGCCCTGATCAGGAATCAAACCCACAACCTTGGCATATCTGGACAATGCTCTAACCAACTGAGCTACCAGCCAGGGCTGGATTACAGCTTTGAAGGCTGCTGGAAAAAGTTTGAGTACTTATTAGCTCCCTGTATCTTGGAAACAGGATGACTGTAATTATTTTCACCTCCAAATCAGAAGATCCTGGATAATACAAATTCCCTTCAGGTTCTGGCTGAGCCTATTAACAAAACTTGCTTTTCTGTTCTCTAGGATAAGAATTGTGCTTGTTCTTTCCAGCAGGGCCCACAACTCCAATTATATATGGCAGAGAGAATGCATGGTCTCTGGAGTCAAAAAAGATGAAAACTTGAGTTAGCCCCACACGTTACCACCAGAACCACTGTGATAACTGTGCAAAGTGTGAACTGCTCAGCTCCAAGGGAGCTGTCTCCCAGGCTATGATGTGACGATGCCTCTGAAGTTGGGCAATGTGCTAGTCTTGGTATGCTTTCAATTGCCTGGTGCCTGGATAGGCAGAAAACATACCCTGACCAAGATGGAAAGCTATAAGAATGGCAGAGGGCTAGCCATAAGAATTTGGAGTCAGTTAATCAATACAAGTGGTTGCCAACACCCAGACTTCTTGTTACATGAGAAAATTAGGACTTCCAGCCAGGACAGAGGTGTAGGTAGACATGCTTTGCCTCCTTCCACAACCATAAAAAAAAACAACCAGAACAACTAGAAAATTAAACCGCATGGAAGACCAACAAAGATATAAAGAAGCAATACTCATCCAGGCAGCAAGGAGTGATGGAGCCGGGGTGGAGAAGATGTGGTGTGGCTGCTGTGGTGGTGGTAGCAGCAAGGCAGTGGCTGTGGCTGGCTGGCAGAAAGTGCAGTCACACATTATAAAAGCTGGGAGGGACATCTGGGGAGCAATCCCAGTACCAGGCCAGACCGCGCAGCTCACAGTTCCAGCTCCAGGAAAATAAAGCTGCAGTGCTTCTGGCTGTGAAAACCAGTGGGGACTAGGGTAGTGGAAGAAACTGTCGGTCTCATGAGAGTCTGTTTAGAGGGCCCCCATGGTTCTAGAATATCCGCAAGCCCAACCGCTATGAAAACCAGCACCAAGGCAATGGTTAGAGAGGTGCCAGTCCCATACAGGAAGTGGGTGAAGTGATGGGAAAAGGGATGAGTGCTGAGCAAGCAGCACTGTTCCCTCAGACCCATCCCCCATACAGCACCACAATGTGGTGAAACAGGTCGCCCCATACTAATGAATACCTGAGGCTCTGCTTCTTACAGCATAACAGGTGGGACAGCTCTTCCTAAGACACAGAGGCAAACACAGGAGTCTGTCAAGCTGAGGAGACAGAGAAGGATGGCCCAGAAGAGGGAAAGAATCAAGGTTCCAGTGGGAAAACTAAGCGATGAGGAGATAGCCAACTTAACCAATGCAGAGTTCAAAACACTGATAATAACAATGCTCACAGACTTGACAGACATGCTTGAGTATGGCCAGTGCATAAGGGAAGAAGTGAAGGTAATATTAAGTGAAATGAAGAAAAATAAACACAAAACCAATGGTGAAGGAAAGGAAGCCAGGATTCAAATAAACGATTTAGAACATAAGGAAGAAATAAACAGTCAACCAGTACAGAATGAAGAAATAAGAATTGAAAAAATGAGGAGAGGCTTAGGAACTTCAAGGACAACTTTAAACGTACCAACATCCCAATCATAGGGGTGCCAGAAAAAGAGGAAGAGCAAGAAATTGAAAACTTATTTGAAAAACTAATGAAAGAAAACTTCCCTAATTTGGCAAAGGAAATAGACATACAAATCCAGGAAGCACAGATTCCCAAACAATCTAGACCCAAAGAGGACCACACCAAGACACATCATAATTAAAATGCCAAAGGCCATATATAAGAGAGAATCTTAAAAGCAACGAGAGAAAAGAGAAGTTACCTCCCAAGGAGTTCCCATAAGACTGTCAGCTGATTTCTCAAAAGAAACTTTGCAGGCAGGAAGGGACTGGCAAGAAGTTCTCAAAGTGATGAAAAGCAAGGGCCTATAACCAAGATTACTCTATCCAGCAAAGCTCTCATTTAGAATGGAAGGGCAGATAAAGTACTTCCCAGACAAGGTAAAGCTAAAGGAGTTCATCACCACCAAGCCCTTATTACATGAAATGTTAAAGGGACACATTTAAGAAACGGTAGAAGATCAAAACTGAACATTAAAATGACAACAAACTCATAACTATCAATAAATGAATCTAAAACAAAAACAAACTAAGCAAACAATTAGAACAGGAACAGAGTTATAGGATATGGAGGTCATTTGGAGGATTATCAGTGGGGCGGGGGGAGCGAAAGAGTTGGGGGAAAGGTGCAGGGGATCAAGAAGCATAACTGGTAGGTCCAAAATAAACCAGGGGACATTAAGAATAGTAAAGGGAATGGAGAAGCCAAAGAACTTATATGCATGACCCATGGACATGAACTAAGGGCAGAGGGGATTGCTGGAGGGAAGGGAAGTACCAGACAGAGGGGAGCAAAGGGGCAAAAATTGGGATAACTGTAATAACATACTCAATAAAATATACTTAAAAATAAGAAAATTAAACGTTTTACTTCACAAATCACAGTATCCTAGTTGCAGGTGAACATATTCTAACTATTTCAGTATTTCTCTTATCAAAAAAACCCCCAACAATTATATGCCTTAACAAATCTAATATCATGCTAAGCGAAATAAGTCAGACAGAAAAAAATCAAGAACCATATAATTTCACACATATATGGGATATAAAACAGAAAGCAACAAATGAACAAACAAAACTAACAAAAATTCATAGACACAGACAACAGTATGGTGATTAGCAGGGGGGACGTGGGGGGGAGGTAGAAGAGGGTAAAGGGGGTCATATATATGTTGACAGAAAGAGACTTGACTTTGGATAGTGAACACACAATGTAATATACAGATGATATATTATAGACTTACACACTTGAAACCTATATAATCTTATTAAACAATGCCACCTCAATAAATTCAATAAAAATTTTAAAAGAATACCTGATAAGCTCTGCTCTTTACTTTGAGTCATTGGGCTGATGGACTCTTTATTAGTAATATATTTTTCTGTAACTTCCACAGAAAGGCCATGCAGGACCCCCGCTCCAGGGCATCTCACCAGATTCTATCCAGGCATCTCTGCAGGCAGCTCACAGACACTCCCAGGGCAGCTTATCACCTCTACTGCTCCAGCCCCCTGCTTGATGTCTGCTACCCAGGACACCACCGAGGGTACCTCGTCATTGCTACCAGTTGCCTTTCATAAGGGTGCTGGATATACATTTCAAGAGAATAGCTTATACTGCTCCCAGATCTGCTAACTCTGAAAGCATCACAGCAGCACTTTGTTATACACAGAAATGGAAAGGATAACAATAATTACAAGTTATTAAGCACTTACCATGCCACAGCCTAAATTATTTACACAAGGTATCTCATTTACTTCCTACAACAATCTTGTTAATACATTACCTTTGTTTTATAAGCAGGTTAAGTAACTTGTCCAAGATCACAAAGCTAGTGGTGAAGTCCAAAGTCAAATTGAAATTTAACCTCCCCACCTCTATCTAGCTAGCCTCCTTGTCCCACCTGGGAACCTAAGGAGATTGAAATGTTAAATTGGAAGTTTTTAATGAGGCTCCACCATAAAATAGGCATAAAATTCCATAGTGATTTGTTACAAGGTACAGACTTTGCAAGGAAGTTGAACAACCCTAAAGTCACAGCAAGGATACAAAGGAATCAGGGCAGCAGAGAGAGAGGATTCGTGAAAACATTTGGAGAGAGCAACCTAGGATTATGAGAACCATCCACTTCCTGAAGGAGAGGAGCAAACTGCAGTCTACTTCCTTTCCTCTAGTCCGTGGAGAGGACTTTCAGTGGGATCACCTCAAAAGCTTGACAGGTATGCTCTAAAGTCTGGAAGAAAGAGTGGACCAAAATCTGACACCCGCTTAAAAAATCGAATGGCTTCTCCTCCATTACAATGTGACCAGCTGGCTGTCCATGGTCAGAGCAAAGCAGAGGCAGCGGTGCTGGGTTCATCCTGCCCTCCTCAGCTTTATGAGTCAAAGGATTCATGAATGTTTTCCACGGACCAAACATGGGCTCCAGTGGGAGAGACAGCCAGACTGGAGCCTGCCCAAACTAAGCCTGACAGGCAAGTGACAATGGAGAAGGAGAGTTCATCAAATGTGCCAGACAGTACAGCCCCGCACGGACTCTCTGAAATGCCATGAGTGCAGCCACAGGATAGTCAGCCTCTACATCTGCCAGACCCAGGAGCCTGAAGTTACCACAAGATTTACTCAGTGAAACTTTCTGGTCTCCTTTTCCCTTTCCCACTCAAAGTTGCAACTCCATCTGGAGCAGTCAGTAACAAGAGTAGCTAGTAAAGGAGGGAGAAAAAAGATCAAAAGTCAACCACACTCTCTTCCAGAGAGGGCAGGGGTCCACCCACTACAGGCCCTGACCGGAGACTAGGAAGTCTGTACCTTAGAATGAAGAGTTATCCAATATATCGAACTCAGCATTTTAAACCATGGAAGCAGAGCAACTTAGAGATACCTACTATTAGGTAGCATTACCTAATACTGCTCAGGAAAGCTATAAGCTTGCCCAAGTTTCATCCAGGGGCCTAGGGAAAACTTCATTTTATGTATTTTAAGAAACTAAGGAAGACTAAATAAATTGCATTCAACAGTGTTGTAAACCTATCAATACACAAAAAGCATACTGGTGTCTAAACCTCCCTCAGAAACTGTACAAAAAAAATTTCTTCAGCTTTTACATAGGACTTTATTCCTCCATGGAGCTTAAACAAAATCTACAGGAACTAAGTGTGAAAATGGACACCCTAAAGTACTTTCATCTATAACTCAGGCACCCACTATTCTCCTTCCCAGTATGGCAAAAACTCAAAAACTTCAGGCAAAGTAATGCATACAGACTGATGTCTCCTGGGTCTCCACATCTACTCAGTAAACACATATATTCATGTTTGAATCACAGTGATGTCTTAGGGTAATAAATATCCTTGCTACACTAGCAAATAGTTAACCCAGTTGTTCACAACAGGGGCAGTACCGACCCCTAGGGGAAATTCTGGGAATCTATGGGGACATTATTCTAACTAGCTGTGCCCAAGAATTGAAGCCATTGAAAAACATTATCTTTTGTTCCCCTTTATGTTACAGTATGGCATTCTATCAATGTTTTAAATTTTATGTATAATTAGCTTTTATTATCTGTGGATTTGATCCAGATAGTAAAAATGGCATAAAAATATTTATTATAAAAATGAGAATTGGGCATGATATGATTGATAACTGGATGCACACTATTTTATATTGCTCACCCAATCTAATTTTCTATGATTTGTATATGCATTTTCAAATTTGTTATTTTGAAAAGATTTTTCACATTCAATATTTTCCATACTACTACTACACTGAATATCTGTTTGCTGCGGTTCCCCAGATTCAGCAGTTATATATATATATATATATACATATATATATATATTAATATTTAAAATATATATATATGTATATATTCCCCCCTCAACCATTTGAGAGCTACTTGCAGACTTTGACACTTCATACCTAAATACTTCAGCGTGCATCTCCAAAAACATTCTCCTACATAACTCAATGTAATGATCACACTCTGGAAATTAATATTGATAAAATACTAGTACCTGAGATACAACTTCTTCAAATTTTGCCATTTGTTCCAATCAAATTTCACCAGTTATTCCTTAAGAGTTGTCTTCTTGTTCTTTTCTAGGAATTATTCAGGAAACATCGTTGCATTTAATTGTCACTTTTTAAAAACTGTCTTCCAATCTAATCAGTTCACCAGCCCCCTTGTGTCTTTTATGTCTGTATTACTATAGTCTAGCTCCTTTTGGGCCCATGCACACTTCAAGTCCAAGTGCCAGATTAGTAAGTAGTTCAGTAAGCAGAATTTCATCACTGCTGTGTAATATCTCTTCAAAGAATACACCTTCCTGGGGGCAAGTCTTTTAATTCAAAGAACTGTTGGGAAGAT
The DNA here is from genome assembly GCF_987537825.1 of Furipterus horrens. Classification (NCBI taxonomy): domain Eukaryota; kingdom Metazoa; phylum Chordata; class Mammalia; order Chiroptera; family Furipteridae; genus Furipterus; species Furipterus horrens. The sequence goes on from NW_028327172.1 coordinate 73,545,253, forward strand.
TTAATCACAGTAAACCTCTTGAGAAAAAAATAGCTTGTGTCTTCTAACAGAATATGTTACCATGGGCATTCAAATTCCTTGGTCACTGATTTGCTGATATGACCCATTTAGAGGTTTTAAAGATGAATCTTAACAGACCATAATAGCTTGAAATATTCAAGTTAGGTCTAAAAAACTGAGCAGTTTATTTCCTACTTACTAGAAAAGTAAGCTCCTTTGAGTATTATGAACACCTTGTATAGTGTGGTACAGAAATTCTCAAAGATTATACCAGCCAATCATTTAATACATTTCAATGATGCCTTCTTCCTATTCCCTTGAGTTACATTCTTTAAATAAAAAAAAAAAGTCTGAAGAAACACGTTCTAAAGAAAAGAAAGTCCTCTTTACAATGATTCCAAATAAGACTTCATGTATTAGTGGTAAAATCTAAATAAATCAAAGGTTGCATTTACCTTGTTGCTATAATACTTTCATTTAAAATCCCAGAATACAACTATATCCGATTACTGACTTGTCTAATGCATCCAGTGGGCAGTCTGACATTGAACGGCACTAAATGCTAAATATAATGAAATATGACTCTTGTGCAAAATGGTGATCAATATTCAGTGCATAAAAGATAATAGTAAGGTTGGCATGTCTTCTACTGTTTAACATTAAAATGTTTCTGAATTGAGACTACTAATTAGAAAGGTAAGATTGATGAAAAGCATTAACTATGCAGTAAATTCTGTTACCACAGATTTCACAGACATAAATCCAGGATGATCCTTCTGGAGCATAGAGATACCAATAAATCATCAAGAAAGAAATGCCCTTTTTACTGATAGAGTTTGTGATATTTGAAAGTTACTGCTGAAAGAGTCCCAAGTTTTATCAACTTTTATCACAATGTTTAAGAGATCAGAAGTGTCTGGGTATGTTTAGCTCAGGGAATCATATTTTTTGTCCAAAAGCTGACTCTCTACAGTTGTAGTGAGGTCAGTAGCTCACGGATTCTCTCTCAAGTACTTTAAGTGGACCTGTTTTAATAATATAAAAATAAAAATTATAAAAGAAAAGAAGGAAAAGTGTAAGTGATACAATTTCATTTAATTGCTGCTCTTTATGAATATCATGGGGCCACAGCAGCCTCCTCCCTTTTTTCTACCTGAACAGGGAGAATGTAGCATGTATTGGGTTGGGTAAAAAGTCTGTTCAGTTTTTTCCATAAAATAAAAGACACATTTTTCATTTTCACCAATAACTTTCCTGATTTGGATATTTTGAGTATGTCGGCTACCTTCCATGTAGTATAATGTTGATTGTTCTCATTAATGTCTCGAATTGATCACTATCAACCTCAACTGATCTACCCAACCATGGAGCATCATCCAGCGAGAAATCTACAGCACGAAACTTCACAAATCACTTCTGGCATGTTCAAGCAGTCATAGCACCTTCTCTACATACTGCACAAATCTTTTCTTGTATTTTAGTTGTGTTTTTACCTTTCTTGAAATAATAAAGCATAAGATGCCTAAAATGCTGCATATTTTTCCATCTTCAATATTAAAATGGCTACACAAAAATTCACCAATTTTGATAAGTTGTTTTTAAATGCACACTAATATGGCAGCTGTCACAATACAATCTAACAAAATTGTTTCAAATGAACTTAAAGACAACTAAGCCCTATTAGAGCCATCATTTGGAAAAAACCAAATGAAATTTTTGACCAATCCAATAACACAAAAGATGCATAGATCATTATCTCTAAGAGTACTATAGATCTTTTCCTTTTTGGTACTTCATCTTCACATTGACAGGTCTTTGAAACATTTGGCCAAAATTGCAACACTTATTCCAGTCTGCATTTTGTTATAACAAGATGGCAAGACCTTCTAAATGACCTTCAAGAATTTTACATACTCTCTTCAGATAAATTTTTTAAAATTATTTATTTATTTATTTATTTTTAGAGAGAGGGGAAGGGAGGGAGAAAAAGAAGAGAAACATCAATGGTTACCTCTTATGTGCCCCCCAACTAGGGATCTGGCCTGCAACTCACGCATGGGACCTGGCCTGCAACTCACGCATGTGCCCTGACTGGGAATCAAACCAGCGACCCTCTGGTTTGCAAGTCAGCACTCAATCCACTTAGCCATACCAGCCAGGGCTATCAGATTACTTTCTTCATACACTACTTCAGGTAGGTTACCATCTTTCTTAAAAGTCTCCACTAATGTCACAATTCTGATAAGAAAAAGCCAAAATTATTTATACTCTTGAGATTTTTCAAAATATGTCCCAAATCCTTCAGGGTATTTTCATCTCCTAAAAATTCCCCAAATGACTTTTGGTTTACTTGTTATCCTCCAAACATGCCCTGTATATTTTCCACCTCCGCACTGTTCTCACACTGTTTCACCCAACCAGAGCATCATATCCTAACAACTCTGTCTGATCAAATCTTACCCATTGACTTATCAGAAACTCCAGTTTTCCAAAATTGCCCCATCCTAAACTACCTCTCATTCTTCTTAGATATTTTTGATGTGGTCTGCAAGTTCTTTAGTTGTTTTAAAATACTAATTAAATATTTTAACCTAAGTTTTCATAATTGAACATTTTTAGGCTTTAATCTTCTTGAAGTTAAAAAGCCCATCTTACCCTTTTTCACATTTCCACTATGCCCAACACAGTTTGTTTTTATAGTAGATACTCAGTAAATATTTGCTAATTTGACTCTATACTTAATTAATAAACTGCAGGAAATGGAAGGAGGCCAGATTGCAAAGCACAAACCATAAAACCTTCTTTCTTAGCTCCACATTTGAGAGAAAATTTGTCAAATCTGGTGGCTGTCTTTCTAAATATAGATTGACAATCTTTTCTGTTGATATATTTAAAACTTCTGCTTTACTATAGGTTTTTCTATTTAACCATACGCTCTATGTTCTTTTCTCTCCCCTTTCTTATTCTTTTGTTATTCCATATCCCCATCTATTAGTTTAGTCAAGATACCTTTTTTTTTAACTGTTTATTATAGGAATTAAATTAGCCATTACACTATGCATCCTTGACTTTTCGAAGTCTAATGTTAGTGGGTACTCTTGCTTTCTTCAATGCAAAGACTTTGAACTCTTTAGCTCCATTAACCTCCCATAACAAATTGTATTTTCCAAAAATATTTCCACAATATTTTTTATTCTGCATGCTCTTCCAGTATCTTGCCATTCCCCTAGCAAAAAGAGGAATCTATTTGCCTCCCTTTGCAACAGAAAGATCAGTGTGGCTGCCTGAATAAAGAATGCAGCAGATGGAATGCTGCAAGGTTCCTGCAATCAGTAACCCCAGAGGTAAAGTGATACCAAATGCTGGACTTCTTGGGGTGTTCATCTCTCCTAGACCTTCTCTGCCTAGTGAGTTCTTCTAAACCTTCAAGCAGGTGGGCTTGGTTTATTTAGTATGATTTTCACTGACTGGAAAGAGTGAGATGAGCTTAAAAAGAAAGAAGTGACAATACAAAGGTAGGATAGTCACATTATGAAGAATACCTGTTTCATGTTGAAGAACTTGGACTTCATCCTACAGGTAAAGAACCCTTGAAGAGGTGTGACTTTCAGAGAAATAATTCTGACGCTACAGGAAAAAAAGAGCAAAACTGAAGGAAAATGACTATTATAGTAATGCAGAAGAGGGATGAAGAGGCCTTACCACATGGAAGTAAGGAAGCTATTTGAGAGATGTTAAGAGAGTATATTGTTCAGAACATGATTGTTGACTGAATGTGGAAGATGCAAAAGATGACTCTCAAGTTCATGGGGGTTTGTTTACTGAATCTGGAACTATAGGAGGAAAAAATTAAAGATGAGTAAAATGTGTTTTCTTTTGGATATGTTAATTCTGAAGTGCTTTATGGAATATTTAGGTAGAGAACTCACTTAAGAAGTATGCAAAAAAGAGGAAGCAGAAACTTTATCAATAAGAAATAGAGAATAAGAAAATAGAGGCAAGACTATAAATGAAGTAAGAAGAGGAGTTTCAAGTAACGTTCAACAATGTTCAGTTCTACAAGGAAAGTATTGGGTTGGCCAAAAAGTTCTAGGAGCATTTAGTTGTCTTTCGCTTCATTCAAAACAATTTTGTTAGATTGTATTGTGATGGCTGTCAAAGCAGCGTGCATTTCAAAAACTTATCAAAATTGATGAATTTTTGTGCAGCCATTTTAATACTAAAAATGGAAGAAAACACGCAACATTTTTGGCATATTATGCTTTATTATTTCATGAAAAGTAAAAACACAACTGAAACGCAAAAAAACAAATAAAAGACTTGTGCACTGTATGGAGAAGGTGCTGTGACTGATAGAATGTGTCAAAAGTGGTTTGTCAAGTTTCTTAGTATTACTGACATTATGGCTAAATAATTCTTTGCTGTGGGGCTGTCTTATGCATTGGAAGATGTTTAGCAGCACCCCTAGCCTCTACTCACTAGAAGCCAATAGCGGAAGATAGCCTACATACTCAAAATATCTAAATTAATAAAGTTACTGGTGAAAATGGAAAGTGTGTCTTATTTTATGGAAAAAAACTAAAGGGACTTTTTGGCCAACCCAATAAGTAAGATGAAGATTGAAAAAAAAAGTCTTTTTGGTTAATTTGCTTTGAATTGGGCAAATGGATCAACATTGCTATTGTAGCTTCCAATAATAAGTAGCTACTAGAGAAAATAGTGTAAATGGCTGGAGATAAATGGGTTAATCTATGAAAAAGCGAACAACAAAACTGACTTTCGAAGTCACTGGTCCCGTCCTAGCCACTGAATTGGAAAATAATTTAAATCCTGCAGATCTTCCTTAATGGAAAAGATTCCTAACCAGATGATGTAAACTCTGACACAATACTTAAAATCTCAGAGAAAGACTGCGGAGATTGGTAATTCTAATAAAACAAGAAACCATCTCAACCACACCTCCACCCTTCACCTTGCCCCACAATTATCCCAGGCTACAAAAAATGTACAGAAAATAAAATATCCAAGTCTCAAACTATAGAATTAATTGGAAAACAAACTGTTCCAAGTTAGAGTGTGAAGAAAGTCAAGTGACATCATTTTTCTTAGCATGTGCAGCACAGACCTTCAAGTATGAGCAAGATGGAAAGAAACATCTTGATAATACTGCATACACACTGTGGCAAAAAATTAGTAAAATAATAAATGTATAAACTGGAACAAAGCAAGCACACTACAAAGAACATGACCAGAAGAAAACTCACACAAAAGTAATAAATTTCTATAAACTGCTTCTCAAGGAACTTGATGAAAATTTGAACGTAATAAGCAAAAGCTCAAAAACGAGATGATTTAACAAAAAAGAATTTGTGAGGTCATTGAACTATAAAAAACGAGCAAACAACATCACTACATAATAAATTATAAACAGCAGGAAACGGAAGAGGGAAGGCCGAAAACAAAAACCAGATTGACTTTATGCCCATTCACTCAGGTGACACCAAATGTGACTTTGGATCAACTCAAAGGAATACAGAGTACCGGGAACTGCAATTAATTGAATATAGTAGAATATTTTTTCTCATTAAAAATAGAAAGAGGTGTTTGAAGCTAAAACAATAATTATTCTGTTGATTACAATACAGAAGTATTAAATGTAGGACAACAAAGGACAAGATCAGAGAAATGAAAGTTTTAAGGTTCTTAAAATGTGAAGTGGCAAACTTTTGGTGGACAAGTTCTTAGGGTGGGAGGCCTCCATTATGCTGTAATCCTGGTGTTCAGATCCTTGTGTGATCCTACCCCCATGTGTAGGCATGACCTGTGACTTGCTTCTGACCAATAGTATATGACAACAGATGTATGTGATTTTGTGTGATTATATGATCGCACCATGAAAGATTTCAGTGGCCATTCGCTGGAATCTCCTTCTCCCCTGCTGGTTTTGAGGAAGTAAGTGGCCATGCTGGGCAACCCCATGTAGTAAGAAACTGCCAATGCTCTATAGTTCAAGAGTGGGCAGCCTCCGACCAACAGCTGGCAAAAACCAACCAACCTGGAGGCTTTTAGTCCTAGCTGCACCAGTTGCTGCAAAGAACCATATAAGTGGGGAAGTGCACCATTTCCCAGTTCAGCCTCCAGATGAGAGCCCTGTCCTGGCCAAGTCCTTGATTACAGCCTGGGAGACCAAAGCAAAGGACCCAGGCAGGCTGTGACTAAACTCCTGATCCACAGAAGCAGTGAGATAATAAATGTGTGTTGCTTTAGGCTAAGTCTGTGGTTGCCATGGAGAAAGAGAAAGTGAATAATATCGATAGAATGTTTTAGTTTAAATTTTTCACCTTGCTTTGTGTTTCCTGTTTGTCCTATATGTACTTCATTTCCCTTTTCCTCCTTGTCTGCTTTCATTTGGATTGATATTATTTTATGTTCCATTTTATCTTCTTGGCTTATTGTTATAAATCTTTATTTGCTTGTTTTTTCATCTTAGGGCCTGCTTTAGAGTTCAAAACTATGAATCTTTAGCACAATCTAAATCCACGTTACAATATACTGCTTTTGGCGCAGTATAACAACTTTATAATAGTATATTTCCATTTCTCCCCTATCTCTAGGTTATTGTCATTTATTTTGCTTTTATGTTATAAACCTCACACTAAGTCTTTTTGTTTAAACAGTAAAATATCCCTTAAAGAAATTTAAAGAATAAAAATAAAATCATATCTTTACCGAGTTACCATTTCAATGCTTCTTTGTACGCCTGATAATTTTTGACTAGATGCCAGACACTTTGAATTTTATGTTGTGACTATTGGATGTATTTTTATTTCTATACATATTTTTGAGTTTCAGTCTGGGATACATTTAAGTTACTTAGAAACAGTTTGATCCTTTTGCCTCTTGCTTTTAAGATTTTATCTTCTACACTACACACTACCATTCTGTGTTCTCTACCCAATTTCTGGTCAATCTTGAAATTTTCCATTCTAGCAAGTGGGAAATGCTGATTTCTACTCCACTCAGGGTAGTTTAATCTTTGTCTCTCAGGTATTCAATAGTTTCCTCACATGTGTACACTGCTCAGTACACAGATACTTGAAGGGGGCCTTCTGCATACCTCTAGAGTTCTCTTTCTGTGCAGCAATCCCCTCTAGGAATCTGTCCTGTTGTCTTGATTGATCTCCTCATGCTCATATAACTCTTATTACCTCAACTCAGCTCAACAGGCTCTGCCTGGATTTCCCCACCTTACACCACAAGACGGGAACTCTCTGAAAGCAATAAGAATGGGCAATCTCAGGGCTCATCTGATTTATTTCCCAGCTCTTGGGGATCACTGTACTTCTTTGCCTGATATCCCGTGTCTTGAAAACCATCATTTCACAGCTATTATCTATTTTTAGGTTGCTTCAGGCAGGAAGACACTATGGTTACTCTGCCTTAGGTGGGAGCATAAGTCTTAAGTTATTTCTAATGAAAAAGAAAGGTTGACTCAGAGTTGAACCAAAGGTACACAAGGCACAGCAAGGAGCCCATAAAATCATTCTCAAGAAGCAAGACTATGACCCTAATCAAGCAACTGACAACATAGGCTCGACCTAATTTTAGAATCACTAGAGAAAAGTGATGACAGTGTCCCTCAAATTTCTGGTCTTTTTCAATGAATGTGCCCACTGTTGTTGTACACTGCTCTACTATTGTATGTTTGGGTGTGTGTGTGTGTGTGTGTGTGTGTGTTGCACACAATTTATCTAAGTCCACAGGTCTTCATATTGAAGCACTTGAACAGCCTCATCTCCATCTGGGGTGATTTAGACAGGATCCTAAATCTCAAGCCTCAGTTTAATGTCCTATTGGAATCAAGACTTTTCTGAAGGATTTGAATATATTTGTCACATGGGTGGAGTGTAAATTTATGGCCAGTGGGTAGACTATGGTGGATTATAGATAGCCACAAACTAATTGACACTACTTCTATCAACAGGTAGGATTATGACCCCTCTTCTTGAATGTTGGAGGGCTGACAACTACAAGAGGTCACAATTTTGACAGAGTACAATAGTTCCTCTCTATATCACAGTTCACTGATCGCGGCCTCACTGTATTGCGGGATTTAAAAAAATGTTATATTTAATTATTTATTGCGGATTTTTTGCTATATCGTGGGATTTTGCGGTACTGTATACATGTGTTGTTAAAGTTACATAGGTTTAAGAGTGTAGAATATGTTTAAGAACATAAGTAGTGTTTATAAAAGTGTGGAAAAGGTTAATAAGGAACTGGAAACGGTTTATAAGTGTGTGGGGTTTATAAAGCCTTAAAATATATATAAATACTAAAATAAATGTAAGGTTCCTACTTCGCAGATTCTCACCTATCGCAGGGGGCATCTAGAACATAATACCCATGATAAGTGAAGGAATACTGTATAACAAAAATGAAGCTGTGCTAATCTCTGAGTCTCATTCTTAAAAAGATTCCAGTCCTAAAAAAATGGCACTTTCCACCTCTTCTGTCTTGGAACTGTCTTTTGGAATGGTTGCTCTGGAAAAAGCCAAGCCATAGAGCAAATCCAACTACCCTGAAATTTCCATAAAAAAGTGTTGTTAGTTCATCCTTTGCTGTTCAGTCATTCCAAAGAAGGCACCAGTGAAGGAAGCATCTCAACTCGTACAGCTCTGGCATACACCATATAAAGAACAGAGACTCTGTACATTTGGCCCCAGGCATCTCCAGATGTTTGAGCCACTCCAGCTGAGGCACCAGACAAATCATCTAGCTGAGCCCTGACCAAATTCCTCATGTGTAAAACTATGAGATATAATGGTTGTTATAAATAACCAAAGGGAAGTTCAGTTTGGGTATCTCTATTACAAATACAGACACAGTAGAGATGTCAAGTTGGTATCTGGGTATATGATTCTAAAGTTCAGTGGAGAGGTCCACAATAAAGATATAAATTTGGGAGACATCTCCTTGTTCTACTCTTCTTTTTTCCATAGTACTTTTCACCTCTGACATTTTCTAGATAATTTATTTATTATGTCTAATGACTACTGTCTGTCTTCCCTAATACAGTGTAAACTCCACAAAGACAAGGATTTTTGTTTTATTCAGCATATTCCCTGCACACACAACAGTGACTGGCATAAAGAAATACACTCAGATACTTGTTGAATAAAGGAACCAAATTAAAGATGGTATTTGAGACCATATTACTGATGAGGCTACTTTGAGACAGTAAGTGTACTAGAGAAAAGATAGGTTTGAGAATGGGCATTTCAACACTTTGAGGTTGAAAAGATTAGAGAAACCAGCAAAGGAGACTGAGAAGATGCAGCCAGTAAGGAAGGAGGCTAAATAAGAGATGACACTCTAGAAGCAAAGTAAAGACAGTGTTTCAGGAAGGGAAAGTAATCACAAACACCACTAATGCTGGTGGGTAGAGTAACATGAGCAATTAGTTTTAGAAGAAACAGATTTTTAAAAATAAATTCTCTGTCAACTGGAAAAAAAAATGGCTAAAGGGGGATATGATACCACAATTTGTTGTTGATATATTCTACAGTGATTTGTATTCTAAATGGAATAATCTTATGGAGAGGGAAAACTCTAATAACATTGAGACAGTAGGGGCAACTGAGGTGAAAAGGGATGAAATTCAGTTCATCAATGAATAGATTAGCCCTAGAAAAGAATAACAAAATAATTTATCTACACTTAGCAAGAAGAAAAGTATAGTCCATGAGTACAGATTGCAGGTCTACTGGTAGAAATTCTCTTCTCTTGGTCCTGTTTTCTCAGTAAAACAGAACAAGATCATCAGCTAAGAACAACAGAGATGTAAAACAGTCCTTTGGGATTATACTTGAAAAAAATTGGCACATATCTTCTTTGAGCTTAAAATTGTGCTGTAATTATTTATAAACTCTCTCTCCACTAAACTTTAAAATTATTTAAAGTTAAGGAAAGTAGTTTTTAGTTTTGCACTACTAGCACATAACAAAATGCCCTGCAAACAACTGTTAACTCACTGGCACAGAATAAAGAAATGTTACAGATGCCTCTAAGATACTACAGCAAAGCCAAAAGTTTAAAAAGAGCAATAAATAAAATACTATCAAGTACCTATTTGATTAGCATACTTAAATTGCAATATTGAGAAAGTGAACCCATTACACTTCAACTTATTGTGAAATTTAAAAACTATAGATAAATATGAACATTTCCTTTTAACACATTGCGTACAGGTGGCGAGAATTCTCGTCATTTCTAAAAGGCATTTAAATTCCCCGGTACGAAACGTGTTAACATAATGAAATAATAAAATGTCAATATTAAAAATTACTATATAGAATTATGAGTTAATCTAGGGCACACATCACACTGATCCAGGTATTCAAGATTTCATTACAAAATGTCAAGGATCAGCTCCAACAAATCAACATCTTCCAAAAATGGTTATAAAAATATCTTCCACATTAAAAAACAGCATGAGAGACTTCTGGCCAAGATGGAGGCCTAGACTGACACGCTCCGTCTCCCTCCACAACTAAGAAGGAATACAACTATCGCAAAACCAGAAATAACCAGAAGTTTCAGAATATAAAGCTACATGGAAATCCAACGTACGAAGTTATAAAGAAGAGGTGCTCATCTGGATGGGTAGGAGGGGCAAAGCTAGGGGCAGAGAGGTCAAGCTGCGCTGGCAGTGGCAGCTGCGGCGATGGTGGTGGGACGGCAGTAAGCACAGACACCCATATTTAAAAAGAGGCAAGAAACACCTGGGGAGCACTCCCCAGACGGAGACCAGACCTGAAAGCTTGCAATTCCAACGCTGAGGAAGGAAGACCCCATTGCCTCTGACTGTGACAGCCGGAGCGGGTGGGGATGGAGGAAGAAGATACCGGTCTCTCAGTGGAGAGTAAACGGCAAGAATCCATCTTGGACCCCCGCCCCTACACAAAACACCACAGCGTGATAAGAAGGGTCGCTCGGTAGTGACAAGTGCATGGGGCTCCGCCCCCTATAGCAAAGGAGGTGTGACAGCCCTGCCAAGGAAGCAAAGGTAAACACAAAACTGTCAGGATGGCACAGATCATAAGAGATCCCCGTGACTCAGCTGACCAGCCAGCAAATATCTGATCTAACAGATCACCAGTTAGGAAATCATTCTGAGGCACAGTTCAGAGCTTTGGTTATAAGAATGCTTACAGAGCTAACAGCAGATCTTAAGACAAGGAAGTAATGAAGGCTAGTCCTGCTGAAATGAATGAAAACACATACAAAACAAGTGGTGAGGGAAAGAAAACCAGGGATCAATCAACAAATCAGAATATAAGGAAGGAGCAGTCAACCAGTGCAGATGGGGAAAACAGAAAGTGAGGAAAATGAAGAGAGGCTCAGAAACTTATCAGACAGCTATAAGCAGGCCAACATCTGAATCATAGGGTTGCCAGAAGGTGAAGAAGAACTAGAAATTGAAAAATTACGTGAAAAAATAATGAAGCAGAACTTCCCTAACCTGGGAAAGGAAATAGACTTACAGGTCCAGGAATCACAGAGAGTTCCAAATAAACTGGACCCAGGGAGAACCACACCAAGACACATTATCATCAAAATGTCAAAAATTAAGGATAAAGAGAGAATCTTAAAAGCAGCAAGAGTGAAGAAGAGAATTACATACAAAGGGTCCCAATAAGATTCTCAGCTGATTTCTCAAAAGAAACTCTGCAGGCAAGAAGGAACTCGCAAGAAATATTAAAAGGAATGAAAAGCTAAAACCACGATTACTCTATCCGGCGAAGCTGTCATTCAGAATAGAAGGGCAGAGAAAGTGCTTCCAGGACAAAGTAAAACTGAAGGAATTCATCAGATCCAAACCACTGCTACATGTAATGTTAAAGAGATTTGTTTAGGAAAGAGAGGATCAAAACTATGAACATTAAAAGGAAAACTGTATCACAACAACCAACCACAGAAGCTAGGGAATCAAAACAAAGGCAAACTAAGTAGGCAACGAGAGTGGAGAAAGAATTATAGGTATGGGGAACATTATGGGGGGAAATCAGCTGGGAGGGGGAAGGGGGTAAAGGGTGGGAGATGGTACTAGAATTAAGAAGCATAGTAGGAGGGAGTGGAGTAGACAGAAAGATGTTTAGAAGAACTATATGCACAACCAGTGGGCATGGACTAAGGAGGGGGGACAACTGGAGGGAGGGGGGTCACTGGGTAGAAGGGAACAAAGAGAAAAGAAATTGGGACAACTGTAACAGCATATTAAAAACAAAAACAAAAACAAAAAAAAAAACAGCAGGAGCGCTCTGAACATCATGGTCACAGTTTATAATGACACCAAGTGTAAGAACAAAGAAAAGTGAAGAAACTTAGATCAAGTGGGGGACAACAGAATGTGCACCTGACATTTAGCATACTCTTATTATAGAAGACTTTATAGTAACTGATACAATGCAAAGATGATAATTTGGTTAAATTTTTTAACTTTTATACAAATCCCAAACAACTATACATTGTGTTACTTAGGAGAATTGCTTTTGATGTTTTCAACAAGTAAACATGGCTCACCTCCTCAAACAATCACATCAAAATTACAACTAAAATATAGAACCACCATCACGTCAGAAATCAAGTTGAATGGAAGTCTGACATCTACGGAATTAAAGAAACCACATCCATCCAGATTGGTAGGAGAGGCAGAGAGGCTTTACATGCTGGTCCCATAGCCATGTATGGTGGATAAAAATTTGGGAAGGATATCTCGGGTGCAAGGAGACCCAGCCCACACCAGGCCCCCAGCCCAGGGTCCCAGTGCCAGGAAGGTAGTCCCCATATCTTCTAGCTACAAAAATCAGTGGGGATTAAGTCGGTGGGAAAAACTCCTGGAGTCCCAAGTAGTTCCCCTTAAAGAATCCACACACAGATTTACACAGGAGCACTCCCTCTGAGTTCCAGCACCACTGCAGGAGCAGCTTGAAAGGCACCAGTGGCATACAGGGAGGAACTAAGTGTCTGGCATAAAGGCAGGAGCTGGGGGACAGCTTACTCACAGACAGAAAGGCAGGCAAAGGCCGTGGTCACTTCTCTGAGCCTTCCCCCCACAGAACCGCACAGCCAGCAGGCAGGTGCCATATCTGAGACTCCATCAACCTGGCTAACACTATTTATCCCACCCTGGAGATCCCTTGAGATTCCATTCCACCCAACTTACAGGCCCACCCAAACTGTTAACCGTGACTTTTCCATGTGGATGGCTGGTCTTGGCTCCTGCCTTACAACTTCCTAATTCATATCAAACAAACAACACCCAAGTGGCCCCAGGCCCAGCACCAATAGCAGCCAGCAAAGTGGCTTCACCTGGGAATCTCCAAGCCCTGCACAAGTAGCAATCACCTCAGATTGCGTTATAGCTCAGGCAGGGTGGATGTGGGCAAAATACAGGTAGGGCCTGACCGTGGCCCACACCACCTGGGAAACCCCAGGACCAGTGCACCAGTGGACAGCTACAGACCATGTCAAAGCACAACCACCCTGCCACTGCACAGCTGATCCTCCATGGAGGGCAGAGGATGATGGTCAGTGGTCACAACCAGTTCTTGCAGCTGACTGGACTGGGTAAATCCCTCCCATTGACCTGTCAACAGCAATCAAGGCTCAACTACAAGAGGTGGATGTACTCAGCCCACACAAAGGGTGCACCTTGAGTACCCAGCTTGAGAGATAAGGGAGGCTGTGCCACTGGACCCTACAGGACACCTACTACATTAGGCTACACTACCAAGACTCAAAATCAAAGCAGCTGTACCCAATACACAGAAATAAACACAGGGAGACTGCCAAAATGAGAAGACAAAGAAACATGGCCCAAATGAAAGAACAGATCAAAACTCCAGAAAAAGAACTAAACCAAATGGAGATAAATAATCTCTCAGACACAGAGTTCAAAACACTGGTTATAAGGATATCTGTTCAAGGAACTCAGTGGGTACTTTAATAGTATAAAAATGATCCAATCAAAACTGAAGAAGATACTAAGTGAAATAAAGAACAATTAACAGGGAATCAACAGCAGAGTGGATGAAGCCAAGAATCAAACCAATGATCTGGAACATAAGGAAGAAAAACACATCCAATCAGTACAGCAAGAAAAAAAAAAAATCTAAAAAATGGAGGATAGTGTAAATAGCCTCTGTAACAACTTCAAGTGTTCCCACATTCTCATCATAGGGGTGCCAGAAGAAGAAGAGAAAGAGCAAGAAATTAGAAATATACTTCAAAAAAAAAAGTGAAAGAAAACTTCCTAATTTGGTGAATGAAATAGACATGCAAGTCCAGGAAGCACAGAGTCCCAAACAAGATGGGTGAAAAGAGGTCCACTCCAAGACACATCATAATTAAAATGCCAAAGGTTAAAGATGAAGAGAAAATCTTAAAAGCTGCAAGAAAAAACCCGTTAAGTACTTACAGGGGAGTTCCCATAAGACTGTCAGTTGATTCTCAAAAGAAACTCTACAGGCTAGAAGGGACTGGCAAGCAATAGTCAAAGTCATGAAAAACAGGGACCTACAGTATAGCCAAGACTGCTCTACCCAGCAAAGCTGTCACTTAGAATCAAAGGACAGATAAAGCGCTTCCCAGACATGAAAAAAACTAAAAGAGTTCCTCATCACCAAACCATTATGAAATGTTAAAGGGACTTATTTTAAGAAAAAGAAGATCAAAACTATGAACAATAAAATGGCAACAAATACATATCTATCAACAACTGAATCTAAAAATCAAATTAAGCAACAGAGACAGAATCATGGGATACACAGAGCATTTTGATGGCTACCAGATGGGAAGGAGGTGTGGAGGAATGGCTGAAGAGATGAGGGCATTAGTACAAATAGGTCGTTATAGAATAGACATGGGCGTGTAAAGTACAGTATAGGAAATGGAAAAGCCAAAGAACCTACACATGACCCATGGACATGAACAACAGTGGGGATATTGCCTGAGGGAGTGGGGGGTACTGGCTGGGAGGGGGCAAAGGAGGATAAATTGGAACAACAGTAATACCATAATCAATAAAATATATTTACAAAATAAAAAAAAATATTTTTAGAACGATTACTTTTCAACTCACTAAATTTCAAAAACTTTTACAATCTAGAAATAAAAGCAAATCATGAACATGTCATACTTCATGTAACTTTTTAAAATTAATGTGTCTCTTTAAAAATATTTTATTTATTTCTTTATTTTTCAGAGAGAGGATTGGAGGGAGAAAGAGAAAGAAAGAAACATTGATGTGAGAATCATCGATCAGTTGCCTCTCATACCCTCCCCAAGTGGGAACTGAACCTGTAACCCAGGCACATGCCCTGACCAGGAATCGAACCGGCAACCCTTTGCTCTTGGAAAGACACCCAACCAAATGAGCCACACCAGTCAGGAACTTTATTTAATTATTTATTACCTTTGGAACATTCTTTTTCCTTTATTAAAAAGAATAGCAGTGATATATATATATATATATATATATACATATATATATATATATGCTACTGGTAGAAAATTAATAAGAGATCTCTATAGATGCTAAGAAAAGAAATTTCAATTATTGCTGAATATTCCAACTCTTAATTTAAAAAATGCAAAAGAAGTCAATCAATAGAATTAACCTTGAAGCAAACCCATATCTTTCTGAACCAATTATTACTATACTTCTTAGCTAATCCTTCGGAAGAGTCTTTCTATATATTCACCAATTAGTTCAGAATACCAAGACGTAGATACAGGACAGGAACGTGAGCAGGTCACCTAATATATCTGTTCTTAGTTCTGGGTTACTGCAATGAAGTCCACAGGGGCAGGTGGGGAAGGAAATGACACAGTTCAATGATGCACAGTTGTCAGAGACCCGGAATACAACTTCCCCTGTGACCTGAGAGTCAGTTGTGTAGTTACGTGCTATGGAAATAAAACTGAAAAAAGTCCGAAGAGGAAAGGTATGACTCAAGATTTTTTACTTTTGGTGAAGTCAAATGGTTTCCACCACTGAGCAAACTGTAGTGCTTTCTTCCTTTGATCCTCAAAGTTTTCTCGGATCCCTTTCCTCCAAAGTCTTGGTTCTATATCCAGCATCCCGCCAATGATTTCCTTTTAAAAAATGAGAAAAATACAAACATGTATATAAATACTGAAAACAGGAATAAAATTATTAGCTTATTGTGTTACTATATAAGCACTACGTAGTTCTGTATGAAAACATTCAAATGTTACATAAATAATAGTTTCAAGTTACACACATTGTTTCTAGTTAGTTTAACTATGCAAACCCTATAACTTTAGGAGTCCTAGCTGTCTCCTTGTCAAGCAATTTGTCTGTTTTGTTGCTTGTTAGCACATCTACCAGACAGGAGGAGCAAAGTGTAGAAAGAGAAAGTGAACTTTAATTAATTTGGTCCTTATTAGCTGTCCTGGTTTGAAGAAAAAGTTAATCAACATCTAATAATTATAAACATTGTTGTTCAACTGCAGTTGAATCTCAGACTAATGTTATCTCTGTTAGCCAATATACTTATACAGTAGTCCCTGTCTATATCGCAGTTCACTGATTGTGGCCTCACTGTATCACAGGATTTTTAAAAATATTATATTTAATTATTTATCGCGGATTTTTCACTATATCGAGGGATTTTGCGGTACTGTATATGCATATTGTTAAAGTTACATAGGTTTAAGAGTGTAGAATATGTTTAAGAACATAAGTAGTGTTTATAAAAGTGTGGAAAAGATTAATAAGGGAGTAGGAAAGGTTAATAAGGGACTGGGAATGGTTTATAAGTGTGTGGGAAGGGTTTATAAAGCCTTAAAATATATATATAAAAATACTAAAATAAATGTAAGGTTCCTACTTCGCAGATTTACACCTATTGCAGGGTGAGGTGGGGTGTGTGTCTAGAACGTAATACCCGTGATAAGTGAGAGAATACTGTAAACCAATTTCTTCTACTATTATCCTTTTCAGATATCAAAAGCAAATTTTAACACTAATATATGTAAATCAAGAATTAAAAATTATAAATTATTTTCATTTTAAAAGCCACGGTCCCAATACCTAAAAGGAATGGTTTTTATCTCATTATTCTACATTACTTCCTTCATGATTACCTTTCTATGCTATTAGCTACAAAAATTAATCAAATATATGCTTGTGACTATCCATGTACAGAAAGACTATAATACATATCTAGAGAAGGGCAGTATAGGAAAACAATGAACTGAGGGCTAAATTTTGCATATTCAGTCAGGGTCTTTGTGGTAACATCTCGGACATAATCTAAGACAGATTCTTCAGCTTAAAAAATATTCAAAGGAGACTTCTGGCCAAGATGGAGGCATAGACAGACATGCTGCGTCTCCCTCCAAACTAAGAAGGACTACAAGTACCTCAAAACTAGAGATAACCAGAAGTTCCAGGAAATCAAGCTGCATGGAAGACCAAAAACAGAGATATAAAGAAGTACTCATCCAGACCGGTAGGAGGGGTGGAGCCAGGGCAGAGAGGACACAGTGTGGTGGTGGCAGCAGCGGTGACAGCAGCAGGCCAGCAGAAAGCACAATTACATGTTTTAAAAAGTCAGGAGGGACACCTGGGGGGCATTCCCAGCACCTCACCAGACCGCACAGCTCACAGTCTCAGCACCGGGGAAAATCAGCCTCGTTGCTACTGACTGCAAACCAGTAGGGATTGAGGTGGAGGCAGAAACTGTGGGTCTCTTAGCAGAGTCCACTTGTGTAAACGGCCTTCATGGTCCTAGAACGTCCACAGACCCACCCACTCTGAGAACGACAGCCAGGGCAATAACTAGAGAGGCACCAGTCCCATGGAAGTGGGAAAAGTGCCCGAATAAAAGCAAGTGCTGAGCAGGCAGCATTGTTCCCTCTCAGACCCCTCCTCCACATACAGCGCCACAACGTGGTAAAAGGGTCTCCCTGTACTGACGAATACCTAAGTCTCCGCCCCTTACAATGTAACAGGAGCGACAGATCTACCTAAGACACAGGCAAACAAACACAGGAGCCTGACAAGACAAGGAGACAGAGAAGTATGGCCCAAAAGAGGGAACGAATCAAGGGTCCAGTGGGAGGACTAAGCGACAAAGAGATACCCAATCTAAGATGCAGAATTCAAAACACTGGTTACAAAGATGCTCACGGGCTTGACAGATATGTTTGAGTATGGCAAACACATAAGGGAAGAAGTGAAGGCTATGCTAAATGAAACAAACAAAAAAGAAATCCACACAAAACCAATGGTGAAGGGAAGAAAACCAGGGTTCAAATTGATGATTTAGAACATACAGAAGAAAAAAAGAGTCAACCAGTACAGAAAGAGGAAACAAGAATTGAAAACAATGAGGAGAGGCTTAGGAACATCTGGAACAGCTTTAAACAGGCCAACATCCAAATCATAGGGGTGCCCAAAGAAGAAAAGGAAGAGCAAGAAATTGAAAGCTTATGTGAAAAAATAATGAAGGAAAACTTCCCAAATTTGGTGAAGGAAATAAACACCCAAGTCCAGGAAACACAGAGTCCCAAACAAGCTAGACCCAAGGAGGACCACACCAAGACACATTATAATTAAAATGCCAAAGGTTCAAGATAAAGAGAGAATCTTAAAAGCAGCAAGAGAAAAGAAGAGATTTAACTATAAAGGGTTGCCTATAAGAGTATCAGCTGATTTCTCAAAAGAAACCTGGCAGCCAAGAAGGACTGGCAAGAAGTACTCAATGTGATGAAAAGCAAGGGCCTACAACCAAGATTACTCTATCCGGCAAAGCTATCATTTAGAATGGAAGGGCAGATGAAGTGCCTCCCAGACAAGGTAAAGCTAAAAGAGTTCACCATCACCAAGCCATTATTATATGAAATGTTAAAGGGACTTACTTAAGAAAAAGATGATCTAAGCTGTGAACACTGAAATGACAACTCACAACTATCAACAACTGAATCTAAAAAAAAAAAAAATCTAACTATACAAACCAGAATAGGAACAAAATCATAGGTATGGGATCATTTGGAGGGTTATCAGCTGTGAGGGGGAAGGCGGGAGAAGTGGGGAAATGCTACAGGGATTAAGAAGCATAATCAGTTGGTACAAACTAGATAGGAGGAAGTTAATAATAATATAGGAAAGGGTGAAGCCAAAGAACTTATATGCACGACCCATGGACATCAACTAAGGCAGGTGGGATTTCTGGAGGGAAGGGGGATACTGGGCAGAGGGGAGCAAAGGGGGAAAAAATTAGGACTACTGTAACAACATAATCAATAAAATATACTTTAAAATATATATATACCAGAGGAAGCTACCATGTAAAGGGAGTGCAAAATACTGTAGGGGATACAGAGATAACTAACATACATCTCTCTGTCTTCATGGAGCTCATAACAGAATGTGGAGCTGTGGTGAGAGCCAGAATAATAACCCAATTATAAAAAGGACTGTCTTATAAAGTAGAATAGGTAAGTACAAATTATAAGACGACTCAAAAAAAAAGATTCTATTTGTTAAATTAATCATGAAGAATTTCATGGAAAAGGGAATCTCTTTCACTGAAGGAGGGAAACAAAGAAGCCAATAGTTTGTAGAAGACATCAGGAGAAATGGGATAAAATTAGAATTAATGTAAGAGTTTCTTGGCATCAACCCAAGTAAGCAATGTAGTTTAATAAAGCCTACCTTATAAATTGACCTAACATTGTCTCTATAGAACATCAAGTTTTGTCTCATATGTACCATATAGGATTGACTCTTGTTACTAACACAGTTGTAAGTGGAAGAAGACCATTGCTTCTTGCTTTGTGAACAGCTGCTTCGGTAGCAAACTAAAGAGAATTCTTGGGCTCACAGGCTGTTTCTTCAATGCTTGTGAAAAATGAATTAGTGATGATGCAATGTTAACCAAGGAAGCTTTCATTTGAACATAAAAACAGTATCATATAAACTATAATGTATTCATAATATTTAAAGGAGGATAATTTCCCAATTAAATTTACACAAATAAATGATAATGTACTTCACTGTCACTAGACTCAAGTTTTTAAAAAAGTAAATCCACAGATATGTTCAATGAGAAAATTCAGTCATCACTTAACAAAATTTTTCAGAGCAATGAAAACAAATTTCTTTCTATTTAACTTTGGAAAAAATATTGTGAAAATTTCTCAAACCAGTTTCTGTAATAATCTCAACAGTTCAAAGATGTATGTGATTTGGGGGGCTCTGGGTAATCCTTGAAGGACAAGAGCATCAAGTTTTTAATCCCAGCCTCTGGAGTTGAGATTCCTCTTGTCATGTTCCTATTCATTGTAGGTGACAGTCTTTTACAGGAGATCAAAGTGGGGAGGAAGAACAGGGAGCCCTGGGAATTCATCAGGTCTCCTAGATGAAGTTAGGAGATGACCCAAGCAGAACGGCCGAGCTATACTAGATTGAAAGGTCACTTCTAGAACTCAATTCCTGGACTTCTTTAGACTGCTTCAGTGGCTATATTAATTTCATTCCAGTCCCTGATACTAACTTACATACTACCTAGATACTCAGTAGCCACATGTAAGGACTATACCCCTAGAACGCAGTCTGTAGTAATGAAAAGAACCTACTGCCCATAAAAGGATCTACATTCAAATATCTGCCCAGAAACTATGCATGAAACGAGTCATATATAATTCTTGACCATTATATGGTACTTAATTATAAATGCTGAGATGAGGTCATTTGTTCTCTAATTAAATCATGAGTGACTGTACCCTTGGTTGTGTCATTTATTAGCGATTGACATTGAGCAAACTACATAACCTCTGCAGCTCAGTTTCTTCATCTGTAAAAGAATAGTAATAACAATATCTATATAATATAATTATTGTAAGAATTAAATGAGTGCTCAGAATAACACCTGTATCAGTGTAAGCCCTCAATAAATGTTAATATCATTATCAGCACAAGCCTGGATGACTCCACAGAAAAACAGTATAGTCAGTGTTGACACTGTAACAAATCTTTCATTCCAAAATGACATTCAAGACAGTAACAAATATTCTGACGTAATTTTATTAATAGCTTCTAGGTTGTCCCTCTAAAACCTGGGTAGAATAGTACTCAACAACCTCACTGTATACTGTGTATATTCTTTTGACTTCCCTTCAAAAGAAAAGTCCAACCAAATGGCTAAATATTGAAATTTTATTGAAATTTGTGGCCATACCTTTCCAAAGTAATGAGGAAATTTGTGTTGATCTTCAATAATATGGGCAAACCCTCCTTGGAGGCCAAAATCCACAGAGAAGTAAGGTAAGCCTTTGGGTACCTAAGTAAACAGATAAATTAACATATGAATACAACATGAAATAAGAAAGTCATGCCTAACCCCTCTTCTTGCTCTCTGGCATGACAGTAATTCAGTATCTCTCAAGGAAGGGTATACAATGAATTTCCAAATCTAGATATACTGAAGCAATGACCTAAATTTCTAAAACATTTCATTTGGTAGCCTTTCAGCCAGATAGCTTTCCATAACATCCAACAATTATAATCGAAACATTATTTTTCTGTCTTCGGGAAGAACAGAAAAGCTACATTTTAAAAATATAACAGCAGAATAATTGTCTTTAGATTATACAAATAGAGAATAAAAATAAGCTCTCTTAGATTTTCCTCACAATGCAGAAAGGGGCTTAGCCATATACTTAAAGCTTTATAATATCCTTGAGACTTTATTACTATTTATCAAAATAAACCCAATCATAATTTTTTAAAGTATATTTTATTGATTATGTTGTTACAGTAGTTCCAGTTTCTTTTTCCCTTTCCTCCCCTCTGCCCAGTTCCCCTCTTCCCTCCAGCAATTCCACCCCCCTTAGTTGATGTCCATGGGTCGAGCATATAAGTTCTTCGGCGTCACCCTTTCCTATATTATTCTTAACATCCCCCTATTTTGTACCAACCAATTATGCTTCTTAGTCCCTGCACCATTTCCCTATTTCTCCCCTTCCCCCTCCCAGCTGATAACCCTCCAAATGATCCCCATACCTATGATTCTGTTCCTATTCTGGTTTGCTTAGTTGGATTTTGTTTTTATTTTTTAGATTCAGTTGTTGATAGTTGTGAGTTAGTTGTCATTTTGGTGTTCATAGTTTTGATCTTTTTCTTAAGTTAGTCCCTTTGACATTTCATATAATAATGGCTTGGTGATGATGAACTCCTTTACCTTTACCTTGTCTGGGAAGCACTTAATCTGCCTTTCATGCCAAATGATAGCTTTGCTGGATAGAGTAATCCTTGTTGCAGGTTGCCTTTCATCATATTGAATACTGCTTGCCAGTCCCCTTCTGCCTGCAAAGTGTCCTCTGAGAAATCAGCTGGTAGTCCTATAGGCACCCTCCTGTAGGCAACTCTGTGCCTCTCTCTTCCTGCCCCCAGGACTCTGTCTTTATCTTTCACCTTTGGCATCTCAATCATGATGCCTTCTGGTGTGGTCCCTTCTGGGTCAAGCTCGCCCAGGACTCTCCGTGCTTCCTGGACTTGTATATCCATCTCCTTCACAAAATTTGGGAAGTTTTCCCCATTTTTTCCAATTCTTGCTTTCTCATTCTGCACTGGTTGACTTTTTGTCTCCCTTATGTTCCAAGTCATTGATTTGAACCCTGGTCTCCTTCCCTTCACAATTGGTTTTCTGTAGGTTTTCCTTTGTTTCACTTAGCATAGCCTTCACTTCTTCCCTTACGCCTCTGCATACTCAAGCATATCTGTCAAGCCTGTGAGCATCTTTATCATCAGTGTTTTGAATTCTGCATCTGTCAGGTTATCCATCTCCTTATCTGTGATGTTTGCTATCTCCTCGTCCCTTAGTTCTCCCACTGGAACCTTGATCCGTTTCCCCTTTTGAACCATACTTCTCTGTCTCCTCATTCTGACAGGCTCCTGTGTTTGTTTGCCTCCGAGTCCCAGGCAGAGCTATTGCACCTGTTACGTTGTAAGTGGCGGGAGCCTTAGGAATTCAACAGTGCAGGGCGACCTGTTTCACCACGTTGTGGCGCTGTATGTGGGGGAGAGGTCCGAGAGGGAACAATGCCACCTGCCCAGCACTCGCCCCACTTCCAGGCACTTCTCCCATTCTGCACCAGACTGGTGCCTCTCTAGCTGCTGCCCCGGCTGTCGTTCCCAGAGTGGGTGAGTCTGCGGACATGCTAAGACTGTGGTGGCCCTTTAAACAAGTGGACTCTGCTGAGAGACCAGCAGTTTCTGCCTCCGCCTTAACCCCCACTTTCTGCCCAGTGTGAAGCAATGAGACTTGGTTTGCTCCGGTGCTGGAACCATGAGCTATAAGGGCCAGTGAGGAGCTGGGAATGCTCCCCAGGTGTCCCTCCTGACTTTTTGAAACATGTGTTTGTGCTTTCCGCCAGCCTGCCACTGCTGCCGCTACCATACTACATCCTCTCAGGCCCAGCTCCGCCTCTCCTACCTGTTTGGATGAGTATTTCTTCCCTCTATCTTTGTTTGCTGGATTTCCATGTAGTTTGATTTTCTGGAATTTCTGGTTGTTTCTAGTTTTGATGTAGTTTTATTCCTTCTAAGTGGTGGAGTGAGACGCAGCATACCTGTCTATGCCTCCCTCTTGGCCGGAAGTCTGGTTGATATATCCAATCATAATTTTTTATTAACTAGTGATATGGGTATAGCAATACTTAGTTTACCAACCTCATTTCAAAATATCTCCAGGATTAACTACAGTTGACCCTCGAACAATGCTATGGTTAGGGGTGCTGACCCCTCACAGTTGATGTATATCTTGACTCCAGAAGAACTACCCTCAGAATCCATGAGGCATTGGCTCCAGGACCCCCATGGGTACTAAAATCTAAAAATGCTCAAATCCCCTATATAAAATGGCATAGATGAATGAATACGGTCAGTTGGTCCTCTGCAGCCATGGAATCCCAACCACAGATTAAAAATAATGCAATGATTTGTTTTAAAAATTCTACATATAAGTGGACCCGTGCAGTTCAAATCTACATTGTTCAAGGGTCTTTATCTGCCCTCTTCTTTTCCTTTCCCTCGCTCTTTACACACACACACACACACACACACACACACACACACACAGTATTTTGAACTCTATCTTGATTGGAAAAGGTCATAGTTTATTGCTTTACCAATTAAGTAAATCTTTATCCATGCGAGTTTTTCTTCCAAGCTCCAATTTTGTCACTAGAAATTATTCAAATGAGTCATATACTACCACTATCTGTTCTCTCTAATCTCCTCATACAGTCCTCCATTACTCATTTGGGCACTGAGTCACATACATGCATTTTGTATTGTGTCCTCAAGAAGGCATGACTTGAAGGTAGATAGTAGAGTATGATGGAAAGAAAGTGGTTATCTTGAAATAATATAAAGCAATTAAAATTAGGGCTAATAAAGTTATTCACATTATAGGAAAAAATAAGTAAAAACCAATCAGTTTACAAAATATGCAAAGAAATGGGTTACTGTTTTGTGATATTGTTATTTTTTAATATTTTTCAATTTTAAAAATATAAACATGTATGACCAAGATAATTAAGGAAAAATAAAGAGACAGGCTCTAATCGTAGCTCCAATTCTTGTAACTATAAACCACAGGCAAATTACTTAACATCTCTAAGTCTCATGAGGACTATGAAGAGCTCAGAGGTTTGCTGTGAGAATCAAAAGGAAAGTGCACATAAATCGCATGGCCCAATGTTTGGCACAGACAAGGCTTTCAAATATTACTTTTATTTGTCTCCTAAATAATAGTGTTTTGTGCAAAACTGGTGGTCAAAGAAAAAGGATGAAAGGCTCCAGGAGAATATTTTTGCTTTCTGAAGCAGATCCTCATGTGCAAAACATGATTCTGAATGGTGAAAACAATGTTATAAAAATATATCAACTAAAGAATGGTACCTGGAGGGAAAGATAACTTAAGGAAGCAATTTGTAATGACAGTGCCCATGCCTTTTGTTTGTATTATACTGTGTTTGGCCAAATAGTGACCCCTAAATATACCAATAATCTAATCCATTATTTGCCATGAATATGTTACTATATATGGCAAAAGGGACTTTGCAAATGCAATTAAGTTATGAAATCTTAAAACGGGGACATTATTATGCCTTATCCAATGGGTCCAATGCAATCACAAAGGTTCTTGTAAGAGAGAAAAGAGAGGTGGGACTCAGGAAGACTTGAAGATCCCACACCATTGGCTTTAAAGCTGAAGCCATGGAATGCAGGTGACTTCTAGAAGCTGGGAAAGGCAAGGGAATGGAGTTTCCTCTAGAAGCTCCAGAAAAAATGCAGGTCTGCTGAACACCTTGACTTAAGCCCAGTGAAACTCATTCATTTGTGACTTCCAGAACTATAAGATAATAAATCTGTGTTGTTTAAAATCACTGTGTATGGTAATTTGTTACAGCAGCAGTCGAAATGAATATACACACCAAATCTCAACAGTCTATGGGATAATTGCCAAGATGCCACAAAGAACTCTGAACTACTTTTACATGAAGAACAACTGGACCACAGCTCCTACTCTGAGCTCTCGCTGCAAAAGGCACAAGCCTTGGTGTTCCTAGTAAGAAAATACAGGCACATTTAGCATGCAAGTCTTCTTGCCTAACCAGCCAAGGGAAAAAAGTTAAAACTTTGGTACCACTCTCAAAAGGTACTGACGAAACAAACACAGGAGACTTCCGGCCAAGATGGAGGCATAGACTGAAACGCTCCATCTCCCTCCACAACTAAGAAGAAATACAACTACCGCAAAACCAGAAATAACCAGAAGTTCCAGAAAATAAATGGAAGTCTAATGTATGAAGTTATACAGAAGTAGTGCTCATCCAGACGGGTAGAAGGGATGAAGCCGGGGAGGAGAGGTCAAGCTGTGCTGTCCACGGCAGCAGCAGCAATGGTGGCAGGACAGCGGTAAGTACAGACACCCGTATTTAAGGGGAGGTGAGAAGAGTCTGAGGAGCACCCCCGACTGCAGACCAGACCCGTCAGCTTGCAATTCTAAAACTGGGGAAGACAGATCTCCATTGCCTAGGACCGTGAGGCCCAGAAGGAGTGGGACGGAAGAGGAGGCTCCCAGTCTCTCAGCAGAGAGTAAATGGCAGGAATCCATCTTGGACCCCACCTCCTCAGAAAATACAACAGCGTGGTGAGACGGGTCTCCTGGTTGTGACGAGTGCATGGGGCTCTACCTCCTATAGCGTAGGAGGTGTGACAGCCCTGCCCAAGAAGCAAAAGTAAACACAAAGAGGTCAGGATGGCACAGATCATGATAGAGATCCCGGAGACGCAGCTGACCAGACAGTAAATATCTAATCTAACGAAGCGGCAGATAGGAAATCTTCCTGAGGCACAGTTCAGAGCTTTGGTTATAAAAATGCTTACAGACCTAACAGCAGATCTTAAACAAGATGGGGAAGGAATGGAGGCTAGTCCTGCTGAAATGAACAAAAACACATACGAAACTAGTGGTGAAGGAAAGAAAACCAGGGATCAATCAACAAATCAGAATATAAGGAAGGAGCAAACAGTCAACCAGTGCAGACAGGAAACAGAAAGTGAGGAAAATGAGAGGCTCAGAAACTTATCAGACAGCTATACGCAGGCCAACATCCGAATCATAGGGTTGCCAGAAGGTGAAGAAGAAGAACTAGAAACTGAAAAATTATGTGAAAAAACAATGAAGCAGAACTTCCCTAACCTGGGAAAGAAAATAGACTTACAGGTCCAGGAAGCACAGAGAGTTCCAAATAAACTGGACCCAGGGAGAACCACACCAAGACACATTATAATCAAAATGTCAAAAATTAAAGATAAAGAGAGAATCTTAAAAACAGGAAGAGAGAAGAAGAGAATTACATACAAAGGGGTCCCAATAAGACTAACAGCTGATTTCTCAAAAGAAACTCTGCAGGCAAGAAGGGACTGGCAAGAAATATTCAAAGGAATGAAAAGCAAAGACCTACAACCACGATTACTCTATCCTATGAAGCTGTCATTCAGAATAGAAGGGCAGAGAAAGTGCTTCCAGGACAAAGTAAAACTGAAGGCGTTCATCAGATCCAAACCACTGTTATATGAGATGTTAAAGGGATTTGTTTAGGAGAAAGAAAGTCAAAACTATGAACATTAAAATGAAAACTATATCACAACAACCAACAACAGAAGCTAGGGAGTCGAAACAAAGGCAAACTAAGTAGGCAACAAGAGTGGAGAAAGAATTATAGGTATGGGGAACATATTGGGGGGAGGGGGGAGGGGGAAAATAAGGGAGATGGTACAGGAATTAAGAGGCATAGTAGGAGGGAGTGGAGTAGATATGAAGATGTTGAGAAGAACTATATGCACAACCAATTGGCATGGACTAAGGATTGGGGGACAACTGGTAGGAGGTGGGTGTCACTGGGTGGAGGGGAACAAAGGGAAAAGAAATTGAGAGAACTGTAACAGCAAAATCAATGAAACATATTGAAAAAAAATTAGTCCCTAAATGTGTTAGATGATTTTCCACAAAATTAAACTTAAAAATCACAACATTTAAAAGTCAGAAAAAATTCATATATCTTAATAAAATAGCCATGTAAAAAATGACCACTTATTTTGACAAGTTATTTAATATCATGTCAATTCCTCTGTAATAAACATTCAGATCTGTTTTCCTTTAGTGTCCATAAACTTCACACTATACTGCAAAGACATCAAAAGACCCAGGGAGAGTAAACAAAATGGGTATAGGACTTCTGGCCAAAATGGAGGCCTAGACAGACATGCTGCATCTCCCTCCACAAATAAGAAGGAATACAACTACCTCAAAACTACAGACAACCAGAAGTTCTAGAAAATCGAGGTGCACGGAAGTCCAACAAACAGAGATATAAGGCAGAAATACTCATCCAGACAGGTAGAAGGGACAGAGCCGGGGCGGAGAGGAGCTGGCATGGTGGTGGCAGCAGGCTGGCAGAAAGCAGAATCACATGTTTTAAAACGTCGGGAAAGACACCTGGGGAGCGCTCCCAGCACAGACCGGACCTCATAGTCCACAGTACCAGCACAGGGGAAAATAAAGCCTCATTGCTTGACTGTGTAAACCAGTGGGGATTGGCGCGGAGGAAGAAACTGCTGGTCTCTCAGTAGAGTCTGTTTGTTTAAAGGGTCACCACAGAGGCCCTGGCTGCTGTGGCTCAGTGGATTGAGTGTCGGCCTACGAGCCAAGTGTAGCTGGTTCGATTCCCAGTCAGGGCACATTATTAGGTTGCACGTCAGGTACCCAGTTGGAGGCGCAAGTGAGAGGCAACCACACAGTGATGTTTCTCTCCCCTTTCTTTCTCCTTTCCCCTCTCTCTAAAAAATAAACAAACAAATAAATTATAAAAAAATAAAAATAAAAAAAATAAAGGGTCCCCACAGTCGTAGAATATCTGCAGACCCACCCACTCTGGGAATGATGGCCAGGGCAACAGCTAGAGAGGCACCAGTGCCATATGGAAGTGGGAGAAGCGCCCAGAAAAGAGGCGAGTGCTGAGCAAGCAGTATTGTTCCCTCTCAGGCCCCTACTCCACACACAGCACCACAACATAGTGAAACGGGTCGCTCACACCGATGAATACCAAAGGCTCTGACCCTTACAACGTAACAGGTGTAACAGCTCTACCTAAGACACAGAGGCAAACAAATACAGGAGCCTGTCAAGAGGAGGAGACAGAGAAGTATGGCACAAAAGATGGAACGCATCAAGGTTACTGTGGGAGAACTAAGAGACAAGGAGATACCAACCTAACAGATGATGAGACAGCCAACCTAACAGACATAGAGTTCAAAAAAACTAGTGATAAAGATGCTCACAGTCTTGACAGAAATGCTTGAGTATAACAAACACATAAGAAAATGGCAGAAAGCAGAATCACATGTTTTAAAACATCGGGAGAGACACCTGGGGAGCACTCCCAGCACAGACCGGACCTCATAGTTCACAGTACCAGCGCAGGGAAAAATAAAGCCTCATTGCTTCTGACTGTGCAAACCACACAAAATCAACAGTGAAGGGAAGGAAACCAAGGTTCAGATCAGTGATTTGAAATGTAAGGAAGAAAAAAACAGTCAACTAGTACAGAATGAGGAAACAAGAATTGAAAAAAGTGAGGAGAGGCTTACGAACATCTGGGACAACTTAAAAATGCCAACATCCAAATCATAGGGGTGCCTGAAGGAGAAGAGGAAGAACAAGAAACTGAAAGCTTATGTGAAAATATAATGAAGGAAAACTTCCCAAATTTGTCGAAGGAAATAGACGTACAAGTCCAGGAAGCACAGAGAGTTCCAAACAAGCTAGACCCAAAGAGGACCACACCAAGACACATCATAATTAAAATGCCAAAGGTTCAAGATAAAGAGAGAATCTTGAAAGCAGCAAGAAAAAAGAAAAGAGTTAACTATAAAGGGGTGCCTATTAAGAGTAGCAGCTGATTTCTCAAACGAAACTTTGCAGACAAGAGGGACTGGCAAGAAGTATTCAATGTAATGAAAAGCAAGGACTTACAACCAAGATTACTCTACCCAGCAAAGCTATCATTTAGAATGGAAGGGCAGATGAAGTGCTTCCCAGACAAGGTTAAACTAAAGGAGTTCATCATCACCAAGTTTTTATTATATGAAATGTCACAGAGACTTAAGAAAAAGAAGATCAAAATTGCAAGCATTAAAATGACATACAGATCAGTGGAACAGAATAGAGAGCCCAGAAATAAACCCAGGCCTCTATGGTCAAATAATATTTCATAAAGGAGGAAGGAACATAAAATGGAGTGAGAAGAGCCTCTTTAACAAATGGTGCTGGGAGAACTGGACAGGGACGTGCAAAAAAATGAAACTAGACCACCAACTTATACCACACACAAGAATAAACTCAAGATGGATCAAAGACTTAAATGTAAGCCGTGACACCATAAAAGTCCTAGAGGAAAACATAGGCAGGAAAATTTCAGATATCCCACGTAACAATATCTTCATGGATACATCTCTTAAGGCAAGAGAAATAAAGGAAAAAATAAACAAATGGGACTACATCAAACTAAAGAGTTTCTGCTCAGCAAAAGAAAACATCAGCAAGATGAAAAGGAAACCGTCGTCGTCGGCAGCCGTCCGTCTCGAGAGACGATGGCGTAGCTTCTCGAGAGTCTATCTGCACCACCGAGAATGGCTGTGCAGTCCGATTCGGGAGTGACAATCCCTGCCGCACTTGGTACAGGTGAAGGCAGATGGCTGTTGTTGCTGCTGCTGACGCTGCTTCCGCCTCGATCTTTTCTGGACCGCCTCCTCGTTGCGCGCAGCCTCCGCGCGTGACGTACCTTGCCTGACCGCGAGCCTCCAGGCTAGGCGGTCGTCTGCTTGAACTTCCCATGTGTTGAGATTGATGGAGCATTGTGTCATGTCCTTTTTGCAGATGTCTTTGAACCGCAGTTTTGGGCGCCCTGTCATCCTCTTGCCTTCTGCTAGCTCGCCGTAGAGGAGGTCTTTGGGGATACGGCCTGCATCCATTCTTTTGACATGGCCGAGCCACCTGAGGCGTCTCTCGCTAAGAACTGCATGCAAACTGCTCATATTGGCTCGCTTCAGCACCTCGGTGTTGGGGACCTTATCCTGCCAGGCGACATGCAGGACGCGTCGCAGGCACCTCATGTGGAAGCTGTTGAGTTTCCTTTCGTGCCTTGCGTAGGTGGTCCACGTCTCACTGCCATAGAGGAGAGTGCTGAGTACGCAGGCTTGGTAGATGCGCAGTCTGGTTTTCTCAGTGAGGCTGGAATTGTTCCACGCTCGCCGGTTCAGTCTGGCCATAACTGTGGCTGCCCTGGCGATTCTCAGGTTGACCTCCAAGTCGACTGACAGAGAGCTCGAGATGGTGGACCCGAGGTAAGTGAAGTCGTTGACAACCTCCAGGGTGTATCCGTCGATGGTGATGCATGGGGGAGTCCCCGTGCCTTGAGCCATAACATTCGTCTTCGTCAGGCTGATGGCTAGTCCGAACTCCTTGCATGCGTGGGAAAGGCAAGTGACTAACTGCTGGAGTCCCTCTTCGGAGTGTGATGTCAAAGCTGCGTCGTCGGCGAAGAGCATCTCACGGATGAGCACCTCTTTGACTTTGGTCTTGGCTCGTAGACGGGCCAGGTTGTGGAGCTTGCCATCGGATCTGGTGTGAATGAAGACACCCTCGCTGCAGTCCTTAAAGGCGTATTGGAGGAGCATGGAGAAGAAGATTCCGAACAGCGTAGGCGCGAGGACGCAGCCCTGCTTTACTCCGCTGCTGACTGGGAAGGCCTCAGAGGTTGCGCCGTTGTAGGACACCGTGCTGTGCATGTTGTCGTGAAAGGACATGACCACAGCAAGCAGATGTGGTGGACAGCCAATCTTCCGTAGCAAGCTGAAGAGTCCGCTTCGACTGACCAGATCAAACGCCTTCGTGAGGTCAATAAAGGCGAGGTAGAGTGGTTTATGCTGCTCGTGACACTTCTCCTGCAGCTGGCGTAGGGAGAAGATCATGTCCACTGTTGATCGGCCAGCTCTGAAGCCACACTGGGACTCTGGGTAGACGCGGGAAGCAAGGGTCTGCAGGCGGGCAAGAGCGACCCGGGCGAATACTTTGCCGACGACGCTGAGGAGAGAGATGCCCCGGTAGTTGTTGCAGTCGCTGCGGTCTCCTTTGTTCTTGTACATGGTGATAATGTTGGCGTCTCTCATATCCTGGGGGATGTAACCCTCCTTCCAGCAGCGACAGAGTAGATGGTGGAGCGGCTGTAGCAGGACTGGTTTCCCACTCTTTAGGATTTCTGGAGGGATTCCGTTGCTTCCTGGTGCTTTCCCGCAAGCAAGGCGGTCGATGGCTTTGCCGAGCTCTGCCGCAGTAGGTGGGGTGTCTAGCTCCTCCATGACTGGTAGGTCTGGGATGGCTTTAAGAGCAGTGTCTGTTACGGTGTCCTTCGTTGCGTACAGCTCGAGGTAGTGCTCGGTCCACCGCCGCATTTGCTGTTCCTGGTCAGTGATGACCTCACCTGTCTTGGACTTAAGGGGGGCGATCTTGGAGGGGATTGGGCCTGTTGCCTTCTTGATACCCTCATACATTCCTCGTGCGTTGCCTATATCGGCGGCTTCCTGAATGCTTCTGCACAGGTTTAGCCAATAGGTGTTGGCACAGTGGCGGGAGGTCTTCTGGACTTTGTTCCTGGCAGCCCGTAGAGCTTGAAGTGTACTGGGAGTGGGCGTGACCTTGTAAGCCAGTAGGGCCT
The DNA here is from genome assembly GCF_987537825.1 of Furipterus horrens. NCBI lineage: Eukaryota > Metazoa > Chordata > Mammalia > Chiroptera > Furipteridae > Furipterus > Furipterus horrens. The sequence continues at coordinate 73,577,635 of NW_028327172.1, forward strand.
TCCTCTTAGCCTCGATCACGGGTTCCATTTCTTCCCAGTGAGCCTCGTACCAGTCAGCGTTCTTCCGCTCTTTCTTCCCGTAAGCAATAATGGCGGAGTTGTATATGGCGTTGCGGAGACGTGGCCAATTGGATTCGATAATGTCATCTGCCGCCACTCCCTCGCCGAGTGCATCTTCCATCTTGTTGATGAATTGCTGGGTCTTAACTGGGTTGCTGGCACAACTGGTGTTGATGCGTGGGCGACCCTTCATCTTGGAGTGGTGCAACCTCTTCGGCATTATGCGCACCTTGCTTACCACGAGGGCATGGTCCGTGTCGCAGTCTGCACTGTGGTAGCTGCGGGTGAGGAGGGTGCTGCCAATATCCGTTCTTCTGGTGATGACGAGGTCAAGCTGGTGCCAATGGCGGGAGCGGGGGTGCCTCCATGACACCTGGTGGATCTCTTTGCACTTGAAGAATGTGTTTGTCACGCACAGGCCGTGGTGACACGAAAGCTCAAGCAGTCGCTGACCATTCTCATTGATCTTTCCTCTCCCAAAGTTTCCAAGGCAGGTGGGCCAGGCCATGTGGTCGGCTCCTACTCTTGCGTTGAAGTCTCCAAGGAGATAGAGAGCGTTACTTCTGGGGATCTTGGATAACGCTTCGTCCAGTGCATGGTAGAACTGTTCTTTCTCTTCGGTGGTGGCACAGAGGGTTGGGGCATACGCGCTAAGAATGCTGACTGGGCCGAAAGTTGTTGACAATCGGAGGGTAAGTAATCTCTCTGTGCCTCCTGTGGGTGGCTCTATGGAGTTAACAAGCGTGTTCTTCACAGCGAACCCAACACCGTGCTGTCTTGGTTGGTCCGGAGACTTCCCTTGCCAGTAGAAGGTGTAGTTGGTTTCTCTGATAGTTCCGTTGTCGGCGAACCGGGTCTCCTGTAGAGTCGCAATGTCGATGTTTAGTCGTGCCAGTTCCCTATCGATGACAGCGGTTTTCCTGGCACCCTTAATCCACGGAAGGTCTGCAGTAAGTCCGGGGCACATGGTCCTGATGTTCCAGCTAGCGAGGCGAAGAGCCGGAGGCTTCTTTCTTGTTGTTTGCTTGGAATTAACTGGTGCGGGTGTTTTGTGGCCCACTTTTCGAGAGGCGCCTCTCTGATCCCCACGCACCCAGTGGGGCAGGCGAGCCATGGCAAGACGGTAGCTGTCCAGTAAGGTGCGATGACCTCTCCCACCGTCAGAGGAGACCCCTGGCGCTCGTTTCCTTCGCCAATCGGATGAGCTTATAACCGGTATCTGTCTCCTCCCGTGTTGAGTCGACATCTTGCGATGACGCTGGAGTGTCCTCTCCAGTGAAACTGAAGCTACAGAGCCTGGGCAGGGTGATATGGAGGGTCTGCTGTTGCCCATGCAGCAGACCCCCCCCTCTCTTCGCAGCTGAAGGGTCCAAGGGAAAGACAAAGTCAATACAGCTTGGCTTCAGGTGTAAAGGAAACCAACCATGTGGGAAAACATATTTGCCAATGATATCACAGACAGAGTACTGATCTCCAAAATATATAAAGAGCTTATACGACTCAACATCAAGAAAACAAACAACCCAATTAAAAAATGGGCAAAGGACCTGAACAAACACTTCTCCAAAGAGGACATACAGAAGGTCCATAGACACATGAAAAAATGCTCAACATCATTGGCCATCAGAGAGATGCAAATAAAAACCACAATGAGATACCACTTTACACCTGTCAGAATGGCCATCATCAACAAATCAACAAACAACAAACGCTGGCGAGGATGCGGAGAAACGGGAACCCTACTACACTGTTGGTTGGAATGCAGACTGGTGCAGTCACTGTGGAAAGCAGTATGGAATTACCTCAAAAAACTAAAAATGAAACTGCCTTTTGAACCAGTGATTCCACTGCTAGGATTATACCCGAAAAATCCTAAAACCCTAATTCAAAAAAACTTATGCACCCCCACTATGTTCATAGCAGCCCTGTTTATAATAGCTAAGTCCTGGAAACAGCCTAAGCGCCCATCTGTAGATGAGTGGATCAAAAACCGGTGGTACATTTACACAATGGAATACTATGTAGCAGAAAGAAAGAAGGAACTCCTGCCATTTGCAACAACATGGATGGAACTAGAGAGAATTATGCTTAGTGAAATAAATCAGTCAAAGAAAGAAAAATACCATATGATATCACCTAATACAGGAAACTAAAGAACAACACAAACAAACGAACTAAATAGGACAAAGAGTAGAACAGTAGTCAACAGGGGGGAGGGGGAGGGAGAGAAGGAGGATAAGTAAGGGAAGGGTCTAGTCAAGGAACGTGTATAAACGACTCATGGACGTGGACAACAGGGAGGGATATGATTGCGGGAGAAGGGGTGGGTTGGGTGGAGGGGAGCAATGGGAGAAAAATGGGACAACTGTAATTGAAAAACCAAAAAATAAAAGAAAAAAAAAAAGAATGACAACAAACTCACAAATATCAACAACTGAATTCAAAAAACAAAAAAAATCTGACTAAGCAAACCAGAATAGGAACAGAATCATAGGTATGGGGATCATTTGGAGGGTTATCAGCTGGGAGGGGAAAAGGGGAGAAATGAGGAAATGGTGCAGGAATTAAGAAGCATAATTGATTGGTACACAATAGACAGGGGAAGTTAAGAATAATATAGGAAAGGGTGAAGCTAAAGAACTTATATGCATGACCCATAGACATGAACTAATGGGGGTGGGATTGCTGGAGGGAAGGGGGGTACTGGGCAGAGGGGAGGAAAGGGGGAAAAAACTGGAACTACTGTAACAACATAATCAAGAAAATATTCTTTAAAAATGGGCATAAAAAGAGAAGCTTATATTCACACAGCAAGGAAAACCATAAATCAACAAAGAATCAAAGGAATTACAAACATGTGAATCTCTACTAAAGTACAAGAATCTAGTGTTAAAAAAAAAAAAAATCACCCCTTCCACAATAAAGAAGGTAAAATACTTAACAAAACTGCCAAGAATACAGAGCTCTTAGAGGAAGATAGTGAAACTTTTTTCACAATAAAAATGTTAAAATAACTCAAGATTGTTCACTTCATGCTCAGAGTAGTTATTACTTTAAAAAGAGACTGGAAAGCTTATTAACCTAAAAAGTGACCTACTTTGGAATTATTCTTATACTCAAGTTCTTACCACAATTCCATCAATATAATTACTTATTCCTAAAACTAAAAGGGACCTTAAGAAGTCACCAGGCTCATTCGCCATCTGCCGTGACTCTCAGATGCAATACTATGTTGTGATTTAGAAAAGGCGACTGGTGCTATATCTGAAATACTTAAAAGTTGAATATACTACCAAGAATCTGTATCTTTCTTATTTTCCATATTGGTTAAGTTAAAATATTAGAACTCTCTGGGTACTTAAGTATTTATCTAGGTTTTAAAAAACAAACTTATACTAGGTAGGTGATGGTTTACCAGTAAGAAAACTGCATATGCAGTGTAGCAAATGGAGAATACATTTCTTTAAAAATTTCTTCTTCAAAAGTGGGACAACTGTAATAGAAAAAATAAATCAACATTTTTTAAAAAAATTTTTTTCAAAGTATTTTCAGTTGCCATTAAAATCGTGTTCTAAAAGAATATTTAATAGCTACCCTAAAGAAGAAATGGGAGAAAAATATTCTAATGACATCTATGACTAGAACAGGAGTCAGCAAACTTTAAAAAAACTTATAGAAGCTTCAATGTAAATAAAATATTTGGGGGGGGGCGGTGAGGAGGCTTTGCAGATCACATAGTCTCTGTTGCAACTCTCACCTCTGCCCTTACAGCACGAAACCATCCAAACACAATACACAAACAAATGGGTGTCACTGTCTTCTAATATAACTTTGTTTATACAAATAGGCAGCGGGCCAGATTTAGCAAAGGCTGGAGGTTTCCAAATCCTACACTAAAATATAAGCTCCATCAAGTCAGGGATCTTCTCTGTTTTGTTCCATTATGTATGACAAGCATCTAAATCGTGCCTGGAAAATAGGAGGCATTCAATAAACATTTGTAGACTAAATTACTTTTTAATTTAAAAAAAAATGGAATTCACAATTCTATCTCTATTCCATTTAATTTATATTTCTAGAAAAGAGAGAGGGAGGTCATTACAAAAGAACTCAACTTATGTGAACCTTGTATCTAAAAGTTGATCTGTAAATCAATATTTAAACTATGAAAAGTGGTGAAAAACTCCCCAACAGAATAATGGACCTGTAATCTAACTCAACTATTTTACTTTTTAAATTTCACCTTAGTTAATATTGTCTACTTCTCATGAACAAAAATGCACTTATGTATTACATGTCAGATCAATTAATTTTCATAGTCTATATATTTTTTAAATTATATTTTATTGTTTATGCTATTACAGTTGTCCTAATTCTTGCCCTTTTGCCCCCTTCCACCCAGCATCCCCCGCGCCCTCAGGCAATCACCACACCATTGTTCATGTCCATGGGTCATGGATAGGTTCTTTGGCTACTCCATTTCCTGTACTGTACTTTACATCTCCATGGCTATTCTGTAACTACCTATTTGTATTTAACTATTTTAAAGGGATTTAACAAGAAACCTTGTGTAATAAAAAAAAAACACATAATCAAACAAGTTCCAAATTCAAAACAGAGCCTCTAAGAAAATGTCTCTCATTATAGTTCTATTGACAAGAAAGTCTCTCTCTCACCACTTGTCCCATTGAGGCTGAGAAGCCCATGAGAAAAACTTTGTGGCAGTCTGATGGCTGTCACAGCCAATTATAGGCACTACAATGGCAGAGGGCCAGAAGGTCAGGAATAAACATTCAAATAAGCACTTGAACAAATGTGCATTTGCTAGATCAGGCAGAATGAAAATAATTTCTTCTTTATTTGTAGAACTAGCCAAATGGTCTCTTTCTCCAATACAATGTGGAAGTTAGTGAGGATTCTTAAGTGTAATTTCTAATATTAGGGGGAGAGGAGGGAATAGATACTTACAGACTTTCTGATATCTTTTGAAGAGAGATCAATCAATTTCTTGTTCATAGACCACTCTTCATCAGATTCCATTATAGCTTTCTAAAATAGTCATTTGTTAATGAAAAATGATATATATGCAAATACAATGAGATAATTTAAAAGTCTAATAATACAGTAAATTAATTACAGGGTATATTATACATGGTAAGTGATTTTGAATGCATAGGCTTTCATTTGTTATTTAAAATTGGAACTCCTTGATTTTTTAAAGTCTTATTGTTAGCCAAGGTATATAATTCTCATTCTTGACTCTTATACTGATGTTAACTTCAGCTCCTCTATATGACATTAAAACAATCCTTCATAAGACCAATCAATTTACCATTGCACATAAATTGTGAATATAAGTTTATAAATTCCTTATGCCATTCATAGAAATCTACTTAAATATACTTCATTTTACTGCTCTTCTTCCCAATATGAAAGGAGTAATTTATAAGCTTTTTAGCAACCAAGTAGTTGAATATTTCCAGATATATAACAAAGAAGTAAAAAATGCAGGTGAAAAAACATAGAAATGACATTATAAGACTTCCTAGGCTAAGCAATATGACTAGTATTTATGACAAAGAAATGTTTAATAGAAAACAAGGCCAGGGTGATGAGTATAAAATAAACTCATTTTCATATAGTATTATTAATAAAGCAAATTTTAATGATGAAATTAACATTCAAATACATCAGATATACTGTTCCCTATTTAAAAGGCATGGATTGCTTCTGTTGACACTACAATATGCACACTCTATATAAAACTGAAGCCAAATCCAATAAATGCATTTTTAATGACCATATATTGTGCCCTATATTTCAATGCCTATACTCACAATCATCTAAGACTATACTGAGGAAGTACCAAAAAAAAAAAAAAGAAAGAAAAAAAGAAAATCACTAAAGAACAGTATAATAATCTCTTTCTCAAATGACTCAACTGATTTTCTTTAATGTAAGATTGGCATGGATTTTAAGATTGTCTGGCTTATCCTCTATTTTAATGGCATAAGTTTTTACACCAAATATTCAGATTTTTTTTTAAAGGTCTAGATAAAAAGTAGATTTTCACCATCTCACTAACCTTAAAAAGTTTTATAATCCTTTTCACATTAATAAACATTACCATCCTATACTGTCTAAACATTGCATTTGCAAATCTTCCAACACCATCTCACAAAATATTACCTTTTTTTCATTGCATATGTTACTATTTCATAAATGGTTCTACATTTACATATTTACATTAGTCTATGAACTCTCAATATGTCATATTTGGGTTAGCAATAAACACATGCTATTTAGTGAAAGCTGATTGAATATTATGACACTTAAGAACTCTAGTCATTTACTATATACCCAAAAGTATATGTCAAGGTTAGGTATTAGTTTCTTATTACAAATAGCATAATGAGATATTAAATACTAAAACATCTATAACTTGCCATTCATACTGTTTGTACATAACTAAGGCTCTCATGAACTTCAACGATAAGTTTTCCAGAGTTATGCCCATAATTTTGATATGGAAGTACTCAAGATAAAACTCTGATTCTCCATTTGAGAAATGAGAAATTGAAATAGTAATTATAAATTACCATTTGCGAGTATATTCACACTTATAAAAAAAAAGCGCGCTTTTAGAGGTCAAAATCCTAAGCTTTTTCGATGGAAATGTACACAGATTTATTTATTTATATAATATAAAATTTCATTTAAGTACGTTGAAGAAAAATACAAGAATAAAGATAACTGTATTTATAAAACAGCACTGTAGCAAAATATAAGTATGCATGTAAAGATTATCTATAAATACCTTGAAATAGATGGGAGCCATATCACCCACTTCTTTCGGGAGAGGAATACATTCATAAACCATATGACGCTGTTTCTTCATGCTCATGTTAGTTTCTAAAAAGATGCAGTCCAATCCTTTATCTTCAAACATCTTTACCAATGATTTTCTAAACATCTGAAGAGAAAACGGTTACCAGATACATAGGGCATTACATAATTTCACCTATTTAAACATTTTTTAAAAAAACTGAAACTCAAGCTGCACATTTTTATGTATATATTAAATGGTTCCAATAAATGAAAATAAGAAAAGAGATAAAAGTCAGATTCAGGTAGTAAAATATGCAGAACTGACTGTAAAATCATAGAAAAATATCCATAAGCCAAAAAAAGGTGCTCTGAGCAGGTAGGCATCTGAGAATTCAGCAACAGACAAGGAGAATTTACTTCTTATTGCTTCCGATGCTCACAGTATCCTCATTTGCTGGTTCCCTTATAATTCTGCTGACTCTTCACTTGTAACCTTGTATATTCAAGCAATGCCCTATTTTCACATATAATCCAGTCCTACCAAGTATATGAAAATCAAATAAAGTTGAAAAGACTATTTTCTTTTCCCAAATAGCTCATTATTATTATAAAATCCCTGTTTTTTACTATATTTTTACTTAGTTATTCACCTTTTATTTCACACATCTAGACCTGAGGGGCAGTAGTTTGTAGAAGAGCTTAGACATGGAGACTACAATGTTAACATGCATTCACAGGACACCCCTCGTAGTACAGCATGAAGACGGATTAGAAGGGGGAGCAGGTTGAAGACCAGGAGCCAAAAGCCAACTCTCCCCACAGCACCATGTATAGAACCCCACAGTGTCTGAGGATTACAAATTCAAACTTGGCCTTGTAGAGTGTTATGCAAGTATATTTGAGTGGGAGGATGAAACACTTGACTTATCAGCTTGATTTATAACTTTTTAATATTTTAATTAAAATTATTTTATTATTATTATAGATCAATATGTCAAAATAATACAGAGCAATCCCATGTATGCTTAACTCAGGTTCTCCCAGTGATAGTATTTTACAAAACCACACACAACCAATATACTAATATTGATGCAGTCAAGTTACAGAGCAATTCCAATACTATTGCCCCTTTTCTAGTCACACTCACTCCCATCCCCACCCCCTTTCATAAATCTTGGCAACAACCTATTTCTTTGATTTTGTCATTTCAGGAATGTTATATAAATGGAATTACATAATCTTTTGGGGTTAGCATTTTCCACTCAGAATAATTCCCTGGAGATTCGACCAGGTTACTGTTGAGTCATCGCCTAGAAGTTCAGGTTCCCCACTCAGCCTCTGCTGACACCCAAAAAGGGAAGAGGCTAATTATTACTGCTGGTAGGGGATGAACATTCTGGGTTCTCACCAGGCCTCCACTTATTATTGATTACTCATCAATTTTCTGTTTTCTACTCAAAGTAAAAGCAAATAGGGAAAGGGAGGAAGGAAGGGAGGCAGGGAGGAAGACAATTATAATTTGAGGTGAACTAGAGAGGTACCTCTTCAGCAACAGATATGGGATTCACTTTCCATTTCTGACTGCATCAATATTTAGTTGAAAATTGTCTCTTCACTTGAGACACTCAATTTGTTACAAATTTCAAAGTCTTTGGCTAATGATGTAAGGGGCTGTTGAGTTTTCACCTATAATTTCATTATAGGTGATTGTGAGGCAAATCATTATAGATGATTATAGATGATTATTTCCTCTTTTAAAAATTCTGACTTAGGTATACTTTATAAAAATCATATTAATAGATACAGCACACAGATAACTGAGGTTAAATTATGATAAATAATAAAATATAAAATACTGGTATAGATTAAAACTGATTATTCAAACTTTATAGTTGCCATGCCCCCAATCTGATTTCTACAGATAAAAACGCTTCCGCAAAAGGCTGTGTTACCTAAACTCTTTCTTTTTCCCTTTCCCAGGGCAAACAAGACTAAATTTTCCAGACACTCTGGGACTTAGGTAGGGCTGTATTTAACTCTGAGCAATGAATATATATAGAAATACGTATCACTTGTGTGTTGAAACAGCACAGAGGCAGTGTGCCTTCTCATGTTCATTTTCTTCCATCCGGTGCTGAAAGAGAAGGCCTCCACCATAGGACAGCCTTACCAGGAAAGGGGCCTGGATGACTGAAGTGCTGCTTATAGGTGATCTGCCTTAGAAAACTGTCAGTCCAGTCCACACTGGAATGTGATATAAGAAATTAACTTTGGCCATCTGAAGGTACTGTGAGTTAGGTGTTATTTGTAAGAGAACTGAAGAATAATAAGATGGTCAATTCACTGACAACAGTGAAATGACTGAAGCTGCTGATGACCCAGAAAATTACAACAGTTAACCCTACTGTTCCCTCTACTCAAATAGCATGTCCCAAATAGCAACCTTCACAGGCCTAAAAAAACACACACAAAACTACTAAAAAACAAAATCAAATGGGAAAATATAGAAATTTGGTTTCATAACAGTTTTTTAAAATTGTCTCTAGGTTAACTGCTACTATGTTTATAAATTTTTATTTATTATGAATTTTCAATTAATTGTTATTTATTTCATTATCTAGTTCTGCAGTGAAAAGATAATTTTGCATATTAGAAGAAGGAAAATCATTACCAGAGGGGAGCTCTATATTTTAAAACCAAACATTTTTAAAGAAGGGGGAAAGTGGACAAAAAGCAACAATATCAATAATTTAGGTAATCCAAAGATTATTTCATAGACTTTCTTCCTTCACGTCTCTTCATAATCCTTTCCTGGTTTCATGTAGGAAGCAGTGGAGACAGACTCAAGATGTCATGGATTATAAATGAAAACCCAAAAGTACTAAATTAGTGATGATACAAGAATAATTTGATATTATAAAATATACAAACAGCACACTAATATCTTCAAGGAGGACCCACATATACACTTAAGTACTTCTCTATGTACATAAAAGACTTTAATTTTAAAATACGAGTTAAATAGCATAATTTGGGGTTATTAACTTCATTAAAGTTCAATATAACATGCTGTACATATTTAAATTATATTCACTTTTATAATTACATGACAACTAAACAATGAAGAAAACTTTTTAACTCATTATCAAAAAATACTTTATGCTTCAGAGAGATACGGAGATCCCATGTTATGGGGATAACATAAAATGTCCATATTCCTATTAGACAATACTTCATCCTTTGGGTAATCATTATTTTCCACATTTCTAAACTAACTGCCATTCCTCATTTACTTAACACACCTAGACTAAAATTCCTTACAATATAGTTCTTGTGTGTATAAACAATATTCAAATTTATTATTTTAAACATTTTTTTATTTAATCTTTATTATATATTTTTTCCATTACCATTCAGTCCTCTTACAATGTATTTATGTAAACTATACTACAGGGTGTTAGAATTTTTAATATGTATCAAGCCACACTACAAAAATATCAAGTAGATATGGGTATACAACTTTGAAATAAACATTATTTTTCTTAAAAATATCAAAGCTATCATGTAATATTAATACTATTATTTACTCAAGTTCTCTAAATAGAACATGTCTAAAGTTGAAGTTATCCAGAGATAGATATTATGAGATAGAATAGGATGTACACATTCAACTCTATACACTTCACAGGGTGACCCCCCAAAAATGATATTAAAGTGATTTTTAAAACAGCAAAAAAACTACTAGAACAAAGAATGAGAAAAAATACACTGACAGATCACCTATGATTTTCTGACTTAAACAAAAGAAGCTGGTTCATACCTGGGTGGTATAGGGGAGGGAGTTTATGAGTGATAGTAAAGAAGAAAGCCAAGCTGCAGATTCTCAAAAGGCTTAGGAACTGGCAGCACCGAGTAACTGTGGAAGTACAAGTGAAATGTGGTAAAAAGCAGATGGCTAGGTGAAAGTTTTTCAAAAAGCCATTAACAAACCAGAGCCCCTCCTCCACACCAGCAGAACACTAGCGGATCAGCCTTTGGAGAAGGAGGCTGGGCTGGGAAAATCAAATAACTGAGAACATACAGTCTGAAAAGAGGGGCATTATAGGAAGTGTTACTTAATGTTCTTAAATGTTCAACATCGTGCCACCCAGCCTTCTTCCCACACTGGGCTCCCAGAACACTGGCAAGCTGGCTTAAATGCTCGAGGCCAGACGAGGGTTTTGCTAGAGATTCTAACTGGTTCCATGAAAATGACCTAAAGGTACCAACACTGGAGGTTTCCCAATGAAATAGGCCCATCATATAACTCCACAGTGAAGCCCACTGTTGGAGATGAATCAACGACTCCACCACCATATTGCTAATTTGGGATATTTTAAAAACGGACCTATGGTGTTTGACTATAACATATGACCAAGCATTTCTCTCAAGCTGATAAAAATAAATTTAAAGGAGACAGAGTTTCACAATGTTTTTAATAAAACTAAAATATTGGAACTTATTCAAAATTTGTGATTATTCCCAAATGCTCTGTTGAAACTTATATTCGTACTTTTATTAAATATAAAATATAAATTTAAATTTAAATGTTACTAGAGGTTGGTAAGAGAAATCACTTGAAAGAAATGGTTTCCGTATTTGCAAACAATATATTTTGCTGAATCTAATCATTAAAAAATATATATTCTCTAAAAGAGGTGAATGACTGTAGGGGACCCTTCTATGTGGTTTCGAGAACTGTAGCCCAAGCTGCTGGCCAGGCTCCTGAAGCCTTGTAAGACTCGACCAGAACACTGGGAAGGCCAGAGGCAGGCATGACTCCTCGAAGGCCACTCAGAATGTTCCCATGGGAATTGGATTTAAAGAATGCATATTATGACTTCTGAGCAAGATGGAGGCGTAGATAGACATGCTGCATCTCCTTCCATAACTAAGAAAGAATACAACCCCCTCAAAACTAGAAACAACCAGAAGTTCCAGAAAATCAAACTGCATGGAAGTCCAGCAAACAAAGATATAAAGAAGAAATACTCATCGAGACAGGTAGGAGGGGCGAAGCTGGGGCAGAGAGGATGTGGTGTGGTAGCGGCAGCAGCGGCAGGCCGGCAGATAACGCAGTCACACATTTTAAAATGTCCGGAGGGACACCTGGAGAGCGTTCCCAGCTCCTCACTGGACCTAGCAGCTCACAGTCCCAGCACCAGGGAAGATCAAGCCTCATTGCTTCTGACTGTGCAGACCAGTGGGGCTTGGGGTGGAGGCAGAAACTGTTGGCCTTTCAGCAGAGTCCGCTTGTTTAAAGGGCCCCCACGGTCCTAGAACGTCCGCAGACCCACCCACTCTAGGAACGACGGCCAGGGCAGCAGCTAGAGGGGCGTCAGTCCAGTGCAGAAGTGGGAGAGGTGCCTGGAAAAGGGGTGAGTGCTGGGCAGGCAGCATTGTTCCCTCTCGGACCCCTCCCCCACATACAGTGCCACAACGTGGTGAAACAGGTCGCCCTGTACTGATGAATCCCTAAGGCTCCTGCTCCTTACAACATAACAGGAGTGACAGCTCTACCTGGGACACAGAGGCAAACAAACACAGGAGCCTGTCAGAATGAGGAGACAGAGAAGTATGGCCCAAAATGGGGAATGGATCGAGGTTCCAGTGGGAGAACTAAGCGATGAGAAGATAGCCAACCTAAAAGATGAGGAGACAGACAACCTAACAGGCGCAGAATTTAAAACACTGGTGATAAAGATGCTCACAGGCTTGACAGATATGCTTGAGTATGACAAATGCATAACAGAAGAAGTGAAGGCTATGCTAAGTGAAACGAAGGAAAATCCACACAAAACCAATGATGAAGGGAAGGAAACGAGAGTTCAAATCAATGTTTTGGAACATAAAGAAGAAAAAAACAGTCAACCAGTGCAGAATGAGGAAGCAAGAATTGAAAAAAATGAGGAAAACTTCCCAAATTTTGTGAAGGAGATGGACATACAGGTCCGGGAAGCACAGAAGATCCCGGGCAAGCTGGACCCAGAGGGGACCACACCAGAAGGCATCATGATTGAGATGCCAAAGGTGAAAGATAAAGAGAGGCGGAGAGTTGCCTACAGGGGGGTGCCTATAGGACTATCAGCTGATTTCTCAGAGGACACTTTGCACTGGAAGGGACTGACAAGCAGTATTCAATGTGATGAAAGGCAACCTGCCTTATTAGATTACTCTATCCAACAAGTCTATCATTTGGAATGGAAGGGCAGATGAAGTGCTTCCCAGACAAGGTAAAGCTAAAGGAGCTCATCATCACCAAGCCATTATTATATAAAATGCCAAAGGGACTTACTTAAGAAAAAAAAGATCTAAACTATGAACACCAAAACTCACAACTATCAACAACTGAATCTAAGAAATAAAAAATTAAAAAATCCCACTAAGCAAACCAGAATAGGAAAAGAATCATAGGTATGGGGATCATTTGGAGGATTATCAGCTGGGAGCGGGGAGGGGGAGAAATGGGAAAATGATGAAGGGATTAAGAAGCATAATTGGTTGGTACAAAATACAGGGGGAAGTTAAGAATAATATAGGAAAGGGTGAAGCCAAAGAACTTATATGCACGACCCAAGGGGGGTGGGATTGCTGGAGGGAAGGGGGATACTGGGCAGAGTGGGGCAAAGGGGGAAAAAAACCTGGAGCTACTGTAACAACATAATTAATAAAATATACTTTAAAAAAAAAGAAAAGGAAAGAAAAAGGGTCTGGAGATAAGACAAGCCCCTGAAGGGGTAGGGGAAATTAGCACTGATGTTTCCTATTAAAATAGTAGTAATTACAATAACAACTGAACATTTATAGAATATATTTCATGCCTGAGATTCCACTGGGCTGTAAAACAGGAGGATCTGATTCACACCTACTACCAACAGAATGAATTACCCCTTCCAGCGTTAGGTTTGCTCTGAGGGACTACTCATAGGAGCTTGTCTATCAGATTGCAGACCTAAGTATGGCCAGAGGTAAACTAGTCCAATGTCCTTTTCTGATAGGCCCAGAGAAGTCAAGTGACTGGCCCAAAGTTACACAGCTACTTAGTGGAACTGCTAGGACTAGAACTCAATTATGTTTCCTTTGAATCTCAGCTTTCACTTTCCAAGTATATGTTTTGGAGAAAGTCACCTAACCTCTCTGTGGATAATAGGACCTGCATTAAAGAGCTGTTGTGAGGATTAAGTTAACACATGCTTAGAACAATGCCTGGCACAATAAATATTAAATACATACCAACTATAAAAAAAAATTTTTAAAGGAATGCATATTATGCTTCAGAGCTTGCTCTGCTTTTCTTATCTCTTAATTAACTATAAACAGTGTGTAGCAAAAAAATGTATGAAGTCTTGCACCTGATGTGCATGGCATCAGGATGTTTAGCAGGCCCTGACACAGACTAGTCACTGTGTTCTTTACACTGATATCTGTAATCAGTAACTGTCAACTGTAACCCAAGCATCTAAAGCTAATTGATGATTCATGGGTCTTGACCTTGTATCTGCCGAATCCCCTCCTCAATAAAAGGGACCAGGAGAAAACATTTAACGCTCTTCTCCTCTAGAGAGATTTGCCACCTCTCCTCTTCCCAGACAAAACAGTGTTGGGGTAATTTTATTCTCCCTCATCCATGATCCTGAAACCTCTGCTGGACAGGGAGTTCCCACCAAGCCGAGGCGTTGGAGGAGGACAGCCTCAGAATGACCAAAAGGATATTCACCAAGACATAATTTGAGTTTCTATATATATTTTGAAGTAAAAGCAAAAAATCAGAAGAGCTATCTTTAAATAAGCTAGAATTCAGGTATTTTCTTCATTTACTATCTTACAGTAATTTACAACTTCTGACAATTTTTTTATTTTATAACACACACACAAAGAGCTATAATGCCATTATTCGCATAAAACAATTTGGCTTTTCCTCCCTCACTCAATTTTCTGTAATGCATATGGCTTATAGAATCTGCTAAGCTATAATGTAACCTGTAGTAGAATACACCATACCTTTGGGCAGAATTAATCAATGGTTTGTCTCTGCATTTCTCACAACACTTGGATTACCTTATACTCACGCACTCAGTATATGTTGTACTGAATAAATTTCTTCTTTATCCACTTCAATGTTTTTCAAGTAGCTTAAGTTCTTACAGAAATATAAAATAGACTTGATTTCTGTATTACTTAAATTCCATTTGACATTATATTTTGCTCTAAGTTAAATAAGTTTTGCATATATAAATTTTTTAAAGCATTTTAGAAAAGTCCCAAAATAACTGAAAACTAAATTTGCCTACTTTCCACCTTATTTATTGCACTGGCATCCACTACTAGAAAAAAGAAAACAAATTTTCACATCAAATATATTTGTCCACATTCTTACCCTTGCTTGGCTGTAGATGCATTAAAACAGTCTGTCCTTTAACTTTCACAGCATAAACTTAAATATTGCAGGGAGAAAGAAACTGAATTTCATGGAATGCAGTCAAAATATCCCCTCTTTTGGCATCTTTATCAACATGGTGAAAAAACTAGTATATAGTCTCTTCTGAAGTCTTAGCATTTTCACATTTTTCTAAGTAGGAGTCCCTACAGCCCCTATTCAGTTGTCAGGTATCAGAAAAACAAGAGTTTCCTTCCTCTTTCCTTCCTCCCTCTCTCCCTCCCTCTTTCTTTATCCCTCTCTCCCTCTCTCTCCCTCTCTCTCTCTCTTCCTCTGTCTCTCTCTCTCTTTCCTTCCTTTCTTCCTTCCTCCCTTCCCCCTTCTCTCTCTCCTTCCTTCCTTCATTCCTTCCTCTCACCCTCTGTCATTATGAGGTCTTGAAATAATTCAGCAGCAATTTCACCTATATTGTGCCTTTCAATTTCTTAAAACCATGGAAGGAAGGAAGGAAGAAAGGAAAAAAAAAAAAGAAGTCCCTGAATCCAAACTCTGGGCTAGGTTATTAAAGTACAGAAATTAAAGCTGGTAACAAAATCCCCACAAAGATCACAGCAGCAGGGACAGCCAGTTTCATGGTAGAAAAATATAATGACTGCTGAATATACACATCTAACTTCCAAAATCTATATTTTATTATCTGAAAATGTTTTTCCTTTTGGCTGTAATGTATTTGCTTACTGTGGTAAGAACGATTATCTCACATTCCACAAATGCACTGATTAAAAATATTACACTGATTTTTTTTTAAGTAAAAATAATAATTACTTTGTCACAGGTTTATTTAATAGATAAAGCCTTCAGTTGCACGCCCAAAACTAATATGTTATATATCAATATACAGTATTCCCTCACTTACCGCAGGTATTATGTTCTAGACCCCACCCCCCCACGAAGTAGGAACCTTACATTTTTTTCTACACTCTTAAACCTATGTAACTTTAACAACATACGTATACAGTACTGCAAAATCTCACGATATAGCAAAAAATCCGCAATAAAAATTAAATATAATATTTTTTAAAATCCCGCGATAAGTGAACCTCAATATAGTAAAGGACTACTGTATCTCAATTATTTTTTTAAAAAGGCTTCCAAAGCATGCAGTACACAAGGAAGGGATCATGGTGAAAACATCACCATCCACAGATATACACAACTATGGAAAAGTACACAAGTGTTTAAGTTCGGAAAGTTAAAATCAATGGATGAAGGTATAAAACCTGTTGAGATTTATCACAATAGTTTTGTAAATATTGCTCATGAGAGTTACAATAATAATGAACACTATCATGCTAACCTGAATTTCTTCCCAGATGTCTTCATCCAATAAGGTAGCTGCTCTATGGTGCTGCAAAGGGACTATCAAGCAGTGACCCTCGGTAAGAGATTGGAAGTTGGGTAAACATAAATAAACCTACAAAGAAAAATTGCAAACATGAAATGTTAATGCTATTTATTCTCAGTTGCATCAGATAAGCCCTTAGTAGGGAAATGCAGCTAACATTTAGTAAAGCATTCTTGTTTATAAGCAATATATTTTAATACTTTTAAAGATATTTAATATTTTAAAAGCCATGAAGATAGCTTTTAATCAACTGGAAAGTAACAAGTTTCTGTTTTAACTGTTATATATCAAAGATTAAGCTTCCCCAAGTACAGACTGAATAACACTTTATCTTTGATCTGAGAAAGCTATATGCTTTTAAAAGGTGCTGACATAATTTTGCAAAAAAAAAGAAAAACACATAGCCTGGTAATAGTAGAGATGTCTAACTAAGGTTTATTAATTCAGTTCTTCTTCCCCTCACTGGCTGAGAAAAGAGAATTAACCCAAAGTGAGAAAGGAAATAACTTCTGTATGACTTCACTTCTCTGGCTAAGTTCTATTTATTTACATACATGTTTACCTATAAACTGGTGCTATTTTTCCATTATAAGCTATCGTGTTTTTCTTTTTCAGCATCAATTAGTATGTATGAGGTCTGTCCAGAAAAAGTTGAGCCATTGTTAATATAACAAAAACAGCACGACATCGATGTAACCTGGCAGCCAAGGAGAGTGGACTGGAATGTGCATGTGTGAACAATGACGACTTCACTGCACTACTCAATGGGGGTGGTAGATGTCGTTGAGTGAGCATATGTACTGTGTGGCCATCATATTCACAATGACTGAGCGAGTAGAGCAATGAATCTGCAATCAAATTTTGCATTAAGCTTGAACAAAGCTCCACGGAAACTATTTGGATAATTCAGAAGGCCACAACTATGGGCAACAAGTGATTGGCAGCTTCAACATGACAATGTGCCACTCATGCATCACATCTTGTGCACAGTTTTTTGGTGAAACATCACATCACCCAGGTGAACCAGATCCCCTACAGCCCAGATTTGGCACCTTGTGACTTCTGGCTTTTCCCAAAACTAAAATCACCTTCAAAAGGGAAGAGATTTCAGACTGTTCATGAGATTGAGAAAAATATGATGAGGCAGCTGATGGCGACTGGGAGAACTATATGAGGTCCCAAGGTGCCTACTTGAGGCATCATTGTCCCATGTACAATGTTTCTTGTATCTTCTTCAATAAATGTCTCTATTTTTCAAATTACATGGCTGGATACCTTCTGGACAGACCTTATATATAGTGAGCAAAAGTTATTCATGACGAACATAAATAATATTCTGCAAAGGGATTTGATTTTATTTTCTGCTATTTTTTTGTTAGGTTTTAGCTAGAAATATTTTATATGGCAGACAATATTTAACAAAATAATGCAAACTTAAAACTCTGCTGAGAAAGGACAAAGTAGGAATAGATATGGATAAATACTTAAAATAAATACTATAAATACCTAAATTTACAGTAAAATCACAAACATAATCACAATTAAAAACAGTATCAGTAGTAGTTCATTAGTTGAAACAAATTTACTACATTAATATAAAATGTAATAACAGAGGAAACTGGGTATGAGGTAATATAGAACTCTGTACTATCCACTTAATACTTCTATAAATCTAAAACTGTTCTGAAAAACAAAGTCAAAAAATAAAATACAATACAATAAAAGATAAACTACTAAAAATTCTAAAAAAAAGTCAATCCTTTTTTTTTTTTTTAATAAAGCATAGTGGTAAGACAAAAAGGTAGCTAGATGATTTTTATTTTTCAAAAAGGAACGAGAAGGCAGAAACAGCTGATGGCCAGAATGTTAGTTAACTGTCTGACTCTAATGAGTACCAAATATAGTTTCATTAATAAATTTGGATTTAAAACATTAAACTTAAATAACAAAAATTCAAGCTGAGTGAGAATTTGATTTGTTTTGAAATACTATTTATCATTTCTGCTTAACAGCAAAGTAATCATTAGCCTTATAAAACAGGAGACTAACAAAAAGTCTCTACACTCTGTCCCTCCCTAAACCCAGACTGTCTTCATGCACTAGGGAAAATGAAATCACTGAAAAAAAACCCAAACTTCTTCTAAAACACTGTAGGAAAAATTTAAGTATTACTTACTTTATTTTTAATTTTTTTAAAGGTAGGGGTCAGACTATGGGGGAATGAAATATTTATACATAATGTTACAATTATAAAAATGTAAATGTTTATGTAATGGCCTGGTAAATGTGGGTTTTCTTTAATTGACTAAATTTTGAATGGAATTTTTACATTTACCTTTTTCATAAAGTATGGAGGGAAAGATAGAAGAATATAAATGAAGTGTCTTAAAGACCTAAATATATAAAATACTAGTTGGAATTGAAAAGTCATTGGCTATATGGGGGGGGGGTGTATAGATACAAAATAAACAAATTAATTAAGAAAAATGTATATGTATGTTCCCAAAACTATAATTTCCTAAAACTAGAATTCATTCATTCAACTCCTTCTCCCACCACTTTTTCTCACTCACTCAACTCCAGCTACACTAGTCCTCTTTCTGTTCCATGAATGCCAAACGCATTTCCTCCTCAAGGCTTTTCACTCACTGATGCCCCTTCCTGAAACATTATTCATTCACAGCTTCATGTTGCTTGCTCCTTCTCATCTTTTATATCTTTACAAAATGCCTCCTCAGAAGCCCTCTACACCACCTTCTCAAAAAATATTTCCCATCATTTCACCCCACTTTCTCACTTAATCTGCTTTATGACAATTAATATTTTCTTAAATCAGAAAAATTATTACTTGTTTATTTTTGCCCCTAATTCACTAGAATAACAAGCTCCACAAGTAAATCTGAGTCTCTATTTTCCCAGTGACTAATTAGAGTCTGTCATATATCAAGTACATAACATAATAATGATTTACTTAACACAAGAATTAAACCACCAGGGATTTCCAACTAAGATGGAGGCCTAGACTGACACGCTCCGTCTCTCTCCACAACTAAGAAGAAATACAACTACCGCAAAACCAGAAATAACCAGAAGTTCCAGAAAATAAAGCTACTCGGAAGTCCAACGTATCAAGTTATAAACAAGTGATGCTCATCCGGACAAGGTAGGAGGAGCGAAACCGGGGCAGAGAGATAAAGCTGGGCTGATGGCGGCAGCTGTAGCAATGAGCGGCGGGACTGCGGTAAGCACAGACACCCATATTTAAGGGGAGGCGAAAAGCACCTGGGAAGCCCCCGCGGCTGCAGACCAGACCTGCCAGCACGCTGAGCAAGGCAGACCCCCATTGCCTCAAACTGTGAGGCGCAGAGAGCATGGGGATGGAGGAGGAGGCTCCCGGTCTCTCAGCAGAGTGAACGGCAGGAATCCATCTTGGACCCCTGTCCCTACACAAAGCACCAGTGTGGTGAGAAGCGTCACCTGGTAGTGACGAGTGCATAGGAGGTGTGACAGCCCTGCCCAAGAAGGAAAGGTAAAACGAAAACTGTCAGGATGGCAGGAATAATGATAGAGATCCCAATCACGCAGCTGACCAGAAAGCAAATACATGAATTAACAAACAGATAGATAATCTTTCTGATGCTCAGTTCAGAACTATACTTATAAGACAGCTTACAGAAATAACAGCGGGACTTAAGACGGAAAAGGAATGTAGGCTAGTCCTGCTGAAATGAACAAAAACAGATATGAAAGAAGTGGTGAGAGAAGGAAAACCAGGGATCAAATCAACAAATCAGAACATAGGGAAGGAAACAAAGAGTCGACCAGTGCAGAAAGAGGAAATGAGAAGTGAGGAAAATGAGGAGAAGCTCAGAGACCTCCTGGACAACTATAAGAGAGCGAACATCCAAATCATAGGGTTGCGAGAAGGTAATGAAGAAGTACTAGAAATTGAAAAATTATGTGAAAAAACAATGAAGAACTTCACTAACTTGGGGAAGGAAATAGACTTACAGGTCCAGGAAGCACAGAGAGTTCCAAATAAACTGGACCCAGGGAGAACCACACCAAGACATATTATCAACAAAATGTCAAAAATTAAGGATAAAGATAGAATCTTAAGCAGCAAGAGAGAAGAAGAGAATTATGTACAAAGGGGTCTCAATTAAGACTATCAGCTGATTTCTCAAAGGAGACTCTGCAGGCAAGGAGGGACTGGCAAGAAATATTCAAAGGAATGAAAATCAAAAGCCTACAACCACAATTACTCTATCCAGTGAAACTGTCATTCAGAATAGAAAAGCAGAAAAAGTGCTTCCAGGACAAAGTAAAACTGAAGGAGTTCATCAGATCCAAACCACTGTTATATGAAATGTTAAAGGGACTTGTTTAGGAGAAGGAGGATCAAAACTATGAACATTAAAATGAAGACTGTATCACAACAACCGACAACGGAAGCTAGGGAATCAAAACAAAGGCAAACTAAGTAGGCAACGAGAGTGGAAAAAGAATTATAGGTATGGGGAACATATTGGGGGGAGGTCAGCAGGGAGGGGGAAGTGGGAAAAGGGAGGTGATGCAGGAATTAAGCAGCATAGTAGGAGGGCGTAGAGTAGACAAGAAGATGTTGAGAAGAACTATATGCACAACCAATGGGCATGGACTAAGGGGGGGAACAATTGGAGGGGGGTGTCACTGGGTGGAGGGAACAAAGGGAAAAGAAATTGGGACAACTGTAATAGCATAATCTATAAAACATATGAAAATAAATTAATTAATTAAAAAATTTAAAAAAATAATAAAATTAAACCACCAAATATTTACTGAAATAAGTGACTATTAAATAAGTGATTATTAAATTTATTGAAATAAGTGACTATAAATGTGCATGCTTGGCATACAATGATTGAGTGAAAGTTATCTATATCCTCATGGAACTTATAGACTATTCGGGAAGAGACACAACAAAGTAAAACAAAATATAGTAAACTTCTTCAAATTATGAGATATTCTATGAAGAAATAAATAGGTTCTATGAGAAGTAAGGGAAGAAGAAGCTACTTTAGACTGAGTTTATCTCTGAGGTTATTTTAATATGGAGAATCAAGTGCCAATCATAAAAATAAGGTCACACACCTGGTAAATGGCAGAGGCACAGTTTGAATCCAGATAGTCTGGCTCCCAAAGTCCAGGGCTTCAACTAGTACCCAATGCTGCCTCTCTAAAGAGCAGAATCATCATGTCATTTAAATGTGTACACTCACTCTAAAAATGATTTTAAGAATTGTGGGCCATGGGCCCTAGAAAAGAAAAATATTTTAAACAGAATAAGAGAAGACAGGTTCCTTAGGAACCTTATAAGAGTATGAAGAAAGAAGCAAATCTACCTACACTACTAAATCGTTTCCTTAAAACAGTGAATGTTATATTTCTTACCTTAATACCTATTGCAACAATAAGGTGCTTGGGAAACTGAGAGCTGTCAAAACAATACAGACATTTTTCCATTTGTGCAGCAAGACTCCGGTGTTCAGCAATAGCTTTTCTCCTCTGGTTTTCTTCCTCTTCACCAAAATGTTTTCTCTCAGCTGCTTTGGAGACAAACATGTCATCCAGAGTATAATAGTCTCCGTCTGTTTTTCCCATAAACTGAAAAATCAAAATAACATTAGTGGGAGGAAGAAGGTAGTAGTTAAGATTTTATTGTATTGAAGCATGATTAAGCCATATCTGTAAGTTCTATGATAAAAACTCTTATATTAAAAACAAGAGAAAAAGAAAGCATGACTAAAATTTAAGTTTGAGCTTCAAGGGTCAACCTACCATCATCATCATCATCATCACCGCTACCACCACCACCATAGCTAAAATTTATTGAGCAATTACTACATGCAATTCTATATAATTTGATTGTTTTACGGTCCTATGAAGAGGTGACCATTCTTATTTCCATTTAATAGATGAGGAAAAGGAACCACAGAAAACCATTTTCACTTTAAAATTAGCATATATTCTATGCAGAACATGAAATATTTTTCAACTATACCTTTAGGTGCCTTCTCCACACTTTCCCCAATATAAACTGTAGCCAGGGTGATGCTTTTATAACACAAAACACAAATTGGTGTTCCTGATTAAAATCCTCAAAGAGCTCTGCATTGTGAACAGAATCAAGTCCAAACTCTGGTTTGGTCTACTAAATCACAGACACAGAAAGACATAATGGCTAAAAGCTTGAACTAGTTAGAACGATCATGGTAACATTCTATTGCCTGTCTATATATCCTTGGGCAAGTTATTTAATCTCTCTGTGCTCTCTGTCTATGCTTTATGTCCTTATTTTACAATGGTCATAACAATATGATCTGTTTAATAGGGTTATCTGAATACTCACAACACAAGCCTGGCCCACAGTAAGGACCTACAAATGTGAGCCACCATTATTATTACAAATCTCTTTGTGATCTGGAATTGTTAATTTCTCTAGTCACATCTGATCACATCTCTATGCAAACTCAAAGTACTGTTATGTTCAGGTTTTGCACATACCAATATTACCATCCTGCTCCTACTCATATTTCAATTTGAGGCTTAGATTTAGTTGTCACCTTCCTGAAATAACTCTCCTGTGTCTTCTAAGCTCCTCCAGTACTGTACTCCCACCAATCTCATGATTACCACACTGTATCATAACTGCACATTAACTTGTGGTTTTACTTCCATTAGACTCAGTTCTAAGTTCTACTTAGTCTACGAAGCACCAAAAAGAGTACTACCTTTTATCATCAATTACAAAGCAATAGCAAGATGCCTGGATCTTAGCAGATATTTTAAAAGTTTGAAGAAAGCTAAAGTGGCTCTTTTTATGTCAAAGAAAGTAGATTTCAAAGCAAAGAATATTGTGAAGGATAAAGCTCATTTCATAATGATAAAAGAATCATACCAGAAAGAGGACATTAACAATCCTAAAGTTTATATACCTAATAAGAGTTTCAAAATATATGAAGCAAACCTTGACAGGACTGCAGGAGAAATAGAAAAATCCACAATTACAGTCGGAAATTTAAACACCACTGTTTCAAAAATTTACAGAACAAGCAGAAAATCACTAAGGATATAGAAGACTTGAATGAACTATCAATCAACTTGACCTAACTGACATTGATAGAAACTATCCAACATCAGCAAAATACACATTTTTCTCAAGGACACACAGGACATTTACCAAGATAGATGATATTCTTGGCCATAACACAAGTCTCAATAAATTTAAAAGGATTCAAGTAACATAAAGTATGTACACTGAGTACAATGGAATTAAATTAGAACTCACAGCATAAAGATATTTGGAAAATTGTCAACTATTTGGATACTTAATAGCACACTTCCAAATAGCCCATGGATCAAAAACCACAACACAAAGAAAATTATAAAGTATTTTGAGCTAGAAAAAAAAAATACAACATATGAGAACATGTGGGATGTTCCTAAAGCAGTATTCCCAGGGACAATTAAAGCACTGAACAACTGTATTAGAAAACAAGAAAGGCCTAAAATCAAATAAGTTAACTTCTACCTTTAAAAAAGTAGTACAAGAAAGAGGTGGGCGGACAAAATGTAAACAGAAGAAAATTTCTAAAATATCACTGAGAGAATCAGGTAAAAAGATTACTTCTTAGTTATGTCCCAAAGCACATTAGCTTCCTTGTCTATGCTGGGAATTTATTTTTATCTTCTTTTTCTCCATATTAATCCTGGTATATATATCTCTTCATTCTTTCAGGTTTGTCTATATGTAAACTGACCTAATTTATAAATTATTTTAACTTCAGACCTGTATCTCAACCATAATATATTACATTTTGAAAAAATCAGAACTCATATTTTTTGTAACAGTGAGCAACTATGTGCTAGGTAATAATAATAAAAACTTCAAGTACTCTCTCACCCAAATATGCCTACAACATAGAAACTGCCATTCTCCCTTGACAGATTAAGTCACACAGCTGTTAAAAGAGAGAGTGAGGAACACAAGTGACTCTTAACTATAAAACTGAAGAATGCCTAGTATTGTATATAGTGGGCCTCTCACGCTTGAGAAACCCATCTTTAAAAAAGAGAGAGGGTATACCTTGAATATAGTCTTTCAAGTAGAATAGAGAATTCAAAGAAAATTTTAATTTCATCCAAAATAAACATACCCAATTGTAATAAGTATTTATCTTCTCTAAAAACATATTAGTAGAATATGCACTTTTATATATTATTGAGCCTTCATATAATATACTGTAAAGCACTGTTATTAAAAATTAATTCGTAACTGATCAGAGAATATTATTCAATATAAATAAAATCTTCTGTACACGGAAGACAGTATTTCTATTCTTTATATCTATGTTCATGGATATTGCCAAACTTCTCTGACTTATTCATAGTGTTTGAATTAAATAGGGTATAGTCTTGCCAAATAAGTCTCAATGATTCTTCAACACAACTGAAATAAAATACATATTTGTCTATCCAAAAACAAAAATTATAATTCCCTCCTCCTACACCATCTTCCTATATTTGGCAACAATAATCAACATTTTTTAAAAAACATATTTTTAAGGGACAGACTGTTAATATATTGTGGAGAATATATTAAGTTTAAGGGGGAGTGGGGGTGAAAAGAAATTAATGGAGGAAAAGAGGTCAAGATGATTGCCAGTTAATGGCCCAGCCCATTTAATTTACCATGTTCCCCATCACCCTGAGGTAGCTGGCTCGAAACAACACTGGACTGGCCTTTTCAATATTTCATTACAAGTACTGGCTAGGTAACATCTTGCGGGGCTAGGCCAATGTTCTCCAGGATGATGTATATGTTCTAAATTAGCACCCAAAAAACTATGATGATGTCTCTCCCACAGCCAGGATTTACAGGTCTGGGAATCCAGGGGGAAAAAGAGGAGTAAAGCATCTTACTTTTCCCCTTCTGACATACTAGCGAATTTTTGCTTCCCATCTCTGTGACCTTAGGCCCTACTGGTGTAGAGGTCTTAGTTATAAAAGGAGGAATACTTCTGCCAAGGGGCACAACAATGACTCATTGACCTTGAAGTTGAGACTGCCACTTGGCTGCTTTGGCTCCTCATTCCACTGAATCAAAAGGTAAAGAAGGGAGTTACTGTATTGGCTAGATAACTGATTCTGACTATCAAGGGCAATTGGATTGCTATTACACAGTGGAAATAAAGGGAAGTATATCTTAAATGTAGGAGATCTTGTAGGGTACCTCTTAGTATTCTCATGAGCCATGATAAAAGTTAATGATAAACTATAGGTCAATTAAGACAGAACTGCTTAGTCCAAACCTTCAGCTGCTAAGAAGCTTCTGAGGGCAAAGGCGATGTGGAATGCATAACAGAAAAAAACAGTTATAAATACCAGCTAAAACCACGTAACCAGTTTCAGAAATTAATACTATAGTGGTTATAATAGCCCTTCAATATCTTATATAAACATGTATACGTAAATATACATGTAAATATTAACCATTCCTTTTCTTTTCTTCTCCTCTCTTATACCCTTACTGTCTAACACAAAATATATTAATAGTAGCTTTGTATTCCATTCTGGGAAAAGGGTTGGCAAGATTTTGGTGGTATACAGGATAGTTATAACATGTTAAACAGAAGCATGACTTCATTCTTTTCTTTATTTGGAGATTAAATAGAGTTTAAGGAGATGTACCAAGGTAACAAGGCATGGGTCGTGGTCACTCAATTTGACTCATCTGGCATATGTTTACCAGAATTCCCTTCTCCGTGTTATGGTTAGGGTGGGCAGTAAAGGCATTCTTATAGAAGGCTTGGAGAATAGAAATGAAGCAGCAACACTGCATACATTGTCACTTTTCTGCAGTTTTCCTCTTGATATGAGGTGGCAACTGCACCTGCAAGTAACTGCTCTACCTTTCCTTCCATCCTCCTTCAGCTTCTCCAACTTCCAGGCCAGTGTGTGCATTTAGCTCCTGGCCTGGGCTATAGGATATCCATACCACCAAGATCAGAGGCAACAAGAACTGACACGTATTTTTGCCCACCCTTGGCAGCTCCAGCTCATGTTTGTGAATTCCAACTTGTTCTTGTTCTCCTCCTTTTTATATTCACTTTTCCCTCCAAAGTGCCTGCTTTCTGGACTTCAAGTTCCCACATAAGATACAAACACAATAACCTTAAAGAGACTACTTAACCAGCTCCCACACTTCCACAAGGGTCAAAGCCCTGTAAGAACCTGTGTCTGTGTAACTCTTAGTCGTTCTGTTCTCTAATAGAAAGGTGATTGATGCAGATTTAACTTTCTAAAAATAGCAGTAACAAGCTGCTTTTGTTCAAGGGCTCTGATGGTACAATATTTTTTCAAGAATATTGCAGGAAATAATATTATTTTTAATATCATTAACCACTGTTCAAAAATAGTACATAACAATATTAAAATTCAGACATTTCAAATGTAATTGTATAATAAGATGGCTGAAAATTAATAATAAAATAAAACCACTCCTCTGCTTCAGTCTACTATCTCCAATGACCAAATCCAATACTATTTTAGTCTATTCTGAATGCAGTCAATCATCTTCCTACTCTGGACCTATGCCCTCGTTGACATGTTATTATAGAAAAGTCCCTAAATTTTGCTAAAAGTTCCACTGTAAACTCATAAGCTGAACCAGCTCTTCAACACAATTAGAAAAACCTCCTTGGGGTAGGGTAGGGGGTGGGTATGCTAGTAATAAATGGGAGTCAAAAAAAAAAAAAAAGAAAAAAAAGAAAAACCTCCTATTTCCATAGTGGCTATTGCAGAAGACCACCATTAAACTTTGGACACTCCACCAACTGCCCTCTCACTCTCAGCAGGTGGACTCAAAGAGAAAATTAAAATCAGAAAAGATTTTCCTCATCTTCCTACCACTAAACCTGCAAACCATCCAGCACACACAGAGCCGGTACTTCTTCCCTCCTGCTATAATGGAAGGGCACATGTGCTCCTATTTAAACTCATCCTGTCATCCATGCACTGAACCTTAACCCCTCTCTACATACTCTGGGCAGGATTTGACTCTCTCTCTATAGTCTGCCCAGATATGCCACTCCTAACTCTCCGTCTTTTCCTTTATTACTGCCCTTTCTTTCCCTTGCCAGCAACTCTCCCAAATCAGAATTTAAATATTTAAGCATGTTAAAGAATATTCTGTCTTAAACATTCCTTTGGAATACATATCACAGTCAAAAGCTAAACCTCTTAAATATATTTTCAAGGGAAGAGAAGTCAGAATTTTATTAAATGACTCATAATTGATAAAAATGTGGGAGATGTCAAATTGTGACTGATGTGTAGAATACAACTGCTATTGTGAGCTGGTAGAGTAAGTTTTTCTGAACAGCCAAATTTCCAAATAGCTAAGGGATTACAATTTAAGAATAAAAACATTTCTTATTATAGTTATTTTGAAAGGAAATGTTCCCAAACAGTGATATAAACTTTCCTGCCTTTTAAAACATAGTATATGGAATGTAATATAACCTTTCCCTACTAATACAGGATAATAATTGGGACAATTATCATAATGTGTCATAACTCCAAAATTACCCTCTGGAAGACTGGTTGCTTCTGTGAGAGCTATATCAGCTAAGACGTGCATGTTTTTTAGTTATTTCTCTCTGTTTTTCCATCCTATACTTTGCTCTCAATATTAAGTCAGCTGTCAAGTTTCCATTGCTGTAAGCATTTCTTATGGTAGTCTGTTTCCCACTTTTAATTTGCTGCTTTTATTATACTTCTGGTCTGAAACTAGACAACCACGTACATTAGCGTTACATATAATAAAAAAGTAGGGCTCTTAAGGCAACTTCTCCAGGCAATCAATAAGTGGTTGTTATATTCAGCATAAAAAGTTTTTAAAACCTAGCTTACAATCTATTAACATCTGATTAACATCAAGAGAAGAAACATAAAATGCTATATTTTAATCCTCACCTGAGGATATATTTACTGATTTTAAAGAGAGAGAGACAGACAGACATTGACGTGAGAGAGGAACATGAATTGGTTGTCTCCTGTACATGTCTCGATCAGGGACGGAACCTGCAACCTAGATATGTGCTCTGATTGGGGATCGAATCCACAACCTTTTGGTGCTAAGGACAACACTTCAACAAACTGAGCAACCCAGCCAGGGCATAAAATGCTATATTGTAAAACCATGACATATCATGGGGGAAAAAATCCACATGTCTGTCTTATTCTCTGGCCTAGAATGACATTTTAGATAGAAGCAACTTTTTGAATCCTGTTTCTCCTACTACCAATTACCATTTGTATATTGTAGCATTATGATACTAAAATATTCACTATAATTTGTTAGAGGAATGAAATAAGGAAACTGATTCTATACATTTTTACAATTATTTAAAACTCGAAGACTAACAAGGAATTATTTTTTTCAAAGTGGAACTAAAGCCAACTGGTAAAGACAAAGAAGAAAAAATGATGCATTAAGATAACATAATTGAGACTTCCAGCCAAGATGGAGGCATAGACTGACATGTTCTGTCTCCCTCTACAACTAAGAAGGATTACAACTACTGCAAAACTAAAAATAATAAAAAGTTCCTGAAAATAAAGCTACATGGAAGTTCAACATATGAAGTCATAAACAAGTGGTGCTTGTCCGGATGGGTAGGAAGTGCGAACCCGCGGCTGAGATTGAACTGTGCTGGAGGCGGCAGCCGCAGCGTGAACGGCAAGACCTGGTGAGCAGGTGCTTGTGTTTGGGGGGAGGAGAGAGGCGCCTGGGAGCCGCCAGGCTGCAGACCAGATCCGTCAGCGTACGATTCCAATACCCGGGAAAGCAGACCCCACTGGGAGGCGGCCCTGTTCCTCAGCAGAGAGTAACAGCAGGAATCCATCTTGGACCCCCGCCCCCACGCAAAGCGCCACAGGGCGGTGAGAAAGGTTGCTAGGCTGTGAGGAGCACACAGGGCTCCGCCCAATACAGCGTAGGAGGTGTGACAGCACCCCTCACACGAAGGAAAGATAAACAAAACGGTCAAAATGGCAGAATTAATGATTGAAATACCAATCACACAGCTAACGAAAAAACAAATAAAAGCCTTGACCGATGAACAAATAGCGAATCTTTCCGAGGCTCAGTTCAGAGCTATAGTCATAAGGCAGCTTACAGACCTAACAGCGGGGCTGAATCAAGGCTAGTCTTGCTGAAATGAACAAAAATACATACAAGACAAGTGGTGAAGAAGGGAAAGCCATGGATCAAATTAACAAATCGGAACATAGGGAGGGAACAAACAGTCAACCAGTGCAGAAAGAGGAAACAAAAAGTGAAGAATATGAAGAGAGGCTCAGAAACCTCTGGGACAGCTATAAGCGATCAAGCATTCGAATTATCGGATTGCCAGAGGGAGAAGAAGAAGAACTAGAAATTGAAAAATTCTGTGAAAAAATAATGAAGCAAAACTACCCTAACTTGGGGAAGGAAATGAACCTACAGGTCCAGGAAGCACAGAGAGTTCCGGATAGGCTGGACCCAGGGAGGATCATACCAAGACACATTATCATCAAAATGTCAAAAATTAAAGATAAAGAGAGAATCTTAAAAGTAGCAAGAGAGAAGAGAAGAATTATGTACCTAGGGGTCCCAATTAAAATATTAGCTGATTTCTCAAAGGAGACTCTGCAGGCAAGAAGGGACTGGCAGGAAATATTCAAAGGAATGAAAATCAAAAACCTACAACCACGAATACTCTATCCAGCGAAGCTGTCATTTAGAATAGAAGGGCAGAGAAAGTGCTTCCAGGACAAAGTGAAACTGAAAAAGTTTGTTAGATCCAAACCACTGTTATACAAGATGTTAAAGGAACTGGTTTAGAAGAAGGAGGATCAAAACTATGAACATTAAAATGAAAACTGTATCACAACAATCAACAGCAGAAGCTAGGGAATCAAAACAAAGGCAAACTAAGTAGGCAACAAGAGGGGGAAAAGAATCATAGGTATGGGGAACATATTGGGGGGAGGTCAGCTGTGAGGGGGAAGGGGGAAGGGAGGGAGATGGTGCAGGAATTAAGAAGCATAGTAGGAGGGAGTGGAGTAGACAGGAAAATGTTGAGAAGAACTATATGCACAACCAATGGGCATGGACTAAGGGGAGGGCAACTGGAGGGAGGTGGGGAGCAGGGGAGAAAGAAATTGAGACAACTGTAACAGCATAATCAATAATAGAAAGAAAGAAGGAAGGAAGGAAGGAAAGAAGGAAGGAAGGAAGGAAGGAAGGAAGGAAGGAAGGAAGGAAGGAAGGAAGGAAGAAAGAAAGAGAAAGAAAAAAAACATAATTGAGTTGTGATTTTGGTCCTCACCTTACACATTTTTACTACGTGAAATACCATATTACCTAGCCTTTTTACAAATAATTAAAACCCTCAGAGTTCATAAAGAACCAGCATCATTATCAACTACTTTATTGATGAATATTAATGTTCAAGTATCAGCTTTATGAAATGACTAAGCCCACATTCCAGTTACAAATAACTACCAAGTAAGCATACAAGAAAGCCAATCTTTTGATGCACTGCCTGCTGATGATTAACCATTAAGTTTTAGCTGAGAGAAAAATCTCAGATGAAATATATCCTACTATAGCAACTCTCAGCTGAAAAACTCTAAAAGTTGTTCTTCCGTTAAATCATGTACCACTACAATGGTAGAAAGTCAGCAGCTAAGTAGATATGCCAAATGGACCATAATCTTAGGTACTAGTCAAGGAACATGAATAAATGACCCATGAACATGGAAAGCAGGGTGGGGACTGACTGTGGGAGAGGGGGATGGGCAGGACAGGGAAGAGCAATAGGGGAAAAACTGGGACAATTGCAAAACAACAACATTTAAAAGAAGGCCAAGAAAAAGAAAAAAGAAAAACCAATGAAATTTAATTAATTCATATTAAAATCTGATGAGGTAACATTACAAATCATTTACTTCCAGATGATTAAATCCTGAAGTTTTCTTATTTGTTATCTCTGTTCCTCACAAAACACATGAGGATTAAAACTTGTTAGAAATGTAAGTTTTTATGGTACAAGAATGAGTCACTTTTTCATAGTGATTGTTTTCTTCACAGAAGAAAAAAAATCACACACACAATTATCATGCCCTAAGAAAAGAGAAGGAATCTCTGATGTTGAATCGCAGAATTAAGAAAACCTCATCTTAAACATAGAACATGAAAGTGGATATTTCTGATGCCATAAGTAGTATAAGAGAGCTGACCTATCAAAAAGCAAAATCTGGGCAGTTTTTAATTTCACATTCTCTTATTATCTACATAAATAAAAATAAACTTTACTGTTAGCTTTTACAAACAACTGGCAATGTTTTTCACTAGAATACTTCCATGTCTAAAAGACCTGAGAACATTATAAATAATCCCTGTCATCCTTGTTTTGCTGTACAAATAATTTAACACCTTTAAGAAAACTATTCAAAAAGGTTTATTCACATTTTTTAAAATTGGTATTGCATAAGTTTGTTTACTTTTCCATCTACAGCTTTATTGGGTCATATATATTATGCCAGCAGGTATAATAGGTATTAAGGGTAGATCTCAAGAATATTCTCCAAAATGATATTATTGGCTTATGGGTAATTCCATGTATTTCATATTCAAATAAAGGCATGGGTTACAAATGTTTATTTTTTAAAAGGGTACTATTAAAATTTTACTAGTTTTATTCATGCAGCTTAATAGTTAACATTACATATTCTCATGCTATTTGTTATGTATTTGAGCTTCCCCTCCGCTGCCTTGCGGCATACCTCTTCAGGGGAAAGGATAAGGGAGTAAACCCCGACAGAAAATCCGGAGCCGGAGTCCCTAAGGCGGTTTGACGTTGTAGTCAACACCGGCAACTCCTGCGGCGCACCTGAAGCCAAGCTGTATTGACTCCGTCTTTCCCTTGGATCCTTCAGCTGCGAAGAGAGGGGGGGTCTGCTGCATGGGCAACAGCAGACCCTCCATATCACCCTGCCCAGGCTCTGTAGCTTCAGCTTCACTGGAGAGGACACTCCAGCGTCATCACAAGATGTCGATTCAACACGGGAGGAGACAGATACCGTGTCACTCCCGAGTCGGACTGCACAGCCATTCTCGGCGGTGCAGATAGACTCTTAAGAAGCTACACCATCGTCTCTCGAGACGGACGGCTGCCGACGACGATTTGAGCTTCCACTATCTCTATTTTTGAAATTTAAAGACATATTCAATTCTTGATTCTGTGTCCTACAAATTACCCACCCGTTTCAGGAAAGTTGTCCCATTATCTGACTATCTCTGTGACAACACCTCTTCTATCTGATCATGAACAACTTATTTCTCTGCAGTTCAGTGGCATGATCACTTCGAAATTTTTAGAAATGTGGAAAAGGTTGATAATAAAATGGTCAACAATGATAACAGATGAAAGATTGTGCTTGTTTTTAAAATAGTACTGTTGTAAAATCAAAACAACAGGCATTATTGAGAAAAACAGAAAATATCTGAATTTTCTATGTAACTTGGTCGTCGTCGTCGGCAGCCGTCCGTCTCGAGAGACGATGGTGTAGCTTCTTAAGAGTCTATCTGCACCGCCGAGAATGGCTGTGCAGTCCGACTCGGGAGTGACACGGTATCTGTCTCCTCCCGTGTTGAATCGACATCTTGTGATGATGCTGGAGTGTCCTCTCCAGTGAAGCTGAAGCTACAGAGCCTGGGCAGGGTGATATGGAGGGTCTGCTGTTGCCCATGCAGCAGACCCCCCCTCTCTTCGCAGCTGAAGGATCCAAGGGAAAGACGGAGTCAATACAGCTTGGCTTCAGGTGCGCCGCAGGAGTTGCCGGTGTTGACTACAACGTCAAACCGCCTTAGGGACTCCGGCTCCAGATTTTCTGTCGGGGTTTACTCCCTTAGCCTTTCCCCTGAAGAGGTATGCCGCAAGGCAGCAGAGGTTTTTTGGAGTCAGAGTTTTCCTTCTCTGATGTGCCCTGACTGGAAGATCGAACCAGCGACACTTAGCTCGCAGGCCGACGCTCAATCCACTGAGCCAAACCAGCCAAGGGTTGTAACTTAGTAGAGTAGTGAAAAAGATATGTTTGCACTCAACTTCAAGTCTCAAGTATGTGATTCTGGACAACAAATATTTATTCAATGCTCTTATGTGCAAAGGACTCAAATGGATAGCTAGGAAACAATGGTGAGTAGAACAAATATAATCCCCAAAATACAGAACTTATACAGTAGAGGGAAAGATACACATTAACTGAAGGATTGCTCAGTAAAAAAGTCAAATTAGAGCTATGATGGCAATTTGAAATCCTAATAAAGGGAATTGACAGAGGTGAAAAAAAGCTTCTTTGAAAGAGTAATGATAAAGGTGAGATATGTGTGAATAGGAAGAGCCAGCCAGATGGAAGGTGGTAAAGGACAG
This sequence comes from Furipterus horrens, assembly GCF_987537825.1. Lineage (NCBI taxonomy): Eukaryota > Metazoa > Chordata > Mammalia > Chiroptera > Furipteridae > Furipterus > Furipterus horrens. The sequence goes on from NW_028327172.1 coordinate 73,611,866, forward strand.
CAGAAACATCTTGAGCAAAGAGTTTGTGGCAGGGGAGAGTAAAACATATTTGAGGGACGGAGTGAAAATCAGCATGGCTGGAACCAAGAAAGTAAAGCCAAGAGAACAAGATTCAAGATGAGGCTAGAGAGGTAGAGGGCAGACCATTCAAGGTCTTGTTAGGCCATGTTAAAAAATCTGGTCTTTAACCTAATAGCAACCAAATGCCACTTGAAATGTCTTAACAGAAGCCAAAGGATCGGAGATACATTTTGGAAAAAAAAGTTACTCTGCCTTCAGCGAGGTACAGTTAAGAAAGAACTGGACAAAGGTAATAAGAAATGCCAGCAAACCAGTTACAAGGCTATTTTCATACACCTGGTATAGCAATGGGAATGAAGAGAAGCAAGAGTGATTAGGAATAGGGGAAGGACAAGCTTGGTGACAGATTTGATGTGGAAAACGAGGGACAGAGAGGTATCACTGATAAATCCTAACTTTCTGATCCTGGCTAGATAGTAGTATCAACTACTGATAAAGGAAAAACTTTGAAATGAACCAGGTTCAGGAAAAGGATATGTGACCATATGTGACCAGAGATACTGAATATCTCTGAGCATCAGCTTCTGTTTCTTAAATGGGGTTAATGATACCAAGGATGTCAGATAATTACAAGCATCAATGTATGTAAAGAGCCTGATATGTAGAAAGCCCTCAAAAAACAGTAGTTATTATTCTCTCCTAGAATAGTGTTCTCAACTGGGGGTGACTTACTTAGCAGGGGACATTTGGCAATATCTGGAGGCATTTTCAGTTGTTACAACATGAGGTGGGTGTGGATGCTACTGGCATCTACTCAGTAGAGGGCAGGGATGCTGCTAAACATTCTATACTAAACAAACAGTCCTCCCAGAACAGTGTTAGCCAGCCCAAAATACGTAGCACTAATGCCACAGCTGAGAAACTGTTCCGGAGGGATTATGATCACAGAAAAATATAAAAGGTAGGCAAAAGTAGGTTTACACTTGCATTTATTATTGTTTTATTATTTATTATTATATTATTTTTCATGCAAAAATAAAAATAAAGGGTTTAGGTTCTAGTATATGTTATGGAAATATGTACTTTGTATTTTAAAGACTACTTTGCATCAGAAAATACATCAAGCGTTGAGTGTCTCAAATACAGAAAAGTAAAACTAAAATGAAAATTAAAATGTAACAAACACAAGCAACTTTTATTAAAAATAAAATTTTGTTTGCTTACAATTTAAGATAAAACCCTAATTATTTTGATCTTTATCTTGCCTATTCTCTACTTGTACCTTCCATTTTCCCTCCCCTCCAGTCCATTTTTACCGCACTACCAGTACAAAAAGTATAAAATTACTGCCCACGGTGCTAACAAAATTAAATGAGGAAAGATGTATATAGATCTCATGAAGACGTGCATAAGTTTATGTTGCCAAGGAAACACTGACGTCTTGCATTTTAAATGAAAGAGTTTATATTTAAAGATGGAGTCAATCGAATGTATTTTAAGAAAGAGCAAAGCACACACCACTTATTACCAAATACCAACAAATGACACATGGAAATTGTACAAAGACAATTAAATTTGGGCAACAATCAACAACTATTCATTAACCTGAGTCATTTGAAAGGCAGTACTGTTTAATGAAAAAAAGCTGGGCTGGGAGTTAAGGATTGAGGGCTTTGGTACTGGCTTTTGCAATTCATTAGATATGGGAACTCGGAAAAGTTGCTTAGCCTTGCATACGCCCTTTAATTCTCTTAGAGTCTTAGTTTCACCATTAGTAAAATGTGGAGGGTTAAGCAAGATTAATAAAGTCCCTTTCTAGAATTAAATATTCTTTAGTTTTATGATTTTGAAGGAAGAAACTTCCAAAAAGTTACTATACACCTATTTTCTTCTAAGAAATCATAACAAATACAGTCATCCATACACTAAGATACATATATACTATATGATAACAGATCCACATACCCTTTTTGTCAAGATTTTTTTTTTGTCATTATGTTGTAAATATTCAGAAAAAATATAGAAAGGATTTTTAAAAACCACCAACCATAATCACCCTATCCAAATACAAAAATATCATCAAGTTTGTATTTGACATGAGTCAGCTTTCTTAACCTGGTAATAAGAAAGAGATGCTATTAAAAATTTAATGGTAAAATATGACTGGAAAGAAAGTGAACATAATCTGAATTTCAGACTTAAAAAAAAAAAGAATGGACAGTAAAAATGAAATAAGTATAATACAAAAGGACAGAACTGAATACATACCATAAGTAGTATCAAAATTTCTGTAAAACCCCAAATACTTCCTTCTTCCCAGTTTAGGTCAGGACACCCTGGTATTGCTCTCAGAAGACTTTCCACTTGTCTTTCACAGTCATTTTCACATCCATAATAACTGGATTAATTTCTCATAATTATTTCTTGAATGCTTCTTTTTCCTCACTAGCCTACAACCTCCCTAAAAGCAAGGATCATGTCTTCCTAATGTGCCAGTATATTCCCAGTAGAGTATCTCGCACACTGAATGCAGTCAATTAACGTTTGTTGATTGAATAAACAAATAAACAGGAACTTGATCTATATCAACTATTCCTGAATGATTACTTCTCGCAAGGCCTCTTAAGATCAATCTCGGGGTAACTACTAAGTAAAGGAATTACCCAAATTCAAAGACATTTGCCATAAAAACATGTAACATTTAAATGTTCTATACCAAAGACTGACAGACCATAGTGCACAGGCCAAATCAGGACAGCCGCCTGTTTCTGTAAATAAAGTTTTGTTGAACTATAGCCACACAACCCATTTACCTACTGCCAACAGTGGCTTCTATGCCACAAGAGCAGAGCTAATGGTTGCAACAGAAGGCTGAAAGTACTTACTATCTAACCCTTTAGGGAAAAGAATGCTAACCTCCATCCTATACTAGGGCCTTTTAACTAATAAAGGAAGCACAGGGTAATGAGTTCTTGTGGTCTCTTCAAGAAATATTTAACATATCTAAATTATTCACCAATGATATCACTACTCTAAACATTGAATAACAGCTACATTAGTTCATAAACTTTTAAGAGTGAAGGGATTAAGCACACTATTAATAGAAATGGCCAATATTCCAAATAATTTGTTTTTATAAGCTTTAAGCATTACTTCAAATTTTTAACAGACCTGATTTTAATTATTAAACATACAAAACAAATTGCTACTATGCTATGGTGAATTATTAGCCATGATTAACAAAAATCACAATGCCAAATCAACATTTCTACTATAGAATCTGTAACTCCATTAGTTCTACCACATATAGAATAGGGACAGGCATTACTTTTTGTATTTAAAAGAAATGTTTATCCTTTTCTATAAATTACCTAACATGATTCAAGCCAACTCTCTTCCTTCTGTTAACATATACAAATCAATTGTTAGCCAGAAATGAGAAGACATGGTAAAGCTAAAACAACTGACTGTAGGAGGGGAAATAAATAGGATGGCACTTACTACATTTTCTTAGCTGCTTCAACAAAATTAACAACTCCATTAACTAATAAACAGAAAATAATTTGCTCAGAATAAAACATGCTTTTCAAAACCTTAATACCACTACTACAAATTCAACAACACATAAATTGATTAATGCTTTTTAAAAATCTGAATTTTATGTGTATCAATTATACACTCAAAAGTTTATCCAGTTTGTAGGTTTACTTATTGCTACTGGTTCTGAATGATTTCTGCCAATTATTAGGCAATATCTAAATCATTTTAAAACAAGTATTTATTTATGCATAGTGTAAAAACTGACTGGAAGGAGGAAAAATACTTAATAAGTGCCTACTGTCTATCTTAGGAGGACTTCTTACAAATTCATCTAATAAGGATGATTTCATGTGCATATTTGATCCAAAATGTCATTTTATAGAATTAGGACATTATTTTCTAAGTCAAAAATTTCTGTTGTAGCTAATATAGACTGGGAATGAAAATTTTAAGGGTCAAATAACATTGATAAAAAAATTTTCCAGTGTACTGAGATGTAATAAGTTTAAGGTGTACAATATGATGATCTGACATGTACTTACTGTAAAATGTTTATTACAAAAAGGTTAATATATCCTTTACTTCACATAATTAACATTTTGTAATTGCTGTTTTAATACCATTAAAGCTCTACTCTCAAAGCAACTTTCGAGTATACAATATTATTAACTACAGTCACTATGGTATACATTAGATCCCCCTAACGCATTCATCTTATAACAAAGTTTACACATTTTGACCAGTACCTATGCTCTTCCCCAACCTCTCAGCCCTAGCAACCACCAGTCTACTCTGCTTCTATGGGTATGGTGTTTTTAGATTACACATATACATGAGATCATATACTATTTGTCTTTCTCTGTCTGACTTATTTCACTTACCATAATGCCTTCAAGGTACATCAATGCTGTCACAACTGGCAAGATTTCCTTGTTTTGTTATGGTTAATATTAATATATATGTACATAAACATACATATGTATCTATATACATATACACATATACATTTTCTTTATCTATTCATCTGTTGGGAAACACTTAGGTTATTTGCATATCTGTGCTATTATGAAAAATACTGCAATTAATTTGGAGCATTAATATGGTATCCTCTCTGTATATATAACCAGAAGTCGTCGTCGGCAGCCATCCGTCTCGAGAGACGATGGTGTAGCTTCTTAAGAGTCTATCTGCACCGCTGAGAATGGCTGTGCAGTCCGACTCGGGAGTGACACGGTATCTGTCTCCTCCTGTGTTGAATCGACATCTTGCGATGACGCTGGAGTGTCCTCTCCAGTGAAGCTGAAGCTACAGAGCCTGGGCAGGGTGATATGGAGGGTCTGCTGTTGCCCATGCAGCAGACCCCCCCTCTCTTCGCAGCTGAAGGGTCCAAGGGAAAGACGGAGTCAATACAGCTTGGCTTCAGGTGCGCCGCAGGAGTTGCCGGTGTTGACTACAACGTCAAACCGCCTTAGGGACTCCGGCTCCGGATTTTCTGTCGGGGTTTACTCCCTTAGCCTTTCCCCTGAAGAGGTATGCTGCAAGGCAGCGGAGGTTTTTTGGAGTCAGAGTTTTCCTTCTCTGATGTGCCCTGACTGGAAGATCGAACCAGCGACACTTAGCTCGCAGGCCGACGCTCAATCCACTGAGCTAAACCAGCCAGGGCAGATAACCAGAAGTGGAATCTGTGAATCATATGGTAGTTCTATTTTTAATTTTTTGAGGAGCCTCCATACTGTTTTCCACAGCATTTGCACCAAGTTAAATTCACACCAACAGTGCACAGAGTTCCTTTTTTTCCATATCCTCAGCAGCATTTATCTCTTCTCTTTTTGATAACAGCCATTCTAACAGGTGTGAGATTATCTTATTCTGCTTTTGATTTGTATTTCCCTGATGATTAGTGATGTTGAACATCTTTTCATGTACTTATTAGACATTTGTAAGTCATCTTTACAAAATTTATTCAAGATCTCTGCCCATTTTAAAATGAATTATTTGGTTTTTTGCTATTGAGTTGTATGAGTTATTTATATATTTTGGATATTAATCCTTTATCAGAGAAATAGTTTGCAAATACTTTCTCCCATTCAGTAGATTGCCTTTTCCTTTTGTTGACAGTTTCTTTTACTGTGCAGACACTTTTTAGTTTGATGCAGTCGAAGTTCTTCATTTTTGTTTTTGCTGCTATGCTTCTGGTGTCATAGAGAAAAATTGACTATCAAACTGACATCAAGGAGCTTTCTCCCTATGTTCTCTTCCAGGAGTTTTATAGTTTCAGGTCTTACATTTAAGTCTTTAATTCATTTCAAGTTAATTTTTATGATAAATGTAAGACAGATGTCCAATTTCATTTTTTTGTATGTGGATATCCAGTTTTCCCAAAACCATTTGCTGAGATTATCCCTTCCCCATTCAGTATTCTTGGCTCCATTGTCAAATATTAGTTAAGCATATATGGGTCATATATATTTACTTCTAGTTTCTCAATTCTTTTCCATTATGTGTCTGTTTTTATGCCAGTACCACGCTGTTTTGATTACTATAACTTTGTATTATAGTTTAAAATCAGAAAGTGTAATGCCTACAGCCTTCTTCTTTCTCAAGATTTCTTTGGCTATTCAGGGTTTTTTGCAGTTTCATAGAAATTTTAGAATTGTTTCTACTAAGTCTGTAAAAACTACCAAAGGAATTTTGTTATTGTATTCCATCTACATAAGCCTTTGAGTAGTTTGGAAATTTTACCAGTATTAACTCTTCTAGTCCATGCACATGGGATATCTATTTATTTCTGTCTCCAATTTCTTTTATTAATGTCTTAATAGTTTTTAGTGTACAGATCGTTCATCTCCTTGTTAAATTTATTCCTAAGTACTTTATTGTTTATGTTATTGTAAATGGGATTGTTTTCTTTTTCAGATAGTTCATTGTTAATGTCTACAAATGCAACTGACTTTTTTATGTTGAGTTTGTGTGCTGAAATTTTATTCAATCATTTATTAGTTTTAATAGCTTTCTGGTAAAGTCTTTAGGGTTTGCTATATACAAGATTATAACAGCAGCAGAGAAAATATTACTTTTTCTTTTCCAATATGGATGCCTTTTATCTCTTACAAGCAGCTGATGGTTATTCAACACTTCCTGCCTGTCTCCTCTGGCTTCTGAAATACCACACCTGCAGTTTTCCTTCTCTCTCCCTTCTTTCTCAACCTCATTTGTTAAATCCGTTTTGTCCTCTTCCAGACAGTCTTCAGACTTTTCTCGTTATTAATTGTTTAAGTCCCATCAGGAAAATGGCTGCCCCCAAAATTGGAGAAACAGGGAGGTAGTTACAAAGAATCCTCGTTCATCTGTGCAGAAACCAGTGGTTCTACAGGAAGCAGTGCCAAGGTAATTGACCAACTACTGGAGGCTCAGTGTGGGCAAGTCTGAGAGTTAAAAACTTCCAGGAGAACCCAATTATAGGGCCCTCCACCCCATGCTTTTGTAAATTTTACCTCTAGATGCTCTACCAGGTCCTCACACTAATGATTTTTTTTTTTAAGTCATTCCAGGAGAAAAGGAACCATTCAAAACACACCAAAACACTCTGTTCTTCTTAGCAAGGCCTGCCCTCATTAGAACTATTTTACTGAAGCTTACCGGGCTGGGGTTTTATCAGAGCCTAACCTACCTGCAGGAAGGGGAACACCCAACTCCAGCCTCCTCTAGCCATCCTATCCCAACTAAGCAGGGAAAACAATGAGAAATACTGGTGAAAAGCACAGTCCAGGGGCACAGGCTCAGATGGAAAATGTAAGCAGATGGAAATTTTCAGAAAGAACATAAAGAAATGTTAGAGATAAAAAACACTGTAACAGAAATGAAGTATGCCTTTGATGGTTTATTAGTAAACTGGGCACAGCTAAGGAAAGAATCTCTAACTGTGAGGAGAGGACAATATAAACTTCCACAATCAAAAATCAGAGAGAAAACAAAGACTGAACAAAACAAAACAGAATATACAAGACCTGTGGGACAAGTATAAAACATAAACCAGGTGGTGACAAGGACCTGGTAAAGCACCTTCAAATTGCTTCCTATTATTCAAACAAAAAACTTCAAATGGCTTCCCATCATTTAAACAAAAACAAAAGTCCTGCCATGGCCTGTACATCACATGATCTGGCTCCTGCCATGTCTCCCATCTCATCTTCTATTTCTCCTTCCCTTTCCCCACTACATCCAGTTACATGTGTCATCTCATTGTCTTTTAATGCTCTTCAAGCTTATCTCTGCTTCAGACATTTTGCATTTCCTGTTTCTTCTGCATGAATATTCTTCCCCTAGATATTCACATGGGCCACTTTCTCACTTTGTTCAGAGTCTGCTGAAACATCACCTCCAACAGTCCTTCCTTCAACACTCTACTGAAGATACCACCCTATCTCCTTCTATTTTGCTTTATTCTCTAAAAAAACATTTTCTATTTTGTGACACATTTTTTAAATTTTTTATTTATTTGTTTATTTATTTATTTTTAGAGAGAGGGGAAAGGAGAAAGAGAGGAAAACATCACTGTGTGGTTGCCTCTCATGCACCCACAACTGGGGACCTGACGTGCAACCTAGTAATGTGCACTGACTGGGAATCGAACCAGCAACACTTGGTTCGCAGGCTGACACTCAATCCACTGAGTCACAGAAGCCAGGGCTTTGTGATACACTTTTTAATGTTATATAATATTTTATATCATGTATTTGTTTGTTTTCTGTGTTATCCTCTTGAGGGAAGGAACTCTGACTTGACCACTTCTCTACACACAGAACAAATCAGGTGTTCAATAAACAACTGTTGAATCCATAAATGACTGTTGCAATTTTTATCAAGTTTTTATCTTATATATAAACCTAAATGGACTATAAGATTACTAAAACTAAGTTTAATTTAGACTTTCACATAAAGTGATCTGTCCCATTCTGAGAAGAAAACCTTCATAAAAATGTCCTCATTTCTGCATTGAATTTCCAGACCCTAGGTGATTTCTAGTATTTCCACCTAAATAAAGTAAAATGGCCCTAATGTGCTAAACTTAAAAGCCTACACAGTTCTTGGTGATGGGAAGAATGACCATTTCTGTTTAAACCCAAGATTGTTTTACTCCTCCCACAGACATAAACACTCCAATACCTTGGTTACCTTTATTACAAGTTTCATTAAGTTAATTTTTTTCACCAGGTAATATGTTTACATAGTTTTTTTAAAAGTCTGAAAAAGTACAGTACAAAGTCTCCCTTCTGTCCTTCAGACACCTAATTCAAACTTCTACCATCACAAAGTAAGCACTGGGATCTTAAAGCAGGAATGGGCAATTTTTTTCTGTAAAGGACAAGATAGTAAATATTATCAGCTTTATAGACTATCAAAGTCTCTATCACAACTATTCAACTTGGCCAGTATAGACAATATGTAAACAAATGTGCATAGCTGTGTTCCAGTAGAACTTTATTTGCAAAAACAGGAGGTGAGCTGAATTTTTCCAGTGGGGTAAAACCTTATGACAGAACTAAGTTTAAATACTTCTTTTTTATAAAAAAACTTTAATGATAGTGTTTGGAAAGAATTGCAATGGAATAAACTGCAACAAAAAATGCTATTTAAAACCAAAATTCATCCTACTACCCACACTTATGTATTAGTATACATTTTCATGTAAAAATAAAACTTTCATATAGACAATATTATTTCAAGATGTCTTCTCTATTATCAATAACATGCCAAATATACTCCTGTGGCATAATTATGAAGAACTTGAGGAACATTATGACAAAATAGACTAGTAACCTAACTAGAAGCACACTGTCAACATTAAACTCTGGCCTAAAACTTACCCTTAAATGGTAGATCAAATATATAATTAACATTTTCATGGAATACATTAAAAAACTAAACCAGAATTCATATTTAAAAAACAAACTAAATCCAAAAAATATATTTCCCAATCAAATCAGTTCCAAAATGCATGTTCCTAATATATCTTACATAGGTTTTAATTTAATAAAATTAATCAGGATTAGAAAGAACCAGCTATGTCTGAAAAGTAAATCATTACTAGATTGAGTAATCAGTTTCTCAAAATTCAAAGGTATTCTAGGAATATATCTTACCTTAGACGTCATTCTCATGAAAAGTTTGTTTTGGTTTTCTGCTGTTCCCATCTTTTCGTTCCTGACTAAATCATTTAGGCTTAGCTTATCATCATCATGAAAATATCTGACCCTCTCTTTTCCCTCATGGGTCGAAGCCTATGACAAAATGAACATTAATTTAGTGAAAACATAAGTTTCTGAAGCATTGTAATGAATTACCTAGAAATCTCATATTAAATGTACAAATCCCATTATGAATCACAATCTTACCTTCCTGTTAATTCCTATTCTATTTGTTTCCATGTGGAAGAATTTCCATTAGACTAACACTCCCTACGTTTCTGCCCCTTTCCTTTCCTCTTCCCCAGGGAAGAAGCGTGACATTATCTGATTTCTGAGTTTGGAGGGGAAAGGGCCAATAATTGTATCCCTTCTGTCCCCTCTACTCTTCTCCTCCTTGTAGTAAGATACCTAATTCCCTGTGGAGGGAAGTCTGCAGTTATCCAGAAACCAAGTAAGCACATTGAAAACAGAAGTATTAGCAAACCCACTTCAAACAGCTCTATCAGAAACAAAGCTGATATTCTGATTCTTTAAACCAATGCTGTGTTTTCCTACCAGTTGGTTCCATACCTACCTGTGAAAAAAAAAGTGCTATTTGTTTTCTCCCAAATCAAATCCTCCCAATACTATTCTCACACTCCCTTATACAAATAAAGCCCGCTCTCTAACTTCTTTGAAATCTTTGGAAGCACATTTCCAGCATTTTTTCCCACCTATTCCTGTCTTCACCAGCTTACATCTCATAGTCCATGACTTCAATCACTCTCTGGCTCCAAATCCTCAATTTCTGGCTCTGTTATCCTTTCATTACACTCAAAAAGCAAACCTCAATCTTGAATAATTGTGTCTACTCTACCCTCTATTACAATGTCTAGATTGTTCGGTAGCAGGCAACTCAAAAAGAGCCCTCGAAGCCATCAGGCTTTCCTATTCTCTTGCCACCCCCCCCCCCCCCCCCGCAAACCCCTAGTCCCTCACATTTCATTAGAAGAGCTATCTCTTCCAGGACTATTACCTGGATGAAGTCATTACTATTCTAGCAGGACAGGCACTCAACAGGCAAATAATAAACATTTGACAGAAAAATTCTGAATGAACTAATCTTGTGTGGACCAAATCACCACTTGTATGATCTTACAAATTTAAAACAAGAAACCTGATTTGGGAAAACTGAATACATTGTTTTTGCTATCTCAAGAGCCTCAAGGTAGTGCTAAAAACTAATTGCTAGAGCTGAGAGATGGAAAAGAAAATAAGGTTTATAAAGATCACAGTAACTACATAATTAAGACACTACTGTGCACAGCTATACCATCACCTGGTCTCAAGTTAGCTAACACAAACTAACAGGTCTGGGAGATCAAGGTTTTCCATAAAAGCTATGCAAAGTATCTAGAAAGAAGCTAGGATAATGTTTAAAAAATGTACATTAAAATTAAAATTGCCTAAAAGTCAATGTAGTTGAATTAGATTCCATTTTTAAAAAGGCAAAGGGATCTAAGAATAAAAGTAATAAACATACTTTACTGCCTTCTCATATTTGTATTATGCAGCGACTTTTCAGAAAATAACGTGAAGCAGTCTGATGCAAAGAAAGCCCCAAGAAGAAAAGAAGGAATTCTGAGGAAACAAAGACATGTTGTACATACCATCTGCCTCCTCCTTCTTCCTCCTTTAGATTCCAGAGGTTTTCCTGGCGTGTTCACAGGCCAAACTCTTCCTGACTGATCTGTTCTGACAAGAATCACTTCTTGCTGGCCTTCATCCTATGGAAAGATTTAGGGATAACTTTCAAAATTACTATGAAAAGGCTTATACTTAATAATGACAAGGATATCAAAGCACAAAAATGATTTAGCTGTTACATAATATTATGGATTATCTTAAGCCTCCTGGACTTTCATTACCCACTATCATGTAAAATGACCATAATCTTTTCAGGGGAAAAGTGGTGAAAAATATCCAAAGTTTATTTTATTTTATTTTTTTAAAGGAATCACAGAATCAAATTTCAAATAAGGTGATCATCTAGACAATATTAAAAGATGACAAAGAACCAATATTTAAACAGACACTGTATAAGAGGGTTTATCAGTTATGCAGTAGATGTCATATTTAATCAATGTTTCTTCCATTTTAAAAAATCCTAAAACTCAATTATAAGAAATAAAGCAACCAAATGACAAAATAAGCTTTTTAAATTAGCCACTTTACATACAACAATATTCTGCACAACTTCTATTTTTTCCATTAACAGTTCTGAGATGCTTTTCACTTTCCTGAATCTTCGAATGAAGTTATAGCTCACATACATATATTCAATCTGTAATCTTTTTCCTTCAATTTTTTAGTGAAATACATACATGCCTGGTACAGTATAGAATAAGAGTAAACTTTATTCTATAATAAAAATAGAATGTTATTGGAAAGGTTCTAACAAGAAATTACATAAAAAATATTAGAAAACTACCTTTTTAAAAATCAATTTGAGAAAAGACAAAGCAAATTATTTTCATTTCAAGTTTCTTCTTGATATTACATTCATACACAACATTAAGTGGATGGTAAAAAATTACCACTACTTTTCTTCTTCACTTAATAAACATTAATTCATGAAGTATCATATTTTAAAGGGCAACTCTATTCATTCTCTTACTGGATAACAGAGATACGCAAAACACTATAATCTGGTTTCTAAGTTTATCTTACCGCTAAAGCTGATCTCCTACGGACTTTCAAATTACTAAATCTAATAAATACTTACCAATTATCATCTAACCTGACTGGAAAGCATTTGATTCTGTTTATTATATTATCTGCCTAAAAGTCTTCTTTTTCCAATTTAAGCACTCCCCTTTCCTGGTTCTGCCTTACCTCTCTGATTCATTTATTCAGTATTTTTTAAAGTGCCTATCTTATGTAATAACTAAAAGAAATAATAGTCCCTGTCTATAAGAAGCTTATAACCTGTTGAAATAATTATTCTCTACATGAATTATCATTATAAAGAAAGTCAATTTCACCATCCTCCATTTCAAGCTGCCCTTTAATATGATGATTCCAGGATTCCTTGTTTCCAGCTTTCCACCTGACACCTAATTATCACTCATATTGCCAGAAAGATTGTTATGTTCAACACAAATATAATTATACCATTCTTTGCTGAAAAACCTGCAAAGACCACATATCATCTAGTAAATCAAGACCAGTCAAAGTAATAAAGTACTAGCCATAGCAATCAGACAAGAAGAAGAAATATAAAGCATCCAAGTTAGAAAGGAAGAAGTAAAACTGTCATTCTTTGCAGATGACATGATACTATACATAGAGAACCCTAAAGATTCCAAGAAACTACTAGCACTGATAAATGAATTCAGCAAAGTGCCACAATACAGAATTAATATCCAGAAACGAGTTGCATTTTTATATGCCAATAATGAACTATCAGAAAGGGAAATTAAGAAAACAATCCCATTCACAATTGCTTCAAAAAGAATAAAATACCTAGGAATAAATCTAACCAAGGATGTAAAAGACTGTAACTGGAAAATTATAAGACACAAAAGAAAGAAAGAAGATAAAAACAAGTGGAAGCACATACTGTGTTCCTGGATAGGAAGAAATCAACATCAATAAACTGTCCATGCTACCCAAAGCAATGTATAGATTCAACACAATTCCTATAAAGATTCCAATGATGTATTTCACAGAACTAAAAGACATACTTCAAAAATTTATATGGAACCACAAAAGACCCCACATAGCAACAGCAATCCTGAGAAAAAAGAACAAAGGTGGAGGACCCACACTATCCAATATCAAACTATACTATAAGGCCATAGTAATCAAAACAGCACGGTACAGCAATAAAAACAGACACATAGATCAATGGAACAGAATAGAGCCCAGAAATAAACTGACACCTTTATAGTCAATTGATATTTGACAGAGGAAGCAAGTACATACAATGGGCTAAAGATAGTTTATTCAAAAAATGGTATGAGAAAAATTGGACAGATAAGTACGTCAAAATGAAACTATACCACAAGAATAAATTCAAAATGGGTTAAAGACTTAAAGCTAGACCCCAAACCACAAAAATCCTAGAAGAAAACATAAGCAGTAAAATCTCAAACACTGCTCGTAGCAATATTTTATCTGATATATCTCATCAGGCAAGGGAACAAAAGAAAAAATAAACAAATTGGACTACTCAAACTATAAAGGTTTTGCACAGCAAAGGAAACCATCAAAATAAAAACATAACCCACTGAACAGGAGAGCATATTTGCCAATACATCTGATAAGGGGTTAATATACAAAATTTATAAAGAACTTATAAAACTCAACACCAAAAAAACCCCAAAAACCCAATTAAAAAATGTGCAAAGGAACTAAATAGACACTTCTCCAAAGAGGACATACAGATGGCCAATAGACATATGAAAAGATGCTCAATGTCATTAATTATCCGAGAAATGCAAATTAAAACCACAATAGATTTACCACCTCACACATTTTAAAAGGGCTATCAATAAATCAACAAACAACAGTGCTGGCAAGGATGTGGAGAAAGGGGAACCCTTTTGCACTATTAGTGGGAATGCAGATTGGTGCGGCCACTGTGGAAAGCAGTATGGAGATACCTCAAAAAATTAAAAATGGATATGCCTTTTGACCCAGCAATTCCACTTCTGGGAATATTTCCAAAGAAACCCAAAAGAATAATTCAAAAGAACATAAGCGCTCCTATGTTCTTGCAGTGTTATTTACAATCCCCATGACATGGAAGCAGCCCAAGTGTCCATCAGTAAATGAGTGGATAAAACAACTATGGGACATTTACACAATGGAATATTACTTGGACATCAAAAGAAAATTTTTGCCCTTTGCGACAGCATGAATGGACCTGGAGAACATTATGTTAAATGAAGTAAGCCAGTCAGAGAAAGACAAATACCATATGATGTCACTCATATGTGGAATCTAATGAACAATCTGAAATAACAAGCAAAAAAAAAAAAAAAAAACTCACAGCTAGAAAACATAACAGCTATGGGTGAGGGATTGTGGGGGGGGATCAAAAAAAAGGAAAAAGGACTCATGAACATGGTCAACAGTGTGGTGATTACAGGAGTTGGGGGGTATAACGGTAATGGAAAAAAATACAATAAAAATAAATAAATAAATAGGACTAGAAGTCATGACTAAATTTTATATTTGCTACTACATTAATACAGAATATGAGGCTTATTTAGGAATGTATATCAAGACCAACAAACTATGGCCCATAGGCAAAAAATTAAAACAATCCAAGAAAAGGAAGGAAGGAAGGAAGGAAAGAAGGGAGGGAGGGAGGGAAGGAGGGAGGAAGGGAGGGAGGGAAGGAGGGAAGGAGAGAATATTAATTCCAATAAAGAACAAAAAAGTTTACATAAAAATAATTGTAATATAACTTAGAAGTGTCTAACTTACAGAATCAGGACACAACTTTGCTTAGAAATAGAGAAGTAAAACCCAGAAGAAACAGCTAAGACCTAAAAGTGTCTCTAGGATGGATAAAGTCTGGAAAGGGCTCGAGGTGCTGTTACTCTTTGATACAGGCCTTTTAGCACTATTTGTATGTAACACATTGATTAAAAAGAAAAGGAAAAGCATACATTGCTCTGACTCAAAGCTGGTATCAAAAATTCTAAATGTTTATTTGAAAACCTTTTCTAGCATTTTGGAAATAAAGGAAAATTTTTCCAACTAGATCAGATTTTCCCACCAATTGGTCTGCAAGTTTGTCATCATTGAAAGCCATATAGCATGTTTCTATTTTTATTATCATTCTTAGTATTTTCATGGTTTTTAAACAATCTCTACTGCATGTCTAATTATGTCCAGAGAGCAGATTGTTCACTACACACACAAGTACCCATACAAAGCAGAGAGGAGACTGAACACCAAGCTACACTATATCACTGAGATGTATATCCTGATTCAAGGCTATTTTTTGATTTACACAAAGATATTCTCAGGACTGCATATGCTCAAAGGAGGCACCTTTTTCTAATCCCATGAAGGCATCAGATGGACTCATAGCAGCTTTAGTTATGTCTCCTCTTTTCAATTCTTAAATACTCTTCATTTTTGTCTCGTATTTCCCTCCCCCATCAGTCTTTCCAGAGGCTTGGCTATTTTGTTGGGTGTTTTCCCAAAGAATAAACTCTTGGTTTTGGTTTTTCTTATCACCTCCACTTATTTTTGGTTTTCTATTTCAGTAATCTCAGCCTTCATCTATCCATCATACCTCACATCTACTCTTTGATACATTTTTTCTATTCTCTTGTCTTCTTATTGGCTAATACCATAGGAAGCACCATGTGCTGGTGTGGACTCTAGAGTCAAATGCCCTTGTTCAAACCCTGCCTTGTCATATAACCTTGCAAGTTATTCAATCACTTGCAATTTCCTCATTTGTAAAATAAAACAAAATAATAAGGTGTTTTCAGGATCAAAAAAATTAATACATGTCAAGTATTTAGAACATGTCTAGGTGTAAAAGTGAATGAAAAATAAATATTAGCTCTATTTCTTAATTACCTTTCATTTAACTAATTCATTCTTTCTTTGACTGAGTCCTGCCTAGGATTTATCCAATCCCATCCCTAAAATTCACAGAATATGTTTCTTGTTCATATCCATTTATTATTGTTTTATTTTTGTCTAGTTTTATTTCATGATATCTTATTCTTTTTATAAATATTATGTCCTCATGACTGAAATTCCTAATTAATTTTAAACATAATCAATTTTAAAACCATTTTACGACTGCTCTACCATTTTTAACTTACTGGCAATAAGTATTTATATATCAATTTTTTTTTTTTTTTACTATCTTTCTGAGGGAAAACTAATGTTTTCTGGTATGCTGGCATGCAAGCTTATCTTAAGTGGGAGTTTTCATTCATTCCTTCCTGTCTATCTGCCTCTTCTTACTCCTTATTAACTGGTAGTTTTGACACTGTCTCCACTCAATCCATCATGATTCCCAGTTCTTCCCATATCTCACTTTGATACTGGACATATTTCTCATGGCTACAAGGTTCGGTCCACCTTCTCTACACTGCTCATCTTAAAAAATTTCCTATGAGCTACAGCCTTAAATACTCAAAGCATTTTCCAGACTCATTTTACCGGAACCCTCAGGTGCAGAGAAGCTGTGTGAAGGGATCTTTTAATTCCTATCATTGCAAATGAGCTCAATTCTCAGCCACTCTGCCTAGTTCTGAAGTTGGATCCCTGAGAATTCCAACTCCTTATTGTTTTATGTTTCTGTTGTTTCCTAGTCACAGAGAAGTATATCTTTATTTTTGAGCCATATTGCAGCTCTTCTAATTTTCTCACTTTATATTTTAGGCTGTGATTGCTACGTTTTTATAGAGTGAAGGCTTCAAAGCATTAATGTACCTCTAATCATAGCACTCAGAAATGCAGTTCAATAGTTTTCTAAATTCTTTAGGTAGTAGAGATAACCATGTAAACTGGAAATATTTCCAAGACAGCATCTTTTAAATTGTTTGAGCCATCTTATCAATCTTGAAAGTCTTCTAAAGCATGCTTTAGAATTAAAATGAAGGTACATATTTGTTTTAGCCTCATTTTTACTTGTCAAATTGGTCTAATAATGGCCTCCCTAACCTCTCTCTCATAAAGCTGCTGAAAGAAAATGAAACATGTTCAAGCTTGAGAAAATTATTAATGTAAAAGATCATTACTAAAAAATTATGAGTAATATTTAAGACTAGACTACAGTTTATTTCACAATTTCAAAAGTGGATTATTTGGCCCTGGCGAGTGTGGCTCAGTTGGTTAGAGCATTGTCCTGTATCCAAAAGGTTGTGGGTTTGATTCTTGATCAGGGCACATGCCTAGGTTGCGGGTCAATCCCCAGTCTAGGTGCTTACGGGAGGCAACCAACCAATGCTTCTCTCTAGCATCGATGTTTCTCTCTCTCCCTTCCTCTCTAAAAAAGAAATGAAAACATGTTCTTGATCATCTAGACTTTCAGCCAAGATGGCAGCCTAGAAAGACATGCTGCATCTCCCTCCACAACTAAGAAGGAATACAACTACCTCAAAACTAGAAACAACCAGAAGTTCCAGAAAATTGAGCTGCATGGAAGTTCAACGAAGATATAAAGAAGAAATACTCATCCAGACAGGTAGGAGGGGGCAGAGCCAGGGCAGAGAGGACGCAGTGTGGTGGCAGCAGCAGCAGCGGCAGGACAGCGGAAAGCTAAGTCGCACATTTTAAAAAGTCAAGAGGGACACCTGGGGAGCAGTCCCAGCATCAGACCAGACCATACAGCTCATGGTCCCACTGCCGGGGAAAATACAGCCTCATTGCTTCTGACTGTGCAAACCAGTGGGGGTTGGGGTGAAGGAAGAAACAGCCGGTCTCTCAGCAGAGTCCACTTGTTTAAAGGGCCCCCACGGTCCTAGAACATCCACAGACCCACCCACTCTGGGAACAATGGCCAGGGCAACAGCTAGAGAGGCATCAGTCCCATATGGAAGTGGGAGAAGGGCCTGGAAAAGGGGCGAGTGCTGAGCAAGCAGCATTGTCCTCTCTCAGAGCCCTCCTCCACATACAGAGCCACAATGTGGTGAAACGGGTCACACTCTACTGACAAATTCATAAAGCTCCCACCCCTTACAACGTAACAGGTGCGACAGCTCTATCTAAGACACAGAGGCAAACAAACACAGGAGCCTGTCTAGTTGAGGAGACAGAGAAGTATGGCCCAAAAGAGGGAACGCATCAAGGTTACAGTGGGAGAACTAAGGATGAAGAGATAGCCAACCTAACAGATGCAGAGTTCAAAACAGTGGTGATAAAGATGCTCACAGACGTACAGATATCCTTAAGTATGGCAAACGCGTAAGAAAAGAAGTAAAACCTATGCTAAATGAAATGAAGTCCACACAATACAAGTGGTGAAGGGAAGGACACCGGGGTTCAAATCAATGAGTTAACACATAAGGAGGAAAACAACAGTCAACCAGTGCAGAATGAGGAAATAAGAATTGAAAAAACTGAGGACAGACTTAGGAACCTCTGGGAAAACTTTAAATGTGCAAACATCCAAACCATAGGGATGCCAGAAGTAGAAGAGGAAGAGCAAGAAACTGAAAACTTATGTTAGAAAATAATAAAGGAAAACTCCCCAAATCTGGCAAAGAAAATAGACATACAAGTCCAGGAAGCACAGAGAGTCCCAAACGAGCTAGATCCAAAAAGGACACACCAAGACACATCATAATTAAAATGCCAAAGGTTCAAGATAAAGAGAGAATCTTAAAAGCAGCAAAAGAAAAGCAGAGTTACCTACAAAGGGGTGCCTATAAGACAATCAGCTGATTTCTCAAAAGAAACATTGCAGGCAAGGAGGGACTGGCAAGAAGGGACTGGCAAGAAGTATTCAAGGTGATAAGAAGAAAGAACTTAACCAAGATTACTCCATCCAGGAAAGCTATCATTTAGAAGGGAAGGGCAGATAAAGTGCTTCCCAGACAAAGTAAAGCTTAAGGAACTCATCATCATGAAACTATTATTATATGAAATGTCAAAGGGACTTAAGAAAAATAAGATCAAAACTATGAACATTAAAATGACAACAAACTCACAACTATCAACAACTGAATCTAAAAAATAAAAACAAAATCCAACTAAGCAAACCAGAATAGGAACAGAATCATAGGTATGAGGATCATTTGGAGGGTTATCAGTTGGTAGGGGGAAGGAGGAGAAATGGGGAAATGGTTCAGGGATTAAGAAGCATAATTGGTAGGTACAAAATAGGGGGAAGTAAGAATAATATAGGAAAGGGTGATGCCAAAGAACTTATATGCACGACCCATTAAGAAGAGTGGGATTGCTGAAGCGAAGTGGGGTACTGGGCAGAGGGGAGCAAAGGGGAAAAAACTGCAATACTGTAACAACATAATCAATAAAATATTCTTTAAAAAATGTTCTTGGGTGAAGATAAGAAAAAAAAGTAGATTATTTTGGGAACATGTTTAACCACTACTGATTTTAATTTTTTTAAGCAGATATCTTCTAGAACCAGTATAATATCTGGCTCTAGCATAATATGAAAAACCAAATCAATGTTTCAGTCTTCGTTCTTTCATCATTGTTCCTTTGTAATCCTTACATATGAAGCTAGCTATGAGAATATAAATTTATATTATATTGTATTTCTAACCAGGTTCCTTTCAGCATTTGCCAACATAGAGAGGGAGGAGAGGAGAAAATTTTAAATTTTTTAAAATGCTGACTAACATTTTAGAATTTTTACACATTAATAATAAAATTCATTTAGATGTGAAAAATTTGTTAATTTGACAGTTGAAAATAAATAAATTTAAGAACAAATGTTATTTTTTGTACATCAAGAATAGCAGTGAAATCTAAAAGCTGCCTTGTATTTTTCCTCTTCAAAAACAAACCAAGACAATTTTTCCAGATAGACATTAATATTAATTATAATTTCATAAATATACCTCATTTAATTTAACAACACTATAAATAGGTATTATTAAGGCACAGTTTACTAATGAGGATAATAAGTATCACATACAATAAATGAGGAAGCTCCATACCCAATTTGAAATCTTTGGCTTCAAAGTCCCATGCAATTTCTATCTCTATACTCTCTCCATTAGATGCTATTTCTATTTTTCTATTACTCCATGTCTCTAATAAAATGAATCAGTAAAAATAACATTTTGCCAAACACTGTCACTTTTTTTTTAAATCCTCGCCTGATAATATTTCCATTGATTTTAGAGAGAGAGGAAGGGAGAGAGAAACATTGATCAGTTGTTCCTGTATGTGCCCTGACCAGAGATCAAACCTGCAACTGAGGAATGTGCCCTTAGCGGGAATGAGACTCGCAACCTTCTGATGTAAGGGGCAATGCTCCAACCAAATAAGCCACCCAACCAGGGTCAAACACTATCACTGTTTGCAAGGAAAAAGCTAAGTTAACAATGCTCCTTTTCTAGTACACCTTCTTACAAAGAAGCCCCCCCCCCTTTTTTTTTTTTCCTAATATGGAACATTGAAAAATTAATCCCTGCCTTTTGTCATCTAGTAGTTATGGATTGAATGCTGTCTTTTAACCCTTTTCGCCAAATCTGTTGCCCCCAGAACACAACAAGGACACCAGCCTGTTAAACCAAGCACGCCGTTGACCGGAGACAGCCAACTGACCTGGAGTCTGCACGATCCTTCCCATGTGGGAAGGCCACCCTCCCCTCCACACCCTCACTCTTATTAGGGTTTTCTGGACCCAAGGGTAGGTAGGACGACGACCATGTCCAGCTTGAAGCAGCTAGAGGAGCTTGAGACCTTCGCCCATTGTCCTTTACAAGATTACAAAGGGTCCTAATATTTGAGAGGGGGGGGATAGTTAATTTTTACGAACCAGGGGTATGGACTTGGGGGGCATTGCTGGGGGAGGGGGGTGCTGGGTGGAGGGGAGCAAGGGGGAGAAAATTGGAACTGTTGTAACAATATAATCAATAAAAAACATTAAAAAAAAAAACAATGCTCCTTTTACTGGTGATCTGATTTTAATTATGGGAAATTTTTTTCACATAAATGAAAATTTGCCCACATTTTAGCTGAGTACCCTATTAAGGACTCAACAACAAAGCCAAATTTTAATGATTGATTTAATATATTTTATGAGACCACCTGGCTTTGCAATGAAACTGTAGGCAATCTAAAAAGGTATGTACATAACTGATATAAATAGTAAATAAAAAGCACTGCAGGACTTTTCATTTTTTAATATTCTATTTCAATTCATTCTATTTAATCAATGAACTTGTAACATTCAGAATTACTCTATATTATATAATCCAATGGCATAAATGTGCCTAAAATGATGAACAAGATATGCAGGTACCAAACAGTTTCTAACTAGAATAACTATAGTAGACAGTTGCTAATAAAGATTTATGAGGAAGAGAAAATAAAATTAACTGGGAGAAACTGAGTAACACTAAAAAAAACCTTAAAAAAAAAAAAAAGGAAGAAAAGCACTTGAAATTATATCACAATGAATCAGAAAAAATTTATGGTATTTTTCCTGTCTACCCAGAAATATCAAGTAAACCATGGAGAATGCCTTAATTACTTCTTCTGGGAGCACACTCAAATTGTCATTAAATAGTATGGTTTTATCTTGCCTTCCATCCTGTATATAACTCATCCTTTTAATTTCTTCAGACACTGCCCTAGTTCAATGTCTCATCATCTCTTGCTTAGAGTATTACAGCAACATCTTAAGTGATCTTCTTGCCACTGTTTCTTTGCTCATCAAAGTGTCCTTCATATTGCCACTCCACTGACAGCTCTAGGTATATCAACCAGAAAAATCAGTAAAGAAATATCAGCCTTAAATTAGATCAAATGGACATAATTGACATTTATAGAGCCTTTCATCCCAGAACATCAGATTATACACTCTTCTCCAGTGCACGTGGAACATTCTCAAGATAGACCATATACTGGGTCACAAAACTAGCCTGTACAAATTAAAGAATACTGAAATTATACTAAGCAAATTCTCTGGCCATAACGCTTTGAAACTGCAAAAATGAAGTAAAAAAACCCATAAATATATGGAGATTAAATGACATACTACTAAAAAATGACTGGGTCAGAGAAATAATAGGTGAAATCAAAAGATATAAAGAGGCAAATGAGAACAACAATATGACATAGTAAAAAGTCTGGGATGCAGCAAAAGCAGTAATAAGAGGAAAGTTTTTATCATTACAGCCTATAGAGGAAAGTTTATATCATTACAACCTATCTCAGGAAACAAGAGAAATCCCACGTAAACAATCTAACATTACATCTTAAAGGACAAGAAAAAGAAGAAAAAAGCAACTCAAAGACAGCAGAAAAAAAGGAAATAATAAAAATTAGAGCAGAATTGAATGAAATAGAGAACAAAAAAAACTATACTAAAAATTAACACAACAAACAGCTGGCTGTTTCAAAAGATTAATAAAACTGACAAACCCCTGGGTAGACTAAGGAAAAAAGAAAAAAGACCATATAAACAAAATCAGAAATGAAGTTATTACCATAGACATCACAGATATACAAACCATCATCCTAGAATACTATGAAAGACTATATGACCCCAAATTCAATAACTTAGAAGAAAGGTATAAGTTCCTAGAAATATATAACCTTCCTATATAATGAAATATTAGAAAATTTAAATGGACTTGATAAAAAGTGAAGAAACTGAAACAACCATCAAAAATCTCCCCAAAAATAAAAAGTTCAGACCAAATGACTTCACTAGTGAACTCTACCAAACATTCAAATATTTGATACCTAAATTTCTCAAATTCTTCCAAAAAAATTGAAGAAGAGGCAATACTTCCTAAATCATTTTATGAGGCCAACATAACACTGACACCAAAACCTGGCAAGAATAACACAAAAAAGAATATTGAAAACCAATATCTCTGAAGAATAAAGATGCAAAAATCCTAAACAAAATACTAGCAAATTGAATACAACAAGACATTTAAAAATAACAACATCACAATCAAGTGGGATTCATTGCAAGGACACACAGATGGTTCAACATAGGGAAATTAATCAATGTGATACACCACATTCACAAAACAAAGGACAAATATCATATGATTTTATCAATAGATGCAGAAAAAGCAGTTGATAAGATACAACACCTATTTTATTAAAATACTCAATAAAATGGGTATAGAAGGAAAATAAGTCAACAGAGTAAAAGCCAAATGACAAACGCTCAGCCAATATCATATTCAATGGTGAAAAACTGAAAGCCTTCCCTCTAAAATTAGGATAAGACAAGGATGCCCACTCTCACCATTCTTATTTAACACAGTACGGGAAGTCCCAGCCAAAGCAATCAGGCAAGAGAAAGAAATAAAAGGCATCCAAATTGGGAAGGAAGAAGTAAAAGTGTCACTTTTCGCAGATGACATTATACTGTATATAAAACACTCTAAACATTCCACCAAAATACTATCAGAAACAATAAACAACTACAATAAAGTTACAGGATACAAAATCAATGTACAAAAATCCACTGCTTTCCTATATACTAACACTGAAACTTCAGAAAAAGAAATGAAAAAAAAAAAAAAATCCCATTTTGAATTGCAAGCAAAAGAATACCTAGAAATAAACTTAAAGGATGCGAAGGACCTATATACTGAAAATTACAAAGCATTATTAAAAGGGAGTGAAAAATATACAATGAAATGGAGAGATGTTCCATGTTCATGAACTGGGAGAATCAACATAATTAAAAGGGCCATATTACCCAAAGCAGTATTTTAAACTTAATGCAATCACCATCAAAATTCCAATTCCAATGTCATTTTTTAAAGAAACAGAACCCTCCCCCCCAAAAAAATATCAGATTGGTACAGAACCACAAAAGACCATGAATAGCCAAAGCAATCCTGAGAAAAAAGAAGGAAGCCAGGAGTACCATGCTACCTGACTTCAAATTATACTACAGAGTCACAATAATCAAAACAACGTGGTATTGGCAGAAAAACCAGACACACAAACCAATGGAATAGAATTGAGAGCCCAGAAATGAAACCACATGTATATGGGTAAATATTTTTTGACAAAGGAACCAAAAACACACAATGGAGAAAAGAAAGCCTCTTCAATAAATGATGCTGGGAAAATCAGAAAGACATATTCAAAAGAATGAAACTAGATTACAGTTAGTCCCTATATACAAAAATTAATTCAAAATGGATCAAAGACCTAAATAAAAGATCTGAAACAATAAATTATAAAGAAGAAAACATAGGTACTAAACTTACAGACTTCAGCCGTAGAGAGTATTTTATGAATTTGACCCCAAAGGCAAGGGAAGTAAAGGCAAAAACAAAGGAATGGGACTATATCAAATTAAAAAGCTTCTGCACAGCATAGAAACTGACAACAAAACAAAGAGGCAACCAACAAATGAGGATAATTGCAAACAACAGCTCCAACAATGGGTTAATATGCAAAGTACATAAAGAACTCATACAATTCAATAATAAACAAACAATCCAATTAAAAAATGGGCAGAGGACCTGAACAGACATTTCTCCCAAGAAGTTATATAAACAACCAACAGATATATGAAAAGATGTTCAACTTCACTAGCTATTAGGGAAATGTAAATCAAAACTACAATGATATACAACCTCACACCTGTTAGAATAACTGCGGTCAACAAGACAGGTAATAACAAGTGCTGGAGAGATTGTAGAGAAAAAGGACCTTCATTCACTGATGGTAGGAATACAAACTGGTACAGCCATTATGGAAAACAGTATGGCAGTTCCTCAAAAAATTAAGAATACAGTTATTATATGATCCAGCAATCCCTATTCTAGATATCTACCCCAAAAAACTCAAAAACATTTATTCTCAAAGATATATGCACCTCTATGCTCACTGCAGCATTATTCATGGTGACCAAGACATGGAGACAACCAAAGTGTCCTTTGATAGGAAATTGGATAAAGATGATGTGGTACCTATACGAGGTATGTCCAGAAGGTATCCAGCCATGTACTATGAAAAATAGAGACATTTATTGAAGAAGATACAAAAACCAGTGTACATAGGACAATGACACCTCAGTCCTCTTCAGAGTAGGAACCTTGGAACCTCACACAGTTCTCCCAATCACCATCAGCTGCCCTGTTGTATTTTCCTGAATCTCATCGACAATCTGAAATCTCTTCCCTGCCAAAGCTGATTTTAGTTTTGGGAAAAGTCAGAAGTCACAGGATGCCAAATCTGGGCTGTAGAGGGGCTGAGTCACCTGGGTGATTTGATGTTTTTCCAAAAACCTGCATGGGATGTGATACATGAGTGGGTGTGTTGTCATAAGGAAACTGCCAATCACCAGTTGCCCAAACCTGCTGCCTTCTGAACCATCCAGATAGTTTCCATGGAGGAATGTTTAAGCTTAACGCAAAATCTGATGCAGGTTTGTTGCAATACTCTCTCAGTCATTTTGAATGTGATAGCTACACAGGACACATGCTCACCTAATGGTGTCTACTGCCCCCACTGACAAGTACAGTGAAGTCGTCACTGTTCATGCATGTGCATTCCAGTCCACTCTCCTTGGCTGCCAGGGTACACTGATGTCACACAAACCATTCCCATTATATTAACAATGGCTTTTTTCCATACAGACCTCGTATACAATGGAATACTACTCAGCCAAAAGAAAGATGAAATGCTGCCATTTGCAACAACATGGATGGACCTTGAGAATATTATGCTAAGTGAAAGAAATCAGTCAGAAAATGCTGAAAACCATATGATTTCACTCATATGTGGGATATAAAACTGAAACTCATAGACACAGTCAACAGTATAGTGGTTACCAGAAAGAAGGGGAATAGAGGATAGTAAAAAGTACAGGGGGCAAAATATGTGGTGATGGAAGATGATTTGACTTTGGGTGGTGGGCACACAGTGCAGTGTAGAGATCATGTATCACAGAAATGTACACTTGAAACCTATATGATTCTATTAACCAATGTCATCCCAATTAATTTAATAAAAGAATAAAAAATTAAAATATTTTAAAATTAAAAAAAATTTCTTGAATAAAGGTCAAACCTCACTGCTTAAAAATGAAAGGCAAATCACCATTACTATAGTTTTTTTTAACCTTGTAATAATTTTTTTTTTTTACAGTCTTTATGGGTATCAGTTGGAATGTCAAAACATAGAAAAATAATCTAGGCATACACATAGTCTAGGAATCACAGCAATGGTAACATAGTAAACTTAAAATGTATGTAAGAATCAGATTCAAAAGACAGTGTTATGGTAATAATAAATTATGGTCAAACTATTGGAAGTACTTTCAAGTGCCTGATTTTATGTACAAAATGCCACAGATGAGTTTATCTCTTCAATTAGTTATTAATGTTTCTCTATAACCCTCTAAGGCCTTCAGTTAAGTTTCCCCAATTACTTTCAAGAGAATGTTTATGAAACCCTCTCCATACGGCTGCTTGAGGAATATAATAATGCATTTCTCTTCTTTGCCAGCAATATGAACTAAACATTAAAGCCACTGCATTCATTATGCAGTGACTGTTTCATTATTTACTGGAAATAGAACACTGAATTTTCTACAGTACTAGAAAAAAGAAAGAGTAGAGCTGAATTCCCTTAGATTAAATGCATCCATAATGTGATTCCACTGAAGGACTGTTAACTGGTAGATGTTAAAGAGAGCAGATTAGCAACAAATATATTAAAGAATACCATTAGATTTGTCCTGATACAGAACTGGCAATTCTCCCAAACTCAATGGATCTCATCATTCAGTGTCCAAGCGCAAGTTAGATGGAGATACTATGCAACTAGGTTATATTTAGATAAAGAAGCTACACTCATAGGAAGGCCAAACTAGAAGATTTACTAAGTTCATAGACTTTTAAGACTTACAACAGAAAAAAATAAATTGTAGACACTCATACAACAAATATTTCAAGTATTTCTCGGTTATTTACAATGTGTTAAACATTACCTTAGGCACTAAAAATGAACTAAAAGAAATAGCTCTTGCGCTAAATACTAAATATAAATAGTTCACTCTGTAAAGGGGAATAGAAGTAAGCAAACCAGTAATTGCAAGTGCTTATTATGGTTTTTCACTAAAGCCAAATGATATTCAGGTTACTGAATCAAGAGATTTACGTTATTCACATAACCTAATATTTCTTAACAAGCTAAAAAAAATGAAAGGATTCCTCCCAGTTCAACTGTTCTATGAATGGGATTTTCTTTTTTTTGAGAGAGCAAAATTTCTATCAGAAGTATTTCTGGATTTTCCTCTAAAAAGCCAGCACATTTCTGTGGTGTAGTAAACAAATTTGAATTCTATTCTCATGTCTTAACAAAACTACTGTAATTTGAAAGGTAAATAAGTCATCAGGCCCTGACCCTGATGGAATATGACTTTAATGGCAGTAGAAAATTATTTCAAAATTGTTGGCAGAGGTTTGTTTTAATAAAATCTGAACTAAAGGTGCAAGTATCCCGTCTCTGCAAAGAAGATAAATTTTATTTCTGGTCAAAGAATCCTTAGGATAAAAGCATTTCTTTGAGAGCTTCAAAGAACTAAACAGTTTCCAAAAGAAGCTGACAAACAGAAATTCTACTTTGTACACTACTTTACACACAACTTTGAATTCTACCCCACTGAGTTACCCCAATGTTCAAAAGCTAGGAGTAGCTAAAATACATGAGATGAGGGTATCAATAATAATACAGAGTTATATGTTCAAGGGATGAGATACAATCTGTCAATTACTCTATAGTATCATTAATACTAATTTATTATTTTTATTATTTATTGTCCCTCTCTCCTCACCTACATGAAACTCCATGCAGGAGGTGTTTTAATCTGTTTTGTTCACTAATAGATGGATGAATGAATCATGGAACAAAATAATTTGTTTTACATATAACATGCACACCGAACTCAAGTCTCTCATTCTATAGGTCAAGAACTTAAACACCAGTTTAACTTGCACAAAGCCAAAGAGTCGGTAAATGACAGAGTCCACAATAAAAGCAGGCCTGGGCTTTTTCCCAGCAGGATACACCAGTGGAACATAAAACAATTCATATAAAAATAAATTTTAAAAACAAGCAAACAATCACACGCCATACACACATAAACACACTGACACAGAGACATCTTTTATATTAAAATATTATCACTGCCAAGCACTATTATTCGAGGTAATTTTATGCCTACAAACTAACTTTTGTACTTACCTCTGCCCCAGATTTTTTTGATGACATCTGTTCTGTAGTTTCTTTTAATTTATTTGCCTTTTCAAGTTGGGCTTTAAGTTGTTCAGCTAATTCCTTCAAATAGAAGAATATGAAAAACAGGTGTGAATATATATAGTTAAATTCCTCATTGTGTAATATTTCAAATTCATATAATAGCAAGAAAAACAGCATAGTAAATACCCATGTAGACATCACCTAAATTCAGTTACCAAATCAAAGCCTCGTATATTACTTCTAAACAAATTTATTCCAGTTACAAATTTCTCAAAATACCTTTGGCATTTGTTTGTTTTGAAAATAAATAATCATAAGGACATATATTTTAGGGAAGATGGAGGAAATATATAACCTTAAGAATGACATTTTTATAGTTTCTTAGATATTATAAACTTCCAATCCTCAAAAGCTCAGTTATTTGTAAGGAGGGAGACATCACAAGACTTAAAATATTACCTTCTTTATTGTTTATAAGTAATTTAGATTAAATTTCTGAATATATTTTATTTTTACTCTAGGAACTCTATAGGAGTTTATATAAAATAACTACATCAAAGCAATAAATCATAAAGATATAAGTAGATTTACATGGCAAGCAAAAAATAGCATTCTCCACTGCAGTGGAGAGAAACACTTACGTTAATATGTTAACTCCTTGCTTTCAAAACTCAAACTTTATTTTCTTGCTATTGTTATTGCTGTTGTTCTTATTTCTTATCAATTTCTGGCTTAAAGTTCTGAATTGAAGTTCAGTGTTACCAAGGGCCAGATTCAAAGAGGGAGAGCAGAGCATGCAAGATATGCCTTTTATTAGACATACAAATGAATAAAAATACAAGTACATTATTTGGCCACCTTTAGTTCTACTAAAGGGTGTTGAACTTATAGTATACCAAAACAGAAGACTATTTATTTTTCAGTTTGAGATGAGTACATACATATGACCATAAGGGAATTTATTCTTTCAAGACATAAAAAGCTATCTGACTTTGCTAATCTGCCATGTGCAATGTAACATGTATCAGTATAACAGAAATGTGACAAATAATACATAGATGCAGCACTTACCAAATCATCCCTACTTCTATTCAATTTTGAGGCAAATCAGTCTTAAATCACAACATTATTACAGAAATTAAATGAGCTAATACAGCAATTTTCAACCTGTTTCATTTCATGGCACACATAAACTAATTACTAAAATTCTGCAGCAAACCAAAACATATATATATATATATATATATATATTTTTTTTTTTTTTTTTTTTTTTTTTTTGGTCAATCTGACACCAGAGGGCAACTGTTGCATTGGCTGGTTTTTGTTTTTGTTTTTGTTTTAATCTGGTAGTCTAAGAGAAAAGAGGTCAGTGCCCCTGACTAGTCAGGTATTGCATGTTTTAAAAATACTTATGGCATACCAGTTGAAAAATCACTGAGCAACCTATACAAAGTAACTAACACATTATCAGACACAAACACATTGCCTTAAAATGTGAATAAATTAATGAACCATCCTTACTGGCAGCTCATATTTTAGGTTCCCATGTAAGGGAATTTAAAAAAGTAATACATGTCCTTAACAATGCATGACTAAAAAAGGGAACATAAAAATCCTAGAAGAAAACATAGGCAGTAAAATCTCAGACACCTCTTGTAGAAATACCTTTGCCAATATTATCTACTAGGACAAGGAAAACAAAATAAATAAATAAACAAACAAATGGGACTACGCCAAACTAAAAGGCTTCTACACAGCAAAATAAACCAACAAAATAAAAAAGAAACCCACTCTATAGAAGAACATATTTGCCAATGATACATCTGTTAAGGGGTTAATTTCCGAAATATATAAAGAACTTATACAACTCAACATCAGGAAGACAAACAATCCAATTAAAAAATCGGCAACAAAGGACTTGAATAGACACTTCTCCAAAGAGGACATACAGATCACCAACAGACATATGAAAAAAATGCTCAACATCACTAGTCATAAGAGAGATACAAATTAAAACCACAATGAGATATCACTTCACACCTGTCAGAATAGCCACGATCAATAAAACAGCCATGATCAATAAAACAAACAGTCAAGTGCTGGTGAGGATGTGGACAAATGGGAACCCTGGTGCACTGTTGGTGGGAATGCAGACTGGTGCAGTCACTATGGAAAACAGTATGGAGTTTCCTCAAAAATTAAAATGAAACTGCCTTTTGATCCAGTGATCCCACTTCAGGGACTATATCCTAAGAATCCCAAAATACCAATTTGAAAGAACCTATGCACCTCTATGTTCACAGCAGCACTATTTACAATAGCCAAGTGCTGGAAACAACCCAAGTGCCCATCAGCAGATGAGTGTATAAAAAAGCTGTAGTACATTTACATGATGGAGTACTATGTAGCAGTAAAAAAGAAGGAACTCTTACCTTTTGCAACAGATGGAACTGGAGAGTATTATACTAAGTGAAACAAGCCAGTCAGAGAAAAACAAATACCACTTATATGTGGAATCTAATAAACAAAATAAACTGACAAAATAGAAAGAGAGGCATGAATATATGAAACAGACTGACAGCTGTCGGAGGGGCGGGGGATGAATAAAGGTCAAGGGATTAGCCAAAGAACATATATATATGCATAATCCATTGACATGGACAGCAGCATTATGATAGCCTAAAGGAAGGAGCTGGGAGGGGGTGGGAAAGAGGGGCCGGGGGGTTGAGGACATCTGTAATAGTGTCAACAAAGGGAAAGAAGTCAGTGATATCTTCATCTTCCTCAAATATACTCAGTGTTAGAAATGCAAAATCAAAGCAAATAGCAAAGTAAACAAGACATTAAAAGAATTTAATTTCCTAGAGTCTTAAATTTCAGAATCTGATAGAGAAAGTAGGTAAGTTATTTAGAAGTAGACACACAGTTCTGATTTTAGAAGTGTCCAATAATTTCTTTAAAGAATCAACAAGCAGCAGTTATCCTCAAAAGTGTGCTATCTCCACATTGTTAAGGAAATTCTAAAATTATTCATCTAAAGTTAAATATTTAATTACTATTCTCCAAAAGAACAACATATAAGCCTTACCATATTTCCCATCATCTCTGCCTTGATAATCTTGGCTCCCAACTTGTTCTTCTCATCAACACTCATGATGTGGATGGACTCATCCTCTGGACTACTTCTGTTTGAACAGGGGAGATTAAGAGCATATGAAATATAGGTACAATGCAAATAACAGCATCAAAACTGAGATGTTACTTTAATTGGCCTCAACAAGGGATCAATACCAAAAGATAGTGATTCATAAATAAATATGTATATAATCTCAACATTCCACCATAAATTAATAGTTTAAGGTTCTAAGGTTCTCTGTTAAAATGCCATGATGGTTTATGACAGTTATAATGATAACTGAAAAAGGCCCACCAGCCATGAGGTAAATACTACGTCAACTGTTCATTATTTAATCTTCCCATACTCATTCTAAAACAAGGAAACAAAACTATAGTAAATTAAAACACTAGAATCAGGCCATAATTTTACACATCTGTGGAAACTCTTTTCATCCAATGTGATATTAATAATAATCTGAAGAAATGATATATTTAACTACATTCAAAGAATAAAAACAATGATCACGTGCTCTTTTGCAAAGTCAACCCAGAATTATTCAGACAACTGAAGCTAATTTATGACTAATATCATGTACCATATCTATACTGTGGAAGCTTCACAGAAAAAAAAATTCAAGCCAATGTCAGATTCCTGGAACATACAATTGCCACGGCTTACTGCCCTAAGAAAGATTAACAATAAGAGAAATGAAACAACCATAAAAATACTCAATCCAAAAGAAGTTGGATAAAGAGGGAAAAGAATACAAAGAACAAACAGGACAAATAGAAACAAGTAAGAAAATTACAGATTTGAACCTAATTATACCACATTATATATAAATGGTCTAAACACCTGAATTAAAAAGCAAAAATTGTCACATGGATAAAAAAGCACAATTCAATTACAGGAATGCACTATAAGACATAAATATGTTAAACATAAAAGAATGGGAAAAGATATATCATGTTTAAAATTTGTCAAAAGAAAGATGAAGAGGCTTCTTTAATATCAGATAAACTAGATTACAGAGTAAAAAAAATCACCAGAGACCCAAAAAAGTCATTTCATAAAAAAGAGGTCAAGACATCAAGTGCACAGAAGAAGTAAAGAGAAAATCACCAAGGATATGGAAAATAACAATAACACTATCAACTAACATAACCTAATGGATATTCATTGAACACTCCACCCCAAAACAGTAGAACACACATTCTTTCTAAGTGTATTCCAAATATTTACCAAGATGAATGATATTCTGAGCCATAAAACAAGTCTCATTAAATTTAAAGTGATTCAAGTCATACAAACTACGTTCTCTGACCACAAGGAAATTAAATTAGAAACCATCAACAAAGATTGCTGGAATATCTTCAAGTATTTGGATAGCATACCTATAGCATACCTATACATTACCCATGGGTCAAGAATAAAATCAAAGAGAAATTTTAAAGTATTTTGAATTGAACAGAAATATAAACACAGCATATCAGAACTTGTAAGATGCAGTTAAAGCACTGCTTAGGGGGGAATTTATAGCACTAAATACTTCTGTTAGAAAAGATCTCAAATTAATTATCTCAGCTTACAACTAAGAAAGCAGGAAAAGGAGCAAATTAAACCCAAAGTAAGCAGAATACAAGAAAAAAACAAAGATTAGAGTAGAAATTAATAAAAAGAAAAATAGAACAATAGACATGCAATGAAACCAAAAGCTAGTTAAGACAACCAATGAAATTGATAAACTTCTAGCCTTACTGATCAAAACAAAGATACAAATTACCAATAAAGAAATGCAAGAAGTAAAATTTCTACACAATCTAAGCACTTACAAAAAGATATCTGGATGACAAGCATATGAATAGATGCTCAACATCAGTAGTAATTAGGGGAATGCATATTAAAGCCATAATCAGATACTGCTACATATCCACTACAATAGTTAAAATTTAAAAGACTATTAACAAGTTCCTGAAAGGATGTGGAGGAACTGAGAGTCTCATATACTGTTGGTGGTAATGTAAGATGACACAACCAAGTGGTAAAACAGTTTGGCAGTTTCTTAAAATTTAAACCTAGGGTTACCACATGATCTAGCCATTCCTCTCCTAGGTATTCACTCAAAAGAAAGCACCCATAGATACAAAGACTTGTACCTGAATGCTCAAAGAAGCTTTATTTATAATAGCTCAAAACTGGAAACATTCTAAATGGCCACCAATGCATGAATGGAAAAACAAATTGTGATATACCTACCAGTAGCATACTACTCATTCAAAAAAATTTTTTAAAAAGGAATGAACTATTGTTATATATATACTACAACAAAGTGTGCAAAACTCAAAATTATGCTGAGTGAAAGAAGTGAGACCAAAAAGAGTGTGTGACATATGATCCTATGTATATAAGACTTTAGAAAATGCAAACAAGTCTTTAATGAAACAAAGAAGATAAAGGATTGTCTAAAGGGGCTGGGAGGGAGTGGGAAGATGGGGGAGAGAGGGATTATGAAAGGGTACCAGGAAACTTTTGGGAATGGTTTTTTTAGACTATACATATTTCAAAGCTTAACAAATTGTACTTTAGAGAATAAGTGCAACTTATTATATGTCAATTATCTCTCAATAAAAATGTTTTTAAAAACCCTCAAAGGGGAGTGACAAAAAATTTAAAAAGCAGAAAAAAACTTCACAAATCTCAAATATAAAGAGTATATCTATGATATTACTAGTTTCTCTGAATTCTTAGATTTCATCATACTCTACTGAAATTAATCTGAGTTTTCAACATACATTCTGAGAAATAAAAAACAGACACCCAAATCAAAACTTGACCTAATAACCAACCATATATGGAAATTATTTTTAAATAGTGAATTCATTTTGGACAAAAAACAAAATCTTTTCATAGACAGCATTTGAGTTTTTCTTCTCATACTGGTGGAAGGAAAGGCAATACTCTGGTGCTTAAACTAAGAAATCTAAAATATTTCATGTAAAGCATCATTAGAAAGTAACATATTTTTGTTCCCCTCAAGTCCTTTCAGTCTACCTTTTAAAAGCTAATTAAGACAAACAGCACAGGCACTGCATTTGTGTAAGCAGGGTAACTTCATTACTTTTTACATGCTTCTGTGGACTGAATACTGCCTGTATGATTAGTTGTACTTTTTTAATATGGGAAATAGTTTTCAATCACTTTTTTAAATTAAATTCTGAGGTACAAGTCATTTCTGTTGTCTTATAAATGTAATTTGTTTGAATTCCAGGCAACCCAATCCGATTTCAATAAAAATACTGACCTACTAATCAACATAACTCTTCTCAGTTTGCATTCTTTCCCATTCAATTAATTCCAAAATTCTCTGCTTTGAAAATTTACTATTCCTGTCCTTCATGTGGAAAGCATAAATATTAAATTTTTACATGTATGTACAATGTAAAACAAATGAACAGTCATGCCCATTCTAAAAGTATCGCTGCAATTATTCCCTTGTGAAGCCAGCCTGCTCCAGTCTGCTGAAACCTCCAGATTCCTAAGTGAGAAACTACCTAGTTGCTTTCCCTTCTTTTTTCTGCTTTTCTTCACTGCCAAGTGCTTAAGTATCTAAACAGGTTTTTACTGTCCTCTACAAAGTTATGTTCTAGTTCATCCATTTTCATCTCAACACCAGACAACTGAGAAAATTAAAAAACGGAAGAAAAAGTAAATGGGTGAAGGGGTGGATTTCTCTGACCATTTCTCTGTTAATCCAGTGGAAGCTTAATGTAATCCAGACCCAAGTCCATATAGGATTTCTTATTGAGTTCGTTTATTTAAAAAGTCAGCTATTCTGCAAGTAAGTTTAAGTTTGACAGGATCAGAAAAATGAAGGCCATAAGGCATCCATCAATCCATCCCTTTCTGAGGAGAAAGATTTTAGGAATGTTAATAATTTACTATACCAAATGTCAACAGATTCATGCCTACTAATAGATATGAGTCAAAATAAGAGTATAAATACCTAAAAACAGACTCCTAAATTCTAAGAGTTCCTAATGCAAGTTTTTCATAAAGCACTAAAAGCTTCTTCTTTATAACACCAATCATTACCTTGCAATATCCCTTCAAGAAACCCCCCTTAGTATTATGAGAAAAGAAGTTTTGCAGTCAGGTTCACATGAGTTCAAATCCAGACTCTGTCGTGTATTAGCTTTACAGTCAGGCAAGTTATCTTAACCTCTCGGAGGCTATAGAGTCAAGAAAATGATGAAATCTTACCCTCACATTATCAGGATTAAATGCAATAATGTATAAAAATTACAGCAAATGCAGTAATATAATTACAGAAATACGAGCAGAAAGAATTTGTAAAGTTATCTAATTTAAATTTCAACGGACATGTCAGATACAAAAATAAAAATAAGCTCCTGCTCAGACCAGATACTTTTTTAAAAATTTGAACAAGCAAAAGAAACAAACATTCCAAACAAAGCACGTGCTTAATCCGGTGCTCAAGAAAGGTTAGTTCCCTTTGCAAGTGAAAGCCAATCACTGAGTTAAAGAAGAATCCTCCAATCAGTTCTTTGTTCAGCATGCCTCAAATCCAACTGTGAAATCTCGTCAAGAACTGTTTAAGTGTGTCTAGAGCAGGTGCACAGATAAGAAGTAACCAAACCCTTTCAAGGGGCCCCAGAATTAAAAGCTTCTTCAGTGAGTCATGGCTGCCAGCTCAAGCTCCTCCTCACCTCTCCATTCACTCCTCTGGTTCATGACTGCTCTTCTCTCAGATACAGCCTCGCAACCAGTATTCCAGCCTTAAATCTGTTCCACTTCCCAAACTAACCTTCATGCTACCTTGGAATGTAGAATACAGATCTATTCAAATCCTTGAGATACTTATTCCCTATCATTATAGGTTACTGTCCAACTCATAAAAAATGCATCTGGAGCCATTTACAGTATAAAGAAGGCAATGTCTGCTTACCCACTTTCTTCCCACTCAAAGAGAGACTAAGGTATACTAAGCATTCTAACAGGATTTAAAGATGCTACTAAATCTACATTCCAAAACACTATTTGCAAATGTTAAACTATACCATGCTGTCTCTCTTCATGTTCTTCCCCACCATGTTGGTTGCCCTTCGCCACCTACTGCCTAAAGGGTTATCCTTCAAGAGCTCACTACTTTTCCCTATATAATTTTCCTGGACTCTGTTCCTCCTAATGTTATCCCAGAAGAGGTAATCACCTCTTTTTGTATATAAGTACTATATCTGTTAACTACCTATTACTTATAAGTATCTTGGCATTTATGTACCATATTTGTTCACATGTCTATACAACTGCCTCTTCAATATTCTGAGTTCTTTGAAGGAGGATACTATATCAATTATTTTTATACAATCAGATTTAGGAAATAGAAGCATCCACAAAATATAAGATGAAAAGCAGAATTTGTCAGTCATGTAAGTTCCAAGAGACATCTCTGATACAAAAATAACCTCCCCTTTAGAGCAGACACTTTTTTCTCAAATTTGAATGAGTAAAAAAGAAACAGTGTTTCTCAAACTTTCAGTTTCCAAGGATTATTTATAGCAAACATGATCTACAAATGGACTAACAATTTTAAGAATTTTGTTCCAAAGGTTTACCAATATTTTTTGGTGAAAGCAAAATAAGCTAGTATCAGTTAAGTCAAAACAATGCGAGGGCAGTTCAATTTTGTGCTGTATGTGAACTTTGTTATGTTACTTTTTCTTTTCTCAAGCTACCATATTCATTGTGGCCCATATATATGCCAAAAGGGGAACACTAATATTTGGGAATCATATGTTGAAAACACTAAGTGCTCAAAAAAGAATTTCCATAATTTTCTCATGTCACCCACAATCTGTAGCCACAATTTCCATTTCTTTAACATTACTACCCAAAGCTAATGCTTCTACAATTGTATGAGTACACTGGATTCTACATTCATCCGCACTAATCTTGGGGTCTTGCTCAATTACTCCACCTATCACCTCTCCATATGTTAGCTTCTTTTAAAAATGATACTCTTCCCCATTAAAATATAAACATATTCAAGTATGTTCAACTTAAAAGAAAAAAAAAGGTAAGGAGTGAGGAGGCACTTCATTTAACCCATGGGTCCCACATATACTTTCTATCTCTATCACCGCATAACCCATACTCAGAACTTAGTCTATGAAATCTGACCTATAAATCCTCTTTTACAATGATAATGTTCTTTTTTTTTCCTCACTTGAGGACATGTTTATTGATTTTTGCAGAGAGGGGAAGGGAAGCAGCAAGAGAGGATGAGAAACATCCATACAAGAGAGAAACATCAATTGGTTGCCTCTCCTATATGCCCCATAAACCAGGCATGTGCCCTGACTGGGAATCAAACCAGTGATCTTCCAGTGTATAGGATGACACTCCAATCAACTGAGCCACTCGGGCCAGGGCCAATGATAATATTCTTGATTAAATTGCAAATGACCTCTATTATTGTCTATCCAAATTACATCTTCATAATTTTACTTGACTCTACCCATTTTCTGAGAAATGTTATTCTTCCCCTTCACTTCTCGTATGCAAACTTAAAAATTCAATCAAAAGAAGAAAATGAAGATATGCTGAAATCCAACCAAAGCTCTCAAGTTTCAAGATAATTGGAAGCACAAGAAACCTTTAAAAGAGGCAACATTCACTGTCATGAAATTCATACTCCACAACATTTTGAGGAGTGGGAATATTTTCTAACAGGAATTAAATTGTTCATTAGTAGAAGAACAGTAGGTGAGAATAAATGAAAGGATATACTAGAATTCTAAAAATGTCTAATATTTAATCTTTTAACAATTAATAGTTACTTAGCAGGACAGTAATAGGTATCAAATAAAGACAGTAAATAAGAATTGTTGGGCACACAATGACCAAAGAATACATTATTTCATCTTGCTAATACCACAGGAACTATTCTGCAGCAAACAGCAAGGAACAGATCCTTATTTTCCCAAAGGTTTTTACAATGATGAATAAATGCTCTAAAAGAAACATCTCCATGACATCTGCAATTATCCTACAAAACTAGAAAAGTACAAGCTTTTCTCATTTTCCAGGATTATTGCTATTTCAGAAGTCTTCTTAACAATTTATTTCTAAAAAGAAAATGCTGTTTTCATATTAAAATATATTCCCTTTGCAACACACACACTACCCCTGTCTGGCTAAAAAACTTTTGAGGAACAATTAACTAAAAGAATTCTAGCCCAATGACATTTCTGAAACCTTCAGTTTATCACACTGCAATTATTCTTTGAGTCCTGACAGTGTTCACAGATCTCCTTGCTTTAATTATTCTTTTCTCACCACTTGTCCTCAAATTTTCTCTCCAGTCTAAGGATCTCATAACTACACTCAAAGCCTTTAGAACCTGGAATCTGTCTTTTGTCCTTCTGGGCTACTGTAACAAACTGCCAAGAATCACATTCAAAGGTTAAAATATTACATAAAATGTGTTAGTCCCTGATATTAACTTCATAAAACCTAAATTAAGGACATCACATTAGTTTTTGTTCATATTATGTACTACTCTAGATTCCAAATTCCTAAAAATACACAAAATTATATGCAAACACATTTTATTTCTAAGATAATAAGCTTAAAGTTCTTAATCATGTTGGCTACTTTAGGTAGGGCCTAAAAAGGACAAAGAAAAAGAATGATAAATATCACATTAAGAATAAATGAGCCCTGGCTGGTTTGGCTCAGTGGATTGAGCACCAGCCTCAAAACCAAAGGGTCGCAGGTTTGATTCCCAGTCAGGGCACATGCCTGGGTTGCGAGCCAGATCCCCAGTTGGGGGGCGCATGAGAGGCAACCACACATTGATGTATCTCTCCCTCCTTTTCTCCCTCCCTTCATGTCTATCTAAAAATAAAATAACATCTTAAGAGGAAAATCCCTCCCTGAAAATGTTAAAAAATAAATGAAAGAATGAATAAAAATATGGAAAACTATAAATGATAAAAATAACTATATACATTACATGACAACTACAAAGAATGCTAAAAAAACTTAAAAAATAGGCAAAATATAAGACTAGTTAACAAAAATAAAAATGAACATTTATAAAAATATGCCCGACTTCACTCATACTTAAAGAAATGTAAATAAAGGAAAGTTTCTGTTTCTCAACAATGTCTGTGACAAAGACTGACAAGTTCAATAACACTATTGGCAAGGAATGGAAAGTCATTCTCATCTACTGACCGGTAAGAGTTTAAATTAGTTACAACAAAACATAGTTCTAATCCCTGGAATTCATTTTACAGCTATACTTAGTGTGCAAAGATACACATACAAAATATTCACTACAGCATTGTTTGTAAGGGCAACAAACTATAAACAACCTAAAATACATCAACTGAAGACTGATGAAAAATACCGGTTTATATCTAAATTTTATAACAGCATATTAAAGAGCCTTTAAAATGAAAAAACATACATATGGTCTGATGTAAAAATATCTTTGAAATATGATTGGAAAAAACAAGGGTCAAAACAGTATATGCACTGTGAAACTATGTCACATACATATAACATTTTATATATATATATTACATATCTTCTCTCTTGTAAAAGGGTCACAGACCCAGGAAATGACTACGTGTTACATATAGTTGCAGATAAAATTCATTACACCCAGTTAAGTTTGAATTTCAGGTAGCAAGTATTTTAATACAGGTTTGTCCAAATATTGTAGGGAACTTGTTCTTATTTGCTAAATCTGACAACCCTAGTTACATAACAGTGTGTGCAGTTCACAATCTCAGTTGCCTTAATTTCTTTATCTGAAAAATGCCCGGGTCAGATTATGGTTTTTTCTAGCTCTAAAATCAATTCTATGATTTTTTTTCTAGTTCTAAAATTCATTAGTTCTAAAGCTCCCTACAACTCTGACATTTTATAAAGAATTCAACATAACCAAGAATAAGGTTGAGACAAACTAATAGCTTCTAATAATCTTTCACTGAAATCTTTCCAGTCCCTAAAAACAGGGACTCTTCAAGGTCCTACCTTGGTATCTTACTTTGTACCATTCTACACACTCAGGATGCACACATGTGGATGACTCCTAGGCTGCTCTTTCCCTCCCCAGTTATTCAAGGAATTCACGGAATGCCTCAAACCATCCGCAGCATCAAAATTAATGCTACTAACAGGTTTCTATGTCAAAAGATGGTGGCGAAGTAGATAGCAGTGTTGTCTGCTTGCTCCCATCACTGCAGGACTTGGAGTACAAACACAGAGTGGAGTAAGTGCAGATTTCAGACAGCGTGAACCGGGAAGGGAGTGTGGGAGCGGCGTGAAAGAGGGCAGAGAGTTCAGCCACACTCTCCAAGCAGAGTGGCAGGGCCTCTGCCACACTGCACGGGAAAGAGGCAGCTCCTGACCGGCTCATTAGCGGGAATCTGCTTGGAAATTTCCCCCTGCCATAGGCGCCCTGACCAGCAAAGTCCCAGAGGGAGTCAGCAAGGTTTGGTTGAAACAGCCGGAGGCGTGAAAGACAGAGAACAACCCCAACTGTGAGAAACTGTGTGAACTGAGTCTTGGTGGGGACCCCCTGGGCTGACAACCCTGCACATATGCGTGGGTGCACGCACCAAGCCTCCACCAAACAAAAATGCAGAACTGACCCGTGGAGAGGGGCCCATATGGAAAACCTGCGGCGGAACCCGAGACTCAGTAGGGACCCCAGGCAGGCAACTCTGTACATGCAGACACGCAACAAGGCCGGGATGCAGGCCAGTGCTGCAGCTTGGAGGCAACACAGACTTTTTTGGAGGAGGAGCCAAGACAGGACCTGAGGCTGGGAAGGGACTATGGGCATGCGCACTGGCTGGCCAGCAGAGTAGCATTGCTAGACAAGCCTGAGGAGTGCTGGAGGGGCCGCAGGACCAGTATGGGGCCTCAACTCAGTGCAGCTCACAGCAGAGCTGCAGCAGGCCCACAAGTGAGAGGAAAGCAGCCTCAGAAACCAGCCATTTCTCCTCACACCCAGCCAGCTAGAAAAGAATATTTGAAACCCATGGGATTTTGACCAGGGGCAGATCCAAAAAAAGGAGACAGCACCCAAAGCTTGCACTGGGGAAAAGCTCTTTCTTTAATGTTTCCTACCTTCTCTCCCTCCTATTCTTCATTAACTTTTTGGTTTATCTGTTTTGTTTATCCTCCCTCTCGCACTAAATATATAACACATAACTGCTATATAAACCTAATACTATACACTTCCACTTTCTGACTT
The DNA here is from genome assembly GCF_987537825.1 of Furipterus horrens. Classification (NCBI taxonomy): domain Eukaryota; kingdom Metazoa; phylum Chordata; class Mammalia; order Chiroptera; family Furipteridae; genus Furipterus; species Furipterus horrens. The sequence goes on from NW_028327172.1 coordinate 73,653,942, forward strand.
CATTCTGCATTCTTCCTTCCCTTTTTCAACATACAATGTAAATATTGCTTACTGCCTCACATAGCCTTGACCCTATTTGCTATTATTATGATTCTACCATCTTCCCTCTCATAAAACATCTTTCTTTCAGTTCAAACAACTCTTATCTGTTTTTTGTTGTTTTTTTTTTTTTTATAGCATAATAGTCTAAACCTCTTTACATCTATATTAATACTGGCTCATTTGCTGCTGATAGTGTGATTGTGGGTGGGGGATATTTTTGAGGGAGTGGGTTTCTTGCCTGGGTTGTGTATTCATATTTTAACAGCATCTACACAAAAGAACTCAAGACATGGTGAGCAGAGTGACTCTCAATCAACTAGCCAGAGGGAAGGTTCCATCAAAGAGTAACTGAAATACAACCAGACAGCTTGAACAAATAGTATAAAGGGCATCCCAAGAGCATCAAGCTCAGCAGATCAAAGAGACTGCACCACTGAATACCCCAGGTCTCCTATACACAATCTCATACCACAAAAGTGGGAAATCAAAGCAGACAAATCTAAGAAACAAAAACAAAAAAGAAGAAGCATCCAACATGGGGTAACACAGAAACAACCTCCCAATGAAAGGAAAAGAGTAATCCCCAGAAAGAGTGCTAGATAAAACAGAGGTAAGCAAACTATCAGACATGGAATTCAAAACAACGGTTACAAGGAAACTCGAAGAACTTGACAAACTCAGAGAAAATTACAATGAACTCCAAGGAAACTACAAAGAACTCCAGAGAAACTACAAGGAATTTACAGAGAAAAACACCAGCATAAAAAAGGACATAGAAACTATCAATAAGAACGAGGAAGAAATAAAGAATGCAATTTCTGAACTGAAGAACATAGTAGAAGCAATTAAAAGCAGGCTAAACGAAGCAGAGGATCAAATCAGTGAGTTAGAGGACAACGTAGAAAAAAATTCCCAGACAATACAACAAAATGAAAAAAAGATTTAAAACGAATGAAGAGGGTTTAAGAGAACTGCAGGACAACATGAAACGAAACAATATCCATATCACAGGGATACAAGAAGAAGAAAAGGAGCATGTGATGGAAAACCTGATTGAAAAAGTAATGACACAAAATATTCCTAACTTGACGAGAGAAAAAGTCATGCAAGTCCAGGAAGCACAGAGGGTCCCAAGGAAGATAAACCCAAAAAAGGCCCACTCCAAGGCACATCATAATTAAAATGGCAATATTCAAAGACAAAGAGAGATTCCTAAAGGCAGCAAGAGAAAAACAGGAAATAACATACAAGGCAGCTCTGATAAGGCTATAAACTGATTTTTCAACAGAAACACTACAAGCCAGAAGGGAATGGCAAAAAATATTTCAAGGAATGAAAAACAAAGGCCTACAACCAAGAATACTCTACCCAGCAAGGCTTCATTCAAAATGGAAGGTGAAATAAAGAGTTTCCCAGACAAAGGAAGAATAAAAGAATACATCTCCACAAAATCAGCATTGCAAGAGATGCTAAAGGGCCTGCTTTAAGAAGAAGAAGAAGAAGAACACAGAGGGAGAGGAACAGAGGTACAAAGGGAAATGAATAAATACCTGTCAATAATAACCTTAGATGTAAATGGATTAAATGTTCCACTCAAAGACATAGGGTAGCAGAATGGATACGAAAACATGACCCACATATATGCTGTCTACAAGAAACACACCTGAGAACAAAAGATTTACACAGACTGGAAGTGAAGGGATACAAAAAAAGTATTCCAAGCGAATGGACATGTAAAAAAGCTGAGGTAGCAATACTTATATCAGACAAAACTGATTTCACAGCACAGGCCATAAAAAGAGACAAAGAAAGGCATTTCATAATACTTAAGAGAAAAATCCATCAAGAAGATATAACCCTTGTAAACATATATGCACCCAACATAGGAGCACCCAAATATATAAGGAAAATCTTGGAAGACTAACATGGAGGATGTCAACAGCAACACACTCATAGTAAGGGACTTTAACACCCCATTATTGACAATGGGCAGATCTCTGAAGCAAAGAAACACCAAGGATATTGAGGCATTGAACAACACTACAGATCAAATGGATTTAGTTGATATATATAGAACCTTTCACCCCAAAGAAGCAAAATATACATTCTTTTCAAGTGCACATGGAATATTTTCAAAGATAGACCACATGGTAGAACACAAAACAAGCCTCAACAAATTCAAGAAACCTAAAATTGTATCAAGCATCTTCTCAGATAACAATGCCTTGAAACTAGAAATCAACCTCAAAGAAAAAATGTAAAGACGTTCAAACTCATAGAGAATGAATAACATGCTATTAAATAATGAATGGGTTAACAATGACATCAAGGAAGAAATCAAGAAGTTTCTGGAAATAAATGATAATGAACACACAACAACCTAAAACCTATGGGACACAGTAAAAGCAGTCCTGAGATTAAAGTTCATAGCAATACAGGCCTACCTGAAAAGGATAGAAGAATCTCAAATAAAAAACCTAACCTTACAGCTACAAGAACTAGAAGAACAACAATAAAAGCACAAAGCAAGTAGAAGGAAGGAAATCATCAAGATCAGAGCAGAATTAAATGACATAGAGAATAGACAAAAATTCAAAAGATCAACAAAAGCAGGAGATGGTTCCTTGAAAAAATAAAATCAACAAGCCTTTAGCCAGGCTCATTAAGAGAAAAAGAGAGAGAACCCAAATAAACAAAATCAGAAATGAAGGACAGAAATCACGACTGATATCACAGAAATACAAAGGATTGTAAGAAATTACTATAAACAACTGTATGGCAAGAAATTTGAAAAACTAGATAAAATGGACAAATTTCTAGAAACATGTAACCTTCCAAAACTAAATGAAGAAGTAGAAAGCCTGAACAGACCGATAACCAGGAGTGAAATTGAAACAATAATCAAAAAACTTTCGGCACACAAAAGCCCTGGACCAGATGGCTTCACAGGCGAGTTTTATAAAACATTTAGGGAAGAACTAATGCCTACCCTTTGCAAACTATTCCAAAAAATCCAAGAAGAGGGAAGACTCCCAAACTCTTTCTATGAAACCGGTATTACCCTAACTCCAAAACCAGGTCAAGACATAACAAAGAAAGAAAACTACAGGCCAATGTCACTGATGAACAAATATGCTAAAATCCTCAACAAAATATTGGCAAACAGGATCCAGCAACACATTAAAAAGATCATACAACACGATCAAGTGGGATTCATCCCAGGGATGCAAGGATTGTTTAATATTCACAAATCAATAAGCAAAATACACCACATAAACAAAATGAAAGACAAAAACCTCATGATGATATCAATAGATGCAGAAAAAGCATTTGATAAAGTACAACACCCATTTATGATGAAAATACTCAGCAAAATGGGAATAGAGGGAGCATACTTCAACATAATAAAGACCTTTTTACAAGAAACCTGAAGCCAACATCATACTCAATGGGCAAGAACTGAGAGCATTCCCCCTGACATCAGGAACAAGACAAGGATGTCCATTTTCTCCACTCCTATTCAACATACTCTTGGAAGTTCTAGCCACAGCATTCAGACAACAATAAGAAATAAAAGGCATCCAAATTGAAAAAGAGGAAATAAAACTGTCATTATTTGCAGATGACATGACAGTGTACATAGAAAACCCTATAAACTCCACGAAAAAACTATTCGACCTAATGAGTGATCTTGGCAAATCAGCAGGGTACAAACTCAAATATTCAGAAATCGAAGGCATTTCTGAACACAAAGTATCAGAGATAAAAACTAGAAAAATAATCCCATTTACTATAGCAACAAGAAAAATAAAGTACCTAGGAATAAACTTAACCAAAGAGAAAAAAAGACCTGTCCTCGGAAAACTACATAACACCAAAGAAAGAAATTAAGGAAGATACAAATAAATAGAAGCATATACCGTGTTCATGGATGGGGAGAATCAACATCATTAAAATGTCCATACTACCCAAGGCAATTTACAGATTCAACACAATCCCTATTAAAATACTAGTGACATATTTCACAGACCTAGAACAAATACTTCAAAAATTTATATGGAACCAAAAAGACCCCGAATAGCCACAGCAATCTTGAGACAGAAGAACACAGTAAGAGGAATCACAATACCTGACATCAAACTATACTACAAAGCCACTGTGATCAAAACAGTCTGGTACTGGCCTAAGAACAGACATATAGATCAATGGAACAGAATAGGGAGCCCAGAAATAAACCCAGGTCTATATGGTCAACTAATAATATTCAACAAAGGGAGAAGGAACATAAAATGAAATGAAAAGAGCTTCTTCAACAAATGGTGCTTGGAGAACTGCATAGGGAAGTGCAAAAAAATGAAACTAGACCACCAAATTACACCACACACCAGAATAAACTCAAGATGGATCAAAGACTTAAATGTAAGATGTGACACCATAAAAATCCTAGAGGAAAACATAGGCAGAAAAATTTCAAATACACCACATAACAATATTTTCACCGATACATCTCCTAAGGCAAGGGAAATAAAGAAAAGAATAAACAAATGAGACTACATCAAACCAAAGTGTTTCTGCGCAGCAAAAGAAAACATCAGCAAAATGAAAAGGAAACCAACCATATGGGAAAACATATTTGCCACTGATACCTCAGACAAGGGACTGGTCTCCAAAATATGTAAAGAACTTACATGTCTCAACACCAGGAAGACAGGCAGCCCAATTAAAAAATGGGCAAAGGACCTGAACATACACTACTCCAAGGAGGATATACAGAGGGCCCACAAGCATATAAAAGAATGCTCAACATCACTAGCCATCAGAGAGATGCAAATAAAAACCACGATGAGATACCACCTCACACCAGTCAGAATGGCCATCACCAACAAATCAACAAAAAACAAGTGCTGGCGAGGATGTGGAGAAACGGGAACCCTGGGGCATTGCTGATGAGAATGCAGACTGGTACAGCCACTATGGAAAACAGTTTGGAATTTACTCAAAAAACTAAAACTGGAACTGTCTTTTGAACCAGCAATTCCACTGCTAGGATAATACCCGAAGAATCCTGAAACCCCAATTCAAAAGAACCTATGCACCTCTATGTTCATAGCATCACTATTTACAATAGCCAAGTGTTGGAAACAACCCAAGTGCCCATCTGTAGATGAGTGGATTAAAAAACTGTGGTACATTTACACAATGGAATACTATGCAGCAGAAAGAAAGAAGGAACTCCTGCCACTTACGACAACTTGGATGGAACTAGGGAAAATTATGCTTAGCAAAATAAGCCAGGCAATGAAAGAAAAATACCATATGATGTCACCTGATACAGGAGACTAATGAACAACACAAACAAATGAACAAAATTGAACAAGGAACAGAATAACAGTTATCAGGGGGGAGGGGAAGGGAGAGAAGGGAGTAAGAGAAAGGTTTAGTAAAGGAACTAGTATAAATAACCCATGGATATGGACAACTGAGTGCAGATTGATTGTGGGAGAAGGGGTGGGCTGGGGGGGGGGAGCAATGGGGGAAAAATGTGACAATTGTAATAGAAAAACAATAAATTAAATTCAAAAATATAATAATGCTACTAACAAAGAATACTGTCTTCAGACAAAAAAACATGTCTTTTAATGAGTGCTTGTATTAGAATATATCTATCAGAAGTTTACCATTTAAATATAACATGAAAATATAAAGCAATTAGAGAACCAGAGTACTTAGAGAGAATATGACTATCTCACATAATTTACTTAGCTGCTATCACCAAATTCAAGATCTACAGATCACCCAAATGTTAAGCCAGCTCTAATGATATCAGAATATAAGAGCTTCATCCCACTAACAGCTGGGAACTGAAAACAGCCTACCCTCGTGAGTACCTGGAGGAAAGTCTGGACAATTATGTATGTATACAGCCTTAGACATTCTCTAATCCCTGCCATGTTTATAAAGTCAATACAACTAGATTTCTCCTTTGTTTTCCTGGGAGCAAGGCCCTGACTTGAACCAGAGCCCATCTGACTGGGCCTCCCATCACTTCATATTTTGCCAGCTTCCTCCCACTGAAAGCAACATACTGTGCTTTATAACCCACAGCTTCAGATGGAGTCATTAGCAAAAGCAATTTACCAGATTCATGACCCTGAACCACAATACTTAAACCTACTCCTGCCACCACTGAATTCTATTATTTCCTAAAACCTCTTCCTTTAGTGTCACATTCATTTGGTGGTATTTTCAACATATTTTGATCATTCAAATATGATTTAGTCATTATCCTTTGGATACTAGTTTTCTATTTATGTTTATCTCCTACAGGCCTACAGCTAAATCAAGTTTTCCTAGGTCTGATTCCACTCTACCTGGGTTTCCTATTCTACTGACCCAGCCCTATATGCGTCGATAATAAGTACAAGAATAATAAAACCAGTAAGTACTACCTATTTCCCTAATCATTACAGATGCAACCTATATTTTGCTTTGAAAACTCTTTTAACATTAGATTTAAACCTGTCAACGATTAAAGTGGATTATTCTTTTTCCTCTGTAAACCACCACTATAATTCATGCTTCCCTGTGCAGGATTTTTCACACACCTTTTTCACTTCTTATTTGGGCTATGGCAACACATTTTCCTTCAGTCTCGCAGACCTCCAGTAGACATGTGATATTTACAATTATATTTATTCTTAACAATAGAGTAATTTCCTTTGAAAGTAATGTGGAAACAGTAACAAAACACACTAAAATATCTCCTGTACCATGCCCATTTACAAGGATTTTTAACTCATTCAGTTTTTTAGGTTGCAAAAAGAGCAACAAATTTTGAGCAAATATAGCTATTGACTTCCTCCAACTTTTTATGTCAAATAAAACTGTGACATGAAATGCAATCCATAAAATGAAACTGAATTATTAAATGTGCAATCTTATCTCTTCCATCAAATATAAGAGATCACAACTCACATCTAATTAATAACAGATGTTCTAAAAATACAGCTCATTTCTTTGAATCCTATAAAACTTTATCAGTTTAAAAATACAAATGACAAAATACCCAGCAAATGAAGGCTTTGTGTCCTGTAGGTATTCTTTTTTCAGAGCATTGTTCCTCAAGCTTTCATTCTGTGATGTTTCTCTTGCGCCTTCTGAAATGTGTTCATAGTCAACACTGCGACAGGTTTCTAATGGCTTTGGATTTGAATGTTTCCTCTCTCCTTTCTCATCAGCTCGAGCCCATGATGATAAACTTCCTTTGCTATTCTCTGTGGGTTTTTGAATACTACAATGCACAGAACCCTCAGCAGCCAATGCTGAAGATGAACTAGATGGTTCAAAATTTCTGCCCTTATGATGAAATGAAAGGTTTTCATCATCAGAGGGTCTTAAAAATTTAGGTCTCAAATTTCCAAGAGAAGAAAACTCTTTACTTTGCCTTGAATTAAAGTTTCCTCTACATGTTTCTGAAGACCCAGGTCTATTATATTTTTCATCATCACTAAACTTATCTTTCTTATTTGTAATATCTGTTGAACTATATCTATCCCTAGAACTTTTGTTATATTTTATCAAGTCTGATTTTCTACTTTCTTGACCACTTGGTGCTTTATCTGAATATGCTGGCTTCCTCCAATGTTCTCGTCTACGATCTTCTTTTGTGGATGCAGTTTTTTCAGCTTCTTCTAATTTCGACTGAAATATTTCCATTGACTAAAAAGGAGAAAAATAAAAGAAGATATATAAAATTTTAAAAGATTCAATAACTTGTACGCCATATGCCACTGTGCCATGATACACTATTGAAGAACAATGAAAGAAAAACCCAACAAAATGGTAAAAAGAGGCCATACAATCATCCTATCCAATATAGGCTGAACAGTGCCCCCCTTTTCCCGGACCAAAGTTATGTGGTGAAGTTCTAACTCACAGTACCTCAGAACATGACCACACTGAGAAACAGCCTTAAAAAAGTGATTAACTTAAAATGTGGTTGTTAAGTTAGGCCCTAACCCAATTTGACTGATTGTAGGGGATTGTTCCTTGTGGTTTCGGGAATTGTAGCCCTAGCTATGAGCAAGCACCTCCCTCCTCCCCCAGGAGGCCTCTAAGACTCAACGGAAAACTGGAACACTAAGAGGCAGACAGGACCAAAGGCCACTCAGAGGGTTCCCATGGGAACTGGATTTAAAGCATGCATATTATGCTTTAGAGCTTGCTCTGCTTTTCTTATCTCTTAGTTAGCTATGAACAGTATGTAGCTAAAAATGTATGAAGCCTTGCACCTGATGTCAGCATGGCATCAGGATGTTTAGCACACCTTGACACAGACTGGTCACTGTGTTCTTTAGATTGATATTTGTAATCAGTAACTGTCAACTGTAACCCAAGTGTCTGAAAGCTTATTGATGATTCCTAAGTCTTGACCTTGTATCTCCCGAATCTCCTCCTCAATAAAAGGCATGGGGGAAAGAAGTTCTGCGCACCTCTCCAATAGAGATTTGCCGCCTCCCATCCCCCCAGACAAAATACAGTGTCCTGGATAAATTTGTTCTCTCAGCCTTGATCCTGAAACCTCTGCTGGACAGGAAGTTTCCAATCGAGCCGGGGCGTTGGAGGCAGGACAGCCTTAACTGATGTGCTTGTAAGAAGAAATTTGGACACACACAGAGATGTCAGGTAAGAATACAGAAAAAGCAGTGTGTGAGAGAGCATTGGGAAGGCAGCAAAAAGAGAGGCCTCAGAAGAAACCAAACCTATTGACATCTAGATCTTGGACTTCCATTCTCCTGAACTGTGAAACAATAAATTTCTGTTGTTTAAGCCATCCAGTCTGTAAAACTTTGGTATGGCAGCCTGAAAAAACTAATATACTACCCCGAAATGAATACTTTTAAAAGTATGATTAATCAATGAAAATTTAGCAAATAAAAAAATATTAATACCACTGACTTCTGGCCAAGATGGAGGCATAGACAGACACGCTGCATCTCCCTCCACAACTAAGAAGGAATACAACTACCTCAAAACTAGAGACAACCAGAAGTTCCAGAAAATCAAGCTACATGGAAGTCCTACAAACATATAAGGAAGAAATACTCATCCACACAGGTAGAGGGGGCGGAGCTGGGAAGAAAGGACAAAGTATGGTGGCAACAGCAGTGGTGGCAGCGGAAGGCTGATGGAAAGTGCAGTCACACATTTTAAAAAGTCAGGAGAGACACCTGGGGAGCACTCCCAGCACCCAGACCAGACCACGCAGCTCAAGTCCCAGCGCTGGGGAAAATAAAGCCTCCTTGCTTTTGACTGTAGAAACCAGTGGGGGTTGGGGCGGAGGAAGAAACTGCCAGTCTCTCAGCAGAATCCACTTGTTTAAACAGCCACCACGGTCTTAAAGCGTCCGCAGACCCACCCGCTCTGGGAACGACAACCAGGGCAACAGCTAGAGGAGCGCCAGTCTCATGCAAAGTGGAAGAACTGCCTGGAAAAGGGGAGAGAGCTGAGCAAGCGACATTGTTCCCTCTCAGACCCCTTGTCCACATACAGCGCCACAACGTGGTGAAACAGATCACCCTGTACTGACGAGAAAACCTAAGGCTCCGCTCCTTACAACGTAACAGGAGCGAAGCTCTACCTATGACACAGAGGCACACAAACACAGGAGTCTGTCAAGATGAGGAGACAGAGAAGTATGGCCCAAAAGGGGGAATGGATCAAGGTTCCAGTGGGAGAACTAAGCATCGAGGAGATAGCCAACCTAACAAATGAGCAAACAGCCAACCTAACAGACGCAGAGTTCAAAACACTGGTGATAAAGGTGCTCACAAGCTTGAAAGATATGCTTAAGTACAGCAAACACATAAGGGAAAAAGTGAAGGCTATGCTAAGTGAAACTAAGGAAAATCCACACAAAACCAGTGGTGAAATGAAGGACACCAGGGTTCAAATCAATGAGTCAAAACATAAGGAGGAAAACAACAGTCAACCAATACAGAATGAGGAAACAAGAATCGAAAAAAATGGGAAGAGGATTAGGAACCTCTGGGAAACTTTAAACATGCCAACATCCAAAGCATGGGGTGCCAGGAGGAGAAAAGGAAGAGCAAGAAATTGAAAACTTATGTGAGAAAATAATGAAGGAAAACTCCCCATATTTGGCAAAGGAAACAGACATACAAGTCCAGGAAGCACAGAGAATCCCAAACAAGCTAGACTCCAAAAGGACCACACCAAGACACATCCTAATTAAAATGCCAAAGGTTAAAGACAAAGAGAGAATCTTAAAAGTAGCAAGAGAAAAAAAGAGAGTTACCTACAAAGGGGTGCCTGTAAGACTATCGGCTGATTTCTCAAAAGGAACTTTTTAGGCAAGAAGGGACCGGCAAGAAGTATTCAGGTGATGAAAAGCAAGGACTTACAACCAAGATTACTCCATCCAGCAAGGCTATCATTTGGAATGGAAGGGCAGATGAAGTGCTTCCCAGACATGGTAGAGCTAAAGGAGCTCATTCATCATCACCAAACTATTATTATATGAAATGTCAAAGGGACTTAAGAAAAAGAAGATCAAAACTATGCACACTAAAATGACAACAAACTCACAATTATCAACAACTGAATCTAAAGAATAAGAACAAAATCCAGCTAAGCAATCCAGAATAGGAACAGAATCACAGATATGGGGATCATTTGGAGGGTTATGAGCTTGGAGGAGGGAGAGGGAGAAAAGGGGAAATGCAGGGACTAAAAAGCATAATTGGTTTGTACAAAATAGATAGGAGGATGTTAAGAATAACATAGGAAAGGGTGAAGCCAAATAAGTTATATGCACAACCCATGGACATGAACTAATGGGGGTGGGATTGCTGGAGGGAAGGGGGGTACTGGGCAGAGGGGAGCAAAGGGGGAAAGAACTGGGACTACTGTAACAACATAATCAATAAAGTATACTTTTTAAAAAATCTTAAAAGTGAAAAGAAGCCTCTTAGTAAAATATATACTACAGAAAATAATAAAGAAATAATTTTTTTAAAACTAATTCCTACTCTCACTGAGATTCAAGTAGTTGCTACTGTACATTGCTAAAAACACAATGGGCTCCATAAAACAAAAGCAGAGGTCAAGAATAAGAAAGACTTGTAAATAAAAATTGTGTGTCTATAAACATGTAGATACAGTGAATGAATGAACAGAAGTACTGAATACAAATTAGTGAATGCAAAACTAGCCCAAGAATTCTCTATATTTAGTATATTATGGTAAATAGGTAAAAGGAAAAAGAAACATGGAGACTTAACTCTAAGAAAATTTAACACACATGTACTAGAACTTCCAGAAGGAAAGAACAGAGAGAGAAGAAAGCACTAACAAAACATAATAATGTAAGAAAATTCCCCCAACTAACTTTCCAGATCCCAAGGGTTCATTTAATATCCTTAGAAAAGGGGGAAAAAATGAAGCATACAAAGACTCATACATTAAAAAACCGAATTCCTGAGTCTCAAAATTCACGTAATGAACAGATGGGAGTAGGTAAATTAATAACACATTAGAAAGTAAGACTGTTAACAACTTCTCATCTACAATACTAAATGCTGTAAGATAATGAAATAAAGATCAATTTTTTTTTAATTATAAGGCAAATACTCTATGTGTAGAATTCCATTCACAATGTAACTATCCTAAAAGAAAATCATTTTCAAAAATGCAAAGAATCAGAAAGTAAATCACCTACTAATTTTGGGGGGGTTGGGGAGGGGATTACTCAGGATCAGAAAGCCAAACCATAAATGAATGAGGGCAAAGATCACTGAAAAAAAAGGAAGACATGCTATAAACCAAATGGCAAATGTAATGAGTAAGTCTTAATAATTGCTCTGGTAGTTGAGAAGTTTAATACAATTGTCAAAAATAAGATGTATATTTTTAAACGTATAACAAACCAGAACTAAAATTTCAAATTTCCAGTATTTCAATAAAATGTGACAGGTGATATGAGGGATCAAAACATGATAAAGTTATTACCTTACATTAGGCAGAGATAATCCATAACATTTCATTTTTTTAATTATTTTTTTAAATATAGATTTAACCTGTCTCTTAAATTCAAAGACAACATATATAGAACAGAAATGATGGCAGTGTGGTGGGGGAAATATTTTCATAATGAAAGCACCTCCTCATAGGCAGTTACAATTATTGGTTTCTTAAGAGTCAATAAAATACAGACAACAAAATAGCAATTACCACAACTTGTCCGATGCTTATTATACTACATTGTTTGCATAATTGAACTAGGCACTAAGGACAATAACTACATTCAAACTACATAATGACTATGTAATCTTGGATAATTTATTTAACCTGTGTTTTTCTCAGTTTCCTCATTTACAAAACAAGAATAATCATATTGTTATGTGTGTTAAATAAGATAATTACACACAAAACATTTTAACAATGCCTGGCACATGAGAAGCACTCAACTAATTATTAATGTTCACAACAATTATCTGAGATTGATACTAAGTCATGTTTTTAAAATGGAAAAAAGTGAATCTAAGGTCACAAAGCAATAGAGTAATAAACCTGATATTGAAATTCCAGACCATATGACTACAAAGCCAATGTTTTTAACTACTATGTCAAAATGCCTCATACTATGATGATTCTTAACTGTTCTAAAGAATTAAGAAATTACATAAAACATTAAAATCCAAATAAACTTATAATAACCTCTACTATCAAATATTATGCTAAGTGAAATAAGCCAGTCAGAGAGAGACAGATCCCATATGATCTCACCTATAACAGGAATCTAATGAACAAAATAAACTTATAAATAAAATAGAACCACAGGCAAGGAAGCATGGATCAGACTAAAAGTTAGCAGAGGGGAGAGGAGAAAGGGATAATGGTAGAATGTAGGGGAAGGGACTAGATGACATGTATGAATGACCCATGGACACAGACAACAGTGTGGAGATTTACTGTGGGAGCGGGGGTGGAATGGGCAGAGAAGGGCAAAGTGGGAAAAACTGAGTCAACATTAATGGAATAGCAATAAAAAAGTAATTTAAAAAAAAGAATTTTAAAAACCCTTAATAAAAATAACATAAAAAGATAACTAAAGGCCATATGCATATATTAAGATATAAATTCAATAATTAAAGGACGTATCATGATCAAATAGGAGAATGAGATCTTACCATCTGTGACAAGAAAGAACCTAGAGAATTCTGTACCAAGTGAAATAGGCCAGAAAAAGAAAGACAAATACCGTATGATTTCACTTCTGTGTGGAATCTAAAAACTAAACAAAAAGCAAAACAGAAACAGACTCATATACAGAGAACAAACTGATGGTTGCCAGATGGGTAAAAAAGGTGAAAGGATTAAGAAGTACAAATTAGCAGTTACAAAAATGGCCACAGGGATGTGAAGTACACCATAGGGAATATAGTCAATAATATTGTAATAACTATATGTATAATGTTAAGTGGCTATTAGCCTTATCCGGAGATCATTTTGTAAGTTATATAAATGTCTAATCACTATGTTGTATAACTGAACTAATATTATACTGAATGTCAACTGTAATAAAAAAAATAAATTTTAAAAAATAGGAGTCATTCCAAGAGCGCAAGAATGGTTCAACATTAGGAAATCATCTCATAACAAGAAAAAGAAAAAATATATCATCTCAAAGGACACCAATAAAGTTATTTCACAAAAATTAGCCACCTTTTCCTAACTTAAAAAACAAAAGCAACCAAACAAAAAAGCATCTCTGACTAAACTCTGAATGCACAGATATTTTTTTAAAGATGATTATCTTCATCTCAAATGAAGTTATCGATTAAACACAGAAAAACAGAAAAACTAGCTTCCAGTGTTTTTATCAAAGTTCTGAAATTCTATTTGAGAAGTCAAGAAAGTTCAAGTATTGTAATACTGAGGGGGAAAAGCCAAAAGTAGTAACCAATGGCATATAACTATCTTCCCAGATAACTCAATTAAAAATTAGATTCAATGAGACTTAAAATGTAAGAATTTAGAATATTGGCAGACTCAATACCAAAAGTGTATCGGAAAATATGAGGGAAAAGAATTCAATATACAATTGACAAATTTTTAAAATATCCTTAAGGACACATGCATAAAAACTGCACAGAGAAATTTACTAAAGAGTGTAAGTGAAAATTTAAATAGAGAAATATCCAGTACTTCAGGATAACATGACTACATAATAAGGTGTTAATTGTCCTTAATTTATCTATACATTTAATTAAATTCAAATCATAATTTCTAAGAGTTGTAAGTTTATAATGAATTTTGGAAAATGTTTCTGTTGAGCTTGAACTTGACAAAGTGATTCTAAATTTAGCAAATAAAATAAGCACGTAAGAATGAAAAACTTATTATTTAATGACGAATAAAAGAAGACTCCACTACATAGTAGATATTCACTAATTACTTGCTATCTGCACGAGTTACTAAAAGCTATAATAATTATAACAGTATGATACCAATTCCAGGAATTAACAGAAAAATCAATGGAATCGATTTGAAAGTAAAAGAACAGACCTATACTATAAAAGACAATTTAATGTATAATAAATATGTCATTTCAAATTAGTGGAAAAGAATAATTCATGCAATATATTGTAAACAACTACCCAAAGATTTATGGAAAGTTAGCTATCTACTTCATACCATAAACAAATGTAAATTACAGAAAAATTAAAGAAATGCATAAAAAATAAAACTGAACAAATACTCGAAGTAAATACAGATGCACATTTTTATGATTTGGGGGACAGAGAAGGCCTATCAGTAAATTACACCAAGAATATTAAGTCATGAAAGAAAAACCTGATGTATTTTGTCAGGTAAAAATAAACTTATCCATAACAAATATAATCCTTCCTCCCTAGAGCATCCTACACACTCTGATAGAGTTCTTCTCTTCTATTACTTTTCTTATTACAGTCTGCTTGGTGCTAAAGTCATTTATAATAGGTCTTCTTCCCTTACTAGAATATGAACTTCAATTCCTGGAAGTCCAGGACCACATCTGACTTATCTGTATAGTTTTGCACATAGTAGGCAATTCTCAAATTGGGCTACATCTGTAGCACACTTTGCTATATCCTTTAAAGCAGCAATTTCATTTTTAGTAATTTGTCATAAGAAAATATCCAAATAAGCCCTAGTTGGTGTAGCTCAGTTGCTTGGAGCATTGTCCCATAAACCAAAAGGTCACGGATTCAATTCCCAATCAGAGCACCTAGGTTACAGGTTAGTCACTGGTTGGGGCGAGAATAAGTGGCAACCAATCGATGTTTCTCTCTTACATTGATGGTTCTCTCTTTCTCTCCCTCCTTCCCTTTCCCTCTCTCTAAAATCAATAAGCATGTCCTCAGTGAGGGTTTAAAAAAAAAAAAAAGGAAACAAAATACCCAGATAAGTATGCAAAATGCATTATACAAAGACGGTCAGCACAGTGCTATTCAACAGGAGAAAAAAATAAAAAAATAAATATGTCCCTCTAATGACTATTAAATAATGGTAGATAATAAATATATATTAAAATATTAAGAGGTCATTGAAACGTATATATTTAGACATCCAACTATATTAGTGTGAAAGAAGCAGGATGTATTCTATAAGCCTATTTAATAAAATTATAAGCCTAATTTAATAAAACTATTGTATCTAGAAAAATGTATATCAAAATCTTCACAAAAATTACCTTAAAAGATAGTTTTTCTCTCTTTTTTTTCAAACTCTTATTACTTTCTAAGTCTGCTTTTTCTGGAAATTACAAAAAAAAAAAAAAGACTATCAGTAATTACAGAAACAGAAAGATTATCCACAGATGGTGAACAAGAGAACTAGTCCTAAAACATCATGTACTGTTGCATGGTTCCATTGTTTCAAGAAATACATATATTCTTTTTTTTTTTTAAGTTATATTCCAAAACTCTGGAACACAACAAAAATTCGGGGGGGAAATTCTGAAATATAAATAAAAATTTCAACAGTGGTTACCTCCAGATGGATATACTATGGAGGCTTTCCTCACAATGAGGAAATTTATTTTTACATCAAACAGGCACACACTTACATTTTATATTCATTATGTCAATAAAAATATCACATAAGTTTATACGATGAAAAACAGAAAATGGCTTCAGCAGATATAGATTTAAAATTTAATACCAAATCAATGCAAAAGTGTTTCATGGCACGAAACACTGACAAAGTTAGACACTTAATTTCAATCAATAAAAAAAAAAAAAAACTTTCCACATAACTCTGAAAATAACACTTAACTCGTTAATATGAATACTCACCCCATATCTTTCAGCTACAATGTCCTCGAAATTTCTATTTTGTTTCTCAGCTTGTTCCTTCATTCTTTGGTAAGACTTCTTTAGCCAGCTTAATCCACCATCTTCTATTACTGAAACTAAAATTCAATATTAAATGTCAGTTATACTTTCATGTGGTATACAGAATTAATATTTATTGCTTATAAAATCACATCTGAAGTATAAAATTACTTTTCGTGAACATAAAAATTGTTTGTAAATTTAAAACTTAATATATATTTGAGCTCCTACATGCAAGTACAGAGTTCTTCAATTATGAGAAAGAAAAAATAAAACTATCCTCAAAAAAATGCAATCGAAAAGAATGAGGATAAAAGGACATAAATACTAACAACAGAGATAATACTAGCAAAATATTATAAAAACATATAAAGAATTACAGAAAAAAATGAAAAGGGAGGATTATTTCTAAATGGAATGTAAGGAAAAATTTCACAAACCAGACTCAAAAAAAATGAGTTGAATTTCTTCAAACAAAGGTAAGAGTAGGCAAAGTATTCCCAGAAATAAACAAGGAATAAAGGTACACACATGGGGGGCGGGGGGGAACTACCTCCAATATGGCACAAAAACAAATAAGAAAATTATAGATGATAATGTATTCAAATTACTCTAAGTTAGTCATGATTACCAACTACGAAAATCTGAATGTCTTCAACAAACTTTATTAAGCCACTTATATTTCCTTGTACATACATCACACTTTTGATATGCATAAAGAAGAAATCTAATTATTGAAGTCAAAACTCTGTTCCTTATTTTCCTTGTTCAAATATAGGACTACTTTACATCATCCCAGTTCTATACCCAATAAAAATGCACTCACACACAGTTCCCAAAAGAGATGTACAAGAAACTTCATTAAAAATCTGCAGTAATCCCACCAGACTACTATACAGCAATGAGAATGAGTGACTACAATTATATAAACATAGATGAATCTGAAAATGTGGACAAAGAAGCAGTAAACAATGAGGGCACAGTATATGATTCCAGGAAAAACTGATTTTTCATGCTAGAAACCAGAATAGTAGTAACCCTTCTGGCAGGAGCATAGGGACTAGAAGGACTACAAAAGGAGTTTGGGGGATGCTAATAATGTTCTGCTTCTCAAACTGTATGTGCCAATAACACAGATGCTTTGACTTTGTGAAAATGATCAGTCTGTATAGTTATGAGTTGTGTACTCTTCTGTAAGTGTTAAATATCAATAAAATGGTTACTTGAAAAGACACTTTTCAACCCTCAAATTCTAGTCCACCATTCAAATCTGAGTTTATCTTTTACTAAGCAATCTGTTCTAAGA
Source organism: Furipterus horrens (assembly GCF_987537825.1). Taxonomy (NCBI): domain Eukaryota; kingdom Metazoa; phylum Chordata; class Mammalia; order Chiroptera; family Furipteridae; genus Furipterus; species Furipterus horrens. The sequence continues at coordinate 73,671,690 of NW_028327172.1, forward strand.
TAATGGGTCTTTCCTTACAGGTCTATAATACTTTGTACTTCAAAACCTAGATCTCTAGTTAACTCAATGATTCACTTTTTATTTTGCTCTTGCTCTTTTTTTCTTATTTTTCTAGTCTATGAGTTTAAAATTAACAAGGCAACTACTCAAGGAAGTTAGTCTAAATCTGCAATTTATACAGTGATAAGAGAAACCTCTTGTAATTAATACCTATGATAATGTCACAAGTATGTAATTTAACTGTTTATTCCAAAGACTTATTTGTGAAACTGATAAAATGGTGATGGGCACAGTAAAAATTTCCTGAATGATGACCAATATATTATATTAACACTTCAGAGAAAAAAAATCTGAGAGAAAACAACTGCTTTTAAATCACTGTGTTGACAATTATTATGAAAATCTAGCAGGAATAAAAAATATCAGTTAATTCAGTTACGAGTCAAATCCACAATTTTAGATATATTTATATAATAATGTCACTTTCAATCAATTATATATTCTATTTTAATAGTCTTAATTTTATGATTAGAGATGGCAAAAATACAATATTTTTAACAGGAGAAATCACCAGATTTAATATTTTAAAAGAAAATAAAAATACCAATTTGCAGCACCAGCAATCATGAAATTCCATCCAACAAATACTTAGTGAAATTTACTATGAATATGAAAATTTGTTGCACACAGTAGAGAGCACCTTTAGGAGGTACCTGGAACATTAACAGGGCACTTGATAAAGGCCCATCTCCGACAACTCTCAGACCTGCCTACTGCCTTCATCTTCTGGTATGCCTTCAATATTCTGGCATTTTCCTTCTGTGTGGGTCACAGGCCCACCTCTATCTACCAATTGGACAGGAATCTGCACAACTGCCTTTCTAGCCCCTCTGCTACAGGTGATGCCACCTGACTCGGAGATTCCTATTCCCCTTTCTACGGCAGTAAGAACAAAGCGAGCTCCAGTACTAATTCCCATCCTGGCAGCCCTTGGTATTACTACTGGAGTCACAATGGGAGCAGCAGAGCTAGGAACATCCCTTAAATATCATCAGGAGTTATCCCTAGAGCTTGAACAAAGCCTAGAGGATACGGTGCAGGCTATTTCCAAACTTCAATATCAGGTCAACTCCCTAGCCGGAGTTGTACTTCAGAATAGAAGGGCTTTTGACCTCCTTACTGCCCATAAGGGGGGTACCTGTGCCTTTTGGGGGGAAGACTGTTGTTTTTGTTAATCTGGAATAGTCTGGGACATGGTTAAGAGGATAACGGATCAAGCTGCACAGTTAAAGGATAAAATAAGCACCTCATCAGATTCATGGTTTGACTCAACTGTCCCTCTGACGGCCATCCTTCTATCCCTACTAACATTACTTTTAGCTTTCGTTTTAGGACCTTGCCCCCTGAGACTCCTTGTCAGCTTCATCAAAAGAACCATCAGTACAGCTACAGTACAGACAGCTCACACCCTCCTGCTACTGTCTACTCCTCAGTACCAGCCCCTGGCAGCACAACAACATTGGATATATAGACCCAGAGGGTAAAGTACTCTCTAACTATGCCCTATGTCAGCAGGAAGTAGCCAGAATGACTGTAACATCCTTTTCCCCTAAAGCCTCCATCTGTGACCCTGAACCTCAACATCATTCTTTTTATTACAAATGAAAGACTGGAAATGTCAGAATATGTAGGCAGCTAGAATGCCCATCTGGACTTTCGACATATGCATATCAACCTGGTCCTAGCCCACTCCCACAAGAAATGCTGATGGACTTAGCCTATTCCTAGAGGAACATGTTAATGGACCTAGCCCTATATGTTAACTAACCTGGTGGGAGAAAAGCAAAAAGATGTAAATGACCTGCTGAATATGTTGATAAGCAAATTCACCCTCACCAAAATGTGTGTTTGGCAAGTATAAAAAAGGCGCCTGCAAGAGCCCAGGCAGGCGACTCCTACAGACCTGCAAGGTGGACTGGGAGTCTCCATTCCCCTTTCCCTTCCCCCTTGCTCCTACAGACCTGTGAGGTGGACCGGGAGTTACCTTTCCCCTGCTTCCCTTGCTCCCACAGGCCCTTGAGTTGATCCAAGAGTTGTCCCCATTTCTCTCAATAAACCCGTTGTCTAATTCTACAGTGGTCTCTGGGTGATTTCTCTGAGCAAGGCTACCTGACAGTGAGCAAGTGTTTTTAGTAACTACATGGTAAAAAATATAGTCTTCTCATGAAGAATGTAGAGTAACTAACCCTGGACTAGAAATCAGAACACTTGGGCTCTGGTTTTCTGATTTGACTATAAGCAAATTGTTACCTGGCCACTTTAAGCCTTAAATTTCCTGAGCTATAAAATTAGGACAATAACATCTACTTTGCTGTCTTCACATGGTTGTTATGAAACAAGCTGATATCTAGATGTGCCATGTATACTTTAAAATGTACCAATATTCCCATTACTAAAATATGATTAAAAGCAATTTTGTATGGATGCTAAGAAGTTTACTTACTTTCCCACTTAATTTTGCCTAAGTAAAGGAAACCTAAGATTAACAAATTATTAATATGGCACCTCAATCACTGCAAAAAAAAGTTGATAATATCTTCCCAGAACATGTAATCATACGGAAAGTACTTGACATTATCATCATTATTAAGTATTTACTATATTCCAGATACTGTGCTAATAGATTTTCTCATCTGATCCTCATAACAACCATATGAAAGGTATTATCGTTAGTCCCTATTACTGATAAGTAAATTGGACTCAGAGAGATCAGGAAACTTTCCCAAAATTGTGAAGCTAGTAAGTGGAATGCAAAGTTAATCCCAAGTACCCTATCTCCAAAGTCTGAGTCTTAAAACTATAATACCCTATCACTTCTGCATACCTCAATACTAAACTGGTAACACTTTCAGGTGCCTAACCATTGCAGCTCTACCACTGATCTAAACAGAAAGACCACACTATCTGCATATGCAGTAAAATCTGCATATCATTTCTTAAAACTAATTTCAACTTTGGGATCTGAACCTGTGACAGACATACGCTTTCTGTCATTTTTGTTCTCTAAGTAAGTACAATATGGGCAAGGGAAATTGTAAAAGCATGTTATGAAGGGGAAGAAAGAAAGGCTCTTTAAAAGCATTTATGAAAGGTCATTTTCCTCCTAGTGTCTTTCAGCCCACTGAAAGATACTACCTTAGGAAGCACTCTGGGTCTTCTACACTCAGTGAAGTTAAGAGGCTATTGACTGCAAACACCCAAAGACTGGTTTTGTCAATTCTAAGCTATCCCATAGATAACTTATTGATTGTCCTCTGACAATATTGGTGGCAAATGCCTGAATATAAAATCAGCCCTACATAGTAATGGTTTACTGAGCTGAGCTAACTTACTACACCCCAAACTTTTGTTTTTAAGTTTCTGCAAAACACTATTTCAAAGAGATCCTTGCATGACTACAATTATTATTCTATGACCAACAAAGATACTTCTCCCCAGTCTGAAAGGCAATAAAGGAAATGTTATATTACTAATAACTTTAGTAAACTACTAAAGAAAAACTTTTTTTTTAAACTGTAAAGTAGCTCTAGAGAAAATGCAAAAGAATCTCAAATGGCCAAAGTAAAAATAAACTATATATAAAAAGCAAAAAAATATTCTGATAAATTACCATAATGAAAAAATAGCATCATGATCTACAATAGTATTATCTGTACACTAGGTGAACTATAGTTAAATACACTTTTAGTTGAGTTGTCAGTGCAACACTTAATTGGCATACAAGTATTTTTTTTAATTATGGTATCAAGTAAAATTATGTGACACTTAAATATTTTGTTTCCATCTGCTGGAATAGCACTATCTTAAGGTCAATACAAATATTACAAAAGCTGAAAAAGCAAAAATTTCTGAATATATGAAATCACGTCTTTAATGTTTATACATTATTTTCATGAGATTTCATGGACTTAATACTTTTTATATTTTGTTATACAATGTAACAAACGAAAGCATTATTATTTCCTCTCAGAATCATACTTTGTATTAATCCATTCTAAATAAAAACTCAAATTTAAAATTAATAAATATAAAAATATAATTAGTTTGCTCCCAAATGTAAAATCTTCCCAATACTGATAATTTAAATAAGGCCTCAAAAAGACTGTAAGCCTTTTATCATTGCCTGTCATATGTAAACTGAACATTTAGTAATAATCCATAAATGCTCATAATATGAAACCACACAAATTTCACATTAGATAATCAATACACTTAGTTGTTTTGAAAATAGACACAAATAACTATGTATTTGATCAAAACTACAGCATCAAGCAGAATATTAAAATAATTAATGATAAAATTTAGATTTACTACATCCCAAAATCTGATTTGGATTATTAAGCATTTTTGAAATTCATAATACATCTTGCCAATCTATCAACAAACTCAGTTCACTGCCTTAAGATATCAAGTTATAAGAAATGCCTGTGTGGCTACAATCACAATATAGAGATACCTTTAGTAACTGATGATGTATTACAGTCTTCTGGTGGAAGCCCTGTCCCACCATCCTTCCAATATGGATTCAATTCTCTTTCCAGTAGCTTGGACTAGAACAAAACATTTTCAGAGGCTGTAATTTAAAAATAATCCCACCATAAAATATATTAATAAATAACATATCTGAGACTCAGTTAACAGTTGTAACCTTGGACAAATAGTTAAAACATTCTTAAGATATATTCTTCTGCAACTTTCAGGAAATGATATTTAAAGTAACATTCATCCAATACTTCCATTAAATGCCTATACCATGAATCAGAACTGTGCAGCCTACAGAAGACATAACATTCAATATGCCTGACTCTGCCCTTGCTAGTTTATGAGATAAGAATACAGACAACAAACTAGTAAATGACAAATGCTTTGAAGACAAAAGTATAGAGAGCTAAAGCCAAACATAATTCAAACTCCTCTCACACTGAAGGATTAAGGACTTCCTAGAGTAAGTAATATGTGCAGTCTTAAGACCTTAGAATGAGCAGAAATTAGCCAAATTTTCTTTTGTCGGGGGAGAAGGTACCAAGATGCTCCAGGGATAAGGAACAACAGCATGCTCACAAAAACCCTAGAGAAAAGTGAAAACATAGCACTTTCAGGGAACTTACAGCAATTCAGACTGACTAAACTTTAGGAGCACAAGCAAACAGTAGTTAAGATTAGGTTGTACAATAATCAAGACTAGACGGCATAAACCATTTTAAACTGCTGTTAAGGTTTTATGCTGGGGCAACAGTGAGCCATGCAAGAGACTGGCTTTGTATTACACAAAGAACAAACTTGTTTCAGAACGGGGAGAGTCAAAAAAAAAAAAAAAAAAAAAGCAAGGTCAGAAGCAAGAAGTGCTGGCCTGATAGCTCAGTTGGTTCGAGCGTTGTCCCAATAGCCTGTTTGATCACCAGTCAGGGCACATACAAGAATCAAACAATAAATGCATAAATAAGTGGAATAAGTCAATATTTCTCTCTCTCTCAATCTCATTCTCCCGCTCTCTCTCTCCCTTTCTCCCTATTCCTTTCTCTCTCTAAAAATAAATAAATAAATAAAAATTTAAAAAAATGATTAGTAGCAGGAATCTAGTCAGAAGATGGTAGCAAAAATCAGGAATGTTAGCCTAGTCACAATTCAAGTGTCTCCTGTGTCCCAAGCAGTTGGCTGGACATTGTGATTACAATGAATAAGCCAGGCATAGTCCTGGCCATCAAAGAAATTATGGTGTAGAGAAAGGGGAGCAACAATTAAGCAATATCAATACAGGTAAGTGCTATGAAGGTAAAGGGTCCTATAGAACCACATAACAGGGGTTCCTAACTTGACCTTAGAAGGTCAGAAAATGTTAGAACTAATAATGGCAATTTTTTGACTTAATATCAGCAATTAGATGAAGAATGGAAAGAGTTAAATCTCAGTTTCCAGTGATATGATCAACTACACTATCAAAAAGAAAAATGGTAGATAAAATTTTTAAAGGCTTTTAAAATGTATCCATGAGCTCACCAAAAAAGTACAGAACCTTCAAAGGACAAAATTTAAGTTAAAGGTTAACCCAGAGGCAAAACCATAGGATTTAATTTCTTTTGTACTAAAAAAGATTCTGTCACCTCCACTACAAAATCTCATAGTATTTACAATCAAAGAACTCCTTCCAGTGGTCTTATCTAGACACTCAGAGATACATATCAGATACTCAACAGGATATAAAAGGCTGGAATTACATACTGAGGACAACTGGCAACAGGGTAGACAAATTAGGAGATAAACTATCTGAAAATATACCAATGAAAAAGGACTTAGTATATAAAGAATTACTACATATCAGCAAGAAAAAGAAAACTCAAGAAAAAAAATAAAAGAAAAAATACATAAACAAGCACTTCATAGTACAAGAAATCTGAATGACAAAAAAAAAAAAGAAGCTCTCTCCTAGTAATCACAGATGTATATAAAAACAATAAAATACCATTTCTCACCCATCAATTAGCATGACAAAAGTGTTTAGTTTTGACAATACAGATACTTAGTATGGTAAAAGAACATACATTGTTTGAACAGTATAAATTGTTATAATCTCTTTCAAAATATTTGTAAGACAGGTGCATATTTTGTAACAGCAATTTTACTTCTAGATATGTACAGTGGAGAAATTTGCACACATGTGCATGAGAAAAAATACAGAGTGGGCAAAAGTGGGTTTACAGTTGTTCATGTGGAAAATACAATATTAATAAACTGTGTTTCATGTACTCACATTGTAAAACTTACTTTTGCCCACTCTATATGTAAGGACCTTCATTTAGCATGTTTTGTAATAGTGAACAACAGCAAACAATGTAAATGTTTACAGATACCCAAAAGGAATGAATATTTACCGTATGTCATAGACAATGAAAGACTATAGTGGTTAAAAGGTACGAAAGAGAAATAAAATATATCAACATGAATCAGTCTCTAAAACACTCTCAGGCCTTCCAGTCAAAATGGCTCATTAAGGTTCCAATCATCACAAACTCCCTGCTCAGGACAAAGAGAAAAGATATATAAAATATAAAACATACTTTAGTCAAAGAAAGATAAATAACTCTGTGACCCAGAACAAAACAGAAATGCAAAGTAGTAATAAGCAGAACTGAAGCCACAGGCCTATTAGGCTCTAGGTGCAAGCAGAAAGTGACAGTCCTTAGTTCAATTTATGTAAAATAAACACTAAAAGTTCTCCTGCTGAAACAGGAGAATGAAGCCAGGGTTATCACACAATACCAAGCATTGGGGTGGGGTGATCTGCTTGTAAAGACAGACTGGAAATTTGGTATGCCTCTCTTTAACGCTACAGACTAGGGTATAGGTTTGTGCTACAGATCTACAGCTTACAGCACGATGTGGGCATAAGAAGCCCAAAGGACCCAGAAATAACCTTGAGCATTGATTTTCCAACTTTTTTGTGACCTTGATCCAAAGAGAAATATTGTGTATGTGTGTGTGTGTGTGTGTGTGTGTGTGTGTGTACGAACATCTGTCTCCAAAACTAAGGAAACAGAATGTATCATTATTATATGCAATACATGCGGCCTGCGAGCTAAGTGTCACTGGTTCGATCTTCCAGTCAGGGCACATCAGAGAAGGAAAACTCTGACTCCAAAAAACCTCCGCTGCCTTGCAGCATACCTCTTGAGGGGAAAGGCTAAGGGAGTAAACCCCGACAGAAAATCTGGAGCCGGAGTCCCTAAGGCGGTTTGACGTTGTAGTCAACACCGGCAACTCCTGCGGCGCACCTGAAGCCAAGCTGTATTGACTCCGTCTTTCCCTTGGACCCTTCAGCTGCGAAGAGAGGGGGGGTCTGCTGCATGGGCAACAGCAGACCCTCCATATCACCCTGCCCAGGCTCTGTAGCTTCAGCTTCACTGGAGAGGACACTCCAGCGTCATCGCAAGATGTCGATTCAACATGGGAGGAGACAGATACCGTGTCACTCCCAAGTCGGACTGCACAACCATTCTCAGCGGTGCAGATAGACTCTTAAGAAGCTACACCATCGTCTCTCGAGACGGACGGCTGCCGATACGATACATGCGGATATCCTATATTTTGAAATACTGATTTCAATAAATTAATTTCATGATCCACATTTTGAAAAACACTAGCATAGAAAACAAAAGAAATGCTATCCTCAAAATCAAGAAGAGATATAAAGCCACATGCTTCACACCAAAGCTTTAGTTAAGGGCCATCATTTTATACTTCTCCCCATTATTTTCACTTTATCCTCACTCCCATTACAAGAATTAACATTTGGTTCTAAGACTAGGGCCATTTTTTTCTCAAACCAAATACTTATCAGGTGTTAAGAATATGACAACATGCAAGAACCAACATACTGAAACTGATATGCAGATATTTGAAAATTGGCTAGTCTCAGTGACTGATCTCAGCGTTTTACTTCTGCACACAGCTATCTGAATTCTTACTGAAGCAAAAATAAAAAAAAGACAGATTATGAACTTCAGAACAAAATCCAGGAATTTATGAAGCAAGAAGGTAAAATCATGGGATAAAGAATAATAAATCTTCTACAATTTCAAATGTACAAAAAAACAATTTTAAAGCACCTACTATATGTAGAGTTCTGTACTACCTGCTAAGGAAGACACAAATATAAACAAAACATTTCTCAAAAAGTTTACAATCTCATAAGGGAAATAGGATTAAAACTATTAAATCACAATACTCCACAGAAAACTGAAAGCACTCCATAGAAAAGGAGAAAATAAAAGTGCTGTGGAAACATAAAGGAAGAAATTTATTTCAGTCAAAGGAAATAGGAAGAATTTCATAGTATATATCAAGTCAGACCTAGAAGGATAAAGAGGATGCGGACATACAGAAAGAAGGAATTAACTCAGAACAAAACAGATGAACAAAAATTCAGAGACAGAAATTTGCAGAGAAATAGGAAGGAAATTAACCTAGTTTGGCTGAGGTACAAATTATCTAAGAATCCAATCTATTATGTTTGGACTCTAATTGCAGGCAGCTTTTGGGGGAGTCTTTAAAGTAGAACAATAAATGCAGCACTTTTCTTTTCAATCCAGGCCCTGAAAAGATTTCTTAAAAATACAATAAAAAACACGGGAGATAAGACAAATTACCTTTATTGCTGATGAAGCCTTAATTGGAAGAAAATTTTTCTTTCAGTTAAAGTCAAATGGGCCTGTTAACTGACCCCAACAATGAGGTGGACTTTCCCAGGTATAGACAGCACTGAACCAACCCCTCACCTCACCTCATTCCCTACACTGTCTCTCCAGAAAGCATGTTCCTAAACAGGAAAGGCAGAACTAAGCAAAGTATGCACAGTTTATTCTTTCCAAATTCAAAATAGATCATTTACTCCATATCCTCGAGGGCAGTATGAGAAAAGAGGTTGTCATGAAATACCACCAGTGGAGCTTCTTCCACCAGAAAAGCAACATTAGAAATGGCAAAGGCATGTTCTCTGTAACCGGGATCACTGAACACTTCTACACAGAATACCATGATCAAACTGTACTTTGAAAAACAACCTGACATCAGTTGTAGGATGCTGAAAAAAGAAAAGGTGACTGTAATTACGCAAGTAAGAGTAAATTAGGGCCTGAACCATAATATTTAACCTTAAACGGTTCTTAGTTGCAGGGACTAATGAGTTACACATCATTAACCCAACTCCAGTAGAGATGAGATAAATGAGGCTCAGAGAGGGAAGACAAACATCTAATAAAGTGACATTCAAACTAGAGCGGTAGCGACAGGAATGAAAAAGATGATGTAGATGCAAAAGACAAAAAACCACATAGCAAATGAGTAAATCAATAGATGCTGACTTAATTAAATCAGAAGTTCACATAAGAATTTGTAAGAAAAGATATGTTAATTTAGAAAGCCTGAAATTCAAAGCTGGAAAGTTGCTACAATAAGCACAAGAAAAGTATTTGATTCTTAAGAAAGCAAAAGCAGTTTTATTAAAAGTATTTCTAAGAAAAACTTATCACTATTTCAGTCTATTAAAGATATTCATTCAAGAGATCATGATGTTCTATTGTTTGATATGGAGAACAGGCTTGAATACAACAAAACGTAAGACCCCAAGTCAACAGACTAAAAAGCAGACTGTCAATGCCCACAAATAGGAGAGCATTATTTAAGAAGCAAGCATGTAATGGCAATAGGTGAAATCAACTTCCAGACTTCAGATAGCTCCCCTTTCTGGCTCCACTATCCACTGATTATCCCTCTATTGTACTTTCTCTTTTTCTTTTAGTACAATGAGTCTCAACTCCTTCAGGTCTAACTCAGGGCCAAAGACATTTTACAGAACTTGTCAAGATATTCCAAAACCCCTAGATTCCAATGTTCCATATGAATAGCTGCTTCATTATAAGGCAATACAATTAACCACACCTATGTTTTCAGAATTAAAATTAATCTGGAGGAAAAACAAAAACAAAAAACAACATTGATCACACTTATAATCACTTTCATATTTTTCCTCTATTAGTACCTCTATGCTGCACCCATGGTAAATTCTTAGACTCTTCTTTTTCAATAATTCTCTCTTGAGCTGTATTCAATCTGTCGTTTAACAATCTACTGATGTTCTAATTTCAACTGTACTCATTTTCATTTCTATAAGTTCTTATTGGCTCAAATCTGCCTTCTGAATAATCTTTTATTCATATTTTCTACACCGGTTATCATATAAAACTAATCAATATTCCAACAGATAAAGGCTTTATGGGTCTGAATTATCACTTAACTACATGCGCCTTAAATTAATAAATCTGGTATATCTTTAAACTGACTTCCTACAGGAAACTTATTTTAAAAGAACTTACATTTCATAGTTGTCCCCATGATTTTTATTAAATACCACACAAAAAATTATCTTACAAGTAAAACTGCATTTGTATAAACGTCTTATCAATTTATGAAAGCAAATTAGAAAGTCAAACTATTTTAAATACCTTACCTGTTCAAGTACTTGGGTTTTCTCTTGCTCTATTTTCCTCAGAGTTTCCTTCTCAGCTTTGAGTGATGATGAGGACACAGTTTTAACAGACATAAAATCAAGCGTCATCCATTCATCCCTCTGTTAAAAAAAAAAAAAGTCATTTTGATCTAATATCAAAATTAACACTAAGCACTTAATAGCAAGAGGCACTCAAACCTAAGTTCAATCCTACATGACTATCTAACTTAAAGAAAGTTTCCTAGTCTCTCTAAGTCTTACTCTCTCCCCTGTAAAATGAAATAAAATCCATACCTATCAGGACTATTTTAAGGAGTAAATAAGAAAACAGGTTTAAAACATCCAGACCAGAGCCTGACACGAAACAGCCACTCAAACATTAGTTCCTTTTCAGCTTTCTTTCCGCCCTGTGGCTAATAGTGTATAAATAGCATTCTTCCTCCAGCATATGAACCATAACCCAAAATCTAGTAACTATGAAACTGTAAGTATTGCTATAAAAAGTATGACATGAGGAGAAGGAAAAGAAAAACTGTGATTGCTCTCTACTAACTGTAGAAAAGGCAGAAAATGTAACAGTAAAGGCTTCAAGTACATAAGGGGAAAATCCCACTTCTCTATCAAGAGCCAGAGGTAGGAAACCTTCCAGAGGGACTAGAATAGAGAGAAGCACTTAGACTTTCTCAGAGGAGGGGAGTCTAAAGGCTCAGCAAATAGCATTGCTGCCAAAATTATTCATAAAGTATACTGTTTTCAAAATCTTATTTTTCTACTTAAGAAATTACAATCATCTTTCATTTAACATTCATCTATTCTTACAAGTTCACACTTCTTTGTTTAAAATCAGGTGGCTTACCTGAATAGCTTGGTTGTCTTCTTCTTTCTCTGACCTTTCACTTTTCAGTTTCCAGGTCTTTTCCTTGTCAGGAATCTGGGATGGAACAGCCTCAACCCACTCATCTTCAGAGCTCTAAGAAGATTTGGCATAAGTAAATTCTCAAATTTGCATACGTTCATATAAAAATTTTGTGCAGTTGTTAAATTTCGGAAAATCAGCTTCCCAGTGAAAATTCATATACTCTATGTACCCTTTTAAAAATTACATTGAAAAATTGAAAAACATGTAAGCTCTTTATTTGGGAATAAACTTACAAATGCCCCAATCAAATTATTTCTGTATTTTCAGTAGTTTATTACCAAGCCAAGGGAAAGCAAAACACAAAGATTAGAACTGCTGGATAGAGAACTCACTTCACCACAGAGCTGTAGTTCCTGCCAACATCAAGTGGTACTGATATCTCTGCTTACCTAGAAACAACCCCAACTAAATGAATTTTCCTCAACGTTTTAAATACAAGATGTATCTCGATCTAAAAATGCAAAGGTCTCAAAGATCTCAGCTAACAACTAGGCTGGAAAAGCACTCACTTGCTTACTGTGCTTAGATAACAGATTATTAAATCAATGAAGGGGTATTTAGTCAACATCCCCTATGTGCTCAACAGTATGCCAGGTTTTAGGTTTTGTTTTCAACAAATATACCAATGACCTCTTCCACATTAGGTACCATAAGTATTTTCACATATGCAAAAATGCTGACTGCTTACAACAACCCAACATGAACTATTATTTTGGTTTTACAGATAAGTTCCCAAAAATAAGTAACTTGCCCAGGTTACATGGTATCCAAATAGAAGAAGACTCATGAAAGCATTTATGACTTTAATTGCAGCGATTCTTGAAGCCCAGCTGCATTTCTAGATGTCCTATGAGACTTCTGTAATCCAAATAGATCACATAAGCCAATCTGTTTGGTTTCTGTTATTTGCATCCAAGAGTGCCCACTAATACACATCCCCTCCTCTCCATTCTTAAAAAGCAGCAACCCTAGATCAAATCCTCTTATGTCTCACCTAGACTACTGGAATAACTAAATTAGTCCCCTGGACTCATCTTTCCTGCTCCCCTTTCTTCTCCAACCCCCATGCTGAATATATTTAGAATAATGTAAGGGCACATCTGACCACAGTACTCCTCTTTTATGGCTCCCTGTCACAAAGACTTAATTTCCATCAAGTGTCCAATGAGATGAAGATTAAAGTATTGTGTGGGACTTTCTGGAAGTTAAAAAAGATATGATATACTCTTTCCTATTACCTAGACTAAAAGGCAATGTTGTAAAGATGATGGAGGAGCAAGATGGTAGAAGTCTATCCTAGAAGACCACACTCACCATAGAATGCCCACCTGGTTTCTTCTTATGAAAGAAATATTAACCATCTTGTTAACCAATGACAATTCAGAGATTTTCTCATAAATGCAACTGAACCTAAATAGGTGATAAACTCCACACCAAATAAAGTCACCTCTTCGTTTACAAAGTTCTATCTTACAGTTTCATCTCTGTTCACTCCCCTCATTAATGTTTTATAATCTAAGGTTATTAAATTGCTTACAATAATATCTATATACAGCCCTGGCTGCTGTGGCTCAGTAGATTGAGCGTCGGCTTGCGAGCCAAGTGTCGCTGGTTCGATTCCCAGTCGGGGCACATGACTAGGTTGCACATCAGGTCCCCATTTGGGGTCGCGAGTGAGAGACAACCACACAGTGATGTTCTCTCCCTCTCTCTCTCCTTTTCCCTCTCTCTAAAAATAAATAAATAAACAAATAAATTATAAAATAATAATAATATCTATATACATACATAAACATACACACTTATACACCATGTTATCTCATTCTCCCATGCTTTTGCTCCTATAGTTCCTCTTGTGTGAAATGCCACACGCCCCTTTATGTGCTGGGCTAATTCTCACTCATTCTTCAAGTCTCAACTCAAGCTTCATTTCCTCAATAAATGTCTTCTCCCCATGCTGACCTCATTCTCTTCGTGATTTTAGTCTCCATCTTCCATTTTACCTTGAAGAATTAATAAACCATCAATAAGCCCCGACCTATCACAGCTCCCAGACTCTCCTTCTCATCGGTAGCCATCATAATTAAACAGACTTGTAAGTCTACTAACAGTCAAAACCTAAAATATGGACCAAGATAGAAAGTACTATAAGTTTTTAAAAATTCAAAGGTATTTGAAGCCTCCTGCTTCTGTCCATGACAAAATATAAATGCCATTAGACTGAAAATATAAAAACACAAATAAATGAAATACCACCTCACACTGGTCAGAATGGCCATCACTAACCAATCAATTAAGGAGTGTTAGTGAGGATGTAGAGAAAACGGGACTCTAATGCAATGTTGGTGGGAATGCGGACTGGTGCAGCTACTGTAGAAAACAGTATGAAATTTCCTCAAAAAATTAAAAATGGAACTGCCTTTTGATCCAGTAATTCCACTGCTAGGATTACACCTGAAGAATCCCGAAACACCAATTCAGAAGAACCTATGCACCCCTATGTTCATAGCAGTGCTGTTTATAATAGCCAAGTGCTGGAAACAGCCTATGTGCCCATCTGTAGATGAGTGGACTAAAAAACTATGGTATACTTACATGATGGAATACTATGCAGCAGAAAGAAAGAAGGAATTCCTACATTTTGTGACAGCGTGGCTGGAACTGGAGAGTATCATGCTTAGTGAAATAGGCCAGGCGGCGAAAGACAAATACCATATGATCTCACCTACAGGAGGAGTCTAATGAACAAAATAAACTAACGAACAAAATAGAACCACAGGCATGAAAACATGGAACAGACTGACAGTGACCAGAGGGGAGGAAGGAGGGGGAGAAGGGGGAAAAGAAGAAGGGTCTAGTCAAGGAACTAATGTGACCCATTGACATGGACAATAGGGTGGGGATTGACTGTGGGAGGCGGGGAGGTGGGCAGGACATGGGAGAGCAATGGGGGAAAGATGGAACAACTGTAATAGAACAACAATTAAAAAAATGGAAAAAAGAAGACACGTAATTACCAAATATATAAAAAGAAAGAAATAGAAATAAAAATAGAAAATACAGTATGTGAAATAATGTTTTTGGACATTGAATCTTAGTGCAGGTCTCTGATCCCTGAGAAAAAGGACAAATGAAATGAAAATTACAATTACAGTCTCCACTGCTTTTTGCCTGGTGGCACTTTCCAGACCATGGCACAAGGAGGAATAACTCAAGTCAAATATGACAATCTCACTGAGTTAAGAAAACAGAATTTTAACTTTATGAAGGCTGAGACAGAGTATCCATGAAAAGGGAGCTACACAGAGAAAGAGCTCCAGAAACCTACATAGGAGACCCCAGATAATCTTTAACTGAGTACCAAACTGAACATGCTTTGGATGGAAGCCCACAAAGCCAGGCAAAGAATAACTACCATACAAGGAACAATTACTAGAGAGCTATAAGCAGAACAATCCCCAGAGCTCACAAAGTGCAGGAAGATATTCTAGTTCCTACCAACAACAGAGAAATCTCTGTAAACACCCAAAGCAGTCAGCAGAAAATCCACACGGGCCATGCCTTAGCATGTCACAGTCGTAAAACTAAATCAGCCCTAGAGTAAAGGCTATTCTAGATACACACTAACAAAACTTAAACACCAGCCTTCAAAAGGATTAAGCTAATCCACAGGTAACTATGCCAAAGAAAACTCAATACCCTTTAAAGGAAGTTAACAAAATCCAGCAGTCGCAATAAAATTTTTACAAGGTTCAATATCCAAGTAGAAATTACTACACATTCAAAGCAGAAAAATGTGACCCAAAGACAAGAAAAAAGAAAAGCAGTTAACTGAAAAAGAACAAAAATAGAGATAATGACATGTCAAATTAGGACGTTGACACAATTATAAATATGCTCAAGGAAAGAAAAACATGAACATAATGAGACAATATGAAGATACAAAAAACACAATTGAAATGTCTAATGATGAAAAATACCTAAAATGGAAACATCACTGAATGGGGATAACAGCAAACTAGATGCTGCAAAAGAAAAGGACAGTGAACTTTAATAAAGACATATCTATAAAATCTATCCAAACTTAAGCACAGAAAGAAAGTGAACACAGGCTCAGTGACCTATGGGGACAGTATTAAGGAGACTAGCAAAATAAGAGACAGAAAAAACATTTCATAAATCAATTGCCAGAAAGTTTTAAATCTGATGGAAACTAAGACCTCATAAATCAAAAAAGCACAATGAACCTAAGGCAGGATTAAGACAAAGAAAACAATATCAACACACATCATAACTGATGTACTTAAAAAAAAAAAAAAAAAAGAGATGGTAAAGAGAAAATCTTTAAAACCATTCAGAGCAAAAAAAGATTATATACATAAGAAAAAGGATAAAAACTACCACAGAATTCTCATTAAGAACAATGTTGGCCAGAAGACAATGAACTGACATTTTAAATTGCAGAAAAAGAATTATACCTAAAATTCTGTTTTTAGTAAAAATACTGTTTAAAAATTCAGACAAAAGTAAAATAAATTTTCAAACAAAAGCTGAGACTTCATTTTCAACAGACCTATACTTCATGACACATCAAAGAATTCTTACAGCCAAAAGGAAAATACTAGAAATTTAGACCTACACAAAATAAAGAATGCCAGACATGATAAATTTGTGGGTAGAGAAAACATATTTTTCACATATTTAACTTGAAGTTTAAAAGATAACTATTTGAAATAAAAATAATCTATTGTGGAGTTTATAACATATGTACAAGTAAAATGTGTGACAACAATAGTACAAAATATAATAAGGGGAAATGAAAACATGCTGTTGTGAAGTTCTTATTATAAATGTGAAATGATATTATATTATTTGAAGATAGAGCACAATAAGTTAAAAATGCATAAAATCTAATGCAGTCATTTTTTTTAAAATGAGGTATACCTAGTAAGGCTATAGTGGAGATGAGATAGAATATTTTAAAAAGAAACCTTCAACCCAGAAGAAGTCAGAAAAAAGAACAGTAAATGAACAAATTACAGAAACAGAAAACGGAATAGTGACATGGTAGACTTAAACTCAACCACAGCAATAATGACATTAAATATAACTAATCTAAACCAGTGTCATCCAACAGAATTTTGTCCAATATGGTAGCCACCAACCCAGCCATATGTGACTACTTAAAAAATATGACTTGTGCCACAGAAGAACTGAACTTTCAACCTGATACAACTTTCATGAGTTTTAATTAAAATTTAAGAAATCAAATATGGCTGCCACATTAAATAGTACATAAAAATCCTCTAATTAAATAGTAAGAAATTGGTAGGCTACATAAAAAAGCAATATCCAAATATACACTATCTATAAGAAATATACATTCAATATAAAATAAACATGCATTAAAACTAAAGGAATAAAAGAAGATACACCATAAAAACACAAATAATAAAACTGAAGAGGCTTTATTAGTATGATACAAAGTAGACCTTAAGAATATTACCAGAAAAAGAGGAACACTTAATATATTAGTCAACTTCATAAGACTTCAAAATAAGGCAAAAACTGACAAAATTCACAGATGAAATAGATCTACCAATAATTATAGTTAAGAGATTTTAATAACTGCTCTCTCAGAAACTGATAAAAGAGGCAAACAGAAAATGAGGAGAATACAGAAGACAACGTTATCAATCAACTTTGCCAAACTGGCATTTATAGGACACTACATCTAACAACAGGTTAACACACATTTATTTCAAATACACATGGACTTTTTACCAAGGTAAATCATAGGGTAGGCAATAAAATTAGTTTCAACAAATTTTTTAAAAACAAAATTATACAAAGTGTCTTTTATGACAATAACAGAATCCAAAATTAAAAACTGGTAAAATTCTAAAAATATCTGGAAAATTTAAAACATATATAACCTGTAAGTTTAAAATAATAAATATTTTGAAAAGACTAACAGTGAAAATATTGGGTTGGCCAAAAAGTTTGTGTGGTTTTTCCATAAAATAAAAGATACATTTTTCGTTTTCATCAATAACTGTATTGATTTGGATATTTTGAGTATGTCATCTATCTCCACATAGTATAACATTGACTGTTGTCAATTTGATCGTTATCAACTTCAGCTGATCTACACAATCATGGAACACTGTTCACAAAACTTCGCAAACCATTTCTGACACATTCAATCAGTCACAGCCCTTTCTCCATACACTGCACAAATCTATTTTTGTGTTGCTGTTTTGTTTTTATCTCTTATAAAATAAAAAAGCATAATATGCCAAAAAAGTCGCTTATTTTCTTCCATCTTCAATATTAAAATGGCTACACAAATATTCACCAATTCTGTTGTTTTTTATTAATGCATGCTGATATGACAGCTGTCACAATACAATCTAACAAAATTGTTCTGAATGAAGTTAAAGACACCCAAGCACTACTAGAGCCATCTTACAGAAAAAAACAAATGAATTTTTTGGCCAATGCAATATAACACACCAAAATTATTTATATGAAGATACAACACTGCTAAGAGGAAAACTTATAAGTTAAATACTTATTAGAAAACAAGATTTAGAACCAATAATCTATGCATCCATTTTAGGAATTTAGAAAAAGAAGAGCAAATTAAACACAAAATAAGCACGAGAAAATAGTAGAAAGACAGTGTAAATAAAACAAAAAATACACATCCATATATATCAATGAAATCAAAAGACAGTTCTTTGAATTGATGAATAAAATTGATAAACCAAAACCTACTCTGACCTAGGAGGAAACAAAGAGAAAATATAAACTCCCTAAATAAAACCTGTAGTCGGAAAACTACAAAACAGTGAAGAAAGAAATTAAGGAAGATACAAATAAATAGAAGCATATACCGTGTTCATGGTATACGAACAACATTAAAATGTCCATACTACACAAAGCAATCTGTAGATTCAACTCAATTCCTATTAAAATACCACAGATCTAGAAGAAATATTTTGAAAATTTATATGGAACCAAAATCGACCCCAAATAGCCTCAGCAATCTTGAGACAGAAGAACACAGTGGGAGGAATCACAACACCTGATATCAAACTATACTACAAAGCCACTGCAATCAAAACAGTCCGGTACTGGCATAAGAACAGACATATAGATCAGTGGAACAGAATAGAGAGCCCAGAAATGAATCCAAGACTCTACAGTCAATTAATATATGACAAAGGGGGCACAGACATACAATGGAGTAAAGATAGCCTCTTCAATAAAAGGTGTTGAGAGAACTGGACGGAACTTGGACCACCAACTTACACCACACACCAGAATAAACTCAAAATTGAAAAACACTTAAATATAAGTCATGACACCATAAAAGTCCTAGAGGAAAACACAGGCAGGAAAATTTCAGATATCCCACATAGCAATATTTTTTGCCAATATATCTCCTGGGACAAGGGAAATAAAAGAAAAAGAAACAAATGGGACTGCATCAAACTAAAAAGCTTCTGCACAGCTAAAGACACCATCATCAAAATATAAAGGAAACTAACCATATGGGAAAACATATTTGCAATGATATAGCAGACAAGGGTTTGATCTCCAAAATATATAAAGAACCTCTATGGCTCAACACCAGGAAGACAAACAATCCAATTAAAAAATGGGCTAAGGATCTGAAGACACTTCTCCAAGGGAGACACAGAGATGGCCCATAGACATATGAGAAGATAATCAGCAACACTAGCCATCAGAAAGATGCAAATTAAAACCATAATAAGATACCCCCTCACACCAGTCAGAATGGCCATCATTAACAAATCAACAAAGAAGTGCTGGGGAGGATGTGGAAAATAGGGAACCCTAGTGCACTGTTGGTGGGAATGCAAACTGGTGTAGCCACTATGGAAAACAGTATGGAATTCCCTCAAAAAACTAAGAATGGAACTGCCTTTTGACCCAGTGATTCAGCTGCTGGGAATATACCCTAAGAACCCTGAAACACCAATTCAAAAGAACCTATGCACCCCTATAGGTGCTATTTACAATAGCCAAGTTCTGGAAACAGCCTAAGTGCCCATCAGTAGATGAGTGGATCAAAAAACGGTGGTACATTTACACAATGGAATACTATGCAGCAGAAAGAAAGGAACTTCTTTTGTGACAGCACGGATGGAACTGGAGAATATTATCCTAAGTGAAATAAGCCAGTTGGGGGAAGACAAATACCATATGATCTCACTTATAAGAGGAATCTAATGAACAAATAAACAGACAAACAAAATAGAACCGCAGGCATGGAAACATGGAACAGACTGAAAGTGATCATGGTGAGTGGGGAGGAGGATAATGGTGGAAAGAAGAGGAAGGAACTAAACAAAGAACATGTATGAATGACCCATGGACACGAACAACAGTGTGAGAATTGACTGTAGGAGTGGGGGGTGGGACAAACAGAAGAGGGCAGAGGGGGAAAAACTGGGACTACTATAGATTAACATTATAGATTAACATTAAAATATGACTTAATAGCCCTGGCTGGTGTGGCTCAATGCATTGAGCACCGGACTGCAAACCAAAGGGTCGCCAGTTCAATTCCCAGTCAGGGCACATGACTAGGTTGCAGGCCAGGCCCCCAGTTGGGGGCATTCGAGAGGCAACCACACAGTGATGTTTCTCTCTCTCTCTTCCTCCCTCCCTTCCCCTTTTCTAAATAAGTAAATAATTTTTTTAATGATTTAATTTTAAAAATTGCCAAAATAATAAATGAAAGATTTGACAGGCGTTAAAAGGACATAAGGGAATATTACAAACAACTTTATGACATAAATCCATGATTCATATGAAATAAACAAACTCCTTGCAAACCTAAGTTACTAAAACTAACTCATGAATAGAAAAAATTTAATATAGCTATTAAAGGGATTAAATTGGTGCTTAAAAACCACCCTACAAAGAAAACTCCAGGCCCAAATAGTCCCACTGGTAAATTTTAACAAACACTTAAGGAGGAAATCTCACCAATCTTGTACAAACTCTTCTAGAAACAGGAGAATATTTTCCAATTTATATATAGGGCCATCATTCCCCTTATATCTTTCACAAACAGATGCAAAAATTCTCAACAAACTGTTAGCAAATCAAACCAGGAAAAACATATATACATATGCATCAGAATATATATCAAAATGTATTTATAAAAATAAAATATTTTATAAATAAGTAAACCAAAAGACCCAATAGGGTTTATCCTAAGAATGCAGGTTGGTATAACATTCAAAAATCAACCCATGTATTCTCCATAATAACAGAAGGAGAAAAGTCATATAATCATATTAATAGATGCAGAAAAAGCATTTGACAAATGCTTATTCAAGATACCAATTCTCAGAAAAATCAAAATAGAAGAGAATGTTAACCTGAAAAGGCATACATGAAAAATCCACAACTAACATCATGCTTAAACGTTAACGATTAAATGTTTACCACCTGAGACAAGGAAGACAAGGATATCCACTCTCACCACTTTTTTTCAGCTCTATATCAAAGTCCTAGCTAGTGAACAATTAACAAATGAACTAAAAGCCATAGAGACTGGGAAAAAAAATTAAGTCTTTTTACTCACAGATGATATAATCATGTACCAAAAAATCAACACCAAAAATCTACTAGTACTAGTAGTTGCAAATTTATCAAGGTGACAAGATAAATGTAAATATACAAAAATCAATTGTAAAGGTGCAAACACACAGAAAATGAAATTTATTTTCTAAAAAATACTCATTTTACAATAGCACCTCAAGAAAATAAATTGGAAAAAAAAATAATTACAAAAGATACATAAGATTTCTACACTGAAAATTCCAGAACACTGTGAGAGAAATTGAAGAAGACCAATAGAGAGCTATACCATGCTCATGATGGGTTTGAAGATTTGCTATTTTAGGGTATTAATTCTCCAAAAATTAATCTATTGATGTAAACAATTATAATCAAAATATCAACAGCCATTTTTGTTGAAAGTGATAGGCTAATTCTAAAATTTATTTTTAAATGTAATGAACCAAAACAATTTTTACAAAGAACAAAATCACAGAATTTACACTATCTAATTCTAAGACTTACCCTAAAACTACAATAATTAAGACAGTGTATTTATTGGCCATGAGAGACATGTAGCTCAATGGAACAGAACAGAAGATCTAGAAATTAGCTCACATATATATGCTCAATTGATTTTCAACAAAGAAGCCCATATAATTAAACAGAGAAAAGTCAGCCTTCTCAACAAATGATGCTCAAAAAACTAGAAATCATTATGAAAAAACTAAATGTTGACACTACACACCATCAACAAAAATTAAGTCAAAATGGATCCCTGATAAGCAAAAAGGCCTAATCTATAAAACATCTAGAAAAAAAAGACATAGGAGCAAATCTTCACAAACTTAAAATGTACAGATTAGGATTTCAAAAGCAATAACTAAGAAAAAATGAGAAAAGAAAGTAGTTGATAAATCAGACTTCACAACAGGAAACACAGAATGGCAAAGTCTTAAAATGATGATCTACATTATTGGTTTTCAGGGATGACTTCACATGAAACTTACTACACACAGTAGGGTGGACAAAAGTACAGAAACTGACAATACCAAGTGATAGTAAAAATGTGGAGTAACACACTGCTTACGAGTGTAAAATGGTCCAACCACTTTCAAAAACAATCACATTTCCCCAAGAGAAATAAAAACATGTACACAAAAAGACTTGTACACATTCACAGTAACTTTATTCATAAAAGCCCCAAGCTAAAAACAAACCAAATGACTTTCAACAGGTAAACAGACAATTGTGATATATTCATACACTGAAATACAGAAAAAGGAACTACTGATAACATGCAACTACATACATGAGATGCAAAAACACTATACTGAGCCAAAAAAGCCTAACACTTAAAAGATCACATTATATGAATAATTTATATGAAATTCTAGAACAGGGAAAACTAATCTATAGTGTCCTAGAGCAGATACATAGTTATCCATTCCCAGCGTGGGGAAGGAGGGAGTATCTTAACAGACAGGGTTAAACGGGTGTATTCATCAAATAGTACACTTTAAAAAGCAGTATTTTATTATATATAAATTATACCTCAGTAAAGTTGGTTTTAAAAAAAATAGAGACCCTGACAAAGTCAAGATATACTTTAGAACCTCACATGGATCCTCAACAATTTACTTGCTTCTCTTTTATTACCAAAGCAAAGTTGTTTCAAATTTACATTATTTCCCCAATCCTTCCATCCTACTTCCATTCCCAAATTATCTTCTCAGATGATTTTGTTTTCTCCACAAAAACAACAGAGAACAGGAGAAACAGTCAATAATCTGCTCCCCTTCTCCCCATACCTCATATATCTGTATTAGTACACAGCTCTACAGCTTCCCTCCAAGCTCAGAAGAAAAGGTGCTCGTAGTCCTGAGCAAAGCTTTTTCCCTGGGAACTTGCTAATCCAAAGTTGTTATTCTCTTCATTATCCTTCTTTCCCTAAAAAATGTTTTCTCATAAAGATCTCCCAACTTCCGGCCAAGATGGAGGCTTAGCCTGACACGCTGGGTCTCCCTCTACAACTAAGAAGGAATACAACTACCTCAAAACAAAAGATAACTAGAAATTCCAGGAAATAAAACTACATGGAAGCCCAATGTATTAAGTTATAAACCAGCGGTGCTCGTCCGGACGGGTAGGAGGGGCGAGAAACCGCTGTCCTGTCTGTGATAGCAGCGGGGATAGCGGTGGGATCGCGGAAAACGCCAGGGGAGCAATCCCAGCTGCAGTCGAGATGCCGCAGCTCACAATTCCATCGCTGGGAAAGGCAGTTCACCCCACTGCCTCAGACAGTGAGGCCCGAGGGTGGGGTACGGATCCAGGTCTCTCAGCGGAGAGTGACGGCAGGAATCCACCTTGGACCCCCGCACCCACACAAAGCGCCACAGAGCTGCGAAAAAGGTCGCCATCACCTCAGGTCTCTGGCAGTGACGAGTGCCCGGGGCTCCACACCCTATAGCCCACCCAGGAAGCAAAGCTAAACACAAGTCTGTCAGAATGAAGCAGACAATGATTGAAATCCCAGTGACACAGCTCACCAGGCAGCAGATGTGGAACCTGACAGACGAACAAATAGAAAACCTGTCAGAGGCTCAGTTCAGAGCTATAGTTATAAGGTGGCTTACAGAATTAACAAAAGATTTGGAACAAGACAGGGAAGGGATGAAAGCTACTCATACTGAAATGAACGAAAACACATATGAGACAAGTGGTGAGGAAATAAAATCCAGAGATCAAATCAACAAACCGGAACATAGAGAAGGAATAAACAGTCAAGCAGCGCAGAAAGAGGAAACAAAAAGTAAGGAAAGTGAGGAGAGGATCAGAAACCTCCGGGACAGCTATAAGCAAACAAACATTCGAATTATAGGATTGCCAGAGAGCGAAGAAGAAGAACTAGGAATTGAAAAATTATGTGAAAAAATAATGAAGCAGAACTTCTCGAACTTGGAGAAGGAAATAGACTTACAGGTCCAGGAAGCACAGAGAGTTCCAGAAAAACTGGACCCAAGGAGAACCACTCCAAGACACATTATAATCAAACTGTCAAAAATTAAAGATAAAGAGAGAATTTTAAAAGCCGCAAGAGAGAAGAAAAGAATTATGTACAAAGGGGTCCCAGTTAGACTATCAGCTGACTTTTCAAGGGAGACTCTGCAGGCAAGAAGGGACTGGCAGGAAATATTCAAAGAAATGAAAAGCAAAAACCTATAGCCATGAATACTCTGTCATTCAGAATAGAAGGGCAGAGAAAGTGCTTCCAGGACAAAGTAAAACTGAAGGAGTTCATTAGATCCAAACCACTATTATATGAGATATTAAAGGGACTTGTTTAGGAGAAAGAGGATCAAAACTATGAACACTAAAATGAAAACTGCATCACAACAACCAACAACAGAAGCTAGGGAATTGAAACAGAGGCAAACAGGCAACGAGAGTGGAAAAAGAACTATAGGTATGGGGAACATATTGTGGGGAGGTCAGTAGGGAGGGGTAAGGGAGGGAGATTGTACAGGAATTAAGAAGCACAGTAGGAGGGAATGGAGTAGACAGGAAGAGGTTGAGAAGAACTATATGCACGACAATGGACATGGACTAAAAGGGGGGGACAACTGGAGGGAGGGGGGCCACTGGGTGGAGGGGAGCAGAGGGAAAAGAAATTGGGACAATTGTAACAGCATAATCAATAAAACATATTTTAAAAAAAAAAGGATCTCCCAAATACACAGACTCCTCTAACTACCCTTCCTTCTTTCCTTCCCTTCACTGTCAGTATAGGCTTCTCTTTCCTTCCAAAATTCAGTTCAGTATGATGTAAGCATGCATTCAAACTACTCTCTCTAAAGTATATGTTATACAATTTAATAGGTATTTATAAATGTACATATTGTATGTTGCAACAAAAAAAACTTACCATATATTTCCAGGAAAGAACAAGAACAGTATAATGTGTCTCTAATGTGGGGAAGTATCCCTAATCAAATGACATAAAATTTACTCCACCTGGCAGATCTAGCGCCAAGGGATGGGAATTCTTAACCTGTGATCCCACAAAAACTCAAGGACTTTTGTAAACCCCATTGAAATAAATAATTTTGTATACTAATTTCTTTTTGAAGAAAGGATCACTTAACTTTTATCAGTTTCTCAATGGAGTCCATAGCCCAAACCCACAAATGTGAAGAGTGCCTTTATCTTCTTTTCACTTTAAGAAAAGCGCCCTGAGTTCTATCCCAAAAAAAATTTTTTCTTTCTATATAATTTAAATGTTCCTACAGTTACAAAATATGCTGGCTACTTCACAAAACAATCCAGCTGTATTTCTCACTATGAATTTATACACTGCATTCTCATATAAGATAGGCTTTCATGAGCCAATTATCATCTCAATACGTATTGCCAAAAATTTACTTTCTGGAACTACAAGAAAGAGAAGCTTTGGAATATCGTGATTTACCTGAAAGTATAACCGCTGAAGCTCATACCTAAGAGACCAATTATCCCTAACATCTCTAGCTCATTGCTCGATAAACACAATATACCTCTTTCTTCTTGGAAACAAGCTTGAAGGGTTTGGCCTGCTTTCCTTTCCTTTGTGAGTCTGCTCATCCCAAAACCAGCAAGAGACAGAACAGACCCAGCATTCTCTTTCTTTTGGCCCCAAAGATAAATATATAAACATATTCTAAAGATTTAAATGTTAATTTCTATGAAAAAGCAAATAGGGGTAACAGACTCTCAAATGTCTTACAACTCCTTTCCCTATTTGCATAGTACTGCTCTTCCTTGCTTCTCCTAACTTTCCAACCACCTTTACTTAATGTCCTTTACTGGCTCCTCAGTGTTGGTGTCCTTTCTTTTCAGTTTCCCTTGGCAATTCATTTATTCTAATGGCTTCAATTAGCAATGGCTCTCAAATCTCATCTCCACCTTCTAACCTCCCTCTTTAACCTAAGATCCATATTTCTAATATTTCCTGAACATTTCCAAGTACATGTCTCCAGGCATTTTCATATTCAAACTAGTAATATTTTTTAAGTTCTCATATATTTTAAGTTCCCATACATTATTCTTTAAACAAAATTTTCTCAAGTAGATGCTTTGGTTAGTTTTAGTACATACTTACTGATGAACTATCAGTTGACTCATTGTTTTTTTCACACTTCTGTTTCTTGCTTTTTTTCTTCTCTTTTTTTACTTTTTTTGAATGCTTATCTTTTTTCTTCTTTTTCTTCACAGAGTGTTCCTGTAACATTTTGAATAAGAAAGGAATTAAATTTTAACTTGCTTTAAAAGAAGTATTTTAAGAAAAAAATCTATGTTCCAAAAAACATTAATTTTCCCGGAAATGAAACAAGAATCATGACTACATGAATAAAATCTTCTAAGAAACCTTAGCACATTTCTAAAATATATGCACTACTAATAAATCATAGAGCTGATATATCTTATCAGAAAATGAGGGAAGTTTTAATTTATTTGTAGAACAATCTGACAGGCATATCATCAAATAAACACATATATACACAAACATATGTATGTATGCATATATATGTATATAGCCTTCTTTGGCCCCAAAAGAATTTATAGATTACTAGGCCATTTAAAATATAACAA
Organism: Furipterus horrens; assembly: GCF_987537825.1. Taxonomy (NCBI): domain Eukaryota; kingdom Metazoa; phylum Chordata; class Mammalia; order Chiroptera; family Furipteridae; genus Furipterus; species Furipterus horrens. The sequence continues at coordinate 73,698,902 of NW_028327172.1, forward strand.
GGTAGCATAAATTAAAATTATGGAAAGAGAAAACAAGAATTGAGACAAAAAAAAATGACATTAAGTTTAAAATGCGTACGCTTGCTACAAATGGTTCAGAAATTTGAAGCTAAGCTTTGTATCAGCCAAGTCAAGTAACAAAATCTGTCCAATGTTATAATTTACAAAATATCAAATATATTATTTCTGTCTGAGATAAAACTATTCTATACTGCCCACTATATAATATTCATTCTGTAACCTTTGAAAATAGTCTATAAAGTAGTCCCTCCGATATTAACTACAGTAAGTGCAAAATAACAAAAGGTCAGGCATGTTTATATCAAGTAAACCTGTTAGTATTCACCTGTGAGAATTGTTCAATCTGCTCATTCACATCAGGTAGCATCCATGTATCCTCACCCCGAAGTCGTTTAAGTTCTTTACGCCTTTCTTCCTTTTCAAAATTGGCTCTGGCCTAAAATGTTAGGGAAAAAAGAATTAACATTGATCCAATTGCTTTTCACAAAAAAATCTTCTCCTATTTTTATGTATGTTCTCATGAATCACTTGTCCCTTGCCAGGAATTTGCTTTTACCAAAGCATAGGAAAGATTTTAGAGGAAAAAAAGAAAAAGAAAAGAAAAACCCTCTCCTTCCACAAAACCAATCACATTACCAATCTCTAGTGAACTGAGCCACCAATCAAGGACAGAATCCTGGGGTCTATCCTAGGCTCTCCCCTTTCCTTAAGCTCCCAATTTAAAGTCTGACTTTAAATCTCTTGCCCTTTCACCATCCCAGTGCTACTGCCTAAGACTTCATAACAGATAAGTGACCGACCGCCGTACCTTCAATCTGCAATGCCTATAACCCTCTACTCATACTCAAAAACACTTCAGGAAGAAACAATCATCTTTCTAAATACAAATGATTACATGACTAATTTTTATTCATGCTTCAACAATAGTCAGATAAAGTAACTTCTTCCTAGGAGGTTGTTCCTGCCCTTTCATTCGCCCCCAAAACTCCAAAGTTGGGTTTGGGCTTCTCAAACTCTATGTATGCCTCTATTGTAAAATTTATCACAGCTTACAAACCCTATTCTTGCCAAAAACTGCCTGAAATACCAACGAGACAAGGATGAAAATTATTTTATTATACATGTTACATATGCTGAAATCAAAGAACAATACTGACCTGTCCAAGATTAATCACCCACTCTTTGCCTGTAACATCTGGCTGTAGTCATTATGCCTTCTCCTTCCTGCCTGCTATACCTGCTCCTTCTCATCTGCATTTAAACCTGTTTAAAATTTTCCATCTTCAAATAGAAACAAAACCCTCACATACTCTACAATGCTCTCCCCCCTTCATTGCCACGTTTCCTACATCCTTTCAGATAGTTCAATACAATTTACTTCCTCCATTTGTTGTAAGGCACCTCTCTGAATCTCAATCTTAATGAGATATACAGTGGTTCTCAACCTTTTTCGAAGGGTTCAATTTTCTTGGTCTCGTGTCAACCCTTGTTCCTATCAGTAAGGGTGTATAACGAGGCAGGAATTGATACCAATAGTACAACAGGAGAATGAAACGGTCGAACACAATGTACTCCAATGCGTCCCACGTATGTTCCTGAAAATTAAAAACTTCATTTCACACACAGCAAGAGAGATGTGGGGTTGTGAAATACACTGGGGAAACTGGTTTTTAGTAGCCAAGTCCCTCGAAAGTGGGCAGCCTACGGGGCAGAAATTGGACTCAAGGACGGGTTATTTGAATGAACGATAAGGATACTAGAGAGGAAAGAAACAGGGCTTCCTGAAAAGAAAATGAGCACCTGCAGCCTGCTAGAGCATCTAGAAGGAGGAAGCTACCCAGAAATTCGCACTCATCCCAGAGGGAGACCCACTTCTGACCCAGATAAGGTGATGATACTGAGGTGGTGAGGGAAGAGAGGAGTTAGGAAGGGAGAAAAGCCAGAGGCCTCGCTCCCAGAATACCTCCATTCCCACAGTTCTACATGGTTCCAAAAGCGCCAAAGCGGAGGTACCTGGCGCAACACCTCGGCCCTGGCCATCCGGGTCTGCTCTTTACGTTCTTCGATACTCCTCGCACTCTCAAATCGACCACTGGCAGCCGCCATAGTTGTTGTCGTAAAGTTAGGAAGCCGTCACAAAACCTTAGTTTACGACTGTCGTAATTAATAAACAAACAGGACTTCCGACTTGGGAGAGAACGAGCACAGCTCCACCAAGGGAGCATGCGCGCATCTGAGTGGGTCTTAAGGTTCCGGTGATTACTCCAACTCCGGGGACTCGAAGACTTAAGTGAGGTTCCCTTTTCGAGCATTAGGATCCCCCTGAGAAAGACTAATGTCACTGTGCATTAATTAAGCGCTTTGCACGATCCCAACAGCATTCTCACCTATTTCCTCCTAAAATCACCGGGAGTAAGTTAGAATCTTATCGAGGTTAAGCTCGTGCAGCTGAAGTTTTTCACTGAAGTGCCCTCGCCAAGTTTTTCGCTGGCGGGAGGAATGCGCTGAATGGAGGCTGGCGTGAAAGGTGGCCGCAAGGCAATATTATTTTAAAGACTCGGTATTTTGCTTTGGTGGAGTTTTGTTTCCAGTATATGAAAAAGTCATGTGAATTTTGCATTGTACTCTATAATTTATCGGTGCTTATTTAAGCCTTTATAAGTTTTACATTACTTTTTTTTCTCTGATCTTATATTATTTGCTCACACTTATCCATCCAAGCATTTTTTCAACACAGTGTGCGGTTACCTATTTACTTGTGTAATTTTTGTCTTTTTTATTGTTTGTACCTCACAAACTTGAAGTTTCACAAATAATAAGATTCTGAAGTATTGATCAAGAGCTTTGAGCTTACATTTATAATCATAAAGATAAAGAAGGATGGAGAATAATTATAAATTAGATCCTTAAAGACATTAAAAATAGTTAACATAAGCCAAGTTAGATAAATATGCTTTCTTTCCAGGTTTTGTAAAATTGAATTTGTGTTTACAAGAAGCTTTCCCAAGAGTTCCTTCTTCACCGATCTATGAAAATCTTAACCTTGAGCATATAATGTTTACTTGCTTGATATGTAAAATAGAGTGTACTCATACTTTTGTTACAAAAAATTTGATTTTAATTTACTAATTGACCTTGGAATATTTAACCCAGTAACTACCTTGACTGATTTTGTCATAACTAACTCAAATAACATTAAAATTTTTTCAGATTTTGGAGGATTTCAGAAAAACATCTGTTTCCCCCTTGCACCAATTATGAGGCATAAAAATAAGTGGCAATTATAGCAGAAACATTAAAAATTGTATGACAAAAACTTTTAAATCCTACTCAAGGCACAAAAGAATAAATGAAGAAGTATGCCATGTGCTTGAAGAAGGCTCAATATCATAAAGAAAACTGTCCATAAATTAATTTGTAAGCATAATGCAATACCAATGAAAATACCAGCACAAAAATGTTCAGGTGAGGGAGGGGAACGACACAGGTTGATAGAGAAAAATAGGGGAACAAGTTGTTTTGACTAGTTCACATTTAGCCACACCTGAGAGAAGTCCATGGCTAATTAAACCAGGGGTAATATAGTAAGGAGCCTGAAGGTTGCTGGTCCAGGTTTGGTGCAGTATCCGGAGGAATCAGGTTGTATATTCTTTTCTGTTTTGTAACATTTAGTCTGTGACTAAGTCTTCATAGTCACAAGGAATGCACTGCATTCTTCCACATCTATGCATATAGCATCTATAAAGACAATGACGCAGGAATAACAGGGTAGAACAAAGGGCAAAGAAGTGTATGCAAGTTAAGCCTACCCCGTTTTTAGAAAAATTATGACTTTCTAAGGCCTAGTCCAGTTTCTTCCATTTAAATCTTATGAACCAGAAGTAGGTCACGTGACCACAACTCAACTACTGAAGAGTCATGAAGGTTCCAGGACAACGGTTAACGTATGGAATGACCCTCAGGTTGGGTTTGTCTACAGTTTATTTTTGATTAGACTCAGGTATCTTGAGCAGAACTATACACAAGTGTGACTGTGTTCTCATTGTGTCCTATCAAGAAACACAATTTCCATTCATTCCATTCCTAGTGATGTAACTGATCGTTTAAATAAAGTGGTGTCTGCCAAACTTCTCCACTGCAATGTTACTTTTTCCTTTTGTAATTGACAAGTATTTTTTGAAGCAGTTCTTTAAACTCCAAATTCCTCATCAAACTCAAATTATTCATTTTTTATATCAGTATGGACTCATGGTTTCTTTTTTTTTTCCAGTGGATTGATATTTTCAGAGGAACATACATTATTATCAATTTTTATTTTGATGCCCAAATTGCCCCAGGTTTGACCAGTGAGAGCTCCTTCACTGGCTCTCATATTTTACATTTCCTACCCTAGTTTAGATTCAGTCATGTGGAGAATGATATTTGGATAAAATTTTGGCACTAATGGTCCTCATTCCTAAGTGGTGGTCATTATTCCTAGGCAATTTAAATGGATAGAGCTAGGAAATGTGTGTTTTCTAAAGAGAAAAGTAAGTCATGAACTCATGCGGATATTTTCAATTTGATTTTATTTATCTTTGATTTTGTATTTGTGTCACTAATTAAAATTTTGGTTCCTAATGATGTTAACATAACTTTTATCTTTATATTTTCAAATAAATGTGTTAATAATGTTAACAGTACACAACTGAATGCAATTTGATACTTAATTGTGATTATTTTTGTCCCTAATATATGCCACAAGTAATTTATAGTGAAAATATATTTTAAAGTCACTTAAAATGATTTTTCCCAGTGTGGTTATGCCACCACTTTTAATTAGGTTCACTTGTTACTGGTATTTGCTTTACACTTTATGGTTTACTAGGTTTATTTTATTTTATTTTTTATTTAATTATGTAAAAGATTTACATAGCCCAAAATCTAAATGCTAAAAACAGGGACTGTGAATATTTTATCCTTGTTTCAACCTCCCTCCTTTTCCCTATGTAAGCTTATTGTAAAGATTTTGTTTTATCCCTCCATGGTGACTTTTTGAAAATGTGTTTATATGTCATATACATTTATATAATCTTTCTTCATCTGCTCTGTGTCCTCTCCTCCTGTATTTTTGTTACTTAGGGAGGAGTATATGTTTTTTTCTAATTATTCTTTTATTTTTATACTTTTATTTATAAATCCATTCCCGACTTTTATAAACACCATCTGTCACGGACCTCTGACCAGCAGGGTCCACAGCATTGTGGATGAAATGAATAAATGGACACGGACTGCAAGAATCCTGTGGAGAAGAGGGGACAAAACTGGCCACCCTGGAGGAGAAAGTGCGGTTTGCCCCTGCCTGAACAGGCTTTTATTAACTCTAGGTGGATTACATCCAAGAAAGTTATAAATCATTGTGCCAATCATTGCCTTATATGATTATTACTTTTATATAACAGAGAAAAGAATATTATACATGCATGGATGATAAGGATAGCTGATCTAGCCACATCCTGTCCTTGAAAATCAACCCAGAATAGACTCTAAGAAACTGCTTCAAGGTTACACGCTGAACATCTGTTGTTCTCAGCCCAGGATGAGGGAGTCCTTTAGCAGAAAGTGAGCTTTTAAGCTATTATAGAAATGCAGGCCTGGTTCCCCATGGGAAAACCGGTGTGTGGAGTGGGTCCTGCATGCCGCCACACTCCCACTGGTTTCCCAATCTGAGACTGAGCTACATTTACCACCACCAAGAACCCCAGGTTCCCATAATCATCCATCAATTTTTTTTTACTTTGTGCAATAATTAACTAGTAATTTCTTCTTCCCATCTCCCTCCCTCTCCCCAGTATCATTTTAAAGATACTTTGACTCAGTAAATACCTAATATTCTACTTTGCATATGCTGTCCATCTTCTCCCTCTATTTTTAATTGTATTACATCTACATTATGAGAACATATAATAATTACTCACTATTCTTTCATTTTTATCTCCATTATTTTGTTTTCATTCTACTGTTACACATCTTCAATGTCCTTATACCAAAACTTTTCCAGTCTTTTCTTGAGCCTGGGAAAGAACTCATAGGAACAATATCCCTGAGCTCTTGCATGTTTCTAATGGTACTTCTTGAAGCCTTTATGCACGATGGTCAGTTTGGCTAAGTAAAATACTGTGCTTCGTTGTCTTCTGGCATGAAGTGCTGCTGTCAAAAAGTTTGATGCCGTTATCATTTTCTTTCTCTTAAAATTGACTCAATCTTTTTGCCTATATGCTCAAGATATTTTTTTTTTCTTTAAGATCCAGTAGTTTTACTATAATGTGCCTCAGTGCTGGCCATCGTGGGTTGATTTTCCCAAGTACATACTCTGTACTTTTAATGTGTAGATATGTCTGTTTTTAATTAAGAAAAATTTTCTTGAATTATAGCTTTTATTATTTGTTTTGTTCCAGTCTTTTTTTTTTCCCCTTGGATTCCTTTTGTATCTTCCTTGACTCTCTTATATAACTGTCACTTTCAAATCCTCTTTATTCCCATCTTCATTTATGTTTGATTTGTTTCCACTTTTCCCTTTTTCATTCTTTGTTTTCCTTATACTTTACATGATATCTCTTTCTGAAATGTTTTCTTTGATTCTAATTTTCTTTCTAATTCTGTATATGTTTCCCTGTTTCTGCCTATCTCATTTCTGAGCTTTTCTAATTCTGATTTATGTATTTCTCTCATGGATTCTACTTCTTAAATTTCCTGCAGCTCTATTTAAAACATTAGATTACAGTTTTCTTCTACATGATGGCCATATTTTTATGGTATTATACATCATTTCTATCAGTATGATAATCAAATCATTATTCTATTTTTTTCCCCTTACCATATCTTGTATTAGGCTTCACTATAATCCTTTTTTGTTATATGGGTTTTCTCAGACTTTTAGAATGAGCATTTGTGGGGCCAAGATAACTTACTTCCTGGCCCCCATGTGCCTTTTTTTACTGTTGCAGTGACGTGGGAAAAAAATATGCCCTCTTTTTCACTACCTTTCCCTCATGTTTTTATATATCCGTCCTTTGGCACCTCCTCCACTAATATCTGACCTTTTTTCTCCTGACCAATACATGTCCTGTTCCCAGAAGTTTCTTCTCTGTATGGCTTCTACCTTCCCTGAGTGTCTCTGAGAAGTTTGAGGACCTAGGCCACCTCAACATTCTCGTATCTTACTTCAGCCCTTTGTTTTCAGTAACAGATGGGAGCCCGTGAAGACCCACCCAGTTTGGGCAATTCCTCCGCTCTGAGTTCGGTGCCTGGTGTTGAAGTGAGTACTTGTGGCTGATTTCAGGGTCCATAGTTCTTGGGACACTCAGAGGTGCCCTCAATCTCTTCCCCTCATAGTTCTTGAAGTTGTAGGTGTTTTGACCCCTCCCACTCAAGTTCTCCGATCATTGGGATATTTTCTTGCCTAGTCTTGTTTACAGTGTTGCCTTCCTAGTTGCTCTGTGTTTTTGTCGGGAGATTTGAAGAGATGCAAAAACTGCCTCTGCTTAGGATTTTCCTCTCTCGTACAATACTTTGTTTAACTTATGCTTTCTTGTTGGGTTGTACCTTTTATTATCACACAAATATCTCCAAAGAAACTATTTTATATTTCTGGCCTTGAATTGATATTAGTATCACCACTGCTAGTTTTGTTTGTTTGTTCTTTCCTGGTATATCTTTGTCTATATCTTTATTTTCAACATTTTTGTCATTTTATTATAGGCATTTTTTTTTTTTTTTTTTACTGTCTATATAAATGAATGTTGATTTTTTTAATTCACAGGCCAGCACTCAATCCACTGAGCCACACCAGCCAGGGCTTGAATGTTGATTTTTTAACCCTATCTTTTAAGAGAAATAAACATTCACATTTAGTGTAATGACTTCTATACCAAATATTACACTTTTATGCTTATCTTAAATGTTACTCTGTACTATTAATTTTACTTTGTTTTATTTTTAACCCTTTGCTTACTTTCACTGGCTTAGTCAATGTTTCCCACATTGATTTGAAAATCCTACTACATGTTGTAGTTAGGCTACTTGTTATCTTACTGCTCTTCTATAATACGACTGAACATTTCTATCTTCATTATTAAGTAAAAATAATCACTATTCATATATCCTCACCTGGATCATCTATTTGCCCAGCCCTCTCATTCTCATAAAAATTAAGCTTTTTAGACCCCCTTTCTCCACCATCTACAAGGACACACACATACACACTTGAGTTTTCTAAATTTTAAAGTTATTTGTAGGATTTTTTTGTTATTATGTTTTCCCTGTTATACCTGCTTGGCTTCAAAAGTCCTCCCTTAGCATTTATAAACATCATTACTATCTGTTTTTATTTAATTGTTACAAATTTCCTAGCTTACCAAATCTTTCCTTTTCTGATTTCAAAATATGTTTTGCTTTTTTATTATGTAAAAATATAATACATTTCCACAGAAACAATTTTAACTAAACTCTCCCTTGGTCTCCCTCCCCACTTTGCCCATATGTTTGTGTGTCTGTGCACACAGATTTGCTTTTTAATCCGCCAATTTACATTACCACCATTAGCATGACGGTTATAGCCCCAGTTCTTTGTGAATATTGTATAATACCAGTTTTTTTAAGTTTTTGTGAAATAGATTAATGAAATTCAAATGCTATATCACTGCTCTTTCACTGCATTTTCCTGATTACTTTTGAGGTTAGCACCTTTCGACATGCATATTCACTATTTATATTTATTTTGTAAATTGCCTCTTAGACTTTATTTCTATGATCAGCTCTTTCCTGATTCAGGAAATTTTTTATATACGCAATGGGAAAAAGGGTACTAAATTCAAGTTACACTAGGCTGTGATTAACAAAACCGTAAAATGGCTCAATTACTGTAGAAATGTATTTTTTACAATGGCCCATTGTAGATGTTCCTCCCAGTGGATAATTCTGCTCCATGGAGTCATTCAGGAGCCCAGACTGCTTTCATTTTGTGTCTCCATCAGCACCTAGGGTGTTTCTTTTGGCATCCAACCAATGGAAAGGGAAAAAAAGTGTTGGAGAAGCACACCTACTTCTTAAGAAACTTGAGCCCAAAATGCAACAAATTTCGTCTGCTCATAAGACATTGCCAATAACTAGTCACATGGCCACACCCCAATGCACAGGGGATTTGGAGAAAAAAAAAAGTCCCTGGCTTTGCAGCCACTTCCCAGTTAAAAATCCTGACTATGGAAGAGGAAATAGATTTGGTAGACAAGTAGTCAGATCTTCACAGTATGTAACAACATTTTTTTTCCATGTAGATATTTAAAGTCCCAACATCATTTACTGATTTGCTTTATTATTTCCACATTTACTTGAAATGGTACTTCTATTGTGTGCCCATGCATACATCACATCCCAGGTATATGGGGCTGTTTCTGGAGTCTGTCCAATTAATGACCCTATTCCTAATGTCTAACACCCTATTTTAATAGTATGTTACATGCTATGGGAAATTCAGTATCATTTTCGCCACACGTTCATATTCATTTTGCGTTCCATGTTAATTTTAGACATCACTCGGAAGGACTCTTTCCTTTCTCCTCTGTTTCCCCATTGGATGAAAAGATAGACATTTTGTTTAACAAGGAAAAATTGCAAGGTTAGTACTCAGAGTTCCCATCTACCCCACAATCAGTATCCTTTATTATTACTATTTTGCAATAGTGTTGCTAAGGTCCATACTTTATTTAGATTTCCTTAGCTTTAACCTCATGTCCTTTTTGTATGCCAGGACCCCACCCAGTTTATCACATTACACTTAGTCATAATGTCTCCTTAGGCTCCTCATGTCTATAGCAGGTTCTCAGGGTTACCTTGTTTTGATCACTTTGACAGTTCTAAGGAGTATCGATCAGGTGTTTTTGTAGAATGCCCCTCAATTGGGATTTTTCTCATGCTCATCATTGAGGATGTTAACTGGTCACCTGGCTGAGGAAGTACTTGCCAGGGATTTCTTCCCCTTTCCATACTGTAACTCTTTGTAAGGAAGTCACTATGTGCGGTCCATATGTAAGGAGTTCATGCTGCACCTCCTTCAGGGTGGAGTAACTACCTCAATTATTTTGAATTCTTCATAGAATATTTGTCTCTTCTTTATGTATTTATTTATTTATTTATTTATGCAATCATTTATATCAGTATGGATTCATGGATATTTATACTCTCAGTTCAAGTCCAATACTACTTTATTTTCTTATTCAAATTGTTCCATCTTTGGCCATTGGGAGCTCTTTCAGTTGGCTCTTGTGCCCTTTTTACATGTCCTCATCATTACGGAGTCTTGTTTTGTTTTGTTTAATGCTTCCTTACTTTCTGGTGTGACAGATGCGCCAGGATCATCTTTCCTGCCCCAGTTCGACATTTCAATCACTTCTACAAAAACCTCCTCTTTGAGAATGGTGTTAGAAACCTAAGTGTGCAAGATGTGCTCATTGCTACTGAAATGTCCTTCCTTCTAGGCCCCCTTAACTGACAAAGAAAATTATGTTTATTTATTATCCTGTGTGTATGCACATGTCTAGAATATTTCCATATTTGACCATCTGTATCTATATTAAGATAAACATGAGTTCATACTGATATCACCAATTCTGTTTACCACATGGATTGTTCCAGTCTCCTGCCCTTGCTTATCTGTAAATTTCCACTCCATCAGTGAGAAACCTGGCTCTCATCATTCACCAACCATTTACTTAATTATTCAACTCAGGTTTATCAACTACAGAACAAGGCTTATGAAAAGTTACCCTTACTTTTGTTTTACAGACTCCACTAATTTCCAGAGTTACTTAGGTGAGCGCCTTTTTTCCCCTCCCCCTTCAGTGAGGTTGTTTCCTACATTTATAAGTTTTCTTTGTGTGTCCTTCTGCAGTTCATCCTTGAATCCCCACACCTTCTATATAACTTTTTGTTAATTTTGCATACATTAAGGTTCACTTTTGTGCTGTATAGTTCTATGGGTTTTGACAAATGCACAATATCATGTAGATACACCAGTAAAATATTGTAAAGAATTTCACCACCCTGAAGTGTCCCAAATCACTGCCAATCACTGCTCTTTTCACTATAGTTTTGCCTTTTCCAGCATGTCATATAATTGAAATCATATAGCCTTTGTTTTACTGAGCAATGTGAAAGTGAGGTTCATCTGTGTGTTTTTGTGTCTTGATAGGTCATTTCTCTTATCACTGAATAGCATTCCATTGTATGGATGTACCATCACCTCTCCGGTCACCTATCAAAGGACACCCTGGTTACTTTGACTTTGAGGCAATTATAAGTAAAGTTACTATAAACATTCACAAGCAGGTTTTGTGTGGACACAGTTTTCAAATCCATTGGGTAAATACCTAGGAGTGCTATTGCTGAACAGTATGGTGAAACTATGTTTAGCTTTGGAGAAAATGCCAAACTTTATCCTAAAGTGTCTGCACCCTATCAAAAGATGAGTGGATAAAAAAAGCCGTGGTACATATTTATAATCAAATCTTACTTGGCCACGAAAATGAATGATATCTTACCATTTGCAACAAAATGGATGGACCAAGAGGGTATTATGCTAAGTGAAATAAGCCAGTTAGAGAAAGACAAATACCATATGATTTCTTTTATATGTGGAATCTAAAGAACAAAATAATGGACAAACAAAATTGAAGCACACTTACAGAAACAGAGAAGAAACTGAGAGGCCAGAGGGGAGGGGTGTTGGAAGTTGGGGTGAAATAAGGTGATGGGATTAAGAAGTACAAATTAGTAGTAACAAAGTAGGCATAAGGATTTAAGGTAAAGCACAGGGAATATAGTTAACAATATATAATAACTATCTATGGTGCCGGGTGTGTATTTGAATTATCGGAGGGAGCACTTTGTAACCTGTATGAATGTCTACCTTCTGTGCTGTATACTTGAGACTAACGCAGAATAATGTTGAATGCAAACAGTAATAAAAAATAAAAGATGGAAATAAGTAAATAAATAAAGTGTCCACACTACTTTATATTCCCTTTATCACTGATTGAGAGTTCCTGTTCTTCCTCATCCTTGCTAGCAATTGATATAAGTTTGGGAGACTTTAGCGATTCTAAATCGTATGCATAATATCTCATTGTTCTTTTAATTTACAATTCCATAATAACAAATAATGGTAAGAATCTTTTTATATGCTTATTTGCCATCTGTATATCAGATGAAGTGTCTATTCAGCTCTGTTTTCTTATGTTCAGTTTTAAGAGTTCTTTGTATATTTTGAATAAAAATCCTTTATCAGATATGTGTTTTATAAATATTTTCTCCCATTCTGTGGCTTGTCTTTTTATTCTATTGACAATGTCTATTGCAGAGCAGAATTTTTAACTCTAATAAGGTCCAACTTCTTAACTTTTTTCTTTCACAGATTGGGCTTTTGGTGTATATAAAAACTCATCACCAAGCCCAAGGTAACATAGATTTTTTTTCTCCCTATGTTTCCTTCTAAAAATACTTTTTATTTTTACACTTTACATTTATGTTTATAATATATTTTGAGTTAATTTTTGTGAAAAAATGTAAGTCTGTGCCTAGGTTCATTTTTTTGCATGTGCTTGTACAATTGTTCGGTGCCATATATTGAAAAGAGTGTCCTTTCTTCATTGAATTGATTTTGCTCCTTTTTTAGAGATCATTGACTACATTTCTGTGGGTTATTCCTGGACTCTCTATTGTTCCATTGATTCATATGCCTATTTTTCACCAATATCATGCTGTCTTTATTACTGTAGTTTTATAGTAAATCTTGAAATTGGGAAATGTGAGTCTACCACTGTTTTTCAGTATTATGTTAGTGAATTGAGGGTTTTTTTCTTTTCCTATAAAATTTAGAATCAGTTTGTCAATATCTACAAAATTGCTTGCTAAGAATACTTTCACGTGTTTTCTGTAGTCTATATTTTTAGAAAACTAGATGGAGTTTTCCACATATTGAAATATGATATTAAATATGCACATATTAAATATAATTCTTCAAACTAAGCCTAGATATTATGTGCCCCCCAGGGATGTGAACCTCTGAGTATTCATGACTTAGACCTTCCACCACTCAGAAACATCACTTGTTGCTATCACTCTTTTCAAAATTATTGCTCTGGAAGGTATTGAGCTGTCCAAAAAGTTTTGTTTGTTTTTTCCATAAGATGGCTCTAGTAGCACTTAGTTGTCTTTAATTTCATTCAAAACAATTTTGTTAGATTGTATTGTGACAACTGTCACATCAGCATACATTAAAAAAATCAAAATTGTTGAATTTTTGTGTAGCCACTTTAATATTGAAGGTGGAAGAAAATATGCAACATTTTCAGCATATGATGCTTTATTATGTCAAGAAAGGAAAAAATTAACTGAAACAAAAAAAGATTTGTGCAGCATATGGAGAAGGTGCTGTGACTGATCAAACATGTCAAAAGTAGTTTGCAAAGTTTCATACTAGAAATTTCTCACTGGATAATGCTCCATGGTTGGGTAGACAAGTTGAGGTTGATAACGATCAAACCAAGACATTAACTGAGAACAATCAACATTACACCACATGGAAGATAGTTGATATACTCAAAATATCCAAATCAATAAAGTTATTGGTGAAAAATGAAAAAAAATGTCTTATTTTATGGAAAATACTAAACGGACTTTTTGGCCAACCCAATAGTTTGTTAAACAAACACATATAGGACTTAATATCGACTAGGCACTCTTCTGAGTATTTTATAAAAGTTTATTCACTTAGTCCTTAATAACACCCTGTGCTATAGGAGTTACTATTATGTATTCTTCAGATGAGAAACTGAGACATAGAAATGTTAAGTAATTTGCAGAGCCCACATAGCTAGAAAATTATAGAACCACTTTTTAATTCAGATAGTCCCCTGTGTGTGTGCTTAATCACTATTCTACATTGCCTATCAATGATAAATGAGAAACTTCAGCCTCTCGTGAGTCATATCTTGCTTGTTAATGAACGAAATGATCTAACAATAATTTTAACAAAGTAAAACATTCATTTCCTTATTCTACAAACATCCGAGGGGGTGCACCATGTACAAGTCATTCCAGATTTTTTCTTCTAGTTTTTAATAATTACAGAAATGAGCTAATCAACCTTAATCATGCCTAATGAGTTTCACATTATAAAATCCACTTGATGGATTTGCATGATAAAAAATATAATTATGAGTCAGAGAAAAAGCCTTTAAGTTTGATTTATCAGGCTGAAAATTTAAATTATTAGACATTCGTTTGTGTTTGTTCCATTTTAATATGACCACCCTCAACAGATGATTGCATCTAATCTATGTTTCTCCAAGATAATTACTAACACATGTTCTAGAGCGAGGCCCTGGGAGGAGAATGAAGTCTCATTATTAGGGACAAAAATAAATCTTCTCATGCCATTTAGCTATTATATTTCCTTCGTGCAAGTTCTTTGGTGATGACATTTATCACAACAAGGAATCACAGCAGCAAAATGACCACAGCGGCACCTTTTCCTTCTTGAAGGCTACTGCCTATGAAATGCTGCTCTTTAGGCACCAAAGAGTTCATGTTTTCTTCTAAGATTTGACCTCTGTTGTCTATATTAAATATAAAGCTTAGAGATTTTAGAAGTTCATGTTCAGTATTTAGAACTTTAGAGAAAGGTATGTTGTTGACATTGTTTATACATATGACCAGTGACTCACTCCATACCTGAGCAAAAAGGGAAAAGGACTCAAGGACATGGACAACAGTGTAGTAGTGATTGCTGGGGGCAGTAGGGTGTAAGGGGACTAAATGACAATGGAAAAAATACAATAAAGATTAAATTTTTTAAAAAATAACTACTTCAAATGAATGTTCCTCACCCTTCAAGACTGGAATACTTGCTCGCATACCACTTTTCCTTTCCTCTGTCATGTTACTGTATTCCAATAGAGTAAGCTGCTATAACAAAGGGACCCAAAAATACAGTAGCTCAAGTGAGACAGAAGTTAACCTGAGATTGTATAATGGTCTGGCTGTATGAAGGTAGTTAGAGACAGGTGGTGGCACTCCTCCATCATCCCGAGACCCAGGTTCTTTGTTGCTTGGCCAACATCTAAGGCACTGTCCTCATCTACAGTGTGGCCAAGCACCACTATATCTGTACTGCAGCCCACAAGAAGAATGGCCACTAGTGACACGTGGCTACTGAGGATTTCTATCCCTGGTTGGGCGCATATGGGAGGCAGCTGATATCTCTTGCACTCTCTCTCTCTTTCTCTCTCTCTCTCCCCCCTCTCCCTCCATTCCTTCCTCCCCCTCTTCACCTCCCTTCCTCTGTCAGGTGAGGGTAAATAAATAAATCCAGGTTTATTGAGAAACTGAATTTTATAATTTATCCCATTTTAAGTCATTTAATTTAAAATAGGCATATCTGATGAGTGGCTACTAGAGTGTTTCCTCCATTCTCCTACTAAAGAATGCAGATATAGGACATTTCCATCACCGCAGAAAGTTCTATTGAAAAACAATGGTCTAAGAAATTTTATTAGCCCCTTATAACTGCTGATTTCCATAGATTGCTACAATGTGTTGGTTTCTCAGCTGTCAAAGGGAAAACAGAGAGGATGATTACAGTGGTACTAAGCAGGTGCCTTGATAACTTGTCTATTAGAAATGGAAAGAATTTTTAAAATAATCTTGTCCAGTGATTTTAAAGAGGAGGAAATTGAATTCCAAAGAAATGGGTTCTCTTACTCCAGATAACCCCCAAAAAACTCCTGATTTTTCCTCTTCCTTCTTCACATCAGAATAGAATATAATGGAGCAGCATAATATAGAAGTGTGCTACCAATGGATGCACTGAATTCATTCATATCTGCACCAACTAAGCACCTATATGCTAAATGCTCTGCGAGGCCCTGTGGCTATGAGGATCCCTGCCCTCACTGAGCCTAGATTCCAGCAGATAGAAGGAATCTTTCTTTGCCTTTCTTTAATCAGTCTCCTATTTCCAGAAACTCTAAAGATGCATCTCCAATCACTGAGGCCAATAAAATGTTTCCTTTTCATTATTTTGCATGTACTTTATGCATTAAGTTGGATGTCTGAACACAGGTAGAGGTAAACTGAAAGAACAGCGTGACAATTGAGTCGCACCTCATTCAGTCTTCACTGGTCCTCGTACATGGGCAGACATGTAGAGATGATGTACATGGAGCACACGTAGAGAGAGGGGAATAAAGAGCAAAGGATTGAGATTTTTATTTTATTCTCACCTAGGAAATAAATACATTTATGCATTTAAAGTATTAATTTATGGTTTTAATGATTTGCTTATTATGTATTTTTAATTTTACTTATTTTTAAAATCTTGTTTAATAATTTTTATCTTATTTATAAGTCTTATGTTTTGTCTTTGTTAAACTGTTGCCTTTAAACAGTTGTAATAGTAAAATGCAGGTATAACTAATTTTTTTTTTTAAAGATGACTGAAGTGTTACTTTCCAAAAACCTGTGTGTCTTTTGGTTTCCCATGGACATTGAAGATCTTTAATAGCATGCTGATATTTTTATTTTGCTTCAGTTATCCTGTTTTAGAGACTTTCTAATCCTCTGATTCATCAGAGAAGACTGATGAGGAAAGTTGTAAGTTCATTATTTTATTGCAATGAGATTCCAAGAGTGCCTAACTCTTCTTTTCTCCCCCAGTTCAGGACACTGAATGACTGGGTTCAAACAACTTTTATTCATTTATTCAACAAACACGTATCAAACATAGAACATGAGCCAGGTACTACATAAAATCTGAGTCTACAAAGATGAAAGCCATTAACCCCATTCTTAAAAGCTCGCCTCAGTCTAGCAGCATAGGCAAATAAGTAAACCAAAATTATTCACTGACATCCTTGCTCTTCCTGAGTGGACCAAGCATATGTAAACATGCTGTTCCTTCAGTGGGAATGCTTTGTTTAAATTATGTAAATATTTACAGTTTCAACAAGACGCACTCAAAAAGTCTTATTTATATTTCTGTTCATTCATTTCCCTATAGGTAATCGTTTTTATTAGCCTTTGGTTATCCTTTTTATAATTTCTTTTTTAAAACCATAAGCACAAAAGGAAGCATACCAGACATTATATTCTTTATGGTGTGATATAGTAGGAAGTACATAATATGGCTGAAAATGCTTTTTTTTTTTTTTTTTTTGCCAAAAACAAAAGACAAAAACATAAATTCAATCCAACGTCTAGATCTAACTAGTTCTTGAGAAGCAGGTTAAGTGACATCGCACAGAAGCGATTGGCTGAATCCAGAATTATACCAGACAAATATTGATAATACGCCCTGGAGATCACTCCATAGCAAGATATATATCTCTCTCTGAT
Organism: Furipterus horrens; assembly: GCF_987537825.1. Classification (NCBI taxonomy): domain Eukaryota; kingdom Metazoa; phylum Chordata; class Mammalia; order Chiroptera; family Furipteridae; genus Furipterus; species Furipterus horrens. Next base: position 73,716,353 of record NW_028327172.1, read on the forward strand.
TCCTTTTTACACCTGCATAGCAGCCTATTACAAGAATGTATTCATTCATTTACAGCCTGTTTTCCACCAAAAATAAGTCCTATTAGAGCAGGTATTTTAGTTTACTTGTGCTTCAGTGCCTAAAACAGTGTCTACCATGAATACATTTTTGCTGAATGAATTTCAAGGCATGTGGTGGCTCTGCTGGAGGAATCCATGGGGTGATTAGGACTGCAGAAGCCAGGGCAGAATGAAGGATGCTCCTAGCTCAGTGTTGAGATTTCTGAAAAGGCTTCCCATAGGCAGTAATCCTAAACTGAATCTTGAACCCCCTCTAAGAGTTAGCAGGGTAACAGATGGGAGGGGGAGGGGGGCTTCTGGAAAGAGCGCAGTGTGACTAAGTGTGCACAGACATGAGAAAACATGGCATATTTAGGAGGTTAAAAACAAAAACAGATGAACCAACTGTCCCTACATCTGACAAATTAGCTAGGGGTGAATTAGAATAATCCCTTCACCTGATATAGCAAACTTGGAAGCAAAGAATCTTTCTTCTTTGAATGGCACTCCTACACCTGACCTTACAAATGGGCTTTTCCCTTGAAAAAATATGCATAGGTTGGAGGTCTAGTACTGCTTAAGTTTGGATACAAGAGGAGTTTCCATCACCATGAATAAAGATGCCTCAGTTATAAGATTATCTCTCACCAAGAGACCAAGGGACTCCCTCCTTTGTTGTCTTTACATCCCATTAAGTAACTCTCTGCATCAGGAGTCTGGGCATGAGTGCTCAATTCTGTTGGCCCATGTGTGGACAAAGGAAGATTGGGGTAGGCAATTTCACTCTCATTTTGCCTCTGACAACTCCGGGATACCTGGAACATACATATCTAAAGAAAGAGATCTGATAGGTAGCTAAACTTATGTGTCTAAGGTAAGAATTTGTAAGAAGCCATATGCTTTTCACTCTTCTAGGATATGACTTTCATCTTTTAAGCTCCAGAGTACGTTTTAAGAAAAAAAAAAAGTGACAGCCTCTTAAAGAATGTCTGATTTGATGCACCTTATTAGGGAGGCTGCTCACTGCACAGCTGGCACATCTCAGGTTGGGTTAACAAGCCAAGACAGAGTTGATTGGCAAGGCAGATGCACCTGCTCACCTATATCTAATAAGGCATCCAGGAGAGCATGTCATTAAATATTGTCTAACCACTCTGGTATGGTTTACACAGAAAATTTGCATCACTGTCAGTCACAAGACTTTGAAAGGTAATTTTATCATTGAGAAAGAAACAGCCCCTCTACTGGAAGAGTAACAGGAAGTAGGCACATCAGGACAGTGAAGACTGGATTTTGATCCTTCTTGCTATTGCTGTGCCCCCACCCCATATGCACTGTAGGGAAAAGACCATCTGCTGTTGTTACAGCTAAAAGCAGAGCTGCCTGCTGTGCCCTGGCTCACCCTTCGAAGCTGCCTGAATCTGCATTCATCTCACAGGCTCTGCTCCGCCCTGTCCCCGCCACCATGGAAAGAAAAGATCAGTGAGGCCTGACTACCACCAATGCTGACATTATTCAATCCCATCCCTCATGAAAGACAGCCAAGGCTCAAAGGATAATGAGATGTTCAAAGATGGGCAGACGAAGGAGCTACACAGCTGCTAGCCCTTCATGGCCTCCCTCACCTCATCTCCTCCCCACCTCACAAATACTCTGCCACAGTCGCAGGGACTCCCTTCTGTTCCTTTCCCACCGAAGGCCTTTGTGCTTGGTGTTCCCTCTGCCAGGAACTCTTACATGACTCAACTTTTGTTCACTTGTGCCTGAGACCAAATGCCCATTCCCTGAGCCTACCCTAACCACACAATCTAATTTCCATACCCTGACACTACTCTGCAATTATTCTATCACATCACTGTTTAATCTTCACTAGAACACTTATTTCTACCTAGCAATTATCTTGATTATTTACTTGCTTATTTGTTTGTGTCCTACAGTATCTCTAGCATCTAGCAAAGTGCCTGGCACATGGGAGCCCAACAGATTGCATGAATAAATGAACTGTCTAAAGAAATATATTAATCTACTTACAGTTTTAAAACACTCTTTTCAGAGGCCCTGGACAGGTATTTCAATTGGTTAGAACGTCGTCCTGATATGCCAAGGTTGTGGGTTTAATCTCTCTCTAGTCAGGGCGCATACAAGAAACAACCAATGAATGCTTAAATAAGTGGAACAATAAATCTCTCTCTCTCTCTCTCTCTCTCTCTCTCTCTCTCTCTCTCTCTCTCTTCCTCCCCCTTTCTCTCAATGAAAAAAATCAATCAATAAAAAAAAACATTTTAAACCCACTCTTCAAACCTCATTTATTAGAATTCATGCTGGTTCTTACAGGACATCAAAAATTATCAGTTCATACTGAATATCTCAAAAAAAAAAACATTTTTTCTACAGCGTGGCTAGCCTGCTAGATAAGAGAACTTGTTTGAAAATATTTAACCCATCAATAGAGTAAGGTTACAGTCTATAGGGGTTAAATTCCATCATCCATGAGTAAGGCAAATGTCAAGCACAGTCAAGATTATTCTTGAAAATTCTTCAGATTTCTCTTAAAATATAAGTACAGGGTCTGGAGAAAAAAAACACATAGTAATATCGTCGTCGTCGGCAGCCGTCCGTCTCGAGAGACGATGGCGTAGCTTCTTGAGAGTCTGTCTGCACCGCCGAGAATGGCTGTGCAGTCCGACTCGGGAGTGACAATCCCTGCCACACTTGTTACAGGTGAAGGCAGATGGCCGTTGTTGCTGCTGTTGACGCTGCTTCCGCCTCGATCTTTTCTGGACCGCCTCCTCGTTGCGTGCAGCCTCTGCGCGTGACGTACCTTGCCTGACCGCGAGCCTCCAGGCTAGGCGGTCGTCTGCTTGAACTTCCCATGTGTTGAGATTGATGGAGCATTGTGTCATGTCCTTTTTGCAGATGTCTTTGAACCGCAGTTTTGGGCGCCCTGTCATCCTCTTGCCTTCTGCTAGCTTGCCGTAGAGGAGGTCTTTGGGGATACGGCCTGCATCCATTCTTTTGACATGGCCGAGCCACCTGAGGCGTCTCTCGCTAAGAACTGCATGCAAACTGCTCATGTTGGCTCGCTTCAGCACCTCGGTGTTGGGGACCTTATCCTGCCAGGCGACATGCAGGACGCATCGCAGGCACCTCATGTGGAAGCTGTTGAGTTTCCTTTCGTGCCTTGCGTAGGTGGTCCACGTCTCACTGCCATAGAGGAGAGTGCTGAGTACGCAGGCTTGGTAGATGCGCAGTCTGGTTTTCTCAGTGAGGCTGGAATTGTTCCACGCTCGCCGGTTCAGTCTGGCCATAACTGTGGCTGCCCTGGCGATTCTCAGGTTGACCTCCAAGTCGACTGACAGAGAGCTCGAGATGGTGGACCCGAGGTAAGTGAAGTCGTTGACAACCTCCAGGGTGTATCCGTCGATGGTGATGCATGGGGGAGTCCCCGTGCCTTGAGCCATAACATTCGTCTTCGTCAGGCTGATGGCTAGTCCAAACTCCTTGCATGCGTGGGAAAGGCAAGTGACTAGCTGCTGGAGTCCCTCTTCGGAGTGTGATGTCAAAGCTGCGTCGTCGGCGAAGAGCATCTCACGGATGAGCACCTCTTTGACTTTGTTCTTGGCTCGTAGACGGGCCAGGTTGTAGAGCTTGCCATCGGATCTGGTGTGAATGAAGACCCCCTCGCTGCAGTCCTTAAAGGCGTATTGGAGGAGCATGGAGAAGAAGATTCCGAACAGCGTAGGCGCGAGGACGCAGCCCTGCTTTACTCCGCTGCTGACTGGGAAGGCCTCAGAGGTTGCGCCGTTGTAGGACACCGTGCTGTGCATGTTGTCGTGAAAGGACATGACCACAGCAAGCAGATGTGGTGGACAGCCAATCTTCCGTAGCAAGCTGAAGAGACCGCTTCGACTGACCAGATCAAACGCCTTCGTAAGGTCGATAAAGGCGAGGTAGAGTGGTTTATGCTGCTCGTGACACTTCTCCTGCAGCTGGCGTAGGGAGAAGATCATGCCCACTGTTGAACGGCCAGCTCTGAAGCCACACTGGGACTCTGGGTAGACGCGGGAAGCAAGGGTCTGCAGGCGGGCAAGAGCGACCCGGGCGAATACTTTGCCGACAACGCTGAGGAGAGAGATGCCCCGGTAGTTGTTGCAGTCGCTGCGGTCTCCTTTGTTCTTGTACATGGTGATAATGTTGGGGTCTCTCATATCCTGGGGGATGTAACCCTCCTTCCAGCAGAGACAGAGTAGATGGTGGAGCGGCTGTAGCAGGACTGGTTTCCCGCTCTTTAGGATTTCTGGAGGGATTCTGTCGCTTCCTGGTGCTTTCCCGCAAGCGAGGCGGTCGATGGCTTTGCCGAGCTCTGCCGCAGTAGGTGGGGTGTCTAGCTCCTCCATGACTGGTAGGTCTGGGATGGCGTTAAGAGCAGTGTCTGTTACGGTGTTCTTCGTTGCGTACAGCTCGAGGTAGTGCTCGGTCCACCACCGCATTTGCTGTTCCTGGTCAGTGATGACCTCACCTGTCTTGGACTTAAGGGGGGCGATCTTGGAGGGGATTGGGCCTGTTGCCTTCTTGATACCCTCATACATTCCTCGTGCGTTGCCTATATCGGCGGCTTCCTGAATGCTTCTGCACAGGTTTAGCCAATAGGTGTTGGCACAGTGGCGGGAGGTCTTCTGGACTTTGTTCCTGGCAGCCCGTAGAGCTTGAAGTGTACTGGGAGTGGGCGTGACCTTGTAAGCCAGTAGGGCCTTCCTCTTAGCCTCGATCACGGGTTCCATTTCTTCCCAGTGAGCCTCGTACCAGTCAGCGTTCTTCCGCTCTTTCTTCCCGTAAGCAATAATGGCGGAGTTGTATATGGCGTTGCGGAGACGTGGCCAATTGGATTCGATAATGTCATCTGCCGCCACTCCCTCGCCGAGTGCATCTTCCATCTTGTTGATGAATTGCTGGGTCTTAACTGGGTTGCTGGCACAACTGGTGTTGATGCGTGGGCGACCCTTCATCTTGGAGTGGTGCAACCTCTTCGGCATTATGCGCACCTTGCTTACCACGAGGGCATGGTCCGTGTCGCAGTCTGCACTGTGGTAGCTGCGGGTGAGGAGGGTGCTGCCAATATCCGTTCTTCTGGTGATGACGAGGTCAAGCTGGTGCCAATGGCGGGAGCGGGGGTGCCTCCATGACACCTGGTGGATCTCTTTGCACTTGAAGAATGTGTTTGTCACGCACAGGCCGTGGTGACACGAAAGCTCAAGCAGTCGCTGACCATTCTCATTGATCTTTCCTCTCCCAAAGTTTCCAAGGCAGGTGGGCCAGGCCATGTGGTTGGCTCCTACTCTTGCGTTGAAGTCTCCAAGGAGATAGAGAGCGTTACTTCTGGGGATCTTGGATAACGCTTCATCCAATGCATGGTAGAACTGTTCTTTCTCTTCAATGGTGGCGCAGAGGGTTGGGGCGTACGCGCTAAGAATGCTGACTGGGCCGAAAGTTGTTGACAATCGGAGGGTAAGTAATCTCTCTGTGCCTCCTGTGGGTGGCTCTATGGAGTTAACAAGCGTGTTCTTCACAGCGAACCCAACACCGTGCTGTCTTGGTTGGTCCGGAGACTTCCCTTGCCAGTAGAAGGTGTAGTTGGTTTCTCTGATAGTTCCGTTGTCGGCGAACCGGGTCTCCTGTAGAGCCGCAATGTCGATGTTTAGTCGTGCCAGTTCCCTATCGATGACAGCGGTTTTCCTGGCACCATTGATCCACGGAAGGTCTGCAGTAAGTCCGGGGCACATGGTCCTGATGTTCCAGCTAGCGAGGCGAAGAGCCGGAGGCTTCTTTCTTGTTGTTTGCTTGGAATTAACTGGTGCGGGTGTTTTGTGGCCCACTTTTTGAGAGGCGCCTCTCTGATCCCCACGCACCCAGTGGGGCAGGCGAGCCATGGCGAGACGGCACCTAATTGGTTGGGGCTGCCCAGCTTGAGGCGGGCGGTAGCTGTCCAGTGAGGTGCGATGACCTCTCCCACCGTCAGAGGAGACCCCTGGCGCTCGTTTCCTTTGCCAATCGGATCAGCTTATAACCGGTATCTGTCTCCTCCCGTGTTGAGTCGACATCTTGCGATGACGCTGGAGTGTCCTCTCCAGTGAAACTGAAGCTACAGAGCCTGGGCAGGGTGATATGGAGGGTCTGCTGTTGCCCATGCAGCAGACCCCCCCTCTTTTCGCAGCTGAAGGATCCAAGGGGAAAGACAGAGTCAATACAGCTTGGCTTCAGGTGCGCCGCAGGAGTTGCCGGTATTGACTACAACGTCAAACCGCCTTAGGGACTCAGGCTCCGGATTTTCTGTCAGGGTTTACTCCCTTAGCCTTTCCCCTGAAAAGGTATGCCGCAAGGCAGCGGAGGTTTTTTGGAGTCAGAGTTTTCCTTCTCTGATTTTAGAGATGTCCTTCCTCTTTCCTCCTTTACAGGAGTAGAGATGGCCCACTTGGCCCACCAGAGGCTCAAAAACAAAGCCAAACAGAAACACAGCTCCCCTCCCCCTCCGCTCCAAGGCGGAAATTGTCAACCCAGGAGAGATGGTCACAGGCAGCAGACGGGCCCCAGGTCCCCGGGCGTGAGGAGGGGCCTCTCGCTGCCTGTAGGTGCTGCCCCCTCCGCCCCGGGGACAACAGGGGCTGGGTGGCTCCCCCGCAAGGCAGGCCGGCCAGTACTCGGGGGAGGATGGGCACCCCACGGGCAGGATGCTGGGCCCTGGAGAGAGGGAGAAGGAGGGATTCTGCCCGGCACACGGCAGGAACCCCGCAGAGCACACGCGCACCCTCACGTGCACACACCAGCGTCCACCTCGGCGCCTCGCTTCTGGCCTCTCATGTAATTGCTTTTTAGCATTAAATGAGTCAACATATGAAAAGCACTTAGAATAATGCTTGGCACAAAATAAAGAATATAAAATTATATCTACTATTGTTATTATCTTCCTTGTTAAAGTAGATATTTTGAGCTCTACATTTAACATTTATTTTAGAATTTGTAAATACAACTTGAAGCTCACTGACAGATATGCCTTGTTTATAAGTTGTCCTGGAATTATATTTTTGGGTGAATTATTTATATCTTCATGTCCTGTTTTTGTACCTGGATTACCTGGTCCTTTGGCATTAGGTTGTGTCTCTACGTGTTATTTCCCAAAGGAACTAAGAATTCTCTCTCATATGAATTAAATCTCTTTTCCATACCTTTGCACTTACATATTGGTTTCTGTCATTTATTTTACAGTGTTTATTTTGACAGAAGAGCATAAAAAGCTGTTGGATTACATAGAAAGTATTTCTGATAACAGTTTCCAGTTCAGTTACCTCACACAGTAAATAAAAGCTAAGGCTATTGGGTGAACATAAAAAAGCACTCAGAATTTGATTCTTTTAGGACCAAGTTTGCTACTGATCTCATGAATGAGGTTATCATACCATCATAAAAAATCCACACTTCAAACTTTCACTTCTTAGCAAAAAAAAAAACAAAAAAAAAACTAATCTCTCTCTCTCTTCACCCAATCTCTCACATACATAAACACACACAAATGCACACATAAAAAAAAAAAAAGGACACTCTGATTTCCGGTCAAGATGGAGGCCTAAACAGAAACACTGCATCTCCTTCCACAACTAAGAAGGAATAAAACCACCTCAAAACAAGAGACAACCAGAAGTTCCAGAAAATTGAGCTGCATGGAAGTCCAACAAACAAAGATATAAAGAAGAAATACTCATCCAGACAGGTAGGAGGGGCAGATCCAGGGCAGAGAGGACGCGGTGTGTAGGTGGCAGCAGTAGCGGCAGTGGCAGGCTGGCAGAAAGTGCAGTCACAGATTTTAAAAAGTCAGGAGGGACACCTGGGGAGCACTCCCAGCACCAAACCAGACTGTGCAGCTCACAGTTCCAGTGCTGGGGAAAAAAACATAGTAATATGCATGTATTAATATGTAATGTGTACAATAACAGGCAACTTCACCAGTACGTTGTGTGTCTTTGAAATTGAAACATCTTGTATGTTTCAGTTTTCCTAGTGAAATTATTAATAGTGCCCCTTTTTATTTTTGAAAGTGTCCCAATTAGGATAATATATCATATGAGCATTCTAGCATTAAACCAATCTTTTCTTTTAATCCTAACCTGAGGATTTTTTAAAATTTTATATATAGAGAGAGGAAGGGGGGGAGAAATCAGTGTGAGAGAGAAACACTGATTGGTTGCCTCTTGTATGTGCCCCAACCAGGGATCAAACCCCCAACCTAAGTATGTGCTGTGACTGAGGATCGCACCCACAAACTTTTGGTGTATGGGACAACACTTCAACCAATTGAGCCACCTGGCCAGGGCTAACATTAAACCAATCTTAATTCTTTTCAACATAAGGCTGCCTCTCTTTAAATAAAAGTAGGGTTCAAGGGGAAACCAAGAGCCTTACTAGCAATGTGCTGAAGTCAGTAACAGATTTAAAAGTCCCTGTCTTCCAGCCACTATTGTAATAATTTAAATGTATTAGTGAGATATTAAATGTACAGGTTCTAAATCCTGACTTCCTCAGTTAAATACTTACTGCCACTTAATAACTGTGTTGGTTTACATAATCTGCTTTAAGCCTTGGTTCCTCATCTGTGAAATGGAAATAATAATAATATATATCTTACAGAACTTCTGTGAGAATTGAGTTAAAACATAAACCTGAAAATGGTGCCTCAAAACTCTTATGTGTTCACTGCATATACCAGCAATAACTATTTTTAATTTCCCTGAAGCCTTATCATACTCTTGTTAAGTACCTGATACCACACTAAATCACTTTTTAAAATATTTATGGCATATGTGCTGGTTAGATGTTATTGCCTTTATACTTACAAGTCAAGTAAAAAACTAAGAAAAGCATTCCTCTGTAAGTTCATCTTGCCAGTACTTCTTCCAAACTGTCATGACCACTGTTTCTGTGGTTTAGCACCAGACAAAGCAGCCAGCCTATATTTTCACCTCCTCTGGTCTGCATTAGTTAAATGCTAATATGTTTAATTTAACTTTAATTGACATATTAATAATTGAATTTAAGGTTAGGGATGTCACCATAATGAACTCTCTTTATTGTCCATTGCTGTAGTAGAATTGCTTTGAAAATATTTTCTCTCCCTCTATCTGATGTAACGTGACTACTGAGAACATTAGAGGTCTGCTACACAATACGTTTGGCTCTACCCAATATTTGGCCGAAGTCTAATTTAGCAGGATATTGGGAGCACTTCGTGGCCTAGGGAATTAGGTGACTACTGTCTCACAGAGAATCTGGTGTTCCTGGGTTGAATCTCGCACAGTGGATGATTTCCTTTCACGTCCCCACTCCATTTGGTGTATCTGCATGACTGGTCCTCTCCACTTTCTAGTTTTCCATCCATTGGGGTACAACTAGGGCTGGATTCGAAGGCTGAAACCTGGACCTGAGCCGATCTCCCCTCCCTGACAGCCTCTTTCCTGGGGCTAGACCCTGCTTTTGTTATCTCACACTATTTTGAAAGGACCTCCCAATCAATATGATTCTGATCCCTACCAGATTACAGAATCCCCATGGTCTTCCCCTTGGCCTGAACCCCTTGGATATTGACACTTGCCCTAATCAGAGCAGGACTGGTTAAACTTCCTTGATCTTGATAATTTAACAATGTTTCTTCTCCATGGAAGTGGCCATATCTTGTGCCCCTGTTAGTTTCTCCAGATCTTGCTGGTATTGACTTGCACTCCCCACTCAACAGAAACACTGACATGTTGTGTGGCAAGGAGTCAAGATAATTGGTCCCTCCCATCTCAGGAGGTTTGAGGCTGCCACTGTTTTGCCAGTTGCTTTCCCAGGTTTGGGATCTGGGATGGCTGAGCCTACAGTCTTCAGTTTTTAGGCTTCTAAGTAAGGAAGGTAAGGAATAACAAACTGTGAATTTCTACTTTCACATGCAAAAACTTCACTGTGTTTTAAGTAGCAATTAACTCTTAATTACCCAGGGTAATGGAAGGGAGTAATGACGTATTTCTATGCAGCATTGCCCTAAATCACATATGCTTTGGAGCATTATTATTTTTCCCAGCAGCAGAAATATTTTGCTAGTTATGTTGAGCTTATAATTTTATTAAAATGAGTCTGCTCTTCCTGAGCATTGTGCTTTATAATTATGTAAGGAGACACCATAAAAGACTGTTTGGTGACTGGAGCCAGTCAGTCTTGGTTTAGATATTTTGATTGGCTGCTTACCACAGAAAAATCCCATGCATATGTTGAAGAGTCAGTGATTGTGACCTTAGACATCAGGCAACAAGATCATTGGTGTGATTAAGGTGCAAGTGGGGCATAATTTGGAGTGAGACATTAAACATGTAGACATATAGGCGGTATAAATGGTGATGGAAGGAGACTTGTCTTGGGGTGGTTATCACACAATACAGTGTGCAGATGGTGTGTTGTGAAATGGTGTACCTGAAACCAGTATAAATTTGTTAACCAATTTCACCCCAATAAATTTCATAAAAAGGAAAAAATGTCTATCTCCAATAAGAGAGAATCCACTCAGCACATAGAACTAGTTTCATTGTTTGGGTCAGGCTTTTACCTTTGGCATAACTGGCAGGTTGCCAATCCAAATGATTTATGGCAAATATTCACTGGTTAATCCAAAGAAGTGACTCAATTACTCCTTAAAATAGTAGCAAGCAAAAAGTGGGTTGTAAAGTCAGCTGCCATCTGAATTCAGGTAGAATTTAGAAAAGACCTGGATTAGCTATATCATTGGAACACTGATTAGCATAACAAGCACAAATAGAGAGTAAAGATTAATTGACCCAAAAAAGAGAAAATCTGTAGCAGCACTATCCAACAGAAATATCCTGTGAGTCACACAGGTCATTTTAAATTTAAAATATAGTAGCTATATTTTGGAAAGTAAAAGAAAAAAACATGCAACTAATTATGAAAACCAAACACTAATAGGAGAATAACCTAAACAGAAAGGAAAAAATTAGAGAATGCATTTATTTAATGACAACATGATGCAATGTTCAGGAACCATGGTTGTGTACTTCATGGTAAATATAATTTTATAGTAAAATAGTTAATCAAAACTTTGAGAGAGGGTGGAGGAGGAGGATAAAGAGCATAAGAAGACAGAGAGGGAGGACAAAAGCTCACATTTACTGAGTGTGTTGTCCATGCCAAGAACTGTGCTAAGCAATTCACGTGTGTTAGTTTTTTCAGTCCTTGCAACAACCCTATAAAAAAGGTACTAGTGTTATTCTCATTTTAGAGATGAGTAATACAGAGGGTTTAAGTTATATAAGAACCCAAGGCAATCTGATTTCAGCAAGAATATTACTACCCATGATTTATTTTCTACTGCCTTTCACAGTAGAAAAGACAATGAAGTTAAGTATAATTTTAGTAAAACATCAAAGAAAAAAACATTTCCTGTAATGATTGAACCCTTTTAATCTTGGTCTTCTGAATGTGATACTTACAGATTGGGTTTACTGAAAGTTAGACGCTGTAATATAAAATATTCAGATAAAATTACTTTTTAACACATATCATAGTTTTACTCAACCTAATAATGAAAAAACCAGCAGGAGGACAAGATCACTTATTGCAGAAGTATGTGGCCAGCTAAAATTTATAGTCTGTTAGGAAAGAATTGCTGGAATAAGATTGTTAAATTAGATACAAAATTGGTTAATTTCCTCCAGGGCAATAAAATTATAATCTTTGGGGTTAGCTTCTCTTTCTGGCCCCCAAAGAAGGAGAGAAACAGGTGGAAATAAGGAAGGAAGGAAGGAAGAGTGGCACTTCAAACTGTAGAGTAACTGACACCGGCTTTATCTTTCTTACATGGGAAGTCTCTTCCAAATACCTGGACTTCTTTCAAGGTCACCAGCTATGCTCTTTTGCCCTTGCTTTCACCCATCAAAGTTCTTGCTAATCTTTTTTCATAGAATTTTCACTACCATTCCTTTCTTTTCCTTGCCAATGCTACCCAACCACTTTTGTTTCTTATCATTTCATTGTGAAAGTCAGTTAAGCAAACAAGTTTTCTGTGTTGTTTAAGATTCAGGAAAACAACTCAAATCACTTTCTATCTCTACTGTGATAGATTATTCACTGAACACCACAAAGACCAATGGAACTCTTATGTCATGAATACCTTGCCCCTTTAAGAAAAGCTTAATACATTTTAACATTTTTAAATCAACTAATACATTTTAAAATTATCTTTAATTTCCACATTTACAGTTGCTCTCTGAAGTATAATTATCTGAACAATATTTAAGAAGCATTTGAGACTTCTGGCCAAGATGGAGGCCTAGACTGACACGCTCCGTCTCCCTCCACAACTAAGAAGGACTACAACTACCGCAAAACCAGAAATAACTAGAAGTTCCAGAAAATAAAGCTACATGGAAGTCCAATGTTTGAAGTTATAAACAAGTGGTCCTCATCCGGACGGGTAGGAGGGGTGAAGCCGGGGCAGAGAGGTCAAGCTGTGCTTGTGGTGGCAGCTGCAGCGATGGGCAGCGGGACAGCGGTAAGCACAGACACCCGTATTTAAGGGGAGGCAAGAAGCGCCTCGGAGCACCCCTGGCTGAAGACCAAACCTGTCAGCTCGCGATTCCAACACCAGGGAAGGCAGACACCCATTGCCTTGGACTGTGAGACCCAGAGAGCATGGAGACAGAGGAGGAGGCTCCCAGTCTCTCAGGGGAGAGTGAACAGCAGGAATCTATCTTGGACCCCCAGCCCCACACAATGCACCACGGTGGGGTGAGAAGGGTGACCCAGTAGTGACAAGTGCATGGGGCTCCGCCCCCTATAGCATAGGATGTGTGACAGCCCTGCCCAGGAAGCAAAGGTAAACAAAAAAACTGACAGGATGGCACGGATCATGATAGAGATCCCAATCATGCAGCTGACCAGACAGCAAATATATGATCTATCAGACCAGAAAATAGATAATCTTTCTAAGGCTCAGTTCAGAGCTATAGTTATAAGAAAGCTTACAGACCTAACAGCAGATCTTAAAGAAGATGGGGAAGGAATGAAGGCTAGTCCTGCTGAAATGAATGAAAACACATACGAAACAAGTGGTGAGGGAAGGAAAACCAGGGATCAAATCAACAAATCAGAACATAGGGAAGGAACAAACAGTCAACCAGTGCAGAAAGAGGAAACAAAAAGTGAGGAAAATGAGGAGAGGCTCAGAAACCTCTGGGACAGCTATAAGCGGGCCAACATCCGAATCATAGGATTGCCAGAAGCTGAAGAAGAACTAGAAATTGAAAAATTATGTGAAAAAATAATGAAGCAGAACTTCCCTAACATGGGAAATGAAATGAAATTATAGGTCCAGGAATCACAGAGAGTTCCAAATAAAGTGAACCAAGGGAGGACCACACCAAGACACATTATAATCAAAATTAAAAAATTAAGGATAAAGAGAGAATCTTAAAAGCAGCAAGAGAGAAGAAGAGAATTACGTACAAAGGGGTCCCAATAAGACTATCAGCTGATTTCTCAAAGGAGACTCTGCAGGCAAGGAGGGACTGGCAAGAAATATTCAAAGGAATGAAAAGCAAAAACCTACAGCCACGATTACTCTATCCAGTCAAGCTGCATTCAGAATAGAAGGGCAGAGAAAGTGCTTCCAGAACAAAGGAAAACTGAAGGAGTTCATCAGATCCAAACCACCGTTGCATGAGATGTTAAAGGGACTTGTTTTGAAGGAGGATCAAAACTATGAACATTAAAATGAAAACGGTATCACAACAACCAACAACAGAAGCTAGGGAATCAAAACAAATGCAAACTAAGTAGGCCACGAGAGTGGAAAAAGAATTATAGGTATGGGGAACATATTGGGGGGAGGTCAGCTGTGAGGGGGAAGGGGGAAAGGAAGGGAGATGGTGCAGGAATTAAGAAGCACAGTAGGAGGGAGTGGAGTAGACAGAAAGATGTTGAGAAGAACTATATGCACAACCAATGGGCATGGACTAAGGGGGAGGACAATTGGAGAGAGGGTCACTGGCTGGAGGGGAACAAAGGGAAAAGAAATTGGGAGAACTGTAAAAGCGTAATCAATAAGACATATTTTAAAAAGAAGCATTTGAAACAATGAAAAGTCACCGAATGTCTTTAATCTGTTAGAACAATGGTTCTCAACCTGTGAGTCACGATCCCTTTGGGGGTCGAATGACCCCTTCACAGGGGTCGCCTAAGACCATTGGAAAACATACATGTAATTACATATTGTTTTTGTGTTTAATCACTATGTTTTAATTATGTTCAATTTGTAACGATGAAAATACATCCTGCGTATCAGATATTTACATTATAATTAATAACAGTAATAAAATTACAGTTATGAAGTAGCAATGAAAATAATTTTATGGTTGGGGGTCACCACAACATGAGGAACTTTATTAAAGGGTCATGGCATTAGGAAGGTTGAGAACCACTGTGTTTGAAGGAAGAAACAGAAGGAAAAGTAAGCCCTCAAATTTCTGAGTGCTATAAGAATATCTTTTCTTTTTAAGTTAGGTGGTTACAGAGCAATTATTATAATGGAAAAGGAACCAAAAATACACAGATATTTACACCTTCTCCTTAACCTTCAATCTAGCTGTCAAGACCCTACAGTGCTTTGAAGCTGCACATCCTCCTTAAAGAAAAAATTCATTTTTGCCTTATTTTTTGTTGAGAGAGTCTTACATGTTTTTGGGTGTTTTTTTTTTTTTTTTTATCATCCATGAACTGCTCTGATAGCTTCCTAACTAGTCTCCTTGAACCCTGTTCTGCCTTCTCTCAGTCCAGCACATTCTACAATATACACCTCTACCAGATTACCCTCCCTGAATTGCTACTTTAGTGTAATCATTCTGCTGCCCAGAAAACTATTAGGACCCCGCTCCAATTATATAAGTTCCACTCTCCTTAACTGGCATGTGAAACTCTTTGTCCTACCCCAACCTCTCCCTCCAGCCTCATCTCCCATTCCCCCTCTTCCCCATACAGACAACACAGTCTAGAATGATTCTCAGTGCAGGTTGCCCATTAGGATCATCTGGGAATGCCTAGGCCCCCATTCTCAGAGAATCTTGTTTAACTGGCCTGGGATGTGGTCCAGACCTCTGTATTTTTAAAATGCTCCCAAGTGATCCTGATGTGCAGTGAGGCAGAGAACCACTGCTCTAGTCAAACCGGACTCATAATATAGGTGTGTGCCTTGTGCTTTCACCTCTTTGTAGTTTCCCCACCATTTTCACCTATTGAAATCCTTGCCCATTCTTCACAGTGTAGCTAAAGCACCACCCTTTCCATGAATTGCTTCCCTGGTTACCTTAGCCAAATGTTTCTCTGCCTTTCTCTCAATTCCTACACCAGTCTTTCCACTTACACAATCTCTTATTGTTATAACTAATCAACTACACAGGGGAACAATTTTTAACATAATTCCTGTTGAGTTCAACTTTTCAGCTGTTTTAGACTTAAATAGGCGTGCTGATTTCAAAACTGCAGTTAGTTTTCTTCTATAACATCCAGATTTCTCTGTATAGCTTGTCTTCTTAAAATTTTGATTTGTTTTCTATTATAGTTGTCCCACTTTTACCCCCATTGCTCCCCCCACCACACCCATCCCTTCTCCCACAGTCAGTCCCACCCCGTTGTCCATATCCATGTGTTATTTATACTAGTTCCTTGACTAGACCCTTTCCTTTCCTTCCTTTTTAAAAAAAATAATTAATTAATTGGGGGGGCTGCTCTGTAACAATTTCCCCCTCTCAGACTTAAAACCCTTTATAATCTTATAAACACAATGGGTGAATGTCTTGTGCTTCTCTAGCTGCTTCAAGCTGGACATGGTCGTCATCCTACCTACCCTTGGGTCCAGAAATCCCTAATAAGAGTGGGGGTGTGGAGAGGAGGGTGACCTTCCCACATGGGGAAGGATCTTGCAGACTCCAGGTCAGTTGGCTGTCCCTGGACGACGGCGTGCTTGGTTTAACAGGCTGGCATCCTTGTTGTATTCTGGGGCAACAGATTTGGCAACAGGGTTAAAAGGCATCATTCAATCCACAACCACTAGATAACAAAAGGCAAGGATTAATTTTTCAATGTCCCACATCAATAAAAAGAAAAGGCTTCTTTGGAGGAAGGTGTACAAGCCACGTCACACCTGTCCAAAGCCCTTTTGCCCACTATACTTAGTTTGGGCTGAGGGGAATATCTTAGGTTTCCCCCCTCTCAGGCCTCTGGGCTCTTTCTGTCCAATCCATTAGGATAGAAAAGAGAAACCAGTTTTAAAGTGAAGCCCACAGACAACCCCATTCTTCACCAACCCAGCCACTTAGTTCAGCCAAACCATTGAGTCTCAGGAGGCAACGATGCAGACAGGATTAAGTGAGGCCTATACTGTACAGCTTATCTTAATGTGACCACTCTAAACTGGATCGAGCCTGGATCAAGGGAAGCATTAGCTCTCCCCTATTGGCTGAAAGCAAACCTCCCTTGAGTGGTGAGGGGTGGGGGATAACCTTGGAGACCAGCGACAGGTTCATACTTGTCTGGGCTATTCAGGTACACATGAGAGTGTGGTGAGAGGTTGTGTGCCACTCTATAGAGTGAATCATATTCCGAAGTGTAGTCTGACTTCTTGTCTGTACATAAGGAGTTAGCAGAATTTTTTTATTTACATACGTACTTATTTCCTTTCCTTCAGATCATGTCTGCCTCTGCTATTTCTTGTCATAAGTGCCTAAACATCCTGATTCACTTTGTTCTATCTGTGGCAGTTTCACCATTCCCAAAGGACAAACATCAGTGCATTTGTCAGGAAAGCCTATTTTGCATATTTTAAAGTAAAACTTGGTGATCAAGATAAGTCTTGGGTCCCTCACGGGGTGTGCAAGCAGTGTGTTGAGAGTTTATGGATGTGGACAAAGGGAAAATGTGATAAATTGCGATTTGGTATACCTACTACTGATTCTAGTTTACCCAGGAACCTGGATTTCCATCAGCCACCACCAGGTAATTCTTTGTGCAGGTGACTGACTTTGTGCTCAAGAGCATTTTCTCTGTAACTGGGAATGTTGCTTCTTAAAACCACATCTGTTGGTTTTCCAGGCCAGTAGGTAATGGGCAGACCAGAGCTTGCTTGGTGTTGGGTGCAAACCTCCCCTCTGTGGGCTGTGACAGGTGTGCTTGTTTGCATTTCTCCTCTGAGAAGCATGGAGGTCACCGGTGGCTTTTCTCATTTCAGAGGGGCTTTGGAGGAACTCGTCTGGCTTGGAGTTTTCAAACCCAATTTCCCCTCCTGAGAGACTGCTCAGTGACATTTTGTTCAGCTAAGAAAATGTTGCAGACCTGGAAAAAACTTTCTGCCTAGATAGAAGCAGGGCCATTTGCTTCTGTGGGAAAAGTTTCCAGGATTTTAAATGATACAATTTCACAACAATGCTGACAATCTGAAGAAGATGTCTTTTTAGTGTAACCCACGATAAAAATTGTCATTTGGCCATTTGGCATCAGTTTCTTATGCTGATCAAATATGTTGACAGTATCCTGGCTTGAGTGTACAAATTTTGTGTAATCCGAGATTACTTGGATCTATTCGTTTCTCAAGCAGGATTTTTATCAAGATTATTTTCTAACTGGAGACATATAGATTTTTTGTTCTTTAAAGGAATCTTCCTTCACCTGGCCTATAATTTTCCACCTATCAAATCGGCAAAATTCAGAGATCCAAGATGGCGGAGGAGTAAGTGGAAGCTACACTAACCTCCTCCCAGGACCAGTCTGGATTTACAACTTAATTTTGGAGAAATCATCTGGAATAACCAACGGAACACTAGCTGGAAAGAAGTCTTATAACCACGGAGAGACAGAAAAGGCCGCTACATCACAACGTGACCGGTAGGGAGTGCGGAGACGCGGAAGGGCTGGCTGGGCTCACACGGGTGGCTGCTGAAGGGACTGAGAAACAGCTCAGCAGCCGGGGATTCCCCCTGAGAAGGGCAGGGTCTAAACCCCCAGCTGGGCTTCCCAGCCTACAGCGACAGAGTGGAAAGTAAAATAGTATCAGCTGTGAAAAGCGAAAAGCCACAGGCTTTCTTGCTAGCCGGAGAGAAACAGCAGGAGAAAAAGAGCTCTTAAGTGGATCACATACGAAAATATTTTGGCCACCACTTACCCTGGGCTCAAGCAGAGGGAAGGCAGAGAGGACTGGAGACACTTGGGGAGAATTTGGCACGGTGGCTTTGAGGGGAGAACTGGAGGAGCAGCTGACTGGGTCCCAGTGCTGACTCATCCCCAGTACTGCGGGTAGACCATTCCCCTCCAAGTGGCGTCAGCCTGAGGGGAAGCAAAAGCCCTGCCTACAGGAATTAAGCTGCCACACCCACAGTCCTTAAGCCTGACAGCTAATCACAGATTGAATAGATTAACAATCAAAGAAGACAGACAACAGCAGTAGATCCCTGGAAGTCTCCAACAGGCTGACTAGGGCCAGACTGGTACATGATCTGACGCCACCAGAGGCAGATCCAGGAAGTGCAGATCATTCCAAGAAGCACCAACAAACAATAGGAGTCAAAAAAATGGGGAGACAGAGAAACAACCTCCCATCAAAAGGAAAGGTAGAATCCCCAGAAAGAGTGCTAAATGAAATAGAGGGGAGTGAACTATCAGATATGGAATTCAAAACATGGATTATGGAAAAGCTGAATGAGCTCAGCGGAAACTTCAAAGAACTCCAGAAAAACTACAAGGAACTCACAGAAAATTACGTGAGCATGAAAAAGGACATAGAAGCTATCAATAAGAGCCAGGAGGAAATGAAAAATACGATCTCTGAATTGAAGAACACAGTAGAAGGAATTAAAAGCAGGCTAGAGGAAGCAGAAGATCGGATCAGCAAGCTGGAGGACAACCTACACAAAAACTCCCAGACAATGCAACAAAATGAAAAAAGACTGAACAAGACTGAAGAGGTTCTAAGACAGCTGCAGGACAACATGAAACGTAATAATATCCGTATCATAGGAATTCCAGAAGGAGAAGAAGAAGAGCAAGGGATAGAAAACCTCTTTGAAAAACTAATGACAGAAAACTTTCCTAACATGACGAGAGAAAGAGTCACGCAAGTCCAGGAAGCACAGAGGGTCCCAATGAAGATGAACCCCAACAGGCCCACCTCAAGACACATCATAATTAAAATGGCAACATTCAAAGACAAAGAGAGGATCCTAAAAGCAGCAAGAGAAAAACAACTAATAACATACAAGGGTACTCCAATAAGGCTATCATCAGATTTCTCAGCAGAAACACTACAAGCCAGAAGGGAATGGCAAAAAGTATTCCAAGCAATGAAAAACAAAGGCCTACAACCTAGAATACTATACCCAGCAAAGCTCTCATTCAAAATGGAGGGTGAAATAAGGAGCTTCCAAGACAAAAGAAGGCTAAAAGAATACATCTCCACCAAACCAGCAATGCAAGAGATGCTAAAAGGTCTGCTCTAAGAAGATAAAGAAACAGAGAGAGACAGAGAAGAACACGAGTACAAAGGGGAAAAATGACAATGAATAAGTACTTATCGGTAATAACCTTAAATGTAAATGGATTAAACGCTCCAATTAAAAGACATAGGGTAGCTGAATGGATTAGAAAGAATGACCCACATATATGCTGTCTACAAGAGACCCACCTTAGAACAAAAGATCTACACAGACTGAAAGTAAAGGGATGGAAAAATGTATTCCAAGCAAATGGACATGAAAAAAAAGCTGGGGTAGCAATACTTGTATCAGACAAAACAGATTTCACAGCAAAGTCCATAAAAAGAGACAAAGAAGGGCATTTCATAATACTTAAGGGAAAAATCCATCAAGAAGATATAACCCTTATAAATATATATGCACCAAACTTAGGAGCACCCAAATATGTAAGGAAACTTTTGAAAGACTCCAAGAAAGATATAGACAACAACACACTCATAGTAGGGGACTTTAACACCCCATTGTCAACAATGGACAGATCTTCGAAGCAAAGAAACACCAAAGATATGGAGGCACTGAACAACACTCTAGATCAAATGGACTTAGTCGATATATATAGAAGTTTTCACCCCAAAGAAGCAAAATATACATACTTCTCAAGTGCACATGGAACATTTTCAAAGATAGACCACATGGTAGGACACAAAACAAGCCTTAACAAATTCAAGAAAATTGAAATTATATCAAGCATCTTCTCAGATCACAATGGCTTAAAATTGGAAATCAACCTCAAGGAAAAAATTCAAAAACATTTAAACTCATGGAGAATGAATAACATGCTATTAAATAATGAATGGGTTAACAATGACATCAAGGAAGAAATCAAAAAGTTTCTGGAAACTAATGATAATGAACACACAACAACCCAAAACCTACGGGATACAGCGAAAGCAGTCCTAAGAGGAAAGTTCATAGCAATACAGGCCTACCTAAAAAAGTTAGAGGAATATCTAATAAAAAATTTAACCCTACAGCTACAAGATCTAGAGGAAGAACAACAAGCAAAGCCCAGATCAAGTAGAAGGAAGGAAATCATCAAGATCAGAGCAGAATTAAATGACATAGAGTCTAAACTAACAATTCAAAAGATCAACAAAAGTAGGAGCTGGTTCTTTGAAAAAATAAACAAAATTGACAAGCCTTTAAGCAGGCTCATCAAGAAAAAAAGAGAGAGGACCCAAATAAATAAAATCAGAAATGAAAGAGGAGAAATCACAACTGATACCACAGAAATACAAAGGATTATAAGAAATTATTATGAACAACTGTATGGCAAGAAATTTGACAACCTAGAGGAAATGGACAGATTCCTGGAAACCTATAGTCTTCCCAAACTGAATCAAGAAGAAGCAGAAAGTCTGAATAGACCAATAACAGCTAGTGAAATTGAAGCAATAATCAAAAAACTCCCAGCACACAAAAGCCCTGGACCGGATGGCTTCACAAGTGAATTCTACAAAACATTTAGGAAAGAACTAACTCCTATCCTTCTCAGACTATTCCAAAAGATACAAGAAGAGGGAAGACTGCCAAACTCATTCTATGAAGCCAGTATAACCCTAATTCCAAAACCAGGTCAAGACACAACAAAGAAAGAAAACTACAGGCCAATATCGCTGATGAACATAGATGCTAAAATCCTCAACAAAATATTGGCAAACCGGATCCAGCAACACATTAGAAAGATCATACACCACGATCAAGTAGGATTCATCCCAGGGATGCAAGGATGGTTTAACATTCGTAAATCAATAAACGTAATACACCACATAAACAAAATGAAAGACAAAAACCACATGATCATATCAATAGATGCAGAAAAAGCATTTGATAAAGTACAACACCCATTTATGATAAAAACTCTCAGCAAAATGGGAATAGAGGGAGAATACCTCAACATAATAAAGGCCATATATGAGAAACCTGAAGCCAACATCATACTCAATGGGCAAAAACTGAGAGCATTCCCCCTGAGATCAGGAACAAGACAAGGATGTCCGCTCTCCCCTCTCCTATTCAACATAGTCTTGGAAGTTCTAGCCACCGCAATCAGACAAGAAAGAGAAATAAAAGGCATCCAAATTGGAAAAGAGGAAGTAAAACTGTCATTATTTGCAGATGACATGATAGTGTACATAGAAAACCCTATAGACTCCACAAAAAAACTACTCGACCTAATAAGTGAATTCGGCAAAATAGCAGGATACAAAGTCAATATTAAGAAATCAAAGGCATTTTTATACACCAACAATAAAAACTCAGAGATAGAAACTGAAAGAAAAATTCAATTTACCATAGCAACAAGAAAAATAAAATACCTAGGAATAAACTTAACCAAGGAGGTAAAAGACCTGTACTCAGAAAACTACATAACATTGAAGAAAGAAATTAAAGAAGATACAAATAAATGGAAGCATATACCATGCTCATGGATGGGAAGAATCAACATCATTAAAATGTCCATACTACCCAAAGCAATTTATAGATTCAATGCAATCCCTATTAAAATACCAGCAACATATTTCACAGACCTAGAACAAATACTTCAAAAATTTATATGGAACCAAAAAAGAGCCCGAATAGCCACAGCAATTTTGAGGAAGAAGAACACAGTAGGAGGAATCACAATACCTGATATCAAACTATACTACAAGGCCACGGTAATCAAAACAGTCTGGTACTGGCATAAAAACAGACATATAGATCAATGGAACAGAATAGAGAGCCCAGAAATAAACCCAGGTTCATATGGTCAACTAATATTTGACAAAGGGGGAAAGAACATCAAATGGAGTGAAAAGAGCCTCTTCAACAAATGGTGTTGGGAGAACTGGACAGGGACATGCAAAAAAATGAAACTAGACCACCAACTTACACCATACACCAGAATAAACTCAAAATGGATCAAAGACTTAAATGTAAGCCGTGATACCATAAAAGTCCTAGAGGAAAAAATAGGCAGGAAAATTTCAGATATCCCACGTAGCAACATTTTCACTGATATATCTCCTAAGGCAAGGGAAATAAAGGAAAGAATAAACAAATGGGACTACATCAAACTAAAAAGTTTCTGCTCAGCTAAAGAAAACATCAGCAAGATGCAAAGGAAACCAACCATATGGGAAAATATATTCGCCAATGACATCTCAGACAAGGGATTGATCTCCAAAATATATAAAGAACTCATACGACTCAACACCAAGAAGACAGACAACCCAATTAAAAAATGGGCAAAGGACCTGAACAAACACTTCTCCAAAGAAGACATACAGAGGGCCCATAGACATATGAAAATATGCTCAACATCACTAGCCATCAGAGAGATGCAAATAAAAACCACAATGAGATACCACCTCACACCAGTCAGAATGGCCATAATCAACAAATCAACAAACAACTTGTGCTGGAGAGGATGCGGAGAAACGGGAACCCTGGTGCATTGCTGGTGGGAATGCAGACTGGTGCAGCCACTATGGAAAACAGTTTGGAATTTCCTCAAAAAACTAAAAATGGAACTGCCTTTTGAACCAGCAATTCCATTACTGGGATTATATCCGAAAAATCCTGAAACACCAATTCAAAAGAACCTATGCACTCCAATGTTCATAGCAGCACTATTTACAATAGCCAAGTGCTGGAAACAACCTAAATGCCCATCTGTAGATGAGTGGATCAAAAAACTGTGGTACATTTACACAATGGAGTTCTATGTAGCAGAAAGAAAGAAGGAACTTCTACCATTTGCAACAACATGGATGGAACTAGAGAGAATTATGCTTAGCGAAATAAGCCAGGCAACGAAAGAAAAATACGTTATGCTGTCACCTATTACAGGAAACTAATGAACAACACAAACAAATGAGCAAAATTGAACCAGAGGTATGTAAACAAGGAGTAGACTAACAGTAACAAGGGGGGAGGGGGGAGGGAGAAAAGGGGGTAAGAAGGGGAAGTGTAAAATCAAAGAACATGTATAAATGACCCACAGACATGGGCAACTGAGTGGGGACTAAATGTGGGGGAAGGGAGGGGCAGGATACAGGGAAGCAAGAGGGGAAAAAAAAAAAAAGTGAGACAACTGTAATGGAAAAACAAACAAAAAAATTTTTTTTAGTGGGGGAAAATGAAAACATGAAGAATGGAAATGCCAGTTCAGTGAATATTAGGACAAAGATTTTCCTTCACGTTGTATATTTTTCTCCCTATTTGATCTCTCCAGAGTTTGGCATTCTAAACAAGTAAGTAATGATTTAAGTTTCTTTGCATAGACCTAATAAGACCAGTTGTTAATAGAGGTTCCTTTTTCTGAACAAGCCTTTGACTGGAATGTCAAGCCTAAAGGAGACATGCTTGGGCTCATGTTGTTACCAAAAAGCCCTAAGGAACTGGGAATGACTTTCAAAGGTAATAAAAGCCCGCGAAATAAAAGGCCTGCTGCCATGGTTGGTTGTGAGGTCCACAGCAATCTCTCCAGGGAAGGAACGAAGGTTGTTTTCCTGAAAGATGGCTAGAAGGGACCTTAAGGCACAATGGAAAACCAGAAAGACTTGGAAAGGACAGGTGTGTACAGGCAAAGATGAATGCCAGATATGTGGCCCAGCTTCTGTGCACTGAAGAGCAGACTGAGGGCCACCCTAAATGTTCCTTGGGTAAGTTCCAGCAAAACAGAACTAAAGATCATAAGTGATCATTTGCTGCTCTTGTTATGCTTATGCAAATGAACAGGATAAATTAAAAATGGACTTAATGTAGTCCCTTTAAAGACAAGGAGAGTAATCTTAGGGAGAAAAATCAGTATTCAAGGAAAATCACAATGATCAGTGGCAGACTGTAAAGTAGGGCAGCTAACCGTCTTTAAAGTTTCTTCTCATTTAAAAAATGGTTTCACTTGAAAATTAAACCATATCTGTGATATCACCAAAGAGATTCAAGTTGCAGGCAAGTAGAATGTCAAGTGCCTTGCAACTGTATGTCTTCCCAATAAGACAGTCTTACAGATTTAGAGACTTTTTTGTTGGTTATGTTACATAAATTAACATGTGTTTTCTGTTTTCAAAGGGCATAAGCCTATGACCGCATTACCTGAGTGATTGTCTGTACGCATAAGCCTCACTTAATCCTCTCTGCAGCGCTGCCTCCGGAGACTCAACAGTTTGGCTGAACTAAATGGCTGAGTTGGTGAAGAATGGGGTGGTCTGTGGGCTTCACTTTAAAACTGAATTCTCTTTTCTATCCTAATGGCTTGGACAGAAAGGGCCCAGAGGTCTGAGAGGGGGGAAACATAAACTATTTCCCTCAGCCCAAACTAAATAAAATGGGCAAAAGGGTTTTGGACAGGAGAGATGTGCCTAGCACACCTTCCTCCAAAGAAGCCCTTTTTTTTTTTTTTTTTTTCTCCTAATGTGGAACATTGAAAAATTAATCCCTGCCTTTTGCCACCTAGTAGTTATGGATTGAATGATGCTTTTTAACCCTTTTTGCCAAATCTGTTGCCCCCAGAACACAACAAGGATGCCAGCCTGCTAAACCAAGCACGCCGTTGTCCGGAGACAGCCAACTGACCTGGAGTCTGCACAATCCTTCCCCATGTGGGAAGGCCACCCTCCCCTCCACACCCCCACTGTTATTAGGGATTTCTGGACCCAAGGGTAGGTAGGACGACGACCATGTCCAGCTTGAAGCAGCTAGAGGAGCTTGAGACCTTCGCCCATTGTCCTTTACAAGATTACAAAGGGTCTTAATATCTGAGAGGGAGGGATAGTTATTTTTTACGAACCATGGGTATGGACTTGGGGGGGGGGGATGCTGGGGGAGGGAGATACTGGGTGGAGGGGAGTAAAGGGGAAAAAATTGGAACTACTGTAACAACATAATCAATAAAATATACTTAAAAAAAAAATCGGCAAAATTCATCTTAGCTAGTATGGCTCAGTGGTTTGAGCGCTGACCTGTGAACAGAAAGGTCACTGGTTCAGTTTCCAATCAGGGCATATGCCTGGTGGAAGATCATATCCCCGGTTGGGGATATCCCTATCAATGTTTCTCCTGCAAATTGATGTTTCTCTCCCTTTCTTTCTCCCTCCCTACATGCTTTCAAAAAATAAATACACAAGATTTAAAAAACAAATTGGCAAAATCCAACATTTTTATAATAAATTCAGATGGGGAGTTATTTTCATATTGCTGGTGGGATTATAAATCAGTATGAATTCTTCGATGGGTAATATGAAAATATCAAAGAAATTTACACATATGCCTTCCCTTCGAGCCAGAAATTTCTCACTTTGGAGTTAGGGTTCCTAATATATTACTAATGTATTTGCAAATTTATAGACATAGATGCATATTTTTATAATAGCTAAGGATTGGTGTATTAGTTACCTATTGCTGCAAAATTTAGTGGCTTAAAATAATGTACATTTATTATCTCAGTTTCCATATGTAAGAATCTGGAAACAGCTTGGCTGGGTCCTCTGATTTACTGTCTCTCACCAGGCTGCCATCAAGATGTCATCCTAGAATTCAGTCTCATCTGAAGCCTCAATTGGGGAAGTCCGCTTCTAAGCTATTCAGTGATTGTTGGCAGCGTCAGCTGCTGAAGGGTTGTTGGACTAAGGGCCTCAGTTCCTCATTGACTGTTAGCCAAAGTCTGTCCTTGCCACATGGCCTCTCCCACATGGCAGCTGGCACCAAAGCCTGTTAACCAAGAAGGATATAGAATCTGCAAGCAAAGTTATGAGCTCCAGCCCACATACAAAGGGAGAGGATTATACAAGGGCATTAGTACTGGGAAGCAGGGGTCATTGGGAGCCATTCGCTATCACAATCGAAAACAGCAAGACGTTGGGAACAGGGCATACAGACAAGAGCTGTTGAATTGGTAATACTTTTTAAATGTTAAAATAATGAGAAGATTTTCATTGAAAACTACTCAGTGGTAAACACCTTTTGGTGTTTTAAATATTTTGAACCATGTGAATATATTCCCCATGAAAGTTTTTAAATTAAAAATGTAGTATTTACTTTTTTGGTAGCCTCATCAATCTACAGGAGCTCTCCTGCTTTTATTCTCTGTCTGCATATCCAATTTACTTCCTTAGAGCACGTATCAGAATTTGCAATTATATAATCACTTGTTTATTGTTGGTCCACCTCACAATACTTTTAAGCTTTAGAAAGAGAAGGGCCAGGTCTGTTTCATTCGCTGTTGTATTATCTAGGATCAGGCCAGTGCCTGGCACATACATAGCAGGCATTTAATACTTATGCTGAGTATTGAACAAACCAACGAATGACGCAAGCATAAGAGTGACAATGTGTCCTTTTTAAAACTCAATAGCATGATATAGTTCTTGTCCCATTACTAAACCTCTGTCGTGCCATATTCTTTTACACATATGTGCTTCTTAGAGAATAATTAAATCTGATAACAAGAAGTATAACAGATATAAAATTTCCTTCTCAAACTTTAGCTCTAATACCTTTAATTATGACATTCTTTCAACCAATAATTCTTGATTCCCTACTATGTATCAACAGGGTTCTTATCTAAGTAAGCTTGCATTCTAAAATACAGAAAATAATTCATATACATAAATAAGGTACAAAGGGATAAACTAGAGCACCTCAGACAAAATTATTAAAAAGAAATTATTCTGTGGGAAAGGGAAAGAGCTTTATGAAGATTACATTTAAAGTAGGTCTCAAATAATAGGTCAGATTTGAGTATGTGAAAATAACAGGAAAGGATACCTTGGGAGCAGGAAGAATAAGAATCAGTAAGCAGTTCAGGGAAAATGTGAGGCATGCATGGGAAGGAGCAAATAATTTTGTATGAATGGGGCCCTGGGTGTGAGCCGGGGACCAGAGAGATTTAAGAGGAGGGACCTAGCAGAGAACAGCTCAGAAGAGTCACATGTGTTATAAACAGGGGTTAGGATTTCATTGCTAAAAGTTACTGATGAGTTCAGTTAAAGAGACCAATCTTCAGATTTTATAAAACTGATTTTGGCAGCAGTGTAGATAATGAGAGATGAGGCTTAAGACAAGGGAGAAGAAATCAAAGCGAGAAATATTTAGAAGCCGGAATCAGCAGGGCTTGGTGACCTAAAATGTGAGATAACTGTGAACAGCACAAAGCAGAATCAATTCAGAGTAATAAATTCTGAGGTACAGGCTATATGTGGTATGGAGTTCAGAGCAGAGGATATAATTAATAAGAGTTGGAGAGTCCTAGGAAAATTTTTGAATACCTAGCTAAGAGATTGTGCCTTCTGTATGTCCTGGAGAGGCGGCTGCTTGCTGCTAGGTAAATCACAATTTCAGTGTTAAAGAACTAAGCTTTTTATCCAAATACAAATCAACAATCCAAAATGTGGCTAAATAATTAAATGTTTTGAACTACTCAAATAATACAGTATTTAGCTAGAGTAAACTAAGAAAAAGTATAATGAGTTGGAGATGTATTTTGATAGTTAATTCAGCTGCAAACCAGGAACTAGGGGATGTGTCAATTTGCTCAAGAAATTAAACCAGATCTAAAACAGCAGCTGATTTCCAGGTCAGGCCCTTCTTCCACCTCCCTCGGCCACTGCCAGGACCGGCAGTAGTGGTGGAGAATCGGAATGAGGTGAGGGAGCCCATGGCCATTCTGCTCAAGATTTCAAGGATTCTGAATACTGGCTTAGATATGGAGACTGTCTATTTGTGTATGGCTTTGTGAACAAGGGATTGATCCAGAAGCTTTGTTATTGGCTATTAAGGAACTTCACAAGTCCAGTGAAGCACTAAAGGCTGCTGAAATATGACAAGCTGACTTTCTGGAGAAATCCTGATGAGATGTCAAGCTCTGCAAGAGGATTTGAAGATCGCGTTGTAGTCAAGAATGTAAATGAAACTACTGCATGCAGCAGTGTAGCAACATTTCCTTTTTAAAGGAATTATAAAACCATAGTTTTATAAATCTATGAAGAGGCTTAGAGAGAACTATCAGATGTGTTTATGTCACATCTTACTTTTTAAAGCAGCTCTAATGCTTTGCATTGCAATGCTCAACTTTATGTATTCCTTATTTATAGCTCTACTAGCTTTAATTTTCTAAGCAGTCTGTCAATGTGCACATCTGCTGGTCGGTTGCAGTATAGTGGAACCCATTAGTAGTAATGTGGTAGTCATGACTTGTTGACATTTCCATTATAAACTAATTTTGAATCATTTATGCAAAATAACTGTGGATTTATTTTGCATTGGGCTGAGAGTTGACAAAATTTCAACCACCATTTGTGAACTTTGATTTAGATTCATTATCTATATCAGAATCCTGTTTCTAACATTTTTTAAAATTTTTATTTGATTTTAGAGAGAGGGAGAAAAAGAGAGAGAAAAACATTGATTTGTTGTTCCACTTATTTACGCATTCATTGGTTGATTCTTCTATGTGCACTGACCAGGGATTGAACCCACAACCTTGGTGTATCAGGATGATGCCCTAACCAATTGACTTCTTGGCCAGGGATCAGAAACTTGATTTTTATTGAAGAACAAAAAACCTTTGTTGTAACCTGCTGGTAAACAAAGAATATTTCGTTTATTAAATATAAATATCATCTGGTAGTTAACAGTGTGAACCAGATCAATTTTGAATTGATTGAAAAATTAAACTTTTACAAACTCAGATTATTTGTCATTTGAATAATTTAAATTTGAGCATATTAATTAAGAATAATTTTCTTGCCCTGGCCAGGTGGTTCAGTTGTTTAGAGTATTGTCCCATACACCAAAAGGTTATTGGTTTGATCTCTGATCAGGGCACATACCTAGATTACAGGTTCAATCCCAGTTTGGGCACATATGGGAGGCAACCAATTGATGCTTCTCTCTCACATTGATGATTCTTTCTCCCTTCCTCTATCTCTAAAATCAATAAGCATATCCTCAGATGAGGATTAAAAAAAAAAGGTTTTTCCCCTAAGTTCTATGCTCTGCAACGAGAGCCTTAAAAAATGCCTAAATTCTTTTTCTTTTTATTACATAAAAATAATGTGTGCTTACCAAATATATCTTGAGTAGTTATCTAATAACTCAACAGATAACTAGTGGTTATCTAAGCATTAAACAGGATATGTCATTTAACAAATATGTTACTATTTCCTAAAGGAATAAAAATTTCTAGTCATTAATGGACTAAATAATAGAATATTCCATAATCTAAGATTATTTTTGTGTGTCCCTATTTTTACCCTGATAGTTTAATAAAAGTTTGGTTCAAAATAATATAAGAAAATTTAGGATAGTATTGATTCTGTTTCTATAGCAAAATCTCAATGGAATGTCTTTCCCAAATGTAATACAAATTTAATCTGGTTTTATTTTAGATTTGTTAGCTTCCATTTAAGTGATAGTACAAGCATGTACTCCTTAGCAGCATTTTTTTCTTCTTCAAACTGAAATGATTTTAGAAAGGTTTAATAATATTTAAACAGCAACCCTTTGTACTGGTTTAAAAATCAGTCTTTTGACCATTTTGACTTTTTAAATGCATGGTGCACTGTAAGGTCTATTATTGGGAGAACTGGTTGGGAGACAATAAGCATTTGTGATAATGAGTCATTTATCTGATGACAAAAACCATGTGTTATTTTTTATAAAATCATAGAACACTTTTTCAAGTTCCAAAATTTGTGTATACTTTTTAGGCTACTAAGAGTTAACAGTTTTACTTATGATTTTGTAGATTAAGTTATTTATGTATGAAAACAAAGCAGGGAAATATATTGAGGAGTTATGTTTACAGAGGACTCCTTTAATATGTTACATTTTTTAAATGTAAACATGGATTTTTAATGCATGGTTAAGTGGTATTTAAGGAAACCAAACAAAATAATGATATAATCACAGTGCTCTGCATTTTGTCAATGACAAAATAAAACCATTTTGTGGTTAAATTTTTTTTAATTAAAAAAATAATAAAACAGCAGGTGCAACTGCAGTTACCATATGATTAAGTTTACAATAACCACAGTCATTCTCCAAGATCCATGTTTCTTACACCAGTCAAAAACGTGAATTTATCGGTATATGGTAAGAATCACCACCCTTACATCCTTCAAGTCCCTCATGGTCACAATCATCTCAGCAATCGCTGCAGGAATGTGGTATTGCCTCTGGTTACTGTTTTCCTTAGGGAGGCGGGTAGAGTGGTCTCTACTTGGCATTTCCTACAACAGCCCTTACTCCAGAGAACCAAGCAGGGATTCTGGCAGTTGCTGCGTACGTCTATTCCAATTCTTTACTCTGGAACTAGAAAATAACCACAAGATGGGCCCACTGTAAGAAAACTCATTGATCACCTGACCTCCATAAGTTCCTGCTCTGACTGGTGGAACATGGCGATGTCTTGGATTTCCTGAAATTAGCGTAAAATCACAGCCAGAGTCCAAAGGTCTAATTACTTCATGTTCCCCAATGTACAGTCATCTGTTTAAAGGTTATATGTCCCCTTCAGGAACTTTCTACCTTTGTTCCCCTAAAAACTTGACTTAAGTGATAAGTTAACTTGGTAACTCTGAAATATTTGTAGGTGAAAAATAACCCTTGATTGCACCTGTACTGGACCAAGCTATGAATAAAGTAGAAATACCCAATAATGACACCACAGGTCCGACTAACAACTCTAATTTTTTCTATTTAAATAAAGGAGTTAAAAGAACATATTTGGGTTGCCTTTAGCACCTAGATCAAGGCACTAGGAATACCAATGAACTATCAGTAATCAACTACAGTGATATTAGTAGTTATTTCAGTGCTTAAAAATAATCTTTTGTTGCCAGGTGAAATCCCACTCCTGTTCCCCTCCCCTCTGCCTCCATTGGCATTAATCACTATCTGGCGTGAAGCATTTATTTATTTGTTTCTTTATTGTCTGTCTTTCCTTCTAGAACTTAAGCTCCATGAGGACCAGGGCTTTGTTCTGTTGTCCACTGCTCCCGTCCCGGTGCTTAAAAGAGGAACTGGTACATAGCAGAAATCCAATAAGTATTTGTTGGTGAAATGCATACTAATGTGTGGGTATTATCTGATTGACTAAAATTTTACTGAGCACCTGCTATGTGTCCAGCCCTGTGCTGGTGAGGTGTGATGACAGAGTGGTTATTGTTTACGATTTTATGGAGCTGACAATCACAGATAAAATTTCAGATAACTTTCTACCAAAAAGAATATTCTTTATTAAAATGTTGTATGATTTCTTCACTATGATTCTACATAACTGAATTCATTTAGTAACATTTTATAACAAAAGTTTATCTTCAAAATGCTGTACACTTACCTCAGGATCCTAAATACTTCGTAAACTACTTCAAACACTTCAAAGAAAAAACAGTCCTGTTCCTCCCTATAGGAGCCTACATTTATGGATAAAATGGGGTCAGCAATAGTAGTAAACTAAATGTTTCATAACTAATCTCTACTTCAAATTTCTCTCAGGTATACTCCTTTGGTACTTAACCACAAGTTTTCTCTTTAAAAAAGAAAACAGTTATTCTCCTTTAAAAAGAACAAAAAAAGAATCTGAGCCTTTCCTGTATACGATATGTTCAAAGAGATAATTAGACCTTTTGAAGAATCACACACCAATTCCCCTGATCATGGTAGCTTTGCAGAATGCTGACATTACTCAAAGTCTGGCAGGCAGCTTCCAACTCTCCCTCACAGAACACATGGTAGTAACGATGAAACACAGGACTTGGGCCATGGGTTCCTACTGGACCATGTGACTCAATAGGTTTTTCTTTACCATGGTTTCCCTTAAGATGCCAGGGAACCAGTAAGTCTTGAGAATGAAAAGAAGTCCTGTTAGTGTGAACAGGCAGCTTGGAATTAGCAAATTTCTTTGAAGTATACCTTCCCTTCTGAGAGTCATTAATGGAGGGGACAGAACATGCTGAATCTTGACTGTCCATGTCAGGCATTTGCTCCACAAACAACTCTTGCACTGATGTATCATTGTTGATTTCCTCTCTTTTCTCTTGGCTGGTTCTGTTTTCTCTGAGATATTTGGACTTCTTATTATTATATTCTTGTTCCATTGCCCAAACATAAACGAGTGCCTTCCCACCAGGTCTCAGGAGTCGAACAAGTTCTTGAAGAGCTGCCACTCTGCGCTCCTAGCAAAAAACATGTTGCCATATATCAACCAGGAGGAGACAGAGAAAAAACAGAAATATAACTGACTATAGGACTGTTTTCAATTAAGATAAACAGCTCAGAAAATCTAACAAAATATCTTATATAAAACAAAAAGAAAGGAAAAAAAAGGTAAGGGGAATTTTGTTCTGTGATTGAGGGGCTAAAAAAGTGTTGAAGTAAGGAAAAGGAAACTTTTATCTCTGTTAATAAAATAGAGGTATAGAGGGTTTTCCATGTCATTTTATTTTGAATTCAGTTAAGGTCATAAGGTTTACTGAAACTGCTGGTGACTCCAGCACAGGGTGATGTATACAGTTATTGCTTAGATCAGGAAAGAAATCACTGACACCCAGGAAAAATAAGATTTTTTTCCCCTGTAAAATTATAAAATTCACTTATTTAAAAATTAGGGACATATGTGACTAATTAAAGGCATCAGTACAACAACACCTGAGATCACTTAATAAATGATGCTAAAATAAATAAATAAATAGGCATCAGTGACATACTACTACCAGTTAGGTACCTGACTTTTGAAAAAAGAATAGGAAAAGAGAAAAAAATACAATGGGAAGGAAGTGAGATTCCAATATCAGGGACAAGAGTAGGAGTTGAGAAAGATGGGAAACAAATAGAGAAGAGGCTCAGAGGCTGAGGAGAAGGTGTACTCAAGAGGCACAGAGCTGATGTTCTCTTAAAGTCTTACAGCTAGTAGTTAAAGATGAGCAGACTCCACCTGGGTCTGAAGGATCAAAAGATGGCTGGGTGAAAACTTGCTGTAAAGGACACTTACCAAATACCTTTTTGGGAGACCACACTCTGAAATCAGAAGACCGCTGCTAACTCCCTGAACTCCCGAAATGAGACCTTCACCTCCAGATTGACTACTCTACCTGAGAATCCACCTGTTATCAACTGGGCCTACAACAAGGGCAATGTAGCAAAGGCCAGCTTGGTAGATGGCTTTGAGAAATTTACTGCCCTGAAGATTCCTTCTGTGCCAGATGATAAATATACTGCCCTGGTCTCAGGGGTCCCGAAGCCCTGGGTTGTGGACCACTACTGGTCCATGGCCTGTTAGGCACCAGTCCCAAGCAAAGCTCACCTGAGCTCTGCCTCCTGCCCTCCACCCCCCATGTATTCTATGAAATAGGTCTCTGGTGCCAAAAAGGTTGGGACTACTGCTGGTGGATGTGAAGAACAAGATGATGTGAAAAGTTGTGCTTAGTTTTTGTCTCTCTGAAAGACCATGTTTGAGCAACATGAGAAAGAGCTGGAGAAGATGAAGAACATAACTCCATTTGATCAGATGACTATTGAGGATTTGAATGAAGTCTTCCCAGAAACCAAACTACACAAGAAGAAGTATCCCCACTGGCCTCACAAGCCAATTGAGAATTTACACACTTGAATCTGAGAGAAAGATGTGGCTCTTGTATTATAAACTCTGGACATTAAAAAATAATGATATAGTGAAAAACAATGTAAAGATGAGTAAGACTCAAGGTAAGAAAAAGGCAGAAACATGCAGTAATAAAAGCATAAAGTCCTATTAGGCTTCAATTTAACTAAGTACAAGGAGGACCCCCCAAAACCTGGAATTATCTTCTGGAGGGCAGGACCCTTGTAGTACAGGCTTTCACGGCTAGATGAGCATTCTAGGAATCCATCTGTATCAGTGTACCAGCTGGTGGTGTTGTGAGAGGCTGCATGTGGCTTCAGTGAATATTTTTTGAAGACTCAACATATTTGACTATTTCATGATGGGTGGTTTATGAGCACACCTGCCCACACCATGCTGAGTGTTTAGTAGTTTATGATCAAAAATGGCACGACCCCCATGTCCCACTGTCCCTATTTATCCAATCTCATCCCAAGTGACATTTTTCTGGTTTCTCTGGAGGAAAAAGTCCTCAAAGGGAAACATTTTGCTTCTGTGGAAAAGGTGAAACAAAAACCAACAGAATCACTATAGTCATACCTCTGTACTCATTGGCTTCAGAACTCATCAAACCCTGTACTCATCGCCTTTTGATGAGAAAAAAAAAAGTTTCAGCACTCTGTCCTTGCTCGGGACTTGTCGCACTTGCTAGAACTTGTATGAGTCATGACACCACTCTGCAAGAGAAAATGCTTCATCCCGCATCGCTTGCTTTGGTACTCGTTGGTTTCAGCACTCGTCACAAGTTCCAGAATGAATTAACAATGAGTACCAAGGTACTACTGTAAAAGGCATCAAAATTGACAACTTCCACAACTGTTTGAGTAGTGGAAAAAATGTCTTGTTAGGTGTATTGCATCAAATGGAGAGTACTTTGAAGGTGACTGAAGTTTAAACATGTAAGAATAAACAATTTTTTACAAATAAATTCTGTTTTGGGGGGGTCCTCCCTCGTATAACCCCCATCTAACTCCATTCCACATGCTCTCTTAGCAAACAGTGCAAATTATGACAACAAAAGAATGCAAAGAAAAGAAAAGCTAATGCAGGGTCCAAACCAGTGAAATCTATGAACATTTCCTGCCACTTCAGTTACAAGTTCTTGGAGAGAGAAAGTACGTACTATTGTCGCAAAATGGTGAATAACAGCAATGGAAATGCAGGCATCACAAGACCCACTGCGGATTGGTACTGCCAATGCATCACAGACGAAGGCCTGAAATTGCCTCTCTCTACAAATGTCCACAAGGTTTTGGCTACGATCACAACCAATCTATAATAGAGAAAGAAAGTTATAACATCTTATTTAAATGTCATGAGAAATTAAGGGCAATGAATTTATTCCTTACCATAAAGTTATAAGACAGATTTCATATTCATTGTGAAATGGTCTAAGACCATGATATTATCAGTTCTTACAGCTAGCACAAAGTCAGAATATATAATTCACAGGGCAGCATTTATTACCTTAACAGATATCAAACAGAGCTCAAATTAGTGAATTGAAACAAATGACAGTGGTGGGAGGCCCTAATTGGCATCTAAGTGATCAGCATTCAGAATCTAGATCTCTTTGTAATACCACACACTTAAAAGTGAAAACTATCCCATAAACATAGACAATTAGTCTTTTCAGGTAGCTAAAAATAAAATGATCTAAGGTATCTCTCATTACTATATAAACTACACTCTGATGGCCCAGGTAGCAGAAAAACAGCTGATTTCCTGCTTCTTTATATTTTCAATATGTATTACTTGTACAATCAGAAAATAAAATCCCAAAAGAATAAAAAAGTAAAATAATTTTTCATTTTTAAAGTTACTGATTTTTGTTCTGCTAAACACCTACTATATATAAAGAATAAAGTGCTAAAGTCAAAATTTATAAAATGATATTTCATTAAACCTTTTAGCATAACCAAACCATCCTATGCAGCGAGCGGCATCCTTTCATCTTCCCAAGCAGACGAGGCCTAACATGGGTTGTGCATGTGTCTGGTCCTGTGGGAAGTGTTTGGGGGTTGAGACTGCCTATTTTCTCCCTGGTTTTGTTATTGCTGGTTTATGCACAGTGTTGCTGTTTAGTCTGAACAATGCTGTGTGTGTGTTCAGAAAGAAAAAGAGAAGAGAGAGCATGTATGCGCACAAAGTGCACATGTAAACTGAGGAAAGAATGGGAGTGTTTAAAAAATGTTAAATCACTAGTTAACAAGTATCCCCAAATGTTTCTTTTTAACCCAGTCTCTACGACAGAGAAAACATATGTACAAGTAGATTTCATCAAACAGAAGTAGCCACCTCAAGCTTATATTTATTCACTTATCAATGCAGTGAACATTGATCATTCAGATTCTCTCAATCCACCTAAGAACAAGAATATAAACCTTCATGTCAAAGCAATTCTTACTGAATTAAATCACACTGGCATGACAGTGATACGTAATATAAATTTGCTCAATTTCTAATTGGCATGAAACAACTTCTACATTCTATCCTAGAGCTGCATTAAGTTCTTAGGTTTAATATAAGGTACCAGGCTAGAAGTAAAGTATAGCAATTTACCTTTGACATATTTTAAGACAGAAAAGTACCAAGGGCCCATAATAACAACAGTGGCACAATTCCCAGCCTATTTCTCCTTTTAACAGTTTAAGGTACATAACCGGTTTATTACTTTTATTTATCTCCATCTATATTCTATGCCACTGAGCCAACAGTCACATTATCAAGATAACAATACTACTCAAGTAACATTAGATTTTGATGCTTGCTAGCTTTTTTTACAGTAAAATTCAGTTCATGGAAATAGAAGTTTCAAGTATGTCCAATTCTGACATATTGCTATACTAGCTAAAGGTCAACAGGAAGAAATCCAACTTGCCTATAAAAGAAATCCCCAGAGACAGAGCTCCATAGTTACTCACAGAAGGAAAGTTACTATCTGAGAACCACACATAAAATGGAACAAGGAGAGCAGCAGCCAGACAAAATCAGAACAAACATCCCTTTTCTACATTCCTTTCACCAACAAGAAAGCAGGAGCAATTTTAGTAATAAAGCGCCAGGTCTGATGAAGAGTACCCATGGACCAATGACCTGGCTCATGCTGGGCTCTGTACTTTCATCTTCCATGTAACACAGTTGTATCATCACTATTTTTTCTCTCTCCTTTCTATTTTTAAATTCCCTAAGCTTTTATACCAAGGATAGTGCCAAGTATTTTAAATGCTTCCTAAATAATAGTGTAAAATGTCAACAACAGGACAGAAAATGGCTTATTTACAAATAGATATTAAAAGTCACATACTGCTGTGTGTTGAACAGACATCAATGACATAAAAACACATACTGGTTGGGCTTAAAATGGATAATTATACTCCTATATAATTGTTAAATCTTGAACAAAACATATACATACAATTCTGAAAGTACAGGTAAAAATGAAAAAATATTCAACTGAGTAATCAAAGATGCAAACTAAAACAAGGCTCCATTTTTCTACTGTCAAAGTATCAAAACATTTTAAAGCCAATGTACACCATAGAGAAAACAATGTAATAAAGCTTGCTTTCATAAAGTGTCAGTGACAGTACATACAAACTGGCTCACCCAATTTTAAAAACAATTTGGCAAACCTTTTCTTAAGGAAGATGAAAATGTTCACAACTTTTGACCCAATAATTATTCTTCTGAAAATTTATCCTAAGAAAATAGTCCAAAATATGGAAAAAGCTAAACAATGCTAGTATAATTGCCTTTTACTGAGTACCCACTAAGTATTAAAGTAGATTCTTTGTATTAATGCACTTAACCCTCATAACACGTTGAGTTAGGTATTATTACCACCATTTTACAGATAAGGAAACCTCATCACAAAGAATGTGAGTAATTTGCCCCAAGTTGAGCAATAGTTAAGTGGTGAAGCAAGGACTTATACCTAAGTCTTTCTCACTTCAAAAATCCATGTTCTTCCTTTTTGTCACATTGTCTCTCAATATACGTGTTTATTACAGTGTTGTTTACAATAGCTCCAACTGAACACAACCAAACATCAAACAACATCAATCTCTCAGAATATTATGAAGTCCAGGTATTGTATAAGATGACAAATCAAAAGGGAAATATTAATGAATTATCAAACTGTATGAGAACTCATAACCATATAAAGAATTTATAGGAAAAATACAGAAAAGACATTCCTCACAATAAACTGCTTCATTACAATATTAGGATAGTAGGTGAATACCTTCCCTTTCATTCATTTTCTGAATTGTGGCTATATTATTTTTCTTTATTAAAAATATGTTTTTTTTTAGAGAAACAAGATGGCGGAGGAGTAAGTGGAAGCTACACTAACTTCCTCCTAGAACTAGTCTGGATTTACAACGTAATTTTGGAGAAATCATCTGGAATAACCAACCGAACACCAGCTGGAGAGAAGTCTTATAACCACGGAGAGACAGAAAAGGCCGCTACATCACTACGTGACCGGTAGGGAGTGCGGAGACGCGGAAGGGCTGGCTGGGCTCACACGGGTGGCAGCTGAAGGGACTGAGAAACAGCTCAGCAGCCGGGGATTCCCCCTGAGAAGGGCAGGGTCTAAACCCCCAGCTGGGCTTCCCAGCCTACAGCAACAGAGTGGAAAGTAAAATAGTATCCAGCTGAGAAAAGCGAAAAGCCACAGGGTTTCTTGCTAGCCGGAGAGAAACAGCTGGAGAAAAAGAGCTCTTAAGCGGATTACATACAAAAATATTTTGGCCTTCACTTACCCTGGGCTTGAGCAGAGGGAAAGCAGAGAGGACTGGAGATGCTTGGGGAGAGTTTGGTGTGGTGGCTTTGAGGGGAGAGCTGGGGAAGCGGCCGGCCGGGTCCCAGTGCTGACTCATCCCCACACTGCAGGCAGACCATTCCGGGCCAAGTGGCGTCAGCCTGAGGGGAAGCAAAGGCCCTGCCTACAGGAATTAAGCTGCCACACCCACGGTCCTTAAGCCTGACGGCTAATCACAGATTGAATAGATTAACAACTAAAGAAGTCAGACAAAGGTAGTAGATCCCTGGAAGTCTCCAACAGGCTGCCTAGGCCCAGACTGGTACAGGATCTGACGCCACCAGGGGCAGATCCAGGAAGTGCAGATCATTCTAAGAAGCACCAATAAACAATAGGAGTCACAAAAATGGGGAGACAGAAAAACAACCCCCCATCGAAAGGAAAGGTAGAGTCCCAGAAAGAGTGCTAAATGAAATAGAGGGGAGCCAACTATCAGATATGGAACTGAAAGCATGGATTATGGAGAAGCTCAATGAGCTTAGCGGAAACTACAAAGAACTCCAGAAAAACTACAGTGAACTCCAGAAGAACTATAAGGAACTTACTGAGAATTATACCAGCATCAAAAAGGACATGGAAG
Organism: Furipterus horrens; assembly: GCF_987537825.1. NCBI lineage: Eukaryota > Metazoa > Chordata > Mammalia > Chiroptera > Furipteridae > Furipterus > Furipterus horrens. Next base: position 73,756,036 of record NW_028327172.1, read on the forward strand.
CTATCAATAAGAGCCAGGAGGAAATGAAGAATACAATCTCTGAATTGAAGAACACAGTAGAAGGAATTAAAAGCAAGCTAGAGGAAGAAGAAGATCAGATCAGCAAGCTGGAGGACAATGTAGACAAAAACTCACAGACAGTGCAACAAAATGAAAAAAGACTGAAGGGGCTCTAAGACAGCTGCACGACAACATGAAACGTAATAACATCCGTATCATAGGAATTCCAGAAGGAGAAGAAGAAGAGCAAGGGATAGAAAACCTCTTTGAAAAACTAATGAGAGAAAACTTCCCTAACATGTGGAGAGAAAGAATCATGCAAGTACAGGAAGCACAGAGGGTCCCAATGAAGATGAACCCCAACAGGCCCACTTCAAGACACATCATAATTAAAATGGCAACATTCAAAGACAAAGAGAGAATCCTAAAAGCAGCAAGAGAGAAATAACTAATAACATACAAGGGAGCTCCAATAAGGCTATCATCAGATTTCTCAGCAGAAACACTACAAGCCAGAAGGGAATGGCAAAAAATATTCCAAGCAATGAAAAACAAAGGCCTACAACCAAGAATACTCTACCCAGCAAGGCTCTCATTCAAAATGGAAGGTGAAATAAGGAGTTTCTGAGACAAAACAAGGCTAAAGGAATACATCTCCACCAAACCAGCATTGCAAGAGATGCTAAAGGGTCTGCTTTAAGAAGATGAAGAAACAGAGAGAGACAGAGAGGAACACGAGTACAAAGGGGGAAAATGACAATGAATAAGTACTGAAAGAAAGAAGGAACTTCTACCATTTGCAACAACATGATTGGAACTAGAGAGAATTATGCTTAGCGAAATAAGCCAGGCAACAAAAGAAAATTACCTTATGCTATCACCTGTTACAGGAAACTAATGAACAACACAAACAAATGAGCAAAATTGAACGAGAGGTATGTAAACAAGGAATAAACTAACAGTAACAAAGGGGGAGATGGGAGGGAGAGAAGAGGTAAGAAGGGGAAGGGTCTAGTCAAAGAACATGTATAAATGACCCATGGACATGGACAACTGGGTAGAGACTGAATGTGGAAGAAGGGGGGGGGCAGGGTGCAGGGAAGCAAGAGGGGGAAAAAAGTGAGACAACTGTAATGGAAAAACAAACAAACAGAAAATTTTTCAGTGGGGGGGAAAAAATAAAAATATAAAGAATAGAAATGCAAGTTCAGTGAATATTAGAAGGACAAGAATTTTCCTTCACACTGTATATTTTTCTCCCTATCTGATCCCTCCAGAATTTGGCATTCTAAAGAAGTAAGTAATGACCTAAGTTTCTTTGCATAAAACTAATAAGACCAGTTGTTAATAGAGGTTTGTTTTTTTTTTCTTTTTTAACTAAGACTTTGAATGGAATGTCATGCCTAAAGGAGACATGCTTTGGCTTTGGTTGTTACCAAAAAGCCCTGAGCAACTGGGACTGACTTTCAGAGGTAATAAAAGTCCACGAGATAAAAGGCCTGGTACCTTGGATGGATGAGCGGTACATAGCAATCTTTCCAGGGAAGGAATGAAGGTTGTTTTCCTGAAAGATGGCTAGAAGGGACCTTAAGACACAATGGAAAACCAGGAGGACCTGGGAAAGACAGGTGTTTACAGGCAAGGCTGAATGCCAGGTATGTGGATCTGCTTCTGTGCCTTGAAGGGGAGACTGAAGGTCACCCTAAATGTTCCTTGCGTAAGTTCCAGCAAATCAGAACTAAAGATCATAAGTGATCATTTGCTGCTCTTGTTGTGTTTATGCAAATGAACAGGATAAATTAAAAATGGACTTAATGCAGTCCCTTTAATGACAAGGAGGGTAATCTTAGGGAGAAAAATCACGATTCAAAGAAGATCACAATGCCCAGTGGTAGACTATAAAGTAGTGCAACTAACCGTCTTTAAAGTTTCTTTTCATTTAAAATTTGTTTTCATTTGAAAGTTAAACTATGTCTGTGGCATTATCAAAGATGTTTAATTTACAGGCAAGAAGAATGTCAAATGCCTTGCAACTGGATGTCTTTCCGATAAGACAGTCCTACAGATTTAGAGACTTGTATGTGGGTTATCTTACATAAATTAACATGTGTTTTCCTGTTTTCAAAGGGCATAAGCCTACGATCTCATTACCTGAGTGATTGTCTGTATGTATAGGCCTCACTTAATCCTGTCTGCATTGCTGCCTCCTGAGACTCAATGGTTTGGCTGAACTAAGTGGCTGGGTTGGTGAAGAACGGGGTGGTCTGTGGGCTTCACTTTAAAACTGGTTTCTCTTTTCTATCCTAATGGCTTGGACAGAAAGAGCCCAGAGGCCTGAGAGGGGGAAACCTAAAATATTTCCCTCAGTCCAAACTAAGTATAATGGGCAGAAGGGTTTTGGACAGGTGAGATGTACCTGGCATACCTTCCTCCAAAGAAGCCCTTATTTTCCCTAACGTGGGACATTGAAAAATTAATACCTGTCTTTTGTCATCTAGTGGTTACGGATTGAATGATGTCCTTTAACCCTGTTGCCCCCAGAATACAACAAGGATGCCAGCCTGTTAAACCAAGCATGCCGTTTGTCCAGAGACAGCCAACCAACCTGGAGTCTGCACGATCCTTCCCCTTGTGGGAAGGCCACCCTCCCCTCCACACCCCTACTCTTATTAGGGATTTCTTGACCCACGGGTAGGTAGGACGATGACCATGTCCAGCTTGAAGCAGCTAGAGGAGCTCGAGACCTTTGCCCATTGTCCTTTATAAGATTGTAAAGGGTCTTAAGTCTGAGAGGGAGGGATTGTTATTTTTTATTGTTAAAATATTTAACTAATTAATTAATTATTTTTTAAAAAGAAGAAGAAGAATATATGAAAGGGTGAGGCAGGAGAGCTTGTATGTACGACCCATGGGCATGGACTTGGAGAGGGGATTGTTGGGGAAGGGGGGTGCTGGGTGGAGGGGAGCAAAGGGGAAAAAATTGGAACTATTGTAACAATATAATCAATAAAATATACTTAAAAAATATGTTTTTAAAACTTTTAACAAAACATACAATTATAGGAAATCAGGCTGGTAGCATATAGTTTAAAATACAGACAAACAGGCAAAGGCAGTAAAGTAGAGTAAAAAGCATACTGAAATCCAGATTTAAACTCTGCCTTCAGCAATGACTAGCTGAACAACATAAGAAAGCTACTTAATATCTCAGAGCCTCTTTTTCCTTATCATTAAAATACCTGCTCCTCAGGGTTAATATGAGAATCAAATTTAAAAAACCATATAATAAATATTTTACTAACCATAAAAGTGCTATGCAAATGTTACTTATTATTAGCATATGGAAAAAAGAGCAGACCAAATCCCTTGTCCTGGATTCTAGATATGAAGAGAAATCCATGTACCCTAAAGGTACCTTACTCTGAGTTAAGGCCCACCCATTTTGAGGTTGTCACATTTCCTTCAAGGCTGCAGAACACAGCACTGTGTATGTTCTGGTTTCATGTATTAGGTTGGCCAAAAAGTAGGTTATAGTTTTTCTGTAAAATAAAAGAAACATTTTTTATTTCTCAAATAACTTTATTGATTTGGATATTTTAAGTATGTCAGCCATCTCCCATTATTGGCTTCTAGGGCGTAGAGGCCAGGGATGCTGCTAAACATCTTTCAAAGCATAAGTTAGCCCTACAGCAAAGAATTACTTAGCTAAAACATCAATAGTACCAAGAAACTTCACAAACCACTTTTGACATGTTCGATAAGTCATAGCACATTCTCCATAAACTGCGCAAATCTTCTTTTGCATTTCAGTTGCATTTTTACCTTTCTTGAAATAATAAAGCATAATATGCCAAAATTGTTGCGTATTTTCTTCCATCTTCAATATTAAAATGGCTGCACAAAAATTCAACAATTTTGATAAGCTGTTTTAAAAAAAATACAGGCTGATACAACAGCTATCAGAATATAATCTAACAAAATTGTTTTGAATTAAGTTATAGATGACTAAGCACTACTAGAGCCAACGTATGGAAAAACATAATGGACTTTTTGATCAGCCCAGTAAGAAATTGAATGTGAATTCACAGGTTTGCTCCTACTTTTTTTAGATTTTATTTATTGACTTTTAGAGAGAGGGAAAGAAACAACAATGTAGGAGATAAACATCGATCAGCTGCCTCTCACATGCCTCCCACCAGGGACTTGGCCTGCAACCAGACATGTACCCTGACAGGGAATTGAAATGGCACCTTTCAGTTTGCAGGAGGACACCCAACCCACTGAGCAACACCAGTCAGGGCACTCCTCCCTATTCAACGAACAATTAATAGGCTTCTATTATGTGCCAAGTAAGTGGACAACAAAACAAACATGATTCTTGCCATGTCTGAGAGTACAGGCTGGTATTCCCTGCCACCAAAGCTAGCCTTTAGAGTCTGTCTTGGCAGAGCACCATAGCATATGGACTCTGGAGTTAGAGATAAGATTCTAGTATTTGTCCTGATACCATTTACCCTTGGTAATCAGTTTTCCCATTTGTAAAATCATGGATTATGTATGTAAGAAAACGCAGCACAGCACTAGCACACAGCAGGTATCTGACATTGTTAGTTTCCTTTCTATTCTCTCTTTTACTGGGGTAATTGACAAGTAAAACAAAAAACAAAACACACACACACACATCAAAAAATCAGAAATGTACAGAACAAGTCTATATAAACATATCTCTAATTTTTATAATTATAAATAGGCTTCTGGCACTCTTATTATATTTGTAATCACAACTATTTACAGCAACCAAGAAAGTCCACACCATATATTAAGTAACTGCCTAAGGAACTACATCAAATTAAAAAGGTTCTGCTCAGCTAAAGAGAACATCAGCAAAATGAAAAGTGATCCAACCATATGGGAAAACATATTTGCCAATGATACTTCAGACAAGGGTTCGATCTCCAAAACATATGAAGAATTTATATGATTCAACACCAGGGAGAGAGACAATCCAATTAAAAAATGGGCAAAGGACCTGAACAGACACTTCTCCAAAGAGGACATACAAAGGGCCCACAGGCATATGAAAGGATGCTCGACATCACTAGCCATCAGAGAGAGGCAAATTAAAACCACAATGAGATACCACCTCGCACGATCAGAATGGCCATCACCAATAAAGCAACAAACAACAAGTGCTGGCGAGGATGTGGAGAAACAGGAACCCTACTGCACTGTTGGTGGGAATGCAGACTGGTGCAGCCACTGTGGAAAACAGTATGGAATTTCCTCAAAAAACTAAAAATGGAACTGCCTTTTAACCCAGTGATTGCACTGATGGGATTATACCTGGAGAACCCTGAAACACCAATTCAAAAGAACCTATGCACCCCTATGTTGATGGCAGCATTACTTACAATAGCCAAGTGCTGGAAACAGCCTAAGTGCCCATCTGTAGATGAGTGGATCGAAAAACTGTGGTACATTTACACAATGGAATACTATGCAGCAGAAAGAAGGAAATCCCACCTTTTGCAACATCATGGATGGAACTAGAGTATTATGGTTAGTGAAATAAGCCAGGTGGCAAAAGACAAATACCATATGATCTCACCTAATACAAGAACCTAATGAACAAAACAAACAAACAAGCAAAACAGAACCAGAGACATGGAAACAAGGAACAGACTGACAATGACCAGAGGGGATGGGGGAGAGGGAGAAGGGGACAGAAGGGCATGGGTCTAATCAAGGAACTTGTACAAATGACCCATGGACATGGACAATAGTGTGGGGATTGAGTGTGGGAGAGGGAAAGGAGTGGGGCAGGAGAGAGCAATGGGGGAAAAAATGGGACAACTATAATAGAACAATACAAAAAGAAAAAGAAACATTTGGACTGAATGTGTTTTGAAATTAATACACAGAACAATTACTGTAGAGAAGGAGGTAGGCCATGTACATCTCATCTATTATTGTTACTATTATAAAGGTAGTAAGTCTTCTGGAAAGTATAAAATCTTTGCTTATAAAATTTAACTCTGATAATAAACCAATAGTTAGTTGACAGAAATGAAAAGTAATTGAAAAAGTCTAAAAAAGAAATGGTTCTTAGTCAGAATGTAGAAGTTTTGAATTAAAGAGAAGAGTAAGGTCAGGCATGGCTGAGATCAGATAAGAACAAATTCACCACATGCACTTCTGACAGAAATGAAAAGCAGTTTATAAAACTATTTCCATGAGAGCCGAAGCTGGTATTTTAAAAATTCATTTTGCTAAAGAAATTATATATAAAGTGATATTAGTAATTTTTTAGATTCTGATACTAGGCCATATTTGAATACTTAGAATGTCACAGGTCACATCCCCTCATGAATGCTAAAATGCACATTCTCAGGTTCAAAGATGGCTGCTCAAAATACACTCAAGTATCACGGCTCCATCCAAGGTGGAGCCTCAGCAGCTTAAAAATAACAGGCTTCCCTTTTTTCATAAATAATTCAATTTCTGGTAAAATAAAAACCAGAACTACAACCAGGCATGTAATTTTCACTCATTCACTGAAACAACACTTCCTGAGCCTTCCTTAAAGATCAGACAATGCAGTAGGTTCCAGGAATAATAGGCAGGAAGGAATGCATGCAGACTGCCACTGTTCAAATGAACGTACACAGAGAATGACTGTACTTTCGATTTTCCAATCTTTCTAAGCATATTCCTTCTTGAATCAGCTTCCTTCAGATTTTGGTTCAGTTACCTGTTTATCAAGTAATCATTTTCTCAATAGTAACAGGAAAATTTTATCATTATGACTAAAGCGGTGAGGTTGACTTCTGCTTAGTTTCACTGTCATAAATGAACCTAACTAGATAGAGCCACAGGTTAGCATCAAAAATCTGTAAAAGCAGAACTTACTTGGAAACACTTTTGTATGGTACCTTAAAACACCAGAAGATAGCACCTTGTTTTGAACAGTGCTTAGAGCAGCAGTTCTCAACCTGTGGGTCGCAACCCCTGTGGGGGTCGAACGACCCTTTCACAGGCGTCACCTAAGACCATCGGAAAACACATATATAATTACATATTGTTTTTGTGATTAATCACTATGCTTTAATTATGTTCATATTGTAACAATGAAAATACATCCTGCGTATCAGATATTTACATTACGATTCATAACAGTAGCAAAATTACAGTTATGAAGTAGCAACGAAAATAATTTTATGGTTGGGGGTCACCACAACAGGAGGAACTGTATTAAAGGGTCACGGCATTAGGAAGGTTGAGAACCATTGGCTTAGAGTCATGAGTTTAAGTGACACATGAAAGCTTAACTCACTAGTCCTGGCCAGTGTGGCTCAGTTGGTTGGAGCATCGTCCCATACACCAAAAGGTTGGGGGTTTGAATCCTGGTTAGGCCACATACCTAAGTTGTGGGTTTGATTCACAGTTGGGGCACATGTGGGAAGCAACCAATTAATGTTACTCTCGCTCTCCCTTCACTTCTCTCTAAAATCAATAAAAATATATATTTTAAATTGTTTTTAAAATTAACTGACTAGACCTTATTGTTTTTAAACTAAAATTTATTTGTAAGTGTGATAATAATATACAAATACTAATGTCTAATCTTGATGAAAAGTTATTCTTTTTATCTGAATGGACAAATTATACCTTTCCTCAACTACAGTAGTAACTTTCTTTCTTCATGCAGGTGCATAATATCTAGGATGAGGTAAAAATAAAGTATAAGCAATCTGACATACTACCATAGTCCATGAATGAAACTGCTCTCATTCTCCTTACCTACTCCTATTCTCTAGTCCTTCCTACCCTAATTTTGAGAAAGGGAGGCTCCAGCACTACTGCAGGGAGAACTTCCTACTTGGTAGCACAGCAGGGAAAAAAAAAAAGTGGTCCATAGAAAAGGAAATTAAGCAACTGAAAACAGAAACTTTGGCATCAGACAAAAAGTGGGTTCATATCTTGCATCTTCCATTGTAACCTTGGTCAAATTTTTAAGTCTGCTTGAGCCTTAGCTTCTTCAAAAACAAGACACCAACACATAATAACCTTTTTTTTGTTCTTCTATGAGTAAAAGGACACTAGATTTGAATTTAGAAGGCATGGGTTCATGTTAAATTTATGTTCCCTAATTATATGGCATCAGTGAAATAATATAACTTCTGTGAGTCTCAGTTTCTTCATTTACCAAAAAAAAAAAAAAAAAAGGAAAGAAAGGGAAAAAAATGGGTGTAAATATTTGCTTTATCTTTCTCATACTAGGAGGATCTAAACAAAGAAAATGGTTTCTACAAAAATCCTTTCTAATGTGTAAGAGTTTTTATAAATATATTTTACTGATAAACTAATCTTAGAAAGCAAGGTCTAAAGGGAGAAAATAATACAAACAATGGCATGCCCATAAATTTCTATGGGAATACAAAAGAATGGGAATGTTCATTAATTTTCAAATTGTTAGATATAATTTTTCTGCAACCTAAAAAAACCCCATCGTTATATTATGAGGAGGAAGGTGATAATACCCTTACAAATAAAGTATTGCAGAAATAAAGCCAGAAGCAACAATTACTTGCCATATATAACTCCTCATTTATGCCAAGATACTTTCCATTTCCACATCCAATATCAGCCACTAATGAACCACTTGGCAACCCTTTCAAAAACTCCACAATGTGTGGCCAAGGAGTATGTCTCGTGTTGCTGAAGTGCCCAGCAATCTCTTCATAAACTCGATGGACATATTCTTGCTCCAACAGGGAGGCTTCTTTATCACTCTCTGGAAATGATGGAGGAGGCTCCTTCACCTGGCTGTCACAGACCAATGGGTAACCTAATGAAAAAACAGGCAATATAAACCTTTTATTTTTATCCAAACAATACATACGGTCTCATGCTTTCTTAAAAGGAAAAGAAAATCAATTCAAATTTGGTGATAAGGGGTAAGAAGCCTATAAGTTTTTTTTATTGTCTTTCTATTACAGTTGACCCATTTTTCCCCCACTGCTCCCCCCACCCCGCCACTGTCCACCCCTTCTCCCACAGTCAATCCTAACCTTGTTGTCCATGTCCATGGGTCATTTATACTAGTTCCTTGACCCTTCCCTCTCCCCCCAGTCACTGTTAGTCTGTTCCTTGTTTACATGCCTCTGGTTCAAATTTGCTTGTTTGTTTGTGTTGTTCATTAATTTCCTGTATTAGGTATTATCATATGATATTTTTCTTTGGTTGCCTGGCTTATTTCACTTAGCATAATACTCTCCAGTTCCATCCATGCTATTGTGAAAGATAGGAGTTCTTGCTTTCTTTATGCTGCACAGTATTCCATTGTGTAAATGTACCACAGTTTTTTAATTCACTCATCTACAGATGGGCACTTAAGCTGTTTCCAGCACTTGGCTAATTGTAAATAGCGCCGCTATGAACATAGGGATGCATAGGTTCTTTTGAATTGGTGTTTTGGGATTTTCAGGGAATACTCCCAGCAGCAAAAGGCAGCTCCATTTTTAGTTTCTTGAGAAAATTCCATACTGTTTCCCATAGTGGCTGCACTAGCCTGCATTCCCACCAACAGTGCAGTAGGGTTCCCTTTTCTCCACATCCTCGCCAGCACTTGTTTTTGTTGATTTGTTGATGATGGCAATTCTGACCAGTGTGAAGTGGTATCTCACTGTGGTTTTTATTTGTATCTCTCTGATGGCTGGTGATTTTGAGCATTCTTTCATATGCCTATGGATCCTCTGTATGTCCTCTTCGGAGGAATGTTTGTTCAGGTCCTTTGTCCATTTTTTACTTGGGTTGTCTGTCTTCTTGGTGTAGAGACGTAAAAGTTCTTTATATATTTTGGAAATCAATCCCTTGTCTGAGGTATCACTGGCATATGTTTTCCCATATGGTTGGTTCCTTTTTCATCTTGCTTGCTGATGTTTTCTTTTGCTGAGCAGAAACTCTTTAGTTGGATGTAGTCCCATTGGTTCATTCTTTCCTTTATTTCCCTTGCTTTAAGAGATATATCGGCAAAAATATTGCTATGTGGGATATCTGAAATTTTCCTGCCTATGTTTTCCTCCAGGACTTTTATGGTGTCACAGCTTACATTTAAGTCTTTGATCCATCTTCAGTTTATTCTGGTATGTGGTGTAAGTTGGTTGTCTTTTTTCATTTTTTTTGCATGTCCTTGTCCAGTTCTCCCAACACCATTTGTTGAAGAGGCCCTTCTCACTCCATTTTATGCTCCTTCCCCCTTTGTCAAATATAGACTTGGGTTTATTTCTGGGCTCTCTATTCTCTTCCATTGATCTATATGTCTGTTCTTATGCCAGTACGAGACTGTTTTGATTACAGTGGCTTTGCAGTATAGTATGATATCAGGTATTATGATTCCTCCTACTGTGTTCTTCTTCCTCAAGATTGCTGTGGCTATTCGGAGTCTTTTTTGGTTCCATATAAATTTTTGAACTATTTGTTCTAGGTCTGTGAAATATGTCATTGGTATTTTAATGGGGATTGCATTGAATCTATATATTGCTTTGGGTAGTATGGACATTTTAATGATGTTGATTCCTCCCATCCATGAACATGGTATATGCTTCCATTTACTTGTACAATAAAATCAAAATTATATACTTACTACAGTTACAAGGTGTTTGCCTCACTTTTCTAAATGTAAACGATGTCCGTGTTCCCCTCTTGTTTAAAGTTAAGTCTCCAACATCACCAGTGATAATTCCACTTTTGTGACCCTTAGATGCTTGAACAGTATCATATTTTCTGGGTGTTATTCTAAAAACAACAGTCAAAATAATTTATTTGGCACTGCATTCATAAAAATATCTGAGGTCCTTTAAAAACGTTAAGTAAATAGAGATCTAGAAGAATGTATTACAAATATCTATTGGATTCCCTGAGTTATTAAACACTACAGAGAAAACAAAGAAATAGAAGTCTCTTATCTTTTAAGATGTTATATTCAGGATAATAATATTTAAAAAATATACAGCTAATTAATTATTCAAGAAGGAAAATGGAATAACAATTATTTAATTAATACCAATTCCAAGAAGTGGGGGGGGGGGATGGAACAATGAGGCAAAGAGGAAACACGGTAAATTTAAATCCAATATCAGTAATTATGTTACACGTACTAGGACTAAAAGTCCAATTAAAGAACAAAGGTTTTCAGACTAGATTGAAAAAAATAAAATCCAACTACATGCAGATTACAAAAGATACACCTTAAATATGAGGACAGAGAATACATAGTTGAAAATAAAAAGAAAGAAAAAAGATATACAAAAATACCCACAAATATTTTATAAATACCGAGCAAAATCAAAAGAAAAGTGGCATAGCTCAAACAAAGTAGACTTTAGGGCAAGAAATATTATTAGAGATTTTAAAAAGCGCATTTCATTATGATAACAGGGTTAATCCACCAAAAAGATATAAGAGCCCTAAATATTTGTATACACTAACTAATACCACAGACTCAAAATAAATGAGAAAAGTGAAAAAAAAATCTAACAGAAGTAGACAAATATAAAATCATCATTGGAGTTGCAAATACAACTTTCCTAATACATGAAATCAAGTATCAAGGACATCAATATTAGAAAACAACAAATAATGGAACAAAAAGAGTTCATGATGAACTTTTAAATTTTTTAAAACACAAAGACTAAGAAATAAAAGGAGAGAAGTATGAGCCATTGTGATTATAAGAAAGTTTAAGAGGGTCTTTGGAGTAAGAGCAAATTTTCAAATGGAAAAAAGGAATGATTTGGTAAGGAAATATGGCTCTTGTAGAGTTAAATTTACAATGAGTGAAATGCACAGATCTTAATCGAGTATACAGTTCAATGACTTCTGACAACTGTATACAACCATGTAACCACCACCTCAATCAAGATAAAGAGCATTTCCATCACCCCAAAAAATTCCTGTGCCCCCTTCCAGTCAATTTTTTCCCTATGTCAAATCAACCATTATTTTGGTATCATTTAGTACAGCCTGATTCTTGAATTTCATATACACTTAGCACTATTTTGTGTCTGGCTTTATCTACTCAACATAATAATTTTGCGGTTCATCCACGTTGTTGTGTGTATGTAGCCCATAGCCTTTTCATCACTGTGCAATATTTCAGTATATGAACATACCACAATTCATTTACCCAAAACCTCCTGTTAAGAGATAAAATATTTTGGTATCCCCAGTTATTAATTTTAGCCATTCTAAAAAGCATGGCAAGTGATTATGAAACTGTGGTTTTAATTTGCACCTCTCTGATGATGAATGATGCTGTGTATCTTTTCATGAGCTTAGAAGCAATTCATAGATCTTTTGTGTGTGTATAGGATCTGTTTAAATCTTATGCCCAATCTTTGTTAGATATTTGTATTATGGATATTCTCTCCCCATGTGTAGCATGCCTTTTCATTTTCTTAATGGTGTCTTTTGATGAGTTAATTTTAAAATATTTTTTAAAGCTTTTAATTTTGATGCAGTTTTTTTTTTCTTTTACTGTAAATGTGTTTTGATATCTTTCTAAAAAAAGCTTTGCCTACCCCATGATTACAAAAATATCCTCTTGCATTTTCTTCTAGAAAATAGTTTTTGCTTTTACATTTAAATTTATGATTATCTCATATTAATTTTTATGAACGGTATAAGGTACATCAAGCTTCATTTTATTTCCACACGAATATCCAATTGCTTCAGCACCATCTGTTGAAAAATTTCCTTTTACACTGAATTCCACTGGTATATTTGTCAAAAACCAACTCAACTTATGTGTGTAGATACAATGTATCCCACTGGTCTATTTTTCTATATTCTTTTGATTATGTAACTTTATAGTAAGTCTAAAAATTCAAGTAGAATAAATCCTCCAACATTTTTCTTCTGTTTCAAGATTATTTTGATTATTCTAGATCCTTCACATTTTCTTATAAATTTCAGAATCTGCTTATTAATTTCAACCTCCCCCCCAAAAGACTTTTAAGATTCTGATTGGAATTACACTAAATCATTAGATCAATCTGGATCAAATGATATCTTAACAACAATCAGTTTCCTATCCATGATCGTGGCATCTCTATCTGTTCATTTGTTTTATTTTTCTTTAATTTTTATCAGTGATATTTCATGATTTTCAGTGTATATGTATTATATATCTTTTGTTATATTTGTTCCTAAGATTTAAATTTGAGGCCAAGTATTCTGTTTTAGTTACCATACAGAAGTGGATTTCATATTCACAAAAAAATGCGCTAAGCCTGAAAGCTCTCAGCAAATTAGGAAACAGTGTAATTTTATAGCTAAGTTGTTGATACCTCTTTATTAAGAGACCAATAAGTTTTTCTAATATCTAGAAGAAAGTTCAACTACATAATTAAAATAAATTTGATCTTATAAATATAGTATATTTCAATTCTCAATTTTCATTTTGTCAGTTATACTGTTTCATTCCATCTGTGGTTGGACTCAGAATCCCCAAAAGGCGACAAAAGCAAAAATAAACAAGTGAGACTACATCAAGCTAAAAAGCTTCTGCATAACCAAGAAAACCATCAACAAAATAAAGTCAACCTATGGAATGGGTGAAAGTATGTGTAAATTACATATCTGATAAGGAGTTAATATCCAAAATACATAAAGAATTCATACAACTCAATCGCAATAAAAAAAAAAAAAAATTCACCCGATCTGATTAAAAAATGGGCAGAGAATCTGAGCAGATGTCCCAAAGAAGATGCACACATGGTTAACAGGTACATGAAAAGGTGCTCAACATCACTAACCATCAGAGAATTTTAAATCAAAGCCACAATGAATATTACCTTATACCTGTTACAATGGCTATTATCAAAAAGACAAGAAACAACAAGAAAGTAAACTGCTGTAGCCTCTGTGAAATATAGTATGGAGGTTCCTCAAAAATGTAAAAATAGAACTACCATATGATCCAGCAATTCCACTTCTGAGTATTTGTCCAAAGGAAATGAAAACACTAACTCAAAGATACACATACCCCCATATCTGGTGCAGCATTATCCACAGTAGCGAAGATATGGAGAAAACCTAAGTGTTCACTAACAGATAAATGAATGAAGAAAATGTAATAAACACACACACGCACATGTACTGTAATATTTTCAGCCATAAGAAAAGAAGGAAATATTGCCATTTGCGACAACATGGATGAACTGGAGAGTATTATACTAAAGTGAAATAAGTCAGACAGATAAAGACAAATACCAGTGATCTCAGTTTTATGTAGAAAGTAAAAAAACAAACAAACAAACAAATTTAGATACAGAAAACAGATTGGTGATTTGGAGTGAGGGGAACGTTGTGAAATGAATGAAAGTAGACAAAAAGTACAAATTTCCATTTATAAAATAACTCCTAGAGATGTAATGTACCATATGGCAACTATAGTTAGATAAAACTGTATTGTATATTTGAATGTTGCTAAGAGAAAAAATCTTAAAAGTTCTCATTGCAAAGAAAAAAAATTGTAGCTGTGTGTTAACTAGACTTACTGTGATGATCATTTCACAATATATAGAGAGAATCATTACGTTGTGCATCTAAAACTAATACAATGTCATGTGTGTGTGCTTGTATGAAATTACATCTCAATTTAAGATTTAAGAAAAAGAATTAGAATTCCCACATTAATAGCTTTTTAAACCATACCATAATTAATTAACTTATTCAGAGTACTACTGAAAATAAGTATTTTACAGGTCTTGATGCTATTTATTTTATTAAATATTTTATTGTTTTTCTATTAGAGTTGCCCCAATTTTACGCCTTTGCTCTCCTCTGCTTAGCCCACACCCTGCTCCCACAGTCAGTCTACTCCTTGTTACTATTTTGAAAAAAATTTATTTTCCAAAAATTAACTTTTGAATATTAACCTTGTGTGCTACAACCTTGCTATATTCACTTATTAGTTCTAGCACATGTTGTGGAGAATTCTTAGGATTTATTATATCTATAATCATAAGCAGTTCTACTTTCTTTTCTGTCATTATTGGCAGATGACATGATAGTGTATATAGAACACCCTACAGACCCCACTAAAAACTATTCAACATAATAAATGAATTTGGCAAAATAGCAGGATACAAACTCAATATTCAGAAATCAAAGGCATTTCTGTACACCAAAAATAAAATATCAGAGATAGAAACTAGAAAAAAAAAATCCCATTTACTATGGCAACAAGAAAAATAAAGTACCTAGGAATAAACTTAACCAAAGAAATATAAGATCCATACTCAGAAAACTACATAACACTGAAGAAAGAAATTAAGGAAGATACAAATAATAATATACTATGCTCATAGATGGGAAGAATCAACATCATTAATATGTCCATCCCACCCAAATCAATTAATAGATTCAATGCAATCCCTATGAAAATACCAGTGACATATTTCACAGACCGAGAACTTATATGGAACCAAAAAAAGACCCTGAATAGCCACAGAAATCTTGAAACAGAAGAACACGGTAGAAGGAATCACAATACCAAATATCAAACTATACTACAAAGCCACTGTAATCAAAACAGTCTCGTACTGGCATAAGAACAGACATATAAATCAATGGAACAGAATAGAGAGCCCCAAAATAAACCCAGGTCTATATAGTCAACTAATATTTGACAAAGGGGGAAGGAGCATAAAATGGAGTGAGAAGGGCCTCTTCAACAAATGGTGTTGGGAGAACTGGACAAGGACATGCAAAAAAAATGAAAAAAGACAACCAACTTACACCACACACCAGAATAAACTGAAGATGGATCAAAGACTTAAATGTAAGCTGTGACACCATAAAAGTCCTAGAGAAAACATAGGCAGGAAATTTTCAGATATCCCACATAGCAATATTTTCACTGATACATCTCCTAAGACAAGGGAAATAAAGGAAAAAATAAACAAATGGGAATACATCAAACTAAAGAGTTTCTGCTCAGCAAAAGAATATATCAGCAAGATGAAAAGAAAACCAACCACATGGGAAAATATATTTGCCAATGATACCTCAGACAAGGGTTTGATCTCCAAAATATATAAAGAACTTACACATCTCAACACCAAGAAGACAGACAGCCCAATTAAAAAATGGGCAAAAAATTTGAAAAAACACTTCGCCAAGAAGGATACACAGAGGGTCAATAGACACATGAATGAATGCTCAACATCACTAACCATCAGAGAGATGCAAATAAAAACCACAATGAGATACCACTTTACACCTGTCAGAATGGCCATCATCAACAAATCAACAAACAGCAAGTGCTGGCCAGGATGCGAGAAACCAGAACCCTATTGCATTGTTGGTGGGAATGCAGACTGGTGCAGCCACTATGGAAAACAGTATGAAATTTCCTCAAAAAAACTAAAAATGGAATTGCCTTTTGAACCAGTGATTCCATTGCTAGGATTATACCCAAAGAATCCTGAAACCCCAATTCAAAAGTACTTATGCACCCCTATGTTCATAGAAGCACTATTTACATTAGCCAAGTGCTGGAAGCGGCTAAGTGCCCATCTGTAGATGAGTAGATCAAAAAACTATGGTAGGGAGACTTCCAGTCAAGATGGAAGTGTAGACAGACATGCTGCGTCTCCCTCCACAACTAAGAAGGAATATGACTACCTCAAAACTAGAAAAAAACAAAAGTTCCAGAAAATAAAACTGCATGAAGGCCAACAAACAAAGATATAAAGAAGAAATACTCATCCAGACAGGTAGGAGGGGCAGAGCCGGGGCAGAGAGGACATGGTATGGTGATGGCAGCAGCAGCAAAATCGGCAGGATGGTGGAAAGTGCAGTTACATGATTTAAAAAGTCAGGAGGGACACCTGGGGAGCATTTTCAGCTCCTCACCAGACCACACAGCTCACGGTCCCAGCACCTCGGAAAATCAAGCCTCATTGCTTTTGACTGTGCAAACCAGTGGGGGTTGGGGCAGAGGCAGAAACTGACAGTCTCTCAGCAGAGTCCGCTTGTTTTAAGGGCCCCCACTGTCCTAGAACATCCACAGATCCATCCACTCTGGTAACGACAGCCAGGGCAACAGCCAGAGAGGCACCAACCCCCTACATAAGTGGGAGAAGTGCCCGGAAAAGGGGCGAGTGCTGTGCAAGTGGCACTGTTCCGTCTCAGACCCCTCCCCCACATACAGTGCCACAACGTGGTGAAACAGGTTTCCCGTTACTGACAAATCCCTAAGGCTCCACCCCTTACAACATAGCAGGAGCTACAGCTCTACCTAAGACACAGAAACAAACACACACAGGAGACTTACAGCCAAGATGGAGGCCTAGACTGACACGCTCCGTCTCCCTCCACATCTAAGAAGGAATACAACTACCGCAAAACCAGAAATAACCAGAAGTTCCAGAAAATAAATGGAAGTCCAATATATGAAGTTATAAAGAAGTGGTGCCTATCCAAACGGGTAGGAGGGGCGAAGCTGGGATGGAGAGGTCAAGCAATGTTGTCGGCAGCAGCAGCAGCAATGGCAGCGTGACAGCAGTAAGCACAGACACCCGTATTTAAGGGGAGGCGAGAAGCGCCTGCGAAGCACCTCTGGCTGCAGACCAGACCCATCAGCTTGTGATTCCAAAGCCAGGGAAGGCAGACCTCCATTGCCTTGGACTGTGAGGCCCAGAGCGGGGGGGGGGCGGGACGGAGAATGAGAGGAGGAGGTTCCTGGTCTCTCAATGAAGAGTGAACAGCAGGAACCCATCTTGGACCCCCACCCCCGCAGAAAACACCACAGCGTGGTAAGAAGGGTCGCCTGGTTGTGATAAGTGCATGGGGCTCCGCCGTCTATAGCACAGGAGGTGTGACGCCCTGCCCAGGAAGCAAAGGTAAACACAAAACTGTCAGGATGACACAGATCATGATAGAGATCTCGGTGATGCAGCTGACCAGACAGTCAATATCTAATCTAACAGTCCAGCAGATAGATAATCTTTCTGAGGCTCAGTTCAGAGCTTTTGTTATAAAAATGCTTACAAACATAACAGAAGATCTTAAACAAGATGGGGAAGGAATGAAGACTAGTCCTGTTGAAATGAACAAAAACATATACAAAACTAGTGATGAGGGAAAGAAAACCAGAGATCAAATAAAAAAATCAGAACATAGGGAAGGAACAAACAGTAAAACAGTGCAGAAAGAGGAAACGAGAAGTGAGGAAAATGAGGAGAGGCTCAGAAACCTATGGAACAGCTATAAGCGAGCAACCATCCAAATCATAGGGTTGCCCGAAGGTGAAGAAGTAGAACTAGAAATTGAAAAATTATGTGAAAAAATAATGAAGCAGAACTTCCCTAACTTGGGGAAGGAAACAGAACTTACAGGTCCAGGAAGCTCAGAGAGTTCCAGAAAAACTGGACCCAGGGAGAACCATACCAAGACACATTATAATCAAAATGTCAAAAATTAAGGATAGAGAGAGAAATTTAAAAGCAGCAAGAGAGAAGAAGAGAATTACATACAAAGGGGTCCCAATAAGACTATCAGTTGATTTCTCAAAAGAAACTCTGCAGGCAAGAAGGGACTGGCAAGAAATATTTCAAGTATTAAAAAGCAAAAACCTACAACCACGATTACTCTATCCAGTGAAGCTGTCATTCAGAATAGAAGGGCACAGAAAGTGCTTCCAGGACAAAGTAAAACTCAAGTTCATCAGATCCAAACCACTGTTATATGAAATGTTAAAGGGACTTGTTTAGAAGAAAGAGGATCAAAACTATGAACATTAAAATGAAAACTGTATCACAACAACCAACAACAGAAGCTAGGGAACTGAAACAAAGGCAAACTAAGTAGGCAATGAGAGTGGGAAAAGAATTATAGGTATGGGGAATACATGAGAGGAGGTCAGCGGGGAGGGGGAAGGGGGGAAAGGGAGAGAGATGATATGGGGATTAAGAAGCATAGTAGGAGGGAGTGGAATAGACAGGAAAAAGTTTAGAATAACTATATTCACAGCCAATGGGCATGGACTAAGGGGGGGCAAACTTGGAGGGAGGGGTGTCACTGGGTGGAGAGGAACAAAGGGAAAAGAAATTGGGACAACTGTAACAGCATAATCAATAAAGCATATTAAAAAAATTATGGTACATTTACATAATGGAATACTACGCAGCAGAAAGAAAGAAGGAACTCCTACCACTTGCGACAACATGAATGGAACTACAGAGAATTATACTTAGCAAAATAAGCCAGGCAACAAAAGAAAAATACCATATGATATCACCTAATACAGGAAACTAATGAACAACACAAAGAAATGAGCAAAAGTGAACCAGAGGCATGTAAACAAGAAACAGACTAAGTGTTACCACAGGGAAGGGGGAAAGGGAAGAAGTGGGGAAAGTAGGGGAAGGGTTTTGTAAAGGAACTAGTGTAAATAACACATGGACATGTACAAGAAGGTGGGGATTGACTGTGGGAGAAGGGGGTGCACTGGGATGGGGGTGAGAAATGGAGGAAAAAGTGGGACAACTGTAATAGAAAAGCAATAAATTAAAATTAAAAAATAAAAATTCAAATTTTATAAATAAAAGTTTTACTTCCTTTCATATTTGTATGATTTTCATTTATTTTTCTTGACTTATGTTGGCTGGGACATCCAATATAATATTAAATAGAAGTGGTAAGAACAGACATCCCTGCGCACTTCAATCTCTTAGAAAAAGGCATTCAGTATTACACCATGAAGTATAATGTTAGCTGTGGGTTTTTCACAGATGCACTTTATCAGATTAAAGAAGTTTCCTTCTTGTCCTAGTCTGCCAAGAATTTATTATGAATGGATGGTTAGGTCAAAAACACTTTGTTTCAATCAAGATAATTATATATTTTTCCCCTTTTTTCTTTTAATGTAGTGGATTATGTTGTTTGGTTTCCAGATGTTTGTTATTTAAACCAATCTTGCAATCTTTGGATAACCTCCACTACGTCTTGATATATTTTCAATATATTTATATCACAGGATTGGATTTTCTACCATTTTGTTAAAGAATTTTTGCATCTTATCCTGGCTGGTGTGACTCAGTTGGTTGGAGCATCATCCCATACATCAAAAGGTTGGGGGTTTGATTCCTGATCAGGGCACATGCCTTAATTGCAGGTTCAATACCTGGTAGGGGTGTGTATGGGAGGCAACCAGTCAATGTTTGTCTCTCAATCTCTCTCTCTCAAATCAATAAACATATTTCTTTTAAAGAATTTTTGAATCTCTGAGAGAAACTGGGCTAAAATTTTCTTTTGTTGTCATGTCCTTGACACATTTCGGTGTCAAGGTAATGCCGACCTCATAAAACAAGTTGTGAGAATAGCTCTTTTAAGACTAAAGGAAAGTTTTTAGAAGTAAAAGCAAACAATTATTGCCTGAATTTATATGACTGTTACTCTGATAGCTTAAAATGCTTAAAACTATGGTGTTGAACAAAGTCGAGATATTTCAGAAAAAGGAACCTCTTATTAGCAAACAAATTTCTCTCTTGGGGACTAAGTAGTTCTTTTTTACAGTTCTCTGAAGTCAATGACTTCACTTGCCTAGTGTTAAATCATATGTAACATCAAGCTGTATGTAACTACTTTTGGCACCAATCTCAGATTTTTAGGAATAGTTAATCCATGTTAAGAATAATAATTCTTTAAACATCTCTGAACATCTTTTTATCCCTGCACTCAAATTATAATCCAGTTGGGAAAATATTAAATAAAAAGATGAAAGCATTTTTATAGATTAAATAATAATCCAAATACAATAAAAATGACATTACAAGGTAGTAGGAAACAATATAATCTTTTAGGAGTTAAAATACAGGAGAAATTATTTCAGGCCAATATGGTCAGAAAAAGCTTCATAAATTATAAAGGAAGTAAAAGTTGAGCTGTATAGTATCTAAAAACAGAAATGGAAAGGAAAAAAAAAATTTATTGCCTCAGGAGTTGGTTGAAGTGAGAAGGCCTGAAGGCACAGCATAAAATCAAAGGAAAGGGAGCAAACAAGTGTAGCTATAATGTCATGGCTAAGAGCTCAGATCCTGAAGCCAGATTGCCTGTCCTCTGATCTTAATGGTTTTGTGACTTTGTACAAGTTATATAACCTCTTTATGCTCCAATTTCCTTTAAAAATGAGGACAGAACCATGGAAGAAACTTTCCACTCTGACTGTGTGAATTAAATGAGTTAATATATGTAAAGCTTTTACAACAATGCCTGGCACACACACACACAAAAAACTCTCCAAAAATAATTTAAAAGGACAGTTCACATAACTCATGAAATAACGCCTCCCAAGGCCAGTCAAATAACATAAATGAGTGAAGCAGATGTATTTGTTTAGAAACATATTGTCATTAAACACATAGGAATAGTCTTCATTTAAAAAAGTGTTTCCTTCCATTTTTCTTAAAACACACATTCCCATTCATTCTAGGTTTCCTTTTCCTACTTTTAATATCAACATGAGTTAAAGAAATATTTAATTTTCACTAACTCTGTTATAAGATAAAAACAATAGTGCAAGCACAGTGATAAGTGACAGGTAATACTGAGCCTTATTTCAGGGAGCAGAAAGCGGTAGGCACTCTAGGGGAACTTGGAAACAGAGGCCCCATCAAATGACAACCATTGACAGTCTTGGTTGCTGCCACCAAATGATATCATGGCCCAGTGCTGTCATGCCTTTCCAATTATCAAAAGAAGCAGAAAATTCACATTTTTATGCAAAAGCTCCTGATTTTTATATGCAGGCAATTTTCTAAAATGCTACCATGAGGACAACCACTGCTGCAGCCAAATAGTCCAACTGCTGTATTTTGACCCATGAGCTTCCAGTTTGCCACCTCTGATTTAGGGCATGGTGGCTAGAATGCCAAATCATAATAGAGCTGAACAAATTAAAAGTGTTTAGAACTAATGTTATAGGGCCATGTTAATCAACCTTCTTCTATTCAACAGCGCTTTCTAGTGCTTTCTATAGCATAGAGATTAAAAAATTCTTATCAAGATTTATTTCCTATATTTTATATATACAGGATAGGCAAAGTAGATCTACAGTTTTTCATGTGAAAAATACAATAATTAATAAATAATATACGAATAAACTCTGTTTTGTGTACTCCCAACTATAAACCTACTTTTGTCCTACCCTGTATTTTTAAGTATATTAAATGTGCTTTTTCAATCTGTTCTCCCTTCCACACAGAGAATCTGGTGAACACTTCAATCGCTGGTATAGCATTTGTTTGGTTGGTCTCTCTGTGTTTCTGTCTCTGTCTGCGCCGCTCCCTCCCTATACGCCCCCTCCTGCTAGCTTTCTTCCTAATACACATACATAATCACATTATAAGCAATGAGTATCAATTAGAGTCTTTAAAAATAATACTGAGCTTTTTCCCCTGAAGTTATTGTATAGAATTTTGATTCTAGAGAGAGGTTTAAAAATAAATATTATCTGCAATCCAATCTTCCAGAGATACTACTCTTAACATTTACAACACAATGTGCATTGCACAAAAGAATAATGTGATCAAAACAATGTTTAGAATTATCTGTACTATTAGTCAGAATAAACTAACATATCTTTGAAACATAGATCTATAAAATGTAATTTGTTATTTTATATTTGCTATAATACCATTACTCTTAAGTTTAAATGTTACCAATAATAAAAATGCTTGAACCTAATACGAGAAAATGTAAATATTGTCAAAATTCTAGGAATAATTAAAACTATTGGATCATATCACCATTTTTATTTCCTATAAATAAAAATATTTTAAACAGCCATTTAAAAAAAAGTCAGACAAATTTAAGCCTCAGTGAGTACACAAAATCAGTCCACTTGTTTTTATGGCTGATATTTAGGACAGGTTACAAATTCATTTATATGTTCATTTCCTTGAATCAGCTAAAATTTCCAAGCAGCACAGTATTAAGTACAGAACTCAGCAGCAGTTTAAGTACAATATATGCACATTTCAGAATTGTGATGCTTCCTTCTCAAAAGGCTGAAGATGTATTCCTGCCAAAAGTGCATAACCCATTTCTTTCAGATTAGATTCAATCAAACAAACTCAAATTGAGGAACATTCTAAAAAAACAACGGGCCTCCTTAAAATGCCGACATCATGAGTGACAAAGAAAAGTTGAGAAATTGTTTCAAATTAAAGACTAAAGAGAATTTACAACTAAAGGTAATGCAGGATCGTGGACAGAATCCTAGATCAGAGGGAAAATTAACCATGAATTACTGACAAAGATTCTCTGCTTGACCAAAGTGTAGTCTGACTCCCCTGAGCCTGACTAGGTTCTGTATTTGGGCACTTTTTCCAAGAGCCTACCTTTAACAAGAATTCTGCTAAGTCAGTTTAGCCAGAATCCCCTCCCCTGATATCTGATCACTTTGATAGCTGACCAAACTCCTCATTCCCCACTCTCTCCCACTACCTGATCACCCTGGCCTGCCTTCATCAAGACTCGTATGGTTGTTTTAGCCAGAATCGCCCCCTTACCATTGGGTTTTCCTCTTAGTAATTTTCCGTCCACCAAACCCCATCCTCAACCCTGGGCTTCCTGACTATAAATCCCCACTTTTCTTTGTTGTATTTAAAATTGAGCCCAGTTCTATTTTGAGGTCTCGTTTCCCCTATTGCAATAGTTTCTGAGTAAAATCTGGTTTTGCTACTTTATCTACTGATAGGCTCTGGTTTTCTCTGTGACAGTATTATAAAGTATAACTAGCAAAAGTTTAAAATTCATTGTATAACAGTATGATAAGAGTACTTTATCAATATTAAATTTCCTGAATTTGAAGATTGCATTGAAATTTTATAGAGCAAGAGTTGGCAAACAAGGCCAGACAGTAAATATTATAGGCACAGACGGCCACATACAATCTCTGTCACATAGTCTTTGTTTTCGTTTTTTACAACCCTTTAAAAATGTAAAAGCCTTAAGTTTCTAAGATGGAACATGCTGTTCTAATATGTTATAAAATACAGAAATGTAAAAAAAAAAAAAAAAAAAAGAAAAATGTAAAAGCCATTTTTAGCTGAAGAGCTGTATAAAAACAGACTAAGGGCTGAATTTAGCCCAAAGCCAGTTTGTCAACCTCTGATACAGAAAGTGTGCTGTTCTTGGAATATATGCAATCAAGTAACTTACCCTCCTAAGATTGCAGCCAAAATAATACTGATAACATGTGAGAAACAAAACACATGGCAAAATGTTCACAACTGGTAAATCTAAGTGAAAGGTGAAGAGGGTTCACAGTGCTATGCTTGCATCTTTTCTTTCAATTTGAAATTTTTTTTTAAAGAAAAGGTTAATATTTAAAAAAAATAATTTAAAAAGCCATAGGTGTCGCTCGGGGTTTAAACCCAGAGGTCTCAATGTGCAGGTATGGGGCATGGTTCTGGCAGCTCACACAGGAAAGAAAAGAATGAGAACTCACAGAGTGAAGGGTATCCTGTCATCAAGGCAATTTCAGCACATACCCATGGGTCCAAAGGTATCTAGATTCTCCTGTCATCACCAGCAAACTCCGACGAGGCAACATAACTGGCACTGTGACACCATCTGGGTGCTTAAAATCCATGACAATCTTGAAGTAAAGGCAAAAGCATAAATATTAATCCAAAGTGTCATGCCCTCCAAGATAAGAACAATTCATTGATTCTGGCTATCATTCTAGGGTAATACAAATTAAAACATATTGCTTATAGAATAGCATAGCACAGTTGTTCTCAAACTTTGGTGCACATTATAATCAACTGAATGACTAAAAATCATACTTCATCCATAGGGAAACTCAGTAGGTCTAGGGTGAGCGGCTCAGGAATCTGCATTTACAGCAAGCACCCCAGGAAATTATGTTACAAGTGGTCTGAGGATCATACGCCAAACACTAGGGTAGTGGTCAAACGCAAGGACTTAGGAGCTGAAACATTGATATTCTGGCTTTTTCATTTACTAGTTATATTAGGTGACGGACAAGTAAAACATTTAATCCCTCTGTGCCTCAGTTTTTAATAAACTAAATATATAATGATATAAATCATACTATCTGGCACACAATACGAAAAATAGTGGTTATTATTATTAATAAAATTTTAACAATTAATAATCTAAGGAGAAATAATTTTTGGATGCAGATTCTCATATAATCCATTTTGCCTTTAAAGTCATGCAGCACTTTGGATATTAGAGGCTAATTTACAAGAAATCATCAAAGAACACAGGAACATCTTCAGTCACTCTTCCCAAGTTGTGCTCAAACATTATTATGAATAACAACTTATAAAGATACAACACCCAAGAAAATGTTTTTGTTCTCAAGAACCCAAACACCAAAAGAATTCAGTCTAAACATAGCAGCATTTTGACTAATGTGAATTTAAAAGGCATACCACAGGGCTTAGAAATATTGATGTGAACAAATCAACCCATTTGAAAAATAAATATGACAACCAAGTATCAGTGAGATGAAGAGAACTTAGCACAGTACCATCTGTAAAGGTAAACAAAGCACAGTACCAGATAAAGAAGCATTCAATGACTGTTAGTTACTGTTATTATTAATAATATTGTATCAAATTAGATAATGCATGTGAATATTTTTGGAAACTATAAAGAATTATACAGACCTAAGCTGGTTTATCCTTTCCTTATCTGACCTTCCAATCTAAATACTGAAAATAATGATAACAGAATTTAATTTTCTAACAATTATCTTTCCAAAATGATTATATATAATTTAAAATAGTCTTACTTCAAAAGCATTCTATTTATAAACATTGTAGAAGAATTCTGAAGTTTTGGGGGTAAGTATATTGATGCCTGCAACTTCCCTGAAATATATAAATAAAAGAAGATAAACTAATAGGGGACTGATAGATGGATAGATATTTGATAAAGCATATATGTTATAATGTTAAGTGTAGAATCCAGGTAGTAGGTATATGGTTATTTACTGTACAATTCTTTCAACTTTTCTGAATAAAAACTTCCATAATAAAATGTTGGGAATAAAAACCTACTGTTGCCTCTTTTTAAACCAATACATATAGGTCTCAATTTTCTGAATAGACATTACAGTCTATACATAGCAAAGAATAATGAGCATATTTATTAATTATTTTATTAGTGATGGTCATTTGTGGCTTAAAGGAATGAAAACTAACTGAATGAAAACTGTTGATGGGAAAATATTCTGAAAGACTATACTCCAATTCATTCATTAGACAAATACATATATGTTAATCATTGTGTGAGGCACCAAAGGCTACAACGATGAATAAGAGACATATTCTCTGCCCACTAGAGTTACAATTTCTGGCTAATAGTCAACATGTTTTACAAATACACAATACATCTGTATATTTGTGAAGTTTGAATACATTTTCCCCTATCTACAGAGAATAATGATTTCAAAATAGGGAAATCTTAGTTTCAATAAATGATTAGAACTGACAAGAGAAGTGTGAACACCATACTAATTAATTTGGAAACACTTTACTTACTGTTTGCCAGTTTACTATAAAAGGATGTAATAAAGGATAAAACAAACATCCAGATGAAAGAGATGTGTAGGGCAAGGTATGTGGGAAGGGAAGTATGGAGCCTCTGTGTCTTCTCTGGGCCCACCACTCCCCCAGCATCTCCATGAGCTCATCTGCCTGGAAGCTCTCCAAACCCCATACTAATTGGAATTTTTATGGAGGCTTCATCATGTAGGCAGGATCAATTATTAACTCCATTTTCAGCCCGTCTTCCCTATCTGAAAAATGAGGGGCAAGGCTGAAAATTCCAAGCTTCTAATCATTGCTTGGAATCATTGCTAGGGTGACCAGCCCCCACCCTAGAGCCCAATAAGAATCACTTCATTACAACAAAAGACATTGCTATTACTCAGGAAATTCAAAGGGATTTAGGAACTCTGTGTTAAGAATTGGAGTAAAGACAAAATATTAGAGCAAAAGATGCTCCTAGTCTCTTATCACTTGGGAAATTATAAGTGTGTTAGAAGTTCTGGGGCAGAGACAAATATATATTTTTTTCTATTATCTCACAGGTATATAATGTGAGAGTATAATATTGTTAATTAGAAAATGATTTTTAATTATGCAATTAAATGCACACTTTCTATTTCTTAAAACATTCCACCATAAAAATAAAGTAGTAGCAGTATAATCATACTTAAAGTATTTGTATCTTAACTAAATAATGCTTGTTAAAAAATAAAGATTTATTTTTTTTTTAATTCACTAAAGATTCACAATCAGTCATGCTCCCCTGCAACTGCTGAATTATTCTGCCATGTAATAGCTTTGCCCCACAGGAGTTTTTACCAATTATTCTTTTTGGTTTTTACCTATTTTCTTTATTTTCTGAGATGGCAGAGTCAATAAAGATCAAGTTTCCAAAAAGCTCACAGCACAGGACTGAAGATAATGTTCAGTTCAAAGCAAACAGATATAAAACACTAGACATTCTGATCTTATAGAACCTTTATACATCCAAAATACAATAGAATGAAAACCCCAGATGTAGGAGACCAGTCTGTATGGTATTGGAAACTGACCGCTGCTTTGAGCCAGGACCAGCATATGGGCCCATAAATCTTAAGGACAAGCTGCTTAGCATGCTCCAATTCCTGCACAACCATTCCCCACTCTCCAGAGGGTCTTAGGGAAAAAAAAATGCAAAGTACTCTTTAAAGCTAATGAAGCCTGCTCTGCTCTGTGTAGCCCCAAATTCTTATCAGTAGAATGTAAAAAGAGAATGTTTAGTACAAAGAGACACCTGGACTTCTATGATATGCCTTGGTGCCTCACAGTCTGGCTACCTATCACTCTCTGTTGATTTATGTTTTCCTTTGTTGTTACTCCCAACCTTTTGGTGGAGGGCTGCTTGCTTACCCCATGCATTTCTGCACACAGCCAACTCAGTAAAAACTCTGACTGAGAAAAGAGTGATCATCGATCTCCTCTGAGAGACATTCACCCTTCTTTCTCCCCAGATAATTCAGCTCTGGGTCAGTTCTTTCATCCACGCTGAGAGATCTGCGGGATCAGAAACTCTCGTACCCAGACACAGCTATCACTCTATCACTCAAGTAAAGATTCATAACAAACAAGTACATGAAGAAATAAACAGATGTCCATGTTGGCTAAACAGGAAACTGAAGAATGTATCATTACTAGAAACACTTCTGAGAAAGAAGAAAAACTTAATCTTGATCCTTTTTGGTTAGAAATAGGCAGAGATCATTAATCTTTTGAAATCCTGAAGGGTACATAGGCAAGAGACAGAATGATGTGAAGAATGATATATGATTCATAGAGAATGATGAAAGCTTCTCTATGGACAAAAGTGACTGTGACTGCAGAAAACATTTCATAGCTAAGAATTTAGCAGAAAAGAGACATCCACCTGTTTCCCACAGCCTGGCAAATATAAATCCTCCATAGTTGCACTAATGTTTTCACTGGACTCAAATGAAATGAGTTTGTTTATTTTAAAAAGCAAACAAGAGATTCCATGTACCTCGTTATGGCCTTGTCTGCTCTGCTTTAACAAGCGGGAAAAGAGAGACGGAAAAAGAAAGACCGACAACTGCAAGGACACAAGACTGAAGCCAGAAACCATTTAAGAAAAAATACAGCAATGTCAAAAGTGTCAGTTTACATTCTTTCCCTGGATTTACAAATGAGATCATTAGTCCACTGTGGGGGAGAAGGAAAACTTTGAACATTTTTAGTAAAATAAAGTTGTCTGTCTCTCTACAAAAGATGATACTCCTAGAAGTGTGCTTTGCTAACTTGTGAAGCAGCTGGCAGAGAAGCTTGCTGGTATGCCATATTTTTCCAAGACAGAGGAATTAATAAAAATTTTGCCTAGAACAACTTGGAAACCAAAGACTAATGTCAGTGTCTTTACATCTTCTCCATATGCCATATAAGCCTGCTTAGTTTCCATCCTTGAAGAAAAGCAAAAATCAAAAATCACGACAAACTCATTTTCCTTCCCTCATTCCTACTAGCAAAGTATGTTTTAAAACAACAACAAAAGCAAGAGTCTTGAATCCATTTGCTAAATTTCTTGAAAATGGAATCTTGTGAAACTCAAAGGAAGGAGACAATGGCAGGAACACTCCCTGAAATCAATATACAGGACACAAGACCTTCATTTTAAAATGACCAAACAAGCTCTGCTCCCTTGTCCTCTACTGAGAAGCAACTTTATAATAAAGTATAAGCCTCAATAGTCTTGTCATGAGGGGAAAAAAATCTCACATTAGAACATGAAGGTGAGATGGCACCTTATGACATAGAACAGCGGTCCAGCGAGAAGTAATATGCAGCAGGTAAATACCACTGTAGGCCAGAAGAACTTATTTCTCATTGCTTCTGAGAGAAGATGCAAGAAACAGAGCACTATTTTATGTTTCTAGAGTAAAAACTTTTCCTAGTTGATCAGGTACCATGTACACAGTTAGAGCATACCTGGGAACTTACCTATACTACTGCATATGTGAAACAAGCAAAATTAGACACGGCTATAATTTTAAAAGAAAACACCACAAACAAATTACTTCATAGCACATGTCAGTCAGCAAATCCTACCTTTCAAACACAACTCTGCCTAACAAAAAAACTAGGTCCCAGCTGCTGAATGAACAGATTCTGCCCTCTCTTCCTCTTATGCCCCAAATACAGGCTTTTTGATCTGTTTTTTTCTGGCTGAGCTCAAGTAAAATGTACAATAAACACAGAAAGCAGCTTTTAGTTTAATAACCTGAACACACTGCCAAATGGCAAATAGAGAGTAAAATAAACAATGCATAAGAGAAAAATAGGCTTGTAAAGAAAAGATGCTAAATTGGATAAATTGGAGACATGTTAGCCACCACTGAATATTCAATATTCAACATGTATAATGCTAAGCTTAAATGCCTATGAGATAATATAATGATGCTTACATGTTTGCACTGACAGACACGCTATCGCCTCTCATTTATCACAATGTTGTCTCATTTGTTTGCAGGAACTATGAAGTGAAATCCAAAAATGGACTCTCGAAAGAGGAGTCAACCACAAACCATTCCAGCAAAATTAAGTTTTACTTTGTATATGATAAGGCTACAGAGATATTGAAACATTTTAGCTTAAAATTTTTTAAATTTAATTCTTACTTACTTGTTAGACTCTGTCTAGATCACCCTCAACAAATATTTTTGAATAAGTAAATGTATTCATCATAAAAAATTTAGTTAAAAAAATAGGGTGGTATAGCTTACATTTTTGGGCAGAAGGCTTTCTAAATTCCATTTACTTATTTTCTGGGCTTTCTTCCTTAGGTAAAATAAATCAATAGACTCACATGCATACATAAACAAAATGAGACAAAGTAACAAGAACAATAATAGACGTGTATATCTATTCCTAAGGCCCTGGACTCCTCCTTATAAGGAAAAACAAACTTACTATAGTACCTACAAAGATGTAGCATAAAATAGATGATCGCTACATAATGAGATAAAACCTCACACCTATCAGAATGGCTCTCAAAAAGGCAATAAATAACAAGTGTCAGTGAGGATAGAGGGAAAAGGGAACCCTCGTGCAATGAAAAACGAACCCTAGTGCACTGTTGGCACAATGTAAATTGGTGCTGCCACTGTGGGAAACAGTATGGAGATTCCTCAAAAAATTCTAAATAGCACTACTACATGATCCAGCAATTCCATTTGTGGGTATGTATCTGAAGAAAACATTAACACTAGCTTGAAAAGTTACATACATCCTCATTTGCACTGCAGCACATAAAAGAGCCAAGTGGAAGCAACCCCAGGTATCTATCAATGGATGAATGAGTGATTGGTGTATAAACAATATTATTCAGTCATGAAAAAGAGGGAAATCCTGTCATTGTGACAACATGGATGGACTATAGGGCATTATGCTAAGTAAAATAACTCAGACAAAGACAAATACCATATAATGTCGCTTCTGTGTAAAATATAAAAAAAGAAAAAAATGAACTCAGCGATACAGAGAATAGATTGGTCGTTGCCAGAAGCGGGGTGGGGTGGGGGATAAAATGGATGAAGGTGGTTATAGATACAAACTTTCAATTATAGAATACATCCTTGGTTACAGCACAGTGACTATAATCAAAATATTGTACATTTGAAAGTTGCTAAGAGAGATCTTAAAAGTTCTCATGAGAGGCAAAAAAAATTCTAACTGTATGGTGATGGATGTAAACCATGCTTATTGTGGTGATTATTTCACAATATATACATGTATCAAATAATTAATATCTGAAAATAATATAATGTTATATGTCAATTATATATCAGTTTTAAAAAGAACTATGAGATATACACACAAAAAAAAATAGGTGGTTGCTGGTAATGATGATCATGGTAATGGTAGTGCTGGAGATAGAAATGAAAGGAACAGTAGCTGTTATTATTATTATTATTACTAAATGCTTACCAACTCCCTATGACAATTAAAATTTAATAGTTGTATGCCAACTTCAATTTATGATAGAAAGTACAGAAATGAAAGTGCTCCATGGTCCATTAAAAGTTACTAATAGGACTGTGCTGGAACTCAAATCTCCTGACTTATCCAAAGCTGAATCTAGTCCCAGTGCAAACACCTAAGGACATGAAAGCAATACACTTCTTTAGTTTCTAGCACTAGCACTGCATGATTCAATAATTGAATAATGATTAGAACTGCCACTGGGGCCTATATTACTTCGTTTCTCTTCTTTCTTTGTCTGAAAGATCAATCTGAAATCCTACTGTCTTTGGAGTTGATACTATACAGATTTAGCATTTTCTAACTCAGTGGTCCAGAATCCTATTTAAATGTCACAAATGCCTGTGAGCTTTATATAAAAATAGAAAACCAGCCTTCATCTCAGACTCTGAATCTGCTCTGAAAAAAAGTCTAGCAGGGAGAACGGAAATGAATCACCGAAACCTCAAACATTCAAAATATCAGATAGAGGCCATAAAGCAAAGATGGTTATCATGTTAAGAAATATAAATGCTAAGCCTGAAATTTTCAGCAGAACTGGAAATGATATTTTTTAAAAGACACTGTAAATCTGAAGAAAAGCCAAACAGATATCCTCGAAGAGAAAAATACCATGACTGAAATTAGGCCATTGAAGAATACATTTAACAGCAAATCAGACAAGACTAAAAAAAGAATTAGTGACAGAAGAATCTATTTGGAGTAAAGCATAGAGAGACAAAATACAGAAAATATAGGAGACAGGATAAGTAAAACAGAGAATATAGAGAAAACGTAGATAAAGACAAAAAATGGGACTGAGGCAAAAGTTACAGAGATAATGGATGAAAGTTTTCCAAAATTGATGGAAAAAAACAATCCATTAATTCAAGAAATCCAATAAATCCTAAGCAGAATAAACAAACCCATCAAAATAAGCAAAATAATTAGGCGCATCAAAATAATACTGTGGAAAAAAACAGATAAAAACATTAAAAGAGCCCTGGCTGGTGTGGCTCAGTGGACTGAGTGCCTGCATGCAAACCAAAAGGTCGCCAGTTCGATTCCCAGTCAGAGCACATGCCTGGGTTGCAGGCCAGCAATTGATGTATCTCTCGCACATCCATGTTTCTCTCCCTCTCTCTCTCCCTCCCTTCCCTTCTCTCTAAAAATAAATAAATAAAATCTTTAAAAAAATTTTTAAAAGAAGCCAGAGAAAAAACAAAGACCACCTTCCAAGGTCGTTGGCAGCCGACCGTCTCGAGAGACGATGGTGTAGCTTCTTAAGAGTCTATCTGCACCACCGAGAATGGCTGTGCAGTCCGACTCGGGAGTGACACGGTATCTGTCTCCTCCCGTGTTGAATCGACATCTTGCGATGACGCTGGAGTGTCCTCTCCAGTGAAGCTGAAGCTACAGAGCCTGGGCAGGGTGATATGGAGGGTCTGCTGTTGCCCATGCAGCAGACCCCCCCTCTCTTCGCAGCTGAAGGATCCAAGGGAAAGACGGAGTCAATACAGCTTGGCTTCAGGTGCGCCGCAGGAGTTGCCGGTGTTGACTACAACGTCAAACCGCCTTAGGGACTCAGGCTCCGGATTTTCTGTCGGGGTTTACTCCCTTAGCCTTTCCCCTGAAGAGGTATGCCGCAAGGCAGCGGAGGTTTTTTGGAATCAGAGTTTTCCTTCTCTGATGTGCCTTGACTGGAAGATCGAACCAGCGACACTTAGCTCGCAGGCCGACGCTCAATCCACTGAGCCAAACCAGCCAGGGTTACCTTCCAAGGTAACAGGGCAATAATATAAGACAGAAGAACGTAAATGAAATCTTTCATGCACTGAAAGAAAATAACTGTCAATCTCAAATTCTGTGCTCAGTGAAAATATTCTTGAACAATAAAAGCGAAATAAAGGCACTTGCTAACAAATAAAATGGAGTTGGCCAATAGCAGACCTAGACTAAAGGAAATTTAAAGGTTGTACCTTATACAGAAAGACAATGATCCCAGATGGAAGGTGTGAGGTATAAGAAAGAATGAAGAGCAAAGAAAATGGTAAATAGGTTTAAATGAACACTATCTAAACCAAAGAAATATCTTTAAAAATTAAGAGAATTCAAATGCTCAAGAATAGTAAGATATAAATTACAAGGGAGTAATGGAGTTAAAATGTACTAAAGTTCTTGTTTTGCTCATCAGGAAGTAAAGATACCAATTAAGCTTAGACTTTGAATGACTCTCAAATAATTTTGTCGAGTGAAAGAAGCCACAGAGCAAAAAGTACATATTATATAATTCCTGTATAAAAAAAAATTCTGGAAACATTAAGTAATCCAAGGTGTTGAGTAACAGGGGGAGACAAGAAAACCTTTGCAGATGATGAACATATTCATTGTCTTGAGGATAGTTAAGATTTTGTGAGAGGATATATAAATATGTGTGGTTTGTTGTATGACAGTTACACCTCTAGAATGCTGTTTTTTAAAGAAAATGATGTGGGATATAGTTAAAACAGTACTTGAGTGCAAAATTCATAATCTAAAAAATACAGGTCAGGAAAATTTCCCAGGTTCTAAATTAATCAATCACTCAGCAATTAGCCAGAGCAGGAAACCCAGGAAGAGCAAAAGTATGTTGTTTTGTGTGAAAGAATAGCAGTGGGTGGTAAATGGCTGAAAATAAAGGATAATGAGTTTTGACTTTGAGGAGAGAAAATGTCTTTTAGAGGGTTGGATATTCAGGTCCAAAATCTGAGGGGGGAAATAATCAAGGCTGGAAATGTTTTTGTATCTCCCACACTGACTGAGACAATGTTGGTCACATAAATAAAAGCTATTTTAACGGACATCCATTTAACCAATCAATATGCTCCATTTCTTCTGTAAAGCATACTCATGCCCTGAATGTTTATTGACAACAGGCAACTCTCCAATATGTTCATGTACTTCTATTCTCACCAGATGAGCCATATGCTTAATATGTCAATTGTGTTGTTCCTAAACCTCTTCGTGCAGCTACACTGGTTTTGCAATTATTTAATTAAATTAAATATTATGTAAATCAATGAAAATAGCATAAAAAAGGATTTTTTTTCTATATAAACTAAATTAAATGTTGTTGACTCAGTGACAGTGAACAAATTAATAAGCTGTTTTAACAGATGTGATTCAATAATAAAATCTTTGAAATTAAAAAAATCGCAGATGGATGTCTTTAAGATTTTGTTTCACTTTAAAGAAATGAAAACTGGAAAGACAGGGCAGACTGTGGACCCTCACAGAAAGACCCTCCATTGAAATATTGGTGAGTAAATTTATTTGTAAGTTAAAATAAAATGTTTGAAATCTGTGTGTATCTCTTATTATTATTATTGCCCAATTTAAGTCACTTTTCAATTAACAAATAACGACTGGTTCCATCTACATCTCCTAAATGGGCTTCCACTATAGTTTTCTACAGTCAAATGATAAATTTTATTATGGTTCTGCAATATAGTTGGGTATATAATATAATACTGCTGCCTTACTACAATTTCATTTGTTAATTATATTTCACTGATGATGCTATTACAGTTGTCCCAATTGTTCTCCCTTCACCCCTCTCCACCCAGCACCCCATGCTCCTTCAGGCAATCCCCACACTGTTATTCATGCCCATGGGTCATGTGTATATGTTCTTTGGCTACTCCATTTCCTGTACTGAACTTTACATCCCCATGGCTATCCTGTGACTACCTATTTGTACTTCTTAATCCTTTACCTCTTCACCCATTCCTCCATACCTACCTCCCATCTGGCAACCATTGAAATGTTCTCCGTATCCATGATTCTGTCTCTGTTCTGCTTGTTTACTTGGGGTTTTTTTTAGATTTAATTTTTGATAGATAGCTATTTTTACCATTTTATTGCTCATAGTTTTGATCATCTTCTTTTTCTTAAATAAGTCCCTTTAACATTTCACATAATGGTTTTGTGATGGTGAACTCCTTTCATTTGTTCTTGTCTGGGAAGCTCTTTAGCTGCCCTTCAGTTCTAAATGATAGGTTTGTTGGGTAGAGCGATCTTTGCAGTATGTCCCTGTTTTGCATGACTTTGAATAGTGCCAATCCCTTCCCACCTGCAAAGTTTCTGTTGAGAACTCAGCTGACAGTCTTATGGGAACTCCCCTGTAGGTAACTAACTGCTTTTCTCTTGTTGCTTTTAAGATTCTTTCTCTTTAACCTTTGCCATTTTAATTATGATATATCTTAGAGTGGGCATCTTTGCATCCATCTTGTTTGGGACTCTCTGTAATTCTTGGATTTGCCTTCACCAAATTAGGGATTTTTCTTTTTCATTATTATTTCAAATAGATTTCCAATTTCTTGCTTTTTCTCTTCTCCTTCTGGCACCCCAATGATGTGAATGTTGGACCTCTTGAAGCTGTCCCAGAGGCTCCTTACACTATCCTCGTATTTTTGGATTCTTTCTTCTTGTTGTTCTGATTGCTTGTTTTTCTGCTTCCTTATGTTCCAAATCATTGATTTTATTCTCAACTTCACACCCTCTACTGTTGCTTTTCTGTAAATTGTTCTTTATTTCAATTAGTGTATCCTTTGTTTCTCACTGGATCTTTTTTATGCTATTGAGGTCCTCACTAAGTTCCCTGGAAATTGTCATAACCAGCGTTTTGAACTTTGTGTTGATAGACTGCTTTTCTCCATTTTGTTCAGTTCTTTTTCTGAAGTTTTGATCTGTTCTTTCATTTGAGCCATGTTTCTTTGTCTCCTCCTTTTGGCAGCTTCCCTGTGTTTGTTCCTATATATTAGGTAGAGCTGCTATGACTCCCTGTCTTGGTAGCATGGCCTAATGCAGTAGGTGTCCTTTAGGGTCCAGTGGCACAGCCTCCCCTACTGCCCAAGCTGGATACTTGAGGTGCGCCCTTCATGTGGGCTCAGTACATCCTCCTCTTGTAGTTGAGCCTTGATTGTTTCTGGCATGTCAATGGGAAAGATTTACTCAGGCCAGTCAGTTGCAAGAACTGACTGTGACCACTGACCACCAACATCCACCCTCCATGGAGGATCAGCTGTGCAGGAGCAAGGTAGTGGTGCTCTGATGTGGTCTGAAGCTGTCCACTGGGTGCACTGGCCCTGGGGTTTCCTGGGTGGTACAGGCCAAGATCAGCCCTCATCAGTGTTTTGCCCGTGGCCGCCCTGCCTGAGCATAAGCTATCTAAGATGGCTGCTACTTAGTGCTGGGCTTAGAGATTCCCAAGCAAAGCCAAGCTATGAGTCTAGGCTGGCTGCTGCTAGTGCCAGGCTTGGGGCCACCTAGCAAGTGGTATAGGGGTTGGGGGCTCTCTGAGCCCAGCTGTTGCTTGTTTGAGAGGATTTAAGAAGTTGTGAAGCATGAGCCAAGACCAGCCATTCATATGGAAAAGCAGCTTGGGTGGGCCCATAAGTTAAATGGGACTGAGTCTGGAGATCTCCAGTGCCGGGCAAATAGTATTAGCTAGGTTAATGGAGCCTCATATATGGAACCAGCCTGGCAGCTCTGTGGCTCTATG
Source organism: Furipterus horrens (assembly GCF_987537825.1). Lineage (NCBI taxonomy): Eukaryota > Metazoa > Chordata > Mammalia > Chiroptera > Furipteridae > Furipterus > Furipterus horrens. The sequence goes on from NW_028327172.1 coordinate 73,793,185, forward strand.
GGTGGAAGGTTCAGAAAATGGACTTTGGCCTCTGCTTGCCTTTCTGTCTGGGAGAAAGCTGTCCTCCAGGTCTTGCCTTGCTGCCAGGCACTTCAGTTTCCCCCTGTATGCCACTGGTGCCTTTCAAGCTGCTACCCCAGTGCTGGAGCTCAGGGGGAATGAGTTTGAATAAGTCCATGTGTGGGTTCTTTAAGGGCAACTGCTTGGGACCTTAGCAATTTCTTCCATCGACACAACCCACGCTGGATTTTTAAGCCAGAAGTTATGGGGACTTATCTTCCTAGTACTGGAACCCTGAGCTTGAGGGCCTGGCATAGGGCTGGGACTCTGTGCTCCTAAGATATTCCTTCTGAATTTTTATCCACCACACATGGGTGTGGGACCAGGCTGTTCTGCATCTCTTCCCCTCCTACCAATCTGGATGGATGTGGTTTCTTTAATTCTGTAGTCATCAGATTTCCATGCAACTCAATTTCTGACAGTTGAGTGATCTACATTTTAGTTGTAATTTTGATGTGGTTGTGTGAAGAGGTGAGCCGTGTTTACCTATGCCACCATCTTGACCAGAAGTCACTACAAATTCTAACTAAAAAGACAGAAGAATCGATACTCTGAAAGCTCTAAATAAAACAAAATGTTCTATTTTAAATGTCACACTATGAAACGGACAGATGGCAGATTACTGGCTGAAATAGGTTTATCTCTTTGCCATTATCCGGATTGCAGGAGCATGAACAAAGGGCTCTTATTCCATATAAATGAGATAAATAGTACACTTTAAGTACTGCCAGCAGAATCTCATTTGTCCAATTTACACAAAGAATATTAGCTTCCAAGAGATCTTAAAAGATGAGAAAATTATATAAAAGCAATAGATCTTCAGAATATAACTTGGTAGGGAAAATGCTGAAAAGTAAAAATAGAATTCAATGTAGAAAAGCAAAGATGATTAAATAAGGCACAGTATTTATTTCTGGCCCACAAACAACCTATAAATTTTGAACATTAGAGACACATTGGATAAAAGAAAAATAAGGATTTCACCCAATGTCATGTCAATTGTAGTATGATGTCACTAAATATATCGTGCCAGAGTTATGCTTTCTTTCCACATCTACATCAATATACACAGCCATATAAAAATAACCATTGCAGATATAAAGCATACACAAGCACATACATACACAAATGCAAAAGATGTATACTCCCAGTAGGGTGGCCCACCATTATCCTTTTAATGCTAACGGCACCACTGAGAAGATAGAAAATATCACAAATAAGCTATATAGGATAGAAGAGAGATCAAAGCTACACAGCAGAGATAGTCCATTTGACAGAACTTCAGAATCCACACATGTAGTTAATAAGATAGTTTTGTCTTATCAAAGAGCACTACTCTCTCATCATAATATCAACATGATCACACAAGCTCAGCAACAGTTAAAAAGCCAAATAACAGAAGACCTAGTGATGGAAACTACACAAATACAAAAAAATATTGTAGTAAATAGTTTTTGCCTCTAAGAACAAAATCAGATTTTGAAGCAACTACTTAGATTAGATGACCTCATATTTAAAGAATTCTTCTAGATTTAAAATTCTGGTTTCTATCTAAAACTCTGTCTGAAGTTTGTATGCATCATTTTAAATTGTGATTTTGATGGCTCCTTTTTTTTCTTTTATTGGGGTGACATATAGTTTTCAGGTGTACAATTCAATAATACATTGTCTGTACATTATATTGTGTTCACTAACCAAAATCAAGTCTCCTTCCATCACCATTTATCCCCTCTTTACACTCTTTTACCTTCCCCTACCCCCCCTTCTCACTGGTAATCACCATAATATTGTCTGGTTTTCTATTTGTTTTTGCTTCTTTGATAGCTTCTTTAGCAGTTCAATTAAAGTGCAACTATAGAAACAAGTCAGTAAATAAACATGAATCTCTAACTCTTCATCTGTAAAAATAAAGTCATTACCCTGTACTACTCAAAGTTTTTGAGGGACTGAATCAGATAATATATGTGAAAAAGTTTATCAAAATTCCAGATATGTATGTTTTAGTTGCTTCCCTCTTCTACAGCCTGCAGCTACTATATTTTGCCACTAGATGGCAATGCTGCTTTAGTAAATTATTACACCAAGGAAAGTCTGGATTTTAAAAGTAAAATGTGTAAAAAATTAAAATTACACGGATTTTCCTGGCATCTGAAAAGCTTAGAGATAAAACTTTCAACACTTAAAAGAAGCTGTGATAATATCACATTCTATAAGAAATAAAGGTGCCTTTACTTTTCATTTTAAAAATCTTAATTCATCTGAATTAAGAAATGTGGGAAATCCTATGAAAAAGACGCTTTATAAGACATTTGTCGACTTCCGGCCAAGATGGAGGCTTAGACGGACATGCTCGGCCTCCCTCTACAACTAGAGAGGAATACAACTACTTCAAAACAAAAGATAACTAGAAATTCCAGAAAATAAAACTACACGGAAGCCCAACGTATGAAGTTATAAACCAGCGGCGCTCTTTGGGCAGGTAGGAAGAGCGAAAGTGGGTGGTGCTGTTTGCGGTCGCACCAGGGACAGCGGCAGGGAGAACAATCCCAGTGGCAAGGAGGACAATCCCAGTTGCAGTCAAACCCTGACGGCTCGCGACCCCAACGCTGGGAGAAGCAGCCACCACATCACCTCGAACAGTGAGGCCCAGGGGGCGGGAGGACGGATCCCGGTCTCCTAGCGGAATAACTGTGTGATTCCATCTTGGACCCCCGCCCCCACACAAAGCGCCACAGGGCTGAGAAATAGGTTGGGGATCGCCCCTGGTCGCTGGGCAGTGACGACAAAGCGCCGGCGACAAAGGTTGGGGATCGGCGCCGGTTGCTGGGTTGTGACGAGTACACAGGCACTGCCCCCTATAGCCGGCCCAAGAAAACAAAACGCATCTGTCAAAATGAGGCAGACAACTATAGAAATCCCGGTGGCGCAGCTCACCAGGCAACAGATGAAGAATCTGACAGATGAACAAATAAGAAACCTGTCAGAGGCTCAATTCAGGGCCATTGTTTTCAGGTGGCTTACAGAATTAACAAAAGATCTGGAAAAAGATGAGAAAGAATTGAAAAACACTCATACTGAAAGGAACAAAACCACATACGAGACAGATGGTGAGGAAATAAAATCCAGAGTTCATATCAACAAACCAGAACACAAAGAAGGAACAAACAGTCAACCAGTGCAGAGAGAAAAAACGGGAAGCAACGAAAATGATGAGAGGATCAGAAACCTCTGGGACAGCTATAAAAGGCCCAACATAAGAATCATTGGTTTGCCAGAGGGCGAAGAAGATGAACTAGAAATTGAAAAATTAAGTGAAAATATAATAAAGCAGAACTTCCCAAACTTGGGGAAGGAAATAGACTTACAGGTCCAGGAAGCACAGAGAACTCCAAAAAAACTGGACCCAGGGAGAACCACTCCAAGACACATTATAATCAAAATGTCAAAAGTTAAAGATAAAGAGAGAATCTTAGAAGCAGCAAGAGAGAAGAAAAGAATCATGTACAAAGGGGTCCCAATTAGACTATCAGCTGACTTCTCAAGGGAGACCCTGCAGGCAAGAAGGGAGTGGCAAGAAATATTCAAAGTAATGAAAATCCAAAACCTATAACCACGAATACTCTATCCAGCGAAATTGTCATTCAGAATAGAAGGGCAGAGAAAGTGTTTCCAGGACAAAATAAAACTGAAAGAGTTCATTAGATCCAAACCACTGTTATATGAGATGTTAAAGGGACTGGTTTAGAAAAAGGAGGATCAAAACTATGAACACTAAAATGAAAACTGCATCACAAGAAACAACAACAGAAGCTAGGGAATTGAAACAAAGGCAAACTAAACAGGCAACGAGAGTGGAAAAAGAACTATAGGTATGGGGAGCATATTGGGGGGAGGTCAGCAGGGAGGGGGAAGGGGGAGAGGGAGGGAGGTGATATAGGAATTAAGGAGCATGGTAGGAGGGAATGGAATAGACAGAGAGAGGTTGAGAAGAACTATATGCACCACTAATGGACATGGTCTAAAAGGGGAGGAAAACTGGAGGGAGGGGGGCCACCAGGTGGAGGGGAGAAGAGGGAAGGGAAATTGGGACAAATGTAACATTATAATCAATAAAACACATTATAAAAAAAAAGAAAGACATTTGTCAATAGCTAATAAAAATGTCTAAATATTTACCTCTGACCCCAAACTGAGAGAAATGATCTCATCCTCAAAAGCAGAATGTGTGTCAATATGAGCCGGAATTCCTGAGATGGGAGATAATAGGTTACTTCATTTTTCCTTTTAATAGACTCAAGACATCTCTAAATATAGCCTCACATTATATGGTGAAATATTGTTTGATAATCAGGAATAAACTATAATTTTAGTTAAAAGGAAACATTTAGGGTCAATGTGACTAAATAAGTTAAACTAAATCTATACTAAAAATACCTTAACTTCATATTCAAGTGAGACTTGAAAGTCACAGCTTAACTAAAACATTTACTCAACCCCAGCCCAAGAGGAAGATATGAAAGATAAATCATAAAGTCATTTTCCCTTAAACACTTGATTCCCAAGAACAAAAACAATAGCCAGATGTGAAAGCTAAGCATATATATAATTAAGATATGGTTCCCTCCACCAATCTCTCAATCTATGTTAATTGAGCATCTCTTAAGTGAAAGGAACTTTGTTACATGGTGAAAGTATATAAAACAAATAAAGACAGTCCCTGTTCTTAAGGAGCTTACAGACCAATGTTAAGACTGATTGGCAAATGAGCAATCATAATACATGGTGATGAATGCAGAAAAAAAAACCCATAACTCCTGCCATTAATAAAACTTAAGATCATTCGATTACTACAAATATCAGATGAAGATGCTACTAACAACTGTAAAAAAATGAGTAACCTAAAGATTTTTCAGTAACATCTCATCCTAGAACTGTCTTCCACATTCTCAACAGAGAAAAAACAACAATATCATCCAGCCAATTAGCCTTTTTCTCTGTACGGGCATAGCTCAATTCCAGACCACCGCAATAAGGCGAGTATCACAATAAAGTGAATCATAATATTTTTGCTGGTGGAAGTTCTTGTCTTCAATTTGTGAAAAGTGCAACATATGTAACATGATAAAGCAAAGTGCAATAAAACAAGGTACACCTGCATTTGTAAATTACTTGGTTTCTGCCACTACATGTGTCTCCTGTGTTTTTAAAGCAATCTTCTCCCTCTAAATAAAATATTGAGAGGGGAAACAAAAAAAGTGACAAATAGCAATTGTGTCTTTTTACATTTTGAGAGGCAAGTTTCTCAAGAGATTGATGTAGATTTTCAAAGGATTAAAGTCAACACAGCAAAACATACACAAGTTACTCTAAGAATTTGAGCTAAAAAATACCTTTGATTTTAGAGAATTACATAATCTTACTTAGTTATGAATTGACTGTAACTTTAAAAAAAGAAATACTCACCATGCCCAGGTTCATACTGGTTCACAGTCAACTGATCAGGTTTATGTCTAACAAAACCTTCCTTCAACCACTTCTCCAAAATGCTATCACAAATGTCAGGAAGACCTGAAGTCATTTATCATAAAGGTGAAACATATTAAAATATTTACTTTTCATGTTTTACCCAAGAATAAAAAAATAGTCACTGTGATAAAAGAAATCATACATTTGATTTAGTAATCAGATCCAAATATAACAATAAACCCACAAGCAAAGCAAAAAAAAAAGAAAACCTTCCTAAGAATCTCTTAAAGTTATACTGATTTTATCAAATTAAACATCCCAAAATAACAATTTTGCTGACTATAATTTTGGTATTTTGTAAAATAGCAATAAAGTTATAAAATCTATCATATCCTATTCTGGAAATTAAACAGATTACTTTTAAAATTTAAGTTATTTAATTTAAATCTTAAAAAAAAAAAAAAAAAAAAACACTTTTGGATCCAAGATGCCGGAGGAGTAAGTGGAAGCTACACTAACCTCCTTCCAGGGCCAGTCTGGACTTACAACTTGATTGTGGAGAAATCATCTGGAATAACCAACTGAACCCTAGCTGGAGAGAAGTCTCATAACCACGAGAGACAGAAAAGGCAGCTTCATCACAGCGTGACCAGTAGGAAGTGCAGAGATGCAAAAGGGCTGCCTGGGGTCCCACGGGTGGCAGCTGAAGGGACTGAGAAACAGCTCAGCAGCTGGGGATTCCCCCTGAGAAGGGCAGGGTCTAAACCCCCAGCTAGGCTTCCCAGCCTACAGCAACAGAGTGGAAAGTAAAATAGCATCCAGCTGTGAAAAGCAAAAAGCCAGAGGGTTTTTTGCAGACCTGAAAGAAACAGCTGGAGAAAAAGAGCTCTTAAGTGGATCATGTACAAAAATATTTTGGCACCCACTTCCCCTGGGCTCAAGCAGAGGGAGGGCAGAGAGGACTAGAGACACCTGGGGAGAATTTTGGGCAGTGGCTCTGAGGAGAGAACTGGGGGAGAAGCCGACTGGTTCCCAGTGCTGACTCATTCTCCATACTGCGGACAGACCATTCCCCTCCAAGTGGCTTCAGCCTGAGGAGAAGCAAAAGCCCCACCTACAGGAATTAATCTGCCCCGCCCTTGGTCCTTAAGCCTGACAGCTGATCACAAATTGAATAGATTAACAACTAAAGGAGACAGACAACAGCAGTAGACCTCTGGTAGTCTCCAAAAGGTTGCCTAGGCCCAACTGGTACACAATATGACACCACCAGGGGCAGATCCAGGAAGTGAAGATCAATCTAAGAAGCAGCAACAAACAAGGAGAGTCACAAAAATGGGGAGATGGGGAATAAAAACCCCATCGAAAGGAAAGGAGGGATCCCCAGAAACAGTGAGAAATGAAATAGAGGAAAGCAAACTACCAGGCATGGAATTCAAAACATGGATTATAGAGAAGCTCAATGAGATCAGTGAGCTCAAAGAAAACTACAAAGAACTCCAGGGAAACTACAAGGAACTTACTGATAATTAAACTAGCATGAAAAAGGACATAGAAGCTATCAATAAGAGCCAGGATAAAAAATGAAGAATACAATTTCTAAATTAAAAAACACAGTAGAAGGAATTAAAAGCAAGCTAGAGGAAGAAGAAGATCGGATCAGCGAGCTGGAGGACAATGTAGAAAAAAAATCCCAGAGAGTGCAACAAAATGAAAACAGACTGAAAAAAAAATGAAGAGGTTTTCAGAGAGCTGCAGAACAACATGAAATGTAATAATATCCATATCATAGGAATTCCAGAAGGAGAAGAAGAGGACCAAGGGATAGAAAACCTATCTGAAAAAGTAATGACAGAAAAATTCCCTAACATGAGGAGAGAGTCACTCAAGTCCAGGAAGCACACAGGGTCCCAATGAAGATGAACCCCAACAGGCCCACTTCAAGACACATCATAATTAAAATGGCAACATTCAAAGACAAAGAAAGAATCCTAAAAGCAGCAAGAGAGAAACAACTAATAACATACAAGGGAGCTCCAATAAGGCTAGCATCACATTTCTCAGCAGAAACACTACAAGCCAGAAGAAAATGGCAAAAAATATTCCAAGCAATGAAAAACAAAGGCCTACAACCAAGAATACTCTACCTAGCAAGACTCTCATTCAAAATGGAAGGTGAAATAAGGAGTTTCCAAGACAAAACAAGGCTAAAAGAATACAACTCCACCAAACCAGCATTGCAAGAGATGCTAAAGGGTCTGCTTTAAGAAGATGAAGAAACCGAGACAGACAGAGAGGAACACGAGTACAAGGGGGGAAAATGACAATGAATGAGTACTGAAAGAAAGAAGGAACTTCTACCATTTGCAACATGAATGGAACTAGAGAGAATTATGCTTAGCGAAATAAGCCAGGCAACAAAAGAAAAATACCTTATGCTATCACCTATTACAGGAAACTAATGAACAACAAACAAATGAGCAAAATTGAACCAGAGGTATGTAAACAAAAAATAAACTAACAGTAACAAAGGGGAAGATGGGAGGGAGAGAAGGGGGTAAGAAGGGGAAGGATCTAGTCAAAGAACATGTATAAATGACCCATGGACATGGACAACTGGGTGGGGATTGAATGTGGGAGAAGGGGGGGCAGGATGCAAGGAAGCAAGAGGGGGAAAAAAGTGGGACAACTGTAATTGAAAAACAAAAAAATTTTTAGTGGGGGATAAAATGAAAATATAAAGAATGGAAATGCAAGTTCAGTGAATATTAGAAGGACAAGGATTTTCCTTCACATTGTATATTTTTCTCCCTATCTGATCCCTCCGGAGTTTGGCATTCTAAAGAAGTAAGTAATGACCTAAGTTTCTTTGCATAAAACTAATAAGACCAGTTGTTAATAGAGATTTTTTTTTGACTAAGACTTTGACTGGAATGTCACACCTAAAGAAGACATGCTTGGGCTCTGGTTGTTACCAAAAAGCCCTGAAGAACTGGGATTGACTTTCAAAGATAATAAAAGCCCACGAGATAAAAGGCCTGGTACCTAGGTTGGATGCACAGTCCATGGCAATTTTTCCAGGGCAGGAATGAAGGTTGTTTTCCTGAAAGATGGCTAGAAGGGACCTTAAGGCACAATGGAAAACCAGAAGGGCTTGGAAAAGACAGGTGTTTACAGGCAAGGCTGAACGCCAGGTATGTGGCTCAGCTTCTGTGCCCTGAAGGGCAGACTGAAGGTCACCCTAAATGTTCCTTGCGTAAGTTCCAGAAAAGCAGAACTAAAGATCATAAGTGATCATTTGCTGCTCTTGTTGTGTTTATGCAAATGAACAGGATAAATTAAAAATGGACTTAATGCAGTCCCTTTAATGACAAGTAGGGTAATCTTAGGGAGAAAAATCATGATTCAAGGAAAATCACAATGCTCAGTGGTAGACTATAAAGTAGTGCAACTAACCATCTTTAAAGTTTCTTTTCATTTAAAATTTGTTTTCATTTGAAAGTTAAACTATGTCTGTGGTATTATCAAAGATGTTTAATTTATAGGCAAGAAGAATGTCAAATGCCTTGCAACTAGATGTCTTTCCGATAAGATAGTCCTACAGACTTAGAGACTTGTATGTGGGTTATCTTACATAAATTAACATGTGTTTTCCTGTTTTCAAAGGGCATAAGCCTATGATCTCATTACGTGAGTGATTGTCTGTATGTATAGGCCTCACTTAATCCTGTCTGCAGCGCTGCCCCCTGAGACTCAATGGTTTGGCTGAACTATGTGGCTGGGTTGGTGAAGAATGGCATGGTCTGTGGGCTTCACTTTAAAACTGGTTTCTCTTTTCTGTCCTAATGGCTTGGACAGAAAGAGCCCAGAGGTCTGAGAGTGGGGAAACCTAAGATATTCCCCTCAGCCCAAACTAAGTATAATGGGCAGAAGGGTTTTGGACAGGTGAGATGTACCTGGCACACCTTCCTCCAAAGAAGCCCTTTTTTTCCCTAATGTGGGACATTCAAAAATTAATCCTTGCCTTTTGTCATCTAGTGGTTATAGATTGGAAAATGTCTTTTAACTGTGTTGCCAAATCTGTTGCCTCCAGAATACAACAAGGATGCCAGCCTGTTAAATCAAGCATGCCGTTGTCCGGGGACAGCCAACCAACCTGGAGCCTGCACAATCCTTCCCCATGTGGGAAGGTCACCTTCCCCTCCACACCCCCACTCTTATTAGGGATTTCTGGACCCAAGGGTAGGTAGGACGACAACCATGTCCAGCTTGAAGCAGCTAGAAGAGCTTGAGACCTTTGCCCATTGTCCTTTATAAGATTATAAAGGGTCTTAAGTCTGAGAGGGAGGGATTGTTATTTTTCATTGTTAAAATAATGAATTAATTAAGTTTTTTTTTTTTAAAGAAGAAGAATATATGAAAGGGTGAGGCAGGAGAGCTTGTATGTATGACCCATGGGCATGGACTTTGTGGGGGGGATTGTTGGGAGAGAGGGGTGCTGGACAGAGGGGGCAAAGGAAAAAAACGAACTATTGTAACAATATAATCAATAAAATATACTTAAAAAAGAAAAAAAAAAGCATAATTGGTTGGTACAAAATAGACAGGGTGAAGTTAAAAATAATATAGAAAAGGGTGAAGCCAAAGAACTTATATGCACGACCCATGGATGTGTACTAAGGGGGGTGGGATTGCTGGAGAGAAAGGGTTACTGGGCAGAGGGGAGCAAAGAAATTGGTACAACTGCAACAGCATAATCAATAAAATATACTTAAAAAAATATTCACTGAAGCACTACTTGTAAAAAGGTTAAAAACTAGAAAAAAACTTAAATGTCTATTAAAAGGGAACTAATTTAATAAGCTATTATTATCATTCAATAAAATGAGAAAGTATATAAGGTCTCTAAGAAATATAAAAGGATAAGATCAAGTTGGAGCACTACATGGAATATATGAATATACAACTTATATAATATAACACTACATATTAATAACTATACACTCTTAAATTTGGGTGTAAACTCTTTTTGTAAAGGTTTGGAATAATATATGCTAAACTGTTAATGGCACTACTTCTAAGAAAAAGTATGTAAGTACAGTGTTCAAAAAAAAACATTAGTTTTATCTGTATGCATGAAGTTTATTAACACAAAACTGAACTACTTAGCTAATTTAGATGCTTTAAGTTTAATCAATTATTTTGAAACTTCACCTAAAAATGACAAAAGCAAAACCCTAAACTATAATATATTCCTAATATATTAAATCTTTTTTTCTGAACCAGCATTTATTAACAATTACTTACCCCCAGGTAACGGCTTATCTTTATCTACATTGTTATTCTCATAGCGGAATTCATAACCAAAATGCTTTACTCTTCTGTGTTTTAAGGATTTTTGAACTGTGTCGAGAGAAGAAAGTAAATATTTGGTAAAAAAGAATTTCATTCCTTTATGTATTTCAAAGTCAACATGATAAGTAAGGATTGTTTAGTAATGGTAACCTGTTAACTGCTAAATTATTGTCTTTAATAAAATTAAGCATTCTATTTCACATCTCAAAGAGTTTTTCACCCAATCAATCTGAAAGACTTAAACATGTACACTGCCACTCACAAGACTGCTAATGATCTAGAAAGAGTCAGAGTAAATAATTTGCAAATATCTCCACAAGGGTCTTGTATCATAATGATGGTATGGCAATGAATGAAATGCTGATTCCTCAGAGGAAATGTGCTTTATGGAAGAGAGGACCAAATAAAATGATATACGTAAAACTGCTTATAAATGTTAGGTCTACCAACATTGGCTAATCAGTTTGGAATTTAAAATGAACAGCTATATAAATATTAATTATTATTAATTCTACTAAGATGTGTTGATATGACTTGCTTAACATTGGATTCAGGCTACTTTAATTTTCAGGAAATATCAGAGTTTTAATAAACCAAAGGGGGAAAAAAAAAGAAGACTCAGTAACATAGCATTTTGCAGACACTTTTAAAAACTGAATTTAAAAGGTTTTAATTACAATTTTGATTGTCTGTATCTTCTGTCCAGTTAATACTTTCCAAAAGTACTTTCTCATCCTGTGAAGAAATAACTTCTTCCACTACTTTGAGGCCTGGAGGTAAGGCTTGAAGCCCCAACTCTTTCCATTGTGCTGTGGGAAACCAAAATAAAAGTTACTTACAAAACTTCAAGTTCTTATATACAAATAACTATCTAATAATAGCCATTTATCAGTTCAAAAAACTCCCAATCCTCATTTAATGAAACAAGAATGCTAAAAGACATAAATACATTAAAAAGCGTGAAACAGAGACCAGGACAGATATCATGGTACATTTCATGCACTGCAATTACCCACAGCAAATCGAACAATATTTACTTAAATAAACTGTTTGAACATGATCAAGTCATTCTTTAAATCTCACTAAGAAACAAAGTTTCTTGGTTCCAGACAATATGGAGGTATAGGTAAACACGGTACTTACATCCTCCAACAACCACATCAAAATTACAACTAAACTATAGAACAACCATCACTCAAAACCACCTGAAATCTACCTGAACAGAAGTTTTACCACTAAGGATATAAAGAAGCCCATCAAGACTGATATGAGGGGCAGACACATGGATTGAACTGGTCCTATACCCACGTGTGGTAGAAAGAGAAGTTCCCAAAACTTCTGGTTGTTAAAACCAGTGGGATTGCAGCTGAGTGAGAAGGAGGGCTCCTGGAGTCCCAGGTATCCCTTAAAGGGCCCACACAGAGACTTACTCAGACTCGTTCCCTCGGCTCTACAATGGAGCAGCAGCTCAAAAGGCATCAGGGACATACAAGGAAGAACTGAATTGTCCGGCATTAGGGTGAGAGCTGGAGGGGCATATTTCTCCCAGACAGAAGTTCTGGAAGAGGCTACTATTGCTTTTCTGAGCCCTCCTTCTACAAAGTCAGCAGGTGATAACCATATTTGAGTCTCCAACCACCCGACTAACATTGTTTGCCCCACCCTGGAAGTTCCCTGAGACTTCATGTCACCCAACTTTTGGGCCCACCCAAGCTGTTTCCAGTGGCTTTTCCATGCAGATGGCCCATCGTAGCTCATGCTTCAAACTTTCCTAACCTCTCTTAGGCAAGCAGCATCTGTCTCAGTGTGCCGAGTACCTCTAACTAAGTGGCCCCAAGTCAGGCACAAGCAGCAGCCAGCCAGGGTTTGCAGCTAGCCCTTTCCTGCTCACCTCTAAGCCCAGCCAGAGCAGCAGTCATCTACAGGTTACTTTGTAGCTCATGTCAGGTATCCCTGAGCAGAGCACAGGTGGCAGCTGATCTTGGCCTGCACTTCCCAGGAGGCCCCAGAGCCAGCACACCCAGGGGACAGCTTCAAACCACATGAAAGCACCACCAACCATTTCCACGAGCAACACACTCAAAGGGCACAGTGGGCACCAGAACCCTGCTAAAGTAAGTCCTGCTCTGTCTGGTAGGTCCCTGCACAGCTGATCCTCCACTGTGATCAAAGCTAGTCCTCACAGCCCATCAGACTAGAGGTAAAGTCTTCCCACTGAGGTGCCAACAGCTATCCAAGACTTAACTACAGCAGGAGGGTATATACAGCCCACACAGGGAGTGCACCTGGTGTGCCCAGAATAGGTGATTGAAGAGGCTGTGCCACTGGGCCCTACAGAAAACCTACTATATTAGGCCACTCTACCAAGCCCAGGAGATAAAGCAGCTCTACCTAATATATAGAAACCAACACAGGGAAGCTGCCAAAATGAGGAAACAACAAAACATGTCCCAAATGAAAGAATAGAACAAAACTCTAGAAAAAGAACTAAACAAAATGGAGACAAGCAATCTATCATGTGCAGAGTTCAAAACACTGGTTATAAGAATGTCAATTATTTCAGAGGAAGAGTAGATAAACTTAGTGAGCTTTTCAATAAAGAACAGGAAACATTAAAAATGGAGATAGAAAACAAAAAAATCAGTCAGAAATGAACACTACATTAACTGAAATGAAGAATATATTAGAGGATCAACTCAGAGATCTGGAAAATAGAGAAGCAGAAAACACATAATCAGAACAGAAAAAAAAAGGAGAAGAAGAAGGAGAAGGAGAAGGGGAAGGAAGGAAGGAAGGAAGAAGAAAGAAGAATCCAAAAACATGAGGATAGTGTAATGAGTCTCTGGGACACCTTCAAGCACACCAACATTCGCATCGTGGGGATACCAGGAGAGAGAGAGCAAGAAATTGAAAACCCATGTGAAAAAATAATGACAGAAAACTTTCTTAACCTGGTGAAGGAAATAGACATACAAGTCCAGAAAGCACAGAGAGTGCCAAACAAGATGAACACAAAAAGGTCCATACCAAGACACATCATACTTAAAATGCAAAAGTTTAAAGACAAAGAGAGAATCTTAAAAGCAGCAAGAGAAAAGCAGTCAGCCATCTACAAGGGAGTTCCCATAAGACTGTCAAATGATTTCTCAAAATAAGCTTTGCAGGGCAGAACAATTGGCAAAAAATACTTAAGTGATAAAAAGCAAAGACCTACAACCAAGATTACTCAACCCAGAAAAGGTATCATTTAGAATGGAAGGACAGATAAAGAGCTTCACAGACAAGAAAAAGCTAGAGTTTATCACCACCAAACCAGTATTACAAAAAATGTTAAAGGGTCTTCTTTAAGAAGAAAAAAAAAAGATTAAAAGTTTAAGTTAAAAAATGGCAATAAATACATATCTATTAACAATTACTTTAAATGCAAATGGATAAAAAATGCTCTAATCAAAAGACATGGAGGTTGAATGGAAAACAAAGCAAGCCCTTTACATATGCTGTGTACAAGAGACTCACTGCAGATTGAAAGGCACACACAGACTAAAAGTAAAAGAATGGAAAAATACATTCCATGAAAGTGGAAACAAGCAAACAAAAAAAAGCTGGGGTAGCAATACTTATACCAGACAAAACAGACTTTAAAACAAAGGCTCTATAACAAGAGACAAAGAAGGACCCAGCAATTCCACTTCTGGGTAGTTATCTGAAGAAACCCAAAACACTACATTGAAAAGACACATATATCCATATACTCACTGTAGCATTATTTACAATAGCTAAGATAAGGAAGTAACCTAAATGTCCATCGATAGATGAATGGATAATGAAGTGGTGAATATATACAATGGAATATGACTCAGCCATAAAAAAGAATGAAATCTTGCCATGTGCAACAACATGGATGGACCTAGAGGGTACTGCGCTAGGTGAAATAAGTCAGGCAGAGGAACACAAATGCCATATAATTTCACTTATATGGGGAACCTAAAAAACAAAATAAGTGAACAAGCAGAACAGAAACAGATTCACAGATACAGAGAACATTTTGATGGTTGGCAGATGGCAGCAGGCTTGGGGAGATGGATGAAAAAGGTGAAGGGATTAGTAAATACAAATTGGTAGTTATAGAAAAGTTATGGGGATATAAAGTATAGTGTAGGTAAGATAGTCAGTAACATTATAATAACTATGTATGGTATCAGATGGGACTAGACTTATCAAGGTGATCATTTAATTAGTTATACAATGTCTAATCACTAGATGGTACCCCTGAAACTATATAATAGCGTATGTCAACTGTAATTTAAAAAGTTATTTAAAGTAAAAAATAAAAGAAAAAAGAAACAAGGTTTCTCATAATATCTATAGTATGCCTCTCTATAAACATGTCAGATTGTCTATACATACTGAAATTCCCAACTTAGGCATGAAAAGTAAACTCAAACAGAAGCAAGAACTAAATTTAAAAAGACACCTGAATGTTAATACCTTTTTCCACATAATTCAAGTACAGAATAATCCTTTGTCCTAAATCATCCACTATTTCTTTTCCATTGAGGGTAACAAAGGCTTTCTCGGATTCTTCTATAGTTTTGTATCTCACAAATGAGTAGGGCTTGTTAGGTGGCATTAAGAGAGCATTCACCTGCCCGAGTTTCTCCAAAACTGGAAGCAATTGGTTTCTACTCACTCCGTTACCCAAACCACCATTGGCAACGACAAGAATCTTTAAAAAAAAAACAAGAAAAGATAATTAACATGAACACTTGATATCAACCTGTGTATTTTGAAAGAATATTTTTAATTATAAAATAGGATTATTTTAAAATAAGATTTCTACAAAGGTGTAATTATGAAAGAAAAGGGAGTTTCCTTATAGTGGTTAGTCTGTTTTCTACTTTCACACAAAGTATGTAAATCAATTTACTAAATATTTGAAGATTGAAAAGCAATCCTATGTTGTAAATAATATTAATTATTAAATAGTCGTTTCAGTAAAATATTCATTTATAATGACCTATATACAAATTAAAAGATGACTTATGTTCATAAATATAACTTAATAAAAGAAAAAGAGGAAGGAAAAAGAAGGAACAAGGAACTATGGATACTTGCTTTTTGCACGACACTGGTTATATGCTTTTACCTACTTAATCCTCATTAACATAATCTTCACAACAATTCTACAAAGTGGGTAATATTAACTCCACTTCATCAAGAAAGAAACTGAAGATCAGAAAGTTAGATTAAAGTAGTGATTAGGAGAAGCTGGGTTTCAAACTTACTTCTGTCAGTTTCCAGAACTCACACTTTTGGTATCACTACACTACACAGTGTTTACTAAAAACTAAAAGTGAAGATACTGGCTCAAAGAAAAACCTATTACAGATTCTACTGAATATAAAATAGGAAATTTTTCCTCTAGAAAGTAATTCATTCACTTTGTAATTAAATTTTTTTCCTTTTTAAACTTCATGCTTACTTCCTGTCATTTGCAGTCCTGCACTAAATTTCATTCAAGGGATTCTGATTATCATAGCCTAGTGCCCTTCTAGTCCCTGTACTTAAAAATATTCTACATAGTGTGAAGATCTTTAATTTATGAATCATGACTCCTAAAAACTTTGTAGCATAACAAAAGTAAATCATTGATGACCTACTCTCATCAATTTCATCACTTATACCAGATATTGGCCAGATATTTTAGGCTTCACAGGTCATGTAAGTCTCTGTCACATAGTCTTGCTTTTATTTAACAACCTTTAAAAATGTAAATCTCGCCCTGACCAGTGTGGCACAGTTGGTTGGGATTTGTACCACAATGGGAAGAGTCACCAGTTCAATTCCTGGTCAGGACTCATGCCTGGGTTGTGGGTTCTGGTTGGGGGGGGGGGTGTGAGAGGCAACCGATTGATGTTTCTCTCTCACACTGATGTTTTTCTCCCCCTCTGTCTCTCTCCTTTCCCCTCTCTCTAAAAATAAATAAATAAAATCTTTTTTTAAAAATGTAAAACTCACTCTTACCTCACATGCCAGATTTGACCTGAAGATGGTAGTTTGCTGGTGCCTGATTTATATTAAATTGGAGATTAGAACATAATGTACTAGTTTCATATATATAAAATGGTAATATCTAGAACTTTGTTTTAAAAGTATGTAATAGAATTGTTATAAAATTGGATTTCTTTTTCAGGGGAGCCAATACTTTATATATGCAACTATATACATAAATATAATAAACAATCACAGTAATACAAAACTATAACATATGGTGTAAAATTTAGCCTCAGATGGCTCGCCCTGGACCTCATTCAGTGAGGTTTACAAATTAAAATAGCAAAATAATTTGGTTACATGCAGCCATAACAACAAAAACATTCCATATTCCCAAATCTAAGGAACTGCAAAGGTTTTGTAACGGGCAACTGTCCACTGAGGAACTGAGAAAGATGATGAGGTATGACTTGAATACCAGGCAATTAATTCAAAGAGCAAACCACACACACAAAAAAAAATTCAGTGGGGGATGGAAGGGAGGAATTTACTTCCTATTACATATGAGTTAGACAATGTAATTAAATGCAATAATTGTTTTATTTATAATTTTCAGCCAAGCCAGTTTCCTAATAATATACAGTAGGGAATTCCGAAATTTTTTAAAAATTATCTGCAGTCCTGACAATTTGACAGTCACTGCTCTAGAAAACTCACAATGGCTATAAATACACATAAAGGCACCTATATTTATAACACATATTAAAAAGAGCATTTGTTCTCCCCTGAATAGATAAACATATAATTAGAGGTCCTTCTATAATTTTATTCTTTTTCCTTAAAAATATTGTGGAGAAAAAAAATCAAGCCTAAATAAGATGATACTTTGGAAGCCACAAAGGTAAGAGTAAAGCTTCTACAGATATGAAAGAAAAGACAGACCCAACCAAAAAACAAGCTTCAGAGGCAGCAAAGACCCTAAACCCATTTCTTTTCTTACCACTTCTCTTCATGACCCACGTTAAGGAAAAGAAAGCAAGTTACACTTAGGAAGAAATGAGTACAGGGTATGTCAATATAATTTTCTGAATATCACACGGGTTCAGGGCTCTTGGCAGAAAATGTATGCAGACATATTAACCCTAATCTATTATCTATCCCAGCCTTTTTAAAGGTATTTGGTTTAAATTCTCTGAAGTCCTTAATATGTAACAAAATTTAACTAAGGGCTTTTTAGCTGCTAAATTTCATCCTCTCTCAACAGAGTACTCACTCCTAAACTATAATGCAGTTCAAAAGACAGCACGCACATGATACAAGGGAAGAGTACTAGTACTGGTCTGAGAGTCAAGAGACCTAAATTTTAATCCCAGCTTCAGCTTCTCTTTTGTTTGTCTTTGGTCCTCAGTTAAATGATGGCTAAGCTTCCTTCCTACTCTAATCCTATATCATCAGAACACTTTATATTCACATGGTCCTTTAATGACTAATAAGTATTATAATATACACGTTCTCTTATAATCTAACAATCCAATGGGATAAAAAAAAGTATGCAATACTATGTCCTTTCAAATTAAGAAAGCTGAGGTCAAAGGATATTGCTCATGTGCAAATAAGTGGAGGATCTAAGAGTCAAAGTAAGTGTTCTAATTCACAGACCAGAAGGTCTCACAGTCCCACAATACATAATTATTGCCATAAGATGATAAAAAGGCTTTGTAAATAAAGTCTAATAAATAAAAAATGTTTTATAGCATATAATTAAAATACTTTATAATACAGATGAAGTCAGGAAGAAAAGAAAAAAGACTACAAAAGATCTAGCTTTAGGTTTCAGCCACCTAATATCAATGGACATATCACAATCTCTCAAAACCTTCATTTTCTCATCTCATAAGGATTTTTAGGACATTAAATATAATAAGGAATATGAGTATGCTTTTTAAACTTTAAACAGCTGTATAGTTAATACATACTCACAACTCCCTCTCATTCAAGCAACACAATCAATGAAAATTCAAACTACACTAAGGCTATGTCCAAAAGTTAGCAGGTCCTAACATGTGTATATTTAATATAGAAATAATACATGACTGAACAATTATAGCCTTCTCTGAGCAATTATTAACAAATATTACTTCACACATTAACATGGCTATATATCAACATTCAAATGATAATAATAGTTTTAGG
The DNA here is from genome assembly GCF_987537825.1 of Furipterus horrens. NCBI lineage: Eukaryota > Metazoa > Chordata > Mammalia > Chiroptera > Furipteridae > Furipterus > Furipterus horrens. The sequence continues at coordinate 73,812,253 of NW_028327172.1, forward strand.
TCACCTGAGTGGCATAAGATACTGTTTCAATGCCTTCATGTCTCAGCAAAGTATGCCTGGCTTTAATCTGTTTCCTTAAGAACTTCTTCTCAGTTTTATTGAGCTTGTAGTTACTTTGATGGTTGTTATCCATGGCAATACTGAAAAAAAAAAGTCAACCTTAAGAGTCCTGAAGGGACAGTTATACTGATGCTATTCATATATGAGCAGTCTATAGTACATAAATATGTCTATGTGACAATTTTTTAAAATGCTTACTTACCTTTTACCAACCAAGAGAAATGAAAACAAACAGGTGCATGGACAATAAAGAAATACTTAGGTAACAAAGAAGCTAGAACATCTAATAGTATCTCTTGGGTTTCTACAAAACATCCCAATGCTCTAGCTCTATTAAGTGAGCTATTTACCACCATAAGTGATGCATCCCTTTATAAAGTTCTAGGTAAAATGTGTCACAGACCAATTTCACAAACATAATGTTAAGGAAAGAAAAAAAAAAACAAAAATTTCAAAGAAGAATATACAGTATGATTCTATTTACATAAAGTTCAAAACCCAAAAGTAAGGCATATATTGTTTAGAAATATATGTATCAAAATGCAAAGAAAAGCAAGGAAATGACAAACACAAAGTTCAGGAGAGAAGTTTTTCTGGAAGGAAAGAAAGGATTGTGATATGAAAGAGACATAAAGTCATCATAGGTATTTCTTAAGCTATATAGTATTAAAAGGAGAGGGAAGTGGTTAGAAAGTTTTAGGATTCATCATTAGATGGGAAGGAATAGCTATATGGATATTTTTAACATTGCATTAATTTAATAATTTTTTTCTAATGATTGTCCCCTTCCACCAGACTGAGTTCTTTGAAAACAGGGATTAAATTGTATTTTCTTTTAGTTTGCTTGTTTCCCCAGAGCCTTCTGCAGTGCTATAAGACAATGTAACAGTGTTTAGGGGTTTAAGTTCCAGTTCAAATCTCAGCTCTACCACTTAACCTGATCTGGTGTGAGTTAACTATTTATTATATTCCTGTGCTTAGGTTTCTTCACCCAAAAAATAGAAATAATGCCTATTCTTGGCACATAACTCCATCCAAACCCTGGACTAAAAAATCTGACCAAACCCTACCTCGGCTTACAGCCGCATGAAGCCATGTCCCTAGAATGACCCCAGCTACCCATTAAAATGCTTGCCTGAGAAAACTCAAAATGCTACCAGGACATTTTACATTTATTCTAGCAAAATCTGACCATAGATACCTAACCTCCCTTTCTTAGAGCATTTACTAAAAAGGGCTTACAATTATGAATATGTATCTTTTGCAACTCAGAAGTGTCTCTGAGAGCCATTCCTTTGAAATGCAATCATCAGGAAGGACAGGGCCTGGCTCCCAGTCTCTGTGGCAGGACGGAATCCAAACTCTCCAAACTGCCAGTAGCAAACACGACTGACCTACTTGTATCTGCCCTGAGAAACATTTTCCATAGGAGGAGGGTAACAAAAACCATAACTTATTTATAAAAACTTGTGTTTAAACTTCAGTCACTGTCAAAGTACTCTCCATCTGATGCAATACACCTATCAAGATGCTTTTTTCCACTGCTCAAAACAGTTTTTGAACTCATCAATTTTGATGCGTTTTAGTGCTTCTGCTGTTTTTTTGTTTCACCTCTTCCACACTGGCAAAACGTTTCCCTTTGGGGACTTTTTTCATCCAGGGAAACAAAAGAAAGTCACTTGGAGCAAGATCATGTGAATAGAGAGCATGGGGCACAGGGGTCATGCTCTTTTTGGTCAAAAGCTGCTGAACACCCAAAGTAGCATAGGCAGGTGCACTCATAGGTCACCCATCATGAACTGGTTAAACACACTGAGTCTTCAAAAATTTTTTCAGAGGTTAAAATGGTGGAGGAGTGAGGGGAGGCTGCGCTTGCTTGCTCCTGAGACCTGCCCATAGTTGAGGCTAATTGTGGACAGAGCATCTCAGTTAACATCTGGATACTGGCAGGAGCTGAGCCTTGGCGCTGCTGACAGCAGAGGAGACCTCTCGGAGCAACCTGTCCAGTGAGGATCATGGAGGAGAAACGGACAAAACACGAGTTCTGGCCAGCTTGGCTCTCCAGGCTATGACTGACAGTGTGCAAAGATTTTTTAGTGACACTAGGTTCCCCGAGAGGAGTCAGGGGTGGAGGGCAAGGCTCTGCCCACTGGCAGAGCCAGGAGTGGGCCAAGTGGCATCTGGCTCTGAGAGGCAAGGAGCAGTGTTTTTTGTTTGTTTGTTTGTTTGTTTTGTGAGTGTGTGTGTTTTTTTTCTTTTGATTGTTTTTTGCGGACCAGGTAGGAAAGGCTAGGGACGGGGCAAGATTCTTAAGGAACACGCGCACAAGAGCGCACTCACCCATTCCCCACCCCGGGCTGGGGCACAGAAGTGCCCGCAGTCTTCCCACTCCAGTGTGCAATCAGTCCACCCCGGTTGACACGCAGAAGCTCCCGCGGTCCACCCACCCCAGCACACAAACAGCCAGCCCACAGCCCACCCACCCCCTGCCTGCATGAGGGAGCGCACTTGCCCCTGGCTGAGGCCAAAGGTGTGTGAAGTGAACTAGTGGCTCTTTGTAAAAGTTCTGGGCGCTGGCTCTGGAGAAAGAGCTGGGAGAGCAGTGGACTAGATCCCAGTGCAGAATCATCCCCAGTGCTACAGGAGAAATCTCTTAAGCAGACTACTCCCCTCCACGTGGCATCAGCCAGACACAGCAGCTCAACAACTGTATACAAGAAGGTCACACCACAAAGGCAGGAAATAAAAGCAGGTCACTCTAAGAACAGAAACAAACAAGAAGAACCACCTAAAATGGAGAGGAGAAACAACACCCCAACAAAACGAAAGGAGGAATTCCCAGAAGGAGGGATAAATGAAATAGGGGCCAGAAAACTATCAGACGTGAAATTCAAAACAATGGTAATGAGGAACCTCAATGAACACAACAAACTCAGAGAAAACTACAACGAACTCCAGGAAAACTACAAAGAACTCCAGGGAAGCTAAAAAGAACTTAATGAGAACAACACCAGCATGAAAAAGGACACATAAATGGTCAATAGGAGCCAGGAAGAAATGAAGAATACAATTCCTGAACTGAAGAACACAGCAGAAGCAATCAAAAGCAGGCTAAATGAAGAAGAGAATCGGATCAGTGAACTAGAGGACAACGTAGAAAAAAATTCCCAGAGCAACAAAATTAAAAAAAGACTGAAAAAGAATGAAGAGGTTTTAAGAAAGCCTCAGGACAACATAAAACACAACAATATCGGTATCATAGGGATACCAGAAGGAGAAGAAGAGCAAAAGACAAAAACCCTAATTGAAAAAGCAATGATGGAAAACTTCCTGAACATGAGGAGAGAAAAAGTCTCACAAGTACAGGAAGCACAGAGGGTCCCAAAGAAGATGAACCCAAGAAGGCCCGCTCCAAGGCACTTCATAATTAAATTGGCAACATTCAAAGACAAAGAGGGAATCCTAAAGGCAGCAAGAGAAAAACAGCAAATTACATACAAGGGAGCTCCGATAAGGCTCTCAGCTGATTTCTCAACAGAATCACTATAAGCCATAATGGAATACCAAAAAATATTTCAAGCGATGAAAAACAAAGGCCTACAACCAAGACTACTCTACCCAGCAAGGCTCTCTTTCAAAATGGAAGGTGAAATAAGAACTTTACCAGACAAAGGAAGACTAAAAGAATACATCTTCACAAAACCAGTACTGCAAGAGATGCTAAAGGGTTTGCTTTAAGAAGATGAAGAAAAAAACAGAGAGGAACAGAGATACGAAGGGAAATGAATAAATACCTGTCAATAATAAACTTAAATGTAAATGGATTAAATGCGCCAATCAAAAGACATAGGGCAGCGGAATGGATACAAAAACATGACCCACATATATGCTTTCTAAAAGAGACATACCTTAAAACAAAAGATTTACACAGACTGAAAGAGAAGGGATTGAAAAAAGTATTCCAAGCAAACAGACATGAAAAAAAAGTTGGGGTAGCAATACTTATATCAGACAAAACAGATTTTCACAGCAAAGGCCATAAAAAGAGACAAAGAAGGATATTTCATAACACTTAAGGAAACAATTGACCAAGAAGATATAACCCTGGTAAACATATATTCACCCAACATAGGAGCACCCAGAGATATAAGGAAAATCTTGGAAGATACAGGAAGGATATAGGGGACTTTAACACCCCATTGTCAACAACGGATAGATCTTCGAAGCAAAGAAATACCAAGGATATTGAGGCATTAAACAGCACTCTAGATCAAATGGACTTAGTTGATATATATAGAACTTTTCACACCAAAGAAGCAGAATATACATTCATTTCAAGTACACATGGAACATTTTCAAAGATAGATGACATGGTAGGAAACAAAACAAGCCTCAAAAAATTAAAGAAAATTGATACTGTACCAAGCATCTTCTCACATCACAATGGCTTAAAACTGGAAAGCAACCTCAAGGAAAAACTCAAAGACATTCAAACTCATGGAGAATGAATAACATGCTATTCAATAATAAATGGGTTAAGAATGACATCAAGGAAGAAATCAAAAAGTTTCTGGAAACAAATCACAATAAACACACAACAGTCCAAAACCTATGGGACACAGCAACGCAGTCCTGAAAGTTCATAGCAATACAGGCCTACCAAAAAAGGATAAAAAAATCTCAAGTTAAAAAGAACTAGAGAAGCAACAACAAACAAAACCCAGAGCGAGTATAAGGAAGGAGATCATCAAGATCAGAGCAGAAATAAATGACATAGAGACTAAAGAAACACTTCAAAAGATCAGTAAAACCAAGAGCTGGTTCTCTGAATGGATAAACAAAATTGACACGCCTTTAATCAGGCTCATCAAGAAAAAAAAAGAGAGGACCCAAATAAACAAAGTCAGAAATGAAAAAGGAGAAATCACAACCAATACCACAGTAATAAAAAGGATTGTAAGAAATTACTACAAACAAATGTATGGCAAGAAATTTGACAACATAGATGAAATGAACAAATTTCTGGAAACATATAATTCCCAAAAATTAATCAAGAACCAGAAAATCTGAATAGACCAGTAACAACTAATGAAATTAAGAAGTAATCAAAAAACACCTGGCACACAAAAGCGCTGAACCAGATAGCTTCACAGGCGAATTTTACAAAACATTTAGGGAAGAACTAACACCTATCCTTCTCAAACTATTCCAAAAAAATCCAAGAAGAGAGAAGACTCCAAACTCTTTCTATGAAGCCAGTATTACTCTAATTACAAAACCAGGTCAAGACACAAGAAAGAAAACTACAGGTCAATATTGCTGGTGAACATAGATGCTAAAATCCTCAACTGAAATATTTGCAAACCAGATCCAGCAAAACATTAGAAAGATCATACACCACGATCAAGTGGGATTCATCCCAGGGATGCAAGGATGGTTTAATATTCACAAATCAATAAATGCAATACACCACATAAACAAAATGAAAGACAAAAACCACATGATCATATCAACAAACACAGAAAAAGCATTTGATAAAGTACAACACTCATTTGTGATGAAAACACTCAGCAAAATGAGAATAGAGGGAGCACATCTCAACATAATAAAGGCCATATATGAGAAACCTGAAGCCAACATCATACTCAACGGGCAAAAACTGAAAGCATTCCCCTGAGGTCAGGAACAAGACAAGGATGTCTCCTCACTCCTAATCAACATAGTCTTGGAAGTTCTAGCCACAGCTGTCAGACAAGAAAGAGAAATCAAATGCATCCAAATTGGAAAAGAGGAAGTAAAACTGTCATTATTTGCAGACAACACGATAGTGTACATAGACTTGACCAATAAATGAATTTGGCAAAATAGCAGGGTACAAAGTCAATATTCAGAAATCGACGGCATTTCTGTACACCAACAATAAAATCTCAGAGATAGAAACTAAAAGAAAAATCCCATTTACCATAGCAACAAGAAAAATAAAATACCTAGGAATAAACTTAACCAAGGAGGTAACAGGCCTGTACTCAGAGAACTATATAACACTGAAGAAAGAAATTAAGGAAGATACAAATAAATGGATGCATATACCATGTTCATGGATGGGAAGAATCAACATCATTAAAATGTCCATACTACCCAAAGCAATTTACATATTCAGTGCAATCCCTATTAAAATACCAGTGACATATTTCACAGACCTAGAACAAATAGTTCAAAAATTTATATGGAACCAAAAAAGACCCTGAATAGCCACAGCAATCTTGAGGAAGAAGAACATGGTAGGAGGAATCACAATACTTGTTGTGAAACTATACTACAAAGCCACTGTAATCAAAATAGTCTGGTACTGGCATAAGAACAGATATATAGATCAACAGAACAGAATAGAGAGCCCAGAAATAAACCCAGGTCTATATGGTCAGCTAATATTTGGGAAAGGGGGAAGGAATATAAAATGGAGTGAAAAGAGCCTCTTCAACAAATGGTGCTGGGAGAACTGGAGAGGGACATGCAAAAAAATGAAACTAGACCACCAAATTACACCACACACCAGAGTAAATTCAACATAAATTAAAGACTTAAATGTAAGCCGTGACACCATAAAAGTCCTAAAGGAAGACATAGGCAGGACAATTTCAGGTATCCCACGTAAGAATATTTCCACTGATATATCTCCTAAGGCAAGGGAAATAAAGAAAAGAATAAACAAATGGAACTACATCAAACTAAAGAGTTTCTGCTCAGTAAAGAAAACATCAGCAAGATGAAAAGGGAACCATCCATATGGGATACCATATTTTCCAATGATACCTCAGACAAGGGATTGATCTCCAAAATATATAAAGAACTTATACAACTCAACACCAAGAAGACAGACAACCCAATTAAAAAATGGGCAAAGGACCTGAACAAACACTTCTCCAAAGAGGACATACAGAGAGTCCATAGGCAAATGAAAGAATGCTCAACATCACTAGCCATCACAGAGATGCAAATAAAAACCACAATGAGATACCACTTCACACTGGTCAGAATGGCCATCATCAACAAATCAACAAACAAGTGCTGGCGAGGATGCGGAGAAAAGGGAACCTACTGCACTGTTGGTGGGAATACAGACTTGTGCAGCCACTGTGGAAAACAGTATGGAAATTCCTCAAAAAACTAAAAATGGAACTGCCTTTTGACCCAGTAATTCCATTGCTAGGATTATATCCAAAGAATCTTGAAACACCAATTCAAAAAAACCCTATGCATCCCTATGTTCATAGCAGCACTATTTACAATAGGCAAGTGCTGGAAACAACCTAAATGCCCATCTGTAGATGAGTGGATCAAAAAACTGTGGTATATTTACACAATGGAATACTATGTAGCAGAAAGAAAGAAGGAACTCCCACCATTTGCAACAACATGGATGGAACTAGAGAGAATTATGCTTAGCAAAATAAGCCAGGCGATGAAAAACAAATACCATATGATATCACCTAATACAGGAAACTAATGAACAACACAAAGAGCAAAATTTCTGTCAATTTTCATAAAAGCCATATCATAATGGTTTAAGAAAAAAAGAAAAGTTGAGGACCCTCAAAGGAACTATCTTATTGCCATTCCATTCCAAAGTTATCATCTTTGGAATGGCATTTTTGCTGTATGCGGTAGAGAACAAGGGATGAATGCACTAAGAATTTTTTCCTTAGTATGTCACGTGAACAAAGACTGTGAAGTGGAAGAAATAAGAAAAAGATGTTACATACATCTTTTAAAAAGTCTAACTTAATGAGTCTAGCACCAACTTCCAGCCAAGATGGAGGCCTAGACTAACATGCTCCATCTCCCTCCACAACTAAGAAGGAATACAACTACCACAAAACCAGAAATAACCAGAAGTTCCAGAAAAAAAAGCTACATGTAAGTCCAGTGTATGAAGTTATAAACAAGTGGTGCTCATCCGGATGTGTAGGATGGGTGCGGCCAGGCAGAGAGGTCAAACTGTGCGGGCGGCAATGGCGGCGGGACGGCAGTCAGCACAGACACCCGTATTTAAGGAGAGTTAAGAAGTGCCTGGGGAGCACCCCCGGCTGCAGACCAAACCCATCAGCTCATGATTACGACACCAGGGAAGGCAGACCCCCATTGCCTTGGACTATGAGGGCTGGAAGGCATGCAGACGAGGAGAAGGCTCCCAGTCTCTCAGCAGAGAGTGAACGGCAGGAATCCATCTTGGACCCCCACACCCACACAAAGCACCACAGTGTGGTGAGAAGGGTTGCCTGGTAGTGATGAGTGCATGGAACTCCGCCCCCTATAGCATAGGAGGTGTGACAGCCCCGCCCAGTAAGCAAAGTTAAACACAAAACTGTCAGGATGGCACAGATCATGATAGAGATCCCTGTGACACAGCTGACTAGCCAGCAAATATCTAATGTAACGGCTCAGCAGATAGGACATCTTTCTGAGGCACTGTTCAGAGCTTTGGTTATACGAATGCTGACAGACCTAACAGCAGATCTTAAACAAGACAGGGAAGGAATGAAGACTAGTCCTGCTGAAATGAATGAAAATACATACGAAACTAGTGGTGAGGGAAAGAAAATCAGGGATTAAATCAACAAATCAGAACATAGGGAAGGAACAAACAGTAAAACAGTGCAGAAGGAGGAAACAAAAAGTGAGGAAAATGAGGAGAGGCTCAGAAACCTAAGGGACAGCTATGAGCAGGCCAACATCTGAATCATAGGGTTGCCAGAAAGTGAAGAAGAAGAACTAGAAATTGAAAAATTATGTGAAAAAATAATGAAGCAGAACTTCCCTAACTTGGGAAAGGAAATAAGACTTTCAGGTCCAGGAAGCACAGAGAGTTCCAACTAAACTGGACCCAGGGAGAACCACGCCAAAACACATTATAATCAAAATTTAAAAATTAAGGATAGAAAGAGAATCTTAAAAGCAGCAAGAGAGAAGAAGAGAATTACGTACAAAGGGATCCCAATAAGACTATCAGCTGATCTCTCAAAGGAGACTGCAGGCAAGAGGGACTGGCAAGAAATATTCAAAGGAATAAAAAGCAAAAACCTACAACCACGGTTACTCTGTCAGGCAAAGCTGTCATTCAGAATTGAAGGGGAGAGAAAGTGCTTCCAGGACAAAGTAAACTGAAGGAGTTCATCAGATCCAAACCACTGTTATATGAAATGTTAAAGGGACTTGTTTAGGAGAAAGAGGATCAAAACTATGAACATTAAAATGAAAACTGTATCACAACAACCAACAACAGAAGCTAGGGAACCAAAACAAAGGCAAACTAAGTAGGCAACAAGAGTGTGAAAAGAATTATAGGTATGGGGAACATTATGGGGGCAGGTCATCAGGGAGGGTGGGGTAAGGGGGGAAAGAGAGGGAGATGGTACAGGAATTAAGAAGCATCGTAGGAGGGAGTAGACAAGAAGATGTTGAGAAGAATTATATGCATAACCAATGGGCATGGACTAAGCGAGGGGACAACTGGAGGAAGGGGGGTCACTGGGTGGAGGGAACAAAGGGAAAACAAATTGGGACAACTGTAAGAGCATAATCAATAAAGCATATAAAAAAAACAAAAAGAAGCTTAATTGGTAGGTACAAAATAGACAGGGATAAGATAAGAATAATATAGCAGGTGAAGCCAAAGAGCATATGCTCGACCCATGGACACAAACTAAGCGGGGGTGGGATTGTTGGAGGGAAGGTGGGTACTGGGTGGAGGGGAGCAAAGGGAAAAGAGATTGGGACAACTGTAACAGCATAATTAATAAAATATACTTAAAAAATAAAATAAAATAAAATAAAAAAATAAAAGTCCAGCACCAGCAGATGGAGCCTCGTCATCACATTTCTGTAATTTCCCTTCCTTTCTCCTTCCTTCAGTCATGCAATAGCATTATTACATGTGAAGAAACAAATGCCAATAGTTCTGGAAGCTCATTTGTTCCCCATTCCAGAGACTTGGCGATGCACTGGCCTAGCAAGTCTGAGTCACCTCAACAAGGAATAGGCTGATACCAGTTGCTGAGTTCTGTAGGTGCTCCCTTTCTGACAAGGCCACTTCCCTGGCCAAGGAATTTCCACTATTACACAAAGGCCTGGATGCTCCTTTCCCGGTTACAGGAGTGTTATGGGAATGTTACACGAGTGACGTCACTATTTACTGGAATACTACTCATGCGAGTCAAGTCTAATCATGTCCAGCCTAAGCACACTCTCTGTAGGATAACAAGAGTTTAGAGATCATGCATGCTCTGCTAGTAAGTTTAACCCCAATATACCCAACTGAATATTGCCCTAAGTGGTAACATTAGTGTATCAGCATCCTCCATGAATAACAGAATGCCTATAATGAACTAATGTTCTTGTGCTTATATATAAATTATACTTAATTAACAGCAAAGAGTAGAAAGAACTTAAATGCCTGTCAAATGAGGCCTGATTATGAAATACAGCACAGATATACAGGGCATACAAATAAATCTCTAGGACACATAAGAAATTAGTGGTACAGGTTGCCTTCAGGAAAAGGAAATGGGTAGATTGTTATGGGAATGAAAGGGAGCTTTCCTCTTTTGTAACTTTTGAATTTCGTAGCAAATCAAATTGCATTACCTACTTAAAGCTTTAAAAATTTGAAATGATTAGAAAAAATTGACCCATTATTTTTCATATCAACCCATTTTAATTCTCTGAACACCTACTATCTATTTTTATGCCCTCATTAATTTGTTTATTCTCCATCTTCCTCCTCTAATTTACTAGAAAGTAAGCTCTATGAAAGTAGAAATTTTGTCTAGATTGTTCACTCTGTAGGACTCAGCACCTAGAACAGGATCTAGCATCTCATAAACATTTATTGAGTAAGCCTAAACTTAAACTTATTAATTTTGCCATCTTACCTCCAAAGTCTCTTCAGAATTCAGAATTCGGTGGCTTTCTTCAATGTTTTCATTAATATTTAGTGTGCATCTCTATCTCCTTTGCTCTCACATTGTGGTACAGTTTACCTGTTGTGTGTTGTGCTCACCCAGACGGCTGTCATCAACTTTAAGACACAGACTTGAGAGCCTGGCATACGGCAGGTGCTCAGTAAGTACTTATTAACCTAAATCAAAACTAGAGGCCGACACTAGCTCAAGGGTCCTATGCTCAAATAAGAGAACATAAAGTGTCAGCTGTGTGAGCTACCTGACCTCCAGAAAGGCCTTTTCTCCACTGGATTGGCAGGGATCACAAAACTCCAAGACGCGCATTTCGAAACAATAGTCCCCAGGTTGCAACCGTCAGTTCCCAAAGGAAACATTGATTAACACACACATCACGTGAACATGCGCACTAAACACAAACACAGGCACTTCAAACACTGAAAGGATCATCCAACTTAGAAAAAGAACCTACTGCCCAGGGACCGCACCAGAGTAGCTCGGGGGAACATCCCTAAGTTTTCAGACCAACGCTGTGAAACCGACAGAGACCCGAATAGGCCAAGAAAAAACTATGATTTGCAATCATGCCCGCCAGTAAGAAGTGCCACAAACCTCTGTCTCGGTTCAGGTCGAGTTCTCGCCACGCGGATGCTCTCCCCTTCGCCAACCTCTCCAAACTACCCCAGAAAACTGCCGCGGGTACTGGGGTATCACCTCATCTGGGCGCAGCCATGTTGGAGAAGACTGCACTACATTTCCCATAAGTCTGCGGGGAGACTACGGGCGCTCCCACAACCCCCTTCGGCTCCCAGAGCTCCAGGTCGAGTTTTTTTCTCTGTCAGGAGATTTTGGCCAATAAATCTTACTGTGTTGCGGTGAAAATTCGCTTGTGTTATTTGGGTAAATACTAAGGGTTGGGAGTGCACGTTATTTAGGGTAGCTCCCCAGAGGGGCACAGTCTACCAGATGTGTGTCCCTCGGTCCCGCAGTACTGCACCCCCTTGGGCTCTTTGTGCATCTTTCCTCCTGAACCTTCGAGAAATGGGAGAGGGCCCTGGGGTCTGAAAGATGACATCGCGTGGGCGAGAGAGAGGGAGGTGAGCATACTTGAACGTGCCAGGGGAATGGTGAGTACCACAGAGTGACAGGAAGCATGTTGAGGATGGTAGGATAAGAAAGGTGGACTGTTCATTCCTTTTCCAGTCTTCTGCTCCTGAATTACAGGCCCAAATTTCTAACAACCTACTATCTATCCTTGCTTTTGTGTCCTTAGAAAAAGGTGGATCCATGTGAAATTTTGCATGCAGCCCTTTTCATACAGGCCTTTATTTTTCTCTCAGAGAAGGTGACTCCCTGAAGCAATTTTCAGTTACATTAAGACCCTGTTTTATTATATAACTCAGTGTCTTGCATACTCTTGTAAGAATGGGAATTCAGCAAATGTTGAATTGAAAAGAAACTTATTAAGACAAATGTTATCTTCACCTGTGTCAAAAGCTTTATGTGGTGATCTATAATTCTTCAAAGATCTTACATGCTGACCTAATGACTCAGTAAAACTGTAGTCTCAGCATCAATCCTCTAGGTGACTAGTGCAGGGGTTGGCAAGATTTTTCTATGAAGAACCAGATAATAAATATTTTCAGCTTTGTGGCCACACATGGTCTCTGGTCATGTTTTTTTCTTTTTTTAACAACACTTAAAATGTAAAAAGCATTCTTAGCTCCTTTGGCTTATGCCAGTAGGATTTGGCTCATGGGCTATAATTTGTTGACCCTGGACCCTCTATAATCCTGAGCACAGTCTCAAGGTGAAGCTAAGATTGGTACCACCACTGGAGACATTTATTATGAATGACAATATAAATGAATTTAATCAGATTAGCTAACACTGTATTTCAAAGCATGGAAAACCTGAGGTTTGTCCCACAGTAGAGTTCCAGAAATTAAGGGGAGGAGCAACATATCATTTAGAATTGCTTTTAGTTGCCAGTGACAGAAAACTGGTCTGATTGCCTAAATAAATAGCTATTTTTCTTCAAATTACAAGCCATCAGGAAAAAGTAATCACTGGCCTTGATTCTGCTATTCAAAAATGTCATCAAGAACCCAAGTATAATACTTTCTAGTCTTCTGCTCCACCATCTTTGATATATTAACTTTTAATTCTCATTTTTGATGTCTCCTAGTTATGAGGTGGCTGTTGCCACTCCAGACATCTTGACCCCCATACTAGCACCTCTAGCTGGAATAAAACAGGAGAGTCTCCATCTTTTCATCCAAGGAATAAAGCTTTCAATGGGCCCCCCAACCTTGTTACTTTGACCACACATGGATTGCATACCATCATATGTATAATAATGGGCCCCCAAAGATATCCACACTCTAATCCTTGGAACCTGTGATTATGCATATATAATGAAGTCTGAAGATCTTAAAATAAATTTTCCAGGGGGACAATATAAGCCCATGATTTCTCAAGAGCAGAACATTTACTCTGGCTGGAGCAAGAGAGATCAAGCAGAAGTCAGAAAGATTCCAAGTGTGAAGGATTCAACACACCATTGGGAAAAGTCCATGTGCAAGGACTGGAGAAAGGCTTGTATGATCTAGAGGCAGCCCCCAGCTGATAGCCAGTAAGGAAATGGGGACCTCAGTCCTACAACCACAAAGAACTGGATTCTGCCAACAACCGGAATAAGTGTGGAAGCAGATCCTTCCCAGAGCATCTTGATAAGAGTCTGGCCAGTCAACACCTTAATTCTGTCCTTAACCCAAACTAATAGCCAACAGAACTGTGACACAATAAATGTGCTAATTTATTATAGCAGCAATAGAAAACTATTACATATGCTTACTCAGACCAGTCACTAGCTAAAGGGAGAAGAATTACTGTGGCTGCTTTGGGACAGTCGTAATTAATTCCCTGGGGCTGGGATAAAGCCTATCCCTGAGATCAAGACACTCATAGACTACTCTCTACCTGGAGAAAAATAAGATTCTATTAGCAAGGAAAATATGAGGACAGTTGTTGGGTAGACAGTTAACAGGATGTTTCATGGAGGGCAGGGGTGTTAAACACCATCTGGCTGGGTTATCATAATATGATCTATCTCAAAACCTAAGAGAAGGGGATGATAAAAGGGTGACCACTCCCATAAGTAATAAAACATTCAGATGTAGAATTCCAATAGCTATTGTATTTCTACTTCAAGATTTGTCAATTAGAAAAGATCAAAAATGTTCCTATCAATTCTTAAAAACTGTTATATTTTTTACTGTGGTTCCAAAATGTGATACTGTTTCATTGCAGTTTCACTGCAGTTTCAAATTCAATTCCTATACTCATGAGGTTTCTAATTTCCCTTCCCCTTCTCCTAAACCCAGAACATGTTTGTTTTTGGCTACCTTCTGGTTTTTTCCCCACTTGTCCCCAGCAGCAAGTGTACTAGTTTTGCTTTTTTTCATATTTATGTTTTTTTAAAAAACTTTCATTTCTCAGGCTTTCCTCTCCACTTAATTCATTTGCTACTTATTTTATCCCTCCTGGGTAAATGACAAATTTGTATCAAATTTCCTTTTCAAATTTTTGTCTTCTCTGCCACTTTGAATTGCTGGCTTCTTGAAACTCAAGCAAGAATGGGTTATGCAAAACAATTTGATGTTCACTGTGACATTTCAGAAGTCAATATATTATTCATGTCATGGTGATAAAAATTCAATGAAAAGTTTGCAGTTTTACAAGTCATATGGTGAAAGTAATCCCATGCAGTAATTAGAGGAAAAGTAACCAATATATATATTTGAAGAGAAGGGTTAGCTTTCTCATTTATAATACAAAATATAAAAAACTCTGCATTGAAGATTTGGTCGATTCCAAAACAAGATTTAGTTGTAAAACATTAACCCTTCCTCCCAAGATGGTTTATTTATTCTTGAGGTTGAAGTCCTGCTTACCTCATAATTTTTTTTTTGCAAAATAGTTTCAAGTAGAATAAAGAGAGACAACTCAAGGTGCAGGAAAATCTTTGAGGTGGCCAGAGGCGTGGGATTTTTGGATTTTTAAAGGTTGTGATAAAATGGAACAATTTGCAAAAAATGTTTTCTTTTAATTCTACAAGAAAAGAAATCTCTTAAAAGTCTGTAAACAATTCATAAAAAACATCTAACTACTTTGATGGTTTCACACTGTCATTAATCTCTCAAAGATCCAAAAATACAAAGACACTTGCTCAAAGAGGGCAAGCTTCATCACTAACTATATTGGATGCCAGTTATTATTTCATATCTTCATGATCATCTCTATTTGGGGGAGTAGGTTTTTTGTTAGAGCTGATTAAGTGGTCTTAGCTTTTACTTACATTATGACTAACTAAGACTTCATACTAGGAGCATCAATTTTGCCATTTTCTATTGGCTATTTGTATTTGAATTATTATCTTTATTCATCTTCGCTGTAGGAAATTTAGAATTTTCTAACCCACTTGTTCATTTTCCAAATATAGTTTTTTGATTACATAAGCATTTACCAAACACAAAAATCATGGCTTGCTTAAAGCAAAGGAGGGAGGGTGCAAGAATCAGTTCCCCTGCCTGCACACTCCCACTCCACTCTTCTGTTAGAGCTCCTCCCACTGCCTCTGACATGTGACAATCAGACATGCAGACTTAATGAAGCCTCAAGTATACTAAATGTGAGTGAAGATCACTTTGCTTGAGATAAAACTATAAATAGAATTTCCACGTATTCTTCCAGATACCAAATTTGTGCGTACTGCAGGTTATAGGCTACTGCACTAAGGCATGTTTCTCAGAGGACGGTCCTTAGATATACTGCATTAAAATCACTAGAGAAGTTGTTAAAAATGCAGAATTCCATCTCTGGCTGGATGGTTCAGTTAACTGAAGTGTTGTTCCGTACACCAAAAGGTTGCGGGTTTGATTCCCAGTCAAGGCATATACCTAGGTTGCCAGTTCAATCCTTGGTTGGGGCGCGTACTGAAGGCAACTGATCAATGTTTCTCTCTCACATCAATGTTTAAAATCAATAAAACATATCCTCGGGTGAATATTTTTAAAAATGCAGAGTTCTAGACCCCAGTGGACATGAGTCAGCTAAAAGAAAAATTATAATTGTAATGGTCCCTGAATCCCAATTAATTATAATGTGCATTCAAAATCTCTGGGGCCAGGGCACAGCAAGTGGCGCACTGAAAAATCAACCCTGCTACTTTTGCAAATGTCCAACTACTGAATGAAAATATTCTGTATTATTCATCAACATAGAGGTCTTTAAAAATCTGCCCCAGAGTAGCAAACTGCCATGTTGCTTTTTTTTCTTTTTTTAAGTATATTTTATTGATTGTGTTATACAGTAGTCCCATTTTTTTCTTTGCTCCCCTATGCCCAGTACCCCCCTTCCCTCCAGCAATCCCACCCCCCTTAGTTCATGTCCATGGGTCGTGCATATAAGCTCTTTGCCTTCATTCTTCCCTGTATTATTCTTAACTTCCTCCTGTCTATTTTGTACCAACCAATTACACTTCTTAGTTCCTGCACCATTTCTCCATTTCTTCCCCTTCCCCCTCCCAGCTGACAACCCTCCAAATGATCCCCATATCCATGATTCTGTTCCTATTCTGGTTTGCTTAGTTGAATTTTGTTTTTACTTTTTAGATTCAGTTGTTGATAGTTGTGACTTTCTTGTCATTTTAGTGTTCATAGTTTTGATCTTCTTTTTCTTAAGTAAGTCCCTTTGACATTTCATGTAATAATGGCTTGGTGATGATGAACTCCTTTAGCTTCACCTTATCTGGGAAGCACTTCATCTGCCTTTCCATTTCAAATGTTAGCTTTGCTGGATAGAGTAATCCTGGTTGTAGGTTGCCTTTCATCGCATTGAATCCTGGTTGCCAGTCCCTTCCTGCCTGCAAAGTGTCCTCTGAGAAATCAGCTGATAGTCCTGTAGGCACCCACCTGTAGGCAACTCTCCACCTCTCTCTCTTACTGCCCCCAGGACTCTGTCTTTATCTTTCACCTTTGCCATCTCAGTCATGATGTGTCCTGGCATGGTCCCCTCTGGGTCCAGCTCGCCGAGGATCCTCCGTGCTTTCCAGACCTGTATGTCCATCTCAATCGCAAAATTTGTTACGTTGTAAAGGGTGGAGTCTTAGGGATTGGTCAGTATAGGGCAACCCCTTTCACTACGTTGTTGGGCTGTATGTCAGGGAGGGGTCCGAGAGGGAACAATGCTGCCTGCCCAGCATTTGCCCCTTTTCCAGACACCTCTCACACTTCCACACTGGACTGGTGCCCCTCTAGCTTTTCCCTGGCCATCATTCCCAGAGTGGGTGGGTCTGCAGACATTCTAGGACCGTGGGGGCCCTTTAAACAAGTGGACTCCACTGAGACCAGCAGTTTCTGCCTCCACCCCAACCCCCACTGGTTTGCATAGTCAGAAGCAACCAGGCTTGATTTTCCCCAGTGCTAGGACTGTGAGCTGCGCAGTCTAGTGAGGAGCTGGAAACGCTCCCCAGGCGTGCCTCCTGACTTTTTAAAACGTGTAACTGTGCTTTCTGCTGGCCTGCGGCTGCAGCCGCTGCTGCCATCACCACACTGCGTCCTCTCTGCCCCAGCTCCACCCCTCCTACCTGTCTGGATGAGTATTTTTTCTTTATATCTTTGTTTCTTAGACTTCCGTGCAACTTGATTTTTTAGAACTTCTGGTTATCTGTAGTTTTGAGGTAGTTGTATTCCTTCTTAGTTGTGGAGGGAGACACAGCGTGTCTATCTATGCCTCCATCTTGGCCAGAAGTCCCTACACAGTATAAGTTTTAAACCCTCAATAAGAGTATGTTTGGAAACTTAATTGAAAGTGTAGGTGATATATTATTAATTTTTAAAAAGAGAACAGCATAAATTGTCTTGTGGTCTTTTGTTCCAGCTTTCAGTGTCAGAAATAAAATTATCATTTTGTTACCTATTTAAAATCATGGCTTAGGGGACCAAAGAGGTTAATCAGAAATTAACTGCACCTAGAATTTACTTTTCAACGCCTCTAGGAAGCCTGTTGACATTCTCAAGATGAGGACTTAATAATTAATTAGTATTGATTATGGAACTCTATGTGAAATTTAACACACTATAATGGAAATAGATAGCTTTGAAAATCATTTGAAACAAGAAACTTAGTGAAGTTGAATTATTGAGGTGGTGATACAAATAGACCATTATTGCAAGTTAAAAAATATTTTCCATCTCTATCAAAATAATTGTTTGGGGTTTCTGAGTCTGACAGATTTCTTATGTCATCCCCTTTATTACAAATTCCTTCATAGTTTTAAATGCTCTTTCAGTCCAATGAATATAAATGTTATTGTGACAGTGGCTTTGTGTTTGTTGGTTGTAATCTAACCCGAGGAGACAGGGTGGAGTGAAGCAATTAGGCAAGCCTTGCCTGAGAATTCGGGAAATAAAACGTGTTAGGGATAAATGGTTAAATAAATGGGGGTGTATGACCTAAAGAACAGTGAGTTCATAGCTTCATTCCTTTCAATGTAGGGAGCACCTTTGACCAGGAGATGGCAGCAGTGGAAGCAGGCACTTCCAGAAAGAGGCATCCTGGCTGGACAAAAACCAATACTAGGAAATCAAGATCCTGCCTCAAGAGCTCAGGAATCATCAAAGGCGTCTGGCTAATAGGGAAGCCTTTAGGAGATACCACATCACTGAAATGATCCCGGGCTTGCTTCTCCCCTTCAGAGTCCAAATAGGAGTCTAGAAACTAATATCAAGGGTTAGGAGTATTGAGCAGATGTTACAATCCTTGGCAACAAGGGTTATTCAGAAGTCAGTCCAGTTTATACCAAGAAAAATTAAGTAGAAATTACAGAATCCAAAGCACCACAATAATATGCAGAAAGTTGAACAGGCTTTAAAAGAGCCACAAGTCACAGAGCAAATAGCACAGTGGGAATCAAAAATGTTAACACAGCGGCCAGTGCCAAATATCTAAGCTGGGCCCCCGGTTCTGCCGATTAATAAAATATAGTGGAGGGGAGCACATTGTCAGGCCTCCCTACAAGAACTGGGGTCTGTGCTAGGAGGCATTTTGGCAATGGAGAGCCATCATGTCTTGAGGATAGTTCAGTCTTGGGCCACACTGAAGGTGTCTATGAGAGCAGCTAAAATGTAATGGTGTAGATCGCAAATGTCCCTTTCTTTTCATTGGCTGTTCAGGTGAACACAGTGATGAAGAATGAAACCAAGGTGTCAATTTGTCATATAAAAGAAGTCCAATGAATGATTTTCCCAGTATCTTGAGGATGTGCTTGGGGAGGAAAGGGAGGGGTCAGATCTAATTACCACAAGGAGAGATATTACAGGAAGGAGTTCACTTCTAAGGACAGTGCCTTGGAATTCTTTGTTGTGCCACTTGAAAAAGTGTGATTTAGTCTCAAGACGATCTAGGACCCAGCATCAGAGGCACCGCATAGCCTTGGGACAGCTCCTGCCAGGCTCAAAACTGCTCTCAGTTCACTCCTCTTTCATGTCAGGATCCGAGTTCATCCTCTCTTGGGTAGGTCAGTTTGGGAACAAGTATTTGGCAGAGACTGTCCCAAGATAAAGAATGGCAGGCAAGCAAAATAAGAGTATTCCACAGCCAGAGTACTCCAGGTTTTTTTCTTACAGAAATGGGGCAGTCTGATATGAAGCAGTTCCTAAAGGATTTGGGTTTCCATATTTTTGATCACCATGATCTAAGCCCTTGGGCTGTAGAAAATGTGGCAAGAACACTCTTTGCTCCAAAAACACTGATGGGGAGACTGGAAATATTGTCCATCAGCTACAGAGTGCTGGTCTCCACACTAAAAGAGCCTGGACTATGGAAGAGAGCATTTAAAGGAAAGCCCAGTGCTCAGGTGTGTCAGGTTCTCATCAGGCTATGCTAGGTAGAAGTGCCTGCAGGTGAGGTTCTACATGGACCTGGTTATTGAGGCTACACCCAATAGTCTTATCACTAAACACTTAGTCAAGGCTGATAAAAATCCAGCCCCACTAGAAGGGCGCATGAAAAGTGCATCCCCCATCCCTCCAAACAAGGTGGAAGCCAGAGTTCCAGGTCCTGTGCAGGTGCTGGAAGAAGACAACATAAAGCATATGGTACTGAGCCATCTCCACTCTCCATGTGCCCTGGGTATATAGCTGAAAAATTTTCATACTACCACAGTTGACACAGGTCTGCAGTAACTAGCTGGGGCGTGAGCTCCTCTCTGATGTAATGCACTTCACTTGCCACTGGAGAAAGACTTTTAGAATTAAAAAGATGGTTTGCTGCTTCTCATAGCACCCCTGTTCCCTCCCTGCAAATTTGCCAGGCTCATCTGTAAATGCTGTTGTTGTATCTGTTACTTACACAGCAGGTTCCTTACCCCTTAAGTCAAATGATCTTCAGCCTGATTTTCATATGATCAGTAGGTTCCAGGCTCTAGAAAACTAGAAAAAACACACCAAATAGCTAAACAGGACTTCTGTAACTCCTCCGCACATGTCAAACTGTCAGTGAGGTAGGCCACACTGTCTGACATATCCTATATACTAGGTCTTCAAGAGTTGGTCCTCCTCAGGAAGGGAAGGAGATGTTAGGCCAACATTCTCCTCCAGCAACTCCTCATCTTGATGCCACAGAGCCACAGTATTACCAGGGTGAAGTCAGGTTCTGGAAGGTTCAGGTGAGGTTGTTAGTTCACTCATGTTCCTATTTGCAAGTCAGGTTGTCAGAAACAACTCTCCAACCCCTTAGTGAACATAAAGGCCTGTAAGATACATATGCACTCAAATGAGAAGAATAAAGTGCGTTCAGTTAGTCTGGTAACAGCTGAGACTAGGAGAAGTCACCAGCAACAAGAGCCAGAACCTCTTCAGCCACTGTGGACAAGGTCTGCTTAAACCCAAAGGTTTAATGCCCCACTGTCACCAGACAACAGTACACCAGAAAGCAGGACAGACTTGTACTTGACATGCAAGCAATATAAAGTATCAAAATCATCACAAAACATGGTGACAAAAAAGAAAGAGAGGTCCAACAGCAGACAGTTCTTGAAGTTTCCAGCAAGCATTTTCAGGGAGGTTTACCAGGAGGTAAAAGGCCTCAGCCACCAGAGTTTAAGGGAATAGTCCAATCTTAAGGAGGAGAACCCTTAAAAGCAAAGCAGGGTCCCACTCCTCAGGGAAAGCAAGTCCCCAGAACATGGGCTCAGAAGCAGTGGGCAGAAAGTACTTCCGAAGAGCTCATACTAGAACCTGAGACTGAGTGGGAGGAAGGAGACCTGTAGGGATTTTAAATCCTTCCCGGGGGTAACAGCTGGGGCAAATTTGAACCTACAGGTAAGAAGTCAAGGGACTCCAGGTGTGCTCAAAAGTTTCCCACTGTGGAAAAAACCAGCCCCTCAGGGAACAGAGATCAGTGAGCTCTAATGTATGCCACTCCTACAGTGGTCAGTTAGGTCCCACCTCATAGGTTCTTTAAGCTATTCAACTTTTATATTGTTATTTCAAGTTTTCCTAATTAAGCTATAAACTCTTTGAAGCACAGAGTTCATACTTTTGTATCCTACACTATAGCATCCAGGATCAAGTACCGCATGTCGTCGTCGTCGGCAGCCGTCCGTCTCGAGAGACGATGGTGTAGCTTCTTAAGAGTCTATCTGCACCGCCGAGAATGGTTGTGCAGTCCAACTCGGGAGTGACACGGTATCTGTCTCCTCCCGTGTTGAATCGACATCTTGCGATGACGCTGGAGTGTCCTCTCCAGTGGAGCTGAAGCTACAGAGCCTGGGCAGGGTGATATGGAGGGTCTGCTGTTGCCCATGCAGCAGAACCCCCCTCTCTTTGCAGCTGAAGGGTCCAAGGGAAAGACGGAGTCAATACAGCTTGGCTTCAGGTGCGCCGCAGGAGTTGCCGGTGTTGACTACAACGTCAAACCGCCTTAGGAACTCAGGCTCCGGATTTTCTGTCGGGGTTTACTCCCTTAGCCTTTCCCCTGAAGAGGTATGCCGCAAGGCAGCGGAGGTTTTTTGGAGTCAGAGTTTTCCTTCTCTGATGTGCCCTGACTGGAAGATCGAACCAGCGACACTTAGCTCGCAGGCCGACGCTCAATCCACTGAGCCAAACCAGCCAGGGTAAGTACCGCATGTAAATAGTGCATATATATTTATATATACACACATACACACATACACACATACATATATATTTGTTGATTTATTCTGTTCACTGGTTTAAAGACAGTGTGGTACTGCAGAGAACACACTACATGGGGTACAAGCAAGGAGTATTCCATTCCGGCAAGTCTTGCCACCTCTCTGCACCTCAGTTGTTTCTCTGTATATGGGGGCAGGTGAACCAAACTGTTGATTCTTCAATTGTGTCTGTTTGAGCCTTAGGGTTTCTTAGAGATGCCTCAGGTAGTCAAGATGTCCAGTGGGAATGGGGAGAGGAGAGGGACACTGGCCCATGACCGCTCTATTGAGAGCATGTCTGCCTTTATTGGTTTTACTTCTTGGGAGTCAGAGTAGAAAGTCATCTATAGGGGTTCTGTGGCTAAATTTTCTAAAAATTACATGACCCATTTATTTCAAAGCTCTTTCATTCTAACATGATGTGATTTTATAATTCCATTTCTAAATGATTTTCTTCCCACATAACACTTATTTTTTATTTTTTTATTTTTCTATACAGTTGACATTCAGTATTATACTTGTTGCATAGTGGTTAGACATTGATTTTGTAATTCCATTGACATTTACATGGGACAAGTGTCTTATTTAGTAGTAGCCCCTCCCAGTTTAAAAAGTTGGTGGGTGGGCTTTTACCCTTACTAGCTTCTGGTGACATCTCCCACTTTGGCAAAGAGGAAATAAACATAGCTGTGTTGTTTGCATCTAACTACATACCTCTTTCGCATTTCTCAGCTCAGTGATTTCAAACATGTAGCCACCTCCCTTTCCTCCAGTTTCCTATGAACCTAATTTGTGTCCTAATTCTTGGGAGAACCACCTGAGACAGCCCTCCCTCCCCTCAGCTTGGATACATCCATAGTTTCGGGTTTTTTGTTTTGTTTTGTTTTGTTTTTTACTTTTCCCCTCATAGCATTCTCACTTCATACTTCTTATTATTCCTTCTTTGTCTGACATAATGTTTGGCTCCACACCCTCCTCGGCCTATTTATACCTGAGGTTTCCCACTAAGAAATATCTGTAGATGTCTGTAGACCTGTGACCTAAGCAATGGAGAAGGAAAAGTGATGTGAAGAAGAAGGGAAAAAGACAAAAGGAGAGGAGAGCAAGAGGAGTGAAAGAGAAGGGAAGTGTGTATATCTCTTGGCATTTGGTGATATCCACTCCTCTTGCCACTTTTCTAAAGTGCATCCCAATTGCCACTATGCCTGGGGCTGCATTTGATTAAAAATCTAATAAAAAACAAAACAATAAAACTTGGACTCTTTATTCCTTCTCACCAAATAGCAATCAATTACTATGCCTTTGAGATACCATATCACATGGTAATTCAAATGTGGACTCTGCAGTCAGACTGCCTGGAACTTTGACAGCCTTCTGACCATCCATACTAGTTTTGTGATTTTGACCTCTTGATGTCAGGTTTCTCATCTTTAATGTGGAGATAATAATAGAACCCACCTTTAGGGTGCTTATGAGGATAAAAAGAGATAATGCAAGTAGTGTTTGGTAGACAACCTAGTGCAAAGTAAGGCTCTATAAATGTTAGCTGTTATTCTTTTTAAAAATGTTTTGTTTTGAAGCCTTACCCTTGTCACTGTCTGCTACATCTTGTTCCTTTGTAAAGGATTGGCCCAGTCTCTTCTGGCCTTACCATATCTACGGCAGCCTAATAAATGTTAATGGCAAACACTTTCTCTCTGTGGAGTGCCTATTAAATGCTCTTGCTGTTGGGCTATTAAAGAACCAGTTTCACTTAGGCAAAGAAAGGAAATAACCAAATTATAGTCTGTTCACTATAGGCCTGTTTAGAAAGTTCAGCCTAAGGTAACATACAAATTTTATTATTTTATACAAGAGTATAATAAAGTATGAAACAAATGAGCTGCAGTTGATGTTTTTATAGAACATGGCTTCCCTCCTAAGTTTATGGTTTTTAGTTAGCTGTGTACATTAGAATCATCTGGGAGAATTTTCAAAAACATTTATATGGGACCCATCCCCCAAGGATTGTTTCACTAGACCTAGGTGATGTTTTGGTATGTTTATTTAGAAAATGGTTATCCAAGTGATTCTTATGCAAAACTACTGTTCCAAGTATAACTGGCCCCATTCCTCCCATTCCACGAAAACTAGTTTCAATTAGAATGTAAAGACCATTCACAATTTTGAAGGCACTCTCCATATAACTAAGTATACTAGAAATGTCTCAGCATATTCTTCACTTGTAGAAGAAAATGTCTTTAGTTCATGTTCGTAACATAACCACAAAATTATAAATTATATTCCATCAGGATTGAACTACCAGCAACTCTTCTAGTGAGTTTTTCTGCCGTTTTAATGAGAAAAATAAAAACAAAAAGAACATTGTGGATACTTTTGCAACTCTATTCACCTGGAGGTGACTCTACATTGGGATGTTGAAAGCAAAATGGCATTGTTGTTGAAATTTTTATTTTTTTCTTGAATGCTTTTCCCCCTACTTTCTTATTTTAGAATACTTGTCTCCTTTAATATATGAGGTGTCCCAATCACTCAGCACTTAAATCTAGAGACAAGAGCAGAACAGGGAACAGGAAAAAATATAATTGAATCCTATTCTGTTTAACTAAAGTATGCTTTTATAGTTTCATAAAAGGATAGATGTGATAAATAAAAAAAACATTGGTTCACCTTCTTGTGGCTTTTGAGCCTCAAAAGTTCTCCTAATTATTATTGGCTACTTCTCTGCCTTTAACATTTGTTGATAATTCTACCATCTGTAACAGCTTCTTCTATACTGGCTCTAAGGAAAAACTGGCTCAAATGATCTAGCAAATAAAAAGGAAATTTTAAAAGAGGACTTCATTTCCTCACACATTCAAACACAATTTCTCATCTTCTTTATTCCTCAATCCACAGAAATCCATTAAGTCAGAGACCTGTGAGAGCCCCCATGTCTTTTTTGTTGAGTTAATATGTGAAGTGCTTACAATAATGCCTGGTACATAGTGAGAGCAATGGGAAAGTATTAGTTATTTTTATCATTATCTTTTATGATTGTCAGGTCTTATTGTCCTTGAGCTACAACTAATATTTAGGACATAAATATGTGGATTCTCCTTTAGAAACTATGTGTCTTACTTATAAGTAGACTCTCAAGAAATGCTTAAAGTGAAGGAAGTTAATGGATTGTGCATATAGAAATGTTTTTGCATTTTCAAGAGGCTTCATAGAAGAAATGCCTTTTCTACAATAACAAAAGAAATAACAGGTACTTAATTAAGCCTGGCTGTTATATGGAATTGCAAGAGCTGAAAAGTCAGACTTTCAAAGGCACATCACTCTAGGCTGTTCTATATGGTAACTGTGTGATACACTTAAACATGTGATGCCATAAAATATAAAGCAACAGACCTTTACATGATATGCATACCTGTACTACATGAGTAATAGGGCAATGCACTGACATTCCACTGAGCCAAGAGGACACATGCTCTTCATTGAAATATTTTTATTGCGTGTAGAAAATTCCTGGGCATACTAAAGAAAAATATATCACAGACACTCTTTCTAGTGGGCTCCCATGAGAAATCTGTTTGTATCTCTAGTGTACTACTTATGCTCTTGCATTAAATTTACCTTTTCTCATGAGCTTTGCTGCTAATGGACAGTGGGCTTTTTGAGGGCAAGCCCCACGTTATTTACGTTTATAATGCCATTGCTCACCAGAACTAGCACATAGCACTCAGTAAATTCTGAATAAATACAGGATATCATGGTAATCTTCATCTGTTTTAGCTTGCATATTAAATTAGTAGGTGAAATGTCTCCATATATATAGTAACATATTTTCTTGGGAAAAACTAACACATCATATGAAATACAATTTGACAATGAAAGTAACTATTTGAAATGTGGACATGTTATTTGTTCATCATCCTTTCTGCCCCTCCATCTATCCACTCATCCATTTAACTTATGTATCCATTAAATCTATTCATCTGCTTATTTACTCAAAGTACACTACCAACTCATGCTTCCAAAATAGGGGGGAAATGTATTGCTTTTTTCTTATTAAAATACAAGCACAGTCACAGAGATTTTTTTTCCTAGTGATGAGAACTATCCCTTTTTTCTGGGCAAGGTGGCTTCTATCCCCAGTGAATTAGAAAAAAAGAACTTCTTTGCCTTTCTGGCCACAGCCTTCTTGACTACATCCTCTAAGTTAATACCAGAAGTGACAGGGAGATGAATATTGTTGAGTATGTTCTGAGACTCCAAGACATTGTTTCCTTCAAGTCTGGTCCCCAGAGCCATGAGTTCTAGTTTTCAAAAGTCTCTGATACTGCCAGTCAACAGTGACAGAAAATTTCACTATTCCACCTAAAACAATGTTGAAAATGGTTTCAACCTTAGGATCAGCCACAATCAATTTAAACATTTAATACACCTGAACTTTCCTTATACAACTACAGAGATCCAAAACATTGGTTGGGTTTGGACAGTTAAGGGAACTTATGTCATATGGAGCCATATCTAATCCAGCACCATTCACAAAGTAAGTGGTATTCCCATTTAGTTTTTATGTGTTTGAGGTCATACCTGATGACTTCATTGTCAACAGATGCATTTTTTAAATTTGTTGTTCATGGCAAATATGTCTTTTTATAGTCATCTTGAATTGTTCTCAAAGTTTACCTTAGTATCAAAACAGATAACTTGTCCTTCCAAAGTTTCACCAAAGCCTTTCACTTCAACCTAAGTAACATTGATTTCCAGCCTGATTTTTATAGACCCATAGAAGCCTAAATTTTCTTCCATTTACTAAACTTGACTGTTCTTCAAAACAGCCTTCAAAAATGTAAAACGTGCTCCTTAAAAATATATTCTGGTATAGTAGCTGCCACCCATTAAATGTCAATGCCTCCCCACCCCACACTCGAGACAGCCCATCAGTAAAGGCCTCAGCAAAATAGGCTTATTAAAATTTCAAACTTTTACCTTAATATCTGACATAGCTTTCTTACTCTTGGATTGTTGCAGAATCTCACATGTTTTGAAGATTACTAAAACTTCCTTGGACTTAGCTGACAGGAGTAGAGTCCTAAGCACCAGAACTCACAGATGATTTTGTCCTGCATTGTCATGGGGAAATGACATCTTAAAAAGCAGGTGCATAGAAGTCAAATGGGGTGATTGAGATAGGAAGAGGAGGATTTGTACAAATTTAGTCCTATATTGGAAAAAACCTGAAGAAAAAGACCACAATGTGTGTGTATGTTTGCATCTCCATCTAGATATGAGTTCCTCAAGATCATAGACCGTATTTTATTCATCTTTGTATCTCCAGTATTTAGCATAGTGCAGTATCTATACTAGTTGTTCAATAAATAATTATTAAATGAATTGCACTTTGGACCAGTCTAAGTCACTGGAAAGTCCTCTCTAGATCATGTTTTGAGGTTACTGCCACAGCTCCATGTCTAAGTCTCAGTTTATTTGTTTTGGTTTGGTTCTTTAGCATGGTTATTAACTCTTACATAATCCAGTTATAGTTGCATCAACATAGATATTAATAGGCATATTGGATCCAACCACCAGTTCAGTTTTGTACACAGAACTCCATAGGCCTATAAAATTCATTCTGTTGGAAACAGAATGGTCTTGTATATTAATTTTTAAACTTTGTACAACAATTGAGCAAAATGAGACAAGGCCTAATATTATACTCTTTAGGCCCTGAGGTTTCCTATCTAGTTTCATTATAAAGCCAATTCCTATAATACATGCATCTCCTACTACCAATTCTTCAAGCCACAGCACCTAAGACCAGATTGCAAATAAATGGGCCATGACTTCTACCCCACCCATAAAATGATCTAGGCAGGAAATTCCTACCTGCTTGTTGCTCAATGTAACCTTGTTAAATAAAGAAACCTCTGGGTGGGGAAGTCTTTATTTAAATAAATTCCTATGAATGATGTTCAGTGAGAGATCTCTTGAGCAAAGCAACACATCTGCATGTCTAGAAAAGACCCAAACCCTGTGTCACTTATAATGGGCCAGTAAGGAGTCCAGCTGGATGACAGAGTAAAGCATCTCCTAGAATTTCCCTCCTCCTCAGCTCCACTGCTATACAATTAGCATGATTTAGAGGAACAACTTCCGCCTCTGTGGATTCTCCACTCATTACTTCTAAATGCTATGTCAGGTGATCTCAGTTTCTTAACTACCCCATCTGTTGATCTCATAGTATTCTGTTAAACAGGCTTTTTATCCAGAAATATGCAGCTGGATTCATAGCTAACATTTATCGAGCACTATGCTAAGTATTTTATACATCATTACTAATTTAATCTGGCCAGCAACACTATAAAGTAAATGTTTCTATTATCATCTCCACTTTAGAGATAAAATTGAAAGATTAAACCTAGATCCCTTAACTTACAGGTTGATGCTTTAACGTTATGTAACATCGCTCTAGCAAATGTCACCAAACATTTTATTTCCCTCATTCAAACAACCAATTGCTTCCAAACTATTAGTTCCAAACTGGATCCATGCCAGTTGGGAAGCCCATGAGAACTTCCTGGATTAATCCAAAGATATATTAGTCTCCAACAAGTCTATTAACTGGAATTCTAAAAACCTCTCTGTATGTCATCCTCCTAGATTGTCTACTAGTTGTAGTTTTCCAGTGTTTATTAACTAATGAGAAATGCATATTTGTTTGCTGGTGACAATGGTGCATATCAGAGTAGTTTTCCTTGAACAGTACCTAGTACTCAAAAGTTAAAAGATGTTAGATCATGGGGATATTTAGCAAAGGCACTTAAGGTTAATAGAGCGTGGGGTCGCACTTCTGTGTGTACACACAAGACTGGCAGATGTAACTGTAGCCATGAGGAAGCACAAAAGAAATGCCTGGAGATGGGAAAGAGTTATGAGTTTTCTTAAATGGACTCCTGAGAACTTTATATTTAGATATCTTAAAGTAGCATAAGGGTCAAGTCAGGCTTCCTAACAAACCCTATGTTTATTAGAAGATGGAAGGTGATTGAAAGAGAGAAAAGAAAAGTTGGTGATAGTCAGAAGAGAATGACTATAGATGGACAAGAATAGTCTATTGGAATAAACCTGCACTCAAGAATAAAGAGAATTGCCTACTCTGCTGAGATTGATAAGGGAGAGGAAAGACAGGGTGTGGAGAATGTTTATAATAATGAGCTAATTCCTAGGGTGATGATACTTGATGGTCTCTTCTCTAGGGCAGTGGTGAGAGCCAGATGTACATTATTAAAACCATGGCGGGTGGGAGAGGTGGGAAGAGAAAAAAATGAAGATGGTTACTGTGGATTAGAGGAAGCAATAATGACACTGACTTATAGATTGTGGCTTCAGCTAAAACATTACAAATTTGTAATGAATTCTTCCACAATGCTCTGTGGGCCCCAATGTGTAGAAATCTGTGGATTTGTGGCTGGAGGGAAATTAGTAGACTAGACAAGGACAAAACTAAGCCAATTCTAGGGTTAGTAGGAAGACCAATTAGAAAATAACTATGGTCTGAGAAAACAAGAAGGGTTGAGAACATGTATATTATATATTCATTTATTCATTTCACAATCTTTTATTGAGAGCCTATTGTTTACTGGCTGTCCCTAAGTTCTGTAATACAAGAATAAATGAGAATCTGCCCTGGAGTTAAACATTAAACAGCAACAAGGGTGTCACTAATTGCTATGGGATACATGTGTACAAATATGCTTTGGAAAAGTAGGTTCTAAGTGGTGCCAAGTCTATCCCACATTTGGGCAATAAGAGAAATAAAGAGAAAAGCTTAAGTTATTCAGACAGTAGGTAGACACAAACAATAAAATGATATACAACAGAGAATCATCGTCGTCGGCAGCCATCCGTCTCGAGAGACGATGGTGTAGCTTCTTAAGAGTCCATCTGCACCGCCGAGAATGGCTGTGCAGTCCAACTCGGGAGTGACATGGTAGTATCTGTCTCCTCCCGTGTTGAATCGACATCTTGCGATGACGCTGAAGCTACAGAGCCTGGGCAGGGTAATATGGAGGGTCCGCTGTTGCCCATGCAGCAGACCCCCCCTCTCTTCGCAGCTGAAGGGTCCAAGGGAAAGACGGAGTCAATACAGCTTGGCTTCAGGTGCGCCGCAGGAGTTGCCGGTGTTGACTACAACGTCAAACCGCCTTAGGGACTCCGGCTCCGGATTTTCTGTCGGGGTTTACTCCCTTAGCCTTTCCCTTGAAGAGGTATGCCGCAAGGCAGCGGAGGTTTTTTGGAGTCAGAGTTTTCCTTCTCTGATGTACCCTGACTGGAAGATCGAACCAGCGACACTTAGCTTGCAGGCCGACGCTCAATCCACTGAGCTAAACCAGCCAGGGCCAAACAACAGAGAATAACTATTGACATAAATAAAGGTCAAAGGTGGTAAAAGGGTGAGTATTTGGCAGTGGTACATGATCCTGGAAGAGATGTTTTGATGCGGGAGATCTGAGAGTTCAGGTTGAATCTGGCCATTGGAGAAACACTACTCCCTGAGGTCAGAAAAAGGTTATAATTTGGTGTGGGGAATAAACTCTAGAGCTTTCTCCATCAGCTTACATTCATCATATGGATTTCAGCTACCTACCTCGAGGAGTCAAATTAGCTGAGAGAGTCTTCAGCTACCTATCTCAAGGAGTCAAATTAGTTGAGAGAGTCAAATGAAAGGGACTTGCAGGGACCCAAGTCTGTGTAGTTTGATTGTCCTAGGACCACTATTAATATTTTTATTGATGTTTTTGGAAGGAAGAATCAAGACCATGTAGATTAACTTTGTGAATAACACAAAGACCAAAAAGAAATACCTGACTTGTATCCTTGGTGATTATTGTTTAAGTGTTTATTGCCTATCTTCTTCAAACTAGATTCTAAGTTCCATGAGGGGAGGGACCTTGCCTGTCTTGTTCCTTGTTGTTTCCCAACACCGAAAACAGTACCTGTGCATAATAGTTGCTCAGGAAATTGTTTTATATTGTTTAAACAATAGCAATGGATTGTAATAAGTGCTGTGACAGCAGTATGCACTAGTGCTATGGCAGCAGAGCCTGAACTCTGCCTTGGGGTTTGGGGATGCCTTCAGAGGGAAGGTGGCATTTGAGTTTGGGGAGTGAGTAGGACTTTGTGAGGTAGAATAGAAAGAGAAGAGTATTCCAGAAAGGACATAACACCAAAAATATAGGCAATGTATTATGAAGAGCATGGTATGTCTGGCAGATAGTGAAGTTTATTTTCTGAACATTAATATTTTAAAATGTGAATGGTATTACGTAGTGGAAAGTAAATTCCTTCCAGACAAGCATAGCTTACTTTTGTAATAGTTGTGAAACAAAGACCACAGGGGAATGCACATAAATTAAATTGCTTTTAAAAGACTATGGAGTGAAATTGTTTTGTCATGTGGACAAAATTGCCCATAGAGAATCTCTCCTGAAAAACTTTCCCCTCCAAAGAGGACTGATATATGGTCTTGGTCTAGCTTTTTCCAAGAGACTTATTCAAGGAAGGAAGTATGAAGAAACTGGTGAGTTGGGGAAAAAGAAAAAAAAAAGGTAATAGTGGCCAATGCTTTTAGCAATGATAAAAATTTAGATCAAGGGTTTAAGGTTATTTAATGTGAAGAGTGAACATGATAAATGTTCACCATTTAAGGATTATCAATAACTCAGCTTTTTATAAGAACAAACTAGTGGAGATGGCACCTGCAGAGACTTTTATTTAGTGAATATCTACTATGTAACAGGTGCTTTGTAGGCATTGCCTCAATGCTTACAACCTCGCAGAGAGACAGATAACCACCCCACCCCACCCCCATTTTACAGAAGAGGAAACAGAGGTGCAGAATAGTTAGGTAACCTACTGGGGTGGTAAATAACACTAAAATCAAGACTGACCTCTAAGTTCATCCTCTTTCCCAGTCCCTTTGCTGCCCTAACATAAGAAGGTTTTGTTTTTGTTTTATAATTAGATATAGGGAAAACGTTCTCTATCAGACATAAATACCAAAGAAAGGCACTGTGTGTGTGTGTGTTTGTGTGTGTGTGTGTGTGTGTGTGTGTGTGTGTGTGAGTTCTGGGAAAGGCCTATTGCACTGTGAAGCAGTGTTTCCCAAATAACCCCACACCACGCTGTATATAATTCATTCATTATAATTAACCCCGGGTTAAGGTATTGTTTCTGAAGCCCTAGTTGAAATGCAGATATGTGACCTGGGAGGACTGACACGATCTCTCAATTACACCTAATTAAAGACCTGGCTCTTTGAGAACTTAACCCGACTGGTCCAGGAGTAGGTCAAGGCGGGGGAGCTCCCCAGGCACAGGAAAGCAGGTGATAGGTGGGTGTCTGGATTAGGGGAATCACTCCATGAGTCCGCAAAGGTTGGGACTAAGCCAAAACCAAACTTTGACTTTTATACAGTTCTCTGGGAAGGGAGCGAGGAACACACTTTGCCGTCTCATTGCAGGACTCTTCTGGAATCTCATTGACAAGTCTCCTGAGGTACCCCATCTTCAATCCCCCGAGGCTCCGGCTCCGGGATTTCGACCCAGGAGCAATTAAACCCCGCCACTGCAGCCCAGTCCCCGCTCTCCGCCCTCAGCAGCCGGGTCCGCAGATTTAACCCCTTTCCCCCCAGGCTCCAGTGCGGGGGACCGCGTTCCCGACCTCAGCACCGCTCCGCGCCCCTAGCTCAGGAACTGGGCATGCCCAGTCGCCGCCCGCGTCGTGCTCCCCGGGAAACCTCTGCACGCCCTTCCTCCCCCGGCTGCCCGCGGTAGCGTCCTCGCTGCCAGCCGTCCGGGGTGCATCCAGGCTAGCGCGGCTCCACGCGACCCAGATTCCTGCCCCGCCCCCGCCCCTCTCGCGCCCGCAGCCTGTGCGGCAGCGGCGGACACCCCTGTCCAGCCTACGCGCCAGGACGGACCGTGTCGACCGCCGCTGCGGAGCGCGCAGCCGGAGCGCCTGAGGAAGGCGGAGATGGAGACCCAACTGCCGCGTGCCGGGACCCGCTGAGCTTCCTGCTGCCGCTGGAGTCCATGTGAGTAGCAGAGCCTGGGACTGACCCCGGAGAAGCCGAGGGGGAATGCCCTTGGGGCGGAGAGAGGTGGCAGGGAGGACGAGAGGCGCCGTGCGAGTCGCACTGCATCTGGGGCGAAGCAGATATGTAAGGTTGTGGACAGAGAGGACACTTGAATGGAAGTGCAAACTCCCTCAGAGCAGGGGCTTTGGGGTCACCTAGGACCGTAATATCCCCTCCAGTACCCAAAATTAACACCCGCGGAGCTGCAGGTTGGCACGAGATTGTTTGCATCTCGGCCTCCCGGAGCGGGTCACCTAGCAACTGAACGCCGAGGGCTCTGAGGAAGGCATGCCTGGTACAGGCCAAAATGGGAAGCGGGGACGTAGGGCGGCCTGGCCCAGGTCCTGGGGTGCCCCTGCCCCGCGGCCTTTGGGGCAGTGCGGGCTGCGGGTTAGCGAGCTGGGGGCTGGGGGCCACCTGCGCTGCCAGCTGGGAAGAGCTGTCTGAGGGGCTGGCGCACGGTTCCTGCTCCAAGTACGGGGAAACTCCTCACTAATTCGAGCACCTCTCTTCCCTGGGCAGGTAGAATCGAACAGGCAAATAGGGAGCGACTGCCTAAGAGCTGTTGAAAACGGAATAGTGGAGTGTGGTGGTGGGGTGAGCTGTTGTGTGCGCCTTTTTTTCCAAGCGTGGGTGCGGGCTGCTCCTGCTCACAGTGTTTCTGCTCTACCTCTAAGTGGCGAGTCCGGTAACACACCTTATGAATATTTCAGGAAAGACCTCGCAGCTTCAGATCAAGTTTAAGGCATACGTTTGTCAGCCTTTCTCTTCTACAATGGCAGGTGGAAGCCCCATGCTTTCAGCTTTCCAAATTTCATCCCTTTCCC
This sequence comes from Furipterus horrens, assembly GCF_987537825.1. Taxonomy (NCBI): domain Eukaryota; kingdom Metazoa; phylum Chordata; class Mammalia; order Chiroptera; family Furipteridae; genus Furipterus; species Furipterus horrens. The sequence goes on from NW_028327172.1 coordinate 73,846,465, forward strand.
ACACCAAGTAGGCAGAGGCGCTACGAATCCCCAGGGAGAGTCAGACTGGAAACATAAATTGAATCTGTCATTTGGAGAGACCGGTTTTGGGCAGGCATCCAGGCATTGTTCTGCATCTCTGCAGTGTGTGCGTGTGTGCGGTATCTTGACAACCGTCCTTAACTGGAGCTGCCAATATGGTGGCAGGCAGGTAGGATGCTCGTGTTGGGATGAACGCCTTATTTCATTACCATCTTAGGATACCAGGTGGTTCCAACGGACTTAGTGTTTCCCCAGAATTCGACTCTGAGACCAGTCTAGTTGAAATTTTGAGGAAGGCATACTCTTGTATCCCTCTCCATTTGGAAGTATTTATTTTTCCTTGATTCTTTCACGGGAATAAGAAATGAATGTCTTTCCTGTAATCATTGTCAAAAACACTGAAAGAAGAACGCATTAATGTAGGGAACTTTCAGGATTCGAACAAGTTGTAGGGCACGTTTCCTTCCACTTTGGGTTATAACTTCCATTGCACCATCACCGTTAATCAAGTAAACCGGCACAAAAGCAATATTTACTCTAAAATGGTACTCCTTTGCAGAAGAAACCTGCTTTTTCCACCATCAGTGAGACAGGTATGTCTCTCAACAACCTGTGAGGAATTCCTCTGTTGAATAAGATTTCAAGCCTCCAAAATTTACAAGATTCTAAAAGAGGCAACTCTTTCCTATTGTCAGCCCAGACGTGGTAAAGCTGAAGCGCTTGGATTTACAAATGTTTCGCATTTGGGAAGGCTTTTTCCAACAAAGGCCGATTGCAGTTACATCACAAGCTCCACCTCCACTGCCAGGCTGCTTCTCCCCAGCCTGTTAGTGAGGACTGCATGGCTCCTGGTGCTTGATTAATGAGGAAAGCAAATTCCAAAATGAAAGACTTATTTATTTCCCTTATTGTGTTTTGCTGGTTTAATTAAGAATATGAAAATTTTAAAAATGGTCAATTATTAGTACATGTAGCTAGGACTTAACTCATGCATAATAATACTTCTGTGAATGTCAGCTTTCCAAAAGATACTCTTTTTGCTAAAATTATTGGTAGATGGTGTTAGAAGGGAATTCTAAGAAATAGCAAAATAAATGAAAATTTTACATAATAAACAGCTTTTCCTAAAAGATGTCACTGAGGTGCTCAGAGGGCTATCCAGCTGCATTCACAGATATAGTCTGTCCAATTGAGAAGTTTGCAGAGCTTGGATAAAAACCTAAAGAAGCTCTAAAGCAGTGTTCTTTGAGTTCTCTGAGAGTTTTCAGAGCCAGTGGCAGAGCTGTGAAATTTAGCAAATAAAAATACAGGTTGCCAGTTAAATTTTAATTTCAGATAAACAATAAATAATTGGTTTTAGTATAAGTATGTCCCATGCATTATCTGATACTTGCTTATACCAAAAAAAAAAAGAAAAAGAAAGAAAGAAAGAAAGAAACAAAGAAAGAAATTTGTTTTTTATCTAAAATTCAATTTTGACTGGGTAACCTGTATCTCACCTGGCAACTCTAGCCACTGGAAATTTCTCAGTCCTCTTCTTTGGGTCACTTAAGAGTTTAAAAGTAAAGTGGAGCAGAAATTATATGCTATTTTGCAATCTGAGACAAGCTCAGTTCTGGTTCAAGATATTGAAAATAGCTCATGCTTTAAAGTAAGTAGTTTTAGTTTAACACATTCTTCTTGAGAACTTCTGCTTGCTAGACTTGGTGAAAGGTGCAAAAGATAGAAAGATGGGTAGAAAAAGGGAGGGGGGTCTACCTCATAAGCTGTGAGTCTGGCTATGCCAAGTATCTGTGGGTCCACAGGAGTCTGAGAGGGACATTGAATTCTGCTAGGCAGCTTTTGACAGGTTTGGACTTGAGTAAGAAAATGGGGTCTTATCCTGGAAGGGAAGGAGAGGGAAAAAGCCCCATGGATTTATACTTCATGGAGTGGAGCTGGAATTTGAAGGATTTTACCTGATGGCCTCAGAGAACCGAGTGGCATGCTGAGAATGAGGGAAGTGAGAAGGCAATTCTAAAGCAAAGGCTTTAAATAGTTGCAGGTGGGAATGGAAGAGGGCGCTGAAAAGGGACAAATGCAGGGATTGCTAAATGGCACTTGAATAAATGTATCTCACTGCATCTTAAAAAGCAGCTGTTCTGCCCTTTGACTAATACCCAAAGTGTTCCTTCACAGTTTTGCTGCCATCCTGGTTTCCTCAGGTAAAAGGTCAAACAATACTGGAATACAGTATTTTAAAGTCTTACTATGTTTATATTAAAGTAATAGTTAAGTGTAATATTTGAGATGCTGATCAATATTCAGCTGATTGTGGCACAAATTTCTGAAATAAAATAATCAGATGTTTTGGTTTTGGCAAACCTAATGCTTCAAGTAAAAAAAGATATTAAATTGCAATCACCTTCTGATTTGATCCAGTGATCCTTAAGTAAGTAGATTCTGATGATGGAAGGAATGTAGATTTTACAGGAATACCACTACGTAAAAATGACCATATGCTTGTAGTACCAGAGAGTACCTATTCAGAATGCTCCAAATGTAATTAAGTTTTAAAAACTGCACACCACTTATGTTTGTGTCTTTGAAGACCCAGCAGATCCTTTCACTGCTAATCAGCATGGGAGGTTTCCAGGGAAGTTGAAGATCAAACCAGTACAGTCCATGTAGAGAACAGTTCCTCATTTCCCGAAGATTCCTGTTTGCCAATCCCAAGGAAATGACCATAGAATGCCATTCTAGATTGCACTTCTGCCAACAAATCTCGTTTTCTTAGGAACCATCTTCAGAAGAGCCTCATATTTATATTTATGGTTAAATTTCCACTTCATATTTTACAATAAGTTTTTAAAATCATGAAAATTACTCTGTAATAAAATGTATAATGAAGTAGTTAATTAGAGTCTCTCTTATCAAATGATTATCCTTTAAAATAGGGCAGAAAACAGTTCTATTTCAGGTATTTGTACTGTTACTCCTTAAAGTCTCTGTCAAACATATTCTGCCTTATAATTCTGGTAGTACATGAGGAAAAAAAGTGATCAAGGACATATTGACGTTGCTAAAATTTCAAGGCTATAGGTTTTATGTTCAGTGAGATTTCACCTGAATATGGCTTGTTAAGGATAGGCTTACTGCAGTGATCTTTAATAACAGCTTATGGACTATCACCCAGAGAGAGCTTTAACCGAAATTGTGTACTCAATTCACTTCCTAAGTCCTCAGCAAATACTCTGAATTTAAAGATTCTAAAGACAGCATGTTCTTGCATCCCAGGAGCTTTTTACCCTTAAGCTCATCTATGCTAACCATGAGCAAGTTTTATTATACATCAGTTTCTGTGCTCTAAAATGGGAGATATGTACATTTTAAAAAAGAATATTGTGCCAACAACTCCAATCCTCTATGTCTATAAAATAAACATAATTGTTACTACTATTCTAAGGGATAAGTAACTTTATTCTCAATGTAATTAGACAATTTGCATATTGTCTGTGTACTCTCTATGGTATTTCAGATGCCAGAGGAATAAATCACAATTTGCTGTGTTTGATTTTTCTTTTTGGTTCTTTAGTAAAAAGCAAAATGATTGTTGTAAATGCTTAAGGAGAGCTCATTAAGCCCTTTAAAAATCAGCCTCAACAAGCTAATGCCTGTAGATTCAAAGGTCTTTACATAACTTTTAAGCATATTTTCCATTTTAATTATTGGGATTAGGACTTGGTTAATTAGACTGCTTGGTATAAGAGCTTATTTCAGATGTTGTAACTCTCTTTCCTATTTCCCTTGTACAAGTACATGGTGAAAAGCTGCTGTATGTTTTGAAGGTCTCATTCATGATGAAACTAATAATTTATTTATCCCATAGCTGCTTTTTGTTTTAGCAGATATTATCAATGACATCATAAACTCTGTTCCCTAATTTTTTTTATCTCCAGTTAGCATTATAAATATTTTAAGTCTGAATGAATCTCTGGAATGAATTTACTATGCAAGTACATTTCTTCCTTTTTCCTTTAGAAATAGAATAAGAATGTTCTACTTCTCAGAATTTGGAAGCCAGATTTTCTGAAGATTCTATATTCCATTAGAACATTTAGATTTTAATTTTATACTTTCTTAGGCCCTAGAATCCATTTAAATTAGAAAGAAATTTAAAACAATTGTTTCTAATCAAGAAATTTAATTATATATTTCTTAAAATGGTAAACATTCTCAAAACTGCTTTAATTAAACTGTATATTATGCACATTATTAGTCATAATTTTAAAGCCAATATTAAAATACCTAGCATAGAATTTTTATTTTCATATTCTGTCTCATGTATATTATATACGTAGCCCAATAAGGGAACCCAGTATATGAAAGTCAAGACTTACAAAACAAAAGGATTGGATTATGGCATTTGCTTCACTAAAGAAGTGTATGTTGTAGCAAAAATTTCTTCTACTATTCCTTTAAATTAAATACTTAGGGTATTTAAAATAGAGCCAAACTCATCAAATTTTTATATCTACACAATTCTGCTGGGAAACATCTGTCAACTAGGCTCTTGGGTAATCTTTGTGGGTGAGATGCAGAAATGAGGTCTGTGATGTGCTCTAATAGCTAGGTTGATCAACTGTACCCAAAGGATGTTCATAGGTGTGGAAGCCAATATAGATGGTGTTTTCTGTTGGCCTGCATCATAGCTTTCCCTTGACCTTAACATTTCTACAATTTTTTTAACAATTCAGGTATACTTAGATCATACATATATCAGGTTTGTTGATATTGCAAAGCTCAAAGTACTAGTGAATTTGGATGACAATTGTGATTCAACTTGATATTCCATTCCTTATCCCAAAGCAAGGGCTAAAACCAAGATTATATTTTAAAAAGAATAGATGTTGGCTTCATTTAGATCCACTCCCAATGATAGGAAGTAGAAGTCCTAGCTTAAAAACAGTGTGGGTTGTAAAAAATAATTTTAGTTCACTTGAGTTTTAACCAACAGTACAAAAGAAATTAATGCTATCTTTAGATTCATAGATGAATAGAGTCCATATCAAAAAGGTCAGAAATAAACAGTATAACAAACTGTACTGAACATGACCCATTTTGGGCCACCTGTCAGGAATATAATGAGAGAATGCTTTTACTGGATAGGAAGTTGGCTCACATGACCTTAAAATTACCTCCTTTATCTCATTATGCAGTTTAAGTTGAGCTATCAGGCTTATACATGACTCTGCCAATGTCTAATTCAGCTTAGTAACATTTATGGAACATATAACTATTTTACATCCTATTCTTGATTTACTTAATGATTATTCCCCAGATAATTAATCATCAATTAAAATAAATGCATCTACTCCTTGTATATCACTGGGTTAAATTAAACAAGCAATTTCAAGTTATTCTTTATCTAAGATCATACTTGAAGTTTTTAGTTCAAAACTGAGGTGGGTCGCCCCCAACGCCCTCAGCTTGGCAGAAACTCACTCACTGTCCAGAAGTGATCTCAGGATCACAAATAAGAGAAAATAAATAACCTACACACTGTATTTTGTCTAAGAGGAGGAAAGGTGGCTGATCTCTCTAGGGGAAAAAAGCCCCAATCAAGCCTTCCAAGCTCCTTTTATTGAGAAAGGTATCCAGGGGATACAGAGTCAGGATACACAAACCATCAATCAATTTCAAATGGTTGGATTACTTCTAACAATTTCTGGTTACTAATAACAATGTAAGGAACACAGTGAGCATTCTGGGTCACAGTCTATTAGTCATCCTGGCACTATATGGGCATCAAGTGCATACACCTTCCAGGTACTTGATGTTACATAGAGTCTATAGCTAACTTAAGGAAAACAGAGCAAACTTCAAAGCAGAATATTCATTCTTTAAATCCAATTCCCACCTCCTGAATGGGCTTTCCGGTCATGTCCGTCACCAGCCTTCCCAGTCTTCCAGTCAAGACTTATAGGCCTCCCAGAGGGGCCTAGCTTGAGGCTAGGCTACAATTCCCAAAACCACATGGGGTGATCCCCTACACAAAACTACATATTTTTTGAATAGCCATAAGATAGGCAGGTGTGCAGGTTTTAGAATAAACTTGCATAGTACACCTAATCAAATTAGACAAAGATAAAAGGCAAACGTGTTCACTCTGTGTACTCTATGTGTACTCTATTCCCTCATTACTCTGCATTGTGTTTTGGCTTTCAAACTTATTTGTTTATAGTATTGAGTAGACATTTGTCATTCCTTTCAAACACTGCCTTCTAAACCCCTTTCCCATGTTGGGTGCTCTCCCACATTATGAGACAGAGCTCACTCTTCACAATAGGAGATAAAATTGCCAGATGCTTTCTTTCCTAGACATCCTAGCTTCATAGGCATGGACCCATGACCCAGACTCTGCCTCAGATGTTCAAGTCAACAATGCCCCTTGACCAGTGCTGGATGCAGGGATGTAATAAATGGGTCCATCTTTAGAGTCTGGACCTGATGGCAGCAGGAGATGTATCTGTACAAGACCAACTCTGTGTCATCATTCCAAGAGTTGTTTTTGGTTATGTAACTTCTAAACCCACTTCTCTAGTGCTCCTGGAGATTCTGTGGGTTACCTTTAGAACAAAGTCTGTTTACTGCTTAAATAGGCAGAAATAGTTTCTGTTTTGTTTTGTTTTTATTATTATAAACCCTTACTGGTACAAGGTGCAAGTCCATGCTCATGTTGGCATGTTAGTCACTAGCAACTATTGAGTACAAAGCACTTGGAGAGGCACAAAAGGAAATGTTTATTCATTATCTGAGTATTTCTGGAACAGGTCACTTTCCTTGGCATTGGACAGAGGGAGAGGCACACAAAGCTTGTGTTTTCAAATTAGTGCTATGGGAACTTAGTGAGGACCTCAACAGCATAAAAAAATAATTGTCAGAAATGAAGTATACACTAATTGAAATAAAGAACAATTTACAGGGAAACAACAGCAGAATGAATGAAGCCAAGAATCAAACTGATGATATAGAGCACAAGGAAGCAAAAAATAAATAAAAAGCAACCAATCAGAACAAGAAGAAGAACAAAGAATCCAAGAAAAATGAGAATAGTGTAAGCAGCCTCTGGGACAACTTCAGGAGGTATAATATTCACATCATAGGGGTGCCAGAAGGAGAAGAAAAAGAGCAAGAAACTGGAAGTCTATTTGGAAAAGTAATGAAAGAAAACTTCCCTAATTTGGTAAAGGAAATATACATGCAAGTCCAGGAAGCACTTAGGGTCCCAAACAAGATGGATGCAAAGAGGCCCACTCCAAGGCGCATCATAATTAAAATGCCAAAGGATAAAGAGAAAGAAATCTTAAAAGCAGCAAGAGAAAAGCAGTTAGTCACCTCCAGGGGAGTTCGCATAAGATTATCAACTGATTTCTCAAAAGAAACTTTGCAGGCTAGAAGGGACTGGCAAGAAGTATTCAAAGTGATGAAAAGCAAGGACCTACAACCAAGATTACTCTATCCAGCAAAGCTATCTTTTAGAATGGAAGGGCAGATGAAGTTCTTCCCAGACAAGAAAAAACTAAAGGAGGTTATCCTCATCAAACCATTATTATATGAAATGTTAAAGGGACTTATTTAAGAAAAAAAAGATCAAAAATATGAACAATAAAATGGCAATAAATATATATCTATCAACAATTACATCTAAAAAACAAACTAAGCAAACAAGAAGAGCTGAGAGGGGTTTTTAGAGATGCCAGCCAAGTAGGTGGAAGCTAAGTACACTTGCTCTAGCACCCAACTCCGACACTGGCTGATCTTCTGGAAAAAAAAAAAAAAAAAACCTGAACATTCAACAGAATCTTTACTGATATGAAGTTTGGAAACCAAGGAGTATGGAAGAGTCTTCACAATGGGTGGTAAGAAGATTTTATAGGTGAAAGAGGAAATACCTCAGTGTGGTGCCTGTAGCCATGGAGAGCCTGATTAGAGATCTCAGCTTTTCAGGTCCCTCCACTCCCAGGTCACTTGGAAACACAAAATCTGGGAGATCAAGGCTACACACACATACAGCAAGCAGCACACCCATATCTGCAGCAGCAAATACAAACTGAGAGAGTGCCAGAGAGAGAGGGATTCTATCTGCACCTGAGTCAGATGGAGGAGGCTGGCTGTGGCCAGCTGTAACTCTGAGAGACTCTTGGCTTTTTGGAGAAGTGAGATGTACGGCAAGTCAAACATTTAAGAAAGCATATAATTGAAAAACATTGCAATGAAAAATATCAGTCCTCTTGCCTTAATTATCTCCATTCCAGATTTGTTTCTGAGAAACACCCACTTTAATTCTTTTACCTGCTTCTTCTTGTTTTTTCTACCTTCCTTCCAAATAATCTGCTTATACTGCTATTTCTCAATATGTTTAAGAATCAGATCCATTAATTTTTCTACTATAGAAGTGAAAATTTAACTCTATACCTAATCTCCCTTATACATGTATACTTCTCTTTCCTCAATTCCCCTAATATCACTGCTTTTTATTAAATAATTATTCAATGTTTAATTTGATGATGTATATTTTATTTACAATTGGTTATATTTTCTTTTTTGCACTATTTTTGTCTCCCCAATAATTAGTAATTGGTCTGTTTTTATTTGCTTATTTTTCTATTATGTATATCACAAAATTATCCCCAAACCAATTGAACTGTAAATATTTTCTTCATGTGTTTATATATGACATATAATGTCAGTGCCAGTTTTTTTCATGGGGAGGTTTTTCCTTAAGGTTTATTCACCATCATTCTGAGAATTTCTTTCACCTTTCTCCAATACCAAATGTTCTGATTCCTCGGTCCAATGTCTTTCTCATTTTCCATTTTCATTTTGGTGGAATGCTTCTCTCAGAAGCTCCTGAAAAGGTAGGATTGGAAGGTATATGGAAGTCTTTTTATGTTTTTAATTTTCATCATTGTCCCTTTACCTTGATATTTTGGCTGGGCATGTAAACCTAAATTGCAAGAATTTTTCTCACTCTTTAGTCTTGCTTCCATGTTCCTATTGACAAAGTGGATGCTTCTGATGCCCTTTGAATGTAACCTGTTTGTTTTCTTTCTCCCTCTGGAAACATCTACATTGTGAAATTTCTTGATGACATACTTTGGTGAGAATGTTTTGTTATTTAAGGAGCTGGGTATCTGTGGGCCCTTTAGATCTAGAAACTCATGTTCTTTAGTTCTTGAAGTTTCTAGTATATTCTAATCATATGACGTTCTTAGCAAAACATTTTACCTAATATATGCTACTATAAATAATACGTACCTTCAGTTGTAAAAAAAATAGAGATGAAGAGAGTTCCATATAATCAATAATCAAAATTTTGTCACACAACTGTGACATGTTGGTTAGGAACCCTTGCCTTAGAGAATAGCCTGTTTCAATATGACATAGTTAAAATTTATTTTCATTTGAGACAGCTCAGACCTTCCACACTGGCTTCAGAATGGCACTAGAGTCCATGTATTAGATCTGCAAGGTTCCCCACTTCTTGAGAGCAAAAACTATGTGTTACTTATTTTGTGTCTCCAGTGCCTAAAAAGAACTGAACATAGTAAATGCACAATAAATGTTTATTGACTAGAATTAGGAGCCGAGGTCTTTTCCTACCAACTGGCTGTCTAGCCTTAGACAACTCATTTGTTGGAAAAAGTTGAGCTAGACAGCCCCAAGAGAGAAGTTCAATTAGGCAAGGTGTAGAGGAAGAAAAGGGTCAAGAATGAAACATTGTGGAATGACCACACTAAAAAGGCAGGAAAAGGAAGAATGGGAGATAGATGGAAAACTTGGGGAACATGGAATCGTGGAAGACAAAAATGGGCCTTTCCAGGAGCAGCATCACATGAAATCATGTCAAATAAGGTAAGGACAGGGTCCTGGCTGGGTGACTTGATTGGTTGGAGCATTGTCCCATACAACAAAAAGGTTGTGGGTTTCTGGTCAGGGCACATACCTAGATTGCAGGTTCTTTCCCCAGCTGGGGTGTGTACAGGAGGCAACCAACCAATGGATCAATGTTTCTTTCTTACACTGAGTCTCTCTCTCTCTCTCCCTCTTCCTCTTTAAAACCAATAAAATATCCTCAGATAGAATTTTAAAAAGATAAGGACAGGAAAATGCCCCTTGGACTAGATCATACTGTGCTTTCAACCAAGCATTTACATACTTATTCTTTGTGTAATGAGTACTTACCACTCCTGAGATGTTTATTTTTAGAGCTGTCTTTGTAGTATAAGGAAGTTGTCTTGAGTCCTATGTATATGTGAGAATGTGTATGTGTCTGAATTGTGTGTTGTGTGTATAGTGGAGACATTGTGATAGGGGAAGGAAGCCAGAGTCCAGAGACCATGAAGTAAATAGTAGTCCCTCACTATATCGCGGTTCACTTATTGCGGCCTCACTGTATTGCGGGATTTTTAAAAATATTATATTTAATTATTTACCGCGGATTTTTCACTATATCGCAAGATTTTGCAGTACTGTATACGTATGTTGTTAAAGTTACATAGGTTTAAGAGTGTAGAATAAATGTAAGGTTCCTACTTCACGGGGGAGTCTGGAACATAATGCCCATGATAAGTGAGGGAATAATAAATCTACAACGTATCATGGAATTACTTAATTAACCTAGTTTGACCTGAATGTTTGAATCAGGGAATAAGAATCTTCTAGTGTGATTTGCTGCAGTCCTTCAGTTCTCTTTGTCATCAACCATTAGGTTCTTCTGCAGAAACATTATAGCCTGGAATTTAGAAGTGAGTAGGCTTCAGTCTTACTACATTTCATGAATTCTAAGATGCTCTTTTTTTTAACATCGCTGAAACAGGATACATCATAGTTTAATTAGAAACATTTTATTTTTCCTTAAGGGCACATGCCATAAGGGTCCATTTTACCATTGATGACACTGATGGAATACCATTGGAAAGAATAAAATAGTATTCACTCAGTTTAAAACTATTTCTTGTTTTTTTTACAGTATGAGTTGTTGTAGAAGCCCAACCTAAATTGTCTACTTCTCATAAGTGAATGCTACTATCTCATCTGAGAGGTCAGAGTCAGTAGTTAACTTATGAGCAGGGTACCCTGCTTGCCTCCAGGCTCCTAGGAATGCACAAATTTGCTTGGACTTTCCTGTCAAATATTCAGAGTTAGATCCTCTCACAGCCTTCTGATTCTGTGAAAGTGGAAATTTTGCAGGAAGATTCAGTTTAGATTGGTAAAACCATATTCATTTAATGATCATGCAAACATAAGTTTACCATTTTTAACTAAAATATATAATTGAGAATGTACAAAATTAGATTGAGTATTTTTGTGGAAAAGGATTAATATTTAGATTTTTGAAATTTTCTTATTCATTTATAAAGTCAAATTTCATCAATCCTATTCTCCCCATCTTTGTTCCTTCCATAAAAATAGTACATTCATGCAGGTGAACATAGTGAAAGCCATAAAATTACTGTACTTTTAAAGCAGATCATAAACACATTTGCAGGCAGCCCTGAGTTCTGTGGCTGGCATGGACCTCCATTGCTATAAATCACAAAAACAAACCCCGGATGAGTATTTTATTCCTAAAGAAGGGGAATAAAACCCTCTTGGTTGTCATTTTTGTGCGTGTCAACAGAGAATTGTTCAAACTAATCACCAGAGAAGGAAGAAAGGAAAGTTCTGGAATGTGGCCTCAGGGAGATTGTTATACATGAGCATTATATTTCTGATATGACATGCTGGATAGCATGTGTGAAATGTAAATACATAGTTTGCAAGATTTTTTATTTCTCTGGAATAGTAAATTTACATATTGCTTGTTCTCTCCCCTCATGTACATACCTTTATGTCACGGACCTCCAACCAGCAGAGTCCAGGGCATTGTGGATGAAGTGAATAAATGCACAGTGACTGCAAGAATCCTATGGAGAAGAGGGGACAGAACTGGCCACTTTCTAGAGGAGAAAGCGCAGTTTGCCCCTGCCTTAAGAGGCTTTTATTGATTTCTTAGGTGGATTACGTCCAAGAAAATTGTGAATCATAGTGCCAATCATTGCCTTATATAATTATTACTTTTATATAACAGAGAAAAGAATGTTACACATGCATGGATGGTAAGGGTAACTTGTCTAGCCACATCCTGTTCTTAGAAATTGGCCCAGAATAGGCCCTAAGAAACTGCTTCAAGGTTACACGCTGAACATCTGTTGTTCTCAGCCCAGGATGAGGGGGTTCTTTAGCAGAAAGCAAACTTTTAGTTATTATAGAAATGCAGGCCTGGTTCCCCATGGGAAAACTGGTGTGTGGATTGGGTCCTGTGTGCTGCCACACTCCCAGTGGTTTTCCAATCTGGTGCATAGCTACATTTGCCACTACCAAGCACCCCAGCTTCCCATACCTTTATAATGGCAATTTTCAACCTTTTTCATCTCATTGCACACAAACTAATTACTAAAAATTCTGAGACTTCCGGCCAAGATGGAGACCTAGACTGACAGGCTCTGTCTCCTATCACAACAAAGAAGGAATACATCTACCAAAAAACCAGAAATAACCAGAAGTTCCGGAAAATAAAGCTACATAAAAGTCCAATGCATGAAGTTATAAACAAGTGGTGCTCATCCAGACGAGTAGGAGGAGCAAAGTTGGGTGGAGAGGTCAAGATGTGCTGGCGGAGGTAGTGGCAGCCACGGCAGCGGGACTGCGATAAGCACAGACACCTGTATTTTAAAAGAGGTGAGAAACACCTGGGGAGCACCCCTGGCTGCAGACTAGACCTGTCAGCTCGAGATTCCAACACCAGGGAAGGCAGACCCCCATTGCCTCAGACTGTGAAGGCCAGAGGGGGTGGGGATGGAAGAAGAAGCTCCCGATTTCTAAGCAGAGAGTAAACAGCAAGAATCCATCTTGGACACCACCCCCACACACAGAATGCCACAGCATGGTGAGAAGGATTGCCTGGTAGTGAGGAGTGCACAGGACTCCACCCCCTATAGCATAGGAGTTTTGACAGCCCCACCCAGGAAGCAAAGGTAAACACAAAACTGTCAGGATGGCAGGGATGGTGATAGAGATCCCAGTCACGCAGCTGACCAGACAGCAAATACATGATCTAACAGACCAGCAGATAGGAAATCTTTCTGAGGCATAGTTCAGAGCTTTGGTTATACGAATGCTTACAGACCTAACAGCAGATCTTAAACAAGACGGGGAAGGAATAAAGGCTAGTCCTGCTGAAATGAACAAAAACACATATGAAACAAGTGGTGAGGGAAGGAAAACCAGGGATGAAAACAACAAATCAGAACATAGGGAAGGAACAAACAGTCAACCACATAGGAAAGGAACAAACAATCGACCAATGCAGAAAGAGGAAACAAAAAGTGAAGAAAATGAGGAGAGGCTCAGAAACCTATGGGACAGCTATAAGTAGGCCAACATCCGAATCATAGGGTTGCCAGAAGGTGAAGAAGAACTAGAAATTAAAAAATTATGTGAAAAAATAATGAAGCAGAACTTCCCTAACTTGGGGAAAGGAATAGAATTACAGGCCTAGGAAGCACAGAGAGTTCCAAAAAAAACTGGACCTAGGGAGAACCACACCAAGACACATTATAATCAAAATGTCAAAAATTAAGGATAAAGAGAGAATCTTAAAAGCAGCAAGAAAGAAAAGAGAATCACGTATAAAGGGGTCCCAATAAGACTATCAGCTGATTTCTCAAAAGAAACTCTGCAGGCAAGAAGGGACTAGCAAGAAATATTCAAAGGAATGAAAAGCAAAAACCTACAACCATGATTACTCTATCCAGCAAAGCTGTCATTCAGAATAGAAGGACAGAGAAAGTGCTTCCAGGACAAAGTAAAACTGAAGGAGTTCATCAGATCCAAACCACTGTTATAAGAGATGTTAAAGGGACTTGTTTAGGAGAAGGAGGATCAAAACTATGAACATTAAAATGAAAACTGTATCACGACAACCAACAACAGAAACTAGGGAATCGAAACAAAGGCAAACTAAGTAGGCAACTAGAGTGGAAAAATAATTATAGGTATGGGGAACATATTGGGGGGAGGTCAGCTGGGAGCGGAGATGGGGGAAAGGGAGAGAGATGGTACAGGAATTAAGAAGCATAGTAGGAGGGAGTGGAGCAGACAGGAAGATGTTGAGAAGAACTATATGCACAACCAATGGGCATGGACTAAGGGGTGGGGACAACTGAAAGGAGGGCGCGTCAATGGGTGGAGGGGAACAAAGGGAAAAGAAAGCAGAACAACTGTAACAACATAATCAATAAAGCATATTAAAAAAAAAAACTCTGCGGCACACCAAAAAATGTGTTTTTGCTGATCTGATTTTAAAAAGGTATAATTTTCATTCATTTATATGAGATGGCTATTGTACTGGCTGTTGTCATTTTTTTCTTTGACAATCTATGGGACAAGAGGTCAGTGCCCCTGCATGTTTTAAAATTTTTGCAGCACACTGGTTGAAAATCACTGCTGTATAAAGTCAAAATTTTATTTTATACTTGTTTCAAATACTCATAAAATGTCTTAGAAACTTTTCTTTCCCTTCTCTTCCCTCCCCTTCCATTCCTTTCTTATTCACTCCTTGTTTCATGTGGTAAGTCTGACTGTATAATGTCATTTGAAGACTGAGTCCCTTACACTCACTCTGTGGTCCTTAGGACTTGACAAAATATGAAACATGATTCACAGTTAACCATTATCTGAATTTACTAATTCAGATTTACTTGTTTTTCTATCTTGAATACTTGGCCCACCTGATTTAAGAAGAGTGATCTCTTTGTGTTATTTTGTGGGCCAACTCAGCCAGAGCCCAGCCCCTTATGTAGTTGACTACTTCTTATGCACAAGCCACCTGTGCTCTTGCCTGGTGTTCCCACAGTGACATGCTTGCTGATGAAATCTCAAATTTGTTCTAGAGAACTTTCTCTGATTTCTTGAAAACCATCCACGGGCATGCATACATGCAGAGCATAATAGCAAATTGATGGGAGCTGTAAGATAAATTAATCACATCCTAAACCATCTTGGCTTCAGTTATCAGTAAGTTTTGGCCTTGGTCAGAATAGTTGCCTTTGTCCTCCATTCTACCTTCTCCACCTAGATATAGCCATGGCTGAAATAAGGGTGGAAAAAGAGAAGCAGTTTTTTCAATAGTTCTAAATCTCTACCTGACTGACTGAGAGATGTCACCATTACAAGTTCATTAGACTCTAGCAGGGCACAAGTACAGACAGTGAAACCATTCAAAAGGAAAACTGAGATTTCCACATAGATTAAGATAATTTACTTGGTGCTTATTATTGTCATCAGGAAATTTTCTCAGTTACCTTTAGAAAATATTTAAAGTGTCGTAGTATAGTAAAGACACATGATAAATGGAATCAAAGCAAATTAGCCACAGGTTTTCTTCTGATACTGAAAAAAGCTTTGATCAATCAAAGCTTGGGGAAATCTAAGAGAAAGTGGAACTTACTTTGCTTTTCGTGAATTCAAGAAAACTAATTCAAGGTAGTATATGTCTTCTAAGTAGATTTGGAATATTTTCCAAATAGATATATTTTATATTTGATTAAAATAAGGTAAGCAAATATTTTTATCTACAAAGAGAAAGGTGTAATGTATTATGAAAATTAAAACACAGAGGTAAAATGAAAGAAAAACAGGGGAAAATGCTGATTTGAAGACCCTATCACTGACCAATGACTCAGAGTAATTTGGGGAGAAAGAAAGCACCGCACAAATAGCAGAGTGGACCAGAAGCTTGAGTTTCATTAGATTTTCTAAACCCGAGGGAGCACTAGATTTACATGGGGCAGAGTGATAATATTTTTACTGTTAAGTTATTTCAGAATTACATTGCCAAGGATTCTTATCTCCTTGGAAATGTGACCTCAATAAGAACATTTAAAACCCTCACTTTTGGGCTCTGTTATGTAACTTCTTCCCATGAAATTTTATTTTCTAGAAAACTTCAGATCTCTAGTACATTTGCTTCGGGAGAGGAAAGAGGTTAATCTTCAGTGACATAGTAACCCTTGTTAGTTACACAAGTCTTCCAGCTCCCTCCCAGAAGAACACTCCTAAGTTTTGAAGGGCATATATACACCCAGGCCTCGATTATTCCCAGCACTGCAGTTTCTTTTGAATTGAATACACAATTTATCCCCTTTATCCTTAAGTTAATTCAGAATTTTACCTCTGTGGTTTCCAGAGGCAGCACAGGAGAGTAAATAATAACACTGCCACAGGAGCCAGTCTTCAAGGATTTGAATCCCAGTTCTGCCAACTGCTAGCTGTGTGACCTTGGAAGCTTGCTCAGTTTTCTCAGCTATAATATGGAGATAAGTTTTATTCACTGCATAGGATTACTGTTAAGTTAGTTATAAATAAAGGCCATAGAATATTGCCTGGCACATAATAAGCAGTTTGTAAATATTAGCTGTTATATTAAGCTGAGGCTAATTTTAGAATTAAATTTTATTTTTAAATATGCTCTATAAAACATTTTTTTTAAAAACTGGGATAATTTCAAATTAGGCAAATTGTAAAAGTGGAATAGAATTTACTTTGTGGGTTGTCTTTTAGTTATGTATTAACATTATGAGTCCACAAGCATTTTGCTTAGTACAAGGGATGTAGCCATTTAGAATTTGAAGGGCTACATAGAAAATAGCTTTTCTCATCTCCTGTAGGGATTAAGATTTTAAAGAAATTAGTTCTGTCCTCTCTAACTGAGTCTCTAATTCATTCCTATGGATGCTCAACAGATAGGTCAGCTTCTAAGACATAAGTTCACCCTGTGGTACTTTACAGAAGAGCTGCAGGGGACCTCTTGCTCAAAGGAGGCAGGGCAACTTCCTTGATGCCAGACAGAGGAAGTTTTCAGAAGTAGCAGACCACTCCCTGCTGCCCCTTTCCTCCCACATGCAACACTGAAGTGTCCATTGATCTCTGGAGGTGTTTGATCCATTAAGCACAATCATTTGATCCTTCCCTTGGGGATAGGTCAGGGCAGTGTCCCCTTACACATAGAGAGAAATTAGTGCTGATAGGCTGAAAGTGTTAGGAAATTTACTTATAACGAGATTCTTTATTTTGGTTAAAATGGAAATCTACATAGCTTTTTCTTTTTCTTTCAGTGGAGAAATGTTTCGTTTGCTTTGTTAGTGCTGTTAAACAAGCACATTTCTCTAAAAGTGTGCAGAGTTCAACAAATCTGAATTGAGCCCTCAATGTGCTGGATATTGTAAAGTCCCTGGGGCTTCCCTGGTGCCCTGTGGAGATTGCAGTGTAGAGGGGAAAGAAACATGAAACAGATCACTTGAGAACAGTAGGAGAGATTTTAAATACAGCAGGTAACTTCAATGTTCACATGGTTATAGACCCCTTGACAGAGGTAGTTATAAGGAAGGGACAGCCCTCAGCGGGTTTTCATTCTTTCCTTGCATGCTGTGGAAACAGGTGGCATTAAAGTTAATGTCTGACCACAAAAAAAAGCTAAACTTTATATAAATAATACCTCAATAAATCTGAATTAAACTCAAAGTTAATATTTACATTTTTCAATTACTGAGACAGATATAAACAAGACAAGTAACTTACATTTAATCCAGTTATTGTCAACAGGCATGTGTAAAATACCTGAGCACTCTATCAGGGCTATTTTGTTAGAGCATTGGGCAGGCAAGAAGAAAACTCAAATTTTCCCTGACCTTAGGCCATGCCCAGCCACTTGAGAAATGCTGCTTTGGCTACGAAGGAGGTCTAACACAAAGAGTAGATGAACTCAGTACCACTCATGGAAGAACAACTCAAAGGCCATTTCTCACAAGTAGTGAGTGACTCAGACTCACTCGTAGCACACCAACTACGCTTTTTTGCATGTCCCTCTCATTTACTATCTAGTTAGCAGTATGTATTCCCTCACTTATCGCGGGTATTACATTCCAGACCACCACCACCACCCTCGTGATAGGTGAAAATCGCAAACTAGGAACCTTACATTTATTTTAGTATTTATATATATTTTAAGATTTATAAACCCTTCCCACACACTTATAAACCATCCCCAGTCCCTTATTAACCTTTCCCACTCCCTTATTAACCTTTACCACACTTTTATAAACACTACTTATGTTCTTAAACATATTCTACACTCTTAAACCTATGTAAATTTAACAACATATGTATACAGGGCCGCAAAATCCCGTGATATAGTGAAAAATCCACGGTAAATAATTAAATATAATATTTTAAAAAATCCTGCGATACAGTGAGGCCGCGATAAGTGAACCGCGATAGAGAGAGGGACTACTGTAAATACAACATTAACAAGTGTGCTTCTTTTTATTTTTATTTTTTCATTCTCACCTGAGAACATTTTTTCATTGCTTTTAAAGAGAAATGAAGGGAGAGAGAAAGGGGAAGAGAGAGTGATAGAAAACATCAATGTGAGAAAAACATTGACTGGCTGCCTTCTTGTATGCACCCCAACCAGGGATTGAACCCACAACCTGGGCGTGTTCCTTGACCAGGAATGGAACCCGTGACCTTTCGGTTATGGGACAACACTCTAAACAACTGAGCCACATCAGCCAGGGCACAAATGTGCCTCTTTTAAAACAAAGCTATATTTTAAAAATAAAGTAAGCTGCCCTGGCTGGGGTGGCTCAGTGGATTGAGCACTGACCTGTGATCTAAGGGGTCACCGGTTCGGTTCCCAGTCAGGGTGCATGCCTGGGTTGCAGGTTGGGTCCCCACTTGGGTGTGTGTGAGAGGCAACCCACACATTGATGTTTCTCTCCCCCTCTTTCTCTCTTCCTTCCCCTCTCTCTGAAAATAAATAAATAAAATCTTTTTTAAAAACCCTCTTTCTTGTATTAAAAAAATAAAATAAAGTTGTGGGGCACCGCTCCTTGTGGTTTAGGGAATTGTATCCCCAGCCTGAGCATGACCTGCCACCGGCACCCAGGCCGTGCTTGTCTTTAAGTCTCAACAATGGCTGCGTGGGAGACATACCCGAAAACCATTCAGAGGGTTTCCGTGGAGATTGAATTCAAAGAATATTAATATGCTTTAGAACTTGCTCTGCTTTCCTTTATCTTATAATTAAATATAAATAATCTCTAGCAGGGAGTATTTGAAACCTTGTACCTAGTGCCAGTGTGGGGTCAGGATGTTTGATAGACCCTGGCACAGACTATTCATTGTACCCACTGTACTGGAACTTGCAATCAGTTATTGTTGATTGTAACCTAGGTACCTGAAAGCTATTGATGATTTATGAATGTTGATCTTGTATCTCCCATGGTCGTCGGCAGCCGTCCGTCTCGAGAGACGATGGTGTAGCTTCTTAAGAGTCTATCTGCACCGCCGAGAATGGCTGTGCAGTCCAACTCGGGAGTGACACGGTATCTGTCTCCTCCCGTGTTGAATCGACATCTTGCGATGACGCTGAAGCTACAGAGCCTGGGCAGGGTAATATGGAGGGTCTGCTGTTGCCCATGCAGCAGACCCCCCCCTCTCTTCGCAGCTGAAGTGTCCAAGGGAAAGACGGAGTCGATACAGCTTGGGTTCAGGTGCGCCGCAGGAGTTGCCGGTGTTGACCACAACGTCAAACCGCCTTAGGGACTCCGGCTCCGGATTTTCTGTCGGGGTTTACTCCCTTAGCCTTTCCCCTGAAGAGGTATGCCGCAAGGCAGCGGAGGTTTTTTGGAGTCAGAGTTTTCCTTCTCTGATGTGCCCTGACTGGAAGATCGAACCAGCGACACCTAGCTCGCAGGCCGACGCTCAATCCACTGAGCTAAACCAGCCAGGGCTATCTCCCATGGTATCCTTCTCAATAAAAAGCATGAGGGACGAAGGTCTAGCGGCTGTTCTCCACTAGAGAGGCAGTCACCTTCCTTCCCCCAGACATAAAAAAGTGTCCTGGGTAAGAGTTATTTCATCGGACATAATAAAGTGTACTAGGTAAGAGTTTGTTCTGTCATGGTCACAAAGACACTGCTGGACAGAGCAGCTTCCAACCGAGCCTAGGTGTGTGAGGCACCTCTGCCTCATAAAATAAAGTAAGTGGTAATTCTTTTTGTTTTTCTATAGAAGACATTTAGAGAAGTTATTTAATAGCCAGTGAGCAATGAGTTAAACAGTATCTGCACAGGCTTTGGTCTACCACCCAAAGCTATTTGTGGTGTGTCTTATTAGGGGACAGACAATTAGAACTAAGTGTTATCTGTTTCCTGTTTGGGGAGAGTGAATTGGAACTAATTGTTATTTTGTTTCCCTTCACTATTTCCATCCAATCAGTAAGTCCAAGTGATTCTACTTTCCAAATATTTTCCACCTCTATTCACTTCTCTCCATCACCACTATCATTGTCCCATTTTAAGTCACAACTTGCTGGAATTTATTTTAAGTTTTCTAAGTGATTCTTCACTTAACAAAATGACCTTTTACTTTAGAGGAGGATATAATAAGAATGGCAAAATAGAAATACTAATAATGAGTGCCAGTCATTGAATGCGTATTACATACCTGCAATTCTTTGAGCAACCCTACAAGGTGGTTATAATTATAGTACCCCCCATTTAATGGAGAAAACAAAACCCTAGAGAGGTTAAGCAAGTTGTCTAAAGCCACTTAGCTAGTACTAGATCTCAGGTATGAACTTTCTGTTTCCAAAGCTTGTGCTCTTAACCACCATGCATAATTTCTGCCATATTTGCCCAATTTTCCCTTAAATTGTCAGACTCCCCTGTGTATGAAACTATATTGCATTACTCAACATAATGCTGTGCACAATAGCAGTCAAGAAAATAAGTTTTTATTTTTGTTTTTTCTTTTTAATATATAGACTCAGGAACCTCTATGTAGAGGACAAAAAGCTGAAGTATTATATTACTTCATTTATCCCACATCATTATGAAATGAATTTTGTGGGTTTTTTTAAGGTAAACCAGTATTCTATTTAACTAAAATTAAATCATTTAAAGATTTCTCTTAAAATATTGGTAAAGTCTTCCTGAAATGCATTCCATTTTTTAAAAATTTTTTTATTCTTTTTATTTTTTTGTTTTTCAATTACAGTTGTCCCATTTTTCCCCCATTGCTCTCCCTCACCCAGCCCACCACTTCTCCCACAATCCATTATTTTAAATTTTTTATTTATTTGTTTTTAGAGAAAGGGAAAGAGAAACATCAATGTGTGGTTACCTCTTGCATGCCCCCAGCTGGGGACCTGGCCCTGACTGGTAATTGAACCGGTAACCCTTTGGTTTACAGGCTGGCACTCAATCCACTGAGCCACACCACCCACAGCCCGTTCTTTATTGCCTTAGTATGACAATTTTAATTTAATATTATCCTAATGACAAAGAACTGGTATTATGAACAATAAGTGTTATATATGCTACTTCTTAAGTATTTCTTTCTGGGCTATGGGGTTGTTGGGTTTTTTTTTTAACTTTATTTTTTATTGTTTATTCTATTACAGTAGTCCCAATTATTTTTTTCCCTTTTGCTCCCCTCGATCCAGCCCACCCCTCTCTCCCACAGTCAATCCTCTCTCCGTTGTCCATGTCCATGAGCTATTCATACATGTTCTTTGACTAATCCCTTCCCCTACCTTCAACCATCCCCCACCTCCCCTCCTACAGCTGTCAGTCTGTTCCCTGTCTCCATTGTCTCTGGTTCTATTTTTCTCGTTAGTTTATTTTGTTCATTAGATTCCAGTTACAAATAAGGTCATATGGTATTTGTCTTTCACCAACTGGCTTCTTTCACTTAGTATAATAGTCTCCAGTTCTATCCATGCTGTTGCAAAAGGTAGGAGGTCCTTTTTTCTTTCTGCTGCATAGTATTCCATTGTGTAAATGTACCACAATTTTTTAATCCACTCATCTACTGATGGGCACTTGGGCTATTTGCAACATTTGGCTATTATAAATAGCACTGCTATGAACATAGGGGTGCATAAGTTTTTTTGAATCAGTGTTTCAGGATTCTTAGGGTATATTTGCAGTAGTGAAATTGCTAGATCATAAGAGAGATCCATTTTTAATTTTTTGAGGAAATTCCATACTGTTTTCCGCAGTGGCTGTACCAGTCTGCATTCCCACCAACAGTGTACTAGGGTTCCCTTTTCGTCACATCCTCACCAGCACTTGTTGTTTGTTGATTTATTAATAATGGCCATTCTGACAGATGTGAAGTAATATCTCATTGTGGTTTTAATATGCAACACTCTGATGGCTAATGATATTGAGCATTCTTTCGTATGCCTATAGGTCCTCTGTATGTCCTCCTTGGAGAAGTGTCTGTTGAGGTCCTTTCTCCATTTTTCAATTGGGTTGTTTGTCTTCCTGGTGTTGAGTCATATGAGTTCTTTTTATATTTTGGAGATTAAACCCTTGTTCGATGTATCACTGGCAAATATGTTCTCCCATAGAGTTGGTTCCCTTTTGATTTTGATGATGGTTTCTTTAGCCATGCAGAAACTTTCTAATTTGATATAGTCCCATTTGTTTATTTTTTCTTTTTATTTCCTAGGGCTATGGTTTTGATCACCATCTATATGCCAATGAAGCCAAATCCTTGTCTGCAATGGGAATTTCTCTCCTGACCTTTAGATCCATGTATATCCATACTATCACTTGACCCTGAAAATTCAAAATGCTCCCAAAGACCACCAAATATGTACATCAAACTTCAACTCTGTTCCTCCAGAATTCTGTGTTTTAGTGAAAGAGTCTACTGTCACTCCATCTATCTGTGCCAGCAATAAACATGGGCATAATGTTTGATTCTTTCTTTACCTTCACCAACCCATTCCCAATCAATCAACAAAAGTCCTATTAATTTTACTTTCTAAATATATCTCTAATCCCATCACACTTCTCTGCCAATTGCCTTATCCTGCCATTATTATATTTGCCTAAACTATTGTAACGACCTTCTAAATGATGTCCCTCCCAATAATTTTACCACAATCCAATTTATTCTTTATACTATCATACAATAAAAGTGCATTTTTAAAATTTTCACCCAAGGGTATGTTTATTGATTTGAGAGAGAGACTAAGGGAGAGGGAGAAGAGGAGAGAGGGAGAGAGGGAGGGTTGGGGAAAGAGGGAGAGAGAAACATCAACCAATGTGAGAGAGAAACATTGATTGGTTGCCTTCCACAGGCACCCCGGCCAGAGATGGAACCTGCAACCTAGGCATGTGCCCTGACTGGGAATCAAATCCAAAATCTTTTGATATATGGTATGCCAGGGCAGAGTGCATTTTTAAAACTAGAAATTAGATCATCTCACATCTCAGTGTGAAAACTTTCAATAGTTTCTCATTGTTCAGACTTCTTTAATATTGCTTACAAAGCTTTTTATGATCTGACCATTTCTTGCTTTTCCATGTTGTGCCATCCCTGTTTTTTCTTGTCCCTCTTACCAAGCACGAGGTCACTAGGTCATGCTGAACATTTTTCACTCTACACATTCTGTATTCTCTTGCTTCTAGGACTCTGCATGTACTAGGGAACACCCTAACCCCTACATCTAAGATAAGTATCTCTTATACTCACTATTACAGTACCCATTTCCACTTGTAAAACTGTGTTTAAGTACCTATTTGTTACTCTATATCATCTTCTCTACAATCCTTACTCAAGACTTTTGCATCTGGAGAGTGGAACCAATACCTCTCTTATTCACCCTGTATCCCTAATTAGCCTAACTTTGTGTGTAGAGTATAATAGTTATTAACATATTGGAATAAATGTTGAATTTTTCAATAGTTTTAGATTTACAGAAAAGTTACAAAATTGATACAGAGTGCTTCTTTATTGGCATATAGTTTCTTATGTTAATATGATGCATTTGTCACAACTAATGGACCGATGTTGATACCTAATTAACTAAAATCCATGCTTATTCAGATTTCCTTAGTTTTTACCTAATGTTCTTTTTCTATTCCAAAATCCAACGCAGGATACCACATTACATTTAGTAGTCATATATCTTTAGGCACCTCTAAGCTGTGATAGTTTCTGAGACTGTTCTTGTTTTTGATCATCTTGAGAATTTTGAAGAGTCCTGGTTACGTATTTCATGGAGTATCCCTCAATAGTTTATCTGATGGTTTTATCATGATTAGACTGGAATAATTGGTTTAGAGGAGGAAGACCATAGAGATAAAGTGTTATTTTCATCACAGCATGTAAAGAATACATTCTCTCACCATGACTTAGCACTGTGATGTTGTCCTTGATCTCGTAATTGATATAGTATTTGTCAGGTTTCTCTACTGTAAAGTCACTCATTTTCCTCCCTTCTTCCATACTCTACTCAGAAAGTCACTATGTCCAGATTCCATTTAAGGGATTAAAAATTATGCTTCACCTTTATGAGGGCAGAGTATCTACATAAATTATTTGGAAGTCTTTTGTACAGAAGATTTATATGTAATATATTATTCTCCATTTAGTTATTTATTTATATGATATTATGTTATTACAATTGTCCTGATTTTTCCCCTATGCACCCCTCTACCCAGCAATTTCCATTAACTCAGGCAACCCCCCACCATTGTTTATGTCCATGGGTCATGCATATAAGTTCTTTGGCTACTCCACTTCCTATACTGTACTTTACATCCCCACAGCTATTCTGTAACTACCTATTTGTACTTCTTAATCACCTCACCTCTTCACCCATTCTTCCCCTCCTGTTCTCATCTGGCAACCATCAAAATGCTCTCCATATCCATGATTCTGTCTCTGTTCTTCTTGTTTCTTTAGTTGGATTTTAAGATATGTATTTTTTGCCATTTCATTGTTCATAGTTTTGATCTTCTTTTTATTAAATAAGTCCTTTTAACAGTTCATACAATAATGGTTTGGTGATGATGAACTCCTTTAGTTTTTTTTTTTTCTTGTCTGGGAAGCTCTTTATCTGCCCTTTGATTCTAAATGATAACTTTGTTGGGTAGAGCAGTCTTGGCTGTAGTCTCCTGCTTTTCATGACTGAATATTTTTTTTTACCAATCCATCTAGCCTGCAAAGTTTCTTTTGAGAAACCAGCTGACAGTCTTATAGGAACTCCCCTGTAGGTAACCAACTGCTTTTCTCTTGCTACTTTTAAGATTTTCTCTTTAACCTTTAGCATTTTAATTATTATGTGTCTTGGAGCGGGCCTCTTTGCATCCATCTTGTTTGGGACTCTCTGTGCTTCCTGGAGTTGCATGTCTATTTCCTTCACCAAATTAGGGAAGTTTTCTTTCATTACTTTTTCAAATAGAGTTCCAATTTCTTGCTGTTTCTCTTCTCCTTCTGGCGCCCCTATGATGCAAATATTGGAACACTTGAAATTGTCCCAGGGGCCCATTACACTATTCTCATATTTTTTTTTAATTCTTTTCTTCTTGTTCTGATTTGTTGTTTTTGCTTTCTTACATTCCAAATCATTGATTTGATTCTCAGCTTCACCGATTCTACTGTTGTTTCCCTGTAACTTGATCTTTATTTCAATTGTGTAGCCTTCATTTCTGACTGGATTTTTTTTTTATTCTGTTAAGGTCCTCACTAAGTTCCTTGAGCATCCTTATGACCACTGCTTTGAACTCTGCGTCTGATAGATTGCTTATCTCCATCTCAATTGCCATTTTTTCTGGAATTTTGAACTGTTCTTTCATTTGGGACATGTTTCTTTGTCTTCTCCTTTTGGCAGCCTCCCATGTTTGTTTTTACATATGAGGTAGAGCTTCTTTGACTCCATGTCTTAGTAGTATGGCCTAATGTAGTAGGTGTCCTATTAGTCCAGTGGCACAGCCTCCCCTAATACCCATGCTGGGTACTTGAGATGCACCCTTCTTATGGGCTGAGTACACCCTCCTCTTATAGTTGAGCCTTGGTTGCTGTTGGCAGATCAATGGGAGGGATTTACCCAGGCCAGTCAGCTGCAATGACCAGCTGTGACCACTGTTACTAACCTCTGCCCTCCATGGAGCATCAGCTGTGCATGGAGGGGCAGGGTGGTAGTGCTTTGACTGCCCCATAGCACTGGCCCTGGGGTATCCTGAGTGGTATAGGCCAAAGTCAGTCCCCACCTTTATTTTTCCTGGGGCACACTGCCTGAGCTATAAAGCAATCTGAGATGGCTGCTACTTGTGCTGGGCTTGTAGATTCCCATGTGAAGCCAGGCTGTGAATATAAGTTGACTGCTGCTAGTGCTGGGTCCCAGCCTCACTGAAACCAGCTGTGCCTTGTTTGTTAGGATTTAGGAAGTTGTGGAGCATGAGCCAAGACCAGTCATTCATATGGAAAAGCAGCTTGGGTGAACCCATAAGTTGGGTGGGGCAGAGTCTGGAGACCTCCTCAAGGGGGTCAAGCAGTTTTAGCCAAGTTGATGGAGTCTCAGATATGTCATAGCTTGTCAGCTCTGTGGGGGTAGGGTTTAGAAAAGAGACAATGGCCTCGCTGATGCCAGATATTTTAGTCTTCCTGTATACCACTGGTTCCTTTCAAGCTTATACCCTGATGCTGGAGTTCAGAGGGAGTGAGTCTGAGTAGGTGAGGCTATGTGTGGGTTCTTTGAGGAGCTGCTTGGGGTTCCAGCAGTTTCTTCCACTGACTCAATCCCCGCTACTTTTTGCAGTCAGAAGTTGGGGGGGATTACCTTCCTGGATCTGGAACCCTGGACTGGGGGACCTGGTGTTGGGCTGGGACTCTTTGCTCCTGAGATATCCCAAATTTTTATCCACAACTTGTGGGTATGGGATCAGCCCATTCTGCCTTTGTGCCTCTTCCATCAGTGTGGATGGATGTGATTTCTTTAATTCCACAGTTGTCAGACTTCCATTCAGTTCAATTACTGGTGGTTCTGAGTGATCTTTCTATATTTTAGTGGTAATTTTTTGTGGTGTTCAAAGAGGCGAGACATGTCTGCCTTACACCACTATCTTGACCACTTACACCACTATCTTTGTTTACTTATTTATTTATTCAGACATTTATATTAGTATGGAATCATAGGTACTTATTTTATACTTTTAATTATCAACCCATACTACTTTATTTGTTACTCAAATTCTTCCAGCTTTTTTTAAGGTTTTTATTTTTTATTTTTTTAAGTACGTTTTATTGATTATGTTGTTACAGCAGTTCCAATTCTTTTTGCCACTTTGCTCCCCTTGGCCCAGTACCCACTTCCCTCTAGCAATCTCACCACCCTTAGTTCATGTACATGGGTCGTGCATATAAGTTCTTTGACTTCACCCTTTCCTGTATGATTCTTAATTTCCCCCTGTCTATTTTGTGCCAAACAATTATGCTTCTTTATCCCTGCACCATTTTGCCATCTCTCCCCCAACCCCCTCCCAGCTGATAATCCTCCAAATGATCCCCATACCTATGATTCTTTTCCTATTCTTGTTTGCTTAGTTGGATTTTGTTTTTACTTTTTAGATTCAGTTGTTGATAGTTGTGACTTTGTTGTCATTTTAGTGTTCATAGTTTTTATCTTCTTTTTTTAAAATAAGTCCCTTTAGTATTTCATATAATAATGGCTTGGTGATGATGAACTCTTATAGCTTTACCTTATCTGGGAAGCACTTCATCTGCCCTTCCATTCTAAATGATAGCTTTGCTGGATAGAGTAATCTTGGTTGTAGGTCCTTGCTTTTCATCACATTGAATACTGCTTGCCAGTCCCTTCTTGCCTGCAAAGTTTCTTTTGAGAAATCAGCTGATAGCCTTATAGGCACCCCTTTGTAGGTAACTCTCCACTTTTCTCTTGCTGCTTTTAAGATTCTCTCTTTATCTTTCACCTTTGGCATTTTAAGTATGATGTGTCTTGGTGTGGTCCTCTTTGGGTCTGACTTGTTTGGGACTCTGTGCTTCCTGGACTTGTATGTCTATTTCCTTCACCAAATTTGGGGAGTTTACCTTCATTATTTTTTCACATAAGTTTTCAATTTCTTGCTCTTTCTCTTCTCCTTCTGGCATCCCTATGATTGGGATGTTGGCACATTTAAAGTTGTCCCAGAGGTTCCTAAGCCTCTCCTCATGTTTTTCAATTCTCGTTTCCTCATTCTGTACTGGTTGACTGTGTTTTTCTTCCATATGTTCCAAATCATTGATTTGAACCCCAGTTTGCTTCCCTTCACCATTGGTTTTGTGTGGATTTTTCTTCATTTCATTTAGCATAGCCTTCACTTCCTCCCTTCTTCCCTTTTGTGTTTGCCGTATTTAAGCATATCTTTCAAGCCTATGAGCATTATTACCACCAATATTTTGACTTCTGCGTCTGTTAGGTTGGCTATCTCCTCGTCGCTTAGTTCTCCCACTGGAACCTTGATCCATTCCCTCTTTTGGGCTATCTTCTGTCTCCTCATTTGACAGACTCCTGTGTTTGTTTGCCTCTGTGTCTTACGTAGAGCTGTCACACCTGTTACATTGTAAGGGGTGGAGCCTTAGGGATTTGTCAGTACAGGATGACCCATTTCACCACGTTGTGGCTCTGTATGTGGGTGAGGGGTCTGAGAGGGAACAATGCCCCTTGCTCAGCACTCGCCCCTTTTCAAGGCACTTCTCCCACTTCCATATGGGACTGGCACCTCTCTAGCTGATGCCCTGGCTGTCGTTCCCAGAGTGGGTGGGTCTGTGGATGTTCTAGAACCATGGGGGCCCTTTAAACAAGTGGACTCTGCTGAAAGACCAGCTGTTTCTTCCTCTGGCCCAACCCCCACTGGTTTGCACAATCAGAAGCAATGAAGCTTGATTTTTTCCAGCACAGGGACCATGAGCTATGCGGTCTGGTGAGGAGCTGGGAATACTCCCCAGGTGTCCCTCCCAACTTCTTAAAACATGTAACTGTGCTTTCTGCCGATCTGCTGCTGCCACCGCTGCTGCCACCACCACACCATGTCCTCTCAGCCCTGGCTTTGCCCCTCCTACTTGTCTGGATGAGTATTTCTTCTTTATATCTTTGTTGGACTTCCATGCAACTTGATTTTTTGAAATTTCTGGTTGTCTCTAGTTTTGAGGTAGTTGTGTTCCTTCTTAGTTGTGGAGGGAGACCCAGCGTACCTAACTAGGCCTCTATCTTGGCTGGGAGTCTCAAATTGTTCCCGCTTTGACCATTAGGAGTTTCTTCATTTTGCCACTGTGTTTATTGGACATATACTTTACTGATTATCTTTTGAGCACTTTCTTACTTCTGGCACAAAAGACATTTCAGGGTCACTTTGTATATTCTCTGCCCTATAATCAGCCATTTCTCCAAGGAGCTCTGGTTCCTTATATTTCATAATACTTAGAACCTATAATCTGGCTTTGGGGGACACTGGCAGTTTTTAGTTAAAATTTGGATTTATCTTTAAAAGCCACAAAAGTACAAAGAATATGTATTCTCACCACTGAAAATAAACAAATGTTGATTTTTTCCCCTTTATTTTGCTTAAGATATATTTTAAGAAATAAAATACTTATCAAGTTGAAGGTCAGTTTCCCTTCCTCAATCTTAAACCTCTCCCTGTCCCCCCAGAGGAACTACTGTCTTAAATTGATGGGTACACTTCTTTTTCAAGCATTCATGGAGTATTTCAGAAACAAATATGTATTAAAGAAAAGGCTGACTTTTCAGTTGAGTTGCCAACATTTTCTGGGCTGTTCTAGTTGATAATTGTGTCTCTCCCCTCAGCCATTTGTCCATACAACTCAGTCCCTTGCATTGCCATTGCAGCTGGTGTTCCATTTATCATTTCTCTCTGTGGTAACTTCTCTCCACTATTGTTTCCAGCCTCTCTCTTCTCTAGTCTGTTTCATCCCAGCTTTGAAGGCAGCTTCTGGTGTCCTCCTCATCAAAAGGGAAAAGACAAATAACCTAATATTATAGACTTTTTGAAAGCAAATGGTAAACTGAAAAGTGCTAAACAAATATAAAACCTCACTGTTCTATTCACAGTGCTAAAAAATGGGGTGGCGGAGCATATTGTTCATTTTTTTGAAGCAGTTAGGTCTTTAACAGCTGTTTTTTTAGCTTAAAGACATTAGCAGCTGCTTCTAGTTATTTTTGAGTTGTACTTCTGAAAGGTTGGGGCTGCCAGATTTAAGGCCTTTGGATATCTGGAAATTGGGATCTTTAATTTTATGGTTCTTCATTTTTATTTTATTTTTGTAAAATACTGTTCTTCCAAACGTAGGAATAC
Organism: Furipterus horrens; assembly: GCF_987537825.1. NCBI lineage: Eukaryota > Metazoa > Chordata > Mammalia > Chiroptera > Furipteridae > Furipterus > Furipterus horrens. Next base: position 73,876,749 of record NW_028327172.1, read on the forward strand.
CCAAAATAGAGAAAAATCTCACCATTGAAGAGCTTGCTCATGAAACTAATAATTTCTCCAGCAAGTGACTTAAAATGAAAGGCCAATAGTTAATGATGAAGTGAAAGGCTTTAGCTCTAGTCTCCATTCATATAATTGAGTTTGCTTCATGGGCAGTTTGGTTGATAATGCCACATATATAACATTGTCCACTTACTAAGGTAAACAGAAATTTGGAGTTTCCAGCCCTCTTAATAAAGTAAATATATCTAATTTTTTTCCACAGCTTACATTTATTTTGACAAAGGCAAACTTGAAAGTAATTACTTGAGGACAGTTTGGATAACATCTGGATAATCAAAAGAGGCACAATGAAGCACTTCCTGAGGTAAGTGTTTTTAGTTCCCTGAACGAGCCCTCAAAAATGGAGAAACTGCCTTGCCAATTAGGATAATATTTCTGTTCATCATTTGTGATCCAGTAACCAAATCTCACATTGTATTTTGGCTAAGAATGATTTGGGCACAGGTTCCTCTGCTAACTGTGTGTGCATTGATGCTAAAAGAGAACACTTATAAGTGATAGATCATAGGCAATTACAAAAGTCTATGGGCACAAAAGTGCGGGCAGGGAGTAGTACTTCAGACAACCTCGATGTTATGTGTCTTTGAAGAGTGGTATGTTGCTGGCCTTAAAGTTGATGTCTGAGGATTAGTAGTCAAAGAATTAATATAACATGTGTAGAAGCATTTTCCTAAAATAAATCATTTTAAATATCCCTTAATTTAGATTTTGGTTGGCCAGCCAATTCATACAAGCATTTTCAAATGTTCCTTTTGGGTAAGCATAGATATTCCAAGCTTCTGCTCTTCCTGCCTTTGTGATTTCCCTGAAATCTGCATTAATTGTTGACGCCCTGAAGACTGCTGTATAGAGTACTGTGTACATTGTTACATGTTGGGGTGATCTTGTTTTGTTTTGTAAGCCATTTGGCTGGACCTGTAATTTTAATTATTTCAAGGGTAGTCACCACCATTCACAATATATGAATGAAATTGTTGAAGAAATTTTACATCATATTAAAATATGACAAAAATAAAGTTAGTTTAGCCCTGATAGTTAGAAAAAAAACACCACTCACTTTCCAGAATATTGAGTTTCTTTCCCTCAAGACGGTGGCATACCTCTATTACCCATTCTTGTCCCTTGCTCTGGCATGTTTTCTCTAAGCAAATAATTAGTGCGCTTGCTTCTTTTAGGCAATGATTTAATTCTTTCAGTGGCTGCAATTTAAGATTTTCTTTTCCCCGCAGCTTTTGTTGTTGTTGTTTTCTTGCACTATTATTTCTGGAGCACCTAGATCAATTTGTGTGGGATCCACAATGTTTTGGTGCAGCTGCTGATGTTTACTGGATCTTATAATTGTGAAAACCTCCCTGGAGGTCGCTATTGAACTATTTACAGGCTTTAGCATGTATAAGCATACTCTTTAGCCTGTTTATCTCAGCTGAGTAAAAGGATAGCATTTGAAAAATCACTAGGATATTTGCCAGCAAAGTATTTGATCTAATATGTTTTTGGTTGCCATGGTAATAAAACCATCCGTTGACACATTCATGAAAAATTGGTATGTATGAATCCCTCCTGCATATAAATGTAGTGTCTTTTAGTTGTAGAATCATGTTAACCAAGAGCTTTACTGTTAGATGAAGCTTAGACATCAGGAGCTCCTTTGGTGAAAGGGGAGATGGTAGTGGTCAGGTTTGTTTTAAGACGTGTGCTACTGGATGTCTTCAGTGTCTTACTGATTTTAGAAAAATTTGAGTAGCCTCAAAACCAGCCATTTTAGGAGGAATAGGAGCATTTATTTCTGTTAGCTTTTTGTTAAATTGAATAGGTGTAACACTTTGTTTGGTGCAGATGTGTTACCAGAGAAACCCTGGTTCTTCTCACCGACACAGTAAAGAATTATAGATCAGCGAGCCTGTTAGCATGCAAGCAAAGTTTATTAGTGAGTGGGAGAGCAAAAGCAAGGGTGGCTAGAGCAAGGGTGGCAAAAGCAAGGGTGGCCAAAGGCCAGGTGATCAACACCCATGTGGCCAGAACCTGGGTTCCCAGAGGCCCGGTGGCCAGAGATCCCCCTGTGTGGCAAGAAGGGGTCAAGAGAAGGGAGCAAGTCTTTTGTTTTGAGGACTTATATAGCTGGTGGGATGGGGGTGAGGGAGTTACATACTGATTGGTGGGTAAAGATGGTGCCAGCTTTCTTGGGGAGATGTGACTACCCAAACATAGGTATGGGTGAGGGTCTGTTAGCCCAAATCCCTATCTTGCTCTAGACTCTTATTTGTTCACTTTGCATGTCACAGGAGGCAGGGAGGGAGTTAACCAAAGTTGTTTTAGGGGTTTTGGTTACTGTAGTCCTCCTTCCCTCCCAGGCCTGGAGAGGATACACACAGACTTTCAAGGGCTCCCCCCAACACACTATCTTGTTTACCTGTGTTGTTTCGAATGCCTGGCAGCCTTATTGTACCAGGCTCAAGACTACTGGGTCAGCGGGTGAGACATGTCTTCCTCTGCTTCTAGCCTCCTCTATTAAGTTCTTTGTTAGATTGCAATGGTGAGGGTCCTGCCTTTATTTCCCCTCTGCTACTCATTCTAATGTAACAGAATATGACATTTTAAAATTAAGTTGTACTTAATGATTTAGAACTGGCATGGGGAAAATTTTCTACTTTAATTTCACACAGACTAGCATCAAGAATAATGGAACTAGCACATCTGTCAGTTATGTGTTCTGATGCAAATTTTTCTCTTTTAACTTGGCACATATATTTTATAAATATTACTTGACATTGATTGTTTACGTGAAACTGAAACCCTAGGATTTTCATTGAGCATTGGTTGATTATTATTTTTGGCTCTAGATTTTGTTTTTAATGCTTTTAATTAAGTTATAATGTCTGTGTGTTCATTATACATTATAGGGAATTTGGAAAGTTAAGAGGGCAAGGAGTAATAATCCTGCATTATAAGACTTTTATTCCCTGTAGTCTGTTCTAACAGATGTTGGACAATTTGGCAGTCTTTTTATTTGAACCAAAGCTAAGGTTATGCAAGCATAGCTTGGATAAATCAGGTGTTAATTACTGAACTCAGCAAATATATTATGCAGAATAAGGAATTGACTTTCACTGAGAAAAATTAAGCATTATATAAAAGCCCACAGAGTGATTAATCTGTCATCTTCTGAGTTACTCCAGAATGAAATGCTCCATGTACAGCTACAGAAGAAATTAGGTTAATCATAAATAATCCAGGTTATGGGAAAGAATGAATTTTAATCCACTTTTGTGGTACATGGTACCCACATTCTGCTCTTTCCAGCTTAGTGTTACCAACAACTATATTAATGATGTACCTACTCAGAGTACAAAAAAGTGAGAAAATATTTGTTTGTTTGTTTTTATTGCATGAGATATTAGAAATAAATGCTATAGATTAGTACACCCTGCTGAAGGGTGTGTTTTACATTGAGAGTAGATATGGGGTATTAGATAAGTACACCATAGTTATCCAGTATGACTTTAGCCAGGGTCTGCATTAAAAGAAAACCAGGGTCTAAATGGAGAAGAAATGTATCTATGTGTTGGCAGAAAAAGAAGGGGAACTTTTTTAGCCTCAAATAGAACTGAGGCTGAGGGTTTAGTTTGTATAATACATTTTATTAATTTTAACGCAGTTGATGTATATAATAAGAAGGCCTAAGACTTGTACTGAAGATCTTTTCCCTTGCTAGGATTTACTTATTGAGGTTATATTTTTAAAGTCATCAGACATTATTAATTTTGAAAATTTCTAATTCAGCGAACCTTTTAAGTCACCCCATGTAAATAACTGCTTCCAACAATCCTGGCTTCTGGATCATGGTTTCTTGGCCATGGACCTCACTGCCTATTTTTCTTCCTGAGACAGAAGAGAGGAAAGGAAAACATCTGCCAGACTCAAACCTCCATGGAAGACACTTTGAGCAATACAGCAACTTGTACCTAAGTTCTGACTGTAAAGCAGTTGAAAGGAAAAAGTATTTTACTCTTATAATTAGGTAAATAAAGGCTTCCAATGAGCAAAAATATCTGTAAATTGGGTTTTATAAGTCATTCACCCTGGATCAATATCTTAGTCCACCGACTCAGTTAGTAAGCACTTACTGCTAACAACTGCAGTACTATGCCACATTTTAAATTATTGCCATATTTTCTCTCAATAACAATTGTAATAGGGTAGGAATTAATATCTCTTCTTACAGTGCAGGGCACAAAGGCTTAGCAAAGTTAAGTTACTCACCCAGAGACACACTAATATTTGAATGCAGGGCTGTCCGACTTCAAAGATGTTTCTCATTTTTCCTGCATTGTGTTACTCCTTCAGTGTATGTCTACTGCGAGCTGTAGAGGGTGATACAAAAGTGAACATGAGGTGATCTCTGCTCCAAAGTAACATACCACCTGGTAAGGAGATGAGGCACACACATATAAAACTAAGATACAAAAAGGAATGTGATTAGTGACAGCCTACAGGCATTTTGTGACAGGAATATTCAGGGAAGGCTAAACTGAGGTGATATTGAGGGGAAAGGAGGACTAAGATGTTCATATTTTTCAATAAGGATAAAGGGTGTGGGAGGTGGAGGATGCTGTGAACAAAGCCTGAGAAAGTTTGACCAGCTGCCATAAGCAGCAAGTGGTCCAGGTTTGTTGGTCATAGACCCTGTTAGGGTGAGTAGAAGATAAGATGTGAAGGTAAAGTTAACACTGTTCTTGGACAGTACTTGTAAGCATGGCAAACATAAAGAAGACCTTTAAGAGAAGGGAGAATCAGATGAAAAGTCTTTTTCCCTTGCAACATATATCTAGCCTTCCCCCAGAGCTTCTAGAAATCTAGTCCATTCCCTTCACCTTACAAATGGAAAGGCAGAGGCCCAGAGAAGCCAAGAAGTGTGTCTAAAGTCATACAGCTCATAGTGGCAAGTTGGCACTAGACTTAAGTCAGACTTTCAGACACTTCCCTTTTTAGTTAGGCAGTATTTCCAGTCAGCACCCAGAAATTTCCGTTACTTCTGAGGGGAAGAAGGTGCAGGGTCATATATTTCCAGAATTTTATTAGCATTGCTTGAGGCATTGACTGAACTTGTGAGATGTAGAAGCTAAATTCTGAAAAGGGGTTTATGATCCAAACATCCAAGTACCACACTCGAATTCCAGTCAAGATGGCAGCATAGGCAGACATGGCTTGCCTCTTTGAACAACCACATGAAAACTACAACTAAAATATAGAATACCATCACTCAGAACCATCAGAAATTGAGTTTAATAGAAGTCTCACAACTATGGAATTAAAGAAACCACATTCATCCAGACTGGTAGGAGGGATGCAGATGCAGAATGGGCTGGTCCACGTCCATGTGTGGTGGATAAAAATTTGGGAGGGAGATCTCAAGAGCAAGGATTCTCAGCCCCACAACAGGAACCCCAGGCCAGGGGTCCAAAACCAGGAATAGAAGTTCTCACAACTTCTGGCTGCAAAAACCAGTGGAGACTGAGTCAGTGGAAGAAATTTCTGGAGCCCCAAGCAGCTCCTCTTAAAGAACCCACACATGGCCTCACCTACTCAGACTCACTCCCTCTGAGCTCCAACACCAGGGTAGCACTTGAAAGGCACCAGTGACATTAGAGGGAGAACCTGAAGTGTCTGGCATCAAGAGGAGCAGAGGCCATTACCCTTTTCTAAACCCTCCCCCCACAGAGCTGGCAAGCTTGTGCCATTTCTGAGACTCCATCAACTTGGCTAACACTATTTGACCCCTCCTTGGAGATCCTCAGAGACTCTGCCCCACCCAATTTACGGGCCCACCCAAGCTGCTTTTCCATATAAATTGCTGGTCTTGGCTCATGCTTCACAACTTCTTAAATCCTGTCAAAGAAGCAACAGCTGGCCTCAGTGAGCCCCAGGGCTGGCACTAGCAGCAACCAGCCTAAATTCACAGCTTGGCTTCACATGGGAATCACCAAGCCCAGCACAAGTAGTAGCCATCTCAGATTGCTTATAGCTCAAGCAGGGTGCCTTGGCCAAAACACAGGTGGGGACTGACCTTGGTCTACACCACCCAGGAAACCCCAGGGTCAGTGCACCCAGTGGACAGCTACAGACCACATCACAGCATCACCACCCTGCCGCTGCATAGCTGATTCTTCATGGAGGGTGGAGGTTGGTGGTCAGTGATTATAACCAGTCCTTGCAGCTGACTGGCCTGGGTAAATCCCTCCCATTGATCTGCCAACAGCAACCAAGGCTTAACTATAAGAGAAGAGTATACTCAGCTCACACTAAGGGTACACCTCAAGCACCCAGCTTCGGTGACAGGGGAGGCTGTGCCACTGGACCCTACAGGACACCTACTGCATTAGGCCACACTACCAAGACACGGAGTCAAAGCGACTCTACCTAATACATAGAAACAAACACAGGGAGGCTGCCAAAACAAGGAGACAAAGAAACACGTCCCAAATGAAAGAACAGATCGAAACTCCAGAAAAAAAGCCGAACAAAATGTAGTTATGCAAGCTATCAGATGCAGAGTTTAAAACACTTGTTATAAGGATGCTCAAGAAACTTAGTGAGAACCTCAACAGCATAAAAAAGATCCAGTCAGAAATGAACGATATATTAATTGAAATAAAGAACAATTTACAGAGAAACAACTGTAGAGTAGGTGAAGCCAAGAATCAAATCAATGATTTGGAACATAAGGAAGCAAAAAACAACTAATCAGAACAAGAAGAAAAAAGAACCCAAAAAAGAGCATAATGTAGAGGCCTCTGAGACAACTTCAAGCGTTCCAACATTTGCATCATAGAGGTGCCAGGAGAAGAGAAAGAACAAGAAATTGGAATTCTATTTGAAAAAAATAATGAAAGAAAACTTCCCTAATTTGGTGAAGGAAATAGACATGCAAGTCTAAGAAGCACAGAGAGTCACAAATAAGATGGATGCGAAGATGCCCACTCCAAGACACATCATAATTAAAATGCCAAAGGTTAAAGATAAAGAGAGGATCTTATAAGCAACAAGAGAAAAGCAGTTAGTGACCTACAGGGGAGTTCCCATAAGACTGTCAGCTGATTTGTCAAAAGAAACTTTGCAGACTAGAAGGACTAGCAAGAAATATTCAAAGTCATGAAAAGCAGGAACCTATAGCCAAGACTGCTCTACCCAGCAAAGCTATCATTTAGATCAAAGGGCAAATAAAGAGCTTCCCAGACAAGAAAAAAACTAAAGGAGTTCATCATCACCAAACCATTATTATATGAGCTGTTAAAGGGACTTACTTAAGAAAAGGAAAATCAAAACTATGAACAATAAAATGGGAATAAAATACAAATCTATCAACAATTGAATCTAATAAACAAACTAAGCAAACAAGAAGAACAGAGACAGAATCATCAATACGGAAAGCATTTTGATGGTTGCCAGATGGGAGGAAGTGTGGGGGAATGAGTGAAGAGGTGGAGGGATTAAGAAGTTCAAATAGGTAGTTACAGAATAGCCATCAGGATATAAAGTACAGTACTGGAAATGGAGTAGCCAAAGAACTTATATGCATGACTCATGGACAGGAACAATGGTGAGGGGATTGCCTGAGGGAATGGGGTATGCTGGGATGAAGGGGTACAGAGGAGGAAATATTAGGACAATTGTAATAGCATAATCAATAAAATATAATTTAAAAAAGAAAATAAAAATGTTTTTTTAAAAAACATAAAAACAAATATCACTCTCACTCTACACTGGTGCATTTTGCCATTGTTTTTTTTCTTTTTTAGGATACACACACACATATCATGTATATGTATACATACTGTATACACACAATACACATATATCTACACATACACATATTTTAACTTATTTTGTCCCATGCATTTAAACAAAAACTTGGCATACTCTTGTTGAAACAGGTTAACCTGAATAATTTTCTAGGCAATATTCTGTAGGTGACCTCACCATAGCCTGCCCATTGCCATCAGAAATTGATATATTCAGAGATTGATCATCGGCACACCAGCTCTTCTGCTTCCCTCAGCTTTTCAGGGGCAACCCCTTGACACTTTGCTGATCATTCAGCCCCTCCTGCAGAGCATGAAATAAATGGAAGTCCTAGACAGTCAATAAATGTTGGTTTGAATTTCATTCATTTAACTATTGTATTTTTAACTTTTGTTCTGAACTGAGTAAGGCATGCTGATTTCCTGTTGTTCTTGACTTCTTGTAAGGATAATCAAGAATTGGCTTTACTGACCAGTCTCAAAGGAAGGTAATCTCTCCTCTGCCATTCTAACACTCGAAGCAGTTTCTTTTATTCAATTATTACAGTATTTACTTTTTGTTTTTATTGTCATTTTTCTTACTAGACTCTAAGTTTCTTGTGGACAGAGATGGCATGTGGTTGCAGTAAAATTAAGATATTGACTCAGTTTTGCTTTTTTCCTCATCATAATCCCCACACTTTTTCCTGCTATATACTACACAGCCAGTCTCTTCATCTTGTATTCATTCAGTTTAGTGAAGGAATAAGTAAAGTACTTTTCAGTGATCACTTTTAATTTTTCCCACAGTGCATTTAAAATCTATCTCCTTCAACTATTCTAGGTCTTCAACTCAACAGAAATTAATTTATTCATAATACGGAGAATATCCTCTAACCTGGTCCTCATGGTGTATATATCTGTGTGCATATATGTATTTTTTAATTATATTATGTAGTGTATCTATAATACTAAAAGGCCCTTTCCTCATCCCCTATAAAAGATTTTAGAGCTCATTATGTATGATTACTTTCTTTTATTTATAGACTTATTTAATTTTGGTTCTTTAAAAACTATTTTTAGTTATAATAAAAGTTTGTATTTTAGATTACATTTAAACTAAATGTAATGTGTTTGCTGCTTCCTTTATAAATAACTCAATAAAAATATTATCCAAATACCAAACAATCTGATTTTTAAAATAAAACTTCTAAAATATATGTATTTAAGCATCAAGTATTTTAAAGTATATCTTATTGATTATGTTGTTACAGTAGTCCCAATCTTTTTCCCCTTTGCTCCCCTCTGCCCAGTACCACCCTTCCCTCCAGCAATCCCACCCCTCTTAATTCATATGCATGGATCGTGCATATAAGTTCTTTGGCTTCACCCTTCCCTATATTATTCTTAACATTCCCCCTGTCTATTTAATACCAACCAATTATACTTCTTAGTCCCTGCACCATTTCTCCATTTCTCCCCCTCCCACCCACCCACCCCCCAGCTGATAACCCTCCAAATGATCCCCATACCTGTTCCTATACTGGTTTGCTTAGTTGGATTTTGTTTTTAATTTTTAGATTCAGTTGTTGATAGTTGTGAGTTTGTTGTCATTTTAGTGTTCATAGTTTTGATCTTCTTTTTCTTAAGTAAGTGCCTTTGACATTTCATATAATAATGGCTTGGTGATGATGAACTCCTTTAGCTTCACCTTGTCTGGGAAGCACTTCATCTGCCCTTCCATTCCAAATGTTAGTTTTGCTGGATAGAGTAATACTGGTTACAGGTTGCCTTTCATCACATTGAATACTGCTTGCCGGTCCCTTCCTGCCTGCAAAGTGTCCTCTGAGAAGTCAACTGATAATCCTATAGGCACCCCCCTGTAGGCAACTCTCTGCCTCTCTCTTGCTGCCCCCAGGACTCTGTCTTTATCTTTCACCTTTGGCATCTCAGTCATAATGCGTCCTGGTGTGGTCCCCTCTGGGTCCAGCTCACCAAGGACCCTCCGTGCTTCCTGGACTTGTATGTCCATCTCCTTCATAAAATTTGGGAAGTTTTCCTAATTTTTTACAATTCTTGCTTCCTCATTCTGCACTAGTTGTTCTTTTCTTCCTCATGTTCCAAATCATTGATTTGAACCCTGGTTTCCTTCCCTTCCCCATTAGTTTTATGTGGATTTTCCTTCATTTCACTTAGCATATCCTTCACTTCTTCTCTTATGCATTTGCCATACTCAAGCATATCTTTCAAGCCTGTGAGCATCTTTATCACCACTGTTTTGACTTCTGCATCTGTTAGGTTGTCTATCTCCTCATCTCTTAAGTTGGCTATTTCCTCGTTGCTTAGTTCTCCCATTGGAACATTGATCCGTTTCCCCTTTTGGGCCATACTTCTCTGTCTCCTCATTCTGAAAGGCTCCTGTGTTTGTTTGCCTCTGCGTCCCAGGTAGAGTTATCGCTCCTGTTACATTGTAAGGGGTGGAGCCTTAGGGATTGTCAGTAGACGGTGACTTATTTCACCACATTGTGGTACTTTATGTGGGGGAGGGGCCCGACAGGGAACAATGCGACCTGCCCAGCACTCGCCCCTTTTCCAGGCACCTCTCCCACTTCTGCTCTGGCTGGCGCCCCTCTAGCTGCTTCCCTGACCGTCATTCCCAGAGTGAGTGGGTCTGCAGATGTTCTCAGACTGTGGGGGCCCTTTAAACAAGCAGACTCTGTTGAGAGACTGGCAGTTTCTGCCTCCACCTCAACCTCCACTGGTCTGCACAGTCAGAAGCAATGAGGCTTGATTTTCCCCGGTCCTGGACTGTGAGCTGTGAGGTCCAGTGAGGAGCTGGGAACACTCCCCAGATGTCCCTCTTGACTTTTTAAAATGTGTGACTGCGTTTTCCGCTGGCCTGCCTCTGCTGCTGCCACTGCCACCACCACACGGTATCCTCTCCTCCCTGGCTCCGCTCCTTCTGCCAATCTAATGAGTATTTCTTCTTAATACCTTTATTTGCTGGACTCCCATGTAGTTTGATTTTCTGGAACTTCTGGTTGTTTCTAGTTTTGAGGTAGTTGTATTCCTTCTTAGTTGTGGAGGGAGATGCAGTGTGTCTGTCTACGCCTCCATCTTGGCCAGAATTCTCAAGCATCAAATTGAATTGTGTTGTCATTAATAAATTAACATAAACATGGGTCTCCTTTTCTTTGAAAGAAAAAAGATAAGCCATTAATTAGATTTTTAATTATCCTACAGTCAGCTAGTGTTCTCTAATTCCCCAAATAAAATTTGCCTGGAATGTAAAAATAGTGCCCTTTGCTAAAGCAATAAAATTTGGAATCATATCCATGACACCCCCACTTTTCAAAGGCTGTATAGTCTCTTCAGATAAAGAATGATGGAAAAGACCACAGGGCCCCCAGAATTCTAGGCACTGGATATAATGGAGAAAATACACTCATCTTTCCAGAGGCCCACAAATGGGTTTTTTTTGTGTGTGATTTCACATTACTAGTTCATGTATCAAGTCTTCTGCAGCCTCTCTTTCTAGTAGGAAGTTCATTATAGAGAGGGTCCCATTTACTAGGCCAATTGGCAAGTTATTTCCACTCAATGGCCAGTGCCCCTGATTAGAAACTTTAATAGAGAAAACTGAAATTTTTAAAGTAAAATTTTAACATATTTGACCACAAAACAAAAATGGGCTCTCATCAAAAGCAACTGAAATTTTTAAATGTCATTTTACAAAGTGAATCAAATGCTGGAAGTGTTGAGCAAATTGCTGTTGTTCTTTATGGCCATTTGGATGAAAAGTGTTTTGTTTAGGAACCTGTGGTTTGAACAACTGTGATTATTTTGTACTTTCCCTTCCTCACCAATAGTACATTTCTTATTTATTACAGGATTTCTTCAAGCAAGAATTAACTTTCATTAGCAAATTCATTGAAACTATTCAAAATAAACCACTTTTCTCTTATTATCCCAAAAGAAGACATCAGAGTCACAAATTTAAGATGATGGAGTAGTGTTGCATTACAGGTATCCACACCCCTTCACCCCACAGGCAGGAGCCACATAGTTCTAGGTGCATCTCCTGTTTCAGAGGGACCATCACAGCTGAATGGATTCTTCTAACAAAGCATAAGACAGGGACTCATTTCTATTGGGTAGCAGAGATGTGATCCATTTTGAGTAATTTACATTGGGTGACTATTCTGGTTCAAGCTAGAGAATGAATGTTAAATATTAAAAATGATCATATTGTCTTTAAGAAGGATACTGCTGTGAACTCAGCTATAGACTTCACTCTGCAGCTTACTAGTAAATGGAAGTTAGAGATAATATTGGAAATAGAAAATGTGTAAGTAGTTCTTATTATTACATCAGATTCTCACAGTGCTTAAGCAAGTCATTCAACTTATTATCATTTTTCTTACTAAATGATAAGTTCCTCTTGCAGTAACTCCTTTTGAAACACTATCCAAAAAAACTATGATAAAAATACAGAAACAAATACAAAAAACTTGTCTAAGCATGTAGTTATTAAAAATAGGAGATGGTAATCAGTATTTTCTACTCATTGTATTGAAATTTTTATTGTTATTCTTACAAAATGTAGCACATCTTTTCAGTAGTGAGTTGAGAATCTGCCATCAGAACTAAGAAAACTAGTGTTTTTACATCACTATTAAAATTTTTTGTTTAATTTTTAAAGAAAATGTAAATCATCCCATATTAATTTCTTTCTGACTTCTTTTTATTTGATAAGCATATTATGGACATTTTTTCATGTTATTACATATTCTAGAACATAATTTTATTGCCTACAAGGGATTTCATTGTGTTATCTTAGTGTAGCAGTTTGGTTACTTATACTGTTTCGTCCATTCCATTTGCATTGACATGATACAGATCTTAATGCATTTGTTCAACTTAGGTTTTGGGAATTTTAATCTTTAACACAGGCTGTTCAAGGTATTGCAGCCAAAGCAATTTGAACAAAGGGAAACTATCAAGGTGTTGGTTTATATTCAGGGGTGGATCACATCATTGAGGCTATTGATTAACTACCCTAATTCATCTGAATGACCCTGGATCACCTTATGTTATAGCTAGAGGAAATTAGTGAATATATCAGAAGAAGAAATGTCTTTTAGAAATGACATGATTAGGAAGTAATATAAATAATTCTGCCTACTAAGAATGCATAATATTAAGAGAACATCGGTTGAATATAAGTTTCTGGCTGTTAAGTTCTCTTTATTTCTATAGCTTGAGTCATTTTGAGACTTTGAACAGTACTGTGAAGTAGTAGGCACTGACATTAAAAATAAAAATCAACAAAAAACACAAATTCACGTACCAGAGACATTGTGAAAATATGCATGATTGGTGATGTTATACTTCATAGTCTGATGAGGAATTATTAGAGTGAGATAGGGTATGCAATTAAGCAAACTTTGTTTAGCAAGAACCAAGAACAAACTGTCAAAAGGTGGAATTTGGAAATAAGAAGTAAAACGATGGCCAAGGAGGAGTGGCCACTAAGGATGCTCTGGGAATGAACCAAGGTGAGTTGAGAGGCTGTCCACAGAGGCAGAAAGAGGACAGTTGCTGTGGCATGGTCTTTCCCAATGTCTAAGGGAACAATAACTTCTATGTGCTGTTTTAAAGGTACTGATTTATTTTAAAATTGTTTTTAGGCAAAGATAGGAAAGCGAAGGGTTCCCATGCCTTGCGCTCATTTTATTGGAATATCATATTTACTAGAACAGGGCATCTGGAGCTGCTTGCAGTCATAGTAAGTGTATCCTCCCAGACCTGGGCTTCCCTCCCAATGCTGGGTTGGTAGCTACCTCTAATAAAGTAACATGGGGTTAGGAAAATGAAATAGGCGTGTAAACCAGAAGTCTAATGGCTGGTTTTCTTCTGGGCTTCTTCTCTTGCTGGTGGTGGCTGCTTTCTGTTCTCTTCCAGAGTTCTAGTGGAAGGGTGCTGTCTTTTGTTTTTGACAGAATGTTGATCCAGGTGTTCCTGTATTTTTACTGTAAATTTTTGTGGCGCTGCCTGAAATTTGTAATGAGGAAGCTGACCGGGAGATGTGAACTGCAGCGGATCTGTTATAATACCAAGCCTGGAGCTTCTAGAACCATGAAGATCGGTAAGCATGAAACGAGGAAGTAAGCAAAATGTAGGCTTGGTGGCACTGAGGATACAGTGTTATAATTCAGTATACCAATTTTAAACCACATGTAAAGGATAATTTTCAAATGATTTTTAAAACTATCTCTTTTATAGAAACATCACTGAGGGATTCAAAAAGTAAGGTAAGTAAAATTGATTCTATATTTTTCAGCAACTTTTTACTTGGAAGCTTACCTCCATTAACAAAAATTAAAAATTTCAAGAAACAAAATATACCATTTGCTATAAAAAATGAGGTGGCTTTCTCTATGGAGTACACCCACACCTTTCCCTACCCCGCTTCTTTCCCCTAGGCCTTCTCTCTCTCTCTCTCTCTCTCTCTCTCTCTCTCTCTCTCTCTCTCTCTCTCTCTCTCTCTCTCTCTCTCTTCCTCCCTCCCTCCCTCCTTCCTAAAAGAAAAAAATGCCTTTGCTTTTAACATGAAAGTAGCCACTGAATGTGGATTTTTAGGCAGATGTAAGGTGTACTTATTACTTCACTGTTGAATCATCATTTTTTATACTTCTTCCCAAATCATAAAATAAATATTCCTTGAAAATAAGAGCAACATTAACTCTCTGGTGTTTCCTTAATATCCAAATCATTTAATTTTATACTCAAGATTTTCCAAGAAAATCAAAGAAACCACTACTCTAGTTTTTATAGCGCATAGTTAAACATCCACATAAGAGAGAAAATCCGTTTTTTTTTCAAGAGTCTTGAATATTATTATATTATTTTCTCACCCTTAAGACTACATCCCATGTACTTCACTCAATCATAGACATAATGCCCAGTAACAATGGAAACCAGGTATGTTGAGTGAGAAAAAAGAAAGTATAATATTTTAATATAAATAGTTTAAAACAGATGAAAATGGTAAAAAAAAAAAAAAAAGAGAGAGAGAGAGAGAGGGAGACTTTCTGTTTTATGTTATTACCTTAATCAGGAAAATTGTATTACCGTCATCATGAAAATGTCAAATTTACTAGAATTAAAACACTAAATCAATTTTTGCTCTTAGTTTAGTTTAGTATCTTCATAGAGAAGCTTTAAACAAACACTTGAAGCACCCATCTAAATAGGCCCCACTTAGCTGCTGGTATCATGACAAGGAAAATGATTGAAACATGTTTTCCAGCTGTTGCAGACTTCAGTGAGTGTTCACCCTGATGCTATTGAAAAAACTATAGAAGACATCATGGAACTGAAAAAAATTAACCCTGACATAAATCCACAGTAAGAATTATGTTTATTATTTTGTAAATCTAGAACACAAGTCATGGCTACATATTTCTTACTTATATGACGCACTTGATGTCTCTCAGTCTGTCTGTCTCTCTCATTCTTACTCTCAAATCATCTTCAATGTTTTGACTTTCAGATGAAAAGTAAAATCAGTGCCTTTTTCATGTTTGTAAATAGCAGCAACTTTGTACTTTGTTGTGATTTATGTTTGTGCTTTGAGATACAATGAATGTAAGAAATATGATGGATGCCTCTGGTATCAGGTAAAATAAAGGGAGCCCATTTCATCAATAGTCACTCTATGCATTACCTGTGTTTTACCTTACAGTACAAGTTCAAATTGTAAATGTGTAGAGGCTGATTCTGCTCCATCAGTTCATGACAGGCTGAAAATCTTGGAGACAGTTCCTACCTGCCTGTCAAGAAGACAGGCATGTGTGGGAGGGAGAGATGGTTTTTATATGAAGACTTTAGAACTTTGTAATTTATTCATCTCATGTTGGAAGTATTAAAATGCACTTGGCAATTTACATGACATTTAAAATTAGCTTTATATTTTCCATTGGAAAGAGGAATTTTTCAGTAAAAGAATTAGGCTAAGATATTGGGTAGAATAAATTCTGCATGCAGATATATTTAGAGACAGTTTAGGTGGGTAACAATCAAACTCTCTTTTAGATATGCATGAGGACTTAAGATGTTGTCACTGAGAAAGGCTTTTAATTGCCAAAGACTGGGAGCTGTAGGTGAAGGGGATTTCAGAGTTCACTTGGCATATGTCTGTCTCTTGGAAGGATTCTAGGTACTGGCTAATTGGGGCTCAACACAAAACTCCATTTCTCTGTGGTCTCCCTAGCATTCTTCTGCCAACACCAGCTAATTAGCTGCTTTTTTCTTATTCAGCCATGAAAGGTGATTTAATTATGCAGTAAGTGTCTTTTTGAAACCTTTTCACATATATTTTATTTCTCTGGGGAGGTGATGATAAGACAACTTATTTTAAATTAAGTTGAATGAAAAATTTAAGACTAACATTAGACATGAAGGATATATTAGACCTAGAATCACATTTAGAGATTGGATTAGATTTAATAGCAAGTCTTTTCTGTCCCTTCTATGAAAGTTATATGTTTTAGTCAAGAGCATTTCCTTGCCATCTGTTCTTTTGATTTCCTTTTGAGGGGGGACCCTTATAGGTAATAAATTATGTTATGATACTTCTTTTTTCCATACTGACATTGACAAAATGTGATTTTTTTTCAATTTAAAAAATTTTCTGGGGGAAAAATCAAGAAATAGAGAGCGCAAGGGGAAAATTTTATAATTTATCAAGCCATTACTACTATTAACCTCACTTTGTTTTAATTACATTTTTTTCAAGTGCTGTTTACACTGCTGGTAAGAATTGCCACAGTAAAATTTTAATTGGATTCTCTTGTTCTTCTTTCATTTCTTTCGTTCTCTTCTTTTCCTCAGAATTAACTTTTTTTAGTCCTGCATTGGTTTCCTGGGTGACCAATGCCAATGTTCACTTTTCCTATATTAAAATATCTGATTTAGGTTTTTGATGCTATGGTAACAAATAATGATAAGGGCCATTTAATTGAGCACTCAATTTTATTTAAGTTTAATACTCTGGGTTATCTGACACTGCCCTCTACATTTGGAGTAAGTACACATCCTAAGACATAATTTTGTATTGACCCCAACTTTAGTCTTAATTTTCTATACATTGTATTCCCCTCCCCACCCACAAAAAAAAAAAAAAGATGATAATGACACTGTCATCATGATAATAAAGACCATCATGACAACAAAAATATTCAAATTTAGTGAGTAAATTAAGGATAGAAGTACATGGGAGGGTAACTTCTGGGTTAAATCATACGAAATTGCCAACATTCAACTATTTTGAACCACAGAAGCTAATGACTGTAAAGAATTAAGCAGGAATAAATAAATGTGAACTAGTACTACCATTAGATTTAAAAATACCAACAAAGGAATGTAGGAGATTAATTTATGTGACAATAGTTTATGTGAAAAAAGAATCTTGGTGATTTGTTAGCTGTCTTATAAACTTGTTATGTGACTACTTAAAGAGACCCTATTTTACCTTCTAAACTATAGGAGAGAAACAGTATGTAGACCACAGGAAGTAATGATCCTCTGTGTGTCACGCTTGCCAGATTGCTTTCTGTTCCAGTCATATGTTGTAATGGGACTGCTAAACAGTGTACCTTCAGAGAAGTCTGAACAAGATAGTAAAACAATCTCAAAACCATGTCTTATGAGAAGGAATTGAAGATCAGAGGATTTTTTTTAACCCTGGAGATGAGATTAGAAGAAAGATTCACTATCCTAAAATAAAGAGACATGGGAAAATTGGAAATACATTTATTTGCTCAGAGAACAGAATTTGAATGACTTTGTGATAAGAAAAGCAGATTTTGTTTCAGCCTAAAAAAATGTGTTCAGACAACTGGAGAAGTTGGAATGGAATGTAACATCTTGTAAAGTAGTGAATTCTTTCTCTTGGTATTGCCTCATCTATTCAGTAATGCTCCCAAACAGAGGTGATTTTGTTGCTGTTTTGAAAGCTGTTTTACTCCTAAGCCCATGAGATTCAGTAAGAAATTGTGCTTTATTAGATCCTGTTTGAACAATTTCCTAAGTATTAGATGAACAGGAGAAGTCCTGTATTGCATACATTAAGTGAACAAATGCCAAAGTATGTTTTGTTTTTCTACATGTGTGTTCCTTCTTTTTTTGAACACCCTAGGTTGGGAATCTCTCTTCAGGCTTGCCTTCTGCAGATTGTTGGGTACAGAAACCTTATTGCAGATGTGGAAAAACTGCGCAGAGAACCCTATGATTCTGATAATCCACAACATGAGGAAATGCTTCTGAAGGTTAGTCCTCGAACACATTTCAGGCCTTCACTTAGGTCAGCTAATGTCTGCCAAGCACCTGCTGTGTGACAGTCACTCCATCCTAAAAAGCACCTATTTTCAGAAATGAATTTAGAAAACACTTTAGATTAGTAGTTTAGTTATAAAGGTTGATTTAAATTTTTGTCTTAATTTTTTAATTCAAAATTCAGTGCTTTGACGTAATGTTTTATTAATGTTTCATAATATACCATCAGATCATAGAAGATTCCTATGGTCTTGTTTTGATAGCCAGAAGGAGTATTTGTAATTGCATATTAGTCTTCCAACAGTTTAAATACACCAGATATAAACCTTTACCTCCTCTTCTAATACTCTCCAAGTTACATGAATAAATAATCATCATTAAGATCTTGGGTAATTTCCCAAGAGGGCTATTGCTGATGCAGAAACCAACTTCATCTCCTTCGACGTCTATTAAAAGTCATAAATGGAAATCCCAGGTCACTCTTTGAGAAATGCTGGTTCTCCTATGGCTTCCAACACAGTTAAACAATCTAAACTTGAGCCAAATGTGAAAGCCCAAAGAAATCACGTCTGATGCTTTCTCAGATTACAAAAGAAAATTGACATTGAATCTATAGTCTCACATGAATTTTCTACTGAATACTTTACCTCCAACATCTGAACCGGCAAGAAAAGTAGGCTTAACCAACCAGTTCAGTGCCCATGTCTTATTCATCTTTGTGACCCCATGTCCAGAGCAGTGCCTAAAATTCAAAAAGGCAGTAACAAAATTAGAAGAAAACTTAACTTTATTTTATTGAAAAATGTCATAGAAGATGTAACTTTAAAAATGTATCATGTTGTGTTTTTGTGTGAAGGAGTATGTGCTTTTGTGTATGTAAGTACTTGAGCAGGTGACTCATTTGTCTCTACTAATTGGTGCTAGATCTGATGTAAAGCATTACAAATTACAGAAGCTTCATTCTTAGGAATAGCTTTTCTCCTTCCCTTTCTCTTCTGCTTAATTTCAGCTAAGCCACTGACAGAGCTTCATCTCCTTTTATTATCTTATTTTTCCATTTATAATACAGGTAGTTGAGTTCAATAAAATAATCTCAAGGTTAGAATTAGGAGGTGAAAGGAAGAGCCCTAACCCATGTGGCTCAGTTGGTTGGGTGTTTTCCCACAAAGCAAAAGGTCCATGGTTTGAGTCCCAGTCAGGTCACATGTCTGGGTTTCAAGTTCGGTCCCCAGTTGGGGCATGTACAAGAGGCAACTGATCAATGTTTCTCTCCCTTTCTTTCTCCCTCGCTTCCCCCCTCTCTAAAAGTAAATAAATAAATTTTTTTAAAGAGGTGAAAGAAAGAGAAGGTGGTATAATTAACAGACTAACCACAAGCACCTGAACAATTTGTTAGAATGGCTGAGATGCCCACTGAATCGACGACATTTGGGTACTTGCTATGTGCCATCTTAATTGATCTGTTGTTTGTGTGCTTGCACATAGTATGTTTTTAACAAGTGTGGGTGAATGCATGAATTATTATAGTTCATTAGATACACATCAAGAACTTTTGTGACATGACTTATCTGTGGTCATGATTTGAGTATATATGTGTGATCATTTTTTATTGTCACTGCTGAAAGATGTAGGGAAAGTGATGGTTGTCACCTTTACTTCAGAGATGAGCAAACAATGATCATTTTAGTCCAGGCTCTGATTCACACAGTGAATTATAAGCCAGGACTGTCAACCACTGTGTTAGGCACATTGAGAAAGAGCATCTTTCCTACTCTTAGTGGTTTATAATCTAGTTAGAAAGATACTATCCATTTACAGAAATCACTAAATCTTACTATGGAGCTCCCCCAAATACCTTGCGAATGTTTTCCATGCCAACTGCCTTGTTCTAGGCATCATCTCCAACTTGGGCCACTAACGCTTCCTCCCTCCTGACTCCTTAAATACTGTTGGAGGGATTACCTAGTTACGTCATTCTCAAGGTTAAAAACTTCAGGTTCCCTCTGTCTATATAATAGAAAACCCATGCATCTTAGCACACATTTTGGACCCTTTCCAATTTATTTCTTTAGGCTATACTTCCTGCATTCCCATCATGTACAGCACATTTCAACCCTGCTCTGTCATTTACCCTGGCCCAGAACAGGCTGTGCCATCCCCTGTGCCCAGGTATTTGCTCATGCTGTTGCCTCTGTTATCCATTATTTTCACAGCAGAAGCTGCTCAATTTTTTTAAGTCCTTATTTATTGAATTTAGAAGTCTTTTCTATCCTCCCCAAGCAGACTTAGTAGGGGGGTCTCTATTCTCCTCTTCAGCTTATCTAAATCGCAAGTATGATAACAATAAAATCAGTAATAATAAAACATAATTGAGTGTTCGGTATGTGCCACTCATACCAGTAAATGTCACAATAGCCTTATGGTGAGATATTGGTATTACCCACATGTTCAGATGAGGAAAGTGAGGCTGGGTGGTTATGTGACTACCCTACACTACTGCACTACGTTTTGAGGGAGACACCATGTCTCTGAGTCTGGCCCATGGTTTGTCTTTAACTTTCTGGGCTTAGGGTTCTTCATCTTTAAAATGGCTAATAATACCCCTTGTTACCTACTTTATAAAATTGTTTAGAGCAAGGGTCAGCAAATTAAATTCTGTGAGCCAGCCTGGCTGGGTGCCTCAGTTGGTGTGTTGTCTCATGCACCAAAGGGTTGCAGGTTCAATCCCTATCAAGGCACATAACCTAGGTTACGGGTTCAATCTGTGGTCAGGGTGTGTACAGGAGGCAACCAATAGACATTTCTCTCTCTCATCAATGTTTCTCTCTCACTGTTTTTCTCCCACTCCCTCTACTTCTCTCTTTCCCTCTCTTTCCCTCTTCCCCCTCCCTCTCTCTCTCTCACAAAAATCAATCATTTATTTAACAAATAAAATAAAATACGGTCTGTGAGCCAAATCTGGCCAGCCTCCATTTTTGTAAATACAGTTTTGTTGGAACACATCCATTCATTCATGTATTGTCTATGGCCACTTTTGTACTACAACGGCAAAAGTAAGTAGTTGTAGAAATGATCTTACAACCAGCGAAGCATAAAGTATTTACTATCTGGCCCTTTACAAAGTTTGCTGACTCCTGGTTTAGGAGCTTTCATATATTGCTATAATGTTTAAGTGCTTTGATTTGTAAACATAGGAGACCATTATTAGTGCTCTACCTAAAGCATAAAAAATTTGGATTTCATGATCATTTAAACATAGGTTGGAATGAAACTGAATAATATCACTTTATATTCATGTAACACTATCCATGTAAGTTATTCAAATGGACATTTCTATTAAACATTTCTATTAAAAATTGATAATAAAGGAAAAGTTTTATGGGGATTCATGATTTAATAGAAAAAATATAATCCAGAATTAAAAGATGTTCTCCTAATGGGAAGAGATAGTCTCATGCAGACTTCAGTGAAAAGCTGCTTTTGAACGACTGAGTGGATGAATGGCCTTGCCCATTCTGTTCTGTGTCAGACCCGAGACAAGGCAGAAGCGTTCAAATAAGCTTTCAGTAAAGGCTCAGCGCAGAGAACAGAATTAAACAGAGCATGCTGCTCCCATATCTTGTCATCTGCCACAGGAATCACCCTTTTTAGCTCTGGTCTCCTGTACTTGGCAGGTGGCTTTGTAATAACTCTCTACTCCCATAGCAGTCTTAGATGGCTGTACTCCTCAGAGGCCCCGCCAGAAGCCCACCACCTAAGTTCAGATTTCCAGTTGGCTTCCAATGTGCAAAACACCTCACACTTCAGGGATACCTTGACTCTTACCCTTAGTTTTTTTCAGGGATGAGCCTATCGGAAGAGAATCCAGTAATTCAAGCATTCTTATAGGAATTACACAGCAGCACTTCGTATGAGTATTTTAGCATAATCAACTTCCATTTACCAAGAAAGTGACCCTTATTAAAGCAGTTAGGATTAAAAATTTAATAAAGGACACTCTTTTGCCATTAGTTTAGTCTGTCTTAATACATAAAATTTCTTTTAAAATCATTTTATTATTTAAACTTTTTACTCCCACAAAGTAAGTATTCCCCCAGTGAATGAGTTCTATAACTTACCTGTAGAAATAAAATACTTCCTTTTGCTCTTTTATTTCACTCACTTGATAAAACCAGATATATTTAAACTGTGTAGGGCTCTGAGTTTACTTCAAATTTTTATCCACATGAATGTGATGGGATTTACAATGTTTCCTTTTGTTTTTATTTATGTTTTTATTGTGGCAGTAACCAAATTATTTCCTAAAGGAATTTTTAAAAGGGACCTTTTCTCTCATTTTTGTAGTACTCTTTTGACGAACTCAGAAACATTTCCTGTTTTGATTAATGCAGAGCACTGGCAGAGTCTTACATGGATAATATAAAAAGAGATTTCTTATGCCCATGTTTCATATTTTGCTTTCAAGTATGACATAATTTACTTTCTTCCCTCTGAAATTTTTCTTTCACTCTTTAGATTGAATTTGCCAGTTGTACCACTAAGATAAAATATTGTATCATTTGAATAACATGGAATTTGGGATTATACCTAAAATAACTTTGATGAATTACAACTCTTTTTTGTTAGTATTTCCTGTCATTGAACATTGTTTTATACTGTGTCAGCTATGTGACAGTTCACTATAAAGTGTTTGTGTATTCCTGTTGTGCTTAAAGTTTAAAATCTATATAACATAGAAAAAGCAATTTAGACATTGAATTATGTCAAAATAGTAAGGAAATTTTACATGTATTTTTGTCTCTATAGTGAAAATATAAAATACTATTAACATACTTAAAGACAAATTTGCTTACATGCTCTTATCTATTGGAAATAACTAATAGAGCATTACATATTTTTACATATTTATACAGCTGTCATTGTCTCACTTTCTCTCTCAAGTAATGATATGTGTTAAATGTTTATTTCTATAGAAAAGTTAGGAAAATAGAACTAGTTTCTTAAGCAGTGAAGAACATGGTGCTTTGAATTTATATTTGTTCATTAATATAAAATTGATTATAATTGAAACATTTTAGGTAACTCTTAAAGATAATATATTTTAAGGTTATTCATTTACATCACCAATCCTCTTTTATTTAGCTATATGATGTTTACTCTCACCTCATTGTAGATGATTCCTAAGAAATAAAACTCAAGTCTGTCCATTTTTCTTTTTGTTAGTAATTCTGCTAAAAATTTTGCTGTAAAGTCAAATAAGCATTTTCTGAGAATTTGAATTATGCATGGCCTCAAAATTTTCCCTGTTCTCTCTTTTCCTTTACTCTTGTATATATTTTTGGAGGACCCATCTAATAGCTTTCGTAGGGGATAAATATCTGATTAGAAATTAAAACACTAAAATATAGAAGTACACAGTTCATTGCTTTCAGAGGGGTGATATAGTCACATGTCATGCAGCCTCTGGAAAATTCCACTGTATACTCATGAGAAGACAAGAATGAAAAAACAAATAATTTATTAGTTTTATTATGAAATAGTTTTTACTTCCCAGGCCTTCTAAAAAGGTCTTGGGGTCCCTCCAGGAGTGTTCAGACAATACTTTGAGAACTGCTGTTATGGATAATAGAAAGATGATCAAATCTTTACTTGTAATATGTTTGCATGTATTCAACTTTTGCAAAGCTCCTCCTAATGATGTCATTTACAAAATCTGAGGCAAAAGGATGCCTTATGTGTGCATATCAACAGGCTAATTTTCTTTTTTGTTTCCAGTTATGGAAATTCTTGAAGCCCAATACTCCACTGGAATCGCGGATTTCTAAGCAGTGGTGTGAAATTGGTTTCCAAGGTGATGATCCTAAAACAGATTTTCGAGGAATGGGACTTCTGGGACTGTACAATTTACAGTAAGTAAAATGAAGAATGGGTAAGTATTAAAGGTGATGCTCTGGTCTCCTTGTATTGAAATGACAAAATTGAGTTATTAGTTCCAAAAACCACTTCTAAGAAGACTCCAAGAAAACATTCAGGTCCTCTGAGACATAACTCAGGTTCAGAAAATTTAAAAAGCAACAATCATCTTACTTTTGTCTGGCAAACTTCATGGATTTTTTAAGCAAATCTCAAAGTTATTTATTTAATCTGTTATTATAAAATTTTTTAAGTATACAGTATTCCCTCACTATCACAGGTATTACGTTCTAGACCCCCTGCGATAGGTGAAAATTCATGAAGTAAGAACCTTACATTTATTTTAGTATTTATATATACTTAAGGCTTTATAAACCCTTCCCACACACTTATAAACTGTTCCAGTCCCTTATTAACCTTTCCCACTCCCTTATTAACCTTTTCCACACTTTTATAAACACCAGTTATGTTCTTAAACATATTCTACACTCTTAAACCTACGTAACTTTAACAACATATGTATAGAGTACCGCAAAATCCCATGATATAGCGAAAAATCCATGATAAATAATTAAATATAATATTTTTAAAAATCCCGTGATACAGTGAGGCCACGATAAGTGAACCACGACATAGAGAGGGACTACTGTATACAAAAAAAAAAAAAAAACAGAGAGATTATAAAGAAGTCCTCTTTTACTAATCACCCAGATTCAGTAATTATCAAGGTTTTGAAATACTTGCCATGTTTGTTTTGGGGAGGTAGAAGCATGTTAATGAAAACCTTATACTGTTTTTCATTTCACCCTTAAAGTGTAAAAAACATCAATATTACCTTACATTGACCCAAATGCCATCACACCTAACAAAATTAACAATATTCCTTGGTGTCCCCTGTATTCAGTCCACATTCAAATTACCAGTTCTCTCAAAATCTCTTTTTATATCTCGTTTGTTCTAATCCAATTTAAATGAGATCTCCCCGTTGTACTTAGTTATTATGTCTCTCAGACTTTTTTAATTCAAGCAGTTTCTCTCTCTCTGCCCCCTCTGCCCTGTCGTTGACTTGTTCAAGATTCCCAGTCAATTGTCCTGTAAAATGTCCCATGGACTAGTTGTATCTCTTTGCATTTATACCCATCCCTTGTGTCCTGAAAATAGTAAGTATTCAGAAAGACTTGAGTCAGGTTGACATGACAGTGAGAGGCCTGCCTTGTCCCCACTCCGATGCCTACGCTGAGATGGATCAGACGTATCACAGTCTGGTGGCTGCATCGTAAAGTTCCCATTAGCCCTTTATTTAATCATTTCTTCCTTCAATGGTCTTCACTGAACCAATTACTTAATTGTACAAAAACTGTTTTTCCAATTCTGTTATTCTTCCCATAGTTATTGGCTGGAATTCTGTAGAGATTCAGTTTTCTTTCTCAACCATAGTTATTTGGTTTCTCTAAAATATAAGCAGGACATATGTTCACTAAATAAGTTGCCATTTTTTTAAATGTTTTTTATTCATTATATTGTTACAACAGTTCCAATTTTCTCCCCTTTGCTCCCCTCCACCCAGCATCTCCCTCCCCCAGCATTCCCCCCCCAAGTCCATACCCCTGGTTCGTAAAAAATAACTATCCCCCTCCCTCTAAAATATTAAGACCCTTTGTAATCTTGTAAAGGACAATGGGCGAAGGTCTCAAGCTCCTCTAGCTGCTTCAAGCTGGACATGGTCATCGTCCTACCTACCCTTGGGTCCAGAAAACCCTAATAAGAGTGGGAGTGTGGAGGGGAGGGTGGCCTTCCCACATGGGGAAGGATCATGCAGACTCCAGGTCAGTTGGCTGTCTCCGGTCAATGGCGTGCTTGGTTTAACAGGCTGGCATCCTTGTTGTGTTCTGGGGGCAACAGATTTGGCGAAAAGGGTTAAAAGACATCATTCAATCCATAACTACTAGATGACAAATGGCAGGGATTAATTTTTCAATGTTCCGTATTAGGAGAAAGAGAAAAAAAAGGGGGGGGGCTTCTTTGTAGGAAGGTGTGCTAGGCACATCTCACCTGTCCAAAACCCTTTTCCCCATTATACTTAGTTTGGGCTGAGGGAAATAGTTTAGGTTTTCCCCCTCTCAGACCTCTGGCCTTTTCTGTCCAAGCCATTAGGATAGAAAAGAGAAACCAGTTTTAAAGTGAAGCCCACAGACCACCCCATTCTTCACCAACCCAGCCATTTAGTTCAGCCAAACCATTGAGTCTCAGGAGGCAGCGCTGCAGAGAGGATTAAGTGAGGCTTATGCATACGGACAATCACTCAGGTAATGCGATCATAGGCTTATGTCCTTTGAAAACAGAAAACACGTGTTAATTTATGTAACATAACCCACAAACAAGTCTCTAAATCTGTAAGACTGTCTTATTGGGAAGACATCCAGTTTCAAGGCACTTGACATTCTATTTGCCTGCAACTTGAATATCTTTGATGATATCACAGACATGGTTTAATTTTCAAGTGAAACCATATTTTAAATGAGAAGAAACTTTTAAGATGGTTAGTTGCCCTATTTTATACTCTACTACTGATCATTGTGATTTTCCTTGAATAATGATTTTTCTCCCTAAGGTTACCCTCCTTGTCTTTAAAGGGACTACATTAAGTCCATTTTTAATTTATCCTGTTCATTTGCATAAACATAACAAGAGCAGCAAATGATCACTTATGATCTTTAGTTCTGCTTTGCTGGAATATAAGTTGCCATTTTTTAGTATGAGGACTTGGTGCCCTAGTTCCAATGTTAGTGATCAAAAAAAATTTTTAGGCTTTATCTCTCTATGTTTTAAATATTATTTTTAATCCTGGTTTTTACATTTTATTGTGATTCAACTAATTTCACTCATTATTTTTTCATGCTTAAATTGAACCATTTGTGGTCATTATTTTTCAAGCTAAAGGAAATCCTTACAGGTTGGTTCTTGTATCCTTTGATACACCCTATTAGTGAGAATACAGATGTTACTTTTTAAAAGAAATTAAGCCTTACTCAGTCATTTTTTATGGCACCCCATTTTCCTCTTAGATCTTTGCTTTTATTTTAAATTTAAGAAGTTTTATAATTTTTCATTATTTTATGAAATGTTTTAAATACTACACTATTAGAGCCCTGGCCATGTAACTTGGTTGGACCATTGTCTTGTATACCCTAATGTTGCAAGTTCAATCCCTGGTCAGGGCATATACCTACATTTCAGGTTTGACCCCTGGTTTGTGTTCTTACGGGAGGCAACTGATTAATATTTCTCACTCTTCCCCACTTCTCTCTCTAAAATCAATAAACATACCTTTGGGTGAGGATTTAAATAAATATATATGTATATATATAAATACTACATTATTATGTAATGTAAATTAAAAGTATCAATAAATTTTGATGACAAATGTGGTATTACAAATTAATGGTTGAAAGACGGTTTTGAATAACTAGAGCTGGGACATTTAGCCTTCCATTTGGAAAAATAAAATTAAATCTCTACCTCACTTCTGTGACATAAACTATAAGAGAAAAATCAATAAATCAGTAAATTTCACATATTAAAATTGAAAACTTCCATAAGAGAGACTACCATAAATAAAGTTTCAAGACAAGCCAAGACTGATACTCATATAAATTATCAAGAATCCATATCCAGGACTATATTATTCTCTACAGGGTTATTTGTCTTTATTTGTGGACATTCTTAGATACACTGGACCAAGAAATTTGAACAGACAAGACATAAAAGAGGAAACCTAGGTGACCAACAGAAGTATGAAAAGAGACAGTTTCATTAATAATCATGGCCATGTGTATTAAATTTGCTGGCTTTGATTTAAAAAGTTCTGAAACAAAATTCAAGAGCTTATTTTATTGTTTATATTTATGCAGGAAATATATTCACATCAAATTAAATAACATGTTATAGTTTTATTTTCTAGGAAACTTCATTTCCCCCCTTTTCCCCAGAATAAAATTTTATTTATAACATCTGTAAGCTCTATATTTAAATGCCCCATGAATATTCTCCAAGAAAAATGTATTTGAAACACTCCTCTATCCTCTAGTCTCCTTTCTGTGCCCCTGGCTGTGACAGCCCCTCACCATGTTCCTTTACCCAGTCTTTTCTGCCTTCTGAAGGATCTCTTTCTGTACCCTCACTGATAACCCCTCTTAATAATGATATCTTTGGCTCTCTCGGGAATGGCAAAGTTTATAGTTAAATTTTCAAACTGCTAGAATCATTCCTAAATCTATATGAGTTTTACAACTACCCTGTTATACTGTCATTATATTTGGAAAATTCTATTAGGGAAAGCTGTTCTCTGGAGGTGCTGAAACACGTGATAATCTTATGCTAGTGTTCATCTCTGAATCCAGATGGCCACAAATTGGATTAAAATGGATGCATTCAACAGGTATGGAGCTACGATTTTCTTTCCCTCCAACTGCAGGTATTTTGCAGAAAGGGACACTACAGCAGCTCAGCAGGTCCTCTCTGACTCTCTTCATCCAAAATGCAGGTAATTGTTTAAAATAAAAGGTGGATTGGGCTTTGTGAATGAGGTAAAATTAACTTCATCTTCTACATGGATCTGCTGATGAGATTCTTAGGATTCAGCCTACCAGAAGTGAGGCCTATAGCTCTTCCAAACAAATCCTCTGACCAATTTGGAATAGGATGGTTAAAACTTTAAGTACTTATTTGCATTGGCTATACATGCAAGGATTATTAATTTAGCTAGCATGAGGTAGATTCCTTAATTACTATAAAGTTATGTCTTGTAAATACTATGTATTTTAAAGTATATTCGCACATTTACACATTATGCTATATGGTTGCCTTAGGGTTCTCTGTACAGATTTTTTTGTTGATATTAAATGGAAATCAAAAGACTGAAACACGTTGTTCTTTGTGACCTAAACTTATATAACCTGCAAAAACAAAATAAAACAGGTACTTAAGGGACTGAGGATATAAAATGAAACTGTTAGTATGAGATATGTATTTAAAGGGACTGATAACATTACTGGTGTCCAGGAAGATTGAGGAGGTGGGCGTAGAAGGAGACAGTAGAGTCTGGAAGAAAATGTTTGGAGACAAGGGAGCATGGTGGGAGAATAGAGGAGAGGATGAAAGTCATGAAGTCAGGGGCTCACTGAAAAAGTCTGGAGTTGCTGAGGCTTTTTTAAAAATAAAATTCTAGATTCTAAATAATTTGCATTTTCATTTACTTAAAAAAAATTTTTTTTCTTTAACTCATTACCTGAAGGGATATCACTAAAGAGGAAATAAGGTATTTTTTTTCTTTGTTTTGTGTTTGTTGCTTTTATTTTCTTTTAAAATATGTACAGGCAATAATTTTTAAAGAAATATATATTCATGAAAATTTTTCCAAAAGCAAACATTTCCTATCTTTTGATTTAATATAGTTTATTATATTTGGACCCTGTTTTAGGGAGAAAAAAAAACCAGATTAGATCAACCTGATAGAAAAAGTCAAAAGCCTTTTCTACAAGCATGGCTCTAACTTGTTGGAAAAGCATTTGAACACTTCATCTAAAAGCTAACCATATCTCCACACATGCTCTAACCCCAGAGAGGGACATTTTATTTGGAAACAATAGCACAGAGCAAATATGCTATTCTATTACTGTATATCTTATTTCATTACACATAGTAGTTATATATGCTTTAGCCATTCTTATTATAGGGAGTTCTGCTATTTTGTATCACTTTTTTCTCCTCAGCATGGCAAATTTCTTGTTAGTGTTCATGTTTTCTAAATAAGTCCTAAGTTTTATTATACCATTCTCAAAATTCAGAAGCAGATTGACTGGGTTCTCCCTCCTACCTTAATATTATATTTATTCTAGCTTCTATTGACTAAGGTTTATTTAATTATACTATACTTCTCAAATTTATATTTATAATCTTTCATAAGATTTTATTATTATATTTATCTTTTATTTACTTTAGGAAAACACTAAAACCATTTAGCTCTTTCTTGATATATTGCATGGTTAAAATCAAGCTATTTTAATTTTTTAACTAGGTTTTCTGAATTGCATGTTTCTGTAATGCAGAGACTCTGAACTCCCTCTAATTAAAACTGACTGTGCGGTCTGTGTGCACCATCAGGAGGCATTTCCTGGAGGAGCATCAGCCAGAGACCTGACTCCTCCATGGTCCCTGGGAAGAAACAATAAGCTTAAAGTATTTTTTGATTAAGCATTGGAAAGGGATTAATTTTGTCTATCAGCCATTCTCAGAGAAAGGCTTTATAGTTTTATCTCCTGTGTTAGCCATCAGAGAGGAAGTATTTGATGGTTTGTGTGATTACTCCTATTTAAGAAGAGACTAGTATTTGCATGTGTGTGTGCATGCACACAAGCCATGTAGATAAAACTACCATGCTTTGTCCCTCAAGCTACAATAAAATTGACTAGATGGAGTTCAAATACTGATCACTTCAAATTGTTGGTAAATGTCACTGAATACAAATCAGAATGTTTTTTAAATGTTACTGTCCTTCACTAACATCTGAAAGAAGTATATATTGACCGATTGTGATACAAACACAGGTTCCGTCAGGCCCTGAATAGTTCAGGTGTTCAATAGGAAGAAGCCCATATATACTAAGGAAAACTCTTTCCTATCTGTCCTTCAGAAAGCATTATACATTATTGCTCTTTCGAATATCTATCCAATTGAGTCCTGAAGTAATTTGAGAGATAAAAATAGGCTCAAGTTTAAAAGGAGAATTTTGACTATTAGGTTGTTTGTTTGCTTTTGTATGTGTGTGTTTTCCTGAAGAGAATATTTCATTCTTTTGGGGCCAGGATATTATATAGGTGATCAAATAAGTGGAGTTCATTTGGTCTTTTCTTATCCTTTCAATGCAAATAGAGATTTAACAAATATGGAGAAATTTTCTATTTACAAAGCTTTGTTGAAGAAAAAATAGGTGTTTATAAATTCATTTATATAGTTTCTTAAATTTCACACACAACTCATTTTAATTTGAATATGAGTTTTTTAAAGTAAAAATCTCCTGATGCCTCTTTGTCTGGTTGGTTTGTTGGTTGGCAGTCACACTTTAAAAAGAGGTGGCATGTTTTAACATGAGTTAAAGACAGTTACTTTGATTTATAGGTAGTCATTTACAGAGTAGAAAGTACACAAGTTAAGTATAAGCTTTGCATTGTTTTTTTGTGGTCTTGTGCTGTATTACATGTTTGTCTTTTAATATAGTGTTTGCAGTATACTATAGAAAATTCTCTCCTACTTGGATGGAAGCTAAAAGTTCATAATAACTCTGGTTTTAAACTTTTTTTTAGTTCAAATGATAACCACATTTTTTAGTGTGGTTACACTGAATAAAGGTCCCATTAGCCAAACAAAGAATGGAGCATGGTTTGTGCCTGATATTAGCACTACAGAGGGGGATGTGAATTGGGGGGTGAGCAAGTACACGCAATAATAAAATGCAAGGCAGTATTTTCAGAGTATTTCTGTGATACAACCCTTTTTCTAAAGAGTCTTATTCAGAAGCTCAAATTATAAAATGGAATGAAAGTGGAACTGCTGTGATTTACCTGTCCTAGCTTAACTAGAGGAAATGCCATAGCACTTGTTGAAACAGAATTTTTTAATCCTATGTAGTATTCCTCCCTCCCTCCCTTCCTTCTTCTTTTCCTTCTTTTGTTTCTTCCTTTTCTTCACTAACTCAATTATCTATTTATTAATAAATATATATTTGTCATCTACTCTGCACCAGACATCACAAACAAGGCTGAGTAAGATAAATGGCATGTGATAAAACCCAACGTGGGGAATCGAGAGTGAGGTAGCACCTAGTTAGAAGAGAGAGATACCAGAAGTTTCATGAAAGCAATGTTGTTTGATAATTAATGATAGTATAAAAGAATATCTTAATATTTGGCCTTTAGGACTGCCTCCCACAGCTAAACTAAAATGAATAGGGAATAAGTAGCATGGCTTTAAATAATTCCAATTCTGAGCTCCATATAAATTGCATTGCAGCTTTTTAATTAATAACATTTTCATTGGTTTGTGTTTGATAAGTGAGTTACAAACATCTCTGCATCTACTCAACAGTTTTAACATGAACATTAAAAGAGAACAAGTGCCAATTAGAGATTAAACCTTATTTATTTGTTCTTCATTCAGCAAATTCAGCAAAGGAGAATGGGAGCAGAAAAGGATGGACAAAGCAATTGGGTGAGTGTGGGATTTCATAATAAAGATTGTTGGTCTGAACCAGAACAAAAATGTCCCAAGAGCACTGTGAAAGGTGACAAGGATGAAAATCTACTTGTCCTGATGAAAATATATAATGCAATTAAATTTTTAAAAGGACCCATTTATGTTTATGGATGTATTTGTATTTTTATGATTATATAATATTACTTTGGCTGTCACCAACTGCAAGGTTTAGAAAGTTATAACTGTATGGAAATCATTTTCAAAAATCGTCATTTAGAATTGTATTTGGTAGTTTTCTTTTAAAGATTTCTATCAAGTATCAGGCTTAACAAGTTTTTTAATAATGTCCATTTCACCTAAAAGTATTTTGAACAGAGAACTCCTTTTTTTAAATGTACTAGATATATGTTACCAGACAGGATTTAAGAACTGTTTCATTTTATTTTTGATAGATATATAGAAAAGGAACTAGAAGATAGACCCTGATCATTAAGATACTTATTTCTATTTTTCCTCATTTTAAAAGTAATATATGATTTATGCCCTGACCAGT
Source organism: Furipterus horrens (assembly GCF_987537825.1). Classification (NCBI taxonomy): domain Eukaryota; kingdom Metazoa; phylum Chordata; class Mammalia; order Chiroptera; family Furipteridae; genus Furipterus; species Furipterus horrens. Next base: position 73,909,644 of record NW_028327172.1, read on the forward strand.
GTGACTCAGTTGGGTGGGCGTTGTCCTGCAAAGCAAAAGGTCATCAGTTGATTCCTAGTCAGGGCACATGCCTGGGTTGTTGGAGAACATACAAGAAGCAACCAATCAATGTTTCTCTCTCACATCAATGTTTGTCCCCCTCTCTTTCTCCTTCCCTTGCCCCCTCTAAGAATAAATAAATAAAATCTAAAAGTAATAGATGATTTATTATAGATAATTTAGAAAATATAGGAAAGTAAACCAAAAAATCACCCCTTGTTACTCTAACATACTCATATTAATATTTTGTGGCATTTCATTCTAGCTTTCTGTGCATATTTGTATATATATATAATAAAACTTGATTTGTTCAATTCATAATGTGCTATGTTCTGCTTAAATAGCCTTTAGAAATATAGTTTTATTGGCTAAATATGTTACATGGAATTACCATAATTTATTTCACCAACCACATTTTTTAGGATATTAGAATAGTTCCTATGTCTTTGCCATTATATATAGTACTGTAATGTATATCCTTGCATATAAGCTAGTCAGTTTTTTTTTCTCTCATATATTTGGAAATGGAATTACCAGGTCAAAATATGAACCCTCAACTCTCTTTCTGGTAAATTACAAAATTCTGGGTTTCAATAAGATGGAGAGGGAAGGGAACCCTGCCACTCTAATAATTTAGTAATCATTTAAGAATCAGATTATTATATTTTTAAATCTTATTTCCCATATGTGACACAAAATTGGTTTTGTGGTTTACACCTTACAGGTACTCCTTTGCAATCGTGGGCATCAATATAACTGATATGGCATATAACCTACTGGTGAGCGGATCTCTAAAAACTCATTTCTATAACATCGCCCCAGAAGCTCCAACATTGTCTCACTTCCAACAAACATTCTGTAAGTGTCCTGTTGCTTAATTATCAATGTAGTTTTTTATAGAACACTCTAGACAAGGGTTGAAGCTGAAATATCTTTGTGATTTAGCTGCTTTGGAGACTTTGAATTTGCTCTTAGAATTTTGATTTTTTTGTTGTTGTTTTTCTCATTTGAAAACCTATACTTATAGTTTCAAGCATTGTAGATTTATCATCTTTCCCAGCCCTTGAATGATATCTACTTCTGGTCTGACTTAAAGACATTATGGGTGTCTCCCTCCCTTTGATCTAGCATAGCACAGCACTTAAAGAGTGCAGACTTGGAAGACAACTTGATTTGACTCCCAGGTCAATGTTTACTAACCTCTCTAGGCCTTATTATCTCATTTATAAAATGAGTCTTTTCCTTACAGAACTGCTATGAAGATGAAATGAGATGATGAATAAAATGTTTTTATTAGCTAGCCCCATAGTTAGTGCTCAGTTAATATTAGAAAGAGGAGGTATTGATTTAGTGGATGATATTCATCTAGGTCTTACCAATAAAATTGTCCAGCCATATCACTCTATAGTCATGCTCAGAGTCACCAAGCCCAACCTATGTGCTCAGAGCTTCCCAATCAGCTTTTAATCCAACTAGCTTTTTATTCAGTCAAAAATATTTACAGGCAGCCAAGGATTATCAGATGTCTGACTGTGGTGGTTAAACACATATCCTCAAATTCTTTGACACTTCTCCCACTAAGAAGTAAAGTTTATTTGTCCCTCTCACCCTTTGAATCTGGGATGACTGGTTGGTTGACCAATAGAGTACAGCAGAATTGACACTGTATGACTACTGAGACTAGGTCGGAAAAGGCTTTTGCCTGGTTCTGTGGGACTGAGCTGCCTTTGGGGGCAGGAATCACTATGTAAGGGATCTGATTCCTCCTATTGTGAGGAAGTCCAGGACCCATGGAGCAGCCATATGTAGGTGATCTCACTGACAGCATCAGATGAGGTCCCAACTGGTATCCAGAATCTTCCATCAGACATGTGAGTAAATATGTCTCAAAATAGTTCCTGCCACCTGCTGTTAAGTCACCCCAACCTTCGGGTCTTCCCAGTTGAGACTCCAAACATTGTGGAACCATCCCTCTGATACTCTCTGAATTCCTAACCCACTGAATTCGTGAGTATATTAAATGGTTTTTTTAAACCACTGGATTTTGAGATAATTTCTTAAGCAGCACTTGATAACATGAACAATAATAAAAGCCTCAAGCATGAAAAATAGTGCAAAACATCTTAAGCAGCACTTGATAACAAGAACAGTAATGAAAGCCTCAAGCATGAAAAATAGTGCAAAACAAGCAGGAAAAAAAGCCACTAGAAGGAAATAGAAACTATAGAGAGAGAAGAAAACATCAAAAATCCATGTCACTAATATTCCCAAAGAGATAAGAAATTGCAACTATGAAACAAGAACAAGGTGCTATAGAAAGAACACACCGAGAACAAAAGAATACACTTAGAAATTAAAAATCACATAACAGAAATGAAATCATCAGAAAGGATTAGAAAATAAAGCTTGAAACTCTCCCAGAATGTAATAGAACAGTATAGATGAAAAATAAAGGTTGAGAAATTAAAGGACCATTCTAGGAAGTCTTATAACTGAGTGATAGGAGTGCCAGAAAAAGAACAGTGAAACTAAAGGGAAGGAATCAAATAAATCAAAGAAAATTTTTCAGAAATAAAGGATGAGTTTTTATATTTAAACTAATAAGCACTAGCATAATAAATTAAAAGAGTATCACACCAAGATCAATATCATTGTAAAATTTTATGACACTGAAAAGAGATGAATCTAAAAATCTCCAAAGCTATTACATAAAGAAACAGCAACATTGTATTCTAGAGGACAGTAAAATACATAATTTAAGAGACTATTTTTTAAAACCTAAGGGAATATGATTTCCAATTTAAAATTCTATACCCAATCTAACTTACCAATTAAGTATAGGAGTATAATGAAGACATATTTTTAATGCAAAATCTTAAACATTTTACTTTGTAACTTTATCAGGAAGGTCCTAAAATATGTTTCCACAAAATAAAAGTGTAATCCTAAAAGAAATTAATTAGGTCCAGAAAGCATAAAATCTGTCATAGAAGAGAAATGGAGAGAATCTTCAGGATGAAGGTGAAGGGAAATCTCAAGATAATATCTATGCAATACTCTGAGAATATTACCCTGGCTGGTTTGGCTCAGTGGATTGAGCGTCGGCCTGCGAGCTAAGTGTCGCTGGTTCGATCTTCCAGTCAGGGTACATCAGAGAAGGAAAACTCTGACTCCAAAAAACCTCCGCTGCCTTGCGGCATACCTCTTCAAGGGAAAGGCTAAGGGAGTAAACCCCGACAGAAAATCCGGAGCCGGAGTCCCTAAGGCGGTTTGACGTTGTAGTCAACACCGGCAACTCCTGCGGCGCACCTGAAGCCAAGCTGTATTGACTCCGTCTTTCCCTTGGACCCTTCAGCTGCGAAGAGAGGGGGGGTCTGCTGCATGGGCAACAGCAGACCCTCCATATCACCCTGCCCAGGCTCTGTAGCTTCAGCTTCACTGGAGAGGACACTCCAGCGTCATCGCAAGATGTTGATTCAACACGGGAGGAGACAGATACCGTGTCACTCCCGAGTCGGACTGCACAGCCATTCTCGGCGGTGCAGATAGACTCTTAAGAAGCTACACCATCGTCTCTCGAGACGGACGGCTGCCGATAACTCTGAGAATAATAAATCCAGATCTTAGGAGGTCAGAAGTCTCTAGGAGAGACTCTGAAGAATATGAAATTGATGACTATCTACCAAGTTTAAACACATTGAGAGGATGCTGACATACTTACAGGATAGTTTAGGATTAAATTAAGTAAATGGAAACTAAGCAAATAAGCAAAGAGGGCAGTTATTAATACTAGGTAAGAAAATTGTTAGAAAATATGTGGTAATGTGGTTGGAATAGCTAAAAAGGAGCTAAATCTTCATCTTCTATAAAGGAAAGTGAAAAAAAATCAAGCAGCAGAAAGTATGTGGCCCTGGCTGGTGAGGCTCAGTGGAATAAGCACTGCCCTGTGAACTGAAAGGTCATCAGTTTGAGTCCCTGTCATGGCACATGCATGGGTTGCGGGCCACATCCCCAGTAGGGGTGCATTGATGTATAGATGTTTCTCTCCTTCTTTTTCTCCTTCCTTCCCCCTCTCTCTAAAAATAAATAATAAATAAATAAACAGGAATAAAAATGAATGAAAAAATATCTTTAAGTATGTTACTTAGAGCTATGGAGGTGAAAAATCAAACAAATCAGTTGAAAGAGTTGAAACATTGCTTTAGGAAAGATAGAATTGGGGCATGATGAGGTGCAGGTATTTTGTTTGTTTTTTGTCCAAGATTTGTTAAACCATGTGCATGTGTATCTTAAATAAAAGTACAAAACAAATTTTAAAATATATACACTTTATGACATTTTAATGGAAAATGGAAGTCCCTCGCATATGTGATTACTGTTCCTACTCTGACAACTAGATGGTGATACTTACTCTTGTAACAACTCTGACCATTTCCTATAAATATTATTGAATTTCACTACAGATCAGGTTCTGACTATGGAAGACAGACATGTAAACAAATAAAACATAGTTGAAAGAATTTTGTGATTAAGGAAGTAAAGATATTGTTTATAATTTTTTTTAATTTTTTAAGTATATTTTATTGATTATGTTCTTACAGTTGTCCCAATTTTTTATTTCCTTTGCTTCCCTCCACTCAGTACACCCCTTCCCTCCAGCAGTCCCACCCAACTTAGTTTATGTCCATGGGTCATGCATATAATTTCTTCAGCTTCACCCTTTCCAATATTATTCTTAACTTCCCCTGTCTATTTTGTACCAACCAATTATGCTTCTTATTCCCTGCACCATTTCCCCTTTTGCCCCTTCCCCCTCCCAGCTGATAACCCTCCAAATGATCCCCATACCTATGATTCTGTTCCTATTCTGGTTTGTTTAGTTGGATTTTGTTTTTATATTTTAGATTCACTTGTTGGTAGTTGCGACTTTGTTGTCATTTTAATGTTCATTGTTTTGATATTCTTTTTCTTAAATAAGTCCTCTTAACATTTCATATAATAATGGCTTGGTGATAATGAACTCCTTTAGCTTTACTTTGTCTGGGAAGCACTTTCTCTGCCCTTCCATTCTAAATGATAGCTTTGCTGGATAGAGCAATCTTGGTTGTAGGTTCTTGCTTTTCATCACATTGAATACTTCTTGCCAGCCTCTCCTTGCCTGCAGTTTCTTTTGAGAAATCAGCTAATAGTCTCATAGGCACCCCTTTGTAATTAAATCTCTGCTTTTCTCTTGCTGCTTTTAAGATTCTCTCTTTATCTTGAACCTTTGGCATTTTAATTATGATGTGTCTTGGTGTGATCCTCTTTGGGTCTATCTTGTTTGAGACTCTCTGTGCTTCCTGGACTTGTATGTCTATTTCTTTTGCCAAATTTGGGAAGTTTTCCTTCATTTTTTTTTTCACATAAGTTTTCAATTTCTTGCTCTTGCTCTTCTCCTTCTGGCACCCTTGTGATTTGGATGTTGGCATAATTAAAGTTGTCCTAGAGGCTTATAAACCTCTCCTCATTTTTTTTCAAGTCTTGTTTTCTCATTCTGTGCTGATTAACTGTTTATTTCTTCCTTATGTTCCAAATAATTGATATGAACCCTAGTTTCCTTCCCTTCACCACTGGTTCTGTGTGGATTTTTCTTCATTTTATTTAGCATAGCCTTCACTTCTTTCCTTATGCATTTGCTGCACTTAAGCATATCTGTCAAGCCTGTGAGCATCTTTATCACCAATGTTTTGAACACTACATCTGTTAGGTTGGCTATCTCCTCACCGCTTAGTTATCCCACTGGAACCTTGATCCATTCCCTCTTTTGGGCCATACTTCTCTGTCTCCTCATCTTGACAGGCTCCTGTGTTTGTTTGCCTCTGTGTCTTAGGTAGAGCTGTCGCACCTGTTACATTGTAAGGGGCAGAGCCTTAGGTATTCGTCAGTATGGGTGACCCATTTCACCACGTTGTGGCGCTGTATGTGGGGGAGGGGTCTGAGAGAGAACAATGCCCCTTGCTCAAAGCTCGCCCCTTTTCCAGGTACTTCTCCCACTTTTGTATGGGACCAGCAGCTCTCTAGCTGTTGCCCTGGCCATGGTTCCCAGAGTGAATGGGTCTGTGGTTGTTCTAGGACAGTGAGGGTCCTTTAAACAAGTGGACTCTGCTGAGAGACCCGCAGTTTCTTCCTCTGCCCCAACCCCCATTCGTTTGCACAGTCAGAAGCAATGAGGCTTGATTTTCCCCAGCACTAGAACTGTGAGCTACATGGTCTGGTCTGTTGCTGGGAATGCTCCCCAGATGTCCCTCCCTACTTTTGAAAATGGGTGACTGTGCTCTCAGCCAGCCTGCACCGCTGCTGCTGCTGCTGCCACCACACCACATCCTCTCCACCCCTCCCACCTGTCCGGATGAGTATTTCTTCTTTATATCTTTGTTTGCTGGATTTCCATGCAGCTTGATTTCTTGGAACTTCTGGTTGTCTCTAATTTTGAGGTAGTTGCAGTCCTTCTTAGTCGTGGAGGGAGACACAGCGTGTCTGTCTAGGCCTCCATCTTGGCCGGAAGTCCCCTGTTTATAAAATCTTAAAAGGCTGTCTGGTATAGCTCACTCAGGCTGGGAATCACGGAAAACCTCCCAAAGCAAATGCTACTCTCTGTAAGACCTGAAGGATGAGTGGCCAGAAATAAAGCAATGCTGGCTGAGTGGCAGGTGGAAGGAATGGCATGGGGAAAGGCTACAAGGCAAGAGAGTATGGTCGGTTCAAGGAATAGAGCATTGGGTTTGCAATGGGGGACTAGAGCTGACAGTAGTAAGAGCAAGAATGGGGGAAATTTATCTGGGAGAGCTTTTAAGCTATTTGAAAGAATATGTACATAAGTAAGACCCCTTGTACTTACCTGTTCTGTTTACCATGCTCTTTAGGGAAGCAGCTCTGAGAGATAATAGAATGAGTTTGGTTTGAGGCATACCAGGGTGAGTTCTTTTTGGGAAATCCACATGGAGCTGTACAGTGGGCATTCTAGTGTGCAGCTCTGGGGCTCTGAAGGATTACAAGGGTGGGTTTTTGATTCATCAGCATCAAGGAGAAAATCAGAGCCACACAGTGGGGAGCTCTCACAGGAGAGAATCAAAGTTAGAATCAGAGCAACTGGCATTTAAGGACAGGAATGCTTGCTTTGTTCACTGCTCTGTACTAAGCACAGAACCTGCTACAGGGAAGGTCCTCCATAAAATTTGTTTGATGGGTGGATGGACAGATGGATGGAAGACTAATGTATTAAATGATGATGTCCTTTGTGGGATAAAATGAGTCTAATTTTCTGGAAAAAAAATTAATGTTGGCCTAATTGATATGTTTCCTAGAGAGCCCTAGCCCAGGTAAGTAAGCATGCAATAGCATTACTTTTCCTAAGCCCCTCATCAGGTTTTAGAAAGAACAGAAATCCCCCTATAGATTGGAGTGTAGGCAGAAGGACTCGGGCCTTTATAGAGGAAGAAAGTGGTGCTCTGAATTCATTGTTTCTCCATCAGACGTGATCAGTTCTGCCCATTTCTTCTGTAATATTCTTGCAATTACCTGTGTCCTTGCATATGTCTCTGCTGTCTACTAACTGAATGCAGTGAAACAAAATCAAGACTCACTCAAGCAATGTCAAATATACTGCAAACTTGGATTTGAAGACCAAATTAGTATTCAAAACAGGTATTTTATCTAGGTGGAAGAATGCAAGAAGGTAATAGCTCTATTAGTCTGCCTTTACAGTATTATTCAGTGAACACTGCACAACCAAGGCAGTGTTCTACAAAAATTGCATTTAATTTAAATCTCCACTAAACACGCAGCTCCACTGAAATGAAGTAAGGTTAGTTGTAATGAGCAGAAGAAAACTATAATGGCCAGAAGAGGGAGAAGAATTATCTTTTCTTTGACCTTCAAAAGAAGGAACTATTCAGTAGGAATAAGAACCAGAGGAAGAGAATAAACTGGAAAAGCTGTCACAGCCATGGAAAGTCAGCTGATATCAGGTCCTGGCTCCCAGCCTCCATCTATAACTGTGTAATTGTACCCCATCCAAGTATTTTTTCTAAGCCCAGCATCCTCATCGATAAAATGAAGATATGTCAGTATTGCCTACTCCATAAAACTGTTTAGAGAATTAAATAAGAGACTATAAACAATAGCCTGGCCTATTTCCTCTCTCTGCTTTTCACACTATTTTATTTAGCTTCCTTAGCTAATCAATAATGATCTGAAATTTTCTACCTGGCTCCCTGGCTCCAAAAGACCAAGAATTAGGGAGCATAAGAATTCTACCTTGTTCTTGTATCTTTACATATTTGTTCATTGAAAGGTGGGCCAATGACCAAATGACCAAACAGATTAATGAACACTCTGTAATGTTGTATAAATGAGTGGAGGTTTATGATTGTAATATGTGCCCTGGAAGCCATGCCACTATTTCTGCATTTGTTTAAAATCATGTCATATAGTCTAATTATTTTCCTGATGTGGTAGAGAGAGTCCCAGGAAATCAATCTATAAGCTCTACAGCTTGACTTTTGTAGCTTGAACAGGAAGGATCCTGATAATGGTGTCAGATTATTAATTACTCTCACCTCTACTCTTATCCTAGTCTGTCTTTTAAACTTTTCAAAGTGTTTTTCTGTGTGCATATTTTTGCATGTAAAGTAAAAATTAGGGAAACAAAATGGATCTGCATTCTTCTAAAACTCTGTACTACACTATATCACCTTTAGAGTGAGTTGCCAATTTACCTGCACATTGTGGAGGAGTGGACATTTTTCTGTACACTGTGAAAAAGTCCTTCGTTAAAAGAACTTCTCACAGTACTTGTTTATTAATGTCCATAAGAATAGAACTCATGAGATACTAATGAAATGCCTTTAATTCATCATGGATTATTTTAATTCATAATGTTGGAAACCTGACTCATATACAAAACAGCTCAGGTGTTTTTATCTGAGCTCAGACGCCAAGTTAAGAAAATTATGTGTGTATTTATATAGCAAGGAAATAAGAAATTATTAATGATTATAGATTTCATTTAGAACCAGAAAAAAAGATAATTTTTTTAAAAACCAAGGGAACTTTCTTAAAAAGTGTCTTTTAGACCAGTGGTTCTCAGACTTTAATAATATGAATGAGACTCATTTTACTGAACTGTGATATGTGGTTGAATCTGGGAGGGTCTACATTTTTAAAAGAGACCCCCATACCATCCTTGGGATACTTTTAGGAATTTGCCTGGTCCATGATATGGACAAATAATTGCATTTTGGGGGATAAATAAGATACTGAGATTAGAGGAAACAAGTTTCTGTTGGCGTGCACTGGAACAGTCACCAAGTCATGGCATGCAAGAAATGATGAGGAGAAATGGGGATGCTTAACCTGGCAAAGAAGTAGCTCGGGGCATAAAGGGCACTTCAGATACTTGAATTGGAGAAGCATTAAATTTGCTGCAAGAAATACAAGGCAATATCATTTGGCTCCATGAGAGGAAGAACATTTTAAGAACCATATTCTTGGAATACTACTCAACCATAAAAAAGAAGGGAATTTTTCCTTTTGTGACAACATGGATGAACCTGAAGAGCCTTATGCTAAGTGAAATAAGCCAGTCAGAGAAAGACAAGTACCATATGATTTCACTCATAAGTGGAATCTAATGAACAAAACTAACAAAAAAAACAGAGACAGACTCATAGATACATAGAACAGACTGACAGTTGTCAGAGGGGAGGGGGGCTGGGAGGCTGGGTGAAAACTCACAGACACAGACAACATATGGTGTTTACCAGAGGGAAAGGAGAGTGGGGAGAGGTAGAAGAGGGTATAAAAGGGACAACTGGTGATGAAAGGAGACCTGACTTGGGGTGGTGAACATGCAATACAGTATGCAAATGATGTGTTATAGAATTGTTCACCTGATACCTATATAATTTTATTAACCAATGTCACCCCAATTAAATTCAATTAAAATAAATAAAGAAAAAATAAAGTCCCATCCTAAAGGTCTCTGTTTAGCGTCCACAGAGAGAGATAATATACCTGGATGGAACTGGTAGGTTTCAAATAACTTCTCTTTCATCTGAATATTTTTTTCTGAAAATAAATTCCTCATATCAATTGTGAAAAGAAAGAAAGAAACAGGTTCCTGATCCATGGAACAGACTGTCAGTGTTGCCTCCAGAAGAGCTCAAGGTTGGATGATGCCTTGGTGAATCCAAGCATCACGTGGAACAGAGATGGATGGATGGGTCCTGGGGTTACTGATAACCCTGATCGAGGTCCCTGAGAGATGGTGTCAGGTTCTCATGACAGTGTCTTGTGCAGCCCAGAGGCATTTGGATAAGTGTTAGTGTGTGTTGCCATCAGAGATGGTTATATTAACTTGTGTTAACACAAATTAACATAACATGTTAATGTGTGCAGAGGGACCAAAGATAGTCCAATCCTAAAAGAAAGAGTAGTCAACCCCCACAAAAAAAGCAATATAAATTCACTCTCCCCAGTACCCTTTCTCCTATAGTTATGGAGAGACCATATCCTTAAAGATGTATGAAAACACCTAAGATGTATGAAAACACCTAACAATGTAATGAATGGGTTATCAGGTGAGTGTGGAAGAGGACCAACATCTAACAGTGTGTGTTGGGATAAATGGGGGCAAAGGTCACTTCTAATTTTGTATTATAGTAAGATATGAATAAAGATTTTTAAAATTCTGTTTATGAAACTATGTTAAAGGCTTTCATGTAAGTTACCAGAAAAACAAAAGGTTTTTTTTTTTTACAATTACAGTTGAGTACGTTTGTTCCAAAATTCTCTTCCCATGTTCCCTAACATCTCTGCTGCTCACCCCTTTCCCATGAAGGTGAAAAAGCTAGGATTCAAGCCAGGTTTCTGGCTTCAGAATTCTTGTTCCTACTTTCTGCTGCCTTCTAATGTTAATACAAAGAAAAGCTTGTGTAATGTTTGGTTTTTGTTTTTAACTAGGATTATTTCCTCAGCTATTTTTTGTAATATATAGAGACACGAGCTTGTAATAGGTTTACTACATACAGATATTTATTATTATCTTTTTAAAAAGCTGTTCACATATCCATTCTGAATGTGACAGAAGGAGGGAGCACAGTGGGAAACAGAATACAATAAATAGATTCTCATATCAAACACTTGACATTTATTCCAAAAATTTTCCCAATCCAGGCCATTCATAGATAACATTTATGAGACATAAAAGTATTTGAATATGAAATTATGATTCAGCTCAAAGAAGTCTTGTTAACAATTTCATGTTGTTTAATGATCAGTCTGTGTTGTTTAGAGTTGATTTACAATTTTTATTTTCTCATAATAGATTGTCAGAATGTATTCGTTTAATTTGTCAGGGTAATTTAAAACTTTACTCAAATCAAATATCAAAGGAAAAAAAGGCTGAGTGGAATAATTTTGAAAAATTTGACCATTATGTTAATGTAATCAAGAGGGGAAGGATGAAGTAGTTGCTGTCGGCCTTTCAGAATATGTTCCAGATGTGATTCATATTCAAAATATGCAGAATGGATTTGTATTCCTGCTTTAAAAGAGTGAGAATAATTCCAGAACTAATTGCAAAAATCTTGCAGATTAGTAGCTCCTACTGCACTGGTTTTAAAGGATAATTTTTGACAGTAGTATTTGAAGTAAAATACTTTTATTTAAATACTCTGATCTCTTCGAGCTCCATATTGCTGTTTTTTGGTCTCACATCTCTTTGAGCCATTCAGAATGATTTTGAATGTGATTAAGATTTTTTTTTCCTCCTGCATTCTTATCACTGTCTTATCTCTAACAGGCTATTTGATGCACGAGTTTCATAAGTTCTGGATTGAAGAGGACCCCATAGACATAATGGAATTTAATCGTGTGCGGGAGAAATTCCGCAAGAGGATCGTAAAACAGCTGCAGAACCCAGACATGGCGTTATGCCCACACTTTGCTGCCTCGGAAGGTTTAATCAACATGTAGTCGCCCACGCTGATTTTAATGGATACCCTGGAACACTGCCTCATTGTCATGTTAGATCTCTGCCTTGTCTCAGCTCACACACTGAATGCACACAGTGATTGTATGCATGCCTTTTGGTATTTTCATCTCTTGGTTGTAATTACCAGCTCCTCAGATACCACTCTTTCTGGAATATCTGTCATCCAGTGACTGCTCATATTGTGGCATTATGCAGTGTTAAATCCTGCCTTGACGCCAGGTATGGAGAGAGTTTTCCATTTTTTTAGATTGTTTTCCTTCCTCTCATTATTCAGCATTGGAAACTGTATTTCTGTAGCTGTATTTTGTATGTAAGAGATTTAGCTAAATCTTGTTCTGTGGAAGCCTTTTAATTTATTGATATGTTTCATGACCACTGCTGCTAGCTTTTCAAGCCAGGTTCATGCTTGGAACTCATTCCAATAAAGTATAAGACTTTAAAATAGTACAGACAGACAGACACATGATAAGCCAAACTGTTCCTGTAACCATAGCTGCGCTTCACAAAAATGTAACGAGGCTTACAAGGAGCAAACTTAGATAGGTGTTTTTTGTTTGAATTACATTGTAACTTACCCCCAAATCTGTCATAGTCATTTAGATATCAAATTACTTTATTCCCATAATTTCACAGGCTTGGATGCCCAAATATGTTTATGATGCTTAGAGCCTCAGAAAAGAAGTATGCATATATACTTCAAAGGCTGCAAAAGGATTTTCACTGCCTGCCTCTTGCTAACACAGAGTTATACCCTGCCACTGTTCTGATCCAAGCATCTTTGCTTGGGGAACTAACTGGTTTGTTTTCTCTGACAAGAGGCGATATTAAAAAAAAAACAATTTGCAGGAAAATATGTTGCAAGAGAGGAATCTAAGCTCTGTCATTCTGCAATATTTCTTGGAAATAATGACCTTGTCTTGTATTGATAGAAGAGGTAAATTGCTTGAAAGGGGGATAAAACCAAATCATTCCAAAACTGCTAAAAAAAAATCTAAGAAACCATGACTTGTTTGGAATTATGATTGTAGTCTGTTGAACAGTATTTACCATGGCATTTCATACCCATGGTATTTTATACCTTCTATCAATTTTAGTATTATTAGATGTTTGTGTAATCACTTGCTTATTTAAATGAATTTTGAGTACTACCTGTCAGTTATATGAATAAATTACATGTCATTCTACTGTTAACGTATAGTGGATTCCATTTTAATATCTTGGTGCTCATCCAGCTTATGAATATGCAAATATGTGAGTGGGTAGAATATCAAAGACAGACAACTGGGGTTGAATATAAATCATGCCATCATTCAGAGTAACCAGAAATAAATTAGAATATGTCATGTCTGAGAAACTTTTTATTTAATTGATCATGAGGCCCAGTGCTGCTTTAATGAAAGAATAAGACCCACCTTTTTTTGGTAGCTTCTTATAAAGACTGGTTTGTCTGCTGCTAGGCAGCTGATAAAGGAAACATTAATCTGCCTGTCATTTCCTTGTCCATTCTGGCTCCTCTGGGATTTTGCTACCCTTTCCCTCTCAGCTCTTTAACAGGTGGCAGCATTTTGCATCACACATCCATGACAGCCCTGTGCCCTTCCTCAGAACAGGGAAGGGAAGAGGTTGGTAATGCATGATGTGCACTATGAGGAATGACAAGAATATTCCTCTCTAGAGGAGGTGAGAACTTGTGAACCAGATAAATGGCCCCATCTTGGGAGCCTAAATTTCTACTGCAGCTGCAGCTGCTATAGAAGAAAGCATTATTGCATATGCAATACAGCCTTTGTCAGCCACATATGCATGTGTTGTCTCTTTCTATCCACTGTGGCCCTGCGTCACTGACATGGCTTCATAGTATGTGGCAGTTACACCAGCACAGGGTTCTCCTTTCCATGTAGACATAGTTGATGGTAACAGTGCAGGGAGTTTTCCCTTCCAGCTGCTTGAGTGATTGCTCTCTGTTGTGTCTGCACAATTTTAGGATAAAAGAACTCTGCCAGTTCCTTCTAGTTGAGAGTATCATTAGATTTATCATTCACACCTCTTTGTGGAAAATGCATTCTACTCAGTAACATGAAATGAGATGAGAAAAGAAAAAGCAGGTTTGAAAAGCATTAAAAATGTGTGATGTGTTTCCTTTGAGCATTCTTAGCTTGCTTTTGCTTAGTCCATTAAACAACAGTTGACCACATAAAATTTAAATGATATAGCAAGCCTCTTCCAAGTTTTCTGAAACACTACTTGCTATGATAAAAACACATTCCAGTTCACATTACAGAAAGAACACCTCTTTGAAGCACCATTTCTGAAAATTACACCTTCAATGACTTACCTTGTTACAATTCTTATTATTGTATTGAAAAAATATCATTTCCCTGATAAACCACCATCTTTTCTACTTGAAAAAAAGCTTAAATACGGAGTGGGAAAAAGCAAGCTTACAGTTGTAATACAAATAATACAATGATTAATATATAATAATACACAAATAAACTGTGTTATGCATACTCACAACTGTAAACTTGCTTTGGCCCACCCCTGCATATGCCAATTCCAAATGATAGGATGATCTTACAAAGTATCCTCCAAACCAGGACACTATTGAGAAAGGAAGAGGATATTATTAAAATTTTTTAGGACGATAGGGTAAACTAGGACAGTTTGAGGAAACTGAGATGTTAGGTGATTAGAGAGACCAAGAGACATACATAAGTAGGGATCACCTACCCACAACTCAATTAGACAAACACAATCCAATTTCTTCATTTTATAAATTATGCAGGAGTACATCATAGGGACATAGACATTCTGATATCCAGAATACTACCCAAAATCTTTTTAAAAATTTCTATTGGGCTTTCTGGCCAAGATGGAGGCATAGACAGACACGCTGCATCTCCCTCCACAACTAAGAAGGAATACAACTACCTCAAAACTAGAAACAACCAGAAGTTCTAGGAAATCAAACTACACGGAAGTCCAGCAAACAAAGATATAAAAAATATATATTCATCCAGACAGGTAGGAGAGGAGGAGCAGGGGCGGAGAGGACACAGTGTGGTGGCGGCAGCTGTGGCAGCAGCAGCAGGCCAGCGGAAAGCGCAGTCACATGTTTTAAAAAGTCAGCAGGGACATCTGGGGAGCACTCCCAGCTCCTTACCGGACCTAGCAGCTCAAGGTTCCAGCACCATGGAAAATCAAGCTTCATTGCTTCTGACTGTGCAGACCAGTGGGAGTTGGAGTGGAGGCAGAAACTGCCAGTCTCTCAGCAGAGTCCATTTGTTTAAAGGCCCCCTACAGTTCTAGAATGTTCGAAGACCCACCCAGTCTGGGAACAACAGCCAGGGCAGCAGCTAGAGGGGCGCCAGTCTGGTGCAGAAGTGGGAAAGGTGCCTGAAAAAGGGGCGAGTGCTGAGCAGGGGGCATTGTTCCCTCTTGGACTCCTCCCCCACATACAGCACCACAATGTGGTGCAACAGGTCGCCCTATACTGACAATCCGTAAGGCTCCGCTCCTTACAATGTAACAGGAACGACAACTCTACCTGGGATGTAGGGGCAAACAAACACAGGAGCCTGTCAAAAAGAGGAAACAGAGAAGTATGGCCCAAAAGGAGAAATGGATCAAGGTTCCAGTGGGAGAACTAAGAGACAAGGAGATAGCCAACCTAAGAGATAAGGAGATAGCCAACCTAACAGATGCAGAATTTAAAACACTGGTGATAAAGATGCTCACAGGCTTGACAGATATGCTTGAGTATGGCAAACGCAAAAGAGAAGAAGTGAAGGCTATGCTAAGTAAAACGAAGGAAAATCCACATAAAACCAATGGTGAAGGGAAGGAAACTGGGGTTCAAATCAATGATTTGGAACATAAGGAAGAAAAGAACAGTCAACCAGTGCAGAATAAGGACGCTAGAATTGAAAAAATTAGAAAAACTTCCCAATTTTTGCGAAGGAGATGGACATACAGGTCCAGGAAGCACAGAGGGTTCCAGGTGAGCTGGACCCAGAGGGGACCACACCAGGATGCATCATGACTGAGATGCCAAAGGTGAAAGATAAAGACAGAGTCCTGAGGGCAGCAAGAGAGAGGTGGAGAATTACCTACAGGGGGTTGCCTATAGGACTATCAGCTGACACTTTGCAGGCAGGAAGGGACTGGGAAGCAGTATTCAATGTGATGAAAGGCAACCTGCAACCAGGATTACTGTATCCAGCAATGCTATCATTTGGAATGGAAGGGCAGATGAAGTGCTTCCCAGACAAGGTAATGCTAAAGGAGTTCATCATCATCAAGCCATTATTATACGAAATGCCAAAGGGACTTACTTAAGAAAAAGAAGATCAAAACTATGAACACTAAAATGACAACAAACTTACAACTATCAACAACTGAATCTAAAAACTAAAAACTAAATCCAACTAAGCAAACCAGAATAGGAACAGAATCATAGGTATGGGGATCATTTGAAGGGTTATCAGCTGGGAGGGTGGAGGGGAGAAATGGGGATATGGTGCAGGGATTAAGAAGCATAATCGGCTGGTACAAAATAGACAGGGGGATGTTAATAATAATATAGGAAAGGGTGAAGGCAAAGAACTTATGTGCATGATACAAGGACATGAACTAAGGGGGTGGGAATGCTGGAGAAAAGGTAGGTACTGGGTGGAGAGAAGCAAAGGGGAAAAAATTGGAACTGCTTTAACAACATAATCAGTAAAATATACTTTTAAAAAATAGGTCATGGCAGAAAAAAAAAATTTTTTTGTATTTTTTCCATTCCATTTAGCCCCCTTATATGCCCCACAATCACCACACTGTTGTCCATGGCCATGAGTCATTTTTCCTTTTTGTTGGATCCCTCCACTCCCTAATGGCCCCTACACACACACACACACACACACACACACACACAACTGTTAGCTTACCCTCTATCTGTGAGTCTGTCTCTATTTTGCTTGTTAGTTCAGTTTGTTCATTAGATTACACATATGAGTGAAATCAGATAGTATTTATCTTTCTCTGACTGGCTTATTTCACTTAGCAGAATGCTCTCCAGGTCCATCCATGCTGTCACATAGGGTTGTAACAGCTGAGTAGTATTCCATTGTGTAAATGTCCCTTAGTTGTTTTATCCATTCATCTACTGACTGACACTTGGGCTGTTTCCATATCTTGGTGATTATGAATAACACTGCAACGAACCTAGGGGGTTTCTTCAGATATATTCCCAGAAGTGGGATCACTGGGTCATTTTTAATTTTTGAGGTATCTCCATACTGCTTTCCACAGTGGCTGCACCAGTCTGCATTCCCACCAACAGTGCAAAGGGGCTCCCTTTTCTCCACATCCCCACCAACACTTGCTATTGTCAATTTTTTGATGATAGCCTAATTTGCATTTCTCTTATAATTAATGACATTGAGCATCTTTTCATATGTCTATTGGCCGTTGTAATTCTTCTTTAAACAAGTGTCTATTCAGATCCTTTGCCTATTTTTTAAATTAAATTGTTTGTTCATTTTTAGTTTTTTAAGTTATTTATAAATTTTGGATTTTAACCCCTTATCAGATGTACTGGCAAATATGTTCTCTCGTTCCATAGGTTGTCTTTTTATTTTGTTGATGGTTTCCATTGCTGTGCAAAAACATTTTAGTCTGATGTAGTCCCATTTGTTTTTCTTTTGTATTCCTTGCCTAGGGAGATATATCCGATAAAATATTGCTATGAGCAATGTCTGCCTATGTTTTCTTCTAGAATTATTATGGTTTGGGGCCTAACATTTAAATCTTTAATCTATTTTGAATTTATTCTTGTGTGTTTTGTGTGTGTGTTGTAAGAAGGTGGTCTCCTTTCATTTTTCTGTGCATATCTGTCCAATTTTCCCAACACCATTTATTGAATAAACTATCTAAAGATAAGCCCATTGTATGAGCTTACTTCCTCTGTCAAATATCAACTGACTGTAAAGACATGGTAGTATTTCTGGGCTCTCTAGTCTATTCCATTGATCTACGTGTCTGCTTTTACGCCAATACCATGATGTTTCGATTACTATGGCCTTATAGTCGTCGGCAGCCGTCCGTCTCGAGAGACGATGGTGTAGCTTCTTAAGAGTCTATCTGCACCGCCGAAAATGGCTGTGCAGTCCGACTCGGGAGTGACACGGTATCTGTCTCCTCCCGTGTTGAATCGACATCTTGCGATGACGCTGGAGTGTCCTCTCCAGTGAAGCTGTAGCTACAGAGCCTGGGCAGAGTGATATGGAGGGTCTGCTGTTGCCCATGCAGCAGACCCCCCCTCTCTTCGCAGCTGAAGGGTCCAAGGGAAAGACGGAGTCAATACAGCTTGGCTTCAGGTGCGCCGCAGGAGTTGCCGGTGTTGACTACAACGTCAAACCGCCTTAGGGACTCCGGCTCCGGATTTTCTGTCGGGGTTTACTCCCTTAGCCTTTCCCCTGAAGAGGTATGCCACAAGGCAGCGGAGGTTTTTTGGAGTCAGAGTTTTCCTTCTCTGATGTGCCCTGACTGGAAGATCGAACCAGCGACACTTAGCTCGCAGGCCGACGCTCAATCCACTGAGCCAAACCAGCCAGGGACCTTTTTTAGGTAGTTCATTGATTAGTACCTAAGCTTTCTCCCTGCTTTCCAGATTTTGTGGGTGGGGAGTGAAATTTATCTTCTTTTGTCACTGTGGTGCACTCCGAATCTAACACAATGATAGGTACATAGTAGATGCTCAACACATTCATTGATTCATGAATGAATGCATGTAATTGTGAATAAAAGGAGTGGAGGAGATGATAGAATATGTTTTCCAGACAGAGAGAATAGCATGTGCCAAGTTGGGGGACAGGGAGGAGGGAAAGGGAAAGAGAGAGAGCTCCCCAAACAACTGCATTTCTGCAGGGTTTATTTTAGTAGATGTGAGTAAAGAGTTAGAGATTCTATTTCCTTCTCAGCCCCTTTGCCCCCTCATCCCAACCTCCCTGCTGGCCTCACACAGCCAGCTCCTCATCCGTATGCTTCCCAGGCCACCCCTCCAGTCCAGCAATCCATTTCTGTCCTTTTAAGAAGTTAATAGGACAAAAACAAATGACCGCTCTCCAGCAAGTCATGCAGGGTTCCTGGGGACCTAGCGGTCAGCTCTGAGAAGGACATGAGAGGTGTGGGCAGTGCCAGGAATGCCAAATCAACCTCCTCTCCCTGGAAGAAATCACAACCAGCAGCAGCACCTCCAGGAAGCTGCAGGGCCCCTCTCCAGGCCCCTCGGGCCCCAAACCCCCAAAGCTAAACCTGTACAGTTCAAATTACCTCAGGAAATGAAAGAAAGAGACATCTTTCCCCAGGACGGTAGGCCAGTGCTGCGGTTCTGTTGGGAGGCATGTGTGATACAGAGAGGCTGTTCTTTAGTGATCACTGCCTTTGGCTGCAGAAATACCTGCCTTTTAGTATATGGCCTTATAGTATAGTTTGATATTAGGTAGTGTGGTTTCTCCACCTTCGTTCTTCTTTCTCAGGATTGCTGTTGCAATGCAGGCTTTTTATGGTTCCATATATATTTTTGTAAGTTTTGTTCTAGTTCTCTGAAATATGTCATTGGAATCTTGATAGGAATTGTGTTGAATCTATAGATTGCTTTGGGTAGCATGGACATTTTAATGATGTTAATTTCTTCCTATCCAGGAAAACGGTATGTGTTTCCACTTGTTTTTATCTTCTCCAATTTCTTTCTTCAGTGTCTTTTAATTTTCCTAGTAGAGGTCTTCTACATCATTGATTAGATTTATTCCTGGGTATTTTATTCTTTTTGAAGCAATTGTGAATGGGATTGTTTTCTTAATTTCCTTTTTTATTGTCATATAAAAATGCAACTGATTTCTGGATATTAGTTTTGTATCCTTTTACTTTGCTGAATTCATTTATCAGTTCTAGCAATTTCTTGGTGTAATCTTTGGGGTTCTTTATATACAGTATTATGTCATCTGCAAATTAAGATGGTTTTAGTTCTTCCTTTCCAATCTGGATGCCTTTTATATCTTATTTTTGTCTGACTGCTATTCCTAGGTCTTCCAGTACTATTTTGAATAAAAGAGGTGAAAGCAGGCATCCCTGTCTTGTTCCCGGTCTTAAAGAGAAAGCTTGTAGTTTTTGCCCATTGAGTATGATTCTGGCAGTGGTTTGTCATATATGGCCTTTATTATGTTTAGTTATGTTCTCTTTATTCCCACTTAGCTAGGAGGTTTTTTTTAATCATAAATGGGTGCTGGATTTTATCAAATGCTCTTTCTGCATCTATTAGTATGATCATATTTTTATCCTTCATTTTGTTTATGTGCTGTCTTACATTTTATTGATTTGAGAATGTTGCACCAACCTTGCATTCCCAGAATAAATCCCATTTGATCATAGTGTGTGATCTTTTTGATGTATTGCTGTATCCAGTTTGCAAATATTTTGTTGAGGATTTTAGCATCCATATTCACCAGGGATATTGGCTTATAATTCTTTTTTTTTTTTTTTTTTTTTTTTTTTTTTGTGGTGTCTTTAACTGGTCCTAGAATTAGGATTAGGATAATGCTGGTCTTGTAAAATGGACTTGAGAGACTTCCCTCCACCTGAATATTTTGAAAACTTTGAGAAGGGGTGTTAGTTCTTCTCAGAATGTTTGATAAAAACTATTGTAACAATATAATCAATAAAGAAAAGCTGGGAAAAAGAAAAGTATGTTTGATAAAATTCTCTGTGAAGCCATCCAGTCAAGGGCTTTTGTTTGTTGGGAGGTTTGTTTTTGTTTTTGTTTTTAACTGCCTCAATCTCACTAGGTGTAATCTGTTCAGATTTTCTGATTCTTCCTGATTTATTTTTGGAATATTGTATGTTTCTAGGAATTTACCCATTCCATCCAAGTTGTCCAATTTGTCAGCATATAGTTGTTCATAATATTGTCTTACAACCCTTACTATTTCTTTGGTGTCTGTTGTCATTTCTCCTCTTTCATTTCTGATTTTATTTATTTAGGTCCTCTCTTTTTTTTTTCTTGATGAGTCTGGTTAAAGGTTTGTCAGTCTTATATTTTCAAAGAACTGGCTCTTGGATTCATTGATCTTCTGTGTCATTTTTTAAACTTTTTCATTTATTTCTGCTATGCTCTTTATTATTTTCTTCCTTCTATTCACTTTGGGCTTTGTTTGTTTTTCTTTTTTAAGTTCCTTTGAGTGCAAAGTTAGATTGCTTATTTGACCTTTTCATTGTTTCTTGAGATATAGGCGTGTAATACTATGAATTTTCCTCTTGGGATCGCTCTCCCAGTGTCCCACAGATTTTAGGTTGTTGTGTCCTTATTTTCATTTGTTTCAAGTTATCTTTTGATTTCTTCCTTGAACTCACTGTTGACTCATTCATTGTTTAATAACATGTTATTTAGCTTCAATGTCTTCATGTGTTTTTCAATGTCCTCATAATTGACTTCTAGTTTCATATCATTGTGGTCAGAGAAGATGCTTGATATAATTTCAATCTTCTTAAATTTATTGAGACTTTTTTTGTGTCCTAACATGTGGTCCATCCTAGAAAACATTCCATGTGCACTTGAAAAGTATATATATTTTGCTGCTTTGGAGTGAAATGCTCTGATGATATCAATTAAATCCACTTGATCTAGTGTGCCATTTAAGACCACTGTCTCCTTGTTGATGTTCTGTCTGGAAGATCTATCCATCAGAGTCAATGGTGTGTTAAAATCCCCTACTATGACTGTATTTCTGTCGATCTCTCCCTTTATATACATCAAAATCTGCTTTACTAGCCCTGGCTGCTGTGGCTTAGTGGATTGAGCATCGGCCTGTGAGCCAAGTGTCACTGGTTCAATTCCCAGTCAGGGCACATGACTAGGTTGCATGTCAGGTCCCCAGTTGGGGGCGCGAGTGAGAGGCAACCACGCAGTGATGTTTCTCTCCCTCTCTTTCTCCTTTCCCCTCTCTCTAAAAATAAATAAACAAACAAATAAATAAATTATTTAAAAAATTTGCTTTACTTACTTAGATGCTCCTATGTGGGATCATAAATGTTTACTAGGGATACATTTTCTTGTTGGATTGCTCCCTTTATCATTATGTAGTGTCCTTCTTTGTCTCTTACTATATCCTTGGTTTTAAAGTCTATTTTATCAGATATAAGTATTGCTACCCTAGCTTATTTTTTCTTTCCATTTGCATGGGATATCTTTTTCCATCCCTTTACTTTTAGTCTGTGTGTATCTTTTGATCTGAGGTGGGTCTCTTGGAGACAGCATATTTATGGGTCTGACATTATCTGTTTAGCTATCCTGTGTCTTTCGGTTGGAGCATTTAAGCCATTAACATTTAAGCTCATTATCGGTAGATATGTATATTGCTATTTTATTTTTAAACTATCCCCCCCCCCCTTTTTTCTTTTCTTCTTCTTAAAGCAAGCCCTTTAACATTTGTTGCAATACTGGTTTGGTGGTTAAAAAAAAAAAAAAAAACTCCTTTAGCTTTTTCTTGTCTGGGAAGCTTCTTATTTCTCCTTCAATTTTAAATAATAGCCTTTCTGGGTAAAGTAGCCTTGGTTATAGGTCCTTGCTTTTCATTACCTTGAAAGTTTCATGCCAGTCCTTTCAGGCCTGAAATGTTTCTGTTGAGAAATCAGATGACTGTCTAATTAGAGCTCTCTTGTAGGTAACTATCTGCTTTTCTCTTGTGACTTTTAGGATTCCCTCCTTGTCTTTAGGTTTTGCCATTTCAATTATTATGTGCATTGGTGTAGGCCTCTTGGGGTCTCTCTTGTTTGCGACTCTGAGCTTCCTGGATTTGTTTGTCTTTTTCCTTCACTAGACTAGTGAAGTTTTCAGTCATTATTTCTTCAAATAGGTTCTCAGTCCCTTGCTCACTCTCTTCTCCTTCTGGTATGCCCATGAGGCAGATGTTGTTATGCTTCATGTTGTTCCAGAAGTTTCTTAAAGCTCTCCTCATTTTTTAAAATATGTTTTATTGATGATGCTGTTATAGTTGTCCCAATTTCTTTTCCCTCTTCTCCCCTCCACCCAGTGACCCCCTCCCTCCGATTGTCCCCCCCTTAGTCCATGCCCATTGGTTGTGCATATAGTTCTTTTCAACACCTTCCTGTCTACTCCACTCCCTCCTACTATGCTTCTTAATTTCTGGATTATCTCCCTCCCTTTCCCCCCTTTCCCTTCCCCGCTGACCTCCCCCCAATATGTCCCCCATACCTATAATTCTTTTTCCACTCTCGTTGCCTACTTAGTTTGCCTTTGTTTAGATTCCCTAGGTTCTGTTGTTGGTTGTAATACAGTTTTCATTTTAATGTTCATAGTTTTGACCCTCCTTCTTCTAAACAAGTCCCTTTAACATCTCATATAACAGTGGTTTGGATCTGATGAACTCCTTCAGTTTTACTTTGTCCTGGAAGCACTTTCGCTGCCCTTCTATTCTGAATGACAGCTTCACTGGATAGAATAATCATGGTTGTAGGTTTTTGCTTTTCATTCCTTTGAATATATCTTGCAAGTCCCTTCTTGCCTGCAGAGTCTCCTTTGAGAAATCAACTGATAGTCTTATTGGGACCCCTTTGTACATAATTCTCTTCTCTCTTGCTGCTTTTAAAACTCTTTATCTTCAATTTTTGGCATTTTGATTATAATGTATCTTGGTGTGGTTCTCCCTGGGTCCAGTTTATTTGGAACTCTCTGTGATTCCTGGACCTGAAAGTCTATTTTCTTTCCCAAGTTAGGGAAGTTCTGCTTCATTATTTTTTCACATAATTTTTCAATTTCTAGTTCTTCTTCTTCACCTTCTGGCAACTCTATAATTTAGATATTCACTCTCTTATAGTTGTCCCAGAGATTTCTGAGCTCCTCCTCATTTTCCTCACTTTTTGTTTCCCCTTTCTGCACTGGTTGACTGTTCCTTCCTTATGTTCCGATTTGTTGATTTTATCCCTGGTTTTCCTTCCCTCACTACTTATTTTGTATGTGTTTTCATTCATTTCAGCAGGGGTAGCCTTCATTCCTTCCTCATCATGATTAAGTCCCGCTGTTATTTCTGTAAGCTGTCTTATAACTATAGTTCTGAACTGAGTCTCAGAAAGAATATCTGTTCGTCCATTAATTTCTGTATTTGCTGTCTGGTCAGCTGCATGATTGGTATCTCTATAATTATTCCTGCCATCTTGACAGGTTTGTTTACCTTTCCTTCCTGGGCGGGGCTGTCACACTTCCTACGCTATAGGGTGCGGAGCCCTGTGCACTCATCACTACTAGGTGACCCTTCTCACCACTCTGTGGCGCTTTGTGTGGGGGCGGGAGTCCAAGATGGATTCCTGCCGTTCACTGTCCGCTGAGAGACCAGGGGCCTCCTCCTCCATCGCTCTGAGCCTTACAGTCCAAGACAATGGGGATCTGCCTTGCTCAGCATTGGAATCTCGAGCTGATGGGTCTGGACTGCAGGTGGGGATGCTCCCCAGGCACTTCTCGCCTCCCCTTAAATACAGGGTCTGTGCTTATCACAGTCCCGCTACCTGTCGCTGTAGCTGCTGCTGGCAGCACAGCTCGACCTCTCAGCCCCTGCTTTACCCCTCCTACCCATCCAGACAAGCACCACTTGTTTATAACTTCATGTGTTGGGCTTCCATGTAGCTTTATTTTCTGGAACTTCAGGTTATTTCTGGGTTTGTGGTAATTGTAGTCCTTCTTAGTTGTGGGGGGAGATGGAGCGTGTCAGTCTAGGCCTCCATCTTGGCTGGAAGTCTCCACACTATCTTTCTCCTCATTTTTTAAAAATTATTTTTATTTTTGTTGCTCTCCTTGGGTGTTTTTTTCCTACTTTGTCTTCCAAATTGCTGATTCGATCTTCTGCTTCACCTAACCTACTGTTTATTCCTTCCAGTGTATTATTTATGTCATATATGGCATTCTTTATTTCTGACTGGTCCTTTTTTATTGTTTCTGTGTCTTTTTTCATGATGTTGAGTATCCTTATAATCATTACTTTAAACTCTATATCTGATCAATTGCTTGCCTCCATTTCATTTATTTCTTCTGGAGAATTCTCTTGTTTTTTCATTCAGGGCCTGTTTCTTTGTCTTCCCATATTGGCTGCCTCTTTGCATTTGATTCTATGTATTAGGTAGATCTGCAAAGACTCTGGTACAGTCCCCTGTCAGACACTTCCTGTGACTGGCCCTGGGCAACCTGTTTGGGGCTATCAATGTTTGTGACTCTCTCTCCTATGCCTGGGTGTGTGCAGAAGGAACTAGGTTGTGCACCAAGGCTGGCTTTTACTGGCACCAGGCTTAGGGGAGGGTCACCTAAAGCCTCAGAAGCCCTAGAGATCTACCTCTGTCTGAAGGCTTTCTGTTAGACTTTGTCTCTGAAACAGCCTCCAGCTCTACTCTTTAGAAGCCAAACATAAGTGCCACAGGGTGGGGCAAGAGTGTTTCCTGTGGGCAGAGCTATTGCTTCTCCTCAAGCTGATCCCACTTGGAAAGGAGTTCTTTGCCTGAGAAAGATGGCTTCTTCAGTATGGGGAATGATTCAGCATAGGGTTCCTTGGCTGCTGACCTTCAGCTCTCTCCCCAGAGCCACAAACCCCAGACTCTCCTTGGACGTCTCTAGCCCACTCTGCCCTCCCCCTGCCAGAGCTCAGGGTAAGTGGCTGCAAAAAAGATTTTGTGTATTGGCCCTTTAAGAGGCTATCTGCATTTCTAGCCATCTCTCTGTCATGGACAGAAACTCTGCTGCTTTTCACAGCCAGGTGTTACCTGGGTTCCTTTCCTGGTTCTGGTGCTATAGGCTGGGGAGCCTAGCTTGGGGTTCAGACCCCACACTTCTCAGGAGGAACTTCCCAGCCATGGAAATATCCCTCCAGGACTTCGGCTGCCACCTGTGGGAACCCAGCCAGCCTTGTTTCACCTCCTCTGAACTTCCTACTAGTCTCGTTGTGGTGATGTGGTTTCTTCCATCTGTCCTTGGTTATAAGGGTTCCCTTCAGCTAGTGTTCAGTTGGTTATTCAAGATGATTTTTCTCCAATTTAGTTGTAATTCCAGTTTGATCCTGGGATGAGGTTAGAGTCATTTTCACTTACTCCTCTGCCATCTTAAAAAATCCCCCAAAATCTTAAATGCCCATCAGAAAGTGGGCTTGGTCTGAGTGGGAAGGTCAGCTGAATTGGCTGGACTTATAGCAAGTCAGCAATGGGTAAATAAAACCTGGCAATCAAACTTCATAGCTACAAATTATCTTGATCTGTAAACATATGGGTCCATATACAAACTATATGGGATGAGGAGGGGACCAGAGTTGGTGGAGTGTGGGGACAGGGGATGGGAGGTAAAAAGAAGCAAAAGGGAACAAACAAAAAAGATATGTCATCTAGGCCCATAACCACATCCAGAAAACTTTGAGCCATGTGCTCTATCAGAGCAAATACCTGAGTATTTAATAGAAGTAACTGTTATAATCTAGAAAAAGTGACTAAAAAGCAGAAGCAAATATAACATCAAGTCCTAGAAGATGAAAGACATTCTGGTATGGATTGCATTTCAAGAGCTAACCTTTAGCAAGTGTTGGTGCTATTTGCCAGGGTTATGCTAGTCCTTCACTTTATTTCATCTCCTCAACAACATACAGAGTGAAATTGTTTGCTTACTTATCATTCTAGACAAATGGGATTAGAGAATTTAAATACCTTACTAAAGGTGTCAAGAGAAGGAAGAGCACAAACTTTAATGAGAGATCTATTACCTTACACCCGTTAGAATGGCTATTACCAAAAAAGCAAGAAACAAGTGCTGGCAAGGGTATGGAGAAAAAAGAACTCTTGTGCACTGTTTGTAGGAATGCAGATTGGTGCAGCTACTGTGGAAAACAAGATGGAGATTCCTCAAAAAATTAAACATAGAACTACCAACTCCACTTCTGGGTATTTATTCAAAGAAAAATAAAAACACTAACTTGAAAAGATATCTGCACCCTCATGTTCATTGCAGTATTATTTACAATAGCCAATACATGGAAGCAACCTAAGTGTCTATTATTGGATGAATTGATAATGATAATGTGATATATATAATGGAATGTTATTCATCCATAAAGAGAAGAAAATCCTGCTATTTGCAACAACATGAATGGACCTTGAGGTCATTAAGTTAAGTGAAATAGAGGAAGACAGATACCATATGATCTTACTTATATGTAGAATCTTTTTTAAAAGTCACTAATTCATAGATACAGAGAACAGATTGGTGGTTGCCATAGATGGGGAGGGGGCAATGAAATGGCTTAAAATGGTCAAAATGTACCCCCCCAAATTAAATGATATAGCTATACCTTGAAACCAGGTTCTTAAGCCCAGACTTTTGATCATTATTCTGCCCTACCTAATTGGAATTATTATTCTCTACTGTACAAGAAACTGGTGGATTATAAACACACATATACATCAAACCCCCTAGTGAGAATATATGTGTGAATTACATTTCTTGCCCAGATTTCTGTGGGATGAATTTATGCCTGCCCATCACAAATGCTACCATACTGTCCCTCAGGTCTTCCCACATTTTTGGTCACTGTTTCCTTGATACATAAAGAACAATTCTGACAGAATTGTGAGCTCTTTCTCCTGACTCTTGCCTTCCCCAGGAGCATTGGAGGTCTATCTTCCCCCTCCCCACTGGCTTTAGGAAACCTCAAGGAGGTGGGCTTCAAGAGCCTGCTTGGAGTTCTGCTCATGCCAGAAGCTTTAGGGCATTTTGGTAGAAAGAGAAACATGTCAGACTTTGGACATGTGAACTCTTCATAAATAAAACATTCTTTTCACGGTTGAGGTTCTTGTGCCCCATTTACCAGACCTAGCCTCCAGGATGCTGCTACTCACAGACACACCAACAGGTATGATGTCATCCATTAACAAGCCTGAATGCTCCACAGAAACCCCAGATAAGTGATAAGAAGAGGGGTCAGGACAGGGTTACAGAAAAGAAAATATTGATTTGGTACCTTTCTGTTATTCTCTCTCTTACGTATTTCATCTCTTATGTGGTCTGCTTTCGGAAACAGGCCACGGCAGAAAAGTTTATGGCAACTAGGACAGTGTGGCAAAGAGAAGAGAAAGCTGAAATTAAACTTGTAAAACCAGAGCTAAACCCCCTCTGTAATCCAAGGTGAGTCAAGGCCATCCCTTCAAGATTGCCATCTACCATACAAGGGCCTGAACGAATTCCACAGCATCACGAGGCATGGGTCTTGGAATAGAATTTACTAGGGAAATTTCTAAAGCAAGGATCAGCAAGAGAAGAGAAGGTGTGCTGTCCCAAACACATGGTAGGTCTGAGTTCAGGTGGAGAGTCCCAGCCCATTATTGTTCTCCCTTCTTTTAAGGCAAGCCTGAAAGAAAACTTAGCAGAGAGGTGATGATCTGAAAGGCCCACACTGTAGCCAGGCAATCTGGACCTCGTTATCTGCTGGTTGGTGTGAGAGGGTATTTTTCAGATGTCCAGCCAGTAGGGTAATTAGCTGGACTTGGGTCCTGGAAACCAGACCCCCACGGTTGCATGCTCCAACCAAGCAGAACAAGAAACTTAACCTGTTATTCCTTTGAGCAGTGACCTGTTCCTTTGAACAATGACCTGGGGAATAGTAGAAAATTTTTTGTTTATACAAGCTGTATTTCTGTCCAAGTTCCTGCACCTGCAGGAACAGGAATGCACCTGAAATGCTTTATAAGCCCCCAATCCCTAGGGTCGGGGCTGTTCACCTAAGTCCGGCTTGTGGACAGGTGGACAGTCGCTGGCCAGCTAAAATAAACTCCACAATTTGAAATTCAAATTGTCTCAGACTCTCCATTCTTGCAAATGCATCATAACAGTTGGCAGCCATGTGGGAGCTCCCACTGCCTTACCCTTACAGATCTTGGGTCTGAGGGATATTGCCAAGGGGAAGAAATCTCTGGTCCTAAGGGAAACTGGGCTTGGATGTAACACCTTCTGCTGGGAAAGAGATGAACCTTCAGGTGTAACTGGTTTGTCCTAGCAGTCCAGAGAAAGCTTGTGAGTTATTTTTTAACAAATCTCATATCACACCCATACACTTATATTTTATTTATTTTTTATAAATATTTTATTGTTCTATTACAGTTGTCCCAATTATTCCCCTTTTGCTCTCCTCTGCCCAGCCAGTGCCCCACTCCCACAGTCAATCCCCACCTTGTTGTCCATGTCCATGGGTCACTCATACATGTCCCTTCACTAGACCTTTCCCTGTCTTTCCCCACTTCTCCCTTTCCCCATCCCCTCAGGTCTCTATCAGTCTGTTCCTTGTTTCCATGCCTCGGTTCTATTTTGCTCATTGGTTTGTTTTAGTCATTAGGTTCGTCTTATAGGTGAGATCATGTGGTATTTGTCTTTCACCATCTGGCTTATTCCACTTAGCATAAAACTCTCCAGTTCCAGCCATGCTGTCACAAAAGGTAAGGATTCTTTCTTTCTGCTGCGTAGTATTCCATTGTGTAAATGTACCATGGATTTTTGATCCACTCATTTACTGATGGGCATTTAGGCTGTTTCCAGCACTTGGCTATTGTAAATAGCAGTGCTATGAACATAGGGGTGCATAGGTTCTTTTCAATTTGTGTTTCAGGATTCTTCAGATATAATCCCAGCAGTGGAATTACTGGGTCAAAAGGCAATTGAATTTTAATTATTTTATGAAATTCTATACTGTTTTCCAAAGTGCTGCGCCAGTCTGCATTCCCACCAACTGTGCACTACGGTTCCCTTTTTTCACATCCTCATCAGCACTTGTTTGTTGATTTGTTAATGATGGCCACTTTGACAAGTGTGAGGTGATATCTCATTGTGGTTTTAATTTACATCTCTGATGCTTAGTAATGTTGGGCATCCTTTCATATGTCTAGAGGCCCTCTGTATGTCCTCCTTGGAGAAGTGGCTGTTCAGGGCCTTTGCTCATTTTTTAATTTGATAGTTTGTTTTCCTGGTGTTGAGTCATATGGGTTCTTTATATATTTTTGATATCATACCTATGTCCAAGGTATCATTGGAAAAAAAATGTTTTCCCATACAGTTGGATCCCTTCTCATTTTGCTGATGTTGTCATGCAGAAGTTTTTAATTTGATGTAATCCCATTTGTTTAACTTTTCCTTTATCTCCCTTGCCCTAGGTGATATATCAGTGGAATACTGCTGTGTGGGATATGTGAAACTTTACTGCCTATGTTTTCCTCTAGGACTGTGACGGTGTCACAACTTATATTTAAGTCTTTTATCCATCTTGAGTTTATTCTGGTGTATTGTGTAAGTTGGTGGTCTAGTTTCATTTTTTGTATGTCCCTGTCCAGCTCTCCCAATACCATTTGTTGAAGAGGCTATTTTCACTCCACTTTATGCTCCTTCCCCCTTTGTCAAATATTAATTGACCATAGATCTCTGACTTTGTTTCTGGGCTCTCTATTCTGTTCCACTGATTAATGTTTTCATTACAGTGGCCTTGCAGTATAATTTGATATTGTGTATTGTGATCCCTCCTACTTTGTTCTTCTTTCTCAAGATTGCCAAGGCTATTCAGAGTCATCTTTGCTTCCATATATATTTTTGAAACATTTGTTCTATACCTGTGATATATGCCATTGGTATTTTAATAGGGATTGCATTGAATCTATAGATTGTTTTGGGTATTATGGACATTTTAATGATGTTAATTCTTCCAATATGTGAACACATTATATACTCCATGTATTTGTATCTTCCTTAATTTCATCCTTCAGTGTTCTGTAGTTCTCAGGTCTTTTACCTCCTTGGTTAAGTTTATTTCTAAGCATTTTATTTTTCTTGTTGCTATAGTAAATGGGATTTTCCCCCCAAGTTTCTGTTTCTGATATTTCATTGTTGGTGTACAAAAATGCCTTTGATTTCTGAATATTGACTTTATATCCTGCTATTTTACCAAAGTCACTTTTTAGGTCAAGTAGATTTTTGGTGGAGTTTATAGTGTTTTCTATGTACACTATCATGTCTTCCGCAAATAATGACAATTTTGCTTCTTCCTTTCCAATTTGTTTGCTTCTTATTTCTTTTTCTTGTCTGATCACTGTGGCCTGAACTTCCAATACTATGTTAAATAAAAGTGGTGAAAGCAGACACCCTTGTCTTGTTCCTGATCTTAAGGGGAAAGCTTTTAGGTTTTGCTCATTGAGTATGATGTTGGGAGTAGGTTTCTCATATGGCTTTTATTATGTTGAGGTATGCTCCCTCTAGTCCCACTTTGCTGAGTGTTTTTATCATACATGGGTGCTGTACTTTACCTAATGCTTTTTCAGCATCTATTGATGTGATCATGTGGTTTTTACCTTTTATTCTGTTTATACTTATTGATTTGCCAAATATTGTACCATCCTTGCATCCCTGGGATGAATCCCACTTGATCAGTGCATATGATATTTTTTATTTATTGCTGGATCTGGATTTCCCATATTTTGTTGAGGATTTTAGCATCTAAGTTCATCAGAGATATTGGCCTATAGTTTTCTTTCTTTGTTGTGTCTTGATCTAGTTTTGGAATTAGAATAATACTGACCTTATAAAGAGTTTTGGAGTCTTCCCTCTCCTTGAATTTTTTGGAATAGCTTGAGGAAGATAGGAGTTAGTTCTTCCCTAAATATTTGGTAAAATTCACCTGTGAAGCTGTCCCAGGCCAGGGTTTTTGTGTGCTGAGAGCTTTTTGATTACTACTTCAATTTCACTAGTTGATATCGGTCTATTCAGGCTTTCTGCCTCTTCTTGATTCAGTTCTGGAAGCTTGTATTTTTCTAGAAATTTACCCATTTTGGCCAGGATGTCCAGTTTCTTGACATAGAGTTGTTTGTAGTATCTTTTATGTGGGGAACCGCTCTTTGTGGTTTCGGGAATTGTAGCCCAACCTGTGAGCCAAGACGCCTCCCTTCAGGAAGCCTCTAAGTCTCAACAGAAAACTGGACAGTGGAGGCAGACAGGACCAAAGGCCACTCAGAGGGTTTCCATGGGAATTGAATTTAAAGGATGCTTATTATGCTTTAGAGCTCACTCTGCTTTTCTTATCTCTCAGTTAACTACAAACAATCTCTAGCAAGGAATGTACGAAACTTTGCACCATATGCCAGTGTGGCATCAAGATGTTTAATCGACCCTGACACAGACTGGTCACTGTGCCTTCTATATTGATACTTGTAATCTAAAACTGTAAACTGTAGTCCAGGCGCCTAAAAGTTATTGATGATTTATGAATTTTGACCTTGATTCTCCCACGCATACCCTTCTGAATAAAAAGCATGAGGAACGGAGGTCTTGTGCTTTCTCCATGAGAGGGAACAGCCACCCCCAGACAAAATACACTGTCCTAGATAAATTTATTCTGCCATGGTTGGGAAACCTCTGCTGGATAGAGAAGTTTCCAACTGAGCCAGGGCATTGGAGGCAGCAGAGCCTCACTTTTATAAGCCTTTGTATTTCTGTGGTATCAGTTGTAATTTCTCCTCTTTCATATCTGATTTTATTTATTTTGGTTCTGTCTCTCTTTTTTTCTTTTTTCTTTTTAAGTATATTTTATTGATTATGTTGATACAGTAGTTCCAATTCTTTTCCCCTTTGCTCCCCTCTGCCCAGTACACCCCTTCCTTCCAGCAATCCCACCCCACTTAGTTTATGTCCATGGGTCGTACATATAAGTTCTTTGGCTTCACCCTTTCCTATATTATTCTTAACATCCCCCTGTCTATTTCGTACCAACCAATTATGCTTCTTAGTCCCTGCACCATATCCCCATTTCTCCCCCTCCCCTATCCCAGCTGATACCCTTCAAATGATCCCCATACCTATGATTCTGTTCCTATTCTAGTTTGCTTAGTTGGATTTTGTTTTTACTTTTTAGATTCAGTTGTTGATAGTTGTGAGTTTGTTGTCATTTTAGTGTTCATAGTTTTGATCTTCTTTTTCTTAAGTAAGTCCCTTTGACATTTCATGTAATAATGGCTTGGTGATGATGAACTCCTTTAGCTTCACCTTGTCTGGGAAGCACTTCATCTGCCTTTCCATTTCAAATGTTAGCTTTGCTGGATAGAGTAATCCTGGTTGTAGGTTGCCTTTCATCGCATTGAATCCTGGTTGCCAGTCCCTTCCTGCCTGCAAAGTGTCCTCTGAGAAATCAGCTGATAGTCCTGTAGGCACCCACCTGTAGGCAACTCTCCACTTCTCTCTCTTACTGCCCCCAGGACTCTGTCTTTATCTTTCACCTTTGCCATCTCAGTCATGATGTGTCCTGGCATGGTCCCCTCTGGGTCCAGCTCGCCCAGGATCCTCCGTGCTTTCCAGACCTGTATGTCCATCTCAGTCGCAAAATTTGGGAAGTCTTCCTCATTTTTTTCAATTCTTGCTTTCTCATTCTGCACTGGTTTACTGTTCTTTTCTTCCTTATGTTTCAAATTATTGATTTGAACCCCGGTTTCCTTTCCTTCACCATTGGTTTTGTGTGGATTTTCCTTCGTTTCACTTAGCATAGCCTTCACTTCTTCTCTTTTGCGTTTGCCATACTCAAGCATATCTGTCAAACCTGTGAGCATCTTTATTACCAGTGTTTTGAATTCTACATCTGTTAGGTTGGCTACCTCCTCATCTGTGAGGTTGGCTCTCTCCTCATTGCTAAGTTCTCCCACTGAAACTTTGATCCGTTTCCCCTTTTGAGCCATACTTCTCTGTCTCCTCATTCTGACAGGCTCCTGTGTTTGTTTGCCTCTGCGTCCCAGGTAGAGCTGTCACTCCTGTTACATTGTAAAGGGCGGAGCCTTAGGGATTGTCAGCATAGGGCGACCTATTTAACCACATTGTGGTGCTGTATGTGGGGGAGGGGTCTGAGAGGGAACAATGCCACCTGCCCAGCACTCGCCCCTTTTCTAGGCACCTCTTCCACTTCCGCACCAGACTGGCACCCCTCTAGCTACTGCCGTAGCCATCGTTCCCAGAGTGGGTGGGTCTGCAGATGTTCTAGGACAGTAGGGGTCCTTTAAACAAGCAGACTTTGCTGAGACCCCTGGTTCCTGCCTCCACTCTAACCCCCACTGCTTTGCACAGTCAGAAGCTGCACAGTCTAGTTTCAAGCCATTGTGATCTGAGATGTTTGATATGATTTCAATTTTCTTGAATTTGTTAAGACTTCTTTTGTGTCCTACCATGTAGCCTGTCTTTCAAAATGTTCCATGTCCATTTGAAAAGAATGTATATTTTGCTTCTTTGGGATGAAGGGTTCTGTACATATCAATTAAGTCCATTTGATCTAGAGTGTTGTTCAATGCCTTAATGTTCTTGTTGATTCTTAGCTTGGAATATCTATCCAAAGTTAACATGGAGTGTTATAATCCTTTACAATGAGTATGTTGCTGTTGATATATTTCTTGAAGTCCTCCAAGATTTTCCTTATATATTTAGGTGCTCCTATGTTAGATGTATATGTGTTTACAAGGGTTATATCTTCTTCTTCTTTTTAACATGCTTTATTGATTATGCTGTTACAGTTCTCCCAATTTTATTTTCCTTTGTTCCCCTCCACCCAGTGACTCCCCTCCTTCCAGTTGCCCCCCGCCCCTTAGTCTATGCCCACTGGTGGTGCATATAGGTCTTCTCAACATCTTCCTGTCTACTCCATTCCCTCCTACAATGCTTCTTACTTCCTGTATCATCTCTCTCCCTTTCTCCCCTTCCCCTTCTCTGATGACCTCCCCCGTAATGTTCCCCATACCTATAATTCTTTTTCCACTCTCACTGCCTACTTAGTTTGCCTTTGTTTTGATTCCCTAGCTTTTGTTGTTGGTTGTTGTGGTACAGTTTTCATTTTAATGTTCATAGTTTTGATCCTCTTTCTCCTAAAGAAGTCCCTTTACATTTCATATAACAGTGGTTTGGATCTGATGAACTTCTTCAGTTTACTTTGTCCTGGAAGCACTTTCTCTGCCCCTCTATTCTGAATGACAGCTTCACTGGATAGAGTAATCATGGTTGTAGGTTTTTGCTTTTCATTCCTTTGAATATTTCTTGCTAGTCCCTTCTTGCCTGCAGAGTTTCTTTTGAGAAACCAGCTGATAGTCTTATTGGGAGCCCTTTGTACATAATTCTCTTTTTCTTTTCTGCTGCTTTTAATCCTTAATTTTTTAATTTTGATTATAATGTGTCTTGGTGTGTTTCTCGCTGGGTCCAGTTTTTTTGGAACTCTCTGTGTTTCCTGGACCTGTAAGTCTATTTCCTCCCCCAAGTTAGGGAAGTTCTGCTTCATTATTTTTTCACGTAATTTTTCAATTTCTAGTTCTTCTTCTTCACCTTCTGGCAACCCTATGATTCGGATGTTGGCCTGCTTATAGCTGTCTGATAAGTTTCTGAGCCTCTCCTCATTTTCTTCATTTTCTGTTTCCTCGTCTGCACTGGCTGACTGTTTGCTCCTTCCTTATGTTCTGATTTGTTGATTGATCCCTGGTTTTCTTTCCTTCACCACTAGTTTCATATGTGTTTTTGTTCATTTCAGCAGGACTAGCCTCCATTCCTTCCCCGTCTTGTTTAAGATCTACTGTTAGGTCTGTAAGCATTCATATAACCAAAGCTCTGAACTGTGCCTCAGAAAGATTTCCTATCTGCTGCTTTGTTAGATTAGATATTTGCTGTCTGATCAGTTGCGCCGCTGGGATATCTATCATGATCTGTGCCATCCTGACAGTTTTATGTTTATCTCTGCTTCCTGAGCAGGGCTGTCATACCTCCTATGCTATAGAGTGTGGAGCCCCATGGACTCGTCACAACTGAGCAACCCTTCTCACCACATTGTGGCATTTTCTGTGGGGGTGCGGGGTCCAAGATGGATTCCTGCTGTTCGCTCTCTGCTGGGAGACTGGGAGCCTCCTCCTCCATCCCCACCCCCTCCAGGCCTCACAGTCCAAGGCAATGAGGGTATGCCTTCCCCGGCATTGGAATCGCAAACTGACGGGTCTGGTCTGCCAGGGATGCTCCCCAGACACTTCTCACCTCCCCTTAAATACGAGTGTCTGTGCTTACTGCCATCCCACCACTATTGCTACTGCTGCCACTGCTACCAAGACAGCTTGACCTCTCTGTCCCAACTTTGCCCCTCCTACCTGTCCAGATGAGCACCGCTTCTTTATAACTTCATATGTTGACTTCCACTTATTTTCTGGAACTTCTGGTTATTTCTGATTTTTCAGTAGTTGTAGTCCTTCTTAGTTGTGGAGGGAGATGGAGTGTGTCAGTCTAGGCTTCCATCTTCATCGGAAGTCCAAGGGTTATATCTTCTTGATGGATTACTCCCTTACGTATTATGTAGTGTCCTTCTTTGTCTCTTTTATGGCCTTTGTTGTGAAATCTATTTTGTCTGATATAAGTATTACTATCCCAGGGTTTTTTCATGTCTGTTTACTTAGAATCTTTTTTTCCATCCCTTCATTTTCAGTCTGCGTAAATCTTTTGTTCTATGGTGGGTCTCTTGTAGACAGCATAGTTGTGGGTCATGTTTTCTTATCCATTCAGCTACCCTATGTCTTTTGATTGGATAATTTAATCCATTTATGTCTAAGGTTATTATTGATATTTATTCATTGACATTTTTTCCCTTTACAACTGTGTAACCCCACCCCACCCCTTCAGCTTCTTAAAGCAGTCCCTTTAGCGTCTCTTGGAATGATGGTTTGGTGAGGATGTACACATTTATTCGTTTTTCTTCTTCTTCTTCTTTTTGGTCTGGGAAACTCCTTATTTTGTCTTCCATTTTAAATGAGAGCCTTGCTGGGTAGACTGTTCTTCATTGCAGGCCTTTGCTTTTCATTACTTGGAATATTTCTTGTTATTTCCTTCTGGCTTTTAGTGTTTCTCTTGAGAAATTATCTGATAGCCTTATTGTATCTTCCTTGTATATTACTAGCTGTTTATCCCTCGCTGCCTTTAAGATTCTCTCTTTGTCTTTAAATTTTGCCATTTTAATTATAATGTGTTTTGGAGTTGGCTTCTTTTGCTTTATCTTGATTGGAACCTTCTGTGCTTCCTGAAATTGCATGGCTTTTTTTCCTCATCAAGTTACAGATGTTTTCTGTCATTATTTTTCAAACAGGTTTTCTCTTCTTCTCCTTCTGGCAGCCCTATGATGTCCTCTAGCTCCCTCAAGCTCTCTTTGTTCTTTTTGAGTCACTTTTTTGTTTTGTTGCTCTCTCTGGGAGTTTTGGGTTTTTTTGCTCTGTCCTCCAGCTCGCTGATTCAATCCTCTGCTTCATCTACTCTGGTTTTAATTCCTTCTAATGTATTCTTCATTTCCTCCTGGCTCTTACTGATGGTTTCTATGTCTTTTTTTCATGCTCATGTAGTTCCCAGTAAGTTCCTTATAGCTTCCCTAAGGATCCTTTTAGTTCTCACTGAGCTCCTGGAATTTTCTTATAACCATTATTTTGGACTCATTGTCTGATAGTTTGCTGGCCTCAATTTCATTTAGCATTGTTTCTGTGGATTCCTCCTTTCCTTCCAATTGGGGGTTGTTTTTTGTCTCCCCATTTTAGGTGACTCTTCTTGTTTGTTTCTGCATAATAGATTGATCTTCTTTGACTCCGTGTCTTCATAGTGTGACCTTCTTTTGTAGGAGACCTGTGGGACTCAGTGGTGCAGTCTCTTTGATCTTCTGAGCTGCATGCTCTTAGGATGCCCTTTATGCCATTTATGTGGGCTCTCTGGTGGTAACTGGATTTTGGTTGTTGTTGGGTCATTCTTTGGTGCTCCTTCCCTCCTGCTGAGTGACTGACAGTCTTGTATGCTGTTGTGCAGGTTCTGCCAGAACAAAATCAAACAACCCAGGTAACAAACCTGAACCTGCAAAAATAACCCCCATTCACAACCACACAATCAACAGGAAGAGTGCAATTGTTTATAAAGGTGTAAATAGATTGAGACTATTATAAGAAAGGAGTCCCTAAGGCGGTTTGACGTTGTAGTCAACACCGGCAACTCCTGCCTCGCACCTGAAGCCAAGCTGTATTGACTCCGTCTTTCCCTTGGACCCTTCAGCTGCGAAGAGAGGGGGGGTCTGCTGCATGGGCAACAGCAGACCCTCCATATCACCCTGCCCAGGCTCTGTAGCTTCAGCTTCACTGGAGAGGACACTCCAGCGTCATCGCAAGATGTCGATTCAACACGGGAGGAGACAGATACCGTGTCACTCCCAAGTCGGACTGCACAGCCATTCTCGGCGGTGCAGATAGATTCTTAAGAAGCTATACCAAACCCTTTCCACGAAGATGGCGCCCAAAGCGAAGAAGGAAGCTCCTGCCCCTCCCAAAGCCGAAGCCAAGGCAAAGGCTTTGAAGGCAAAGAAAGCAGTGCTAAAAGGCGTCCACAGCCACAAAAAAAAGAAGATCCGCACGTCACCTACCTTCCGGAGGCCTAAGACACTGCGGCTCCGAAGGCAGCCTAAATATCCTCGCAAGAGTGCTCCAAGGAGAAACAAGCTTGACCACTATGCTATCATCAAGTTCCCCCTGACTACTGAGTCAGCCATGAAGAAGATAGAAGACAACAATACACTCGTGTTCATTGTGGATGTCAAGGCCAACAAGCACCAGATCAAACAGGCTGTGAAGAAGCTCTATGACATTGATGTGGCCAAGGTCAACACCCTGATTAGGCCTAATGGAGAGAAGAAGGCATATGTTCGACTGGCTCCAGACTATGATGCTTTGGACGTTGCCAACAAAATTGGGATCATCTAAACTGAGTCCAGCTGGCTAATTCTAAATATGAAAATTTTATTCTAAAAAAAAAAAAAAAGAAGCTATACCATCGTCTCTCGAGACGGACGGCTGCCGACGAATTATAAGAAAGGAAAAATGAATATGAAATGACTAACTGAAAGAAAAACAATTTTAAGAGAGTCGAGGGAGGAGAAATAATAAGAGTAGGGAATAGAAACAAGGCAAAGAAAGAAAGAAAATTTACATAGTAATAAAAAAGGGGAGGAGAAAAGGCAGAATGGAGTAAGAAAAGAGCATAGTATTAGGTTTAAAGAGAAAATTGAAAAAAATATAGTGAAAAGAAATAGGAACCAAATTGGAGAAAAAGATCCACCACAGTAATATCAACAACAAATGAGCAAAGATTAATATAGGTGGCATGGGAATAAGAAGAACAAAAGAAAGAAAAGCGTATGAAATGTCTGGAGAAAAGAAAAGTGATTTTGAGAGGATTGAAGGTGAAGAAATACTAAGAGTGAGGAATGAAAACCAGACTAAGATTGGGAAAAATTTAAATTTAAAACAAAAAAAGGAGGGCAGGAGGGAGGCAAAATGAAATAAGGGAGGAGAATGTTAAATTTTTAAATTTCAAATAGAAAAATAGTGAAGACCTAGAAATAAGATAAAAGAAATGCAACAACAACAACATCACACCCAACAAGCAAATATTGATAAAGGTGGAGAGAGAATAATGCTATTTTAAGAAAGGGAAAAAGAATGTCAGATGACTAATGACCAAAAAAAATGGTTTTGAGAGGCTGGAGGGGGAATAAATAGTACGAGTGTGGAACAGAAACAAGTTGTAGCAAGAGAAAAAATAAAATTTAAAACAAAAATAAGAAGAGGTCATAGGTATAAATCTTTTAGAACTTCGGGGTAAAAAACAAGAAGAGGAAGGAATAAGTTATAATGGAATAAGAGAAGGGAGGAGCAAATTATGAGATTTGAAATAAACTAAAATATGATATAAAAGCTAGTGAAACAATAGTCACAAACTGAATGAAATGAATGTTAAAAAGCTTTGAAGGAGAGGAAATAACGCAAATCGTGAAGAAGACTGTGGTGGAATTCGTCTCAGTAGAATCCAGTGTTTAGCACTGTTTTCTCTTTCTGGATCTGCCCCTGGTAATATCAGATGGTATCCTAGACTGGCCCTAGGTAGCCTGTTCAAGACTACAAGCAATCCACAGTCTGCGGCTGTCTGCTTCAGATTTGACTGTTCCCACTGTTCTGCCTTGCTGGCTTTCCACCAGCCCACGGCCCAGGAGTGATTCATTTAATGACCCAAGGGGACTACTAGTACCTTGGTCACCCATCTCCAGAGGAGGCCTCTGGTGCTATCAGGAGAATGGTAAACCAGCGTCACCCCCAGGGAGCACTGTTCAGTCTTCAGGGAAGATGGTGGGAGTGTTTCCCTGCCCCCTCACAACACATCTTTGTCTGTCCCAGCTTCTTTCCAATTATGTATGGTTTCTGGTGAATTAGCTGTCTGTTTCCTATGAGGGGCCAATCTATGTAAAAGGGGCAACTCTTTCCTGCTTAGTGCAGATAACAGTTCTGTCTAGGCACTGAGGCTGGGCAGGGCCTAGAACATCCCTTGTTGCACCTGTCTCTAATCTCTCAGCCCTCATCGGAGGAACAGTGTAGCTCATAGTGTCTAGTAAAGTGCCTTTTCAGAGATTTTTCTTCTTTTCCCTGTGGAAATGTGCCAAGCAGGGGGCTCCTGAGCCTGGCTTCACTGATCTGCAGAGTCTGTAATCCCACAGGGAGGGGTTGGGCTCACCTGTTTGTGAGGGAAACTGACTGGCTACAGCAAATCTCAGGCATTCAGCTCCTGGTCATCCAGTCCCCAGCCTGCTGCTCTCTCACTGGAGACTCAGGTCCCAACTATCCACTGGGTTGGGCCTCACAGTCACTTCAGTGTGACTCTATCCCTCTGAGTTCATTGTTTACAGGGCTTGCTGCACTTGCACACGCAAGCACTAGGTCCCTGTTGAGTTTTCAGTATCACCTCAGTTCCTCTTTTGAAAGTTTCTTTGTTGCCCCCACAATGCAGCACTGAGCCCTAACCTTAACCTTCCTCCTCCCCCTCCCCCAAAATCACAAAGTCTCTCTCAGTAAGGGCTCACCACAGCCTCTCAGGTCCTCTGACAACTTTAGAGTTTCTCTCTGGACCTCTCCCAGATAGTGTTGGGAAAAGTCCTGCAGCAATACTATAACACCAGGTGCACTTGCCACTCCCTCCAGTGGTTCTCAGCCTCAGGCAGGCCTGCTCCTGCCATGCTGTATCTGCAGACAGCACTTCCCCAGTGGTCCCTCTCCACTCCCAGGTCTCTGTGCTCCTGAGGTGCTCCAGAGCTGCCCTGAATCTGCGCAGCCAGAAGCGGCGGGTTGCGCTGCGGTGGAAGCGGTTGCTGCACTAGGAGAGCCTGGGCCACCCACTCCTGAGTGCCCTGCAGGGGGCAGACTCCTGCCCACTCACGCACACTCCCTCCACGCTCGCCCACATATGTACTCACACACTTCCACTCACTCTCCACTGGATTTTCAAGTTGGTTTCTCTGTGGTTTAGCTGCAAGACCAGTCTGGATTTGGGGGCAACTGGACAGAGCTTCCAGCTACTCTGCAGCCATCTTGGATCCTCCACCCCATACACTTAGATTTTAGATGTAGTAGTTTTTCTGTGCCAAGTGTGTAGCAATTACAGAGGAATAGGCACATCAACAGCCTCAAGCAACTTGATGCAAAGAGTTATATAACTCACTTTTGGTCAACTTATTATTGTTTCTTTAGAGTACAGGAGAAAACAGCCAGCAGTCTGGTGGCACATGTTCCAGGGTAAATGCTGCTAGTGTTCCTTAGGTAAATGATTTCACTTTGACTTTGTTTTTATCATCCATAACAGAAAAATAATAATGACAGCTCCTCTTCAGAGGAATATTGTAAGAGTAAAAATCAAATAAGCAATCATTAATTAAAGCACTTAGGAAACTCCAGAGTACTAAACACATGTTTGATTATGATTGTTTTTTATCCATTTGGTGTTTGGCTATGATCTTACTTGAATAGAAAATTTAGCTACAATATTTGTCCTTATAGCCCATGTTCCTCATCAGTGCAATTCAGCAAATATTTATTGAGAATTATTTTTGTGCCAGGCATCATGCCAAGTCTGAGGATGAAATGTGGGAAGAAGACAGTGTCCTTTTGTCCTGGACCTCATAATATAAATCTGCCTTGCTTCTCGAAGTCTGGTCTTTGTCTTCCAACATTGTTAGAAATGAATCACCACAGCCCCATCCCAGACTTGCTGAAGAAGAGTCTTCATTTCAACACTCTCTCTAGATGATTTGTGGGCACACTAAAGTTTGAGAAACAGTACTCTAGGGGATGCTGATATGGTGACTCTCCACTGAAGCCTGATAAGGGTTAGTCTCAGCTGTTAGTGGATTAGAAATAAATCAAACATTCCTTTGTTTTCCCTCAACTTACTTTGTCAGTATGTATAACTTGACCCTGTAACCATTTCCAGCATGTTCTGTTGTCATCCACCCAGAGGAGCAAACAAGAGTTAGAGGGCTACTATGGACCAGATGTTTGTGACCCCCAAAATTCATACATTGAAATCCCACCCCACCCGCATCTCATGGGCTTTAGGAGGTGGGGCCTTTGAGGGTGATTAGGTGATGAGAGTAGAATCCTCATGAATGGGTTTAGAGCCCATATAAGAAAAGACACAAGAGACAATCCAGGTCTCTATTATACAACCCTGTACTATAGCCCCCCAGTTCAGTACTAAATTCTGTTTTTCAGAAAAGAAACTAAAACAAAACATACCAAAATGTATTAGGTAGCAGAATTATGTTATTTTTATTTTATATGTATCTCTGTTTTCTAGATTTACTCCCGTGAGTATGCATGACAGCTATTACATAATCTGAAGAGAATAATAAATGTTTTCTATTTAAATAATAAAATAACACCCTATGAGACAGAAAGAATGGCCTTAGGAATCTAAATTCATGAGTGTTCTGTGGCAGGACAGAGGAGACTGTCTCGAATAATCAGGCCCAGTTTGCCACTAGGAGTGAGAGCCAATCCTAACCATATTCCCAATAAATTTCTTGTCAGATAGCAGCTCCCTGAGCTGGTGCTGGCTGTGACTCTCCTTTTACTTTTAGCCATTACCTTAGAGTTTCTCATCATCTCCCTGGTTCTCACACACCACTAGTTTTGTTGTTTCTTCTTTTTCTTTTAATTTTTATCATTAATAATTTCAAGCACTGAAGCAAAAATTCCAGACAGCATATCCTCTGCCAACACTTCATAACTCTCTGAATAATGGCACCATGAATATTTATGTCTTATTATCACTGCTGCGAGGAATTACAGTTCCAGCACAAGTGACCATATTCATTTTCTTCTCACTGCTCAACCTTGAATATACTGCTTTTTTTTCCCTCCAACTCAGCAGCTCCACACACCCTGCAGTAGATTTGCTTGTGGTCCTGTTCCACAGGTGGAATACCCCTCAAAAATGTATTCATTTTCCTTTTCTGTACAATTAGAAGGCTAGAGAACCATGCATTCATTCATCCACCCATCAGCAAATATTCACTGACAACCTGCTATACACTGTGCTAAGTGCTAAGATACAACAAAGAATAAGGCATGCTCCTTGCCTGCAAGTCTCATCCTCTTGACAGTCTACCTCCTAACAGTGAGGTGAATTCGATGGTTGGCACTAAGTCTTAGGTGCTATGGAAGATACCACTAACAAAGAACATGAGTGAAGGTGAAAAGAACTCAGTCTGGGAAGAGCATCACAAGCAGTTCAGTGTTGTCAGAGAGCAGTGGACATGGGGTAAGAATGACCAGGAAGGCTTTATTAAAGAGCTGAGACTTG
This sequence comes from Furipterus horrens, assembly GCF_987537825.1. Taxonomy (NCBI): domain Eukaryota; kingdom Metazoa; phylum Chordata; class Mammalia; order Chiroptera; family Furipteridae; genus Furipterus; species Furipterus horrens. The sequence continues at coordinate 73,953,476 of NW_028327172.1, forward strand.
AGGGTGAACTTCAGGGATCAAAAGTAGGACAGGCAGATCACTGGGAGACTGGTATGCAATCCAGGCAACACATTTGAGGGGAACAAACTGGAATTGTGGGGGTAGGTATGTAAAAGAGAAAACAGATCCAGAAACTATTCCAAATATTAACTGAGAAGGAATCAGTACATGATTACAGGAGGAAGAGTATGCATTTGGAAAAGTTGGGATAGGAGTATCAGAGTATGCGAGTGGGAGGAAAAGGAACCAAAAAATAGAAAAATGTGTAGACTATGTTATAGAAATTGTATCTATGAAATCTTCCCATCTAGGTTCTTGTAACTTTTCAAATATTCAAATCTTTTTCTGTCCCCTCAATAACATTTTATTTCCTTCATATGGATCTCACTTATTTCTTACTAAGTTTATACATAGAGATTTGTTTTCTTTTTCCCTGTTGCTATTGTAAATTGGCTCTTTTTTACATGATATATTCTCATTGGTTGCATCAGTTAAGATTTATTTGGTTGCATTTGACAGAAAATCTAACTGAGACTGTCATAAACAAATAATAGTAGCACATATTGAGTGCTTATTATTACTAGATGCTGATCTAAATACTATATATGAATTACTCTAACTCATTTAGAAGATTTATTGGCTCATGTAAGTGAAAAAATGAGTCATATATCTGGCTTCAGCTACTGATGGATTCAGCAGCTCAAAAATCATCACTGGGATTGAATTTATCTGCATCTCTTGGCTCCACAGTGGCCATGACTGAAACAGCTCCCACACTGTATACTTCCAGAATCAGGATCTAACAAGGAGCTTAGCAGGAACCTGCTTCAAATAAAAGACCTGATATTGAGTCTCTTACTAGCCCAACTTGAGACATGTTCCCGTCACTGTTAGTAGGGGAAGTGGTGTTTGGTTCGCTAAACATGGTCATGTGCCTCTCTCCTAAAACTACGTAAACGGAGAACTGGGGAGGAGTCATTCACTCCCATAGAAATCAGGTAATTTTACAAGGAGGAGAAATGTGGAGGCAGGGTAGCAAAGAAGTGTCAGTGTTCACTCCATTGGTTATTATTCTGTCGATTACTATTATTACCTTGGATTAAAGCTACACACACATACACATATATTTATTTATATATATAAAAACTAACCAGAATGGATAGTTTCAAAGTTATTTTAACTTGGGTGTTGTCCTAGATTGATTGTACTAGGAGCTGCAATTTTCTTACTTTCCTGAATCTGATCTCTCTGCCCTCCCCATTGACACTGGGCTTGGCCTTGTGCCTTGCTTTTGCTAATGAGAAAATATCAAACTTGACACAAGCTTGGGATAGCCTGCTGGAGGGCCAAAGACCATGTGGAGCAAAGTCAAGATGTCCTAGCTAAAGCTATCCTAGACCAATCAGCCCCAGCTGATCAGCCAGTTGACAGCAGATACATGAGCAAGCCCAGCCAAGATTAGCCAGATCAGCAAAACAATCGAGCCATGGCTTCATGAGAAATAATAAGTGGTTGTTGTTTTAAGCCGGTAAGTTTTGTGGCGGTTTATAATGCAGCAATAGTATTTGAAACAATCTAAATTAAGGTTCCTGGACCCAATTCCAATATGGGTGGGAGGGTTTACCTGACACCATCAAACAATTCTAGGACACTTAATTATGACACTGTCTACCCAGAGATAGCATCAGATTCTACAGGTTAGGGGGTTCAATCCTACAAGACTGCCCCCACCCCTGAACACACACACACATACACTCACACACACGTTTCAGATGTCGGCCTCAAACCCAAGGCACCTGTGTTTCTGACCAGGTGGCTATCAATCAGAGATTCCCACAGCCCCCTCCTTGGGTTTAATTTGCTAGAAAGGCTCTCAGAACTCTGAGAAACATGTTACTTACTAGATCACCGGTTTATTGTTAGAAGCTATAACTCAAGAACAGCCAGATGAAAAAGGAGCATAGGGCAAGGCATGGGGAAAGGAGTGCAGAGCTTCATGTCCTCTCCAGGTGCACCACTCTCCCCCCCATCTTCACTAATCTGGAAGTTCTCTGAAACCTACCCTCTTAGATTTTTATGGAGGCTCTGTTACATAGTCATGATTGATTGAATCATTGGCACTGGCAATTGATTCAATCTCCAGCCTCTCTTCCCTCCCCATAGGTCAGGAGTGGGACTGAACTTCAATCACCTGCTTGGTTCTATTGGCAACCAGCTCCCATCCTTAGAGGCTTTCCAAAAGTCAACTTATTAACATAACAAAAGACACCTTTTTTGCTCTACACTTATGAAATTCCAAGAGTCCCCCCAGCTGTGAGCCAGGAATTGTGGAGGAAGACCAAATATATACAAGAAATATATTTTGATTACATAATAACCACATGTATTTCTCATAAATCACAATATCACACGTGCTCCACTTATGTCTACTATGATCATCAAAGTTAGTAAAGGCAACAAAGTCCAAGACACTAATGGGTTAATTTGGGTATTTAGGGAGATAACAGGAAAGAGATGGACACCTGACTGTGGCCTGAGTAGGTTGCTACAGTGGGCATGCTGGCAGCCTGAGGTCCTGGGAAGCAAAGGCAAGAAGTACTGAAAGGCAGAAGTTGCAAAAAACAGTGGTTGACAAATCAAACCAATCAACCTCCAAGTTTCCATTCGCACATTTATGTAAATATTACTAGGTGGTGCAGTGGTCTGGGCCCTTAGGCAAAGAGAAAGGAGCTGAGGAGAGGAGATTCATATCTGTGAAATGAGCAGAACACAATGATCCTTGTGATGTGATCAAGTACACACTGGCAAGCTGCAGGAGCTCAGCATGGTAGAAACTGGAAAAGGGAGGAGAAAAACTGAGCTGTTTTTTTCCATGAAATGAGAAGAGTATAATCCCCAGTAATTTAGAAGCTCAAATTTACATTACAAAATTGCAGTTACATTGCAAACCATTTTTTTTTCTCTGAAAAAAATTATTTAATGACTGTGTGCTAGAATAGAAAAGCAGAGTTGAGATCAGGGGACATGGGGTTTGCTTCCTTCCACTTGGCATTGGGCAGGCCACTAAATGTCTTTGCATCTTAATTTCCTCATCTTTTATAAAATGAATAAATCAGGTAATCTCTAACATTTTCTTCTCTTCTAAAATTCTCCAACTCTATATGAGAAGAACTCAACTGTAAAACAGAAAATATGATTTCTACAATACTTCATCTACCTTAATTTTGGTCCAAGAATCAGCTCTTCACCAGGAAGCTTGAAGAGGAGAGCAAAAACTAGCAAGCAGTCTTCTAAAAGCTGAGAGTGAGGGAGAGATACATGTTAGGCTTCAAATGTAGGATGAAAAAGAATAATCTTTGGCTGTTATCTTTTTCCAGATATGTTTTGAATCTCCTAAGTGTAATGAGGCCTCTCTCTACCTTTCTGAAAGTGCGAAAATAATAAAATGGCTTTACTTTCTCCTTGGAATGCAAAGCCTTGGTGTTCAAATAAATACCTCAATGTTTGTTGATGTAAGAAATGCTACCTCAATATCACCTGTTATTGCTCTCTTAACACATATAGTAGACCACATTATTTAGCTCCCAACACCCATCCCCAACCTAAACACACCCCAATTTTCTTGCAGGAAAATAACTCTCACCCACATGCAGGTTTGGAAAGAGGGACATGCTTGGAAACCATTTTCCATAATAGAAGATGAAGGACTCAGATCCTCCTTCTCCTGGCCAGGGGGGTGGCTGCAAAGCTGATGCAGGTTACTAAGCTTAGCTGGGAAGGCATTCATTGAGAACTTTGAATCTGAGTCAGCTGGGTGAGGGTGGGGTGCTATTCCTTCTAGGTCTTGCTCAACTAACTGTTCCTTTCCCACATGCCTACTGAGTTTTCCCTGGGTTTTCATAGATTCTACATGTTTCCAAGCCAGTCCTTCAGCCTCCCATTTACTATGTGAGCTCCCTGACATCGTACTAATAAATTCCCTTTAGTTTAAGCTATTCTGAGTCAGTGTCTGTTGTTGGTAACTGAGAATCCTAACTGATACAATATTCGACCAGAACCAGTCTTACATGTAAGTCGGTGTTATACTGTCTTTTACTTCCTGTCCCTTTACATACTGTTTCCTCTGCATCATGTGCTCTTCCTCCTTCAATAATAATTGACTATTTTTTGCACTTTTTATGGAGAGCATATAGGGTAGCAGCTTAAAGCACAGGTTAAAATTCCAGTCCATCTACTTATAAAGTATATAACAAGCTAGTTGCTAAAACTTTTGGCTTCAGTTTCTTCATTTGGAAAATGAATGTAATAGAAGCATCCATATCATAACGTTGTTATGAGGATTCAATGAGTTATTTGCCTGAGGATAATTGCCTGAGAAATGCAATAATATATTGAAAGAGAAAAATGTCTAATAAGAGCTACATAATTGTTTGCTATTGTCATTATATACTCAAGTACTTTACAATAAATTCTTTATGCCTTTCACAACAATTTATCAAGCAGCCAAATCATTCACATTTTATACATAAGGAAACTGAGCCTCCGAGAAGTCAAAGTTTGCTTGGATTGCACTGCAGTAACAATGGCAGAATCAATTTCATGTCTGTATCTTACTAACTCTCCTACCTGCCTCAACTTAAGTTTTATCTCCTCCAGAAAGCCTTGAAACCACACATCTGGATTGTGGGGGCTTTCTGGTGCTCCCACAGTTCAGCTCATGTCCTGTCCTGCCATCACGGTTTCACTGAATTATAATTGTGCTTCTGAGTTTCAAGCTTACTCCAGGCAGGAGCTGGGCTTTCTCACCTAGTCAGTACCCCACACAGTGTCTACTACACAAGTTCTCTGCAAAATAGTTGAATGAATGAAGGAAAGAGTATGAAAAGAGTATAGAAAGGAAATTAAATAATTTTCATCTTCACCTCAGCATCTCTAGAGTCGTGCCAGAATCTCTGTGATTTCACACAGAGTAATGCAGAGATTCACAAGTAGTCAGCTTACTCTGTGTAGGCAATCAACCCCCAAAAATCAAATCAGGAGGCCACTGAACCCAAAAAACATTTGTGACTTTTAACCAGGTAGCTCACCTTCTAAGAATCAGTTCTTAGGATGTAATCTGGGGGGTAGGGGGGGAGGGGAGCTTCATATAAAGAGATGTTCATTTAGTGTTACTTTAAAATGAAAGTAGTGTAAATAATTAAAAGCAGTGTAGTGGTAAATAATAATGTTTTAAAATATTAACGACAAAAATATTTATAGCTAAACTTATTAAATGCTTACACTACAATATGCATTTTAAATGTACTACCTCAGCCCTCACAACAATTCTATGAGGGAAGTATTACCATTATCTTATTTCTACAACTGAAGCACAGACATTGCCTAGATTCACAGGTAGTATGAACAGTGAGAAAAATAGACACTAACATGAGAAAGAAAAATATTATACTATAATTTAAATGAGAAAAGCAGTATGTTTACTTAGTGATCAAAGGCTGCTAAACAAATAACATATATACAGGCACATACACACAGATAGTGAGAGAAGGAGAAAAAGAGAGAAAGAAGGCGAAGGAATAAAACAATGAAGACACTCCAAAAATTTAAGTTGAAGCAGGATGGAGGACCTGGGTGATTTTCCTTAGTTTTCCTCCTTCCTTTTCTCTATGTAAGTTCAATAAGGGCAGAAATTTGTTTCATTTTGTTTTTTACTATATTCCTAGTGCCCAGAACAGTGACTGGTACAAAGGAGACACTCCTTAGATATTTGTTCAGTAAATGAATACAAGCTCTGGATGGGTGGCTCCGTGGGTTGAAGCATTGTCCCATACACCAAAAGGTTGCAGATTTGATCCCCAGTCAGGGCACATGGCTAGGTTGTAAGTTCAATCCCTGTTTGGAGTGTGATTGATGTTTCTTCCTTACATTGATGTTTCTCTCTCTCTCTCTCTCTCTCCCCCCTAAAATCAATAAAAATATCCTCATCGGAGGAATTTATAAGTAAATAATAAATAAATAAATGTATTTTCCATGAATAGGTCTTCCTTTTATAAACAAAATTTAATTTTTATAAAATATGATCTTGGAGATATAATGACTCAGATTGAAGATTGACATTAATCAATTAACTTATCTTCAACTCTTCCTCTCTTTTGTCCCACTTCCACATCCAGTTAATCTCCAAGTTCCTTCCAATCTTAATAGAAACAATCCACCTCTCCCACTCCCAGTGCTGGTCTCCTTGCCCTTTCTAGTTCAGGCCTTATGAATTCAGATATGAACTATTTCTATGGGTTCCAAATGGTTCCACCACCACAACCTTCTCCCATCAATCTATCCTACTCTTCATTGTGAAATTTAACTTCCCAATGGAAAACTATCATCATGTTTTTCCATTGTTTAAAAATTTTCCTTGATCCCTCACTACCCATATTTCCTTTATGCAAATATATGTATATATAACAACTTTTAGATAATATTTTTGTCTTCAAGGCATTTGGCACAATCATAAATGAGCCTCTTATTGGAAGAATGGGAACTTAACATAGGAAAGAAATTTAGAGGCCATCTAAGTTAATTTATAAGCCCATATATTTAAATTCAAATCCTTAAATCTCTAGGCAAAATGAATTGATGAGGGCAGAGAATAAAAGAGGTGGTCTTGATCTAACTTGGCAGACTAAAGTAAAGAAATATTGCCGTTTCTACTTAAGCCCACATCTTAGACTGTTGCACTAGCTGCCTCAGAGGCACCTTGCCTTTAATTGCTCCTCCCTCCAAACTTTGTATCATGCCAATACCAGAGATATCTTTCTAAAACCCAAATCTATGCCATGCCTTCTAAAGCTTTCCATCCTTACAAAATAAAGTCCATACTTGGTATTCATATGATGATAACCTTTCGTTATATGACATCAACTGCAATAGATTGAGTGCAAATATGTCTTCAATTCTTCATCCCTGTTTCCCCAGGTTTTGCAATTTGACTTTGCAGCTCCTCCCAGCAAAGGGTAGAGTCTGCCCCCCTCTTTGGATTCATACTGGCCTAGTGACTTTCTCTGGTCAATAGAGTGTAGCAGAAGTACCAGAGTAACAATACCAAAACTAGGTCTCAAGAGGCCTTGCCCACTTTTCCACTCACTTTCTTAGAATCCTGCCCCTTACTCATGAACAAACCCAAGCTAGGCTACTAAATGGTGGGAGACACATGGCCCAATCACCTCTACCCAGCTGGCCAGCATCCATCCAACACCACATGTATGGACAAAACCATCCTAGGCAAGCCAACCCCCAACCTACCCATCAGGTCACCGCAGAGATATGACCAAGATAAGGTGAAATCAGCCAAGTCTGGCCCAGATCAGCAGATTCCCACAACTGGCCTATACACCCACAAGCAATCACAAATAGTTATTTTTTAAGCCACTCCATTTAGCATGATTTATCACAAAGCACTAGCTAACTGAGACATCAACTTGCTTTCCAGCTTTTTCTCCCACTCCCCACCTTGTACCCTGATATTCCTTCACCCAAATTACTTGACATTGCCTGAGTGTCTCACAATCATGTCTCACTGCCTTTGTCAGTCCTAGAAGGCCCTTTTCTCTTTCCTGTTTTTTTTTTAAATCTACTCATCACTCCAGATTTAGTTCAAACATCATTCTTTCATTAATGAGATATTAATTAAAACTAGGCACTGAAGTTTCGAAACTGAGCAAAACAATCAGCACTCAGTCAGTTCACACTTGAGGAAAGGCAAACAAGTTAATAGCTAATGTCACCTTATTTCTTTCCCTAGCTCCCTTAGATAGAGTTAAGCCTTTTCTATTTCTTCTAACCATTGTCACTCCTCAATTACAGCACTTCTCACACCAGCCATGATAACAGTAACTAACTTGAAGAAATCTTATGAAGAAAGATGAAATTATCAAGGAAAACCCTTGACATGTAAGTGGGAAATAAATGTCAGCAGTTGTTACTTCCAATTAGCACAAACTGGCCTCTCCCCCTACTTAACTGCATATAAGTTCTTGTTAGCAGGAACTGAGCCAAATTCATCATTATGCCTGAAGTGCTTAATGCTTACATGTGCCTAGCAGATAGTAAACACTCACCAGATGTGTGTTAAACAGATATCACCGGATGTGTAAGAATTAAGCACAAATCCAATGATCTGAGGGGTTCAGTGGTCCTGGGTTCTTGTGTTATACTGGAGCGCCCTCTGCTGTGTATGAGTCTGTTCACACATCTGGGTCAAACAGTCTGGATAAAGCTAGAACGTTTACCCAAAGGCTTATTCCAGGCCACCTCCTTAACCAAGGGTACTGTCCCCTCCCCTTTGTTATACATGGGGTTATTTGTTTTATAGATGCCACCATCATGTTATTTGTTTTCAGAAGAAACAAAATATTTTAGCTTAGATTTTATACCTTGTTTAGATCATAAAGATGTTTTTAACAGAATAAGGAGGAATATTCATGACAACTATTCTTGCTGTCTCTCAACCAAACTCCTAGCTCCCAACACACACATGCACTAATCAGTGTGTGAGACTTGATGAGACATTACACTCTCAAAACTCACCTTAGAGAGAGAGGTGATGGTGCTCCATTCTAGTAATCAGATTCAATCTAAAAATCATAATTGCAAGTTATAATTTATCTAGAATCTACTATGTTTGCATACTTTATATGCACTGTTCCTACTTTTTCCACTACCTTCTGAAGTAAGTAACACTATCTCCAATTTTAGATTAGAAAACTGGCTCAGAGACTTTACTTGTCATAGGTCAAACAGTTAATAAATGTTTCAGTCAGGATTAAGTCTAATGGTTACCAAAGCCAATGCTTTTTCAACTACACCCTGTTGCCTCTCTTCTGAGGAAGACACTTTGGAAAGAATTCCCTTGGCACCTCTCAGGGAATAGGACACTGTGTCACTAGGAAGATTTTCTAGCCAAGATCTTTGTGCCTATGATGATTCATATTTAGATCATGTTCCTTGAGAGTAGGGAAAGTTATCTGTAAGCAGCTGGTTTTAGCATCTGAGAGTTATAAAGAAAGTCTCAGGGAAACCATCCAAAGATATTGCAGGAAATCCCAGAGGTCATAGGTGTTATTTATTCTTCCTCACAGCTGAAATTTTAACCCCTGCTGAAATTTTCTTTCCACTTTCAGCCTTGAAGGCTAAAGTGTTTATTGTTAAATAACCATAAGAAGGATTCTGAAAGGTTCCACAGGTGTCTGATTCCAGCACCCCTGAAACCCCTGTTGCAGATAACTGCACTATTAATTAGAAAGCTGAATCTGAAGTAGAGGTGCCTGACATCTACCCAAAATGAAGTGCCAACATATTTTGCAGCCCATAGCCAGAGAAACCTGGACACGAGGAGCCACACAATCATGCACTTTCAGTTGTATACAAGTGAAATAAAATAAACTCTTTGGGCCACAGCCTAAAATAATTAGATTTTGCCCTTCTCTTGCCATCTGAGAGCTTTGACGAGAGATTCCAGTAAAGGAATCCATTTATTCAGAGTTGCCTGTTGAAAAATGTTGGCCTAAACATTCGGGGATCTGGCCCCTCACCCTGGCATTACCACTAAAAATCATGAGTAGTTGCTTAACTTTTCTGAGCCTGTTTCCCATCTATAAAACTTCACTGTTGAATCAAGTGTCTTTGAAGTTTCCTCTAGCTGAAACATTCCAGAAACCTTACTGGAGGTCTGGTAGTAAAGACAATTATATCTTCCATTTGAAATCAGCTCCAAATTATTGTAGGGCTATCTCTCCTGCCTTTCTTTTGAACCCTGTGCCTACAGTATGTGGTCAAGTTTATGAACCATCACTGGGTGCCATCCAATGTGAAGTTTTCATCTGAAAGGATTCTACATTTTCTGTAAGTCAAAGGTTTTCACCATATTAAAACATATAGACTGAACTACTCCCAAACTCCTTCCTTGTATTACTCCATGAACCTTAACCACACAGCTAGAGCTACAGGGGCTAAATGGATATTGCTTATCTCCATTTCATTTAGCTTATTTTCTGGAGTTCTGATCTCTTCTTTCCTTTGGGCCATGTTTCTTTGTTTCCTCATTTTGGCAGCCTCCCTGTGTTTGTTTCTATGTATTAGGTAGAGCTGCTTTGACTCTGTGCCTCGGTAGTGTAGCCTAATGTAGTAAGTGTTTTATAGGGTCCAGTGGCACAGCCTCCCCTGTTGCCCAAGCTGGGTACTTGAGGTGCACCCTTCATGTGGGCTGAGTACACCCTCCTCTTGTAGTTTAGCCGTGGTTGCTGTTGCCAGGTCAACGGGAGGGATTTACCCCAGCAAGTCAGCTACAAGGACTGGCTGTGACCATTGACCACCAACTTTCACCCTCTGTGGAGGATCAGCTGGGCAGAGGCAGGGTGATGGTGCTCTGATATGGTCTGTAGCCATCTACCTAGTGTGCAGGCTCTGGGGTTTCCTGGGTGGTGCAGGGCAAGATCAGTCCCCAGCTGTGTTTTACCTGGAGCCACTCTGTCTGAGCTATAAAGCAATCTGAGATGACTGCTAGTTGTGCTGGGCTTGGAGATTCCCAGGCAAAGCCAAGTTGTGACTCTAGACTGGCTTCTACTAATGCTGGCCCTGGGGCTTGCTGAGGCCAACTGCTGCTTGAGAGGATTTAGGAAGTTGTGAATCATGAGCCAACACCAGTCATTCATATGGAAAAGCAACTTGGGTGGGTCCATAAGTTGGGTGGGGCAGAGTCTCTGGGTATCTCCAGGGTGGGGCAAACAGTGTTAGCCAAGTTGGTAGAGTCTTAGATATGTCCCCAGCTTGCCAGCTCTATTGGAGGGGATGATTTAGAAAAGGGAAAATGACCTCTGCTTGCTTTGATGCCAGACACTTCAGTTCCTCACTGTATGCCACTGGTGCCTTTCAAGCTGCTAACCTGGTGCTGGAGCTCAGGGAGTGAGTCTGAGTAGATAAGTCCCATGTGTGGGTTCTTTAAGAGGAACTGCTTAGGGCTCTAGAAGTTTCTTCCATCAACTCAATCCCCACTGGTTTTTGCAGCCAGAAGTTGTAGGGACTTACCTTCTTGGTACTGAAACCCTGGGCTGGGGGTCTGGTGTGGGACTGGGACTCCTTTCTCCTGAGATGTCCCTCCAGAATTTTTATCCACCACACATGGGTGAGGGACCAGCCCGTTCCACATCTGCGTGCTCCCCACCCCACCCCAACCAGTCTGGATGGATGTGGTTTCTTTAATTCTGTAGTTGTTATACTTCCATTCAACTCGGTTTCTGACAGTTCTGAGTGATGGCTGTTCTATATTTTAGTTGTAATTTTGATGTGGTTATTGGAGAAGGCAAGCCATGTCTGCCTAAGCTTCCATCTTGACTGGAAGTTCCCCTGGTATCTTTTTTCAAGTCATCATACCTAATATTCAGAACAGTTGCCAGTTTTGGACTGCAAATAAAAAATAGTGCTTATCAAATATATGCCTTTCCATTAGGTACCATTACATTAGCTTTACCCAGCAGATATACCTTTGTTCTCAACTCCATAGATGAGTGGTCATGAGGTTTGTGAAGCTAGGTTTGAAGCACAGGGCTTGCTTTACCTTTTTTCTATATATGGAAGTAATGCCCTTTTATGTTGGGGGATTAATTTGCAGGCTAAATACAGCCTCAACTGAAAGTTTATATTAATCATTATGGTATCAGAATAAGCATATTTGGGACATTAAAAATACCAGGAAAAAGAGAATATGGAACCAAACACAGAGATCTTTAAGAAAAATATATTTTACTATATGTATCTTTTTCAACAAGAGAATGTTTTATGACTCAGAGACCAATCATCAATAATACTAAATGTCAGGTATAACCTTTCATAAGTGACATTCAAAATGAACTAGTCCAAATCCACCATTAAAGTCAGTGACATACAGTACAATGCCTTACGTATCTCAGGTTGGAAGTCTCTTAGATGGCATACGGCTGTCACTCATCTTCAAAATCAAGGTTTTGTGCCATTATCACATGTGACAAAATCAAATCTCACAAGCTTAGCTTCCTGCTTACTCTAGTACTCCGCAATATGGCTGTGATCCAGTCATTCTGACAGGATGGGGGCGGGGGTGCTGACTCACAAAAGGGGCTGTGCAATATCACCTGGTTCCAAGTGGAGCCCTTCCACTCACAAGCAATCTCAAAATTTATTTTAAAATACTCTGAATACCTTGTCATTTTCGATGAAGATAGAAAATTCAAGGGGGATGCAGAAAAGGACAGACGGAGTTTTCATGTTAAATTGTCAGATAACCACATGAAACCTCTGAACAGTTGAAAAGTTTGCCATTGTGAAGATAAATTAACTTGGGACTTGGCAAGATGTATGTGCGTGTGTGGGTGGTGGGTATCTCGATGCTTGCCATCATTGCAGACACAGCATGTATTGAAAATAGACACTTGTTTTTCCTCCATGGCCTTTTTGAGTCTATGTCAGAGGAATGTAAAGTGGCTAAGTGCTTGGAAGAGAAGCAATTCACAGCTGGATCCGGGTCAGACCAAATGGGCTGGAGCCTGGAAGCGTGGCTGCCGGACGCTGTCACGTGGTGCAGACCCGCGGACTGGCTGCTGCTGAGAAAACTCATTTTCACTTCACCTACCCAGGGAGAAAGTAGTCAAGTTCTGAATTTTTTTTAAATGAGGTCTAAAGTAAAGACTGCTTTATGCTGATTTTCAATATTGGGGTGCAGCCTGGCTGCTAGGAAAAGGTGAGAGTCAAATGGGAACCTAATTTGGAAAGGCCTGTTAATATTTAATGTTTTTAAAACTATTAAATTTGAATGACAGTTCCAACATTTTCTTTGCAAATCTATCAAAATAGAACTCTTGGATGCAAACTAATAACACTATATAACCTCACGTTTAAGAAAATTTATCAAGTGTAGCTATAGATAAGGTCTGAATGTCCTTGTACAAAGAAGCAAACTTGTTTGGGAGAGAATCTATGGATTCAGGGTGGAAACTGACCAGAAATAAGGGTGGCGGGGAGAGTACAAGGAGGGCTTTCTCTGGAGAGATGAGAAAGTAGAAGAATATAAATTTGTAGTTCAAGAGAGAGGGGTGAGAACTCTGTGATCCCTTCAAGAAAGTGAAAATATGTGAACTTAGTCCAACCTGTGTCAGAATCCTTGATAATGTTAGAAATGCAAATCCCAGGGCTGGTATTGGAGGATGCTATAGAGTAATGGTTCTCAAACATTGGTGAGCATAAGAATCATCAGGGGAGCTGGTTTATAATGTGGTAAGCCAGACCCACTCTTAAAGAGATTCCATTTCAGTAGGTCTGTGGTTGATACAGGAATCTGCAATTGAATAAATGTTTTGAATGTTGTAATTCAAGTGGTCCTTGCATTTTGAGAAACACACTGTTCTCTTCAGGAGTAAAAGAATGTGATTTTCCTATCTCTTCCCCCTGCTTTCAAAAAAGGAAAAAGGAACCCACAACTTACGCAGCATTTTATTTTTCCTCTTAAAAGAGGGTAGCGTTGAAAAATCAGCAACAGTATTGTTACAGAGTGGGGGGTCTCCAAAAATCCCCAGAGCCTGCGGGATGGGGGATGGGGAAAAGGAAACAGCTTTTAAGATGCCTTTGCATATCTATGGATAGTAACTAGTGTCTCAGCTATGCAAATGCTTTGGTTCTTCCAAGGCCCCAAGAAGATGGGAGGGATTTTGACCATGGAATGGTGCAGAAAGAGCATACGGAACCTATGCAAGGTTCTGTGAATGGTCAGAACTGGTTACCACACCCACTGTGTCAGAGGACTCAGTCAGGGGTTTAAAAATAGGCGGCAGACATTTTAGCTAGGACCTCCATGCGGTTTTGAGAAGAGGAGAGGAGATCCACGCAGTTTACAGGAAGGAGAAGACCTCCATGCAGCTTTGAGAAAGGAGAGAGGAGATCCACTCAGTTTGCAAGGAAGGGGGAGAACTCCATGAAGCTTGGAAAGAAAAGGGAGAACTCCATGCAGTTTACAAGGAGGCTGGAAACTCCACGTGGTTCTGCATTAAGAGCTGGAAGGCATGTCAACACAGGCAAAACCTCCCGGATCAGGATCCAATGATTGGGAGCTGCTGGTAAAACTGAACTGTGCCTGGGAAGTAGGAATACTCTATCTCTCACTTTTCAAAAACTAGCCTGGTTTGGTAGGGGGAGGTAGAACTGTGTCTTTGTGGGTGTTTTAAAGAAAATAAGATTTAATGGCAGAAATCAGCAAATAATCTAACTCTATATAGCTATTAAATAAACAATTCTTTTTCTTTTGACCAAACTCTGGTATTGAGAGTTATGCTTCTAGCAGCAGGCAATAGGTCGCTATTAACGAACAGCCCATGGGTTCTGTTTCAGTCGGGGCAGCCCATAGGTTCTGGTACAGTATTACCCACAATCCTTAACTTTTTAGGGCCTATTATGTTCTGAGCATCATAGACACTTTATTTATGTTATAGTAATATTAACTACCATTTGTTGAGTATTTACTACTTGCTGGGCACTGTTATGTAATTAAACACAGGCTATTTAAATAGTATCTAATCTATCTAACTTTCTTCCTACAAAGAAAGTATTATTCATTCTCTCTCTCTCTCTCTCTCTCTCTCTCTCTCTCTCTCTCTTTTTCTCTCTCCCTCTCTCTCTCTCTGGATATGTTTATTGATTTTAGAGAGAGAGGAAGGGGGAGAGAGATATTGATCAGTTGGTTGCCCCCCTTATGTGCCCCAACCAGGGATCAAACTGGTAACTTAGGTATGTGCCCTGACTGGGAATTGAACACAACCTTTTGGTGTACAGGATGATACTCCAACCCACTAAGCTACCCAGCGAGGGCTTATTCTCTCTTCTTTTTTTTAAGTATATTTTATTGATTATATTGTTACAATAGTTCCAATTTTTTCCCCTTTGCTCCCCTCTGCCCAGGACCACCCCTCCCCCAGCAATCCCACTCCCCACCTCACCTTCCAGTCCATGCTCATGGATCACACATACAAGTTCTCTGGCTTCACTCTTTTCTATATTATTCTTTTTCTTTTTCTTTTAAATAATTTTTAATAATAAAAAATAAAAAATATTTAACAATATTGTTATTGTTAAGTAACAATATAAAATAAAGATCCTTTATAATCTTATAAAGGACAATGGGCAAAGGTCTCAAGCTCCTCTAGCTGCTTCAAGCTGCACATGGTCATCATCCTACCTACCTTTGGGTTTAGAAATGCCTAATAAGAGTGGGGGTGTGGAGGGGAGGGTGGCCTTCCCACATGGGGAAGAAAAAAGTCTTGCAGACTCCAGGTCAATTGGCTGTCTCCGAACAACGGCATGCTTGGTTTAATAGACTGGAATCCTTGTTGTAATCTGAGGTCAACAGATTTGGCAACAGGGTTAAAAGACATTTAATCCATAACCACTAGATGACAAAAGGCAGGTATTAATTTTTCAATGTCCCACATTAGGAAAAAGAATGGCTTCTTTGGAAGAAGGTGTGCCAGGCACATCTCACCTGTCCAAAACCCTTTTGCCCATTATACTTAGTTTGGGCTGAGGGAAATATTTTAGGTTTCCCCCCTCTCAGACCTCTGGGCCCTTTCTGTCCAATCCATTAGGATAGGAAAGAGAAACCAGTTTCAAAGTGAAGCCCACAAACCACCCCATTCTTTACCAACCCAACCACTTAGTTCAGCCAAACTGTTGAGTCTCAGGAGGCAACAATGCAGACAGGATTAAGTGAGGCCTATACATACAGACAATCACTTAAGTAATGAGATCATAGGCTTTTGCCCTTTGAAAACAGAACACACATGTTAATTTTTTTTTTTTTTTTTTTTTTACTGTGTGGTTGCCTCTCACTCGCACCCCCAACTGGGGACCTGATGTGCAACCCAGTAATGTGCCCTGACAGGGAATCGAACCAGCAACACTTGGCTCGCAGGCCAATGCTCAATCCACTGAGCCATAGCAGCCAGGGCCACACATGTTAATTTATGCAACATAACCCACAAACCAGTCTCTAAACCTACAAAACTGTCTTATTGGGAAGACATCCAGTTGCAAGGCATTTGACATTCTTCTTGCCTGTAAGTTAAACATCTTTACTGATGCCACAGACATAGTTTAACTTTCAAATGAAAACAAACTTTAAATGAAAAGAAACTTTAAAGACGGTTAGCTGCACTATTTTATAGTCTACCACTAAGCATTGTGATTTTCTTTGAATCACAATTTTTCTCCTTAAGATTACCCTCCTTGTCATTAAAGGGACTGCATTAAGTCCATTTTTAACTTATTCTGTTCACTTGCATAAACACAACAAGAGCAGCAAATGATCACTTATAATCTTTAGTTCTGCTTTGCTGGAACTTACACAAGGAACATTTAGGGTGACCTTCAGTCTGCCCTTCAGGGCACAGAAGCTGAGCCACATACCTGCCATTCAGCCTTGCCTGTAAACACCTGTCTTTTCTAAGTCCTTCAGGTTTTCCATTGTGCCTTAAAGTCCCTTCTAGCCATCTTTCAGGAAAGGAACCTTCATTCCTTTCCTGGAAAGATTGCTGTGGACCGCACAACCAACCCAGGTACCAGGCCTTTTTACGCATGGTCTTTTATTACCTTCGAAAGTCAATGCTCCATGTGGGAAGGCCACCCTCCCCTCCACACCCCAACTCTTATTAGGGATTTCTGGACCCAAGGGTAGGTAGGACGATGACCATGTCCAGCTTGAAGCAGCTAGAGGAGCCAGAGACCTTCGCCCATTGTCCTTTACAAGATTATAAAGGGTCTTAATATCTGAGAGGGAGGGATAGTTATTTTTTACGAACCATGGATATGGACTTGGGGGGGGATTGCTGGGGGAGGGAGATGCTAGGTGGAGGGGAGTAAGGGGGAGAAAATTGGAACTATTGTAACAATATAATCAATAAAATACATTAAAAATAAATAAATAAAATAAAATAAAAAGAAAGTCAATGCTAGTTCCTCAAGGCTTTTTGGTAACAACCAGAGCCCAAGCATATCTCCCTTAGGCATAACATTCCAGTCAAAGTCTTGATCAAAAAAACCTCTATTAACAACTGGTCTTATTAGTTTTATGCAAAGAAACTTATGTCATTACTTACTTCTTCAGAATGCCAAATTCTGGAGGGATCAGATAGGGAGAAAAATATACAGAGTGAAGGAAAATCCTTGTCCTTCTAATATTCACTGAACTTGCATTTCCATTCTTTATATTTTCATTTTTCCCCCCTCTAAAAATTTTTTTTTTTGTTTTTCCATTACAGTTGTCCCACTTTTTTCCCTATTGCTTCCCTGCACCCTGCCCACCCCTTCTCCCACAGTCAGTCCCCACCCAGTTAGTTGTCCATGTCTGTGGGTCATTTATACATGTTCTTTGACTAGACCCTTCCCTTCTTACCCCCTTCTCTCTCTCCCACCTCCCCCATTGTTACTGTTAGTCTACTCCTTGTTTACATACCTCTGGTTCAATTTTGCTCATTTGTATGTGTTGTTCATTAGTCTCCTGTAATAGGTGATATTATAAGGTATTTTTCTTTCATTGCCTGGCTTATTTCGTCAAGCATAATTCTCTCTACTTCCATCCATGTTGCTGCAAATGGTAGAAGTTCTTCCTTTCTTTCTGCTACATAGTACTCCATTGTGCAAATGTACCATAGTTTTTTGATCCACTCATCTACAGATGGGCACTTAGGTGTTCCCAGCACTTGGCTATTATAAATAGTGCTGCTATGAACATAGGGGTGCATAGGTTCTTTTGAATTGGTGTTTCAGGATTTTTCAGCTATGATCCTAGCAATGGAATTGCTGGTTCAAAAGGCAGTTCCATTTTTAGTTTTTTGAGGAAATTCCAAACTCTTTTTCATAGTGGCTGCACCAGTCTGCATTCCCACCAGCAGTGCACTAGGGTTCCCTTTTCTCCGCATCCTCACCAGCACAAGTTGTTTGTTGATTTGTTGATGATGGTCATTCTGACTGGTATGAGGTGGTATCTCATTGTGGTTTTTATTTGCATCTCTCTGATGGCTAGTGATGTTGAGCATTCTTTCATATATCTGTGGACCCTCTGTATGTCCTCTTTGGAGAAGTGTTTGTTCAGGTCTTTTGCTCATTTTTTAATTGGGTTGTCTGTCTTGGTGTTGAGTCATACAAGTTCTTTATTCTTTATTTTGGAGATCAATCCCTTGTCTGTGGTATCATTGGCAAATACAGTTTCGCATATGGTTGGTTCCCTTTTTATCTCACTGATGTTTTCTTTTGCTGAGCAGGAACTCTTTAGTTTAATGTAGTCCCATTTGCTTATTCTTTCCTTTATTTCCCTTGCCTTAGGAGATATATCAGTGAAAATGTTGCTACGTGGGATATCTGAAATTTTCCTGCCTATTTTTTCCTCTAGGACTTTTATGGTATCACGGCTTACATTTAAGTCTTTGATCCATCTTGAGTTTATTCTGGTGTATGGTGTAAGTTGGTGGTCTAGTTTCATTTTTTTGCATGTCCCTGTCCAGTTCTCCCAACGTCATTTGTTGGAGAGACTCTTCTCACTCCATTTGTTGTTCCTTCCCCCTTTGTCAAATATTAGTTGACCATATAGACCTGGGTTTATTTCTGGGCTCTCTATTCTGTTCCTTATTCTCTATTTTTATAGTGAAGGAAATTGTGACTCACAAAAATTTAATAACTTGTCTGAAGTTACATATTAGTAAGCGAACTACGGTCTATAAATTCAAAGACTATGCTTTTTCTTTCAATGGTTTAAGATGATCTAACAAACGTGAGAAGAAAACATCTCCATGTGACAAATTCCTGCAAGCGTGTATGACTAGCTAGCCAAAGCTGTAGATGGAGCTGTTATTTCCACTTAATCCATCCCTTTCGATAATACTGACATATTGAAGACAGCTTAATACCATCAATATCCTTGTCCCTACTTAGCACTGCTCAGTTGACTAACAAAGAACAGATGATTCCAGGGCTTTGTTTCAAACTCCTGGGAAACAGAATTGTGTAAACTGCACACCCCATAATGACTGAACTGTAGAGAGATTAAAGTATGGATTTGCCTGGAGGCCTCTGATATAGATCATATCTTTGGCACTTTTGGCCCAAAGTAAGGGGATATTCTTCTGCCACAGAGTCACTTATCTGGTAGAATAATGGAGCAGCCTTGCTGATTGGAAAGAGCTCTGCCTTATCTGGGTTAGAAAGAACTGAATGTGTCTCTCAGCTCTGCCTTTTATTATTTCTGTATTTGGGGGCTGGTTATTTGTCTTTTCTGAGCCTTAGTCTTCTCATTTTTAAGGTAGGAATAAAAATAAATACTTCAAAAGACTAAAGAGAATTAAGTAAAATAATTTTGTAACACATAGTAAGAGCGTAATAAGGTTTGTTTAAATATCTTTTTTATTTTTTTAATTCTCACCAGAGGATACATTTATTGATTTGGAAGAGAGAGAGAGAGAGAGAGAGAGAGAGAGAGAGAGAGAGAGAGAGAGAGAGAGAGAGAGAAACATCTATAGGTTGCCTTCCTTACATGCCCCAACTAGGGATCGAACCCACAACCTAGGTATGTACCCTGACTGAAAACTAAACCCACAACCTTTTGGTATATGGGACAATGTTCCAAACAGCTGGGCAACCCAGCCAGGGCTTAAATTGTCTTTTTATAAATGAAATTTAATCCTAACTTTACGCATCTTGAAAAATGGGAATTTTTCCAGTATAACTTTGTTTGTAAATGAACTGAATAATATGCTCTACACATTGGGCTTTGATGAGTCATTCATAAACATTGTCAAATTGTTCACAGTGGTGATAGAGACAGATCAAAAGAAGTCACTACCATGCATATTTTATAAAGAAGCAAATTGCATTCAGGAAAGTTCTTTCTCCTGCCTGAAGTTTACAAGGTTTGGCTTGCTCATTAATGTAATAGAACTTTTAGAACTGCAGATTTTGTGTCTGCTCTTTATTATATTGTGGTAAGCATAGATCATGTACCTAATCATAGAAGTGAGTATATGTTGCCCTAGCCAGGTGGCTCACTTGTTTGGAACGCTGTCCCATGTTTCTCTCACATAGATGTTTTTCTGTTTCTCTCTCCCTCTCTCTCTCTCTCTTCCTCTCTCCCTCCCCCTCCCTCCTTCTCCCCCTTCTCAAATCAATAAATATATATCTTCAAGTGAGGGTTCAAAAACAGAAAAAAGAAAAAGAAGTACATGTCTATTCCAAACATATACTTAGCCAAGCATTTATTGATATGTTCAATAGATACTTATCTAATGATAAACCAGCTAGGAACTAAAACTTAGCATTGAAGAGAGTCCTCATAGACAAGAAGCAAACATGAGACAGACACACAAACACACTATACAATATAACAAGTGCTATCAACAAGTTATGCATGAGGCTCAGAAAGGGAATTCTCTGGGAATAGCAAGTGAATTGGCCAGAAAAAGAAAGAGAAGAAAGTTTGGGCAAAAGGAATAGATGTGCAAGGTCACAGTACAGCATACTTGAAAACTAAAAATAGTAGAAAATGGTTGAAAAGATGGGTTGGGTCAGGCATGTGGGACAAGTAAACAAAAGAGACGCTACAGGCAGCCATGGGTCAGCTATAAAGGGTCTTCTGTGCCAAAATTATTTTAAAAGATTCTGAAAGCAGAAAAATAATAAAATATATCTAGGAGAACGACAGGTATAAATTATTCAGAGGAAAGGGGAGCATAACCAATTAATTTATTTTGCCCATAAATACTTTCTGGGTGGGATTTCAAGATGGTAACAGACACACCCCACCTCCTGAGGAAGACTCTGGGATCCCAAATAAGAATGGCAAGTGTCATGTGCCCAAATGGTTGGAGAAGCAAGTGAGAATGACAGAAAGAACTCTGTGTCAGAGAAGCAAAAGGGACAGCTAAGCAATAAGAAGATAATAGAAGTGAAAGAGGGCTATCCCCTTAAAATGCCTTCTAGATTGATTGACAGCCCCAAATTAAAAGAGTACAATGGAAGCACTACCATTTTATGACAATTTTCACACACCCTTGTCTGGGTCAATGGAGCAGAAAGGGAAATGTGGTTATGGAAGCTGAGCAGGTGGGAGTTCTTTGGGGCTCTTAGATTCATGGCTTGGGTGTGAATTATCTGGATAATTTCTTATGCCTATAAGACCAACTACATGGCGGGTGGTCCTTGGAAGAGGAGTTGGTAACCAGATATGGTGCTGGTAAAACCTCGTGTGTTTTCTCAGTGTAAGAAAATAGATATTCCAAAGGATGTCCAATTTAGTATGAGTTTTGGGAAGACTGGTAGAAAAGCTTAAACTAGAAATACAAGATAACCTCTTTTTAAAATTTTGATGTTTTATTGGCATTGCAGTATTGTTACAGAACCCATGGGCTGCTCCAGTTGAAAACAAACCCACGGGCTCTTTAGTTAGGGGCCCGATTGCCCGCCGCCAAAATTATAACTCTCAATACCAGAGTTTGGTGAAAAGAAAAAGAATTGTTTATTTAACAGTTATATAGATTTAGTTATTTGCGGATTTCTGTTGTTAAGTCTTATGCTCTTTAAAATACCCACAAACACATATCCTTGCCTCCCCCCCTTCCAAACCAGGCTAGTTTTAGGAAAGTCAGAGAAACTGTTTCCCTACTTTCCAAACACAGTTCAGCTTTACCAGCAGCTGCCAATCATTCAATCTGATTGGGGAGGTCCTTTCTGTGCTGTGGTGCCCTCCAGCTCTCAATGCAGAACCACCTGGATTCTCAGCCTCCTTGCAAACTGCCTTCTTCCTGCAAACCGCGTGGATCTTCTCTCCTTCTCAAAACTGCATGGCAAGAGCCTCTTAAAGCAGCCTGGAGACCCCTTCTCCAAGCCACATGGAGAAGGCCCCTTCACCAAGCCACGTGGAGGGAGCACACGAGAGAGCGAGAGCGAGAGAGCAAGCGCGCGAGCGCGCCAGAGAGTCAGAGCACCAGAGCCAGAGTGCGAGTGAGAACCCGAGTCAGAGAGCGAGAGTGTCTCAGAGTGAGAGCACGAGCGAGAGCCAGAGAGCCAGAGCGAGAGCCAGAGCGCCAGTGAGAGCCAGAGCCTGAACGAGAGCTTGAGAGAGTCTGAGCTAAAATGTCTGCAGCTGCTTATATATCCCTGACTGCGTCATCTGACGCAGTGGGCGTTGCAAACAGTTCTGACCATTCACAGAACCTTACGTAGGCTCTGTGTGCTTTCCATACCGTCCCCTGGTTCAAGACTCCTCCCATCTGCCTGAGGCTTTGGATGCATTAAAGCCATTTGCATAAGAAAGACAGTAGCCACCAGCCTCAGGCATGTGGAAGCATTTGAAAAGCTGCTTACTTCTCCCCATCCCCCAGCAGCAAACTCTGGGGATTTTTGGACTCCCCTGTTTCTGTAACAGTATGAGCAGTTCAACTTTAAGATGTACTGGGATCTTGGCAGCCCAGGGCTTGTGGCAAAAAGAGACCATCACTCAACAGAGAGCCGCTCAAAGGGTAACACAGTAAGTGGGGGGAACTGACATGGCTGCTATGGATAAAGGCGGCCAGGTGTTCCAAGGCCCAGTGTCTAAGCTCTGTGTAAGTTCAAATGTCATTTGGATAGTTGTTGATGGCAGGCGGTCCCTTCCAGTGAGTGAGACAGGATAGCGAGGGATTCCAGAGGTGGTCCAACTTGGAAATCAGACAGATGCAGTCAGAATCTTGACACCTGCCCTTGTGTGGCATAACTTCTGCCAGTGGCTGGAGAGGCACTGCATACTTCATCTATAGAAATATTTTCGGTTTCCTGAATTTCTTATGTTCTCTGACCTTTGGATCTTTCTTCATGCTGTTCCCTGAGGTCCCAGGGAAAGTTATACATAAAAGATTTATAAGTCAGACTGGAAATTAGCCATCATGACTAGGACTCCTGAATGTGGAAGAAATTAGGCATCATTGCTAGCCACACAACTGAGATTGCTAATGAATGTCCTACCTGAAAAGGTAGTTCATAATGTGGTCTGTTAATGGGTCCTATCAGAAGATCCGATCACAGAAGTTAGGAAGAGAAAGGTAGAAGAAAGGAAGTGAGGACTGACAAAGTGAAATTACATAGAGAATTACAACTGTTACCTTTATCTAATTAGACTATCTTAGAATGCTGAAGCATTAAAGGGTAAAAACATAATCAAATGGTTTGGAGATCTCTAACAAAGCATAATTTGTATGCAGTACCCAACAGGGATTAAGGTGATGCTTTTTTAAATCCTAGCTTCACCATTTACACCTTGTTATGTAAATGAGGTTCATGATCCTCTGTTCTCATATCTGCTAAATAGGCATAATGTATAGAAAGTGCCTACTACAGTACTTCATAGGCAGTATATTCAATAAATGACACCTGTAAATGTTGGCATGAGAACTGACTTACGTGAAAGGAATGTCACTCATTTTGTTCATTCCTCTCCCTAACATACATCTTCTCAAACACCAGTAGGTTCTCTGACGTTTATTTTTGTTTGCTTTGTCTTTTTCTGAGGAAAAGATTAATACCATCTGCCACAGGACCTGAAGCCACATGTGTGGTCTGAAACTAGGAACAAGACATTGAAGACCGTATACTGCTATTTCCCAACTTTGGCTGGAAACCTGTCAAAATAATGACACTTTTTCCTTTAACTATAGTGTCAGGGTTCTTAATCTTGGCTGCACATTAGAATCACCTGGAGTCCTCCTGAAAAAGACTAATGCTCAGATTCACCACCATACCAATTAAATTAGAAACTCCTGGGAATAAGGCTCAAGCTTGGGTTTCTAAAAGTTCCATGTGATTCTAATGTGCTAACCCATGGGTAGACAAAGGACCACAGCATTGGCATCCCTTAGAGCACTGGTTCTCAACCTTCCTAATGCCGTGACCCTTTAATACAGTTCCTCATGTTATGGTGACCCCCAACCATAACTAAAGCATAGTGATTAATCACAAAAACAATATGTAATTATATATGCACTTTCTGATGGTCTTAGGCAACCCCTGTGAAAGGGTCGTTCAACCCCCCTAAAGGGGTTGTGACCAACAGGTTGAGAACCGCTGCCTTAGAGGCTTGTTTAAAATGCTGAATCTCAGGCCCAGTGCAGACTGAATCAGAATCAGAAATGAATCAGAATCTACACTTAAAAAGAGACCTCCTAGCCCTGGCTGGTGTGGCTCAGTGGATTAAACACCAACCTGCGAACCAAAAGGTTGCTAGTTCAATTCCCAGTAAGGGCACCTGCCTGGGTTGCAGGCCAAGTCCCCATGTGAGGGTGCATGAGAGGCAACCACACATTCATGTTTGTCTCCCTCTTTTTCTCCCTCCTTCCCCCCCCTAAAAATAAATAAATAAAATTTTTTAAAAAGAGAGAGAGAAACCTAGTGATTCACACTCACATCAAAATTTGAGAAGTACTGATAGGTACTGGTGATTCTCAACTCTGGCTATACAATACAATAGTCTAGAGGACTTTGGAAAAATACAGATACAGTAATCCCTCTCTATATCGTGGTTCACTTATCACGGCCTCACTGTATCGCGGGATTTTCTAAAGTATTATATTTAATTATTTATCTCTGATTTTTTGCTATATTGCAGGATTTTGTGGTACTGTATACATATGTTGTTAAAGTTACATAGGTTTAAGGGTGTGGAATATGTTTAAGAACATTAGTAGTGTTTATAAAAGTGTGGAAAAGGTTAATAAGGGACTGGGAATGGTTTATAAGTGTGTGGGAAGGGTTTATAAAGCCTCAAAATATATATAAATACTAAAATAAATGTAAGGTTCCTACCTTGCGAATTTTCACCTATCGTGGGCGGCGGGGGGTCTAGAACATAATACACACGATAAGTGAGGGAATATTGTACTTGAATTCTACTCCCTTAGCTTGTATTTAAATGGTCTGAGTGAGACCCAGCATAAGTATTTTGAAAAATTACCCCTGAGTGCATAAACTATGCACCAGAGTTGAGAACCACAGTGCCTGGTAGGCTTTGCCACCACGATAGGCTGCTTCTCAGCAAGGGATACCTTCAGGAGTGTGCTCAGACAGGTAAGGTTGACAAAATTTCCTTTCTCCATGGTTACCTCAGAATTGGCACAAAAAACAAATTTAGTTTGTTTATGTGGGCTGTTCTAGCAACATGTTTAAGAAATGTATATTTCATATGTCTCTTTTATAAACATTCATGTAAATTTGTATTTTCTATTTTCCTCCTTGTTATAACGGTGGTTTATTAATGACTAACTATTTGCATAATGACAATAACCAAACATGGAACATGACTCATATTCTACTTTTACTTAGTGGTAAATATTTTAAGTATTTATATTAAAACAAACATGGAGCTATTATAGGATAGAATATACATTTCTTGTGAATTTTAAAGATAACAGACTTCAAAGAAATTTTGTGCTATTAGTGGACACCTCAGGCTCTGCCCCTGGCCCCTTAGTGGAATGGATTTATTCTTCATTTGCCCTTGAGACTAGTTTAGAAGGAAAGTTTGAGGAGCACGGAGCCAACGGAATTATTTGAAATGTGACACTCTTAATTGACTCAGTTTCAAATCTTCAGCAGTTGGAGCATCTTGGCTTAGCTCAAATGCTAGAAATACAGTAACATTTGTCACTTCAATCCCAGCCAAGGGTCAAATGCAGTATCACAAACAGAAGCTAAAATAAATTCTAAAAGTCATTTTGGTGGTTGACTTAACTTTATTCACATGATAACTGTGACAGGGGCTGACAAGGACTTCCTCTAACATTTCTTTCTTCTGGAGGGATGATTTAAAGTTTGGTTGCAGACAGAGTGGGTGGAAGGGATATGTGGTAAGACAGATTAGGGGCTTTTTATAATTCTACATCATCATAAATCCAGTTTCATTTTAACCTTGTGGCTTATCTAAGTTGGGGAGTGAATCTAATGTTCACTGGCAAACACTTGGCAGCCCTTGAGAGCAGCATCTTTAGAGAACACACATTGATCCTAACATGGGAGGCACCTCAGAACTGTGTGTGCAGGTCAGAAGTGCCTTGGGGTACCACGCGGGGCATCCCATTACAGTAGTGGGGCCTCAGGGCATACGGAAGGCAGCTCTGGAGTGTGGTGGTCAATTCCAGGAGAGTGGCATGCCGTCTCACTGATAGGACCTCACGATGAGCCACATAATGATGACCGTAACCAGGACAATGGTGAAGTTGAGACACAGCTCCCGACCAGATCGCTCCATTCTCCGAGTGGCTCAGCAAGAACCAAAGGCAGACTCCTAAGGACGCACCAAAGACCTCCTGCTTGTCTTCACCTCCTAACAGAAAGTAGCAGAGAGCACATGGGGAAATGAATGAGCATTCCTTCCTCAAAGGAAATAGAAACACTGTGGAAGAGGACAGTGTGATGGCCTGAACTATGTCCCCCCAAAATCTGTATGTTGAAGTCTTAACCCCCAATATCTCAGAATGTGACTGTATTTGGAGATAGGGTCTTTCAAGAGGTAATTCAGTTAAAATGAGGTCATTAAAATGGGCCCTAATCCAATATGATCCATAGCCTTATAAGTAGATGAGATTAGAACACAGGTATGTGCAGAGGGAAGACTATGAGCAGACAGGGAGAAGACAGTCATCTGCAAGCCAAGGACAGAGGCCTCAGAAGAAATCAACTCTTCAACACCTTGATCTCAGAGTTCTAGCCTCCAGACTATATCTTTGGACTACAGCTATAACTCTTCTCTGGGTCTCCAGCCTGCCCACCCACCCTGCAGATTTTAGACTTGCCAGCCTCCACAATCACATGAACCAATTTAAAATATGAGAGAGAGAGAGAGAGAGAGAGAGAGAGAGAGAGAGAGAGAGAGAGAGAGATGATAGATAGATAGATAGATAGATAGATAGATAGATAGATAATCAAACATCCTATAGGTTCTGTTTCTCCAAGGAATCCTAGTACAAATAGACTGTCTGTTCTGCCTGATGTCAAAAAAACCAATATAGTCCTGATATTTTCCCTGTAATGACTGTATTGACACTTTTGATAAAATACAAAATATTACATTTTTCTCTCTCCAACCTCAGTGTTTGTGTGTATGTGTATGCTTGCTCTGCTAACTCAGAATACCAGCCAGCAAAGTTACCAAAACAGAAAAAAAAGTTATGTTTTACTATTGTTCTTGCTTTGAATTATGTATAGAAGTAGAATATCATAATTTTACAGGTTTCAGGCTGCTACAGGTCTCTATCTAATGAAGCATGAAGTGGTTTCAACATCTGTTTGCTATTTTATAAGCACTGCATTGGGCACAGAGCCTCCTGGAGTCAAACCAAAGTCCCTCATGTAACGAGCACTCAATCCAAAGAGCAAGTGTTAACCACATGGCTGCTTCTATTTCAACAAGGGCTTGTGCCAGCTATTTTTAGTCAGGTCTAGGATGTGCCTAGATTGTAAACACTTCAAAGAGCAGGGATGGTATCTTTAAAGTTTCTACATATAGTACACTTAGGAGATCATACTATGAGAACATATGCAATGCAGTCAATCAAAATATTGCCTTCAGTGATGTGGCATAATTGACACTTTGTGTATGCAAAGCAAATGAACTTAAAGATGAAGATAATAGTTTAGATACTGAGGATAAAAGTGGCCTATAGAATGAAAAGCTTAGGGGAAAGGGGTGTTTTTCTGTTTGCCAAAGGTGGGAGTTCAGGGGACAGAAACTGTTCTTAGCAAGCTTTTAGCCTGACTAGTATTTTTAACCATCTAACCTGACTGACTTATAATTGAAATTACTATATTTGTTGTATTATTATTGGATAAAATTTTTAATTGTATAAACCAGCTGAATAAGCATTTTTCATATCATTTAATTGTTTGTATAACATACAAGTTGAAATCAAAGAGTGTCAACCAGTAGGTTGTTGCATCTTGATTTAAAATAGGGCCAGTGATGATTGATTTAGGTTTTATTTCCTTTTTGTTCTTACCCATCTTTGGGCCTCCACATGAGGATATAGTAAATTGCCAATGAAAATCTTTATACAAACACTTGCTTGATGTAGAAAGTAAACAGAAGAAAAGAGATGGAAAAGAAGAAGTAGAGAGATGTGTAAAAAAGTACACAAGAGCAGAAGGGAACAGGAAGGTGATGAATCCAATCAGGGAGCCTGGAGGCATAGGCATGAGAATCACAGACTTTTCCTTATGAATTTATTAATAAAATCAAATCCTGGTCCAAACATTCATTTATCTGGGAAACTTCTGAAGAAATCAGAGATATGCAAAAAATATGACACTGTTTCTAATGATCAAAACAATTCAGGGATGGCAAAATAACTGTCCCAGCAAATCTGCTTTAGGTTAATCTCTTAAATAAAGGAAATCATGGAGAGTGTCCCAACAAGAACATACTGGGAAAATGTTATTGAAATTTGTCCACCACTTTGGTCATGTGACCTTCATAACAACTCTGTGACCTTCACAACAACTCAGGCAAGTATTATTGTGATTTTTATCTCTTAGATTATAGCTAATAAATTGGCTCTTAGAGACAGGTTACATTGTGTAATGATGCAAAATAAGTTAGAGGCAGAGGTAGAACTAGTGGACTGGAACTAGTTGCAAGAATTGTGATTAGTCCATAGGAGTACTTACAAGAGTGAGTTATTACTAAAATTAACTGCCCTGGCTAAACAAAGTTAGTGTAAATTTTCAACCACTTTGAGAAAACAATTTGACATTTTTTAATCAAGGTTGACAATGCTCATTCCCTATTATCCAGCGATTTCACCTCTACTCTAGAGACTCAAGCACATATGTGCCAGGATGCTCCCACAAGGATCCTCACAGCAATGTTCTCACAATATCTCCAGGACGAAAACAACTCAAATGTTTATCAACAGTAGAATGTATGATGAATTGTGGTATATTCATATACTTGAATGCTATAGAGTTAAGAAAATATATAAACTGTAACAATAGTCAACAAAATGGGTAGATCTCATAAATATAATTGTTGGGTGAAAGAAGAATTTACAAAAGAAACATAGAATATGATTCCATCTATACATAAAGTCAAAAACAAGAAACTTAATCATATTGTTTAGGAATGCAGACATAGATGATAAAAATATAAAGAGAAGCATGGACAAGATTATCTCAACAATCAAAACTGTGATTACATATGGTGGGGCAGAAGCAGGGATGACCAGGAATGAACTTATGGGGTGCTGGCAATAACCTTGTTCTTGATCTGGGTGATAGTTATATAGGTGTTACCTTATAATTATTGTCAAATGGTATATTTTATGTACTCTTTACATTTTTTTAGTAGTCTCTGAATTGAAATGCTACCCATCACACTTCTTTATTTCCTGTAATTCACCTCTTATTCTTCCTTGTACTTTGATGGTGAACTTAAATATTTGTTGTTTTATATAGTTTAAATGAACAAAACAAAGAGTTAAGGTGATAATTTCTAATGAATCCAACTCAATCAACGCATGCTTTTTGTAAGGGGTGAACTTGAACTTAACTTTCACACACATCTATACCAAAGTTAGGCAGAAATTCAGATCAGCAAACTTGATTTTTCTGCTGTGAAGCCACAAAGACAATTTTGGCTTTATTTTAAATTTTCCCTGGAGTCAAGATTACACTATATGATCCAAAATGATTGTCATATGGATAAAATAAAAACCAAAAACACTCTGAATAAATTGCTTGACATTGACTTTCTTTGCATGAAGACTTTGAGAAGATGACTTTCCTCCATGATATAAAAATTATTTTCTTAAAGAGGAAGGGAGAAAATGCATATCATGAGGTGAAAAAAGAAAACGAGAGTAAATATTAGTCCCTTTATAGCTTAAGAAATACTGCGTACAATAAGCATTGCTTATTTCATTAAGAAATGTAAACATTCTCTGCCTTTTTCATTTGCAGCTTGTACACACACACACACTATTCCCTGATGAGCATCAAGAACATACCTGCTGTGGTAGGCTTCTCTTTCCCTCTCTCTCTTTCTCTCTCTCTCTCTCTTTCTCTTTCTTTCTCTCTCTCTCTCTTTCTCTCTCTCTCGCTCTGACTCAGGCTCCAACTCCTGCTCGTCTCCTGGGCTGAGCTGTGTGGAGTCCTGGAGTCTGTGCAGGGTCTAAAGTAGCCCCAGAGAGGTGGCAATCACTGTGACATCACTGATGAAACATCTCAAAGGAACAACCTCCAAAGGTTTCAGGCTATTTGTGTTTAGGGGAACATGGAATATGTTGACTAAAACTGTTTCTTTGGCTGCCAGTTAAAATCTTTTCTTTCCAGTTGACTTTTGTCACAAGTAATGCAGGTTTTATTTTAATTTTATCTTTATATCTTCATGAATATCTCTAACATGTTTTAAAACATCATAAAGCAAGAATGAGAAACTAATGTTAACAAACAGGACTGCATTTGGCTGCTCCCCATACTCAGCCTGTGAGGGTGTAAAATGGGGCTTCATTTTACTACCCACATCTTTAGCTATTTACACTGTGAAGAGTTCTTGCCTTGCACACACACACACCAAAATTCAACAGACATCTTTAATTCCTTCAAAACTGACTTCAGTTCAAGCCCTGAAAGTTATCTCCTCAGTCACCTGCTTTGCACACCTTTGCAGCTAAGCTGTATGTTGCAAGTTTACACATTAATATACAGTTTCATCTAAACAGCTGTGAAGGCCATGGTTTATATATCACTGTCAGTAAACTAATACAGCAGCAAGAGCCTACAGCAAAACTCAGTCATTTGAATAGATTGGAGGTAGAAGGAAAACGAGTGAAAAACATGAATTATAGAATACATATTGGAAAAAAATAGAATTGTGTAACTTTCAAATATAAGTACTGACTAAAACGAGACTGTTAAGATGAGTTTGTAATCAATGTTCCAGATATGTGGAGGTAAAAAGAGCCTCTGAAGTGTTTAACTAGACTTGAAAGCACATCAGTTAAGCACTTTAAACCTGACCGCCAAAATTGTGTCTGCTCAGTAAATGCCTTCTTTATAAGTAACAGAGCAACTCTCTCTTCTGAATTCCCAGTTAGGGTCAATCGAAATATTTCATTCCCAGAATGCACAAACAAAATTTTCATGCCTCAGAGACATTACTGAAAGATTTCCCATTCCATTTCTTCATTTCAATATAATAAGTTCAATGATGGGTAATCTTAAAACAACATTCTGTTGTCACATGCCCTGTAAAAAGATAGCTTGCTGAAGTGACAAATAGTATATAATAATCATAGCCAAATCGAACACTGGCAGTTACTTGCTGCCATCTGGCAAACTCTTTGAATGTAGTCATATTTCTGTCTTTTGCCTCCAAGCCCTTGCCAGATTGTTTCAAATGCTAAGAATGTTTTCCTAGTCACCAAACTACACCTGTCCCTTTTTTAACCACTCAAAATTACTTTTTGTCCAATTAAAAAGATGTATTGTAAAAAAAAATTTAAATATAAAGTTTAAATAAAATTTTAATTATCTTTAATTCACCACCTAAAGGGGGAAAAAAACCTTTATGTTACATTTTTATTCATGTTGGAAATTGCAACATGAATACAATCTCAAATTTCCAAGATATCAATATTTTTGGTAAAGGAATTGGATACTTGCAAAACCCTTTTTTTTAATTCATGTAGAATCAAATTATTTATACTATACCATGTGTTCTGTTGGGTTTATGGGACAAGCATTTATTTTGTACATGTAGGACTAGGAATTAGCTCTATAATATTAAAACATTAACTATAATATGAAAATATTAACATATCACATAACAGTTCACCAATCTGTCAATTTAGTTGAATTGGTGAATTTCAATGTAACTTGGAAGTAAAATCTTGTTGCTTACTCATGAGTCAGTTCAATTTGTCTCTTTGGTTGCCCTGTTTAAGTTTACCCAAAATTATACCAGGGGCTATTGTGCCCAGTACATTGACAGATTCCCAGATAGAGACTTCAGAAGCTTCTGCATATTAGTGGTTTAGCCAGTGATGTAATGAGAGAATGGAATTACATCAGTAATTTAGCTTGTCATTAATTTGACAGAACCCTCTCCAGAAAACTATGCAAGCCACCCGAGACACCTGACACCTATTCAAAGGCCTAAGGGAGAGTGTAACCCTGAGGATTTGCCAATCCATTAAAAAATATATCAGGGGTGGAGGGATCGAACAAAGAGAAAAAAAGGACTCGTGGAAATGGACAACAGCGTGGTGATTAAGGAGTGAGAGGGTGGTATGGGGGATAAATGGTAATGAAAAAAATACAATAAAAAAGAAAATAAAAACAAGATCTAAATTTTAAAATATCAACATATCTGTCTCTCATTTAAGAAACTAAGAATAACAAGATTTCAAACCTCAATGCCAAAGCAAAATCATCCCTGTCAATTAACCTTATTTAATTGTGCTGATACTTTCCTGTCTGTGAGCAATTCCCATTACTGAACAGTATTTATTCCATATCAACTTTCTTTCAAGGTGGTGTTTTGCCCGTCATCGAGAGAACATACTAAATAATCGTTGACATTATTTCTATGCCTATTAACCTAGAATTTAGCCAAGGGCCAAAAATGTCAAGAAAACATTTACACTGACATTGGCATTGAAGATCTAACTGGAATTCATCTCCTCCATTCCCATCACCACCACATATATTCTTAGGTATAATTCTTTGGGAAGTTCAAAGTGAAGACCTCATGTCAGTCCATGAATTCTACACATCTGTGACGCAGTGGGAGAGAGAATTCAGCAAGGCCTTCAGGAAAGGCGATAAGCTCTTGTACACCACAGCAATGAGTGTGATGATCGAGGTGCCTTTCTCACCTTCACATCGACACATCCAGCTGGTCATGAAGCTGCTCAGGAAGAAACAACTTTCTGGTATTCTCTTTCATTATTTCAAAAGTACAAAGCCAGAGAAAGAGGAAACCCTTATTTCTTGAACTCCTCTCCCTTTCTTTGAAAAGTTAATGATTATTATCGGTATCCTTAACCACTTGTGGCACAAGTGTGATTTTTGTCTCCCTAACTGGATTTTAATTTCAAAGGAGGAATAGTTTCTTGTATTTCTTTTGTTTCTCTAGCTGTGCATCGAACCAGCGAAGAATAATAATAATTGTTCTAGTGTGTATATAACAAGGAGCTTGGCTTGAGCCTCCATCTGCTCACATCTCCTGCTGAGATCTGGCTATGTCTGAGTGTGCCTGGTAAACATGAGTAGGGGAAGTTGAGGTCAATATCAAATCTACTAATAAAAGGACCTAGAAGCCCCCTGGGAGAGAAAACTCAAAAGGAAATTGATCAAGAAGATACATGCGGTTCAGCAACAGGGAGAACAGATAGTCTTTCCATTACACTTAACACAAAGTCATTGTGTTATTCCAGGTCCTGTGAGAAGCAGATGCCAAGACAGGACTAAATGTGCAAAAGGAAAATGTATTATTGGGGGAAATGCTTGTGAGGAAAATATATGGAGAGAAGGGAGAAACTGAGAGAGTCATCAAATAACAAGAAAAAGAGGAAAAAAGATGATTGGGTAGAAACATTGTAGACTGCAGTTCAGTTCTAAGGAAAGTTTGAGAAGTATGTTAGGAAAACTCAAGTCAGAGTCACCTGTCAGAGGTGTCCTATGTCTCCCAAGGATTGAGTCACTCATGGAAAGCATAGCCTCTGTTCAAATGTGATTACGATTTCAGAACACAGCACCTGGTCCACCTCAATTACTATGCAGTCAGATCTAAGAGGCGCGTTCTTGTGGCCACTGTACCCCCACATTACCATCCTACTTTTCTATAGCTTGGGGTCTGGGTTCTAGGAGGAGAGAGAGCTATGGGTAAAAATTCCATAACTCTTTCAGAAATTAACCTCGATCAACAGGATGTAATGCTGACCAGGAGAGAGAGTTCCTTCCTCTCTCTGTGCCTTGTCATGGACCTCAGCCCATCCGTGGAACTAGCAATGTAATGGCATCCTGTTGAAGTGTCACATAGCCTGGCAGAAGGAGAAATACTGATTAAGATTTATTCGATGTTTATCTCAAGCTGTGCAGGCCTTAACTAGCAGCAGAGAGGAGCTTGAGCTAAAGAGCAAGAAAATGGCAGGCACTATGTGTTCTCCAACAGTACTTGTGGGTGAGCACATGGGCAGCACACCCTGAAGTCTCGGGAAATAATCAGGATGAACATGATGGGGCATGCAGTTTTGCATAATAGGTGCAGCAAGAACCAGAAAAAATTGTATGAGTCCTTTTTATAATAACCCTTTTCAGTCTTGGATTGGTAAGGTGAAACCTGTGAACATCATTTGACTTAGAACTAATTTAATTCCTCTTCTCTGGAACAAGTATATTTCTGCTCTATAATAAAATTCTGCAAGCAAACAGCTTTCTCTCAGCACATTAAACATAGCTATTGTGGGGGCAGGGAGGGGAGAAGCAGCCAAAAATAGGTTTACTACTAGGCTAATACCATCTGTCCTCAAAACACTCTCAGATTTCAGATTGGCTTTACTTTTCTCATGGGAAATAAGAATTCAGCCATCCTTTGAGGTGCTGTTACCAAACCGTTCAGGGAGATTCTAGCCAGACAGACCCACTTGAAACATTCTGTTCCTTAGTGAATTTGATTGAGGGTATTTTCAATGAATCTTTTTTGAAAATCTGTCAGTCAGAATAACACCATTGCAGTTTCAGCAAGAATAATAAGAATCAGACAAAATTGCTTATTATTCTCTGTGGAGTTCATTTAGCTTTAGCCTTTGGCTATTAAAGCAGAGAGAACAGTGCCATGGAGAACCATGAAAATCTATCTCTGCTGTCTGTGAAAGTAATAAGAGAATGGAAGTGACTAGATGCAGCAATGTGGAAGATTAGCTGGATACAAGCTACAGGCTAGGTTTCCTTTTCGATGAGAGATGTGCTGTCTCTGAGGGCAACTAGACACTTGTTCTACAGCCTGAGGAGTAACCTAACCTTTTACACTTTTACAGTAGGTGAATATGGAGTTGCCAGGGCTAGTAGTCCACGGATTTGAGCACCGTATCTGGGGAAGTGGTTCAGGACTACTCTTTAGCTTGCCTTGTGCCGGTTCCTGCCGTCATTTGCCAGTGTATAATTGAAAAGGGGGCCCTCATACCTCAAGCCAATTATATCTATGTCATTTTGGGGATACACCTTTTGTGTTAAAAAAGTCCAACATGCTAACATTTTCTTCTTCTTGCATTTTATTCCTCTTTTGCTAGATGTTACAGGACTCACCAGGCACTCACATATCAATCATTCCCACTGAGTACCAACATAAGACATCCCTTCCTCTGCAGCTTCCTCTGCTGGGTACCACGGCTTCTGACCATTGGAGGTACCAAAGTTGCACCTACCTCTGGAGTAAAGTGAGGAGTGGTGGTGAGGAAGTATGCATCTTTCTGTATATCTCACCCTGGTGAGGAGTACCAAAGAATTATTTCTTAGTTATCACACCAGTGTATTCCCAGACATGAGTTCATAGGGTAGTTGAGCAAGGGAATGCATAGAATTAATAGACATCTCAAATCCACTTCTTCCCTTCCACCTCTAAGATTTCATACTATATCAAACTTTCCTTTTCTTAGGATGAAGTATCTCTCAGGAGGTGTCTAGGTTCCCAGAGAAAATCAACTTTAATCTGGCCTGCTCCAGCTATACATAAGGCATGTGCTGGCATATCTTAAAATGCAGCACTACATACAGCTGAGGATCAAGCTGAGGCCCTGGTCCATCAGTGTCCTTGGACAGATAATACAACACGTCATCCTTTCTATCAATTATCTTTCCATTGGGGCCATAGTAGAAACTGGCTCCTCTGCACTCTGCATATAATTTATCTCCATGGTTTCCTGTAGCTCCGAAATTAGGCTCAAAATCTTCCATTGCAGAGGCAAGGACTTTCATGATCTCCCTTTTAAACTCATTGCCCTCCTCTCTAGCAATCCCAAATTGTGATTCTTCAGGTGTTCTCTCCATGTGTGCATATGTCATTCCCTTTGCTTGTAAGTTTCTTTCCCCTTCACCTCAACACCTCCCACCTTTTTTTGATGATTCACAATGATACTTGATTCAAGCATCACACTCCCTGATCCTCAAGGCTGAGATGGATGAACCTCTGCGATCTATATAGCCCTATACACCACTGATTTCACTCATGTGAATAGAATGTGAATAGCACACTCCAGTCTTCCCAACTGACTTAGTCTGACAATTGGCACACAATATGCTTTAAAGGGATGATTTTTCTCTGCTGCTGAAGTTGAGCAGCAGTTTAATTTGTTGTAGATGTTTTTTGAGAAAATTTAAAAAATTAGAAATATAAAAAAATAACATGTTCCTTCCACAGTTTAACAATCCTTAATATCTTTGTAATATTGTTTCATGTCTTTATTTAAAAAGAGAATTAAAATATTATAGATAAAGCTGAGGTCTCATTGAACCACAATTTCCAACTCTGTGCTCCTTCTTACCTCCCCAGATAAAATAGGTGATCTAAGTTTGGTGTATGATCCAAGTTCTACAATCAACCTTTTTAGATTTAGCATCCAGATTATACTAGACTGATAGGTAGGTTTTATTTTATTTTTTCCTCTAAAACAGTTTGTGTTAAATAGATACTTTTTTTTTAAATAGGTCAAAGCATTTTTATTTTTTTTTATTTTTTATGTTTTTTAATATACTTTATCGTTTATGCTATTACAGTTGTCCCATTTTCTTTCCCCTTTGTTCCCCTGCACCCATTGATCCCCCTCCCTCCAGTTGTCCCCGCCCTTAGTCCATGCCCATTGGTTGTGCATATAGTTCTTCTCAACATCTTCCTGTCTACTCCACTCCCTCCTACTATGATTTTTATTCCTGTACCATCTCCCACCCTTTGCCCCCTTCCTCCTCCCTACTTACCTCCCCCAAAAATGTTCCCCATACCTATAGTTCTTTTCCCACTCTCGTTGCCTTCTTAGTTTGCCTTTGTTTAGATTCCCTATCTTCTGCTGTTGGTTGTTGTGATACAGTTTTCATTTTAATGTTCATAGTTTTGATCCTCTTTTATCTAAACAAGTCCCTTTAACATTTCATATAACAGTGGTTTGGATCTGATGAACTCCTTCAGTTTTACTTTGTCTTGGAAGCACTTTCTCTGCCCTTCTATTCTGAATGACAGCTTCCCTGGATAGAGTAATCATGGTTGTAGGTTTTTGCTTTTCATTCCTTTGAATATTTCTTGCCAGTCCCTTCTTGCCTGCAGAGTTTCTTTTGAGAAATCAGCTGAGAGTGTTATTAGGACCCCTTTGTGTGTAATTCTCTTCTTCTCTCTTGATGCTTTTAAGAATCTCTCTTTATCCTTATTTTTTGACATTTTGATTATAATATGTCTTGGTGTGGTTCTCCCTGGGTCCAGCTTTTTTGGAACTCTCTGTGCTTCCTGGACATGTAAGTCTATTTCCTTCCCCAAGTTAGGGAAGTTCTGCTTCATTATTATTTTACATAATTTTTCAATTTCTAGTTCTTCTTCTTCACCTTCTGACAGCCCTATGATTCAGATGTTGGCCCGCTTATAGCTGTGCGATAAGTTTCTGAGCCTCTCCTCATTTTCCTCACTTCCCGTTTCCTCTTTCTGCACTGGTTGACGGTCTGTTCCTTCCCTATGTTCCGATTTGTTGATTTGATCCCTGGTTTTTTTGCCCTCACCACTAGTTTCGTATGTGTTTTTGTTCATTTCAGCAGGACTAGCCTTCAGCCCTTCCCCATCTCATTTAAGATCTGCTCTTAGGTCTGTAAGCATTTTTATAACCAGACCTCTGAACTGAGCCTCAGAAAGGTTTCCTATATGCTGCTTCATTAGATTAGATATTTGCTGTCTGGTCAGCTGCGCCACCCAGAACTCTATCATGATCTGTGCCATCCTGATCATTTTGTGTTTACCTTTGCTTCCTGGGCAGGGCTGTCACACCTCTTATGCTATAGGGGGCAGAGCCCCATGCACTCATCACAACCAGGCGACCCTTCTCACCACGCTGTGGCGTTTTCTGCTGGGGTGGGGGTCCAAGATGGATTCCTGCCATTCACTCTCCACTGAGAGACTGGGAACCTCCTCCTCTGTCCCCACCCACTCTGGGCCTCACAGTCCAAGGCAATGGAGGTCTGCCTTCCCCGACTTTGGAATCACAAGCTGATGGGTCTGTTCTGCAACCGTGGGGTGCTCCCCAGGTGCTTCTCACCTCCCCTTAAATACAGGTGTCTGTGCTTACCGCTGTCCTGCCTCTGTCACTGCTGCTGCCGCGGACAGCACAGCTTGAACTCTCCTCCCTACCTTCACCCCTCCTACCTATTCAGACAAGCACCACTTCTTTATAACTTCATACATTGGACTTCCATTTATTTTCTGGAACTTCTGGTTATTTCTGGTTTTGCAGTAGTTGTAGTCCTTCTTAGTTGTGGAGGTAGATGAAGCGTGTCAGTCTAGGCCTCCTTCTTGGCTGGAAGTCTCCTGTGTTTCTAGATACCTTTTTTTTTAAGGTTCACAACAACTTGTCCATTCAACTATGGGATGTGGTCCTGGTTATGTTTTTGAAGTATTGGAGGACATTTTCGGCTACTGATTTCATGACTTTTTATGGTTATAGGTTTTATTTAATAAGTTTTCCATTTCTTCTTAAGTCATTCCTGGAAATTTATTATATTACTAGAAAATTATCGAGTCCTGGGCCACAATGGAGGTGTTAGTAGACACGCCTTCTTGTACAACCATAAGGAGTACAACTACCTCATAACAAAACAAAACAAAACAAACAAACAAAGCCAGAAATGCCAGAAAATCAAATTGTATGGATGTCTAACAACCAAAGATTTAAAGAAGTTAAGACTCACCCAGCCAGGTAGGAGGGGCGGAGATGACACAGTGTGGCAGAGGTGAAGTGGAGGTGGACGTGGCAAGGTAGCAACTGCAGCCTTCCAGCAGAACTAAAAATCAGGAGGGACACTTGAGGAGCAATCCCAGCCCCAGGACAGTCCATGCAGCTCATGGTTCCAGTGCTGGGAAGATGACCCTCATTGCTTCTGGCTGTGAAAACCAGTGGGGGTTGGGGTGACAGAAGAAACTGACAGTCTCTCAGAAGAGTTCACTTAGAGGGCCCTCATGGTCCTAGAATGTTTGCAAACACACCCACTCTGGGAACCATCACCAAAGCAAGAGCTAGAGGGGCACCAGTCATATATGGGAAGCAGGTGAAGTGACTGGAAAAGGGCTGAGTGCTGAGCAAGCAGCATTGTTCCCTCTCTGACCCCTCCCTCACATACAGCACAACAAGGTGGTGGAACTGGTTGCCCAGCACTGAGAATACCTAAGGCTCCATCCCTTACAGTATAACACATGTGAGAGCTCTACCTAATACACAGAGGTAAACACTGGGAGGCTGTCAAGTTGAGAAGACAGAGAAATATGGTCCAAAAGAGGGAACAGATCAAGACTCCTGTGGGAGAACTAAGTGACAGGAAGATAGTCAACCTAACAGATGCAAGGTTTAAAACACTGGTGATTATGATGCTCACAGAAATGATTGAGTACAGCAAATGCATAAGGGAAGAAGTGGAGGCTACACTAAGTTAAATGAAGAAAAATCCACACAAAACCAATAGGAAAGGAAAGGAAGCCAGGGTTCAAATCAATGTATTATAACATAAGAAAGAAATAAACAATCAACCAGTAGAGAATGAAGAAACAAGAATAAAAAATAAAAATAAAAAACAAGGAGAGGCTTAGAAACCTCTTGGACAACTTTAAACGTACCAGCATCCAAATCATAGGGGTGCCAGAAAGAGAAGAGGAAGAGCAAGAAATTGAAAACTTACTTGAAAAAATAATGAAGGAAAACTTCCCTAATTCGGTGAAAAAAAATAGACATACAAGTTCAGGAAGCACAGAGAGTCCCAAACAAGGTGGGCTCGAAGAGGGCCACAGCAAGATACATCACATTGAAAATGTCAAAGGCTAAAGATAAAGAGAGAATCTTAAAAAAAGCAAAAGAAAATCAGTGTTACCTTGGAAAGGGGTGCCTATAAGGCTATCAGCTGATTTCTCAAAAGAAACTTTGCAGGCAAGAAGGGACTGGTAAGAAGTATTCAAAGTGATGAAAAGCAAGGACATACAACCAAGATTACTCTATTAAGCAAGAATAACAGAATGGAAGGGCAGATAAAGTTCTTCCAAGACAAGTCAAAGCTAAAGGAGTTCATCATCACCAAGTTCTTATTATGTGATATGTTAAAGGGACATATATAGGAAAAAGAAGATCAAAGCTATGAACATTAAAATGACAACAAACTTACAACTATCAACAAATGAATCATAAAACAAAAACAATATAAGCAAACAACTAGAACAGAAACAGAGCCATAGATATGGAGGTCATAGGGAGGGTTATCAGTGGGGAAAGGGAAGGAGAAGAATGGTAGAAAAGGTGTAGAGATCAAGAAACATAACTGGTAGGTACAAAGTAAACAAGAGAACATTAAGAATAGTAAAGGGAATGAAGAAGCCAAAGAACTTATATGCATGACCCATTGACATGAACTAAGAGCAGAGGGGACTGCTGGAGGAAATGGAAGTACTGAAGAGAGGGGGGCAAAGGAGAAAACAAAACTGGGAAAACTGTAATAGCATAATCAATAAAATATACTTTAAAAAAGAAAATTTAATCTTTAAATTTCCATTTAATCTTTTTATAACTTTGTTAGTACCATTTTTCATTGTATTCTCCTAGATTTTTGTCAATTTCTCCTTTATTTATTCTTATGTTCCTCCCTTTTTAGAACTTTTAACTACACAAAAATAGAAGAAGTAATATAACAAATTCTAAGTTTTAGCAATTATGAATATTTTGCCAATCTTGTTACATTTCTTTTTATCCTTTCATTTTAACTTTTTGTTTCCTCTTCATTCCTTCTTTCTTTTCTTATTTCTTCTAGACCATTTTAATAGAAATCATGACTATTTCATATTAATCTTTAATTTATAACTTTGGGGTTTTGTTTTTTTCACAGTCTGACAACTTTAAATGTCTTTATTTTTAGCATCTGTATAATTTGTCTTATATACATCTCTCTGGACTACATATGGCTAAATTTTTTAAATTTAATCTGAGTGCATACTTTGAATAAGTAAGTTCAATTTATTTATATTTATGAGATAGTTCTAAAATATTTATAACAACTAATTTATATTTTCCAGATTTTTTCTTATTAGTTTTTCCCTTTCTGCCTAGTCTCATAAAGTTGTGTTTTGTTCTTCCCTTAATTTTCCCTCTATTAACTTGGAAATTATATATTTTATTTCTATTCTTTGAAAGGTTAATTCAATAATTTACAGTATTCCCTCACTTATCACGGGTATTATGTTCTAGACCCCCCATGAAGTAGGAACCTTATATTTATTCTACACTCTTAAACCTATGTAACTTTAACAACATACATATACAGTACAGCAAAATTCCACTATATAGCAAAAAATACGCAATAAATAATTAAATATAATATTTTTTAAAATCCTGCACTACAGTGAGGCCATAATAAGTGAACTGCAATATAGAGAGGGACTACTGTAATATATATTTAATTATACATTTTGCATTAAAACCTACACTTAGCATTCTCTATTTTCCTTCTAAATAAGAAAAGGTCATTAGAACCTTTCATTTCTTCTGATATCTTCTAAAATTCATGTCATTATTGTTTAGATCTTTAGTTATCTGTTTTAATGTCAACATTATTCTTATTATTGTCATTATTACTATTTATACAACCAGTACTTATTTCGATTTCTCAAGATACTTTCCAGATTAATAAGCACACCCAAGATTTTTGTATAACACTTCCTCCTTCTGGGTTCACTTTTCTTCCTGCTGAAATTTATGTTTCAATAGTTTTTCAATAAGAGCCTGTGGGTAGTAAGTTTTCTTAATCCTCATATAGCTTAAAAAATGTTCTTTCTTTAGAATTCTCTTTTAGATACTTTTTCTAAGTGTTAAGTTTTACATTTACATGTATTTTTCCTCAGTACTTTAAAGCAATAGCTTCATTGTTGTCTGGCTTTTATTGTTATTTCTGAGAAGTCTACTATTGTATATTGTTAATATATCATTGTAGGTAACACAGGGGAATAAT
Organism: Furipterus horrens; assembly: GCF_987537825.1. Lineage (NCBI taxonomy): Eukaryota > Metazoa > Chordata > Mammalia > Chiroptera > Furipteridae > Furipterus > Furipterus horrens. Next base: position 73,995,779 of record NW_028327172.1, read on the forward strand.
TTTTAACATAATTCCTGTTGAGTTCGATTTTTCAGCTGTTTTAGACTTAAATAGGCATGCTGGTTTCAAAACTGCAGTTAGTTTTCTTCTATCACATCAAGTTTTTTCTGTACAGCTTATCTTAATGTGACCACTATAGGTTGGCTCAAGCCTGGATCAAGGGAAGCACTAGTGCTCTCCCATTGGCTGAGAGCAAACCTCCCTCAAGTGGGGAGGGGTGGGGGATGACCTTGGAAACCAGCAACAGGTTCATACTAGGCTATTCAATTACACATGAGACAGTGTGGTAACAGGTTGTGTGCCACTCTATAGAGTGAATCATATTCCGAAGTGTAGTCCGAGTTCTTGTCTGTGTACAAGGAGTTAGCAGAATTTATTTTTTTATTTACATACGTACTTATTTTCTTTCCTTCAGATTATGTATGTCTCTGCTATTTCTTGTTGTAAGTGCCTAAACAACCCTGATTCGTTTTGTTATATCTATGACAGTTTCAGCATTCCCAGTCAAAGGACAAACATCAGCGCATTTGTCAGGCAAGTCTATTTTGCATATTTTAAAGTAAAACTTGGTGATCAGGATAAGTCTTGGGCCCCTCACAAGGTGTGCAAGCAGTGTGACGAGAGTTTATGAATGTGGATGAAGGGAACACATGATCAATTGCCATTTGATATACCTATGGTTTGGCGAGAGCTCAGAAATCATTCAAGTTACTGTTACTTTCATATAGTGAAAACATCAGGATATAACAAGAAAAATAAATGTAAAATAGAGTATCCTAGTCTACCATCAGTTATACACCCAGTGCCTCATTCAGCTGAAATCCCTGCGCCAGTTTTTATTGAACTACTCTCTTTTGAAAAACAGGAATATGGTGAAGAACTAAGTGACAACAATTATAAAGATTTTGAAATTAAAGATGACTCAGTTCATAAGGGATTTGATCGGCATGAGTTGAATGACTTGAAACGGGATTTTGGACTATCCAAAAAGGCTTCAGAACTCATAGCATCAAGACTGCATGAGAAAAACTTGCTTGAAAAAGGAACGAAGGCATCCTACTTTTGATCAAGAGAAAGCGCATTTCTGCCGTACTTTCGAAGTGACGGTGGCTTTGTGTATTGCTATAATGTACATGGCTTAATGGAGGAATTGGGAATTACAATCTATAATGCAACTGAATGGCAACTGTTCATCAATAGCTCAAAGCGGAGCTTTAAGTGTATCCTCCTCCACAATGGGAATTTATTTGGTGCAGTCCCAATTGGCCATTCAGTTTGTTTTCGTGAAAAATATGAAGACATAAAGAGAGTCATTGATCTGTTGAAATATCACAAGAACAATTGGATCATCTGTGTTGACCTTAAAATGGTCTGCTTCCTTCTTGGTCAGCAACACGGTTACACCAAGTATCCTTCTTTTCTGTGTATGTGGAACAGCAGAGCTTGTGAGAAGCATTGGGTGGAGTCGAATTGGCCTCCAAGATCTGACCTCAAACCTGGTGATCCAAACATTCTACATGAGCCACCTGTTGACAGAAAGAACATTATATTCCCACTCTGCACATAAAACTGTGTCTCATGAAGCAATTTGTTAAAGCTTTGCCAACTGAAGGAGACTGTTTCAAGTATCTCATTTTGACATTTCCTAGCTTGTCGTTTGAAAAGATAAAATCCCTTAATATGTATGTTTGGTAGCAGAACTTTACTACTTGTACACAATTTGACTTACAGTAACAATATATAGCCTTTATATGAATAAAATAAGTCTAAATAAACAGTATATTCAGGTATTTTTTTCTTTATTTTCCTTTGTATATACAATTTGTATTATTTTTGGGACAAAGGGAGGGTATCCTTTATCTTAAAAATTCGATGTGATAGAGAAAAACTGGGTCATTTTTGGATTCAGATGCCAAAAGTTAGTCAAAAACAAGTGTCAGATCTAATTCAACAAAAACTATGTTCCCCAATGAACCTGTGCTTTTTCTCTAGTGACTTCTAAAATTATAACTTTTTTAAATGTTCTGCATCCCATTCTACCTTCCATATTTCTCAGATTCTCCTTTGTTTTTCACATCTCTTTGTCTTTGCATCCTGGGAGATTTCTTCTCTTCTATTTCCCAATTCATTAATTCTCTCTTTGGCTTTTTCAATAACTATTTAGCTCATTCATTATACTTTTGAATTTTGTGACTATATTTTATTTCCAAGATTTTCAATAGATTCCTTTTCATATCTGACTCTTCTACTTTGATAAAATCCTAACCTTGTTTTATAGATGATAATTTTGCCTTGTGGGAATCAGTTTTGTTTTTTGTGGGTTTTTTGGGGGGAGGTGGATGACAGTTTTAAAATTGAAGATTCTTCCAGATTATTCTGTTAGCTCTCTTTCCATGGTTTTGAATGTTCTTATTTATGGATTCTAGAGACTTTTTTTCCTGAGACTGAGTGTCCTTATGTTCTTTTTGTTTGAAAAATAATTTTCAGGATTTCTCCTAAATTTGCCAACATGTAGGACAGCATAGGTGCCTCACCCTTGCCTCACCACTTGTTTCACACCAAAACCGGTTTCAGCTTCCGGCTTGTACAGAAGTAGGTTTCAGAAGGATAGGTGAATTTATTTCCCTGTCTTTAAACACAGGACACACAGGTATGTGAATGCACAGAAAATAGCCCTTGTCATTCACGTTGAAGAAAAATAACTTGATCTCCATCCTCATCATGACTGGAGCATGAAGGCTCTGGTGTCCTTATCTTGCTTCCAGTCTCAGCTCCCTGAGAATGATGTGCCTGCAGTCCCTGCACACCTGTCATTTCCTCTCTACATCTGTTCATTGTGGTTATTTCAGTTTTTTTATATGATTATATATAATATTTAATATTTCATCTCTCATTCCTATGTATTTAGAATGGAAGGTAGAGATTTCTGCATGTACTCATTCTGTCATGCTGACCCAAAAATTTTGCTTCTATTATTTAAATAAATTATTCCTGAAGTAAACAATAAAAAGTAAACTTTTATGAACTTAAAAATCAAAAAAATTTTACCCAGTTTTCTGACTCTGAGGTAGAAGTGTAGATAAATTCATTTGTTTTTAATTTCCTCATTATGCTTCATATTATATGCACATTGAAATAACTATTATCATAATGACATCTGATATTTTCAAATTATTATATGTGACTTCTTCAAAGAACTTGAGACTCACAAAATTCCAGAAGGAATAAATACAGTTTGAATTATTATCTCCACTTTTAAAATGAATAAAATTAAATCATCCACACAACTAGTTAAATGGTCAACCCAGGATGCAATGTTACCTTTTATGTATGAAAACAATACTTACAGTTATTCAAAGATATATATGTGTGTGTGTGTGTGTGTGTGTGTGTGTGTGTGTGTGTGTGTGTGTGTCTGTGTGTTTGTATACAGTAGTCCCTCTCTATATCACGGTTCATTTATCGTGGCCTCACTGTATCGCGGGATTTTTAAAAATATTATATTTAATTATTTATCGCGGATTTTTTGCTATATCGCGGGATTTTGCAGTACTGTACAGTAAATACTAAAATAAATGTAAGGTTCCTACTTCGCGGATTTTCACCTATTGCGGGGGGGTCTAGAATGTAATACCCGCAATAAGTGAGGGATCGCTATATTCTAAAACAAGTATTCATTTCATTAGATAAATGATACAGGTGGGTTGGGTGGGGGAGAGAAATTAGGGGAAAAGGGGACAACTGTAATTGAAAAACCAAAATAAAAAAAAAAAAAGATAAATGATACACAAACTTTTAGAAAATATTGACAAGTACTGACAAATATTGACAAATACTGATGAAAGGTTTAATAGCTTTAAATGAATTCATATTACATTAAATCCTATAGCACCAACAAATGTTGAAAATAGTAATAAATGCTATGTATTCAGTTCATAGGTTATGCTTGGTATAAATAAGTAATCACAAATCTTGATGGTAACTCCACAGAATCCAAGTATTGATCCAATCTACATTTTTCATGGAACATCCTTAGTCCCCTAAAGTTTCATCTACAATATTACATAATGAAACTTTACCTGAATTTCTCAAAGAATTAGAGAGTTTTGATATAATCTGATTATGATGGAATTCAAAATGAATCATTCAATGGGAATACAACTATATAGCTATATAGATAAGAATACAGATATGTATAAGAATACAGAAATAGATAAGAAGGTCAGTAGGATTAATATATATATATTAATATAAATCTTCTTATAATTCCTAGAAAGTAATAAAATTTAGACAAAAAGAAGAAAAATATTAGACAAAAAATAAAATAAGAAAAAAATATTAAAGTTATCACCCTTTTTCTAAGGCTGATAAGTCTTCAACTCTACTAATTTTTAAACGGTGTTAGGGAAATTTTTCTTCCCAATGCAACCTGTCCTTGAAGTCATTACAGGAAGGAAGATCTTGCACATAAGGACCAATACTTTATTTTGTAAATATATCACTTGGTTATCAGAGATTGAAATATGGTCTGGCTGTCATATTTTGAATATATATAGAATACATCTTCACAGGCAATTCAGTTGCAGCAAAATGTAATTACTAACTAGAACTATCTCCATACAAATGTTTTACTCAAATAGCTCTTTTCTCTCTTCAAGAATAAAACAATAACTAGTATTATTTTATTTAATAAAATTAATTTTTCTGATTATGAAATTAATACATGCAAATTGTTGAAAAGAAATATTAGGAGGGAAAAATTAAGTAGAAAATAGCAACATTAACCACTATTAACATCTTGTCACTTATCATCTAGTCCTGTATACCTTTATATTTTCCATTATCTGGGAGCATGGCATGTACTCAGAGCAAATGAACAGAGGCATGCTTCAGGGAAAGACCTGAATTAGCAATGGTCAACCTTGTAGAGTCCCTGGAGAGGGGACATGAGTAGACGAGGAAAGATTTCTTAACTTCTTGATTTAATCACTTCTAAACAATTTTTATATCTTACTAAGAAAAAAAATTCAGTTAAAAAACTATATAATGGGGAACAAATAAGGGAAAAGTCTATTCTCTTTATACTTAATTTTGTTAATAACACTCTTATGGTCCTAAATTTTCAGAGTTGTAGAAGCTGTGAGTTGAAAGATTATTTGTCCAATCTCTATATTACAGATAAAGGAATTAGGCCCAAGAGAAGTTAAAAGACTTGACAGCAAAATCACATCTCTAATCCCTTTGACCTATATGCTACAGGTTAATATTAACTTATTTTGAATAGTTAAATGGCATGTATATTTTACTGATCCACTTTGACATTAGTCTGGATTTGGCATAAGCAATATTCTGAATCATTAAGAGCTTTTCCCAAGAGAAAATTTGAAAGTAATTTTCCTTTGTTGTTCTCCTTCATAGCATTCTGTTCTTTCCCTTGATAGCATTTACCACAAATTTTAATTACATATTTCCTTGTGCTTATTTATTGTTTTCACCCTCCCTAAACTCTAACTCCACAAAGCTAACACATGTATGTGTTCTGTTCTCCATTACATACCTACTGCCTAGCACAGTCCCTGATACATGAGTGCCCAATAACATGCAGTCAGAAAGTCATGAAGTCATTTACTATGGTTTCTCTTTGTTGACTGTCCTGTCATGGGCACCCAAATTATCTCAACTTATTGAGCACTTACTATGTTTTAGAATGCAGACAATGTAAGAAGCATATCATATATGTAAATATACTTGAATCTCATAAATTATCTATTTTATTACCTCTGCTGTACAGATGAAAAAGACTGACCTGCAAGAAGTTAGTTAAATGTCAAAAGGTCAAAAACCAGCAAGTGGCAGACACAGGGTTTAATCTCAAGTTTAATAACAGACTCTAAATTCTGAATCCTTACGTTATCTGCCTTCTAATTTCCTGGCTTCAATCGATGTTCAAGATTCAATAATAGGAATAGTTTCACTTTATCCTCAATTTAAAAGTTTTCTGGGCTTCTGGGCTAAGATAGCAGATTGAACATATGCATCTAATTTTGCTCACTCTCCAAACCCTACTAAAATAACAGGAGAGAATTTTTTTTTTTTTTTTAAGAAATAAAGTCATAAGGATGAGTTGAAGAGGAGAAAGAAGCAACTATTTTTGGAAGCTGTAAAGCAAAAGGACAATTGTAACTGATTTAGCAAAGCTAAGAAAACTGAATCCTAAACTGGTAACAGGGAACACCAAGAGCCAAAGTGATTTATACTGTACAGATTATTGGCAGTGGGGATGAAGAGTGGAATAGCTAAACTAAGAAGAATTAGTTGAGAGCTTTTCAAGAAATGGTTAGTTTCAAAGATCCCACCATGCCCCCAATGTGGCACAGCCAACAACTGACCTTCCCCCGACCTTAGTAGCATACTGGAGTTTTATTCCCTGAAGAGAGTCTCTGGACTGGGAAACCCAGGCACAGTTAAAGGCAGAAGTATCCTACTGAAAGGGGAATGTAAATGAATGTACATCTGAATGGGAATCCATCTCCTATCTGATCCCTCTTCCCCTTCTCAGGTTCCGGATGAGTGGAAGCTAAGCTTCACCTGAAGCTCCAGGCCAAAGATTGGAAGAACCTTCTTGAGGACTCTGAACAGCCCAAGGGAAAAGGATACTGACATTGGAATTCCCTCAGAGAAAAGACTGCACTAGCTCATCTTACAGAGAAGTGTACAATCAGCAAGCCTCACTCATGTTTTCAGAGTCTTAGCAGTTTTTAGTCCTATGTACTTAAATATTAACAGAAAACTTGGAAGTTAAGAGTCCAAAATAAACAGGAGAAAAGCACTTGAAGGAAACAAATTACACAGGGAAAAAGAAACATGCAAAGAAGATGAAATTAGATGGTTTCTAACTTACTGGCAACATCAGAAACTAGAAGGAAATGGAGAAAATACTTCAAAAATCTGAAGAAATGCTATACTCAACAGAGAATTCTATCCCTGGTCAGCTATCAATCAAGTGAAAGGGTAAAATAAAGATATTTTCAGACATGGTTGATTTCAAACAATTCAATTCCTATAATTCAGCCCCAGATGATATGCTCAACTAAAATGAGGGGTTATCCATGAAAGAAGACATGGGCCCCAGGAAACAGGAGAGTCCAAGGAAACAGCAAGATCATCATGAATGGATTATCATCTCAAAGTACTATACATGTACCCGGAATAAAGGGCAATCAGTCCACACTGGAGTAGGTCAGACAGCCAAGAAAAATGCCTTCAGAAAATGCAAACCACTAGGAGGAGCTTTCAAGAATCAGCAAAGCTGGGGGTTAAATAAGTGATAAGTATTAGAAAAGCAAGCAAACAAACAAAAAGACAATTTTTACTCCTTGGAAAAAAATAAATTGGGGGAAGAATAAAAAAGTAGTCACAGTTTATTAAATGGCTCAACTAGACATAGCATTTTCATAACTCTAATGTACATAATAAATATTGGGCTAATAAAATAAAATGAAATTCAACTGGGACACAAAGGCAAGGCTAGTAAGAAAACTTAAGTTATTTCTACCATAGTAAGAAGTCAATATAATGCTTAAAACTGAAAATTCAAGGAGTAATACAAGTACATTATTTAAAAACATGTAAGTAAATATGAAATGAATCAGCAAAAAGGCTTCCAGGTGGAGGAGAATTGGAGTGAGTTCAGGACTGATGTCTTGTAAAACTATTAACCATTTTACACTATTACATATATAAATTTAAAAATTAAAGTCAACAAAAATAATTTTAATGTAGGTAAATGTTTTTAATGGTAAAATATGGTCTCTCTCTCTCTCTCTCTCTCTCCCTCTCGCCATCTTCCTCTCCCTCTTCCTCTCATTATAAACATGGCAGCCCCTCCAGCCAATCACCTGGAGAAGAGGGCCTGTTTTATTTTTTTAAGTATATTTTATTGATTATATTGTTACAGTAGTTCCAATTTTTTTTCCCTTTGCTCCCCTCTGCCCAGTACCCCTTTCCCTCTAGCAATCCCATCCCCCTTAGTTTATGTCCATGGATCGTGCATGTAAGTTCTTTGACTTCACCCTTTCCTATATTATTCTTAACACCCCCCTGTCTATTATGTACCAACCAATTATGCTTCTTAATCTTTGCACCATTTCCCCATTTCTCCCCCTCCCCCCTCCCAACTGATAACCCTCCAGTTTTCATAGTTTTGAACTTCTTTTTCTTAAGTAAGTCCCTTTGACATTTCATATAATAATGGCTAGGTGATGATGAACTCCTTTAGCTTTACCTTGTCTGGGAAGCACTTCATCTGCCATTCCACTCTAAATGATAGCTATGCTGGATAGAGTAATCTTGAATCATTGAATACTACTTGCCAGTCCCTTGCCTGCAAAGTGTCTTTTGAGAAATCAGCTGATAGTCTTATAGGCGCCCCTTTGTAGGCAACTCTCCGATTCTCTCTTGCTGTTTTTAGGATTCTTTCTTTATCATTCACCTTTGGCATTTTAATCATGATGTGTCTTGCTGTGGTCCCCTCTGGGTCCAGCTCACCCAGGACTTTCCGTGATTCCTGGATTTGTATGTCTATTTCCTTCACCAAATTTGGGGAGTTTTCCTCCATTACTTTTTCACATAAGTTTTTGATTTCTACTATTCTTCTTCTCCTTCTGGCATTCCCATGATTTGGATGTTGGCATGTGTCGCAGAGGTTCCCAAGCCCCTTCTCATTTTTTTCAATTCTTGTTTCCTCATTCTGTACTGGTTGACTGTTTTTTTCTCCCTTATGTTCCAAATCATTGATTTGAAGCCCGGTTTTCTTCCCTTCACCATTGGTTTTGTGTGAATTTTCCTTCATTTCACTTAGCATAGTCTTCACTTATTCTCATATGCATTTGCCATACTCGAACATATCTGTCAAGCCTGTGAGCATCTTCATCACCAGTTTTTGGAATTCTGCATCTGTTAGGTTGGCTATTTCCTCGTTGCTTAGTTCTCCCACTGGAACCTTGATCCATTCCCGCTTTTGGGCCATACTTCTCTGCCTCCTCATCTTGACAGCCTCCTGTGTTTATATGCCTCTATGTCTTAGGTAGAGCTATCGCTCCTGTTACGTTATAAGGCGCGGAGCCTTAGGAATTTGAGAGTACAGGACGACCTCTTTTACCACATTGTGGCAGTGTATGTGGGGGAGGGGTCTGAGAGGGAACAATGCCGCTTGCCCAGCACTTGCCCTTTTTCCAGGCACTTCTCCCACTTCCGTATGGGACTGGTGCCCCTCTAACTGTTGTCCTGGCCATCATTCTCAGAGTGGGTGGGTCAGCGGACGTTCTAGGTCCATGGGGGCCTTTAAAACAGGCAGGCTCTGCTGAGAGACCAGCAGCTTCTGCCTCTGCCCCAACCCCTGCTGGTTTGCATAGTCAGAAGCAATGAGGCTTGATTTTCCCTGCTGCTGAGAGCATGAGCTTTGAGGTTTGGTGAGAAGCTAGGAATACTCCCCAGGTGTCCCTCCTGACTTTTTAAAATGTGTAAATGTGCTTTCTGCTGGCCTGCTGCTGCTGATGCTGCTGCCACCACCACACCACGTCCTCTCTGCCCGGGCTCCACCCCTCCTACCTGTCTGGATGAGTATTTCTTCTTTATATCTTTGTTTCTTGGACTTCTATGCAGTTTGATTTTCTGGAACTTCTGGTTGTTTCTAGTTTTGAGGTAGTTGTATTTCTTCTTAGTTGTGGAGGGAGACACAATGTGTCTGTCTACACCTCCGTCTTGGCTGGAAGTCCCACTGGTTGATCGAGAGGGCTTGTTTTAAATACAAAGTTGACTTACTGTGGTATTTCAGAACTCAATTAGATAATAAAGAAGATTTCCTTTCTAGAACTCTGTATAAATGGGTCCAAAACTTGCTGAAAATGAAAATTCTAGTTTTGTCATGAAACAATCCCTTTAATGATTTCTTTTTTTACCCCTATGTAATCCCGTATTTATTTCTGCTAATCGTATCCATAAAAGCTTTATGTAATGGTATATATTGATTTATTCTATTTACATTTTTTATCTTGTTATTTCCCTTGAGAGATCCCTGTGTTAATATTTGACCCATGAAAAAGGTGTTCAGCCAAAGAAAGTCCTCAGTGTTCAGTCAGTGGCCTGAAACAGATGGCGAGTTGCAGTCAGTGCCTTAGGGAACTCAGATTACATTTCCAAGGCGTTCTCATATAACAGCCGTGTGCCTTTGATCAAAATACTGAGACACACAAGTCCTCACGTCCTCCTCTGCACAAAAACAGCCAGGACCCTGTTCTCTTTAATCAAGGAAAGACATGCCAACTGCTCCATAGGTTCTCATATGCAGTATGTATCCATGTTCTCCAAAGATCTGCAGCAACACAGGATTACATGGGTCAGAGAGGAGGACTTCAGCACCTACAACAGTGCTTGGCGCACAGTGGGGGTCCAAAAAATATTTGTTGAGTAAATTATCAAATAAATACACTGCTTACTCCATCCGGCATGCCTTTAGTTTTCTCAGATTAGCAAATTTCTGTTTATTCTTCATGATCCAGTTCACCTATCTCTTATATTCTTTCTTTGACACATTCACCCTTTCCTCTCTGTATAGCTACATTTGAACAGATTTCTGTTGTTATTTGGTTACATGTCTGTCCTCCCTATAAGACTTTTAATTTCTTGAGACCTAAGGCTTTGCCTTGTTTATCTCTGCATCCTTGCTTCCTCACATAGTGCCTGTGTATTTATTTATTTATTCATCAGGATTTGAGTACCTGCTATGTTCCAGGCACTAGAATGTGCCTGGGGATACAGCAGTTAACAGGATATGAGCCTTCCATGTTCCACATTTACATTCTAATAAGGATTGCAGACAATTAAAGTAAGTGTGGTAAGTGAGTGCACTATGGAAGCATGAGGGAAGGGCATCACATTCAACATTTGAGAAATCAGGAAAAGCCTCCACAAGCAGGCTTCCCAGAAAAACAAACACTATCTGAGGAATATATTGAAGTTAGCCAGGAAGGGTGAGAATGAGTGCTCCAGGAAGAATCACTGATTTGGGGAATGGAAGAAAGGAAAAAGGAATGGAGAAAAAGAAGAAAGCAAAGAATAGTGGAAGGGAGAAAAGGATGAAAGGGAGGAAGGAAGGGATGGCAGAAGTGATGAAGGGAGGAAGGACGGGATACTGTAATATCTTACTTGCCTGGTAGTACTTCTTGTTCAGAAGGCAACTTCACTGAAAGTCCTAAAATTGACAGCTACCCCATTTCATTTGGAGAATTTGTTTTTACCCCAGTCACAAAAGCACAGGCTATTACAGAGCTGTAAAGGTCTGTCAGTACCTAGGTCTATCCCTCTTATTCTACAAATACTAAAACTAAGCTCCACATAAGTTAGTAATAACATATTTTGCTTTTATCACTCATCTTACAAAGCATTTTCACCCCTATCCAGTTTAAGCCAAATAGTCCTGCAAAGCAGCATATTTTTTTTTTTTTTTTTTTTTTTTTTTTTACATATCAGGAAACTGAGACTCAAATGGAATTAGTGGTAGAGCTGGAAGCCAGGTATTCTGGTGTCATATTCAATGCTTGGTCTGCCATGCCTCAGCTCCTCTACCAAAGTCACACCATTAGGAACAGAGCCAGCAGTAGACTCAACTCCTTCCAGAAGGCAAGAGCGTCCTGACACATGATACGGACTGAACACTGCTAATTATCACACTGTGTCCTGATTACAAGAACACTCGTACTGAATGACTTGCCCAATAGCCTCAGGGACAATGAAATAATTGGGGTATACTTGATCTTGCCTTGTTACAAATTAAAAGATTGCTAATTTTGATTATATAAGTGTCTATAGAAGCAAGAGTTTATAAACAAGATTAAAACATAAGCCATAGGTTGGGGAAAAATATTAACTGCATATAAAAGCAAAGAAATAACATCTATAATTCAAGGAATTCCTGCAAGTCCATAAGAAAGACTTATAACGCAATAGAAAAATAGGCAAAGGATATAAATAGGCAATTTACAAAAAAATGAGAAGCCTTAATGGCCAAAACACATATGAAAAAATGCTCACTGTAAATCAAGAGATGCATATGAAAACAATAAGATAAACTTTCACTCCAATCTGAATTATAAAAATTTTAACTTCTAACAATAGTAAGTTTTGGTGAAGATGGGACAACAAAGAGCTCCACTTTGGGAGGGAATCAGACAGTATACAGCCAAGCTACAAATACTCTATGACCCAGCAATTAGTTCCACTTATAGGTGAATAGATAGATGATAGATAGATAGATAGATAGATAGACAAACAGCTAGACAATCACACATGCACAGGACGTTCACTGAAGCAATGTTTGTTACCAAAAATTTTTTAAAGCAAATTTCAGAATGCTATATACTGTGTTATCATTTTTATAAATGAAAATAATTACATAATATTTAATACATATGTATAAGCAAAAGTATAAATGCATGAATTGAATAGACATCAAATCTATAATGATGGTTTCCTCTAGGAAAGGAGAAAAATAAGATTAAGAGAAGGGAACATAAGAACTTTAACTTTCTTGGATGTTTTCTCTTTAAAAAATTTTTTAAATGTGAATCTAAAACATAAAATATATTGTAATTTTTTTGTTTATTTATATTTCAAAACAAACTAATAAGCTTTACATTTCACATATAAGTTTCAAATACTTTCTCTTCCACCTCCGCCTTAACACTCTCAGTTTCCCCAACCATCAAAGGAAGAGGTGGTAGATTAGATCACTTCTAAGATTCTCTTCAGCTCTGACATGCTATCCTCCTGTGAAATCTTAAAGACTGAAGAGATTGTAGATGAGTGACCTTTTGTTTGAATAAGGACTGGAAAGGGGCTAGGAATATACTGTCAGCTGTTACAAGGGAAGGAAGTCCTGGAACATTTTTTTAAACTATGAAAGCTTCTTCTTTTCATGGTAGCCTCACCCCAGAGGCATTCCTCAGTTAGTGCCTTATCTATTTATATTCTGAGAACCTTATCTAAATTAAGCTTTCACACAAGGTTTACGTGGTGATGAGTTCTGGACATTCCAATACCATTTCTCTCCCCTCACCCCAAGCCATAAACCTTGACATGAAACTTCATTATCACTAATTCTTGTATAAAACATTAGGCTTAGAAGTTTGGTGAGCACATATCCATTGAACCCGAAAGTAGAACTTTTTATCTGAAATAGTTCTAACAATGGGATAGAATATTTGCAATCTGAAAGGTCCCAGCAAATCTTCCATCTTGTGAGAAATTGAAAAAACTAGTTACCAGGTTACATAGAAAGACTATAAGAAACAAGGATTTCATAAATATTCAAGTTTTCCTTCAAGTGCACACAAAACCTTCCAGAGAAATCTATTAGGGATAAGTTTCATTTAACCAAGAGAGCACTAAGAAAACCAGCAAAATGACTGATCAGCATTTAATATATTTCACTGTAGAATAAGAATAAAACAAGGATTGAAAAATAGATAGAATAGTATGTAAACAAAATAGAAACAATGAAACTTAAATAATGAAATGAGAAAAGATAAAGAAGAAAACCAAAAAAAAAAAAAAGATGATTGATTCTGAAGAAAATAATACCATTCCAAACTTAAAGAATATTATTAGTTTTAAAAAGAGGAACCAGGAAAACTAGAAAAGATTTTAAGACAAAAAAATTATATGCACCCCCTTGTTTTTTGTAGCATATTTACAATAACCAAAATATGAAAGCAACCTGTGTCCATCAACAGATAAATGAAGAAAGAAAATATGATACATACATACATACACACTCACGTGCGCACACACACACACACAAAATGGAATATATTCAGCCATAAAAAAAAAAAAAAATAAGGAAATCTTTTTTGTGACAATGTAGATGGACCGTGACAGCATGCTGTTAAGTGAAATAAGTCAGAGAAAGACAAATACCATATGAACTCACTTATATGTGGAAGCTAAAACAAAAAGCAAAGTCATAGATACAGAGAACAGACTGGTGGTTTCCAGAGGTGAAGGTGGGGGGTTGGAGAAATGGGTGAAGACTGTCAAAAGATACAAATATTCAGCTGTAAAATAAAGTTGTGGGATATAATTGTACAGCATGGTGACTGTAGTTAATCATACTGTGCTATATGCTTGAAATGTTTTAGAAGAGTAGGTCATAAAAGTTCTCATCACAAAAAAGAAATTGTAACTATGTGTGGTCGTGGATATTAACTAGACACTGTGGTGGTCATTTCAAAATATATACAAACACCAAATTATTATGTTGTACACCTGAAACTAATGTAATGGTATATGTCGATTATATCTTTATTTAAACAAAACAAAGACGACTATTACAACTAATAATATAAAGTTTCCTAAATACCAAAAGAAATATTTTTAAATAATAAATAAACATAGTAAATACAATACATACACTAATAATAGCATTACATAAATGATGGAGTTGAGAAGGAGTGATTTCCAGGATATATTAAATTAAAAAAAAAAAAAACTAAGGAAAATGTGTGGTATGTTACCTTTCATGTTAAAAGGGGAAGACAAGAAACACAAATGTATCTATTTACTTTTGCAAAAAGAAACACAGGAAAAGTTAGCCAAACAATGAAATCTATTACATGCAAGGAGTGGGGAGACATTAGAAGATATGGATAGAAGGAGCAGCGATGCCTCTCTGAGGTACAGTATTTACTTTTGGAAGCATGTGAGTATTCTACATATTCAAATAATAAAATTAAATCCACAATAATAGAGGAGACTAAAACTGAGTATAAACAGAAACAAATAAACACAATTGTATTTCAAATGAGAAAGAGAAAAATCCTGAAGTGGTATGGATACAACAATTTTAAATCTATTTTATATTCACTGTAGGACTGAGTAAATATCATCATATTTGAAAAAGCTAGAGTTCTCACAGCGGAAGAAGAAAGGTACAACTATGGAATGGGCAAAAGAAAAGAAGACCCTTGTGATGGATCTACACACCATTAATCAAGGTAAATTCCAGATGTATTGAACAACTGTGTGTGAAAGGTAAATCTATAAAGCAAATATGAAAAAATGTAAGAAAGTACCTGATAAACTTAGTGAAGGATTTTTTAAATAAGACTAAAAAGCAAAAACCGTATGGAGAAAAGTTTGTGAGATTTGACTACATCAGAATTAAGGATTTCATTCAATTAAGCACAAAGTGGTGTGATGCCAGATTAGAAAATGTTTGTAACATATATGTTAGTCTCATGCTTATGTGCAGTTTCACTTTCTGAGGTTTCAGTTATTTACAGTGTACAAGGACAAAAATATTAAATGAAAAATTGCAGAAATAAACAATTCATAAGGTGTTTTTTTTTTATACTTTCCCATAAAATTTTAGATCACACTAAAATACCAGAGATGTATTTCACAGACCTAGAACAAATACTTCAAAAATTTATATGGAACTAAAAAGGACCCCAAATAGCCAGAGCAATCTTGAGACAGAAGAACGCAATAGAAGGAATCACAATACCTGACATAAAACTATACTACAAGGCCACTGTAATCAAAACAGCCTGGTACTGGTATAAGAACAGACATATAGATCAATGGAACAGAATAGAGAGCCCAGAAATATATATTTTTTATTATTGGTGTGTTGAAGAAAGAAAAGATTGTGAGTTGAGGGGCATATATTTGCCAGTCATTTGGTTTTTCTGTTGTAGTTTCCCTGGAGTTCTTTGTAGTTCCCCTAGAGGTTGTTGTAGTTTTCTTTGAGCTTGTCGAGTTCATTGAGCTTCCTCATTACTATTGTTTTGAATTCCATGCCTGATAGTTTGCTTGTTTCTATTTCATCTATCCCTCCTTCTGGGAATTCCTCCTTTCCTTTTGGTGGGATGTTGTTTCTGTTTGGTGGGGTTCTATTCCAACTCCCCGTTTTGGGCACTGGTCTTGTTTCTGCTTCTTAGATTGATCTGCTTTTATTTTCTGCCTTTATGGTGTGACCTTCTTGTATACAGTTGTTGATCTGCTGCCTCCAGCTGACGCCACTTGGAGGGGACCAGTCTGCCTAAATTATTTCTCCCGTAGCACTGAGGATGATTCTGTACTGGGACCTAGTCTGCTGCTCTCCCAGCTCTTTCTTGAGAGCCATCATCCAAAACGTATTACAAAGTGTTTCTAGTTCACTTCACTGTCTTTTGGCCTCAGCCAGAGGCCAATGCATTCCCTTGTACAGGCCAGGGGTGGGTTGACCCATTGCGCACCGGGGCAGACAGGTCCAAGGCCAACCGGTTGCTTGCCTGTTCCAGTGGAGGGGGAGGCCTCTAGGCACTGGTAGGTGACTTGTTCTCATGCCTGTTGGGGCGGGCCCAGGTGGCACTTGTGCACAGAGGCCAATGAGTTCAATTCATAAGTTTTAAAATATGTGTGGTTCTGAGTAGCATGATAAAATCTTGTGAGTCCTGCTCCATCGTGTGGGGATGTAATTTGTCCCTTTGTCCAGTGTATCCATGCTGTGTCTTTTAGTCACTTACTAAATATCTTGGTTATCAGATCCACTGTCAGTATCCCAGGTAGCCCTTATTTTACTGTAGCCCCAAAGCTCAAGAGTAGTGATGCTGGCAATTCGGATATGCCAAAGAGAATCCATAAAGTTCTTATCACCTATTGTCAGACGGTCAATAAGAGCCTAACTCTGTGTCATAATGCCTATATCATTTACCTCACTTCATGTATTCACATAGGCATTGTATCATCTCACATCATAACAAGAAGGGTTAGTACAGTATAGTAAGATATTTTGAGAGAGAGAGACTACATTCACATAATTTTTCTCACAGTATATTGTTATAATGTTTTATATACTTTTTTATTAGTTATTGCTATCAAAGGCACACCCAGGAGATATTGTGAGTTCGATCTAGACCACTGCAATAAAGTGAATATAGGCAATCTCAGAGCTATTGCAGTTTTTTATTCCAGATCGCCATAATAAAGGGAGTATAGCAATAAAGTGAATCATAATCTTTTTGTGTTGAAAAGCCTTTCCTTCAATTTGCAAAAATTGCAACACCTGTGAAGCACAATGAAGCATAGCACAATAAAACAAAGTATGTCTATAATCTCCTGCTGTGCCTAATTTATAAATTAAACTTTATCATAAGTAGGTATGTAAAGAAAAAAGCATAATATATATAGAATTTGGTACTATTCGCTGTTTCAGACATCCACTTATGGTCCTGAAAAATGTCCCCCTCAGATAAGAAGGAGCTACTGTAAAACCAATAAGAAGTTAATTTAAAGGTACACCTGAAAACAAAAACAAGAAAAAGGACACAAAATTTTTAAAAGATAAATATTTTGAATAAATAAATAATATGAGTAAATAATAAAATTTACAAAACAGAAAAACCAAGTGACTGGCAAATATATGCCCCTCAACTCACAATGTTTTCTTTCTTCAATACATCAGATTTTCTTGTTTTGAGCCTCTTCACCAGCCAAAATTTCCTATGACTGCCTCCTTGCTATTCAGATTTCAGTTTAAATGTTCTCTCTTCAAAGACATCTTTCTATCCCACTCCACCTAACACAGCCATTCCACTACCTGCCCCATCATTCTTTATTACATCACCATGTTTTATTTTTATTTTATACTTATTATTCAGTGACATATATTTCTTTATCTGTATGTAATTCCTCTCTTTAACCAGATAGTAAGACCCACGGAGTAGGAAATTTGTGTTTTCTTGAGCCTTGATGTCCAGTGTGCTTAGCACACAGGTGTTGTTCAATAAATATTTGTTGAGGTAATGAATATATTACTGTATGAAAAAGGCAATACAATTCTGTTGCTGGCTTAATGAGTATTTCAGACAAGGGTGACTAATTAATGGAATCTTGCTAAGCAGTGTCAAGCATCAGATGAAGAACTGGACAGGATGGCCATTTAATACACTCCTTCTAAAAATAACATTTATGAGTCAAAAGAACACAGTTCCCGTGGATACCTTTGTTTTGACCACAGTGCCTGGAGCTCATATTTTAGTCAAATGGATTAAGCAAGTTGAAACTCAACCCTCTATAGGACCATGCACATTTTAAATACTATCAACTTAGAGGGGCTCTGATGTGAATTCCAGCAACAGGAGGTGGTGTTTGTGTGGAATAGTCCACAAGACAATAATATTCTAACCATGAATCTTTGTGACTTAAGGACACTCACAGTTGCTTTCCGCTTTAAATCCTGTAGAGTGACAGTCACCACGTGATAGTGGGAAACCCCTACATTTATCTTACCAGGTCTCATGCGAGACTTGTTTCTTATGATCAGATCTCAGGGGAAGCAAGATATTATGGCACTACATCTGCCATTTCAGTTAAGGCGCAGAGAACTTGATTTAATAAATTGTTGAATTTATTTCAACAGAGTACTCACATGCTTAGGAAATCTGTCCTACAGCTTCTCGGCATGCCATGCGAACCCTGATGATCCATTTATGTAACCTTCACTTGCCCAGGGTAACATGAGCCTTGTCCCTGTGGATTTGCAGGGATGTCTGTTTATGAGGATTGGTTTTGTTTTGTTTTGTTTTACCTTATATGAAGAATTAAATTAAGCACAATCCTAATTCTTAACACATTATCATCATTAATCCATGTAAAACACTTCTTTTGGTTCATCTCTTTACTCTTTCCCTTCATTCCTGACCATCAAAGTCACTATAATATATTTTATATAATGTTCTGAGCTGGGCATATATCGCTTTGAAATTTGTGGTGTTCTATTTTTTGCTTTTTACTGAATTTATTGGGGTGACACCAGTTAACAAAATTATATGGGTTTTACATGCACAATTCCACAACACATCATCTGTACACTGTATTGTGTGTTCACCACCCCAAGTCAAGTCTCCTTCTATCATCATTTATCACTCCTATACCCATCTTCACCTAACCCTCCTTCCCCCTGGCAATCCACCACACTGTTGTCCATATCCATGAGTTTTTTTCTTTTCTTTTTCCTTTCTTCCTCAATTGCTCCACCCCACCCCATGCAGCCCCCCAACCCCCAGCCCTGTGTTTATGTATTTTAATATAATTTCCATCTGTTTTTTACTTCTACCACTTCGACACCATTTTTAGGATACATTTATTCTGGCATGAATATCTCGCTAAAAGATTCTATTTTAGTCTGTATCCACTATATTTTCATTATCCATCCTCTTGTGCAAATGTTATTGCTATTGTCAACAGAATCTTATTATTTATATCATTTTCAAGTTTATTATAACTGGCCTAGAGAAGCAGTGTTGATTTATTTATGTTAACCTTGTATCCAGTAATTTTATCAAATATTTGTATTAGTTCCCATATGCTTGCACGTTGAATAGATTGTTTTTATCTTTCTTTTCAGTCCTGGTATCTGTTATGTTTTTTATTTTATTTTATTTTATTTATTTATTTTATTTTAAAACTGTCCAGGACTCCCTTTACTACATTAAAAAGTACTAGTCCCCAGTCGCTCTGCTCGTCGACCGTAGCTGTGTATTCGGCTGTTTTACTTAATTTGTAGGACCCAAATTCAAAGCCATGTCCTCTGAAGAAGGGAAGCTCTTTGTTGGAGGGCTCAACTTCAACACCGATGAGCAAGCTCTGGAAGATCACTTCAGTAGTTTCGGGCCAATTTCTGAAGTGGTCGTCGTCAAGGACCGGGAGACTCAGCGATCCCGGGGTTTTGGATTCATTACCTTCACCAATCCAGAGCATGCCTCAGATGCAATGAGAGCCATGGATGGAGAGTCTCTGGATGGTCGTCAGATCCGTGTGGACCATGCAGGCAAGTCAGCCCGTGGAACCAGAGGGGGTGCCTTTGGAGCCCGTGGGCGTGGTCGCAGCTACTCTAGAGGTGGTGGAGACCAGGGTTATGGGAGTGGCAGGTATGACAGTCGACCTGGAGGATATGGATATGGATATGGATATGGAAGGTCCAGAGACTATGGTGGCAGAAGCCAGGGTGGTTATGACCGCTATTCAGGGGGAAATTACAGAGACAATTACGACAACTGAGATGAGGCATGCACACCTAATGTAGGTACACAAGGAATAAAACTTCTGATCCAGGATCGTCCTTCCAAATGGCTGTATTTGTAAAGAGTTTTGGAGCTGCACTGAAACATCTGTTTTAGTACATAAATGTATTTTTGAATTGAGCTCCCAAGGTAGCTTGTTAAAGACCTTTTAGAAAGTTCCGTGTGTTGTTGTTGTTTTTTTTTCCCTCCCATTCAAAGACAAAATCTGGGACATTATTTAGTTTAGGCTCAGGATTCTTGGCCACACACACACACACGAATGTTTGACCAGACTTTTTTTTTTTCCCACCCCCCAGAAATAATGTGCATCTAGGGACATTTTCAAAACTTATACAGTGTTTACCATGGTTAGGAAGCAATTTCCAAATGTAACTACAGGAAATCAAGAACATGATTACTTTAGAGGTGTTTTTTACTGAAGATCACTGCCCTGATTATGTAGATGTTTCTTAAAATACTTGTGAATGTCATATTTTTTTAATACTGGAAGAAAAATATTCTGTTGTGTTTTCATGTAGCATTTAGGATGTCCTTCATGGAGCTGATTAAAAAGATGAAACCTAAAAAAAAAAAAAAAAAAAAAAAGTACTAGTGAATAAGGCTATTTATTTCAGTGAAAGACCAGAAAGAATCCAAATATCCATCATTAAGGAACTATTTGAATAAACTGTAATACATCCACATGATTTTATAGAGTATTAAATAGAGTATTAAATAACGATAATAGGATAGGAGGAAGATCTCTTATTTTGCTATAGGATAATCTCTGGGATATATTGTTGGATGAAAAACCAAGGTTCAGAACAGAATGTATAGTGTGCTTCCTTTTACCTAAGAAAGAAGAGATACAAATGAAGGAGAGAGAGAGAGGAAGAAAATTTGCCTCCACAAACTGTTTTAAATGATTTGAAATGACAATTTAAGTGATACACACAACTTTAACATGTCATCAAGTGGGCAGTTTCTGTTCCAAAAAAAACCTGAAGAATGACAACATGGAGCAGAAAGCAGGAATATTTTATAAGATAAAGAATAAGGAATAAGGAAGTAAATATAGAGCCCAGAGTTGACTTGGTATTTGGGTTTGGCTGGCTGAATATATTAATTTTCTGGTCACACAGAGCATTTAGAGGGCATGAAAGTTATCTAAGTTTGTTTGGTGATATGGCACCCCAGGCAGGAATAGCTTCATCTTAGGCCTAGAAATTTAATTTAACAAAACTCTCCAGACTTCTGGTCAAGATGACAGCATAGGTAAACATGGCTTACCTTCTTGAATAACCACATCAAAATTACAACTAAAATATAGAGCAGCCGTCATTCAGAACATCAGAAATTGAATTGAATGGAAGTCTGACACTACAGAATTAAAGAAACCACATTCATCCAGACTGGTAGGAAGGGTGGAGACACAGATCGGGCTGTTCCCAATCCACATGTCATGAATAAAAATTTTGGAGGGATAACTCAGGATCAAAGAGTCCCAGCCCCACACGAGGCCCCACAGCCCAGAGATCTAGTGTCAGGAACATAAGTCCCCATAACTTATGGCTGCAAAAATGAACAGGGATTGAATCAGTGGAAGACACTGTTAGAGTCCCAAGCAGTTTATCTTAAAGAACCCACACATAGACTCACCTACTCAGACTCACTCCTTCTGAGCTCCAGCCCTAGGGTAGCAGATTGAAAAGCACCAGTAGCATACAGGGAGGAACTGAAGTGTGTGGTATCAGGTGAGAGCTGGGGGACAGCTTTCTCCCAGACAGAAAGGTGGCAGAGGCCATTGTCCCTTTGCAGAGCCCTCTCCCCCACAAAGCCATAGAATTGACAGACCGGTGCCATATCTGAGACTACATCAACCTGGCTAACATGGTTTGCCCCACCCTGGATATTCCCTGATGCTCCTTCCCACCCAACTTAAGGATCCACCCAAGCTGTTAACCATGACTTTTTAATATGAATGGCTGGTCTTGGTCGGTGCTTCACAACTTCCTAAGTTCTAACAAAGAAGCAACAAGTGGTCTCTGTAGCCCCCAGCCCCCATATATTTTACTAAGTGGCCCCAGGCCCAGCACTAGCAGCAGCCAGGCCAGATTCACAGCTTGGCTTTTCCTGGGAATCTACAAGCCCAGCACAATTAGCAACCTACTCAGATTGCTTTAAGCTCAGATTGCTTTAAGCTCATGCAGGATAACTCTGGGCAGAACACAGTTGGGGGCAGACCATGGCCTACACAACATGGAAAACCCCAGAGCCTGCAAAACCAGTGGGCAGCTACAGACCATATCAGAGCACCACCACCCTGCCCCTGCATAGCTGATCCTCCATGGAGTGCAAATTGGAGGTAAGTGGTCACAGCCAGTCCTTGCAGCTGACTGGTCTGGGTAAATCACTCCCACTGACCTGCCAACAGCAATCAAGCCTCAACTACAAGAGGAGGGTATAATCAGCCCACAGAAAGGCTGCATCTCAAGTACCCAGCATGGGTAATAGGGGAGGCAGTGACACTACTACATTAGGCCACACTACCAAGACACAGAGTCATGGCAGCTCTACCTAATATATAGAAACAAGCACAGGGAGGCTACCAAAATGAGAAGACAAAGAAACATGGTTCAAATAAAAAAACAGATTAAAACTCCAGAAAAAGAACTAAACAAAATGGAGATAAGCAATCTATCAGATGCATGCATAATTCAAAACATTATAAGGATGCTCAAAGAACTTAGTGAGAACCTCAACAGCTTAAAAAAGAAAAAAAATCCAGTCAGAAACAAAAGATACACTAATTGAAATAAAGAATAATTTACAGTGAAACAACAGTAGAGTGGATGAAGCTGAGGATCAAATCAATGATTTGGAACATAAGGAAGCAAAAAACAACCAATCAAAACAAGAAGAAGAAAAAAGAATCCAAAACAATGAGGATAGTGTAAGCAGCCTCTGGGACAACTTCATGCATACCATCATAGGGGTGACAGAAGGAGAAGAGAAAGAGCAAGAAATTGGAACTCTATTTGAAAAATGAAAGAAAACTTTCCTAATTTGGTGAAGGAAATAGACATACAAGTCCAGGAAGCACAGAGAGTCCTAAGCATGATGCATGCAAAGAGGCACACTCCAAGACACATCGTAATTAAAATGCCAAAAGTTAGCAATGAAGAGAGGATCTTAAAGCAGCAAGAGAAAAGAAGTGAGTTACCTACAGGGGAGTTCCCATAAGACTTCCAGCTGATTTCTCAAAAGAAACTTTCCAGGCCAGAAATGATTGGCAAAAAATATTTAAAGTCAGGAAAAGCAGGGACCTACAGCCAAGGCTGTTCTACCCAGTGAACCTATCATTTAGAATCAAGGAGCAGATAAAGAGCTGCCCAGACAAGAAGAAACTAAAGGAGTTCATCAACACTGAACTATCATTATATGAAATGTTAAAGGGACTTATTTAAGAAAAAGAAGATCAAAACTATGAACAATAAAATGGCAACAAATACATATCTTTCAACAACTGAATCTAAAAAAAAAAAAACAGACTAAGCAAACAATAAGAACAGTGACAGAATCATAAATATGGATGGAGAACATTTTGATGGTTGCCAAATAGGAGGGGGGGTGTGGGGAATGAGTGAAGTGGTGAGGGGATTAACAAGTACAAATAGGTAGTTACAGAATAGCCGTGGAGATATAAGTATAGTATAGGAAATGGAGTAGCCAAAAAGTTATATGCATGACCCATTGACATTTACAATGATATGGAATTTCCTGAGGGATTGTGTTTTGCTGGGTGGGTTCGGGGTCACAGGGGAAAAATTGGGACAACTGTAATATGATAATCAATAAAATATAAGAAAAAGACAAAAAAAACTCTCCAGGATTTGGTGCAAACTAGAGTAGTCAGGGCCTTAACTCTTTCTACTTGTAGGAGGAGATCTTGACCTGACATTCTCTCTTGGTTGTTATTGTCTGTATTTACTCTGCTTAGTTGATATATCTATTGAATTCAATTTTCAATTATTAAATTTTTATACTCAGGATACCTACTTGGTTCTTTTTGTTTTCCTTTTCTCCCTCCTTCACATTACTATTTCTTTGAGGGCATTTATCAAGCTTATTTTATTTTAAAGTTTTAGTCCCTGTTTTACATTTGCTAAAGAGAAAACTACAAGCCTCAATTAGTGTCACTTGTACTAAATAAGGCTCATGACACCAAAACCTAATTTAATACCTGACTTAATTGATGTTTCAACCTTTCCCTGAAAACATAATTTTTTAATTTAATTTTTAATTACAGTTTACATTCAATATTATTTTGTATTAGTTTCAGGTATACATATACTTTACAAAGTGTTCCCCTGATATTTCCAGAACCCACCTGGCACCATACATAGTTGTTACAATATTACTGACTATATTCCCTATGATGTGTTTGCATCCCTATTTTGTAACTACCAATGGTACTTCTTGATCCCTTCACCTTTTTCATCCGGTTCCCCAACCTCCTCCCCTCTGGCAACCATCCATCTGTTCTCTGTATCTATGATTCTGTTTTTGTTTTGTTTGTTTATATTTTTATTTACATCTCACATATAAGTGAAACCATGTGGTACCTGTCTTTCTCTGTCTGATTTATTTTACTTAGCACAACACTTTCCAGGTCCATTCATGTTGTTGCAAATTACAAGATTTTATTCTTTTTATGGCTGAGTGATATTCCATTGTATATATGCACCACTCCTTTTTTAATCCACTCATCTATCGATAGGCACTTGTACTGCTTTCAAATCTTGGCTACTGTAAATAATTCTGCAATGAAAATGGGGTGCTTATATTCTTTCAAATTAGTGCTCAGGTCTCTTCAGGTATATATCCAGAAGTAGAATCACCTGGTCATAAGGTAGGTCCATTTTTTAAAAATCTTCACCTGAGAATACTTTCATTGATTTTAGAGAAAGAGAACAGGAGAGGGGGGGGGGGGATAACCAGCTATGTGAGAGAAAAATATCTATCAGCCACGTCCTGTACATGCCAATTGTGGATCAAGCCCAAAACCCAGGTATGTGCCCTGACTGGGAATCATACCCACATTCTGGGGTTTGTTTGTTTTTTTTTAAAGTTCTAGTTTAAAGGTTTCTTTTAATCCTCACCTGAAGATGTTTATAGATTTTAGAGAGAGAGAGAAAGAGAGAGAGAAACACTGGTGTGAGAGAGAAACTGGTAGGTAGTAGCTGGAAATCAGCAGCTGGAGAGGAAATAAAGCAGGGACCCACCATTACAACCTAACAAAGAACTTAAAACAGGAGGCTAGAAACAAAAGGGAGACTTGTCTCACCAATTAATTCAGCAGTCCTGAGCCTGGTCCAATGAGATTGCCAGGTGTTCTGAGCATCACAAACAAAACTATACTAATACAGGAGAAGGAGAGCCCTTGAAATTCTGTATGTTCATCTCCACTAGCTGGGAAAACCTTTAAAGGTCTGGAAGAGGGGGGACCTAGAAGCTGACTAAAGTATGTAACCCCTGAACCCCAATAGTAGGCACTCAGATTAGCTGAGTGTCCACTTGTAACCAGGTGTTCAAGTATGTAGAACAAACTAACAAACTTACTAACAACTTTATTTTTTCTATACATGGAGCATTCAGACTAGCTGGATATTTGCCTGTAGTTTCATGTTCCAGTGTATTTTACAAATAAACTTGCTATCGCATTTCCACTATATGTGCTCTCTCTCACCTGAATTCTTCTTTTGTGAGCAAGGTAAGAACTGAGGAGGAGAAGCCCCTAACTTAGGTCTCCCCAGTAATAAAACATTGATCAGTTGCCTCTGGTACACACAACTGGCATTTGAGCCAAAACCTGGGAATGTGCTCTGACAGGGAATCGAACCTGAGCCACCCATCCAGGGCAAGACAGTTTTATTTTTTATTTTTTGAGGATTCTCCATACTGTTTTTTCCATAGTGGCTGCACCAGTCAGCATTCCCACCATCAGTGTACTAGAGTTCCCTTTTCTCCACATCCTCCCTGTCAGGTAGCCTTGCTCTGAGAAATCACCCAGAGAACAAGCTAAGATTTTATATCAGATTTATTGAGAGAAGAGAAGGAAGGGGATTGGAGGGAAAAGGAAACTCCCAGGCCAACTCAAGGGCCTGCAGGAGCATGGGCGGGGGGAAAGAGAAAAAGGGATGAAAGGGAAGGTGGGATTCCCAGTAACCCACAAGGACTAGAAGGAATCGCCTCTCTGTGTAGCTGCAGGCGCCAACTCCACACTTTTCCAAACATACATTTTGGTTAGGGTGAGGTTTACCCATCAACACATTTGGCAGGTTATTTA
Source organism: Furipterus horrens (assembly GCF_987537825.1). NCBI lineage: Eukaryota > Metazoa > Chordata > Mammalia > Chiroptera > Furipteridae > Furipterus > Furipterus horrens. Next base: position 74,022,230 of record NW_028327172.1, read on the forward strand.
CATCTCCCTACTTTTCTCCCACCAGGCCAGTCAGTATATGGTGCTAGGTCCATCAACATTTCTTCTGAGAATGAGCAAAGTCCATTTTCATTTTCTATGGGAGAGGCTGGGACCAGGTTAATTTGCATGTGGTTCATTTGCATACATCAAAAGTTCAGGTGGGCAGTCCAGCTGCCGCCATGTTCCGACATTTCCAGTTTTTTGTTTGTAATAAAAAGAATGATGCTGAGGTCCAGTGTCAAGGATGGAGGGTTTTTTAGGAAAAAGGGTGTCACAGTCGCTCTGGCTACTTTCTGCTGACATGGGGGCATAGTTAGAATGTACATTTCCTCCCATGTCTATATCTCTGATGTTTCATGTGCTGGCAGGGGTTGGTACCAAGGAGCAGACAGGAGCATGGGGGAGTGAGCTGTCTGCACTGTAGCTGTATTGACAGTTCTTTTGATGAAGCCGACAGAGTCACAGGAGGCAAGGTCCTAGAGTGAGAGCTAAAAGTAATGTTATAAAAGGTGTAAGGAGGGGTAGAAGGATGGACTTCAAGGAGATAATTAAGTCAAACCACGAATCCAATGAGCTGCTTATTTTATCCTTTAATTGGGCAGCTCGATCCATTAGCCTCTTAATCATGTCCTATACTATTCCAGGTTGGTTAACAAAAACAACAGTCTTCCTTAAAAAAGGCACAGGTACCCACCCCCTTTATGGGCAGTAAATAGATCTAAAGCCCTTCTATTCTGAAGGACAACTCCAGCTAGGGAGTTTACCTGATATTCAAGTTTGAAAATAGCCTGTGCTATATCCTCTAGACTTTGTTCAAGCTCTAGGGATAACTCTTGATGATATTTAAGGAATATTCCCAGCGCTGTCACTCCCACTGCGACTCTAGTAGTAACACCAAGGGCTGCCAGGATGGCGATTAGTACTGGAGCTTGCTTTACTCTTACTGCTGTAGAAAGGGGAATAGGAATCTTTGAGTTGGGTGGCATCACCTGAAGATGAAGGCGGTAGGCAAGTCTGAGAGTTGTCAGAGATGTGCCTGTATTGAGTGCCCCGTAGATGTCCCAGGTACCTCCTAAAGGTACTGTCTGGGTTTCTTTTTCTCAGACCAAGATAGTCTCTGCCCAGGTCATTCCCTGAATAGGGTCAGGTACTGAGGAATTTGCTATAAAAGGACCTTGTAGGTTAAGAGTAAGATTAGACTACTGGCACTCACAGGGGAGCTTGGATTGGAGATGCTGAAGGGGAATAGCAAGGAAGAGGGGCTCCCAGAACAAGAGGTATGCTTGGAAGTCCCAGCGAGTCTTTGTACAGGAGGCGTGGTGAACCAGAGAGGGTATGTAAATTTGGATGCCAGGTTCAGATGAGAGGCTGGGTGACTCTCGTGGTGCTCCTGATGTGTTACATTGATTGTGAAGTTGCATAGGAGACCTACGGGGCTAGAAGATCCTGAATGTTGAATAAGAGAAACGCAAATGGGTACTTGCTGGCCTTGGGGGATGGAGACCTTGGTGAAGACTGGTCCCACAATAGATAAGGACCTAGAAGCATAAGTTGACAGATTTTTCAGATATTAGTTGTCTAAGTAAGTGGGGTTCACGGGTTCTGCGTGAATGCAGAAAAGAGCCTCAGTCAGCAGATGGGGCCAGGGTTCCCAGACCTGTAAAGCAAGCTGAGTTAAGCGGCTTTAGAAGCCCATTCTTATATGAAAGGGTGAAGCGGGAGAGCTTGTATGTATGAACCATGGGCATGGACTTGGGGGGTGATTGCTGGGGGAGGGGCGCTGCTGGGTGGCGGGGAGCAAAGGGGAAAAAATTGGAACTATTGTAACAATATAATCAATAAAGTATACTTAAAAAAAAAAAGAAAAGAAGCCCATTCATGCATTCTACCTTTCCTGAGGACTGAGGCTGGTAGGAAACATGTAATTTCCAGGAAATGCCCAAAGTTGTGCTGCCCTGTGATGTAATTTTAGAAACAAAGGCTGGGCCATTATCAGATTGTAGGGATTCAGGCAGTCCAAACCTAGGAATAATTTCTGTTAACAAAACATGAACAACCTAATTTGCTCCTTCCAATGTAGTGGAAAACGCTTCCACCCAACTGGAAAAGGTATCCACTAGTACTAGTAGATACTTGACCTTCTTAACTGAAGGCATGTGAGTGAAGTCAATTTGCCAGTCTTGTCCTGAAATTTGTCTCCTGGCCTGGTGAGTAAGGAATGGTGGAGGTCTAACTCGCCCTTGAGCTGTCTCCTTTTGGTACACTGAACATTGATGAGTGATCATGGTGAGGGTGCTAAGAAGTCGAGTGTTATGTAGGGTGGGTGCCAACAGATTAGTGAGAGCCTTAGGTCCCAGGAGTCTTTTCATGCAAAGAAAAATCAGGAAGTAAAATTCTTCTTTCTAATGCTCACTAAAATTGCATCTCTATGCCCTATACTTTCCATTGCTAACACCATCTAACAAAACTTCTTTCACAAACATTCTTCATTTCCATGCCTTAACACTTTCCCTTGCCCTGGGAAACCTCAATTTCCCCTCAAACTTTCACACCCTTTTCCATTTATCTTTACAACTTTCTGCAACATTCACAAACTTTCTAAATACCTTTTACTCTTTCAGATTTAACCATATGCTTATTTTTCCTTCTTATTTCTTTTCCACTTCTCATGTCCTTCTTTCATTTGGGGACAATAGGAGTGATCAGGATAGTAACTTCTTTGACTGCCCCAAGATCCTGGACTAGGTGAAAGGGCCCATTGGGTTCTTAACAGCTGGGATGGGAGTGTTGGCAGGAGAGGCTGCTGGTCATAGGAGTCTGGCTTTGGGCAGGTGGTGAAAGACTGGCTGTAAACCCTGGATTGCTTGTGTACTGAGAGGATAGTGAGACTGACTGGGGAATGAAGCCCCAGGCTTGAGGGTAACCCATACTGGCTGGTGGTGTCTGGCCACTGCTGGGTTCTCAGTATCCCAGACAGGGGGATTAACATTCACAGTACAATGGCGCAGCTGATAAATTGTATCCCCCCTGGGAAGCTTCTTGTGCTAAAGCCAAAAGGAAAATGGAGTCGGCCTCCACCCCTTCATCTAGATTAAGAGGCAGGGGTGCCCTTAGTTTGGCCAGGATGTCTCTTCCAAGAGGGATACTGGGCATTCAGGCATAACAAGGAAATAATGTGCGAAGGTTAAGGACCCTAATGTACATGTGAGGGATTTGGTAGCTAGGATTTTAGTACGGACCCCGTTAACTCCAATAACAGAGATAGGGGATGGATGGAAAACACCTGCATATTCAGTAAGGATGGAATAGGTCACCCCCATGTCTACAAGAAAGGAGACCAACTTATCTGCCACCACCATGATTACCTGGGTTCAGCTGTCGAGATGGTCAAAGATGGGGGCTCTGAGCCCGTGAACCGTCAGTCGCCTGTGGCAAGCCCCAACAGATTGGGGGTGCTGAAGTCCTCGTCCCTTTGAGGTTGAGCTGAACTGAACTGGAGCTGTCTACTGGCCCCCCACTTAGAAGCCAGAGGACAGTTGACCCTCCAATGTCTCTTTTCTCCACAGATAGACAGGGACCTGGCGGGGGCCGCAGTTGGGGGCATTGTTGTGCCCAGTGACTTGTCTGCTTACACTTGAAACACAGTCCTGGTGGAGGCTTTGGCAAGCTTTGGTTCCCTTGACCTTTCATGGGCTGACCCTTAATGGCGGTAGGTAACATAAGGTATTTCTGCTGGTCCCTTTTTAATTTTTGTTGTTTTTCCTCTTCCTCTCTGTTATTAAAGACTCAGAAGCCAATCTGAATTGGGTTTCTTTGGGGAGTTTTGAGTCCATCCTCCAGCTTCCATAACTTTCTTCTAATATTGGGGGCGGTGTAATAAAATGGGTATTAAAATAGACCCTGCCTTCTTCCGAGTTGGAGTTCAAGTTGGTGTACTTGCGAACGGCCTCTGTAAGGTGGCTCATGAATGACGCTGAATTCTCAGAGGCCTCTTGCATAATTTCCAGGATTTTGTCATAATTGAAAGCCTTAAGGGTAGCTCTACTCATGCCTTCAACTATGCATGTGAGATATGAGGCATCTTAGCCAAATCAGGGGACCCTGTATGATAGTTCCAGTGAGGATCGGCAGTTGGGACTGCAGTGGGTCTGGCTGGATTCCTATTGGAATCCCGGATATGTAGGGTGTCTGCAAATGTAGAGGCAGCAGACAGAATATGATCTTTTTCCTCTGGGGTGGTGGAGGAGGTTAGGATGACATAGACATATTGATATGTTAATGAATAGGTCTGAGATATATATTGGAACTCCTTACAAAAGTGGGTAGGATCTGCACTATAGGACCCTAGACAGCGCTCAATTTGGGCTAAATCTATGAGTGATAAGGGGACATGTACCTGGACAATTCCCTCAGTTTCTGCCACTTCACGAAGTAGGTACAGGCCAGAGGATGGCGGGGAGAACAAAAACATGATGGCAGCCTGAGAATGGGTGCAGGGAGGCAAAATGAGAGGGGTGGAGTCCAGGGTCAGCAATGGCTTGTCTTTGGCCAGTGAATCAGGAGGGGAGGGGGAAAGGGAGAAGAATTTACCACAGGGAGAGCTACTAACTGACAGGGAGCATGTGGGGGGAGGGGAGAGATAAGGCTGTCCAAGGTCTGAGGAGTCTGTTTCTGTAAAAGATGAGGAATGGGGCGGGGGGGTGGGGGTTGCAGTCAGGGGAGTTTGGTGATTAAAAAAAAAAATGCATGGGGGGGTCAGTTGAAGGAGAATAAGTAGGAGGGGGAAGCAGGAGAAGCAAAGGGATGATCTGCTGTGAAGAATCGAAAAGGCTTCTGGGGGACTTCCAGCCAAGTTGGAGGCCTAGACAGAAATGCTGCATCTCCCTCCACAGCTAAGAAGAAACTACCTCAAAACTAGAGAAAATCAGAAGTTCAAGATAATTGAGCTGCATGGAAGTCCAACAAATGAAGAAATAAAGACAGGTAGGAGAGGCAGAGCAAGGACAGAGAGGACGAGGTGTGGTGATGGCAGCAGCAGACCAGCAAAAAGTGCTGTCATGTGTTTTAAAAACTAGGGAGGGACACCTGGGGAGCGCTCCCAGCACCAGACCAGACCGCACAGCTCATGGTCCTAGCAATGTGGAAAATAAAGTCTCATTACTCCTGTCTATGCAAGCCAGTGGCGGTTGGGGCGGAGAAAGAAACTGCTGGTCTCTCAGAAGAGCCTGCTTGTTTAAAGGGCCCCCATGGTCCTAGAACATCCGCAAACCCACCCACTCTGGGATTGATGGCCAGTGCAAAAGTGAGAGAGGAGCCAGTCCCATATGGAAGTGAGAGAAGTGCTTGGAAAAGGGGTGAGTGCTGAACAAGGAACATAGTTCCCTCTCAGGCCCTCCCCCACATACAGTGCCACAACATGGTGAAATGGATTGCCCATACTGATGAATACTTATGGCTCCACCCCTTAGAAGGTAACAGGTGCAACAGCTCTACCTAAGATACAAAGGCAAACAAACACAGGAATCTGTCAAGATGAGGAGATAGGAGGGTATGACCCAAAAGAGGGAATGAATCAATGTTTCAGTGGGAAAACTAAGTGACGAGGAGATAGCCAACCTAACAGACATAGCGTTCAAAACACTAGTGACAAAGATGCTCACAGGCTTGACAAATATGCTTGAGTATGGCAAACGCATAAGAGAAGAAGCAAAGGCTATGCTAAATGAAATGAAGGAAAATCCGCACAAAAGCAATGGTGCGGGGAAGGAAACTAGGGTTCAGATCAATGGTTTGGTACATAAGGAAGGAAAAAAAACAGTCAACCAGTACAGAACGAGGAAACAAGAATTGAAAAAAATGAGGAGAGGCTTAGGAACCTCTGGGACAAGTTTAAATATGCCAACATCTGAATCATAGGGGTATCAGAAGGAGAAGAGGAAGAGCAAGAAATTGAAAGCTTATGTGAAAAAATAATGAAAGAAAACTTCCCAAATTTGATGAAGGAAATAGACATACAAGTCCAGAAAGTACAGAGAGTCCCAAATAAGCTAGACCCAAGGAGGACCATACCAAGACACATCATAATTAAAGTGCCAGAAGTTCAAGATAAACAGAGAATCATAAAAGCACCAAGAGAAAAGCAGAGTTACCTACAAAGGGGTTCCTATAAGACTGTCAGCTGATTTCTCAAAAGAAACTTTGCAAGCAAGAAGGGACTGCCAAGAAGTATTCAAAGTGATGAAAAGAATTTGGAGGTCAAATATTCCATGTTCTGGTCAACAGTATTTGTTGTCAAGAGGATATTGAGACCAGAGAACAGTGGAGAGAGAAATTATCTTTTTTAGCTTTACCTGGGACCCTATTTGGAGGGTCCAGAGGTTCTGACAGAGACAACCCAAAGGGGAGTCCTTCAGAGGTAGGGATTGATGTGCTCCCACGGTACTGAGAGTAATGACCCAGAGGGTGAACCCGAGACTAAATGAATCAGGAGGGTTAAGGGGTGTCCCCACTTAAGCCATTCAATCTATGAGGCACAAAGAACCTGAGCAAACTGTCCAGGGGGAGGGCGTCCCCAGCTGCTTCTGGAAGTTCAACCAAGCGCAAAGGTTCCGAGGTGCAAAGGCCTCAAACAAACTGTTTGTGGGGTGGGTGTCCCCAATCACCGCTGGAAGTTCAACAAGGCATAAGACCCAAAGAAAGACCAACCTAGGCCTAGGATTTTCAAGCAGAGCCATAGTAGGCTCAGAAATGAGACAGTCAACCTGACGAGAGGCTCACCCAATGAGATGAAACTCGACGAGTCGGTGTCCAGTGTGGATGGAGGACCGGTAAGCGCAAAAGGTCCGAAGGTGGAGGTCGTCAGATGCGCAGATCTCTCAAGCAGGGTGGGAGAAGAGGGGGCGAGAGGGTTCTGACAGACAGGATCAGGGGGTAAGCCTGGGACATGCTGCCGCAGCCCGCTGCTCGCCTGCCTGCAAGCTGCCAGTGACCACTCCTGAGGATAGGGGGTGGGGATTCAAAGGGGCAGATATCCGGAGCAAGGTATAAGAGACAGGGGTGAGAGAGTCCTGACAGACAGGATCCGGGGGTTAGCTGGGGAAGTGTTACTGCAGCCCACAGCAAGCTGCTGGTGACCACTCTCAGAGCCCCTCCCAGGTTTTGACATCAACTGTCAGGCAGCCTTCCTCTGAGAAATCACCCAGAGAACAATCTAAGATTTTACACCAGGTTTATTGAGGGAAAAGGGGGAAGGGAGTCGGAGAAAAGAGGAAACTCCTGGACCAACTCAAGGGCCTGTAGGAGCAAGAGAAGGGGAACGGGGTACGGGGGAATAGGGAAGAGGGAAGGAAGAGGGAGTGGGGACTCCCGGTCACCCACAAGGGCCTGTAGGAATCACCTGCATGTGCACCTGCAGGCACCAACTCCACACTTTGATGAACATACATTTCAGTTAGAGTTTACCCATCAACACATTCGGCAGGTTATTTACGTCTTTCTACTTTTCCCCCACCAGGCTAGTCAATATGTGGTGCTAGGTCCATCAGCATTTCTTCTGGGAATGAGCAAAGTCCATTTTCATTTCCTATGGGAGAGGCTGGGACCAGGTTAATTTGCGTATGGTTCATTTGTATATGTCAAAAGTCTGGGCTGGCAGTCCAGCTGCCGCCATGTTCTGACACTCGCGCAGGCACTTGTTTATCAATTTGATGATAGCCATTCTGACAGATGTGAGGTGATATCTTACTGTGGTTTTAATTTGCATTTCTCTGGCAATTAGTGACATTCAGCATCTTTTCATATTTCTACTGTCCATTTATATGTCTTCTTTGGAGACATGTCTATTCAGGTTCTCTGCTCATATTTTAATTAAATTTTTGTGTTTCTTTTTGGTGTTGAGTTGTATGAGTTCTTTATCAATTTTAGATATTAACCTCTTATCAGATGTATCATTGGCAAATATATTCTTCCATCCAGTAGATTGTCTTTTCATTTTGTTGATAGTTTCCTTAGCTGTGCAAAGGCTTTTTAGTTTGATGTTGTTCCAGTTGCTTATTTTTATTGTGTTTTCCTTGCCTGAAAAGATATATTAGAAAATACATTGCTAAGAGAAATGTTCCAGGTTTTACTGCCTGTGTTTTCTTGTAACATTTATGGTTTCAAGTCTTCCATTTAAGTCTTTAATTCATTTTGACTTTATTCTTGTATATGGTGTAAGAACTTGGTCTAGTTTCTTTTTCTTTTTCTTTTTCTTTTTTTTTTTTTTTTGCATGTATCTCTCCAATTTCCAGAAATATAATCTTAATCAACCAGTCTGGAATTTTTTGTTCAACATCAATGAGATGAATCTGCATAATAAAAATGCTTGCTATTCCCTTCCTCACCAAAAGAAAATATCCTGGTCTAAAAATAATCCTTTTTTTGTTTGTTTTGTTTTGTTAAAGACACCCATGCCCCACCCTTCTTCCTATACAAACCTTCTATTTTGTACAACCCCCTAGAGTGCCCTTCTAGTGCTAGACGGGATGTTGCCTGATAGACGAATCACTTGTAAAGCCAATTAGATCTTCAAATCTACTCAGCTGAATTTTGTTTTTAACACATTGTTTCTGTTTCCTCTAATAAAGGCCATTTGGGTGGTGCTCCTTCTCTCAGACTAAACTTCTCATTTTCTCAATATTTTTGCCTCTGAATTCATTTTCCCCTGGTGATATAAGCAGCGTGAGGCTCTAAGGCCTAGACTCTTGCTTGCATCACTCCCAGGGAGTTGCAGGTGGGGAACTATTCCATTTTTTTGCACCTTTACCAGGTGACTGACTTGATCTCCAAGTTATTGGAGAAGCTACATAAATCCCTCAAATTCTCCACTTAAAGAGTTTTTTCTCTGCATTGGAATTGTCCAATCCTGGATGTGTGGAGTTGTGATTGTGGGTCCAGAGTCACCAGGAAATCCAGAAAATGCAGCGAGCCAATAGCAAAGCAATTGATGTATTGGGGAAAGTCTCTAGCAAGAGGGGGAATCAGCCAGATCAGGACCAATTTCCACCTGACAGGGGCCCAGATCGTCGGCAGCCGTCCGTCTCGAGAGACGATGGTGTAGCTTCTTAAGAGTCTATCTGCACCGCCGAGAATGGCTGTGCAGTCCGACTCGGGAGTGACACGGTATCTGTCTCCTCCCATGTTGAATCGACATCTTGCGATGACGCTGGAGTGTCCTCTCCAGTGAAGCTGAAGCTACAGAGCCTGGCCAGGGTGATATGGAGGGTCTGCTGTTGCCCATGCAGCAGACCCCCCCTCTCTTCGCAGCTGAAGGGTCCAAGGGAAAGACGGAGTCAATACAGCTTGGCTTCAGGTGCGCCGCAGGAGTTGCCGGTGTTGACTACAACGTCAAACCGCCTTAGGGACTCAGGCTCCGGATTTTCTGTCGGGGTTTACTCCCTTAGCCTTTCCCCTGAAGAGGTATGCCGCAAGGCAGCGGAGGTTTTTTGGAGTCAGAGTTTTCCTTCTCTGATGTGCCCTGACTGGAAGATCGAACCAGCGACACTTAGCTCGCAGGCCGACGCTCAATCCACTGAGCCAAACCAGCCAGGGGCCCAGGGGCCCAGATACTGCTTTTTAAAGCAACAAACCATACTCGGGGGTGGGGGGGGGTGGGGGGGTATATGTTGTATAAGTTTCTATTGGTTACTTTCTATATTTTAGTTAGTTGCGGTTCCCTTATTGGCTAGGGAGTTTCACCACCTGATTCACCCCCTGCCCTGTATTCTTTCTGCTCCTGGAATGTGTTTTGTCCATTCTCAGTGTCCTAATCACTTTTCTCTTTCTTCTTGTGGTCATTTTGTTATTTTCTGTCCCTTCCTGTTTTTCTGCTCAGGGTTGTTAATTCTGTTCCCTATCAGTGATATTGTGATGGATAATAAAAATCAATGTAAGAAAGTCCAAACCTGTAGAGAGTTTTTATGAGTTTGAGTTTATTTGAGTTCAAGGATATGCCTGAAAGTAAGATTTAAACAGACTGAGAAAAATGCCTCCCCAAATGACAGTTTTCATTTTCTTTTATACATTTGCAATTAAGCAGGAAATTTAAGGAAGTTTAAATGAAGGGAGGAGAAAGCAAGGTGGGGATTACATTACAGGATGGCTAACAAGATTATGTGCTCCTTTGTGGGTGGTATGCCTTGAGGAGTCTGAAAAGAGGATCACTTTGGCATTTCAAAAGTGTGTTAACCTAGATGCATGAGAATAATAAACAGGTCTTGCTTAAGGCAAAGATAAACCTTTTACTAAAATAGTTATATACCTAGCATATAACTGGGTAGCAAATTCCTACCCAGTTAGGAGTGTATGATCAAATCACCCCAAAAGGTACCTTTCCATAGAATTTCTTTCTTATCCACAATTTACCAGTTTTTATCATAAATCAATCTGAAGGCTGAATTGATGACCAGCTTTTTGGTTAGAGAGTGTAGTCTTAGAGCACTAGGAAGGCTGATTCCTAGGAATTCTCAAACTAAATGTCATCTTGATCGGGGACTCAAATATTGGAAAAAGTTTAGTTTCAGGTAATGGCTTAGTAATCAATGTATATAAAAATCTATTGTTTCAGAAACTAAAGGTTTGACCCACCTTGACTCCAGGAGACCACAAGCAGTTCCACTTTTGTGCCTCAGGAGGACTGCAAGCAATTCAAGGTGGTATCACAGCCATTATACTCCAGAATGAGACCACCACTGTTAGGGGCACAGATAAAGACCACTTCCCAGGACACAGATGAAAGAATGCTGCAGCTTTTATCTGATTAACTGTTTCCCTGAATTCCAAGTCCCTTACCTATACTTTTCATCTCCTTATATAAAGGGCTGGCTTAAAAATGGAATTTAAAACAATCTGTTAGGGTACAAACCTGCTGTCTTCTCAGATCACCGACCATCAGAATAAAATGCCAGAAAGATTCAATCCCTGTCTCTCCTTACTGGGTCTGTTAGGTGACAGGTAGCACAAATGCTGGTGAAATGGTAGACCGTTGGGAATGGGGTAATATTATAACCATGGGATATGAGTTGAGGCAAAATTTTCCGCAAAATGGAAAAGACAGGTAAATGGAAGGCAGTCAGGTTTTATGACCTTCATTATGAAAAACAAGTTGAATCATTTCTATCCTGTAAACCATCATAATCCAACTTTCGCAAATTGTCTCATTTTCCTGTATTTTAACATTTAATAAGCCATAGACGAGTATTAACACATACATTTTCAGTAACCATAAACAGACTTTATAGAAAAGCTTAAAAAATAATATTATTGGCAGTCAAGGATCTTTAAAGACTTTGTCTCCTGGGAGCTTGCTGTGGTAGAAAGAGGTTACATACTTGGCATTTTCTTGAAGTGTCTTTATCAAGACTTCACTTCTTTTTCTCTTTCTCACCCAAGGACATTTTTTCATTGCTTTTAGGGAGAGAGGAAGGGAGAGAGAGAAAGAAAGAGAGAAACATCGCTTGGTCACCTTCCCGTACATGCCCCGACCAGAGACTGAACCCACAACCTTTCTGTCTACTGAAAGACATTGCAACCAACTGAGCCACACCAGCCAGGGCAGGACTTCACTCTTGATGGAAGGAAGTATAAAGTCACATTCCAAGGCCTTAGATGCAGAAAGAAAAATAATCTGCTCCCATGTTTGCAATCCAGCACAAGTAACTAAGAACACGGTCTCTGGAGACTAATTGTCTGGGTTTTAATGCTGGTTCTCTCACTAGCTGTTGTGTGACCTTGGACATTACTCAAAATTTCTATGCCTCTATTTCTTCATCTGTTTGATGGAAATAATTACAGCACATATCTCATAGGGTTGTTGTGAGATTAAATGAGTTAATTCTTATAAAGTGCTGAAAGAAGTGCCAGTCACAGAAAGCCTACATTTGCTTTGTTTTGTTTGTAAGTTTACCTTCCCCTTGCCTCTCTCTATTTCCTTGCCTGGGCTCATCATGATTCCTCCTGAATAAGAGATCTGTTTCTATCACACTCCCTCCCTCCACCAAAATTCTACCCATCCCTCAAGGCTCTGCTCAAATACTTGTTTCCCTCAGCACTCTTCTCTTTTCTGCTTCTTTCTTTCTTTCTTTAATTTATTGATGGATTATTTTGGGGGGAGAGAGAGAGGGACATCGATTTTGTTTTTCCACTTATTTATGCATTTTTTGGTTACTTCTTGTATATGCCATGAGTGGGATCAAACCTGAAACCCTGGCATATCGGGACAATGCTCTAACTGAGTTACCAAGCTCGGGCTTTTTCCCTTTTTTTTAATTGGCACTCTACCATCACCTTTTCTCTCCTCATGATAGCAGTTGTCATATTCTGTCTTGCATATACAAGGGTCTGTCCCAAAAGTATCCAGCCATGTACTATGAAAAAGAGACGTTTATTGAAGACGATTCAAAAAACATTGTACAAAGTACGATGATGCCTCAGTCTCCTTCAAAGTCAGCACCTTGGGACCTAACACAGTTCTCCCAATTGCGATCAGCTACCCCATTGTATTTTCTCGAATCTCATTGGATGATCTGAACTCTCTTTCCTCTCAAAGGTGAGTCTTGGGAAAAGTCAGAAGTCACAGGGCACCAAATGTGGGCTGTAGGGGGTCTGAGTCACCTGGGTGATCTGATGTTTCACAAAAAAACTCTACATGAGATGTGATGCATGAGCAGGCGTGTTGTCATGATGAAGGCATTGCAGCCTTCTGAATCATCTGAATAGTTTCTATGGAGAAATGTCCTAGCCTAACACAAAATTTTATGCAGATTCATTGCTCTACTCTCACAGGTTTTTCTATGCAACAGCCACACAGTACACATGCTCACTCAGTGGTATCTACCTCCTCCACTTACTAGTGCAGTGAAGTCATCATCGTTCACACACATGCATTCCAGTCCACTCTCCTTGGCTGCCAGGTTACATCAATGTCACACAAACCATTCTCGTTATATTATCAATGGCTGGACTTCTTTCTGGAATATCTTGTATATTCATCTATAGTCATATAACGTCGTTTTATATATATGAACAATATATATAAACAATAATGAGCTTCTACTATGTTCAAAACACATGATAAAGAGCAATGGGTAAGACATTCAAAGCCCATGGTCTTACTGGACTACAGTAGAGAAGACTTGAGTACATGTTTGTATCTTCTAAATTATACCTCCTGAAAGCAGGGATGAAGTCACATTCACTTCATCCTTCACATATTCTAGTCACAGTAAGCACTCAAAAGCTGCTAACTGAATTGAAATATATTTGAATTAAATCAAATGTTATAAATTGATAAAGTGTCATTTGGGTCACTAGTTACCTCTCATTTTGGTTGCTTGTGACCAGGAAGAGAGCTAGATTGCCTTTAAATATTCAGTAATGGCCTTTCCCAAATCATCTCTTCAAGCTTTCTTATTCAGGCTCTGAAAAATTATGTAAAAACCAGAAAGGTCAGTTTCTGAGCAAGTATCTCTTGTGGCTTTTCATAGAGTCTGTGTGAACAGAGCCACTTCTAGTAAAATGAAATTTGTGTCCATGACTCAGTGCTATAACAGACCCATGGGGTTACTGTGAGTGAATGTGACATGGCTGAATTCTGAAAATACTCTCATGTCCTAAATCACAGAGTATTTTGATGGTACTAAGCTTGTAGGAGCCTCTAACCATAGAGTGGTTTGGGAGGTTAGTGCAGTGCAAGGTAAAAAGTCATAAAATAAATGTAAAGAAATTCATAAGGTTTTGATTTTTTCCATGACAGCTATTTTTTAAAATAAAAATTACCAAATTCAAAATATTTTCCCCATTTTTATGGGTGTGGCTGTGAAGGCCCCAAGCACATGTATAATCTACATATATAATATCCCAGAATAGGCTCAGTTGTTGTTATTACTCATATTTAGCAAAACTGAGATGGTAAGGAATTAACCAAGATCTCAATATCAATTAGCAGCTGAGATGGAACTCTAGACATGCATCTTATACTCTTCCCAAGATAGCATACAGCACAAATACCAAGGGATGTGTGTGTGTGCATGTGTGCATGTGTTCATGTGTATATGCATGTGTATGCGCATGTGGGTGTGCGCGTGTGTGTGTGTGTTATGTGTGGTATATCTTTGAATCAGCAGGGAAAAGTATTTACAAAAAACATGTTGGCCCAAAGAGGGCTGGGGTTTCGAAGGTCTTGGTTGACCTGCTGTTTGTCTGTGGGTACAGTTGCTATAGGGAGTATAAATTCTCAGGAGATGTGGACCAAGATCTCTGGATCTTGAAATCTCAGGGTGAAGCCACCCAGAGACCTTGGGCCAGACAGGAAACCAGTTCTTGCCTAACTGCCAAGAAACATGGCTTCTTCTGCTGCAGTGTATATAGAACAAGAATCAGGTTTTCTTTTGCGGTGGGGAGGTAGCAAGAGTGTCAGTCCATCTTCTGTGTCTGGTATGGGGGCTGGGGAGAGAATGTTATGTGATGGCAAGCAGTTTATTCCTTCCACAGAGGGCAAATTTTCACTTTCACAGATGGATGATAAAACAAATCTGAATGCAGTCTTACAAATCTTTCTCAGGAGCTTGATGTTTGCAACCCAAGCTAGGGGAATATGGAGCCTCCAAAGTAATACAATCTTAATCAGGTAAATGTCCTTTCACCAGTTATTAATTATCAGAATGTCAATAACAAGATTTGGCTGAAAAAGTCCCTGGGGGCTCTTGTTCTCTGCATAAACTGCAGTATCTATTTTCCAAATTTTTCGTTTCAACACCGCCATCTAGTGTCCAGTTCTGTGATTCACTAGGTCTCAATTTATCCCTTCAAAGAAAAGCTGTTTAGCTCTTAAACAGGAAAGTCCATATTCTCTGCCTTGGAAAGATACCTATGACACCTTGTTAAATGAAAAAAAGAAAATTTTTAAATGGTATGTATTATATCGTTTCATATATGTAGACTTGCCTGTATGTAGGTATGTAAAGTTTATATGTGTATGCATAAAAATCTGGAAAAATGTTCTCCAAATTACTGATGTATATGTCTGATTGGTAGTATTTGGGGAACTTTTTGTCACTTCCTTATTCTTATCTGTACTTCAGTTTTCATAACAATAATCAATCATTTGTGTAAACAGGGGGAAAGTTTAACTTTTTAAAAGACCAAATGAACCCCAAAGATGATAATCTACAAAAAAAAGAGAAAGATTATTTTATTAAGTGCAATATAGTCAACAGAAATTTATTGAGCAAATGTACTTTTTTGATCTTAAAGTACACCAGTAAAGTTATATAATGTCCTTCTACCATAATACTAGCTACTATTTAATGAATGTTTGCTATGTGTTAGGCACTGTGCTGAGAGTTCTTTGTGTTCTAAATCTTAAAGTGATTCCATTGCTATGATTATATCTGAATAATCCCAAAAAACACCAATTCAAAAGAACCTATGCACCCCTATGTTCATAGCAGCTCTATTTACAATAGCCAAGTGCTGAAAACAATGTAAGTGCCCACCTGTAGATGAGTGGATCGAAAAACTGTGGTACATTTACACAATGGAATACTATGTAGCAGAAAGAAAGAGGGAACTCCTACCATTTGCAACAACATGGATGGAACTGGAGAGTATTATGCTTAGTGAAATACAGCGAAAGACAAATACTGTATGATATCACCTAATACAGGAAACTAATGAACACCACAAACAAAAAAGCAAAATAGAACCAGAGGCATGTAAACAAGGAACAGACTGATGGTGACCAGAGGGGAGGAAGCAGGGGGAAGAAGGGGGAAAGAAGGGAAAGGGTCTAGTCAAGGAACTAGTATAAATGACCCATGGACATGGACAACAGGGTGGGAATTAGCTGTGGCAGGAGGGGTGGGCAGGGTGGGGGGGGCAATGGGGGGAAAAGTGAGACAACTGTAATAGAAAAACAATAAACAAAGTTTTTTTAAAAATCCTGGAAGTGAAACTACTGAGATGAGAATGCTGAGGCTCAGAGAAGTTAAGTAACTTACCCAAAGTCATAAACAACATATGAAATTCAAATCCAGGTATTTCTCCAAAACCTGAACACTGAACCACTATATAATTTCCCTCCAAGTTTCTAAGAAATTCCCTACATTATCTAAAGTAGGAGTCGAAAATTGAGTCAATTTTTTTTTAATGCTTGCTAAGCATCAAGCACAATTTTTAAATTTTCATAGAACTCTATGAAGTAGATATTTCTTAGAGTGCAACCACATTAGAAATAAGCAAAGGTCCACCTTTACATAATTTTACCTATGGTCACAGTGATAATAAACACAGTAAACAGCATGTTGAGCATTGGCTGTATGCCAAGCCCTTTTCTAAGAACTTAACATGAATTGATCAGTTTAATCTTTCAAACACGGGAGGAGACAGATACCGTGTCACTCCCAAGTCGGACTGCACAGCCATTCTTGGCGGTGCAGATAGACTCTTAAGAAGCTACACCATCGTCTCTCGAGACGGACGGCTGCCGACGACGAATCTTTCAAACAACTCATGAGGTAGTAGACATGATTACCCTTCTCATTTTGCAAAGAAAAATGTTCAGAGAGGTTAAGTAACTTGACCAAGACTTAGGCTAATAAATAAAAGAGCTGGAATTTGAACACGGGCTTGACTAACTCCAAAGCCCAGATCCTTCCTTCTACCTGATACTTGCCTGGCCTCAGGAAGGTGATCAATAAATGTTTAAGATAAATAATTAAAGATGAGGTGGCCAGCATTCCCATTTAACAGAAGAGACTCTGGGGCCCAGTGACTTGAACACAACTTCCATGGTCTCTCCCCATAGAAGCACATAGTAGTATTGCATTTCTATATCCCTTCAGATTTGGATGTGGCTGCGTAATTTGATTTGCCCAATGAAACTGAAGACAAAGTGATACATGCCACTTTGGGGCAGTGGTTAAGAGGTAGGGAGAATTTTTTTTAAAAGATTTTATTTATTTATTTTTAAAGAGAGGGGAGGGGAAGGAGAGAGAGAGGGAGAGAAACATCAATGTGTGATTGCCATTGCACTCCCCTAACTGGGGACCTGGCCCACAACCCCGGTATGTGCCCTGACTGGGAATAAAACTGGCGACCCTTTGGTTCACAGGCCGGCATTCAATCCACTGAGCCATACTAGCCAGGGCATGGGAGGAATTTTCTGTTTTCCTCTTTCCTTCTGCTATGGCTGCTCCATTGGCCTAGGTCCTGAAGTGAGGAAAACTTGAAGAGACCCAAAGGGGATATGCACTATAGCCAAAAATCAAATATTTGCTGTTTTCAGCCAATGATATATTTGGTATGGTTAGAGCATTATAACAGTCAATCTTGACTGATACAAGCCTCAATTTACTCATTTGTTAAATGGGGATATAAATAGAATCTACCTTGTTAAGATGCTGTCGTCGGCAGCCGTCCGTCTCGAGAGACGATGGTGTAGCTTCTTAAGAGTCTATCTGCACCGCCGAGAATGGCTGTGCAGTCCGACTCGGGAGTGACATGGTATCTGTCTCCTCCCGTGTTGAATCGACATCTTGCGATGACGCTGGAGTGTCCTCTCCAGTGAAGCTGAAGCTACAGAGCCTGGGCAGGGTGATATGGAGGGTCTGCTGTTGCCCATGCAGCAGACCCCCCCTCTCTTCGCAGCTGAAGGGTCCAAGGGAAAGACGGAGTCAATACAGCTTGGCTTCAGGTGCGCCGCAGGAGTTGCCGGTGTTGACTACAACGTCAAACCGCCTTAGGGACTCAGGCTCCGGATTTTCTGTCGGGGTTTACTCCCTTAGCCTTTCCCCTGAAGAGGTATGCCGCAAGGCAGCGGAGGTTTTTTTGGAATCAGAGTTTTCCTTCTCTGATGTGCCCTGACTGGAAGATCGAACCAGCGACACTTAGCTCGCAGGCCGACGCTCAATCCACTGAGCCAAACCAGCCAGGGTATAAGATGCTGTAGAGTTTAAATAAATAATGCATGTTTAAAAAAAAAAGTTTAGCACAATCTCAAAGACATAATATTTCTGGATTAATGAGCTATGAGAGTGGAAAGTAGTAAAGAATCACCCAAAGACATCCACATTTTAAAAGATAGAACCAGTTTCTTTTCTTCCAAGCTGTCACCTGGAGAGTCCAAAAAAGTGCTAATTATCTATTCAGATATAGAGTCTCCTAAATACAGTTCATGTTAACACTATGGTGATGATAATTTCCTCTAATTCCTCTTCTATTTAATTTGGTTGTCATTTATCAATAATGTATGTTTACCATAGAAAATATAACCTACTGATCTATGTTTTCCTTTCTCCCAACTAGAGTAACATTTCCTCATCCAGTGTCTTCTAAAATTTTTTGTTCTGCCTCATGTTAACTGATGCTAAGAATGAGACTTCCTGGGAGAGGTTAATGTGCAGTTAATAGATATCACCATTGTGTATCATCCTAAAAAGTATATCATCTTTTTTTTTTTACATCATTGAATTATTACTACTGGACTTCCAGCCAAAATGGAGGCACAGGTAGACACACTTTGCCTCCTTCTACAACCATAAGAAGGAATTAATCTACCTAAAAACAAAAAACAACCAGAACGACCAGAGAACTGAACTGCATGGAAGGCCAACAAAGAAAGATATAAAAAACTAATACTCATCCAAACAGGTAGGAGGAGCGAAGACAGGGATCTGAGGCAGAGAGGATGAGGTGTGGCAGTGGTGGCAAAGCAGTGGCTGTGGCCAGCCAGCAGAAAGAACAGTCACACATTATAAAAGCCTGGAGGGACACCTGGGGAGTGATCCCAGTCCCAGGCTGGACTGCGCAGCTCATGGTTCCAGCTCTAGAATAATAAAGCCTTATAGCTTTGGGATGTGAAAACCAGTGGGGACTAGGGTGGCAGAATAAATGGCCAGTCTCTCAGGAGAACCTGTTTAGGAGAGCCCCACAGTCCTAGGACATATACAAACCCACCCACCCTGGGAAATGTCACTAGGACAACAGCTGCAGGTGCACCAGTTGAATACGGGAAGTGGGTGAAGTGACTAGAAAAAGGGGAAGTGCTGAGCAGGAGCCATGGTTTCCTCTCTGACCCCTCCCCCACATACAGCACCACAAGGTGGTGAAACCAGTCACCCAGCACTGACAAATACCTAAGGCTCTGCCCCTTACAATGTAACAGGTTTGACAACTCTACCTAATACACAGAGGCAAACACAGGAGGCTGTCAAGTTGAGGAGACAGAGAAGGATGGCCCAAATATGGAGCAGATCCAGGCTCCAGAGGGAGAACTAAACAAGGAGGAGATAGCCAACCTAACAGATAGAGTTCAAAATGCTGGTGATGATGATGCTCACAGAAATGGCTGAGTATGGAAAATGCATAAGAGAAGAAGTAAAGGCTATAATAAATAAAATGAAGAAAAAATTACACAAAACCAATGGTGAAGGGAAGAAAACCAGGGTTCAAATCAATGATTTGGAACATAAGGAAGAAATAAACAGTCAGCCAGTACAGCATGAAGAAACAAGAATTTAAAAGAATAAGAAGGGGCTTAGGAACCTCTGGGACAACTTTATATGTACCAACATCTGAATCATAGGGGTACCAGAGGGGAAGAGTAAGAGTAAGATATTGAAAACTTATTTGAAAAAATAATGAAGAAAAACTTCCCTAATTTGGTGAAGAAAATAGGCATACAAATCCAGGAAGCACAGAGGGTCACAAACAAGGTGGACTCAAAGAGGGTCACACCAAGACACATCATAATGAAAATGCTAAAGCTTAAAGATAAAGGGAGAATCTTAAAAGCAGTAAGAGAAAAGCAGAGAGTTACATACAAAGGAGTTCCCTTAAGAGGAATCACAATATCCGATATCAAACTATACTACAAGACCACTGTAGTCAAAACAGTCTGGTACAGGCATAAGAACAGACATATAGATAATGGAACAGAATAGAGAGCCCAGAAATAAACCCAGGTCTATATGGTCAATTAATGTTTGACAAAGGGGAAAGGAGCATAAAATGGAGTGAAAATAACCTCTTCAACAAATGGTGTTGGGAGAACTGAACTGGACAAGGACATGCAAAAACAATGAAACTAGACCATCAACTTACACCACACACCAGAATAAACTTAAGATGGATCAAAGACTTAAATGTAAGCCATGACACCATAAAAGTCCTAGAGGAAAACATAGGCAGTAAAATTTCAGATATCCCATGTAGCAATATTTTCACTGATACATCTCCTAAGGCAAGGGAAATAAGGGAAAGAATAAACAAATGGGACTACATCAAACTAAAGAGGTTCTGCTCAGTGAAAGAAAATATCTGAGAGATGAAAAGGGAACCAACCACATGGGAAAACATATTAGCCAATGATATCTCGGACAAGGTATCAAATCAATGGTCTCCAAAATATATAAAGAACTTATATGATTCAACACCAAGAAAACAGACAATCTAATTTAAACATGGGCAAAGAACCTGAACATACACTTGTCCAAAGAGGAAATACAAAGGGCCCATAGGCACATGAAAGAATGCTCAATATCACTAGCCAACAAAAAGATGCAAATTGAAACCACGAGATACCACTTCACACTGGTCAGAATGGCCATCATCAACAAATCAACAAACAAGTGCTAGCGAGCATGTGGAGAAAAGGGAACTCTAGTGCACTGTTGGTGGGAATGCAGACTGGTGCAACCACTATGGAAAACAGTATGGAATTTCCTAAAAAAACTATAAATGGAACTGCCTTTTGATCCAGCGATTCCATTTTTAGGATTGTACCTGAAGAATCCTCAAACACCAATTCAAAAGAACCTATGGACCTCTATGTTCATAGCTGTGTTATTTACAGTAGTAGGATTTTTTAAAATACTATATTTAATTATTTATCATGGATTTTTCGCTGTATCGTGGGATTTTGTGGTACTGTATATGTATGTTGTTAAAGTTATGTAGGTTTAAGAGTGTAAAATATGTTTAAGAACATAAGTAGTGTTTATAAGTGTGGAAAAGGTTAACAAGGGAGTGGGAAAGGTTAATAAGGGACTGGGAATGGTTTATAAGTGTGTGGGAAGGGTTTATAAAGCCTTAAAATATATATAAATACTAAAATAAATGTAAGGTTCCTACTTCGCGTATTTTCACCTATCGCGGGGGGGGGGGGGGTGTCTAGAACGTAATACCCACGATAAGTGAGGGAATACTGTATATATAAATAGAACACAGCTACTATTTCTTTATTTAACAAAGCTTTTCATGAACTTGAAGCATATCAAATAGGCCTAATTGGTTCAAAATTTCTTCTTCATAAGGAGAAAGGACAACTTGCCATACATTCCAGGTCCTATTGGAATGACCCAAAATCAATTTTAGGTCAAGATTTTTCTTAAAATTTAAGAAATTTCTTAAAATTTAAACCCTGGGAAGATTGTCAAATATATCATATGAAACAATATTAAATTATTTATTTACCCAAAGTGACAATAAGGATATCAAACATAAATACAGGCTAGCAAAAGTATAGTTTTTACAATAAGGAATATGGGTTTTTAAGTAATGAAGTATCTGATTAACACAATATAACACATAATATGTTTTTTTAATATAGGATCTTTGCTTTCTAGGCAAATACATAAAAAATGTATTCTCTTTTCAGACTGAAAAAGTCAAATTCCATATTAACTTTGTTTTGATGTTTAGATTCATTTACCTCGTTAAATTTATTATTCAGCATACCCATAATTTCCTCTGAAGATCTCTTTAGACTTCTTCAATTTGCAATACTCTCTGTAATGTACCTTCTGTGACTTACATAATCTTTCTGCAACTTACATAGTCCCTTTTAGTTTGCTTCTTCTTAATTCATTCAGAGATAACCAATTTTAGAACAAATTTTCTCAACAAGTGTGTTCATATTTTATACCTTCTGTTACCAAAGCATACAATTTCTTTCCAATTTAATTAGAATTTCTAATTCTTAAAAACCTTGATTTTTAGTGACGACTAAATGTAAATAATTAGCATTCTTTAGACTGGCACTTTTATGAGTACAGTTCATAATTTTTAGAAAAGAGTTTTCCACCCACTGGCAAATAAATTCACATATTTAGTTGTATTTTATTGATTATGCTATTCTAGTGGTCTGGATTTTTTCCCTTTTGCCCCCCTCCACTCAGCAGCCCCCACTCTCTCAGGCAATCCACCCACCATTGTTCATGTCCATGGGTCACGCATATAAGTTTTTGCCTATTTCACTTCCTATACTATACTTTACATACATCCCCATGGTTATTCTGTGACTACTTATTCGTACTTCTTAACACCCTCACCTCTTCCCTCATCCCCCCCCACACACCACCTATCTGGTAACCATCAAAATGTTCTCCGTATACATGATTCTATCTCTGTTCTTCTTGTTTGCTTAATTTGTTTTTTAGATTCAATTGTTGAAAGATATGTATTTGTTACCATTTTATTGTTCATAGTTTTGATCTTCTTTTTCTTAAATTTGTTCCTTAAACATTACATATAATAATGGTTTGGTGATGATGAACTCTTTTTAGTTTTTTCTTGTCTGGGAAGCTCTTTATCTGTTCTTTGATTCTAAATGATAGCTTTGCTGGGTAGAGCAGCCTTGACTGTAGGTCACTGCTTTTCACGACTTTGAATATTTCTTGCCAATCCCTTCTAGCCTGCAGTTTCTTTTTGGTATCGGCTGACAGTCTTGTGGGAACTCCCCTTTAGGTAACTAACTTCTTTGCTCTTGCTGTTTTTACGATTCTTCCTTTCTCTTTAACCTTTGGCATTTTAATTATGATATGTCTTGGAATAGGCCTCTTTGCATCCATCTTGTTTGGGATTCTCTGTGTTTCCTAGACTTGCATGTCTATTTCCTTAACCAAATTAGGGAAGTTTTCTTTCATTATTTTTTCAAATAGAGTTCTAATTTCTTACTCTTTCTCTTCTCCTTCTGGCATCCCTATGATGTAAATGTCAGGATGCTTGAAGTTGTCCCAGAAGCTGCTTAACCTATCCTCATTTTTTTGGATTATTTTTTATTTTTTGTTCTAGGTGGTTGTTTTTTTGCTTCTTTATGTTCTAAATCATTGATTTGATTCTCAGCTTCAGCCACTCTACTGTTGTTTCCCTGTAAATTGTTCTTTATTTCAGTTAGTGTATCCTTCGTTTCTGACTGAATCTTTTTTATGCTGTTGAGGTCCTCCCTAAGTTCCTCGAGCATAGTTGTAACCAGTATTTTGAATTCTGCACCTGACAGACTGTTTATCTCCTTTTGTTTAGTTCTTTTTCTGGAGCTTTGATCAGTTCTTTCATTTGGGTCATGCTTCCTTGTCTCATTTTGGCAGCCTTCCTGTGTTTGTTTCTGTGTATTAGGTAAAGCTGCTTTGACTCTGTGCCTCGGTAGTATGGCCTAATGTACTAGGTGTTCTGTAGAGTCCAGTGGGACAGCCTCCCCTATCACTCAAGCTGGGTACTCCGGGTATACCCTTTGTATGAACTGAGTACACCTTCATCTTGTAGTTGAGACTTGATTGCTGTGGGCAGGTCAATGGGAGGGATTTGTCCAGGCCAGTCGGCTCTAAGGACTGGCTATGACCACTTACCACCACCCTCTGCCATTCGTGGAGGATCAGCTGTGCAGGGG
Organism: Furipterus horrens; assembly: GCF_987537825.1. NCBI lineage: Eukaryota > Metazoa > Chordata > Mammalia > Chiroptera > Furipteridae > Furipterus > Furipterus horrens. Next base: position 74,045,928 of record NW_028327172.1, read on the forward strand.
CAGGGGGGTGGTACTCTGGCATGGTCTGTAGCCATCCACTGGGTGCACAAGCTCTGGTGTTTCCTGTGTGGTGCAGGCCAAGGTCAGCCCCACCTGCGTTTTGCCTGGGGCCACCCTGACTGGGCAATAAAGCAATCTGAGATGGCTACTAATTGTGCTGGGCTTGGAGATTCCCAGGAAAAGCTATGCTATAAACCTGGGTTGGCTATTGCTAGTGCCAGATCTGGAGCTCGTGAGGCCAACTTTTGTTTGTTTGATAGGACTTATGTAGTTGTGAAGCATGAGGCAAGACCAGCGTTCATATGGAAAAATAGTTTGGGTGGGCCTGTGAGTTGGGTGGGGCAGAGTCTCTGAGGATCTCCAAGGCAGGTCAAACAATGTTAGCCAGGTTGATGGAGTCTCACTTATGGCCCCAGCTTGCAAGCTCTGTTGGTGGAGGTTTTAGAAGAGGGACAATGACCTCTGCTCGCCTTGATGCCAGTTACTTCAGTTTCTCCCTGTATGCCACTGGTACCTTTCAAGCTGCTACCCTGGTGCTGGAGCCCAGAAGGAGTAAGTCTGAGTAAGTGAGTCTGTGTGTGGGTTCCTTAAGATGAACTGCTTGGGGCTCCAGCATATTCTCCTCATTGGTTTTTGTAGTCAGAAGTTGTGGGGACATATCTTCCTGGCACTGGAACCCTGGGCTAGCGAACCCAGTGTGGAGCTGGGACTCTTCTCTCCCAAACTTTTTATCCACCACACATGCATTAAGAATGTGGTTTCTTGAATTCCATAGTTGTTGGACTCCCATTCAACTCAATTTCTGAATGTTCTGAGTGATGGTCATTCTCTATTTTAGTTATAATTTTGATGTGGTTGTACGAAGAGGAGAGCCATGTCTCACATTCACATTTTCAAGAGACATACTTTAAATAAAGTACAAGATATATTCATTAATAGATCCAAATCTATTGTTTTCCTGCAATAAGTAGTCAAAGTAGGAAAATTCAGATCAGTTAATGGTTTATTATACCGTTATTTCAAAATATCTATATATGTAAGTTTTCATCACTTAACCTAGCAAAATTCCAAAGTTCCAAGTCACCAAAGACTTTGGAAAATTATGTTTAGGCATATATATTTATAAATAATTATTACTGTAAAGCTTTATCAAAAATTTTCTTTAGTTATATCTAGTTATTAGTTCTTAACAATTTTGAGATTTTAAAGTCAATTACTACCCAAGCCATTTTCTTGACAAATTCTGCAACAAAGATCAATATAAATATTCCTACAAACTCAAGGAAAACATATACTTTATGTTAATACTTTAAAAATATAAATAAAATTCAAACCAGCTCTAATATAAAATTTTTCCAGAGCACATGATCCTGAAAAAATATTTGATATAGTTCTTATATTTTTCATTTTTTACCATACATATAAACAGTATTATTAATAATTGTGAATAAGACAAGGTTTTCTGGGGTTTTTTCCTGTTTTTGTTGTTGTTTTGTTTTGTTGTTGTACTTGCCAACTTTAAGAAGCAGAGGAGATATCGGGCTTGGGCAGAAAGCAGCTTGAGATTAAGTGCCATTTATTTCCCCTTCACATTGAGGTGAAGCAATTGTCCCTGATGTTTCTGCAACCTGCACAGAGTTTGTGGAGTGGTATTTGTTGCCGTCATTCCCAGGATTTCAAAAGCTCCTGGACCTGCAGGAGGAGGATCTAGAGTATTTAAAAGACTTATTTCCTCAATTTTTAAAAAAATTTTATTTTTAAATAACTAATATTTACTAATATTTATTAAGCACTTTATAGATGCCAAGGACTATACTAACTAGTTTACAAACTTTTGATTCATTCTTATTACATCAAAACAGTTTTTACTTCTCTCCTCATTTTTTATTCTTTCTAAGTTTACAGTCTCGGAGTGAGATCTTTTCCCCCCTCTTTGAGCAACTGATTGAAATCCTTTCTGAGTAGAATCTTCATGATATAACAGTATGGAAGCTTGCACATAGGAGACCTTATCCCATTACCAGACCTTTGGCAAGAAACAATTCTAATTAGTAATTGACTTACAGCTATAAATTGACCAATTAAAATACAACCTAATAGATTTTCTGAGGGAATCAAGACTGAGCCTTCAATTTCAGAACAGAAACAAAATAACATTTAAAGCAAAGATAAACCTCAAACAAATGAGTACTCTCAAACTAAATGCTCTAAAAGGAGGGACTGGGGCATTAGCATGAATGACCTTCACAAGGTGTATTGGCAGAATGTCCGGACAACAAAGAAAGAGAATGTCCCATGTGAACAAAACAGCAACGAGCAAGCCAAGTCCCTAAAAGATAAGGACAGACAGATCAGAGCTCTCAAAAAAAAAAGAAAAAGCAAGTATTCAAAACCCAGAAATCCACAAGGTAGAACACCAAATGTGCACTCTGAATCTTACACCAGAGAACTGGGATTTTTCTTAGTTATTGAGCTGTGCCTACTGCCATGCAGCACCTATTGATTCCTACAGAATCCCAGATGGTTCAAAGAACCCAAGTGGTGGGGCAGGGGCTCCTGGTTTTGTACATCAGGAACTTACCCAGTTTGGAGTCCATCCGCTCCCCCAGCTGGAGTCCATTGACTCCCTAGAAGCCCATTCCCTTTCACCAGCAAAGCATTTAAAGGCGGCTGTTGCCTTGAGAGGGAGAGCAGAGAGAGTGCCCAAGGTAAGAACTCTAGGCAGCTGCTGGGAGATTCCTGCAATCCCTGCAACAGGGTAGGCCTGCCATAGGCAACTGGGACCCCAGGCCACCCAGGCATTACCAGGGTCCACATTGCCCCATCCGAGGTGCTAAAACTGTAACTGAACATAGTTCGGGCTGCCTGCTATTTTGAAAACCAATGCTCAACAAGCAGGTGAGGATGTAAAAGAAAGTGGTTTATTCAGTGGCTTTGAGATGAGAGTCCCCCGTCTTCCAGGTTGCTGGCACCTAAATAAAACCACTTTCTTTACATCAACATCTGCCTCTTTTTTTTTTTTTTAATTATTTATTTGTTTGCTTGTTTATTTGTAGAGAGAGGGGAAAGGAGAAAGAGAAGGAGAGAAACATCACTGTGTGGTTGCCTCTCACTCACGCCCCCAACTGGGACCTGACGTGCAACCTAGTCATGTGCCCTGACTGGGAATTGAACCAGCGACACTTGGCTTGCAGGCCGATGCTCAATCCACTGAGCCACAGCAGCCAGGGCCCAGCATCTGCCTCTTGAGTACAGGCTTTCAAAGTAGCAGGCAGCTAAATCTGCACTTAGTTACAAAGCTGCTGCAATCAGTCTTAACAGCAATTTCTGGAGAAATAAGATGTTGGCGACAGAGGGAAGAGGATGATGGTGACAGTGATGTGTGTGTTTCTGTGTATCCCCCAGGTACATGCACTGAACTAGCAGGTCTTTCATGACAACCAAAGTGACTAAAGTCTCACATGGGGATCATAAGACCAATGTCAGAATAGGAATCTGCAAGAATGTGAAATACTCAGGCAAAAGTAGAAAAACACAGTAACCAGGCAGAAAGAAACATCTGAGGTCAGGGAAGGTGGGACTCCACATGGAAACTCCAGCTCCCAGCACAGTAAGCCCTGTACATCACACTCTGTATATAGAAACAAGCATCCCCATGGAGTAGGCCCTGAATACTAATAGTTGAATGAACGGTGACTGTATAGCACCACCTGAATGCTTATTATGTTCAGATGGAACCAATAATTGTTCAAGTGGTTCATGTTTTTTATTGGTATCACTTCTAACCCCTTTTCAATCTAAATTTCCTTCTCCAAAAGTATCTGCACTTTGAAATTTGGGGACATTAAATCCTATAGGTACAATTTTGCTGTTCTGAAGAGGCTTTACTCCCAGTAATATACCACATATATATTGCCAGGCTCTCAAAACACCCTTTATCATACTGTTGGAGAACTGCATGTTCAGTATTACCTAATTTCCTCATAAATCTCTTGCCTTTTAATCAGCTAAGTGGTTATCTGCTAAATTTCCCTGATTTATTGACATATTATGAGGGCTGAGGATATGTCCAGATACTAAGTGATTAAATGTGGATGAAAATGGTACATTACCATAATGACAGAAAAGGGAATCGTGACTAGGCATACATAAAACCTCACAGACATGAATGTAGACAGCTTCTCAAAAGGGCAGGCTCCAGAGTTGCAGAGAAAACTGCACTATCAAGCTAGTTTTCACTCAAAAATGTACCCAATTCTTCTCACTAGAAATGCATTCCCATTTGCCAGCTCAGCAGTTTCACAAGAACCATGGCCCCCTCCAAATTCAGTTTCAGAGAAGCAGTGGCAAACTATCAGCTGCTAGTTAAGTTGAAAGGAATCCTGGATTCTGTTTTCACCTTAGCCACCAACTGTGTGACTTGCAAAAAAGAATGTTTCCACTTTTCTTCAAGACCTTCATTCTTCATGTGCTAATCAAGGGTGCCCTGCCAAGGACAGTCATCGTGACACTCTCTTTTATTTTTTATTTTTCTTCAGTGAGCTTATTGATATAAACAGAGCATATTAAGAGATTCCAGGGAACAGCAGACTGTGGCTGGTACATTGGTTTTAATTCAAAGAAGAAATTATGATGCCAATGGCTTCAGTGGACAGCAGCTTGGTGGAGGTGGGGGTAGGGGTAAGAAAAAGAAATATAAAGGCTCCCCAGTGACACCCCTTGGACTGGCGACCTGGTCTCAATTGCACACTCTGTACGGGAAGGCAGAGCAATCAAAATAGAACCAATGACAGCAGTTAAAAACCAGCCCAGACAGCTCTGCCGTCATTCTGCCACCAAGGACGCTCCATGCTCTCAGCCACATCCAGCCAGAGGTGCACACACGTCCCTAGTCACCGGGGTCCACCACTGGAAAGCAGAGAGAATCACTTCATAGTGCTACAGATCTGTAAAGAGAAAAAAATGTCTAGAAAAAAATGTCTGATTTGGAGAGTGTAAGAGAACAAAGAGGAGTAGGGGCTGCTTGGGAGCTGAGAGGCAGACACCCTAATTGCAGGTCATCATGGGATGCATGGTGTCCCCTCAGGAATCAGACAATGACTGCTGAAAGGCCTGCTCCCCACACCTGAGGCCTGACTGGACCACAGACCAAAACCTGGCTGTGAACAGGAAACACCTTTCCACCCCCCTTACTTCTGAGTGTTTTACAGAATTTCCTTAATTTGTGCTTCCCTTTGGTTTTAGTCATAAAGAGGGAGAGGGAAAAAAAGAAACACAACGCTTTTTGTCACTTATCTGAAACTGAGGAAAAATGTGATAGTGGAAAACAGATGTGTGGGCAGATGCTCCCTGGGCCAAGTGTGGGTCACCTTGCTGAGGGTGCGAAGCTCAGCACTCCTGGAACCATCACTGGCCTCTTCTGCGGTAGGAGATGCAGACAGGTTTTGAGGTGGAACTGTAGTTATGTCATGCCATAAAGATGGAGGCTCACCATACAGGTCACTGTTGACGGTCGTGTCGTGTCCACCTTTTTCTCCAGGTACACAATGCGTAGGCCAGTTCCAAGAACTACGCGGGAAAAACTCCAAATTCTTAACTTATTCCATCTCCAAAACTGAAAACTATTAGACAGTTACTAAAATAAACAATTTCTCAACTGTATTCTGGTGGCCCTGGGCCCGGTGGCCACCGCAGGGGAGGCAGAGGAGGGAGGGCTCAGCTGGGTGTGGAGCTCACTGAGGACAGGCAGTCAGCTCAGCTGGGCCAGGCTCAGAGGGAGCAGCATTCCTCCCAGAACACGTCGGAAAAAGCCGGTCTTCTGCTGGACTGGGAAGATTTTGACTCCCTGGTTGCTCCCCTGGGGGCTGTTGCCTTCCAACTTTTTGTCTGTTTTTGCTTTGGAGTCTTGGGAAGTGAAAAATGCGTTCTTCATGTTGATATTGGCCTTTGCACGGGTCTCATGAACTTGATTCCATAGTCCAGGGCCAGCTTCTCTCCCCATTCCTTGGACACTTGTCTCTTTGTTGTTCATAAGACACTTGTTCCCAAGTACCATCTTCTCAAGGTCTGCAGAAGCGTGCTTCTCAATGTTTCAAATCCAGTTCCAAAGGTTGTCAAAGGTGATGTCACAGACCAGCACAATGCCCACTGTGCTCCTGTAGTAGGCATAACATCCTCTTTTAAAATAAAACACTTTGATTTAACAGGACATTATGTTGGCTCCATAAAATGAAAATTATTGTCACAGGTCTTCATTATAATTGTTCAAGCGCCACCTGCTGGAAACATCACTGATAATACATACCAATTCTCTCTGAGATGCTGGTACCAGAAAGGTGAGAAATGTTAGTTACCTGTCCATAAGACAATCTAGTTTCAAAATGCAAGTAGTGAAAATGGCACCAGCAAAACCCTCTTCTTAGTGTTACCACAGTCCAACTGCATAATTCATAACCTCTATACAACACTGGGAAAAACTACTGAGAGGGGGCGGGGGAGTGGTTAACGGCATAAATACTAAAAATATTGAAAAATGAATACTGTTTTAATAGGCTGGAAAATAATTTACAGAAGCTCTCAACTTAAGAACATGTGTTTCAAAAGCTTGTGTATAAGTTAGATGTTTAAAATCATATTGTCCAGGCTGGTTAGCTAACCCCCAGTCTTTACAACCTTATTTAAACCAGGATGCCTTACAGTATTGTTATTTAGTTGCTGAATGTGATTCACAGCATTGCTTCTCTGGAACACTGAATTCTGCATTTTAACTCTAGATGCCCAGATTGGAACTGCTTTGCCCCCCTGCCGTGGGAGCAGGCCAGTGGAAACACTAGGATTAAGGGGGAGGAGTCGGAAGAGCAGAGCAGGGTAAAATAATTTACTGCCTACATGTACTTGCACAAAAGGCCTTACTTCAGGTCAATTTCCCTTTAAATGTTCTGGCCTGGGACCAAAGACAAAGTTCATTTAATAAACACCCAACAAATGAGACATCAAAGGACTAGAAAGATGATAAAAGGCTGTTGTTGACCTTGAAGAGTTCAACCTGTGGCACTTCAGTAAGAGCCACAAGGAAGATGTGAATGAGCACCCTAGGTGCCCAAATAGGGGGGGACCCAGTCCGGCTGGCCTGAGAAAGGCTTCATAGAAGAGATGACACTTGAGTTCAGCCTTGACAAACATGTGGGATGTTGTCTCCTGGCATTCCCTACATCATCACTATCCCTATACATACAGGTTTATTCTTAAGTAAGGTATTTTAGAAATAATATATGTATTAATCAAACTGACAGTCTCCCCAAAAATGCCAAACATTTTAACAAAACCTTTTTTCACTGATTGACAGTTGTTATTGGTAGGAAGTGAAAAACCAAACATCTGTTTTAACTGGCTTCAGGGAATGAGAGGTTATTTCACTCTAAAAAAGAAAAAAAAGAGAATTATAAAATGTTTATTCTGGCAAATAATCTGTGAGCTCACTCTGAATTTCCTTTTATCCCAGCATAGCCCCCCAAAGATAGGTTAATTTCACCTTACAGAAGACAAGATTCTCAAAAGCTGGATGTGAAGAAATCTTGTATATATTAAATCATTTAAAATCAACAAGAGGAACTGGTTAATCAAAAACCACACAGTGGACATATTTCCATGAAATCGAAATCTTTTAAGAATATGTACTTACCCTTAATTTCTTTATTACACTTTTAGCAAAAAGTTTACATACAGAGTTTATTGTAAAGTGGTGTAGTGATCATTGATAACATAATGATGCTACCTATTAACACTTTTATTTAAGAAGTGCCATAAAAATCTCCTGGCACATAAATATTTGGTAGGAAGTAGTGTAGTATCCTCTTTTAACAATGTGGAGAGGGTTCCTGGTTTCACTGCACTCTGCTCTGCTTCCACGGCACTCACAGGAGTACCTCGGGATTCCTCCAGTGCTGCCCGCCCACTTTCCTGTCACCAGACCCCACCTGTGGCTTGTGGACAATGGCTGCCTCAGAGGGACAGAACACAGAAGCCTCCAACTGAGGAAGCCTACTTCAAAACCACCCTAGACTGCCCCCACTCCTGATTACCTGGCTCAGCCCAGACAGCCTGCTTTCAGCCATGTCCTGAGGCTGGCTCATGTGTGGGTATCTGTCCCATCCTGCTTGCCCACCTGTGCCTCTGAAACCCCAAGAGCGGGGCCCATACCTTGTCTCCTAACACTGCCAAACACTGGTCCTCCACCATACAGAAACACAATCCTAGCCCTGGCTTCTGCTTAATCTTGGTATTTCTACTTTTGATACATTATTCTGTATTCCTTTGTAAAATCTAACCACTGGATCCAATCCGCTGCTATGCAGTATTTGCTGTAAGTCATAATTTTCCAAGTGTCCCCTCAGCAGTCAACAGGCTCTGCTTTATCCTGTGGCAGCTCCCCATTTCCCCGGAAGCCTCGGGTGTACGTGTGCACCTTCTCCTCCAGCTACAAGACTGCAGAGTGGGTCTCCTGGAGGTTCTCCTCAAGCTTCAGTCCCAGGTTGTCGATTCCAATGCTGGTGACGGGGGGCACGCTGCTCTCGGCTGGTTCTGCTGTGCGCGTGGGAGTAGAGCAGAACAGAATAAATCCCACCATGATGATGGTGAAAGACAGGATGTAGAGCCCGGAGAACTAGGAAGAGAGAAGGACAGCTGTGGATTATGCTCCCTCACGTACACATCTTTGTAGCTGCCTTTTGCCAAAACCCTACTACGTATGTACACCGGTGAATGCCTGATTTCTGACAGCATCACCTGGCCCATCAGCCAACTGGCTCCTCACATCTCTAGGAAATGGAACTTTTGCCTTTTTCTGTGACAATCTGGCTTCACCCACCTCACAGCTAGTCTCATTTAATTAAGAGAATAAAAGGTCAGTATGGATACCATCACAGAGGCCAATTCAGACCCATGGCACAGCTTACAATATTGGTATGTAACAGAGGAACACAGGACCTAAGATAAAATCTGGATGTACAGATGGGACAGATTGTCAACAACCCCTCATATGCTATTCCAATAAAATCCATTTTGTTAAAATTTAATAAATTGTCTTGTTTCTGTAGGCAAATGTTATATCGTAAAATCTATGGTGGACTGAGCAGATTCAGATTTTTAGAGCTCGAAAGAGCCTAAGACATCAATTCTTTCAGAAGAGTCTGAAGCCCAAAGAGGTTACCGGTATAAGGTCCAACTGGACAACCACAAAGAATGGAGCCCAGCAGGACCAATTATAAGCAAGAGTTCATTCTCACAGACACACAACGAGGATGGATGGAATTTCTGCTGACCTTCCCCAACCTGCCCTATTTTTAGAGTTGAAAACAATCACCCAGAACAAAATGCAATAAGATAGAATGCTAATTTAATCCATTGTGTATTTTTACTGAAAATAACATTCTTGACACTCTGCAAAGTTTAAATAAATAATAAATACTCTATACATTTGCTTTCATTTGAATTGAGGGTCCATACAAAAGTTAAAGTATTAAGGAAATTATATTTGTTTTTAACAGTAAGAAAAATAAAATACAGAATGAGAATAGGGAAAGACTGACCAAGGATGATATAGTAAAAATTAGGGAAACTATGTCGCATAATGATGTGTGATTAACTGCCCAGGATCATTTTTATTTTTCTTGGAACAAGCAAACACAATTTATAAGTGGTCCTACTAAAATGATCTTTGAAATTAAGAATGGAGCATACTATTTTATTCAAGCCAATAAATATTTTTAAATTAGCTTAGATTTCATAGTGTGACCAATAAAAAGAATTCTAATCAGAGGATAACAAAGAAAAATAATAGCAAAACAGAATGGGTTTGGGGAAGGAGCAGAGAAAGATGAGAGAGAGGGAGAGAAGAAAAAACAAAATATACTCCCAAAGGTAGAAGGAAAAACTAAATAGGTTTTTGAAGTGAGTGTTAAATAGACTGCTGGTTATCTCCAGCTGTGGATTTCTGTGGGTCTCACTGGATTTGATGTGTTAATATTTTATAGATGCTCAATTAATTCTTAACCTTAAACCTTTAGAACACCATAAGGAATGGAACAGCCATAGCCCTCCCTAAGGCAGAAAAGCCTTCAGTGGAGTCAGGGGTGATGCAAAGCCAGTGTTAATGTCAAGCTGAGCAATCCAACTAATTTCCTACTACTGGCTTTAATTCTTGGATCCAATACTCAGCACAGTGGCCAATACATAGCTGTATTTAATAAAACTGATTGGGGGGGGGGATGACTCAGAGAATATTAGAGGAAACCTTAAACTTTTTAAGTAAGTATTATGAAAGTTAATCATGCTCTTCTATAACATGTTCACTGTTACCTGTGTGAAAACCTATATAACTTATTCAAAAAATGTCTTGTTTGGTTTGGTGGTTTAAAATACTCAGGAAAAAAAAGTATCTTACTCTTCTTAAGAAGGCAAATGATTAATTCAAGGCACCTTTATTAGAAGAGAGAGATTGTGAGGGAGTGAGGTAAGTCTCCTGAATTAGAGACTTCTAATTTTTTTATTTTTATTTTTTAATTCTACCCTTGTGTCTGGATCTATATAGAAAGTTTCTGTGACCACTCTGTTCAACAGGTATTTACTCAAGATCAATTCGAAAGGAGGCAGTCAGACACAGATGAATGTAAAGAACTTGAAACCTCATTTTCAACAGTCTGTTTCAAAAAAAATCAGAGCCAGTTATTTGAGATACTATAATTCTAAAAACGGTGTCATATTGGACTTATAATTCTATCTTTAAAAACTACTTTTAAAATGCTAGGTATCTTCTTTATGCACTTCTGTATGCTTCTTTATGCTCAGTTTTCCACCTCTGTAATTTACTCGGAAAGTCACAGCAGACCTGCTCGTTGCTCTGTCTTGAAATTACCTTTGACCAAAAGCGATAAAATCTGAACTGGTTCAAGAGGGAGCTGCTAGACACGCAGAGGCAAAGAAACATAAAGCAAAACAACTAGAAAGGAATTTACAGTTTGTAATCTCCAATTCTGAGAATAGTTTAAAGTCATGTGGCCAAAAAAATGGCACACACAAGTGCTTTTCATATTAAAATTAGAGCAGTTAAAGAGCAAATATTTACATTAAGGGAGCTTATAACAGTGACAAGTGTACTTTTACCTATAAGCTTTTATTTCTTTAACCTTACTTCCTCCTTGGACATTATTTTACTTATGAGGGAAAGCAGAAGTTAAATTACTAAAACTAAATCAGTATGTTTGGTTAAAAAGAAAAAGGCACAGGTGAGCAAGGCCATTTAGTTATGTTGTTGAGCACCCAGGCTTTCCTTGGGCACGGTAATCATCAAGTGGCCTTGAACTGCAGAAGAGAAACACCATCATCCTCTGCTGTCGGCTATGTGAGATGCAAGCACAGTGCCACAGAACAACTCACTTTCACGGGGCAAAAATCTAGGCCTGTCAGGATCAATCTGATCACTTTGACATTTTTTTTACTTTTTAATGATGCTACTAAAAACCTAAAAATACTCTTTCAGTCTTAGTTCAGGAATAACTTAACCAGCAAATCTGCAAAGATAACAGCTGGTTCCTGTCACATGTAACCTTGTAGAGCAAAATGGTTTTATGTTCCTTAAGTAGAAATTTCTGAGAACCCACTGAACAAGGCATTGTGAGTTCATAGCCAATTACTGGGAATAGTATATATCAGTGCCAAAGATTTCTACCTAGATACAAAATTTTACAGAGACAAAAATGTAGTTGCTGTCCCCTCTGAAACTAAAATTATAAAGTCATAGCCAATGTCCTTTTAGTTCAAATGACTGTGGGAAAAGAGAGCAAACAGGTCAATAAGCACTTACTGAAGGTATACTAAGGAAAGATGAATTTCTAAGGCAGCAGTTCTCAAATGTGGTCCAAAGACTCTTGAAGGTACTCAAGAAATTTTCAGGAAGTCTTTAAGGTCAAAACTCATGATAATATTAAGATGGGACTTCCGGCCAAGACGGAGGAATAGGCATACATGCTGCTTCTCCCTCCACAACTAAGAAGGAATACAACTACCTCAAAATTGGAGACAACCAGATTCCAGAAAATCAAGCTGCATGGAAGTCCAACAAACAAAGATATAAAGAAGAAATACTCATCCAGACAGGTAGGAAGGGTGGAGCTGGGATGGAGAGGATGCAGTGTGGTGGCAGCAGCAGTGGCAAGCCAGTGAAAAGTGCAGTCACACATTTTAAAAAATAGAAAGGGATACCTGGGGAGCGCTCCCAGCACCAGACCAGACCTCGCCACTCATGGTTCCAGTGCCCAGAAAAATAAAGCTTCATTGCTTCTGACTGTGCAAACCAGTGGAGGTTGGGGAAGAGGAAGAAACTGTTGGTCTCTCAGCAGAGTCCACTTGTTTAAAGGGCCCCCATGGTCCTAGAATGTCCACAGACCCACCCACTCTGGGAACCATGGCCAAGGCAACAGTTAGAGAGGTGCCAGTCCCATACAGGAAGTGGGCAGAGGTGGATTAATGTCAGTTGAGGCCCGGATGCAGAAGAAAATATTGGGCCCCTTAGAAAAAAGAGAGAGACAGGGAAAATAAAAATACACATTAACCATATTTTATGCAGTGTAGTAATGAAACCAAACTTGGTGTCATTAGAAAAAAGTATAAAGTTGGGGTTTTATGGGGCCCTTCAGAAGCTGGGGCAGAGGGCGTGTGCCCAGGGCACCCACCATTAAATGCGCCTCGGGGAGAAGTGCTGGGAAAAGTGGCAAATGCTGAGCAAGTGGCATTGTTCCCTTTTAGACCCCTCTCCCACATACAGTGCCACAGCGTGATGAAACACATCACCCCACACTGAAAAATACCTAAGGCTCCGCCCCCTAATGTAACAGGTGTGATAGTTCTACCTAAGACACAGAGGCAAACACAGGAACCTGTCAAGATGAGGAGACAGAGAAGTACGGCCCAATAGAGGGAACAGATCAAGGTTCCAGTGGAAGAACTAAGCAACGAGGAGATAGCCAACTTAACAGATGAGGTGATAGCCAACCCAACAGAAGTAGAGTTCAAAACACTAGTGATAAAGATGCTCACAGACTTGACAGATCTGCTTGAGTATGGCAAATGCAGAAAGAAAGAAGTGAAGGCTAAGCTAAGTGAAATGTAGGAAAATCCACATAAAACCAAAGGTGAAGGGAAGGAAACTGGGATTCAAATCAATGATTTGGAACATAAGAAAGAAAAAAACAGTCAACCAGTACAGAATGAGGAAATAAGAATTGAAAAACATGAGGAGATGTTTAGGAACCTCTGGGACAACTTTAAATGTGCCAACATCCAAACCATAGGGGTGCCAGAAGAATAGGAAGAGCAAGAAATTAAAAACTTATGTGGAAAAATATAGAAGGAAACCTCACTAATTTGGAAAAGGAAATAAATATACTGGTCCAGGAAGCAGAGAGTCCCAAACAAGCTAGACCCAAAGGGGACCACACCAAGACACATCATCATTAAAATGCCAAAGATGAAAGGTAAAGAGAGAATCCTAAAAGCAGCAAGAGAAAAGTGGAGAGTTACCTACAAAGTGGTGCGTATAAGACTATCAGCTGATTTCTCAAAAGAAACTTGGAAGGCAAGAAGGGACCAGCAAGAAGTATTCAGAGTAATGAAAAGCAAAGACCTACAACCAAGATTACTCTATCCAGCAAAGCTATCATTTAGAATGGAAGGGCAGAGAAAATGCTTCCCAGAGAAGGTAAAGCTAAAGGAATTCATTATCACCAAGCCATTATTATATAAAATGTTAAAGGGACTTACTTAAGAAAAAGAGGATAAAAAGTATGACATTAAAATGACAACAAACTAATAAGTATCAACAACAGAACACAAAAATGAAAACAAAAAAAAAAAAATCTAAGCAAACAACCAGAATAGGAACAGAATCATAGGTATGGGGATCATTTGAAGGGTTATCAGTTGGGAGGGGGAAGGGGGAGAAAAGAGGAAATGGTGCAGGGATTAAGAAGCATAATTGGTTGGTACAAAATAGACAGTGGGAAGTTAAGAATAATATAGGAAAGGGTGAAGCCAAAGAACTTATAGACAACCCATGGACATGAACTACAGGGAGTGGGATTTTTGGAGGAAAGTGGGGTACTGGACAGAGGGGCGCAAAGGGAAAAGAAATTGGGACAACTGTAACAGCATGATCAATAAAATATACTTAAAAATATAAAAAAGGTGAAAAAATTATAATAATACTAAAATGCTATTTGCCTTTTTCACTTTCATTGTCTTAGAAGTGCACAAGGGAATGTTCCAGCAATTATATGACATGTGATATCACAAGACAGAATGAAGAACCCAGGTGTTTTCCATTAAGTCATACATTAAAAAGATTTTTTAATGTAAATCAATGCAATTTTCACTATTTTTTTTAAATCTGAGAAATATAGTTTTTTCAAAAAAATAATTATGCTAAGATATGAGTTATTTTCTTAATGAGTTAATAAATATTTTTAAACATATTTTAAATTCTAATATAATAAATCATAGAAATAAATGATCTGCAGTCCAGTTTTTAAGCATTTTTAAAAAGCATCCTGAGATCAAAAAGTATGAGAAGTGCTATTAAGAGTTTTCAAATTAGCTATGAAGTACCAAAAAAAAACCCAAAACCCTACTTATTTAGTTCTAATACATGAGATTTTTAACTTGATAAATACATAAGCTCGAGATTCTCATCCTAATAATGAAAACAGAGAGAAAGGTGCAGTGGAAAGAAGACCATAAGACTCATAATTAAGATTTAGTCTTGACGTGACCACTACCCAGCTGATCACTAAGGGTAAGTCACTTAATTGTTTGTAACCTTCCTGGGCCTTTGTTTCTCCCTGTCTAAAATAATATCATTCATTCCACAATTTTCAAGGGAAGGTGTACCAGACTCTCTGAAGACACTATATTTGCTGTCTTGCTTCCCTGGAAGACACTGATCCTTGTCTCCCACCCCACTCTTCTTGAGAATTACTACACATAACAAGAGCTGTTACTGATGGGAACAGGTTACACTTGTGGATGCCGTGAGGCTGTGGAGACAGAAAAAGTCTGAAAACCCATTAGACTGAATTATTTGTAAGGTCTCTTCCAGATGTAAAATTACTATCAAAGATGGAACCAGTCCAACCACTGCATGCATGATAATACAATTACTTCCTTCCCTTCTACTGGGTACCACGAACTTTTTATCTGTGTCGTAGAGCTTTGCAATATATATGTGTATCAAATCAACACATTATATACCTTAAATTTACACACTTGTCAATTATGTCTCAATAAATCTAAGGGAAAAAAAGGAAAGCTTGGGGTTGTCAAACCTAGGTTAGATGGTCTGGGATTCCTTGTTTATCACCAGGCAACATGCATTAGCATCTCCGTGCAGTAGTGTCCTGGGCCGTACTGAAGAGGAAATTCCATTGCATTTTGCTTTTTAGAAAACAAACTAGAACAACTCTTATTTGGGCCAATTTTCTAATTCAGAAGTGGTAACAAAAGGAACGAGGATTGTTCAACCAAATTCATGCCAAGAGGATGAGAAGGTTTTATTTTTGGATTTTAAATCTTGAAGAAATCTGCTACTTCATTTGGACTAAGCAAGTGTTCATATTTAAATATGATTTCTATTTGCTTACCTTATAGCCAAAGAGAAAGAGTCCAAAGAAAAGGCTGTAGAGGTCAGCTGTCAGTATGCCCAGGTTGACAGAAGTGGCACTAGTAACTTTAATCACCAGTGGCATGAAGCTGTACAGGCAGAACATGCAGAGGGCAAATGCCACAAAGAGCAGGGCTGTGAAAACGTGGAAGAAATTAGAAGACAGGGTGCTTAAGACGTGGCTGCCATATAAAATTGCCTGATCCCTTACACTATCTACAAAGGCCCTTGTTAACATCAGCATTGCAAATGAGACATACAAAACTCACAGGAAAAAAATAAAAAGAAGATGTAATGTAGGTGAAGGGCATCAAAAATCCAACAGGGTGTTGAATGGTCAAGCAGACAACTTTCCCAAAAGGTCTGAAGACTCGAGATACAGGTCTAATTGAAAGCTCATGTGACCAAAGTCAGTCTTGTTCAGAATTCTTAGTAAAGACTCTTCCTGAAGGTGAAGAGTAAAAATTAACTTCTATGGAGGTTCATTCACAAGTTCTCAGAGAAAACTCAATGTAAATCACTACAGTTCTCTGTGTATTGAATTACTCTGTGACTTTACAAAAATGCCTAAGTATTATTAAAATGAAGTATTTATTTCTTCATGTGTGTATTGTCAGTTAGAGGAGAGGACATTGACTAAAAAGAATTATCATTTATATACATACCAATTTTCCAGTCCCAATGAATGCTGACGATATCCTTATATTCCACAAGCAATCTAAGATTAAAACAAGAGGTCAGAGATCCACATACTAATTTGCACTATTTTATAAGCATTTAGTTGCAATACTTCAGATAAAGTGAAGAATTATATTGACTTTCAAATTTTTCTTAGAGTATAAAAATAACTACATTTTAAAATAAAAATGACAAAAGAATAAAACCAGAGGAGTCCATAAATATGTGTTAGACTCCCTTAGAAACACTCTTCAGCAGTAGTCAGCTATAGGAGGAAAATACGACATTATATTTTCCCTTTGGATAGGAAGTTAATTATTTTCTGAAAATAAATGAAAAAGAAAGTCATTACTGGTAATGCCTCTACCACATGTATGAGAAAACGAGGCATAGTTTTTGACATTTCAAAAAACCTCTAATATATATTTAGCAACTTACTGATTTTGAAAGTGAATCTGAGCTAAATAAACAATGGATATTGAGTAGTTAGAAAGTAATCATCTATGACATATTTGCCTATTTTGTTTTTAAGGACAATTTTAGACTTACAGCTGTATGCCACTGATAATTGTTCCAAATAAGCCCACCATTCCCAAAAACTCCTGTCTGCTCAGCTTCTTCACAATGTATTCTTCACACACATTAGAGATGGCATAGAGGGAAGCCCCAAGAAGGACCATGACATCCCCAATCAGCACATCATTACCTATAGAAGAATAAGCCACAGAAAGGAGCACACTGTCAATAGGAAGCCTCTTTAACTTGTTTCTAGGAGTTTATCTGGCTCATGTCCATTTAAATTAAGATTTTATGGGAGGAGAACCCCTGATTTCTAGAAGTTTAAAGACTCTTGATCTTCTTACTCTCTGGCACAATTCTGCTGTGATTTTTCATATTTTGACTCCTTAAGAGACTAAGAGACTGGAATATGGTGGTATATGCCTTATTGCGAGGTCTCAGAAAATGATTTATGACATGAGAAATTAATGGAATTTATTAAAGGGAATGAATTGAAAATTATAGGAAGGAAGCTAGGTAAGCAAGATAATTTCTCTCATAAAGAAGACATTGAAGTCACTGCAGATTGAGTGAATTCAGAGACCTCATTGAGATTTTATACTATCAATTGTCTGAACTTTGATCCAAAGAATATCAAAATGTTTTCATCAACAGAGTGGACACAAAGTCTCCATTTGTTTAATAAAACAAAAACAAGAACCTATAGTAGTTTTTCCAGTACTAATCCAAATGTATCAGCCAAAAGAAGATTGCAAATATATAAAGAAACCTCTTTCATGACACACGTGTGACAAAAAAGGAACAAGAGCTGTGAGCAGGTAGGCACACAAAGAGTGCTCTGTGTAAGCGGTTACAATGCCAGAAGAAGCAAGAACATCTGAAAATAAAATAGAAGATAATTAACCTGGACATGTTTCCTGCCTTTTGCTGTGTATTTGGAAAATAAAAGCAAAAACCTAAGCAAAACTTTTCTCTGTGACTGAACTAGAAACGAGCAACAGTCTTACCTGAACTGTCTTCCCTCCCTGCTAATATGTCTGCACCAACCATAGTCCCCACACCCAGCAGACAGACAGCCACGGCAATGAAGTGGATCACTCTGTATCTTGCATAAAGAATAAACCACGAGAGAGCCATCAACACAGGAATCCCAAAGCAATCCAAAAGCTGCATGGAAGGAGAAACAGACAGCTTAAAACATCTCTCATTAGCTAGCATATAGGTAATCAAGTAATAATAAAAGTTAGCGTTTATTGAGCACTTATTATTGCCAGTCTTATACTAAATGCTTTACCCAGATTAACCTGTTTAATCCTCACAGCAACCCTATGAGATTGAAACTGCAAACCCCATGAGGGAAAACAAAGGTCCAAAGAAGTTAAATGAGCTGCTGTATGACACTGATAATTGTTCCAAATAAGCCCACACAGTTAAAAGTCAGAAAGATAGGTACTGAACCCAGGAATTCTGCCTGAGGGCCTGTGCCATTTACCTCTACATTCCCATCTGGGTTTATCCTTAAATTCAATACGCAAACTTTCCTACCTGCACATACCCGTTCATTCAGTCAGCAAGAATTTAAGCATGACAGACAGTGAGAGGAGCTGGAACATAAGAGAAAAAGAGACACAAGCCCTGCCCTCGGGAGCATACAGGAGGCTAGACAGACAGAGAACAAATAATCACACAGCCAGATATTTAACTGCAATTGGGCTGCTTATTATGAGAAAGCAAGAAGACCCCAATCTCCCTGACAGTGTCTAACCCCGCCATGTCAGTCAGACCCTTGGTCACACAGTAAATACTCTTGCTTGTCATTGTATGCTCCTCTATCACCTGTTGATCTTGGGTCCAGAAAATATATGCTATACCTCTGATATTGCCAGTCTGAAAGGCAGGGGGTTAAGGGTGACAACATTATAGCAAATCCAAAACCATTTGTAAGATAAAGGAAAAATAGAGATTTCGTTCACTCAATTCTTCACAAATTGTGTAAACTGCATTCAAGGATAAAAGATAGTTGTTATACTGATAATGTTCCTCAATCTGCTGTTTTATTGCTCATCCTGTTGTTTTTAATATTGTCCCTGATGTTCTCCCTATCTGTTTAAACTTGAACAAGGCAGGCCCCTAGGCAATATCCAGCAGCCTGTTTGATCTTGTCCACAGTTGTTTACTAATCGTGTTTCACTGCAGAGTCATTACTGGAGCCCGTGCCCCCCACCCCCTGTAGGAATGGGCACCCAGCCCTGTTATTTATTCCAGCTGCAGAAGTCTAATCTCCTAAGTGCTTTATCGAGCCTGCCGGAATAACAAAGCATTAAACAATTGGAATGACAACAGCCTGTCCCGGAAGGCACCAGCAGAATCCAGCCAAAATGACTTAACAAAGTCTGAACTACATTCCTTAAACAAAAAAGTAGGAAAAGGTAACTAAAAACTCTCACAGTAGACTCCCTGCCTCTTTCTTCCTTCCTCTCTCTCACTAAAATTAATTTTTAAAAAATTTTAAGTTATAAATCTTAAAAATTTAAGGAGTGAGAGGAGAAACGACAGGAGAACAAGCCATGGGTTTAAAAGGTTTATCTGGGCAGCTGTGACAGGTGATCTGAGATCCTGTGGTGTCAGCAGCGAACAAAAGTAAGGCAGGGGTTTTTAAAGGGGATATGTGGGGAGGGAGTTGGAGGGACTTTCTGCAGATGGCTTTGGGGGCATTGGCTCTGAGAACAGAGAAGTTTACTAAACCAGAAAAGCTACTAAATTCTTGTCAGCAGACCAAGATATCTTTGAAGGACACAGGCAGTCACAGGCATCAGCAGTTACTGAGGGGGCTTGCTAAAATTATACCAGAATTCAAGGAATCCAGGTCTTATGCCTAAGAATAAATTCATTAAACAGCGAAGTCTAAACCTGGCAATGGAGTCTATCTCACTTGTAACTCCATTTCTAAAGCATTTTGTTGTTGGTAATGGTTAGTCAGTGTTACAATACATCCCACAGTTTCCTAACATTAAGATAACTGAATCAACCTTCAACTATTCCAAATTGAAAAGTACTGCTATCCAGGAACATTTTTCTTTCAATCCAGCGAGAATAAACTAATAAATAAGGATGTAAGTTTTGCCTCTGGCCATTATCTCTACCCATCTCCATCCAATCGCTCCTTTGTCTTGAATATGTACTTTACTTGCAAACCTCCAACTTTTCTGTAGCACAAAGGTACATCCACTTTATATGCCATGTGTAAGCAACACATCAAACAGAACTCTCATCAACATCACAACACCAACTGCCAACTAAATGTTTATGCTTATTTTGGTAGAAACTGTTCTAATCTGCTATAGCATTTGCAGTTTGGGTACTCATTAACTTGTATACATGTTCACTAATTCAAGGAAACCTTCCTCATTAGCACATATGTTTCACTGGAAAACACCATCCACCTGTGTGTAGGTTTTCTTCAAGTGCACAGGTTTTCAATAAAATTAGGGTAACACATATGAGTTCAGATACTTCTCTTAAAATTATAAAAACCAAATTGGTTGGAGGACTCCCTCTCACCTGGACACTGGTTAGAGTCGTGTACTGGTATGCTCTGATAATCAAATAATTAGCTTCCACGTCTGCCAGTCCCAGCAGGATATACTTCCACCATTTTCTTTTCAAGATGTATAAAAGGTTATCACTGCCTGGTTGAAAGAAATCTGGGTTAGTACTTATTATCTTGGAAATGATGCTATCCATGTTGATTTAGTGTTTGCTGTGTATTTTAGATATGCACCCCCCCCACGTTTTCCATCACTCGTAACCCAAATTCCTACAACAGTTGAGTAGAGTCAGTTAGATCTTTCTAATGTGAGACCCCAGCTAAGGTGTCATCACAGAGTACATGCTCAGTGAAAGCACCAGAGAGAAACTAAGGAGAAAAGTGGTTATATTCCCTTTCCCATTGTGACAGAAATATAATATCCAGACATGGGCTTGGATGTTGGCATTCCTGACAAGCTACAGATTATCCTGGGAACTGAAATGTTTTCTTATGAATTCATTGCCTATTTAACTTCCATTCATGGGCTTCTTCAAAGAAACTCTGCATGCGGTCATTCTTTTGGAAGACATATGCTTTCATGAGAAAATTGTCAGGGATAAGTTTGGAAAAAAGACTTAGTGGCACCACCATTGAAGAAACATCTTTAATTTATCAAATTCTATTTATTCAAGTTAGCTGTGATTCACTTCTTTGGAGAATCTAGCATTACGGGAAATACAGAGTTGGCGCATATATGAGAAGGCTTATTGTAAGAAAACCTACAAGGAAATAAAGGTAGTGAGAACCATAATCAGGTAATTATCACTAAAACCCAATTAACAGGAAAATCCTGAAAACATAGAGTTAATCTTCCTCAACATGAGATGGTATGAAAGGCACCTAACAACCATCCCTCAGGGAGACCATATCACTGTGTTTATGAGTCACACTGACTTACTAAAGGCCAGTGCTTACAGAGAAGAGCAAATTCCAGGACTATTAACCATGTACCAGTTCCATTTCCAAGTCCTAAAGCTCTTGCCAAATTTGGTACATTCCCCTTCAGATGGTTTCCCCCATCCTACAACTGGTTTCTATTTTCTTTCAAAAATAAGGTTTTTTTTTTATCAAGACACATAAGAATACTGTTGATGCTTTAAGGTTCATATTAAAAGATTAGCAAATACTACATTGGTGCATTTATTATGTGCCTTAAATATGATGAAAATGGAAGTATTGTACTCTCCCAATTAATTTGGGTTACCCATTGTCTTCACATTCCTTAATTCAATCTAATTTAGCTCTTCTCTTGTGGGAAGAATTGTTGTTATCATGACTCAAAGCCCCTAATCCAGAATGGTGGTAAGAGCATGGGCTCTGGGGCTGGCTGCCCAGGTTGGAATCCTGGCTCCAGCAGTTACTACCTGCATGACTTAGAGCAAGTTATCTGGGTACTACATGCCTCAGTTTGTTCATCTGTAAAGCAGAGATAATAATACTCACTTGACTTGTTGAGAGGCTTCAATGAGTTCATACCAAACCTAAACAAGTTAAGCAATTAAAATGATGCCAGCACAGAAATGTTTGTCAGAACCTAGTTTTTTCCCATTTTTGTGTAGCTAGTGAGAAATGATAATTCTATAATAATTCTAAAACAACTTAACCAGACAGTGATAAAGATGTTAATTCCTAGCCAATACCTTGTCTTTGTTTGTCTGGTAACATAGACTTCATCTACATACAATTGATGCCCCATTTAGCATTTTCTCCACTTAGCTGGAAACACAGATTTCGAGGAGTGAGGTTTTTGACTTTAAGTGTTTTTAATATTGTCTCTTAATCTTATCAACAACAGGGAAGTAAAAGTAAAATCTAATTATTAATAGCATTTATACCTTTTTTCTGACAACTTCTGTTCCAGTTTGATGCTGCTTATCTGAATCAACAATTTCAGAGATTGTGCATAAATCACTAGTCATTACTTTCACAGAATTCAGAGATGTCATACTTTTCTGGTGACTTTTATCAAAACAGCAATAGTTTTTCCTGTTCTTAGTTTTGCCTCATTTTATTTTTTTAAATGTCAAAAAGCCAATTTTTTATGAAGATGATTTGTTGAAAAGGTTGATTCCCACAATTGGCATACCTGACTGAAATGCCAGCATCACTGTATAAATTAAAAACAGCAGGCAATAGTTGATAAAGCTCTGAAGCACGGGGGCGTTCACTTTGTATTTTTCTGCCAGATACTGGCTGGTGATGGCTGTTCCACATATACACAAAGACAGCATCTGACCCAGGGCGATTGTTTTCAAAATATTCCTAGAAAATAAAGAAGGAAATCTGAATACCTTGCAAGTAAGTTATATAACTTGACACAAACACATATATGCACAACATACACAGCACATAACACACACTTTAGTGCTCAGCAAAAAAGAAAATGCTAATTATTCCAGGTGGCTCATTATTTCATTTTATTGCTTACTTCATATGCACAAAAATTAAACTGTTGGATTTTGAGAGACTACATTTTTATTCTCTTTTACATTTCTGATTTCTACTCATTACCACAAAAATGCATATTGCCCCATTTTATTAACCAACCATTTAGAAATCATTTGGATTACTTAGCTATATCCTACACTACCTACACTATTTGGAGTGTGTGTTTTACATGTGTGTGATTTTTGAAAACTCAGCTTTAACTCCAGTTTTAAAATCTTCCTATTCGTTAAATGTTTTAACATATCATCAACCTTTCATTCTCCCAGTCTTCTTGATTTCTTCAACTAGAAGAAGTGGTTTTCAATTTTGCCTGCGTGTTAGAATTACAGTGCTTTAAAAATGCCAACATCAGGCTGCACCTGAGAACAAATACGTCATCACCTTTTGGGGTGGATCCCGGGTGCCAGTGATGGTCAAAGCTCCCCAGGTGATTCCAATATGCAGCTAAGGTTGTGAATGGCTGGTCTAGAGGCTGGCACTCTGAATCCATAAAAGAATAAAACCCACACCCTGTCCTTTAGCATTTTAAAAGAGAGAGGCATCTTAACAACCAACTAAAAAACAGCAGCCTGTAACAGTGGTGCAAGCAAAGGGATAGAAGAGCACACCAGTGCTACCAACTAATTCTGAGTGAGGGATTAGCTGGCAGAGCAAATTGGGAAAGGTTTCATGGAAGAGGTGATTTTTCAGGCAGGTTTGGAAGTATATAAAGGATTTGTAGAGGAAGAAGTAGGGAAAAGGGAATTCAGAAAGAAGTAACTAGGACCAAATGCAGAGAGCGACAAACATCTAGGGGTGGGCTCAGGAAACACCCAGCAGCTCAGTGTGCCTGGGGTATAAGGGCCACAGCTGTGAGAGGTAGTAAGCAAGACACTTGGAAAAATAAGTTGTGGCCAGATGGTGAAAAGGTTTGAATGGCACAACAAGACGCTAGGCCTTTATGCCCTACATGGCTGGAAGTCACAGAGGTTCCAGCACAGAGGGATTTATGAAAGTAACTCTGATGTTAGGAAAAGAAGGATTAGTGAGTGACAAGGAAAATAAGACAGAGAAGCCAATAAGAAAGCCAACATAATGACCCAGGCCAAAGTGAGACGTGAACGATAGCCCTGTCAGCATGAATGGAGAGTAGAGGTTGATATAAAAGACTCCATAGAGCCTAGTGCACCATTAAATCTCAGGAGGAGGTGTTGAACATGATAGACTAAGATGACTGGATGGATATAAGGCTACTGACCAGGACAGCGAATACAGGGTGAGAAGCAGGTTTGGGGCAAGGCAAGAGTAGTGAGTTCAACTTGAGAGCAGTAGAGACTGAGGTGGCTGAAACGTTGAGAGGAAGAACAGTACGGGGTTTGGGACAGGCAGACTCTAAGATGGGCCCCTAGTGAATCTCTGCTTCCTAGTATTTTTGCCCCACGTAATCTCCTCCTGAGTGTGGACAGGACCTCTGACTTGCTTCTAACCATTGGAATACAATAAAAATAATGGCATGTCATTTCCATGAACACATTACATAAGGTTCTAACTTCCATCTTGCTAGGCAACTCCACTGATTCTCTTCTTTGTGGGCTCTGATGACACAAGCTGCCATACAGACAGGCCCACATGGCAAGAAACTGAGGGTGGCCTCTGGCCAACAACCAACAATCCACCGGGAACTGCATCCTGCAAAACCAAAATGCACTTGGAAGCAGATCCCTCCCTATTCGAGGCTTCAGGTGAGATCCTGCCCTGGCCGACGCCCTGATTGCAGTCTTGTTTGAGACCCCGATGCAGAAGGCAGAGCTAGGCCATGCCCAAAGGCCTGATCCATAAAAACTGTGAAATAATAAATGTGTGTTAAGTTTGTAGTAATTTGTTACACAGCAAATAGATAACAAATACAGGGTTGAAACTATAGACTTCAGAAAGTCAGACCATATCTGTTTTGCTCTCCACTACATAACTAGTGCCTGGTATTTTGTTGTCACTCACTAAATTCTTGTCGAATGGATATAAATGGATAAAGTAATTACCACATTTAACCAAATATATGGTAACTCCAAATATAAAACTCTTCCCCACATTTTCAATGAAGTGCCATGGTCAGAGAAAGAAAGATTATGAGAGTGCCATGACACAGGTGCTAAGAGTGAAAAAGCATTTTAAGAAAAAAGAAATCAATACTGTAGTGTCCACAACTGCAGAGAGAAGAGGCGGCGTTATAGCTGAAGAGGTACAGTTGGACTGGCAAGCTGAACATTTCTAGAGATCTTTGAAGGAAAGCTTTTTATAGTGGTAAAGCCTCAAGTCAGATTCCAGTGGGCTGACTGAGTAAAAGATGAGCACCAAACATAAATAGCTCTTTTTTAATGTGGTAAGAGTGTGGAGAATAATATTATCTTGTTAAAGTATCCAGGAAACATATAGATGTTTGGGAGATGAGCAGAACCAGTAAGAGTAAAACCTTGAAGATTGACAAAACAAATTAAGAGATGATAAAGACTGACAGACATTTCCTGGAAGGTTTAGGAGTGAGAACTCTGCAACTTTTATTTAAAATGTCCTCTATATAAATACTTCCTTCCAGAGCTCTTCTACACAAAGTAAAAAACACCAAAACAGCAGAAGACACAGAATATCTATCTAAAAGCTTACAATGTATTCTTTTCTCTGGAGTATTTGTTTCAGTAAAATGCAACTAATCTCAAACAAGTCTTGCACAAGGGCAGAAAAAACAAGGGGACGTTTGCTGGGTGAGAAAACCCTAAAAACACGTTTAGGGCATCTACTTTGTGCGAGGCAATGAAGATACAAAACTGAACAGGCTCTCTCTGTGCCTTGGAGGCTCAGAGACCACCAGAAATAAGTAGGCATGTAAACTAGCAGTTAGGGCGCAGCCAGACAAATGTGAAAATAGACTAGTTAAAAAAAAAAAGTTAAAACTTCAAGAGTTCACTAGACTGGCACAATGAGGAAAGGCATTCCAAAAAGAAGGAATAGCATATACCAAGGCACAGAGCTAAAACAATATGGCACCTTCCTGGATTTCAAGTGGGCTGGTGTAGCCGCGGCACAGAGTGCAGGAGAGAAAAAGAGCAGCAGATGAGGATGGAACAGTCAGAAAGGGTGGTGAAATCATCAAAATCTTCTAAACAGTAAAGTGATTAGCAAGGTGGGAATTGAGCTTTTCTAGATATGTCATGGCACATAGCACCAAAACTTTCCCTGATTCCTAACATGAAAACAAAATAAACAGGAAAGGTGACATAGAGGAGTGTAGAATAAAACCCAGTTTTCTGGATCAGACAACTGGATAGAGAGCAGTATGGTTCATCAAGATCCTAAAAACCAGAGGACAAGACCCATTTGGAAGGGAGAATACTGTAGCTCCATTTTGGACATGCTGGAGCTTGTTTAATAATGAGGCGGTCCAGAAGAAATGTCCAGTAGGCAATTTGGAGATGAGAAAAAGGATGAATTGAAGAAATAAATTTGGGAATTATGAACCTAAAGGTGGTAGCTGAAGTTGGGATATAAATGAAATCACTATTACATGCCTAAAAAGAAAAGAGGGTAAAAAGGGGGAGAAAGGGAGAAAGAAAAACTCTGGGGAAACAGCAACATTTAAGGGGCTGGAGAAAGAAGAATTATATATGGAGATGAAAGGGCCTGGCCAGAGAGACAGAAAACAAGGCAGGAAGAACACTGGAAGCAAGAGAAAATGCTGTTTCAAGGAGGAGGCGCTCTGTGTTTGGACTGCAACAAACACCGCTGCTCTGCCGGCTCCACTCTCCCTCTCCACAATCCAGTACCTACACTCACCAAGAGTTGGGGCTCTGAATCACTGCATCCGATGGGACCATTCCCTTTCAGCAGTTCCCCTTCACCCTTAGATGAAAGCCACACTTTAAAGCAGTCTGAGGCAACCTACCATCTGATCCTTGCCTAGCTCTCCAGCCTTATCTTGGACTACTCTGTCACGGCTTTAATTTTTAATTGTTTAAACTTCTTAGAGGACATTTAAAATATAATAAAGTGTAATGCATAATCAACATGTATTCATATATCTACCAGGCAGCTTAAGATATAAAATACTGGCAACATCAACATATCCCCATATCCCCCTTGTGTTTGCCCCTATCTCTCAGCCCTCCTAAAGTAACTACTTTCCAGAACTTGGCATTTATCATTCCATGGGTCTCCATATATTTTAATATTTACATAAGTATCTCTAAGCTATAAATAGTATTGCTTTCCTTCTTTTCAAGATTTATAGAAACAGCATCATAATATATGTGTACTTCGGCAACTGGCTGTTTTGATCAACATTGAGAGTCATCTATATTGATACAGTAGTTCTACTTCATTCCTTTCCATGATACAATTATATTACTTTATCCATTCATTGTTGGTATTTAGGCTGTATTCCAATTTGTTTTTTGCTTTTTATAAACAATGTCTCTGCTCCAGAATGGGGGTGTCCAAAACCCCCCAAAGCTTGCGGCTGGGGGATGGGGAAAAGGAAGCAGCTTTCAGGATGCCTTTGCGTGCCTGGGGCTAGTGGCTAGTGTCTTTGTTATGCAAAATGGCTTTGACACTTCCAAGGCCAAAGAAGATGGGAGGGGTCTTGGAGGGGGGGGTATATGGTAATGGAAAGAGCACACAGAGCCTGCGTGAGGTTCTGTGAATGGTCAGAACTGGGGACCATGCCCACTGCCTCACAGGACGCAGTCAGGGATTTCAAAATAAGTGGCAGACATTTTACCTAGACACACCATCCAGCTTTGAGAAGGGAGGACTACATGCAGTTTACAAGGAGGCTGGGAAATTCACGCGGTTCTGGATTAAAAGCTGGCAAGCACCATAACACAGACAAGGCCTCCCCAATCAGAATTGAATGATTGGTAGCTACTGGTAAAGCTGAACTGTGTCTAGGAAGTAGGGAAACAGTTTCTCTTAACTTTTCTAAAACTAGCCTGGTTTGGTAAGGGAAGGCTGAACTAAGTGTTTGTGGGCGTTTTAAAGAAAATAAGACTTAATGGCAGAAATCGCAAATAATCTACATCTATATAACTGTTAAATAATTCTTTTTCTTTTCACTAAACTCTGGTATTGAGAGTTATAATTCTGGCGGTGGGCAATCAGGCCCCTAACAAAACAGCCTGTGGGTTCTGTTTCAATTGGAGAGCCCAGGGGTTCTGTTACACCTCTACAAACATTCTTTCTTATGTCCCCTGAGGTACACATATCTAAGACTTGTTCTGGTTTTTAGCAAACTGGTGCAAAAGGGTTACTGCCTGCTGGGGACCACTGCAGGCATCCATCTGCGGGAAGCAGGGAACTCAAGAGCACCTACAAGTATCGTAACTTTCTATTTGTGCCATGAAGTTTAAAGGAATCATTTACTTTGAAGATATATCTAAGAGTGGATTTGTTAGTCTTAGGTCATAAGCATCTTCAAATTTACTACCTTGTCTGAGCTAAAAAGCAATCTGAGATGGCTGCTACTTGTGCTGGGCTTGGAGATTCCTAGGGGAAGCCAAGCTGTGACTCTTGGCTGGCTGCTGCTAGTGCCGGGCCTAGGGCCACTTAGCAAGAGGTACAGGGGCTGGGGGCTTACTGAGGCCAACTGTTGCTTGTTTGAGAGGATTTAGGAAGTTGTGAAGCAGGAGCCAAGACCAGCCATTCACATGGAAATATCATGGTTAACAGTTCTGGTGAGCTTCTGGGGATCTCCAGGGCAGGGCAAACAGTATTAGTCAGGTTGATGGAATCTCAGATAAGGCCTGCCAGCTCTGTGGCTCTGTAGGGGGAGGGTTCAGAAAAGGGACAATGGCCTCTGCCTCCCTTTCTGTCTGGAAGAAAGCTGTCACCCAGCTCTCACCTTGATGCTATACACTTCAGTTCCTCCCTGTATGTCACCGGTGCCTTTCAAGCTGCTACCCCGGTGCTGGAACTCAGAGGCGGTGAGTCTGAGTAAGTCTTCATGTGGGTTCTTTAAGGGGAACTGCTTGGGACTCCAGAAGTTTCTTTCACTGACTCAGTTGCTAGTAGTTTTTGCAGCCAGAGTTTTGGAGACTTATCATTCTGGCACTGGAACTCTGGGTTGGGGGGACTGGTGTGGGGCTGGGATTCCTCTCTCTCGAGATAACCCTCCTGAATTTTTATCCACCGCACGTGGGTGTGGGGCCAGCCTGTTCCATATCTCCACCACTCCTACCAGTCTGGATGGATGTGGTATCTTTAATTTCATTGTTGTCAGAGTTCCATTCAACTCAATTTCTTGTGGTTCTGAGTGATTGTTGTTCTATACTGCAGTCGTAATTTGGATGTGGTTGTGCAAGGAGGGGAGTCGCGTTTACCTATGCCACCATCTTGACAGAAAGTGACAATAGTTCTTCTCAGGATACTCTACCTATCACAGGCTGCTGTACCAAACTGGATCCAGTTTGCTGCCTCTTCTTCTGTGCTCACGTTTTCCTGAAGAAGGCTGATTCCAGGTTTTAGGCTGATCTATCATAGACAAAAATTCACCACATGGTCCTGTATACTAGAAATCTACAGAGCCAAAGCCAGAGGATGAAAAGGTACATTTTGGAAGGACAAGTGTCATTGTCCCCAGCCACATACTTCCCTCAAGAAACCTGTGGTAAAGGGTACCTGGCCAAGGACATGGTTCCAATTTTCCTGTATTTCAATGGTTAAAGCTGTATCATCATAACACACATTCTCAACCTGATCCTCACAACAACCCTGTGAAAAGCAGTCTTACTACACTCCTGTTACAGATGGGAACATGAGACTCAGAGTGGTTCCATAACTCACCCACAGTCATACAGTTAGTAAAAGGCAAAGGAAGTCAGTGCTCTTAGCTACTGAAAAACTATCATAGATCAGGGAGTTCAAATGTACTTAAAGAATCAGATCTAGAGAAACAACTCCTCTCCTGGAAGAAAGTCTCAGAACTCGGCACTTTGGTGCTAATGTCCACTTTTTTAGGTGAAGAAACTGTGGCCCAAAAGAGGGAAGTACTTTGCTTAAGATCATACAAAAGCAGAGTTGATGCCCAAATTTTCTGACCGTTGAACATCTACTGTCCCCAGTACATCACATGGTCTTGGGATAATAATTGAGGTCATCCCTCAGAGTTGATATCTTCTTACCTTCTGTACCTCTTTCTCCTCACTCGTTTTCCCCCAAACACCCCCCTTTACCTTTCTTCACTTCTCCATTATGATTTTATAACAGAGCTTATATTATTAAACCCCTTCTTCAAAGCATCCTTGCAACCTACCTCACTGTCAGAAAAGAATTTTAGCCTGACCTCTCTCCCACTACAAACATTGCTTTCCTGTACACCAGAGGACGAGTTGGATGTCCAAAGTGCAGGACACCAAAAAGCTAACCAAGTGGCTGATAACCTAATCAAATTCAGAACATTTTTCGCATCCCATAATGGACTTGGAAGCAATTATAAATTTGAAATAAGTGAGAATAAGAAGTGTGAAAGCACTAGGCCCTGTTTACAAATTGACAAAATTCCTTCAGTAAGCTCATATTTGCATTCTAACATAGCACAATGAAGCAAGCTGTCTTCCAGCTATGAAGTATAACCATCTTCTAAAAAGAGAAAGAGAGAGAGAGTCACAAATTGAGTATGGAGATTTAAAGTTACAGGAATATACTTCTCTTGGCTCCAAATCATAATGACCTCATCTCTAATGGAAGAGTAAGGGTGAGAGGGAGGGAGGCAGAAGGGACTGAGTGGGGTGGAGGCTGAACAAAAGTAGAAGGAAGAGAAAAACAGACTTGTAGGGAGAGACAGCAAAGGCCTCAAGACAATTTTTGTTACTTGGAGCTTCACATTTAAGCATTTGCACTTCACCACAGGGTCCTAGTTCACACAAATTGTGAACTGAACCCTGGGATTCTTTACACCATAAAAAAAACCTGTTCCTCTCTAAAGGAAGCTGCCAGAAACAATGTGCACCTAACCATGGGATATATCCTGTCACGGTTTTTCAAACAGAACGTTCACTGAAGTGAACTTCAATGGCAGGATATGGTCCAACTCCAAGACACGTTCCCCAAGGCGGTGTCCCGCTGTGGGAGCCAGGCCAGCAGAGAGCAGAACAAATGAGTTATGGATCATTTGGGGTACTGGTAGGAAAACAGGTAGGAGATAAACTGAGTAAGGTCACTTCTGACTACTTTACTGTTTGGGTATATTGTATGAACTGAAAGACTCAAAAATAAAAGTATTTTAAAGCATTTTATTTCCCTCCTTCTTTCTTATAGGAAACCTAAAGAGCCTTGATCACATACTAATAATGTGAACAATTTCCAGATTCAGAAATGAAGGAAAGGCCATCTTGTGGGGTTTTGCCTAATTCAAACACTAGTTTTACATAAAATGTATATGAGACATAATGATGGGATTGATTCATTTCTTTAGCTCTTCTTCATTTGCAATGTCAAGTTAGACCAGCAGCCCTCTACCTGGGTGTATGTAAAATAATCATAGAGGGCTTAAAAAGAAAAAACAATCACATCAAGACTAGCCCAAACCAACTGAATCAGATTCTCAGGAGCTGGGGTCCAAATATCAGTCTATTCTTACGAAATCCCCTAGATTAATCTAATATGCAATAAGGATAGAAAACTGCTGAATTATTCTCTGCCCTTTATTTGAAGAAAGAGTTCCATATGACTGATAAAATACACTGTCTGGATGCAAATCACACATTTTTCTTTACATTATGTCTCAATAAATCTGTGCTGCTAGATTGCACATTGTCAGCTAAAGGCAGGATTTAGCAGTAGAGCTAAAAGACTTCTACAGAGCATAGCTTCTTAGGAAAGATTTTAAAATTCATTACATCTGCTACCTGTAAATACCTGGTACAAAATAAAAACTGCAGCACTTCAAAAAAATCCTATTACAAATCTGAAAATATTCATTTAGAGCAAATCCTCATATTTAGCACATAGATTATCTAGTGTCTATTACTGGATCATTTTAAATCATATTATAAGTGCCCTGGCTGGTGTGGCTCAGTGGATTGAATGCCGGCCTGTGAACCCAAAGGTCACTGGTTCGATTCCCAGGGAGGGCACATGCCTGGGTTGCGGGGCCAGGTCCCCAGTTGGGGGCGCATGGAACACAACCACACATAGATGTTTCTCTCCCTCTCTTTGTCACTCCCTTCCCCTATCTCTAAAAATAAATAAATAAAATCTTTAAAAATAATAATAAAAATAAAATAAATCATATTAGAAGCAAGCTAGAAAACAAATAGTTTTTCTTCACATAGTAAGTAGCAGCCTGGTTGACCTTTATATTTTTGCCATATCTATGTTTCTATGCTTCAAAAATGTAAACATTAGTGTATGACCTAATTCTGATTAGTGTAAGTAGCTAGCCAGCAGTTTTGAAGAACACACGTTCTGATGTAAAAGGACATTTTCAAAACTCAAAGTACACAAGAAAGTCAAATTTCAAAGAATAGAAAATGTACTATTAGCCCTGGCTGGTGTGGCTCCGTGGATTGAGTGCCAGCCTGCAAATAAAAGGGTCACAGGTTTGATTCCCAGTCAGGGCACCAGTTGGGGGCATGCGTAAAGCAACCACACGTTGAGGTTTCTCTCCCTCTCTCCCTGCCTTCCCCTCTCTCTAAAAATAAATAAAATATTTTAAAAAAAGAGAAATGTACTATTGTGTAAATATTATTCCCTTAAAAGGAAGGCAAGTAAGGAAAGGAGATTTATGTTTTCTTTTTTCCCACTGAGTTACATCTTATTTATAGTAGGTGCTAAGTAAATTTTTATTAAATTAATGAATAAATACTGCAAGCAATTATTGAGATGCCATAATGTAAAAATGCAAGGTAGGGAACCCTTATGGACACGAGAACCTTAGAAGTGAACCCAAGGCATTCATAGCAGAATGAATATGAGCTCAGGAGTCAGCTACACCAGGAGTCTAAATATAAATTTGTTACATGACGCAGGCAAGTGAAAACAGTGGTCTGAGTTGTTTTTTTTTTTTGTTTTGTAAAAGACTGGTAGAGATTACACTCCAGATATAGCCTTTGAGAAAGGAATATTTCTTCTTACCACAGTAAAAAGTATATTAGACTTTGAATCAGAGTAATTCCATTTCTTACTAGTGTTATGAGTTGAATAAGTTAGCTAGTTTCTCAAAAACTCTTGCTTTATTTTGTTCTGTTTTGTTTTAAAGGGTGTAATACCACTTGTATGGGTTTAAAGTTAATTGATATTGTTATAGAGCAAGGTCCCCCAAAATCCCCAGAGACTGCGGGTTGGGGGATGGGGAGAAGGGAACAGCTTTTAAGATGTTTTTGCCTAACTATGGCTGGTAGCTAGTGTCTTAGTTATGCAAATGGTTTGGTTCTTTCAAGGCACCAAGGAGATAGGAGGGGTTTTGACTATGAAATAGTGAGGAAAGAGCTTACAAAGCCTACACAAGGTTCTGTGAATGGTCAGAGCCAGTTACCACTCCCACTGCATCACAGGTAGAGGTCAGGGATTTAAAAATAAGGCGGCAGCCATTCTGGGGGAGATTAGAGGGTACTAAACGCAGTTTGCAAGGAGGTAGAAAGAGAGCAACATGCGGTTTTAGAAGAAAAGAGATCCATGTGGCTTTCAAAGGGCAGAGAGAGAACCATGTGTGATCCAGTGCAAAACGGCACTTGTTTTCCTGGACTGTTATATGGAGGCTGATGACATCGCACCCCAGATCCTGAAGGAGACAGCTGACAGATAAGGGTGGGGAACTCTGGGGATGTTTTTGGCTTATAGCCTTTTGGGGAGCAAGGGAAGTGCTGGGTCCCGTGGGAGAACAGGGATCTGAGCTGAAGTGCTCACTGCCCTCCCCAGGTTGGAACATTGTAAATAAAGACCTGTGTTCCTCAACACTAGTTGTTGGGTTTTACACTAAGGCACAACCTGAAAGAAGTCCCTTTTACTCTATAACAATGTAATAACCTATGTAAAAATATCTACCACCTTAGGCACTGAGTGAATTTTCTTTCCTTCCTTCCTCTGCTTCACTCAGCCTTTTGGAAACATCTTGACCAGCGCTATCAAATAGAGCTTCCTGCAACGATGGAAATGTTCTACATCTGTACCATCCAATACAGTAGCTTCTAGTTATGTAGCAATTAAGCACTTAAAATAGGGCTAATGTGAATAAAAATATGAATTTTTAATGGTATGTAATTTCAATTTAAAGTAAAATAGCCACAGGCTACTATCATATTGAACAGTGTAGCATGGGCCAGCATTGTGCAACAGAAGTTACTGCAATGACAGAAATGTTTGAGAAGTGGCTACAGAGCACTTGAAATGTGGCTAGTAGTGTGAATGAAGAACTACATTTTTGCCTTTATTTCACTGTAATCCCTTTTCATTTAAAAAGCCGCATGTGGCTGGTGGCTACACAGCTGTAGACCAGTGCTTTCAAATCTTAATGTGACAGGAATCACCCCAGGATCTTGTTAAATTGCATATTCTGATTGAGTAGGTTGGAAGAGAAGCCTGAGTTTCTGCATTTCAAACAAGCTCCCAGGTAATGCCTGTGCTGCTGGTCCACTGACCACACTTTGAGTAGCAAAGTTCCAAAGCTGGGCTTCCAATTCTGAGGTCTCTCGGCTCTGGAAACCCATGGAACTGTAACAGAAATCCATGGGCTGTTCAGGAGCTGTCTTTGACCTTCAAATAGCTTAGTGGTACTTCTGACCATTGCTCTTAAGAATGCAAAATGATACAATCCTTGGGTGGGGGGTGGAGGAGTGCAATTTTTAATTTTACCCCTAGGAACCTATTCCTTAGATACTTTGGCAAAAATACCAAAGGTGTACATACAGGCTACTCACTGCTGCAGAATTTATAGTAATAAAAAACTAAAGAAAAAAACTAAATATTTAACCATAGGGAACTAATTGAATAAACAAAAAGTACTGTGCAGCTTATAAAAAGCAAGGCAAATATTTCTATCACTGCAATAAAGTGACTGCCAAGATATGCTTAAAAAAGCAGCAAATATGGAGGAAAATGGGTATGAGATGCTAACATTTATATATCTTTGTTAATATTTTTAAATGTAAAGGTAAAAAAAAACTTTAAAGTTATAGGTCAGGAAAGAGAGCAAAGCAAAAGACATACATGTCTAAATATACCTTGTTTTATAGATTTGTCTTTGGAGCCATGTAAATATTTTACATCATTATAAAATAAAAGTTAATTTTTAAAAAAGCCACATCTAAAATTAAAAAATCAAATTTTAAAATAAAATTAAGGATATTTTAAGCTGGTCTGTAAAACAAAATAAAGAGGAATTATTTCAACTGACTTTAAAACACACTAATTTGATAATACATTCCAACTAGATTATAGTATAAGAATAGTAAGAGTTGTGAAATACCTTAAATTGTTTGGAGGTGGTGTTGATATTATTTTGAGACTGAAATAAAACAAGAAATTATATTAATGTATTAATTTTGGTACAGGAAAAAAGGTATAAGATTAAAGAGGTTAAGTTAAAAAACTATCATTCCGAATTTTATTGAAAGAATAAACTCATAAGACATTTTATATTTTTGTAAGTATATATTTCCTATCTTTGTTCACTATAATTCCCTGAAACAATGACCAACCAAAAATTATAAACACTCCTGTGCCTAGAAAATGGCAACTAAATAATACTTTGTACTAAAAAGAATTAAGGCTCCTCAGAGAATGATTTCAGACCTGGGGCAAGAAAAATACAAAATAAGCCTGGAACACCTTGTCACACACCAAAGAGAATTGGAGTCATGAAAAAAAGACAGTCTAAGCATCACCAAGAGCAACTGCAACTGCAATGGACTGAAATACCTCTAATATGTTTAAATCCACAATTAATCACAATACTTAAAATTAAAAAAAAATAAAACTCATTGATCATCTTTGGCAGGTGTTAAGGAACTAACAGATTATTTAAAAAATTGGTAAATAAAGGGGAAAAAAGCAAACATTTATCCTGCCCTTCCCATACAAATTATACTTCAGGGTAATGAGTCAATGACAGAGTTTCTCTTTGTAGATCATTTTATAACACCTAATAAAATAATGAATCTAAGTAATAAAACTCAATAGATCCTGATATAACAAAAAGAGACAAGCAAACATTATATTCTGATTTCTGACTTCCAGTCAAGATGGCAGCATAGGCACAATGGCTCACCTCTTTGTTCAACCACATCAATATTACAACTAAAATAAAGAACAACCACCACCTGAAACTGTTACAGAAACAGGGGTGTTCCAAAAAACCCCAGAGTTTGCAGCTGGGGGATGGGGAGAAGGAAGCAGCTTTTCAGAATGCCTCCACATGCCTGAGGCTGGTGGCTAGTGTCTTTTTTATGCAAAATGGCTTTAATGCATCCAAAGCCTCAGGTAGATGGGAGGAGTCTTGAACCAGGGGATGGTATGGAGAAAGCACACAGAACCTGGGTAAGGTTCTGTGAATGGTCAGAACTGGTTACCGCACCCACTACATCAGAGGATGTAGTCAGGGATTTAAAAAATAAGCGGCAGACATTTTAGGAGGGCTGACTGTGCGGATTTAACTAAGGTTAAGGCGGACTGTGCGAATTGGACTAAGGCTGAGGCGGACTGTGCGGATTTAACTAAGGTTAGGGCTGACTGTGCGGATTTCACTAAGGTTAGGACTGACTGTGCAGATTTAACTAAGGTTAAGGCGGACTGTGCGAATTGGACTAAGGCTGAGGCTGACTGTGTGGATTACAAAAGGACTAACTATACAGTTTACAAGGAGGCTGAGAATCCATGAGGTTCTGGATTAAAAGCTGGTGGACCCCATAACACAGACGAGGTCTCCCCAATCAGGATTGAATGATTGGCAGCTACTGGTAAAGCTGAACCGTGTTTGGAAAGTAGGGAAAGGGTTTCTCTGACTTTTCTAAAACTAGCCTGGTTTGGTAGGGGGGAGGCAAGGATATGTGTTTATGGGTGTTTTAAAGAACATAAGACTTAACAACAGAAATCCGCAAATAACTAAATCTATATAACTGTTAAATAAACTATTCTTTTTCTTTTCACTAAACTTTGGTATTGAGAGTTATAATTTTGGCGGCGGGCAATCGGGCCCCTAACTAAAGAGCCCGTGGGTTTGTTTTCAACTGGAGCAGCCCAGGGGTTCTGTAACAAAACCACCAGAAATTGAGTTGAATGGAAGTCTGACAACTATGGAATTAAAGGAACCACATCCATCCAGACTTGTAGGAGGAGCACAGGCACAGAAAAGGCTGGTCTCCCACCCACATGTGGTGGATAAAAATTTGGGAGGGATATCTCAGGAGTCAGGAGTCCCAGCCCCACACCAGAGCCCCAGCCCAGGGTTCCAGTGCCAGGAAGATAAGTCCCCACAACTTCAGGCTGCAAAAACCAGCAGGGATTACATCAGTGGAAGAGACTGCCAGAGCTCCAAGTTGACTCAGTTGTCAACTTGGAAGGTATAGGTGGCGTGCTGGGGAACACTGGTGTCTACCATCAAGGCAAGCAGAGGCTATTGTCCCCTATCTGGGCACTCCTCACACAGAGCCAAAGAGCTGGCAAGCTGGTGCCGTATCTTAGATGGCATCAATCTGGCTATACTATTTGACCTGCCTTGGAGGTCCTACGAGTTTGCTGCCAAAGAATTCAGACATTTTTTTATTATAGAACAACTGTTGCTGAAATTTCAAAATATGATTTACATTCACCAGTACTCCAAAATCATGGTAGTTAAAAACCCATTGTGAGATCTTGTTATTTAATTTGTGTTTTTTAAAATAAAAGAAGCACATATATTAACATATCACAATGTGTTTTTAATAGTTTAATAGGTGTAATTTGTTTCCATTATAATCCTATGTAATTTACTTTATGCATTAAAAAGTATTGTTCTGAGAAGGAAATACAGGAAACCCACCAGAAAGATACAATCAGCAAAACTCAGAATG
The DNA here is from genome assembly GCF_987537825.1 of Furipterus horrens. Lineage (NCBI taxonomy): Eukaryota > Metazoa > Chordata > Mammalia > Chiroptera > Furipteridae > Furipterus > Furipterus horrens. The sequence goes on from NW_028327172.1 coordinate 74,083,882, forward strand.
TGGGAAAATCTACATGACAAATGAACTATTTCCTCAAAAACAAACTGCAAGAATAAGGAGAAGCCTACAGAAGAGATGCAGACTAATAACCTGAAAACATGGGCCTTATGTGCATCTTGATTTTGTCAATGAAATAAAGTCCAAACCTATAGAAAAGTTTTATAAGAGTTTATTTACACCAATTACTTAGGAAGCAAGATTTCAACAGACTGGGAAAATGCTCCTAGAATGGCAATATGACACTTATTTTTATACATTTAGTGTCAAAGGAGAAAAGCTAAGGAAGGCTACATGAAATCCATTGGTGGTAGATTAAGGAGGAGGGAGAAAGCAAAGCAGGGAGATCTCTAAAACTGGATACAAAGTAAAATAGAGAAATATACCGTATTTTTCACACTGTAAGACTCACCTGACTGTAAGACACACCTAGGTTTAGAGGAGGAAAACAAGAAAAAATAATATTCTGAACCAAATGGTGTACTAAAATATTTAATAAAATATAACAATAATATTTCAACCATATAAAGTGAACAGCAGTCAACAGCAGTATTAAGAACCATCATCACTGTCATTAACAAATGAGGAGAGACTTTAAAGTTCAGAATTTATGAAGCTCAGTTGCTCATAATCACTGATATCACTTTCTTTGCCATCTTCATACTGACCAGACGCCCTGAGATTCAGCAGTAAAGTGGGACATTTAAGCATCCCCAGGGGTTTTGCGTGGGCCCACTGCTTCCTCTTCTAACAGCTGTTGCCACCGCTGAGAGGTCAGGTAATACACATCATGGTCCATGATGTAATATTTGCTCCATAAGATGCACAGATATTTCCCCCCACTTTTGGGGGGAAAAAAATGCATCTTATGGAGCAAAAAATATGGTACTTCTTTTACATCGGTGGATACACGATAGATAACATTTACATAAAATAGAGATGATATGCAGGCAACAAGATAATAATGAGAAGTTTCAAAACTAAGGATGCTATAGGCTTGGGGTATGACTACCCACCATGACCTACCCAGTCAGGAATTTATGATCAGATCACCCTCTGGTTACTTTCAGTCCAGTGACCTTGTTGGACCTTCTATGCGGCCCCTTTTTTGTTCACAATTTGAATAACTATTCATAAAATTATGTGGTAATTGGGGAAATTTGAACGTGGACTAAATATCTGAAATTAAGAAACAATTGTTAATTTTTGGGTGGAATAACAGTATTATGACTTTTTAAGTCCTTATAGTTTAGAGAGTAATACTGAAATATTTATGCATGAAATTATACGATGCCTGAAATTTACTTTAAGATAGTCCAGAGGAAGTGAAGCAGAAAGGTATAAATGAAACAAGATGAGTTGATAATTATTAAAAATGGATGATACATACATTTCAATATGTAATAGTTGCTAATTTTATTTGAACATTCCCATAATAAAATGTTAAAAAATAAAATATAAAAAAAACCTAACTGCCCTGGCTGGTGTGGCTTAGTTGGTTGGAGCATCATCTCATAAACTGAAAGGCTGTAGGCTTGATTCCCAGTCAGGGTACATGCCTAGGTTGCGGGTTGGTCCCCAGCCGGGGCACGTACAAGAAGCAACCAATGATGTTTCTCTCTCATATTGATGTTTCTCTCGCTCTCTCTCCCTCCCTTCCCATCTCTCTAAAATCAATAAGCATGTCTTCAGGTGAGGACTTAAGAAGTGGAAAAAATAACAAATAATTTAAAAAGCCTAATGAAAACCCTACATTTACCCATGATAAGGCTATAAAGACAAACCAACACATCACATTTATTTGCTTTCAGCTATAATTATACCAATCAAATGTAGTCACACTCATTTTCTCTTGCTAATCAGAAGCTTTAGTGTCTGATTAGTTAAAACAGAGAAAATTAATTATGTATTCCTTAACAACTGCATTTTAAAGGAGTTTCAAAATCTCTTAAAATATATAATTCCTGGCATAAAAATAATAAAAGGGGGTTATAATGGAGGAAAACCATGAAAATTGCTGACCTAATATAAAATGTATTCTACCTGGTTTATGTTTTAGGTATCCCAGGTGGGTGTATGCTCCTAAAAGGCAGAATCAATGTCGTATTCATCTTTGTTTCTCCAGTATATGAGTCAATACAGGCTGCTGAACTGCTGAAAAGGTAAATAATGCCAATGGAGGAGTAGGAGGCCCATCTGCATCAGGGGGAACTACAATGGGCTACAAAAAGAAATCACTCTACAATAACCTGGAGATGTGTCAATCCAAATACCACCAGAAAGCATTCAACTTTGAAATGGAAACAGAAAATAAGTTGCAATGCATTTGAAACAGGACAGAGTGATGCGGATCTGTTCTGCCGGGCAATATAAATTTTGGAAAAAGGAAACCTGCCAAGTTTCTCCAGTCTTATACCGGAACAAAATCCCCAGTTAAAGTAACAATTCAGTCTTAACCTCTTGTGAGGCAGATACCAAGAGTACAAAAGTGCCAGGAAGGAGATAGGGACATGTAATTTCTTTTGTTCTAGATTCACCAAGCAACTTCACATCTTGTATTTCCTAAGCAGATTTCCGACCCCACCCCCACCCCCACCCCCAGGATGGTCTTACTGTGACCAGCTGTCCAATTTAACAGCAAAAATTCTCATTATAAATTAATATATTTATTTTCAAGTATAAATTATGAGTCTGAACAGCAAGAGCCTGGTCAACCCCAAATGAACTGATAGTGATATTTCAGACAGAGAGAACTGGAGATTTTACCAAACAACAGGAATCCAAGGGTTCAGATAAAATAAGGCTTCTTATTTACAATTCTAGAAGCATGTTCATAAAGTTCTTCCAAGACCATGGCCTGGTATTTAATGAAGTAATGAAGCAAGCTTTTCCAAAAATTGCCCCATAAATTATAACACCCATTATATTTTCTTATATTTATGATTACAGAATAATGGAAAATGACTCTTCTGAAATTAGCAAGATATTTTTTCTGTACTCTTCTTCACAATATATCATCTTGAACTTCTTCACAAGTAGGGAGGGAAAGCTAACAAATTTCTTAGTATTCTATAACAATATAACAGAAGTTTAGAGAAGAGCAAGCTTAGTGTGGGCCTAAATCCAGCAAGTGATCCCACAGGATTACATTCAGTCCCTTTAGTGGTAACTCAAGGACATTCAAAATGAACTTCAACCTCTGGGCCTTCCCAACTCTGTTAGTTCCTGGAACTGTTTCATTCTAGTCTGACTTTGCAGGAACAAGAGAAGACTTAGAGCCAAAGAATATTAGTGGAAGGGGTAAAAAGTCAATGACTAGATTGAGTGATGGATCAAACTGACTAATTGAATGAATCTTAAATTAACAGAGAATTTGGGTGGGATTGTAGGACATTTTTTGTTTTGTTTTCTCCTTTATCCATTTTGTACATACCAAGTTTTCTAACAATGAGAAATCTATTTTTAAAATCTGTGTTCTTTCTTAAAAGAATCAGGAGTGAAGGGACCAGAAGAAAGCACAAAGAATTTTAGAAGACTTCTTGATGCCTCATTTTGAATCCTTATGCTAATTTAGATTCACAGCTCACCTTCCCTCTTTCTTTTCTCCCCCAACCTCCTTAACCCCTATGATTCTCTGTTGACAAGTCAAGGTTTTCCAAACTGCTGACTTAAAGCTCCCTGGACTTACCAATGGGACATCTCTCATTATTGAGTATTATTTATTTATTACATTCATGCTAATGGACCCCATCAGAATACCTTATTTTGTTTTTATAGTACCTAGCAATTCAGAAAAACTTTTCTATACCCTATCTTACTTGATTTTTTTATCATTTGACATCGCTGTGGGGTTACAAAAAAATTGAGGCTGAGAGAGGTGAAATGAGACACTAATTGACATTGTTCAAAAGTGGCAGACTAAGCTCCTGGCCCCAAAGTAGAGTGCATTTGCTAGCCCACTCTGCTCCCTCCTGCATGATTCTGTTAAAATAATTTCAAAACAGAGGACCTATCCTTTTTTTTTTTTCCTCTATAATCAACTATTTGATGAAAATTAATAAAGCTGCAAAAATACAGGTTGGCTGATCCTAATACATCTCTCTTTATAAATGCCTGACTTTTTATGTGATCATTCAATATGACTTCATTATTATATTTTCCCATATACTTAATATAAAATATACTACATTATAGCTGCAGACTCAGTTATTATAGAATGAAATCAGTTATCACAGTTATAATTATTTTACATTTTATTTGAAATTTTGTATGCAAATATATCCTAAAATACTCAAAGCAGTCTAGTAACTACTGTCCACACTACTGAAGTATACAACCTTCTGAACACCTCACAACTTCAGTCACAATATCATCCCACAGCCTATAAGAAAGCTACCAACATCATATCCTCTAGAAAATTAGAGTTAAGCAGAAAATCAAATGGATGCTAGTTGAGGAGCCAGCACTCAATGCCTTGAATAACTACTGAAACTTTATGGACTGAACAGAGCACACCTGGAAAACTGCAGCCTTGTCCAAGGGAACTGATCTATCTCAGGAGTGACCAAGTCAAGTTTATACCTGTCTTTTCAGGAGAGGGAGTAGCCTTTGCAGTAGTACACCACGCTATGACTTCCACCTAGAGACCAGAATGTGTGGGAATTCTCTTTGCCTGCTTAGTGGAAATAGTCCAAACTGGCAGGCAACTTCAACAACCCACAGTAACCTGTATAAACATCTTCTTAATGGTGCCCAGTTCAAGTCAGCAAATATTTTCCTAGTTCCTAGCAGATTCCTGACACTGTGTCAGGCTCTGGGAATACAGAGGAAAAAATGGATAGAGCCCATGCCTTCAGGGAATTCACAATACAGCAGTAAAGAAAAACAGTAAAAAAAACAATTAGGATGGGACCTAACCTAATCTGAGATTTCATGGAAGACTTTACTCATAAAGTGATATTTCATCGGAGACTTGAAGAATGAAGACAGGTTGTTTGGGTCAAAACAAAGGGAATGGAAATTGCTGTGCTGCCCCAACAGAGGCAACAGCATTGTAAATTCTCCTTGAATAGGATGCTTTGAAGGACTATTTTTTTTCAAACTATTGTAATATCTAAATGAACCTCCTTGTGGATTATCAAAACAAAAATACAGTTTCAGAACTTGAGAGTTTTATTTGTTTTTTGTTTTGTGTGGTTTGCACTGTAAAAAAATGTAATCCTCTGATGTAGATAATCAACTGGTCTGCAGTCAGAAGAATGAACTCAACAGCTAAAGCAAAGCACATAAGAGAACCTGGTGTGGTTTGGGTTCCTGGCTCCAGCTGCTTCTCTGCTCACTGTGGTTTGGCACGTTAACCCTTCTTGAATTCTGTAAAGTAATAAATCTTCTTTTTCACCTATGCCAGTGGTGCAAAGGAATTCTCTGCCAACAACCAAACTAATATGCTTATCAAACACCACCCAGAAACCAGAAGGAAACAGGACTCTAAGCCTGACTGAGAAACTTCCTGGGGACTCAGCCAGCGAGGGAACCTGAGGCATGAGGGAGACTTCCGGTGAGTCATGTTAGCCATTCAACCCTCCACAGGCCTCACACCAGAAAAACTCGCTCCCCTCCTCAGTAGGTTTTAGCTGCTGTAATTTAATCAAGCTCACTCTCAAGTACTCTCAAACTTTTCAACTGAACTGCCACTCTTAGGTAAGAAATAAATGCACATTATTGGGTAACCTGATGCAAGACCCAATTTTTTCAACTCTCAGGTGTTACCTTTAAAATCCATGTATTTCACAAGTAATACGGTCATTAAATGGAAACATTTAAGCCAGTAAATATCACAGAAACCCAACTTCCTTAGCCATTAGAAATATAAAAATTAAGAAATACTCTTTTACACTCATTTGTCAAAAATGTAAAAGTCTGAAAACACCCAGTGTTAAAAAAGATGTTCCTTTCATGTTCAGCTGCTGGATGTGTAAATTGGTACAACCACTTTGGAAAAACTATTTCACATTATTTTATGAAGCTGAACAGTCACATACCCTATAATTGAGCAATTTTTCTCCTAGATGTATGCAATGTGAAGGTGTGTGTATAAAAGAAATTCTTATATGTGATCAATAGGAGACATGTAAAAGAATGCTTCTAGAAGTCCTGTTCAGTAGAGCAAAAACCTGCAAAAAACCCAGGTGTCCATCATCAGAATAAATAAATAAAGTATGGTATATTGCACAGGAAGGTATATTATATGAGCCAATGTGAGTGTTTTACAGCATCAGGCAAAAATATAAATGAATCTTAGCAATGTGATATGGGGTCAGAATAAATCCCAATAGATTATATATATCATAATATCCTTTTAATAAAGTAAAAGTAAAAATAATAAAAGTATATTTAGAAATACAGAGGTATAAAAACCATACAAAAATAAGAGCAAGGAAATAATGAAAAGGATTCAGAATGGTGACAATCTTTGGTTGGGGAGGAAGGGGAGGGCAGAAGAAACGACCAATAGGTAGATGTACACTACCATCAAAATTCCAGTTTTAGGACTGGTGGTGACTTACAGGATGTTATAGCCTAAAAGAAAATTTTAATTTAGCCACTCATGTATCTACAATGAAAGTGTGTCATGAGCTAGAGATTACAGTTAACCCACTTCTGTGCAACTGGAGTCTAAAGAAATAGATTAAATCATGCTTCAGGAAGATGAATTATATTTATCTTGTGACTTTACATACTCTCTGGCATCCCTGAAGATACAAAGAGCTGAGAGCAAGAAGCCAGGGGTGGGGGTGTGTTGTAAATTGTCGGAGGCTCCTTTGTTCTGTTTGCTGCCCAGCTCACAGAGGTAGGATCACACAATGGTTAGGAACACAGGTCCTAGAGCCAGACTGCCTCAGCGCATAGGAGAGAAAATCTGGTTGTGTTTCTTACTCCTGTGTGACAATCCTGTTAGGAAAAATTACTTAACCTTTCTCTACCTCAGCTACTGTGTCAAATTGGGCTGGCAATGATAGTATTATAATACTGCAGAAAGTTATTATAAAGATTACATGAGTTAATCCACGCTGAGGTCTTCGAACACTGGTTTGCTCTGTGTGTAGTAGGTAAGCTGTACTCAAGAAAGTTTGGCTTATTATTTATTTATTTATTTTTATTTACTTGTTTTTAGAGTGAGAGGAAGGGAGGGAGAAAGAAAGGAACATCTATTTGTTAGCAAAACATTGACCAGCTGCCTCTCTCACATCCCAACCAGGGACCTGGCTCTCAACCCAGCCCTGCCTGGGAATCAAACCGATGACCTTTCAGTCCACGGGACAACCCCCAACCCACTGAACCACACCAGTAAGGGCTGGCGTATTATTATTTTTATCTCTGGTCTGATATCGCTGTCAAAAGCTTAGGAAATATTCTTCTAAACACTTCTGGGCAAGCTTATCCCAATACTACTCTGGGAAGCTCTAAGTCACAGCAAAATACTAACCTCAAGTTCTCAGTAAGGATTTTGTTCCTTAAATGCTCTGGTTTCCAAGGAATGACTAGAAAGATGTATGGGACTTATCTATGGTTTTTAATGGAATCTATCCCTGCATAATTAACATAAATAACCCAGTGTTTGTGACATATCATTTATCTGATTACTTTAATTAACATAGGCTCCTTTAACCATCCAAAAAAAAAATATATATATATATCTCCCAAAATCTGTGGACTAAAAGTTTTTATAATTTATTAAAATGAAAATCACTTAAGTCTTTATACAGGGACTATTTATACTTTTAGTACAAGCAATTCTAAGGAACTGGGTTATCTGGTGTCTATAGTGTTAACAGGTTAAAAATCATAATTTAGAAAGAATGCAGGCTTCCAGAGATATGCTTAGTAACAAGTGACAACTGTGAGAAAAAAGTAAAAAAAAAAAAAAAAAAAATTCATTTCAATGGCCCGTAAGTATTATTACTGCCACTCAGCAGAATAAATTTCTCAATGGTAATCCTCAGTCATGAAGAAAAGGTGATATATTTATTAAAAGGCAAGTAGTCTCATATATATATTTGTTTTAAATGCACCATGAAGACTTTTAAATAATGGGTTTTTTTTTTTCTTGGTAAAATCTCCAGGATTAGTGGCCCACTGAGTAAGTTAATAGATTGGCCTACACTATAAAGTTATGTGATACAAACCAATCAAGTATTGAAGAACCACCACTCAAAATTATAAATAAATTAACAGAAGTGAATAATCCATTGCATAGTTTCATTATGTTGCATTTAAAAGTAAATTTTAATACTTAAAAAAGTGAGTTTTAAGTTACCTGTAAAATTCACCTATATGAAATGGTTTGTTTGATAATCCTCAATAAATAATAAAGTTTTTTTATACTCTTTAAATAAACTTACAAAAACTTATTACACAAATAGTTACCTTGGGAGGCAATTCATTTCTTCCACAGATGTGGCTACCGTTCAAAACATCTCTGGAAACTCCTCTTCAGAAATAGATTAATTTTATTACAGTCCTAATTCCTAAATCTTATTTATCAAATCTGGTTGTAAATGGGTTTTTACTGTTTCTAGAAATCAATTACTACCATTTCAGTTCAATGCCAGGTACAAGGTAGTAGATACTTCAAAGAAGAACTACCATCTCTGGCCTTAAGGCATTCTCCCAGGCTGGTGATAATTATCTTTTACTTTACTAAATGTAATGAGTTAGGAACAGGTACCTGGCACCCAACCCAAGATGTATAGGAAGAGAGAACAGAAAGGAGTCAGGAAAGAAGACTGCCTCAATTAGTGCTGTCTACAAAGTCTTTAAGCAGCTAGGAGAAGAGGTCCATAGGAAAAGCTTTCAGGACGGGGAAACAGGTGTATTGGGGCAGGCTATGGTGTGTGCAAGGAAGCCAAAGCTTGTGAAGCTGGAGAGCCACGTGAGAGATGGACGTGCTGGGAGATGAGCCTGCAGAGGGAAGAAGGCCAGTGATAGAGGATATTGTAGTTCAGGTCAAGAAGCTTGAGCACTCACAAAAGGACAAATATTGCATGTCTTCCATTGTAGAAGAGCTCTAGAACAGTCACATTCACAGGGACTGAAGGAGAATGGCAGTCACCGGGAGCTAAGGGGAGAAGGGGACGCAGAATTATTGTTTAACAGGTACAGAGTTTCTATTTGGAATGATGAACAAGTTCTGGAAATGGAGATAGTGATGATTGCACAACATTGTAAATATACATAATGTGACCAATCATACACTTTTAAATGGTTAAAATGGCCCTGGCTGGGCAATTCAGTTGGTCAGAATGTCATTCTGAAACACCAAGTTTGCGGGTTCAATCCCCAGTCAGGGCACATACAAGAATCAACCAATGAATACACAAATAAGTGTAACAACTAATTGATGTTTCTCTCTTTCCCTTCCTCTCTTTCTCTTAAAAATCAATTAATAAAAATGTTTAAATAAATAAAATGAAACAATTAAAATGGAAAGTTTTATGTAATATACATTTTACCATGATAAAAAACTACTAAAACTATCATAATTGTGTTCAGGTAAAGGAGAAGGAGAAGGGGTTAGGGGAGGAGAGGGAGCAAAGAGGGGAAGGGGAACAACAACAATAACCAGAAGCATTAGCAACAGCCACAGCTTGAGCTCCATCCAATAATTAGTGACTCTCAGACTTGTTTTAGCTGCAGAACCCTTTCTTCGACATCCTTCATAAAAGCCCAAGTGCAACAGGCAAAGCAACAGGCCTGGTGGGTGCCAGAAGCCAGTCCAGAAGCCCACCAGCAACTATTTTCCAACTTGCTCCCATAATGGACCCTGAGGAAACTCCAGGAAACCCAGAGAACTCCCCCAATTTGCAAACCACTGGTACAAGTGATGGGAGGAAGTTGAAGTGTTTCAGCCTGAACAAAAAGCAGTGAGATTTCTGAAACAGTAAAGTAGATCTGGTCTTTAAAATCAAATGAGCTGTCTCAGTTCAGCCTCTTACCAGCCATGTTCCCTAGGGCACATTCCTTATCAGCTGTCAAAGGAACTAAGAAAACTATTTTCATAGGATTGTCTAAAGACTGCTGAAATGTGACTAGGGTACCCCATACAGGGCGAATTATCATCTGATGGCAGCTATCGCTACCCCTGACTTTCACTTGGCATCGCTGTGGTTCCTGGGTAGTGAGATGATTCTGAGGCATGGACAGAAGCTATGACAAGAGTCTAAAAGCCTGAATTGCAGTAGTGACAATAGGAATTAGAGCGGATGCTGAACTCCAGACATTTTCTGGAAGTGATGTAGAGATGGGGAAGGAGCACTGGCAGCCATCTGATCTTCCTCCAAATCGACCAGAAGAAAGGAACAGAGATAAGCAGGAATAACCCAACGGTTGTCTAGAACTGGTCTGGTTCGTAGCAGAGAGCCCCAGGCCCACTGGAGGGCAGGTTGGAAAAAAGCTTTTAAAGTCCTGCTTTTACCTCTCCCCTATATTCCATGCGGACAATTACTCACTGTCCCTTTAACAACTCCTTGCTGTGTTGAGAAGTTAATAAAAAGGTTCAGGCTATCCAGCCAGGAATCTTTCCTCCAACCACCCCCTCCAGGCTCCTAAGGTTAATGGGCTAAATTCTAGAGAGAATGTCTCCTCTTTCCTCTTCCAGAGCAGCTGAGGATAAAGCCATGGTCAACACCTGATGAAGGGGCACTGAACAATGTGATCAACAGGGGTTTTGTGGTACCCAAGGATTCTCTGTCCTAGGGCTCATCCCTCCCTTCTAGTTAAAGTCATCTGGAGGGACTCAGAACTGGGCCTGGCCATTGGCTCTTCCCCAGCACATAAGGGGACATGTATAAGAATGCTCATCACAGTGTTGTTTGTGGAGGCTGGTGAGGCAGGATAGTGAGAATCTAGGAAAATTCCTTGGCAAGTAGAATAGGGAGACTAAGACAGATAGCTGAACAAACTGGCCAAGCAATTTACAGCCAGATACAAAAGGTCACCTCCCTAGAAATAACATCTAGGCCTGAAATGTATTTTAGCTCCAGGCCCAGAAAAGCACAAGTGGGCTATACCAGGACCAGCTACAATGACTAAGGACTTCCTGTCCTGGCACTGATCAATCAGTGGAGACCATGACCCAGAAAGGGCACACCTGTGAAATTAATGCATATTGGGTTGAAACCCTCCCCTGAAGCCTCCCCTAAGATTCCCACCTGCAAGAGAGAGAGAAAAGCCCTCAAGACAAAAGACCCGGCATGCACACTCCCGCTCTGGGGAACACTCCTGCACCTTTCTCTTCCCCTTCTTCTCCCCCATAGGCACGCATCTCCTAAACTCTAAGAGTATCCACAAGACTCGAAACCAGGGCAGCAATGGGCAGTGGCAGTTCATCCCAGGCTAATCCCCTGAACATGTTTCCAAAGCCCTCCTTTCTCTGCTTTCCCAGTGAGCTAAGGCAGCCCAGCCTAGGCTCTCCTGTTGCTTTTTCTATGCTAAGCCCTTCCTTGTTTTATTGTCCGCAGATTTAATAAATAAGGCCTCATAATCACCTGCACTCATGTTGTGAAATCTTTCCTACACAAAGTCAAGAACCCACACGCTACAAGCCATCCCTAGGCAGACCCGCACAGGGCTAAGCTCCTGTCCAGTAACACTGGGAGCTGGAAAGTACCTGGGTGTCTTGTCCATCACTGGAGCACTGTACCACAGAAGCACAGAATTGGCTGCAGCAGTTAGTTTGAAACAATAGGCTAGATCAGTGGTTCTCAAATAGGGGTGATTTTGTCCCCTAAAGAGACTTTTGACAATGTCTGGAGAGATTTTTGATTGTCACAACTTGGAGGTTAGGGGTGAAGGGGAGTGTTATACTGGCATCTAGTGGGTAAAAGCCAGGGGTGCTGCTATATCCTACAATGTACAGGACAGCCCCCCACAGCAAGAATTATTCAACCCAAAATGTCGACAAGGCTGCCAACAAGAAACAGTGGACTAGATGAACAAAACAACATGACTGAGTCACATAGTGCTGAATAAAAAGCTTATTTTAAAAAGGAGATGTGATCTATTATAAAAATTCCTATTTGGAATTAGGGATTCACTCAGCCAATTATCTGATATTCATTGTGTATCTATTGCAAGGTAGATGCTGTGCTTGGCAGAGTATACAAGAGTGATCAATACTAAAAGGATTCCTTACCTCCTGGAGTCTAGTAGAAGAGGCAGATGTTAAGTAAATAATGGCACAAATAAAAGGGACAAGGGAGGAGATATTTTGGAGACTGGTATAATCTAGAGTTTCCCAATCCTCCACTTGCACAGGCCACAAAAAGTCCCTCAATTTACATCTTTGCTTAAATAATCCTACAGAATAATAATCTTCGGCAGGGCTACACACCAGCTGTCCATACAGTGAAAGTTCCATAGATACTTGCTGAATAAATAGATGAGGGCTGTACTTAAACACCACTAAATGACTCCTTCAAAAACTCCTGGACCTCAACCTTTGAAACAGGAAAGTGAACAGAAAGGAGGAATCAAAGGGCCAGGCTCTTTGCTAGACAATTAACAAAGAGTGCTAGTATTGTTCTTTCCTCAAGCGCATACCCCCTCACACCAAGTTACTTGCAGTTCCTTGAGTAAAATTTTCTAGCACCTCCAAGGCTGGACTGTCCTTCCTCATGTAGTCCACCTGGGAAACTCTTATTCATGCTTCAAAATCCTGATCACCTTCTCTGCTGAGCTCCCTAACCCTACCTCACCCTGGGGGACTTGATCTCTGCCCTCCTGCTATCTGTATTTTGTGCTTACCTCTAAGGCACTTAACATAACTCCTTACCATAATTTGAACAGGAACCAAATCCTATTCATCTTTGTAGTCCAGAGACTAGTCTAGAACCTAGAACATGATAGATACTCAAGATTTAGCAAATGAAAGAATAGATGAATAAATGAATGAACACATGTCCTGTACTGTGCTACAAAAGAACAGGATAAAATTTACACCCTCACAAAGCTTACCATCTATTCATTGGGAAAGGATAAATATATCAAATAATATTAAATAATTTTGCTAGAGAGATTAACTTGACAGTTATCATAAGGAATATGCTTTTTTAAGAAGATTATTTATTTACTTTTAGAGAGAGGGGAAGGGAGTGAGGAAGAGAGGAAGAGAAACATCACTGTGTGGTTACCTCTCACACACCCCCAACTGGGACCTGGCCTGCAACCCAGGCTAGTGCCCTGACTGGGAATAGAACTAGCAACCCCTTGGTTCACAAGCAGGCACTCAATTCACTGAGCCACACCGGCCAGGGTAGGAATATGCATTTTTCATATATGAACTAGAATAATGTATTGCAATGTGAACTGCTAGATGGCATAAAATTAAATTAATATTCAGGTATTCCTGGAAACCCATATCCTCCTCTGAGCAATAAATGACAAATGCCAAAATTATAAGCAGAGTCCACTTGGAAACACATAGTGCTCATTATTATGAATGTCTGGCATATAGTAATTAATTACTCATAAACTTTTATTGAACGAGTGATCTGATATTCTTAATCACAAAGAAAAGTTATCTGTATGCTAGTAAGGCAGGTATATCAGCAGTGGGAGTTACCTAGAATATATCCTTCTCATAATGAAAACAGAACCAGCTCTAGGTCCCAAACTTTTCCTCTGTTTTTAAGACCCAGTTGCCAAAGGGCTATTATTACCCACTTTGGTATAAGGCATTGGTTCTCAACCTTCCTAATGCTGTGACCCTTTAATACAGATCCTCATGTTGTGGTGACCCCAAACCATAAAATTATTTTCGTTGCTACTTCATAATTGTAATTTTGCTAGTTATGAATTGTAATGTAAATATCTGATATGCAGGATGTATTTTCATTGTTACAAATTGAACATAATTAAAGCATAGTGATTAATCACAAAAACAATATGTTATTATATATTTGTTTTCCGATGGTCTTGGGTGACCCCTGTGAAAGGGTCATTCGACCCCCAAAGGGGTTGCGATCAACAGGTCGAGAACCGCTGGTATAAGTAGTAAAGAGCTGTGTGGTCACAAGTTATCCCTCTATATCTTATCCATGTGATAATAACACATCTAACTCATCAATCTCTCTCCATCCCCCATGGTTCCTTGGCCAGGGTTTGGTTATTCATGGAGCTAAACTCAAATTTGGGAGATGAGTTTTAATACTGAGAGTTTAAAATATTAAGTACAAGGAATACTGGATATCTGGTAAACTGCACTTTTCTGATTGCTGGGTAACACAAGGAGACACTACAAACCAGAATCCAAGTATCTGTAAAACCAGAAAAGTCAGTATACATGCTGCCTGTCACTACCAGAACCGATAAGTAGAGACAAGGATAGAACCTTTATGGTGCTTTATTCAGATGCCAGCGATCTGAGAAGAAGATGGATTATGTACCCTCAAAAACCATCTTAATATCTCATCTCAAGTTGACCTTTTTATAAGGAGAAGAAAGTGTAGGTAAGAAGTTTGGAAAAAAGGTTAAACGGATAAGAGTTGCAGTCCCTCAGAGATTTTCCTAGTACTTCTTTATCTGTTAATCAAAAATTCTTTCTCTGTCACAGACACAGATGGCATGAGATGGCTCAGATACCATATCCATGCTTGCAGACACCCTCGGTACAAGGCTGAATTGTTTGTTGACCCCCTGGAGTCTTGCGGTCATGCATTCCAGTAGCTGGAATAACAGCTTTCCACATGCATTAATCACTTAAGCCTATCAACTATGACTGAAGCTAAAATCTTGAGCTGCCCTATTATCTGGACTGTTGCCAGAGGTAAGATCAAAACACTTAATGAAGTGAAGAGCTCTGGCAACCAAAACAAACAAACAAACAAACAGAACTGAGACCCACAGAATAAAGATCAACACAGGGAAAAGTGCAGGGTGCATTTGAGAATAGAAAGAAAGCCTCAAGAGCCTTTGTCATCCCTCATTCATTCATTCATGTGCTAAGGATTGTGGAAAATAAAAAATGAAAAAGATAATTCTGCTGTTATGAACTTTGCCCATCAGGAATGTAAGACACCCACAAATATCTATCATACAAAGAAGAAAGTAAAGATCCACAAGGGAGATACCAAAGAAGTATGTTCAGAGACAGAAGAAATCTCATACTTAGGAAATTATTAGATACTCCTGACTGTAAAACATACCAGGATTTAAAAAATATTAGAACATTAAGCCCTAGCTGGTATGGCTCCGTGAACTGAGCACCAGCCTGCAAACCAAACGTTTGCCGGTTCAATTCCTGGTCAGGACACATGTCTGTGTTGCGGGCCAGGTCCCTGGTTGATGTGTCTCTCGTGCATCTATGTTTCTCTCCCTTTCTTTCTCCCTCCCTTCCTCTCTCTCAAATAAATAAATAAATAAATAAAATATTTAAAAATAAATAAAATATTAGAACATTAAGAGAGAGAAAAATCAGCGTCAGCCTGCAAACCAAGTGTCACCGGTTCAATTCCCAGTCAGGGCACATGACTAGGTTGCACGCCAGGTCCCCAGTTGGGGGCGCATGAGAAGCAACCGCACATTGATGTTTCTCTCCCTCTCTTTCTCCTTTCCCCTCTCTCTAAAAACAGATAAATAAAATAAAATTAAATAAAGTAAACTTGTTTAAAAATTAATTAACTTTAAAAAGAGAGAGAAAAATCAATGCTATTCTTTGTTACATATTGCTAAAATGATATCTGCCATATTGTCTGTCCTAACATCAGGGCTGCTGGCCTGTCTTGAGGCAACACCACATTCTCCCATCACCAAGGAATGGAGAGGTGATGGTGACAGGAGTAGTAGTATTATAGTCGAATGAGTAGGGGGAGACATGTCTCACCTGCTGACTGAGCAATCCTGGGCCTGGTCTGATAATATTGCCAGGTGTTCCAACATCACAGGAAACACCATGCCAACACAGGAGGAGGGGAGTCCTTGAAATTCTATGTATCCTTTCCACTATCTGGGAAAGAAAGCTTTTGAAACTGTGCTTTCATCCCAAGGCACAGAAGGGCAGAGAGGGTCCACATGCCCAAAGAAAAAGCCCATAAGACAACGTTGGTTAATTGCCTACCTCTGGTCACTATCTGTTTTATGAGGGAGTCCCTAGTGCTTACAGAAAGAGTCCATAAATACATTTGCGTCACTGCCCCAACTTTAACTTACTGCCTCCCTTCACTTGTGTGTTTTACAACAAGATGAATAAATGGAGTCTGGAGCAAGATAAGCATTCGGGCAAACAGACCCCTATACATACCTAAGTTTGGGTAGTCATGTCCCTCTGAGAAAAGCTGGCTCCACCTTTATCCATCAATCAATATGTAACTTCTTCACTCCCATCCCACCAACTATGTAAGTCCTCAAAACAAAGGACTTGCTCTCTTGGCTTTTGGCACTCTGGCTTTCATGGTGCTCTTAGCCTTCTGGCCACAGGGCTTGTGGCCACCCTAGGGTGAGCTTGCCACCCCGGCCTTTGGCCACCCTTGCTTTTGCTCTCCCATTCACTAATAAACTTTGCATGCACGCTAATAGGCTCACTGATCTGTAATTCTTTACTGCATGGGCAAGAAGAACCAGGGTTTCTCCAATAACAGTAGCATAAGCCAGCTGTCTGCCCCCTCCTGTGTAGTCAGCCACTGAATTCTCACAGCATCCCCAAGGTAGGTACTGTAATTTTCTTCATTTTACAAATAAGAAAACTGGGACAGAGAACTTAAGTGACTTGCCCAAGGTCACCCAGCTGATAAATAGCACAGACAGAATTTGAATCCAAAATCTGTGGCCTTAGCCATTACACTACACTGCCTCCCAGCTGAGAACTTGTTAAATTTATTAGGACTTAAACAGCTGCATGATACAGGTGTTTTTTGCTCAACTTTCCTTTTTAAACACATTCTCCTATTTAACACTATACTTATTTATATATGACAAAAACCCATACACCATTATTGATCTAGTTTTGAAAATGGTATGGCTTTTAAGGACATAGTTTTCACAGTCTTTAAAAAGAAATTCTCTTTGTTAATCTGGAAAAATAATCAAATGCCTCTTTCATGATAAGTAACAGTGGGCAGGAGTGGTTAAAGCTGCCAGGACACCATTCCTTATAGGTCATCTCATGGCCTTAAGCAAATTGCTTAGCCTTGTTTATTATTTCCCCACCTGCAAAGTGGGTGTAAAAACAGTGGCATCTCATGAAGTGATAAGGATTAGCTGATATTATCTATTTAAATTGCTAAGCAGAGGACCTGACACAGTGAATGCTCAATAGATGTTGGCTTTCATTATTTAGATTCTGGGTTATTTCTATTTCCAGAATTCAAGTCCTCCAGTAGGCACAAAAACGCTTTCTCCGTTCCAGAATCGCTATCAATCCTAAAGCACATTTCTATTTCCCACAGAGCCCAGCGACACTAGAAGGCTTCCCTGGACCCCAGCCTGGAGGTAGCCAGCCATGTCGCCTCGCTCAGGCCCCCAAGCCGGGGAAGGAGGCAGGCTCTAGACTACCGCCCGGTGGCACTACAAAACTTAACCCAGATTTCTCACTTGGGTGAACGCATCTGTTAGTGGAGAATCACCGGCCCTGTCAGACGCGCTCGGCTGCAGAAGGAACGCAGGCGCTGGCGCCAAGAGGAGGAGCTCACTCACCTACCAAGCCCCAGGGTGGACACCCCTCCTTCACAGCATCCCTGGGGACTTCGCCTATTCCCCGCCAGTAGACCACCAGGGACCGATCTGACAGTGCCAGCAGGGTGAATTTTCCCCCAATCTTCTAACATACATGTCTCTGATTTCTAAGAAGGGGCCGAGGGAGGAGCCCGCAAACGCTTCACAAAGCCAGGTAAAGAGCTCCGTCCCTGGCGCACACGTTGAGCTCCAAAGTCCGTGCGCCGCCGACTCTCCCGGCTGCCGCGCAGTGTGCTCCGCAGCCACGTGTGAGCCGGTCCTGGGCCCACGGCTCCCCGGCGCTCCGGCCCGCTCCCGCCGCCCCTTCCACTCACCAGGTGAAGAGTTTGCCTTTTACCCTGCGCAGCAGGCTGGCGACTGTGCCCGTTGCTTCCTGCGCCTGCGGCTGTGAGGTGCAGGGTCCTGCTGACGAGGCCGGCTCCATGAGGGTGCCTGCCCTCTCCGGCGCGCGAAACCCCAGAAGTGCCGGGGCCCGGAAGACGGGAGGCGGCGCCTGTGGGCCGGCGGGGGCTCGGTTCGGACTCTGCGCCCGCGCTCCTGGCCTCGCTGGGTCCTCTCTCTGGCTTCTCCTGTGGCTCCTTCTGCAGCAAATCATTAACTGTCAGGCCCCTCGGGCCAGACGATAATACATTTGCAGATTACAACCTGGCTCCTCCTGGGGAGCAGGAGAAAGGGCCCTTTTTCTTTTCCTCTTTAGCGGTCGAGCCTCAGTGTTGAGTGACACCGAATCTGCATTTCAGGTTTTTATGGTCCCTTATTTAAAAGATCAGCAAAAGAGGTGATACGAAATTATGCCTGCGTGTCCTAACTTAAGAAACCCTGATTTAGCAACTGCCTGAACTTTGCTAACTGGAAGGAACCGGCTGGCCACTCCCTTGGCCTCCCAGCCTCCCTCCCTCTGACTAATTGTAAAACATATTTTACATCTAAAAAACCCAAAGACGCTTTAGTTCTGTTTCTTTTCCTCGAAAAACGTGAGTAAACTCTTGAAAGGATCCTGAAAACCTGTCTTTGCGGCGTGTCTCCTTCCTCACGGTAGGTTCGGTTTGCCTTTTAGTATTCCGAGTTGTCTGGGAGGTGCCCGCCAAGGGGACGCTGCCAACCCCTGGCACTCAGCCAGGATGCCCCAAGGCCTGGGCCTCATCCTCCTCCCAATGCGTCTGTGGACCAGGAGTTGAATAGGAGCCGGGGTCCAAAAGTTCCTCTCACTGACTGGACATCTGCGGGCCTGGGGCCGCACCCCTACTTCCAGAAAAGAGATCAGGAAGGCAAAAGAAAAGGTATTGAGGTCATTTTTACTCCAACCTACTTCCTTCCTTAGGCGAAGTGAGAGCTGGGTGGAGATGAGGAAGAAGCATAACAAGTATAAATTCAAATGGGTTGATAGTTCTGTGAGAAGATTCTAAGAATAGAAATAAATTTTGAAAAATATAAAATGCAGCTTTAGAAACCCCAAGTTTATTGGCTACAGGAACCCTCAAGTCTAAGTGAAATGATTTTTGTCTAATTGTTGAAGTGATACGGGGGAAAAACTGAAAATTAAGAACGTGGTCATCCATAGAGGGATGAGTTAGTATTATGTATGATACAGCGACATCGTGAAACACGACAACATTAAAGAGAATAGAAAAGAGCTATACCAGGCTTTGAAAGGAATTTTCTCTAAGTATTTTTCAGTGAGAAAGGTAAAATGCAGGGAAGTAAGTACGTTAAATGTGATCTCATTTTTGTATATCAAACAACCCATTAAACCTTGTACATTGTCACTGTTGAATTTTACCTGAGCACTGGACTCCTGGAAAACAGTGCTGGTTAAGAGAACTTCTGTGGTAGGCAGTCAAATGGGCTTGAGCAGAGTAGGAACAAGAGGCCAGGTATAGAAGGTCGCCAGGGTCAAAAGCCCCAGGAGCCTAGCAATGGACAATTATAAGGTGGGACCTCAATCCCAAGGTGACCTTTCTTCCCCTAGCATATTGCTGGTCATGTGATTTAGACCCTCTGACCTTGCATATCGCTGGTCATATAGTTTAGACCCTCACCTGACCTCTCCTTCCTAGCGTGGCACCAGTCATGCAATAGACCTCTTAGAGGAGAAATGAAGGGAGCTGAAGAATAGCCTCATATGATTCCCATACAAGCCTTTGCATGACCACTCCCGTAAGCATTAAGCGCTAGAGATAACATCTAGGCATGCTTCTGGCTCCAGGCCCAGAAAACCAGCAAGGCTAGCTGGGGCAACGTCATGGCTGACATCAAGACCAATCAGTGGAGACCACACCATGAGGGACACACCTGCACACCTGGAAAGCTGATACATATTTTATTGAGACCCTCCTCTGAAACCTCCACATAAAACCCTCAAGACAAAGGACCCAGCCTGAGGCGCTCTCTCTCTCTCCACCCCACCCCCATCCTGCCTGAGTCTCTTGGAAGTGGCATATTGCAAAGAAACACCATTCCCCATGTAATTCATTTAAGACCCAGAGGTGGTCTCTTTGTCACCTAGGACAAGGCCAGACACAGACCCTCCAAGTTTGCATCCTTGACCTCATAAATGATTAGCTGAACTACCTATCTTCCCTGACCAAGAGGAACAAAGTGCTCCTTAACCAAACTGGTTAAATCCTCTTCTTCCTCCAGGACTGGGAACTTGAACCCAGTGTGGCCTGAGCCAGCATGTAACCCCTCATTAATGGACCCCTCCTAAGAATATGTTTGTCTCAGGGTAAAACATTCTCTGATCTACTGTGCAATCAAGTAACCCTTTCATTTCACTACCCACAGGCAGGGAAATCTTCAATTTCCTATTGCAATAATGCCACACAAATACACCTTGCAGTAATCCTTTGAAATAAAGTCTCTCCTTACCTAAACCAGATTTGTTTTTTACTTAACAATACATATGTGGTTAATGAGCATGGGAATAGTATAGGATACCTGTCAACAGAAGTAATCTTTAAAAAGTTAAGGGATACAGAAAGAATAAAACTATACTTAAAACACTCCAGCATGTCCCATAGGTGCCTCTTATGTAAAAGTGTATTTCATATAAATACATGAGATTAAATGATGGCTTAAGATGTTGTGGCAAGCTGAATAATGTCACCCCAAAAATATCCAGTTCCTAATCCCTAGAACCTGAGAATGTTCCATATACCGTAGACCCCTTATTCATGGTGTCACTTTCCCCAGTTTCAGTTACCCGTGGTTACCCATGGTCCAAAAATATTAAATGTAAAATTCCAGAAATGAACAGTTCATACATTTTAAATTGTGAATCATCCCTTTGTCCACGGAATCAATGCTGTATTTGCTACCTGTTCCTCACTTCACAGTTATCAGATGGGCTCTTGCTGTATCACAGAGCTTATGTTCAAGTAACCCTTATTTCACTTAATGGCCCCAAAGTGCAAGAGTAGAGATGCTGGCAATTCAGATATGCCAAAAACAAGCCATAAAGTGCTTTCTTTAAGTGAAAAATTATGTACGTACATGAAAAAAACACAGTATATATAGGGTTTGGTACCATCCACAGTTTTAGGTATCCACTGAGGGTCTTGGAACATATCTCCATGGGTAAGAGAGACTACTGTATAGCCAAAGCAACTTTGCAGATGTGATTAAATCACATTCCTCAAGATGGGGGAGATTATCTGATTTATGATCAGCCATAATAACTGTCCTTACAAGAAAGAAGCAGAGGGAGAAGGTGATACGATGATAGAACCAGAGATTAGGGTGTTGTAACTTGAAGATGGAGGAGGTGCCACAAGCTAAGGAATAAAGGCAACCACTAGAAGCTGAGAGCCTCGAAAAGGAAGTAGCCCTTCCAACTTTAGCCTTAATTGTAGCCCAGTAAAACTAATTTCAGACCACCAAAATTATAAGAGAATACATTTGCTTTGCCGTTATGTTAGTGGTAATTTGCTATAGTAGCAAATAGAAAACAAAAGCAGATGTATATACACTTAACATGTAGAGCAGTGGTTCTCAATCTGTGGGTCACAACCCCTTTGGGGACCGAATGACCCTTTCACAGGGGTTGCCTAAGACCATCGGAAAACACATATATAATTACATGTTGTTTTTGTGGTTAATCACTATGCTTTAATTATGTTCAAGATGTAACAATGGAAATACATCCTGCATATCAAATATTTACATTACAATTCATAACAGTAGCAAAATTACAGTTATGAAGTAGCAACAAAAATAATTTTATGGTTGGGGGTCACCACAACATGAGGAACTGTATTAAAGGGTCGCAGCATTAGGAAGGTTGAGAACCACTGGTGTAGAGCTTATATTGTCAAACGAAAAAAAAAGTTGCAGAACTACAGAATAATTGTATAACATAATTGCTTTTTAGTAAAAACCACACACTAAGTAACTAAATATTTTTATATGTACGTATATATATATATATACATATATATATATATATATATATTGCCCTGGCTGGTTTGGCTCAGTGGATTGAGCATCGGCCTGCGAGCTAAGTGTCGCTGGTTCGATCTTCCAGTCAGGGTACATCAGAGAAGGAAAACTCTGACTCCAAAAAACCTCCGCTGCCTTGCGGCATACCTCTTCAGGGGAAAGGCTAAGGGAGTAAACCCTGACAGAAAATCCGGAGCTGGAGTCCCTAAGGCGGTTTGACGCTGTAGTCAACACCGGCAACTCCTGCGGCGCACCTGAAACCAAGCTGTATTGACTCCGTCTTTCCCTTGGACCCTTCAGCTGCGAAGAGAGGGGGGGTCTGCTGCATGGGCAACAGCAGACCCTCCATATCACCCTGCCCAGGCTCTGTAGCTTCAGCTTCACTGGAGAGGACACTCCAGCGTCATCGCAAGATGTCGATTCAACACGGGAGGAGACAGATACTATGTCACTCCCGAGTCGGACTGCACAACCATTCTCGGCGGTGCAGATAGACTCTTAAGAAGCTACACCATCGTCTCTCGAGACGGACGGCTGCCAACAAATATATATATATGCATATCTTTATGCTTCCTTGTGTTTATATGAGCAACAAGAAGGGTTTGGAAGAATACACAGCAGGCTACTGATAATAGTTTAGGTCCTGAGAGTGGTGGTGGGAATAGTGAGGAGAGGAATGAGGGAGGAGAAATGGCCTTATACATCCTTATTTTGGGCATATCCTACTTCTGCAATTTGAAAAATATCCAAAGACACATTAATATGCAATTAAATCATGTTAATCCTAATTCAAAACATATTAGATTTTAGCATATCACACCCACAGGAAAATGGAACCAGAAAATATAGTCTACCACTGATGTGGACTCTGAAGTTGTGAACAAAGTTATAGGTAGTATTTTCTAAAAAGAAAATCCTCCTCAAAAAATACCAATGGGCAGTTCTTACCACTTTTACTACCAGTGCCCAGGTTCAAGCCACCATCACTGCTTAACTGAACTATTGTGATAAACTCCCTCTCAATAGTCTATTCTCTGCCCAGCAGTTAGAGTAAGCCTACAAGTCAGATCATGGCACTCTTCTATTCAATACTGTCAAAATAAAAGATCAAGTCCTTCCAATGACCTGTAAGAGAATACATGATCCAGTTCCTTGTTGCCTCTGTAACTTTATCTCTTTTAACTTTCCCTTTGATCACTGTAATTTAACCACACTGGCCTTCACCTCAGCTCATTAAACAAACCAAGTATACTCCTATCTCAAAGCCTCTGTACTGTTCTTCTCCTGGCCTAGAATGCTCTTCTCACAAGTGTCCACATCACTTGCTCCTTCACCTCCTTCAAGTCTCTGCTCAAATGTCCCCTTGTCAATGAAACATTTTTTTTTCAATAAAACATTTGATCATCCTATTTAAATGGGCAAATGCTATTTACCTAGTACCTTACTAGTACCATGTCTCTTCTTCTCTGCTTTTTCTCCACAGAACATTTCACCATCCAACATAGTACAGGTTTTCTTAATTATTTGTTTATTGCTCATTGCTTATTGTATTCCCATTAGAATATAAGCTTCATAAAGGACCACTAATAAATTCCCTGTGCTTAAAATAATGCTTTGTATATAGTAGGCAGTCAAGAATTTTGTGGATTTAACTTTTTTTAAAGTAGCAATGGTAGTAATGTTCTAGCATTGATCCAAAATGAGTTCATCCCCTTACTGAGGATTATTGACTAGTCTACATTATTTTGGTATCAGGATTAAAATAAATTGAATGGACCCATGGTCACAAATCTACAAATTTTGTTAAAGAAAATTTACTTAAAAAAATGATTTAGGGGGTGGAGATTTTGCACATAATAACCTTCTTAAAAATGCCAGAAGATAGCTACCACTTATTGAGCACCTACTGTGCCAGATATTTTATAAACATTTTCAATCCTGTTCTGTTTATCTACTGAATGTATCATATCAGTCAAAATTTTAGTGGCTTCAAACAATAATCATTTTATTATTGTAACAGAACCCCTGGGCTGCTCTGATTGAAACAGAACCCACGAGCTGTTTAGTTAGGGGCACAACTGCCTGCCACCAGAACTATAACTCCCAATACCAGAGTTTAGTGAAAAGAAAAAGAACTGTTTATTTAACAGTTATATAGATTTAGATTATTCGCGGATTTCTGTCGTTAAGTCTTATGTTCTTTAAAACACCCACAAACACATAGTTCTGCCTCCCCCTACCAAACCAGGCTAGTTTTAGAAAAGTTAGAAATACTATTTCCCTACTTCCTAGACACAGTTCAGCTTTACTGGTAGCTGACAATCATTCAATTCTGATTGGGGAGGTTGTTCTGTGTTGTGGTGTCTGCCAGCTTTCAATGCAGAACTGCGTGGATTCTCAGCCTCCTTGTAAACTGCCTTCTCAAAGCCTCATGGTGTTTCCCTCTCAAAAAAGCATGGAGAACCTCTTCACCAAGCCACATGGAGAACTCAGCTTCTTTAATCCACATGGGGAGAGAGAGCACCTTCTTCCTGCAAACCACATGGATCTCCTCTACTTCTCAAAACCTCATGGTGAGAGCCTCGCTCTTAAAGCAGCATGGAGAGCGAGTCCTTCTTAAGCAGCATGGAGAGCCCTCTTAAAACCGCATGGCGTACCCCCCTTTGTAATCCGCATGGAGAACTTCTCAAAATCGCATGGTCAGTCCCCTTAAAATATCTGCCGCTTATTTTTAAATCCCTGACTGCGTCCTGTGATGCAGTCGGCATGGTCCCCAATTCTGACCATTCACAGAACCTCACGCAGGCTCTGTGAGCTCTTTCAGTACCTACGGTCCAAGACCCCTCCCATCTTCCTGGGCCTTGGATGCATTAAAATTTGCATAACAAAGACACTAGCCCCTAGCCTTAGGTGTGTGAAGGCATCCTGATAGCTGCTTTCTTCTCCCCATCCCCCAGCGGCAAGCTCTGGGGGTTTTTGGACACCCTCCTCCTGTAACGTTATCTCTTGCAGTGTCTGTGGGTCAGAAATTTAGGAAGGTCTGGGCCAGGAGATCTGGCTCAAGGTCTTTCATGCAATTGCAGTCAGAAGGTAGCTGAACCTAGAAGTCCCAGAGGCAGGGACAGTGGGGAGGGGTGTTACATCTGGAGTACCTCTCTCTCCGCTTAGCCCTCACAACCTGGTGACTTTAGGGAAGTCAGTCTGTTTACATGGAAGGTGGTTTCCCTCCTTACCTCCTACCCCCAAGCAAGTGTTCTAAAAGAAAAAACAAAATGTAGTTGATGTCTTCCAGCCAAAGACCATCATGAATATACATGTAGTTACCTAAGTTGAATGTATTACTCCTTGTAGTGAGGGAGAACAAAACCTATGGAGGAACCATGGGGTATCTAAGTAAGAGGATGTCAGAAAGAACCTATTATAGGATTTGGACTTTGGTTGAGTTATTTGAGGGAGGGTCTGAGGAAGGAGAGGATTCTCTCCAGATTGAATGTTATCAGATCGGATGCAATTCTGAGTGGTATCTCAATTATCTTACCTATGTGGAGAACAGACTAAAATGAGGATAAAACTGCAATTGGTGAAGAAGTAGCCCTCGCTCATTTCGACCAAGAGAAGGAGAGCTGATATTTTGTGGGTGGCACAGTGACCTTGTTTTTATGCTTAGATAAAATTACTAACTGGTCTTGCTTTGTCTCATTTTATTATGGTCTCAGAGCAATCTTGTCTAAGGATGGTACTCTTAAGATTGTTTATGTTAAATAAAAAAAAATAATATGGCCTAGCTGTGATTGCCAGGTCAGCTTCCAAATGTTAAAGACTTCTCTCCCCCCTCTCAGTATCTCTTTTCATAACCTAACCTCAGAAGTCACATAGCACCATCTTTACCATAATCACAAGCCCATCCAGCTACAAGGGGAGGAGACCCTGTTATGGACTGAATATTTGTGAATCTCCAAATTCATATGTTGAAATCTAATTCCCAGTGTGATGGTATTTGGAGGTGTGGACTTTGGGAAATTACAGGGCATGAGAGTTGAACACTCTGAGACGCCAGAGAGCTAGCTCACTTTTCTCCACCATGCATCGATACAATGAAAATTTGACAGTCTACAACCCAGGAGAGGGTTCTCACCAGAACCTGACCATGCTGTTACCCAGACCTCAGATTTCCAACCTCCAGAACTGTGAGAAATAAATGTTTGTTGTTTAAGACACACGGACCATGGTAATTTGTTACAGCAGCCCCAATAAACTAAGACAACCCTCACATCACAGTGGGAGATGTGTCAGGGTCACATGGAAGGGAACATGAGGGGTGGGAGATACTGTTGCAGCCATCATTGAAAAATATAGTCTGCCACACTTGCTTTCTAAAATGCTAGGTTTATTAGCATATTAGCATTATTTTTTCAGATGAGTAAACTAATGCTCAGAAAGATTTAGTAGCATGCCTAAGATCCTCAGGATAGTAACCTACTGATATCAGGCTCCCTCTCTGATGTAACTGACAAGCATTCTTGAGCTTCTTTCACAATAAGTTTATCTCCCTGTTTGTAAAAATAATTGTAAATGAATATATTTTCAAATCTCACAGTTGAATTCTATGAAGAAACAGAGTAGAATTGTGGTTACCAGTAGCTGGGGGAAATGGGGAGATATTGGTCAAAAAGTACAGTCTTTCAGTTGTATAGATGAATAAATTCTGGAGATCTAATATATAGCATAGTGACAACAGTTAACAATACTGTATTATAAACTTGAAAGAGAGTAGATGGTAAATGTTTTTACCACACACACAAAAATGGCAACTATGTGAGGTATTGGAAGAAAACCCATTATTTTAAAAGATTCTGTCTCGTACCAGCTAAATCTCCTTATTTTCTGTTCCAGAGGTATTCTAAAAATCTTGGTGTCAAGCTATCTTCAGTTTGAATTACCAAAGGTATGCAAGGTACGAAAAAATGAGAATGTCAGATTATTTGTCATTAAGCAGACTAAATCAATAATACTCTGTGTTTAGGTGGCAACTTTGTTTTCAGGACTCACATTATTACCATTGTCTTATAGGTCATAATTAACCAGCATTGGTTGAAAGCATATATGTACAGATCACAGTTCTAGATGATCAATGGTATTTGAGACATGAAAAATGTTTTTACCCTTCCTTCCATCTTTCCATTATAATCTCCTCTTTGCCCATGAGTTGTTAAGATACCTCTTAATTTCTAAGCATAAGATTTTTGAGTTATTTTTCTACAATTGATTTCTACTTAATTGCATGATAATGTAGCCTAAATGGTACCAATACTTTGAAATTTGCCAAGACTAACTTTAAGACCCAGTACATAGTCAATTTTCATAAATGTTTCATGTGTGTTTAAAATAATATATATTCTCTAATGTTTTAATACATCCATTAGATCAAGCTTAATAATGGGGCTCTTTAAATATTCCATCTCCTAATGATTTTTTGTTTGATCTACCAATTATTAAAACATTTATTATGCCGATGATTCTAAAACTGTGGTTCTGGAACCATAAACATCAACCACACTTGAGAACTTGTTAGAAGTGGAAATTTTGAGACTCCACCTTCAGCCTATTAAATCAGAAGCTCTGGAGGTGGGGCCAACAACCTATGTTTTAATAAACCTTCCGTGGGTTCTGATGAATACTAAAGTTTGAGAACCCGTGCATTAAACAATCCCTCTGTGCTGGGGGCTTTGTTGGTTTCTCCTTGTAGATTTGCCAATATTTACATTGTATATTTTAATTTTTTCTTATTAGGCACATAGTGCTTTTGCATTGTTTTTGCCCTGGCTGATGTGACTCAGTTGGTTGGAGTGTCGTCCTGTAGCCAAAGGACTGCAGGTTCAATTCCCAGTCAGGGCACATACCTGGATGGTGTGTTTGATCCCTAGTGCAGGCATGTACAGGAGGCAACCAATCAATCTTTCTCTCGCACCCTCCCTTTCTTTCTAAAAGCAATGAAAAAAATGTCCTTGAATGAGGATAAAAAAATTAAATTGTTACTTATTTTTAGTGAATTGAATATGTTATCATTATAAAATGACACTCTTTACCTATAGCAGTACTTTCTGTGATAGTCAGTCTTTCCTGATACTGTGTAGTTAGTATTGACCTGGGGTATTTTTCCCCTCTTCTTTGCCTTTCAATATGTCTTTATTATAATGATGTTTATACATCTCTTGAAATAGCATAGAGCTGGATTTTGTTTTGTTTTTCAATCTGACAATCTTTGTCTTTTCATTGGAGTTTTGTCTATTTACTTACAATAATTACTAGAATATTTGGATTTATTTATATTAAAATACTATGTGTTTTCAACTTGTCTCATTTAATGGTACTTTCTTGCCTTCTTTTGGACTAACTATGTTTTCCTCCTCTACTTATTTGAAAGTTATATACACCATGTCTATTCTTTTACAGTTGCCCTAGCTATTCTAACATGCCGATAATACAAGAACCTTAGAATACTTGAACTCTAATAACTCCTCCAATTTATATGCTATTGCCTAGTAATTTAATTCTAACTTGCTTTTTCTCTCCCATAAAGTAGATAAATTTATTATTGTTTCATGCAGTTGATTGTTTAGACATACCTAAGAGTCAGAGTCATGAGTATGTGCCCTGTGTAGTCACATAGGACACCTGCTCAGAAGGGACCCATGCTTGACTTCATGCTCTGCTGTTGCCATCTTGAAATTTTTATTGCTTTTTAAATAAAGACCGCTGCATTTTGGTGGTCTTCCACTGAGATCCAGAAGTTATGTAGTCAGATCTTCCATTGGGAATTTATTTTCTTTCTACTTGGGTTAGAGTTTTAGAACTTCCTTTAGATGGTATGTTTTGATGATGAAGTCTATTTTTGCTTCTTTGGAAATATCTTTATTTTACCTTCTTTGTTTTTTAAGATAGCTTTAGTGGGTTTAGAACTTTAGATTGACTAATATTTTCTCTCACTGCTTTAAATATTTTTTCTGTCTTCACTGTTGCAATTGAGAGTCACCCAGACATCTAATTACCTTTTCTTTGTAGGTGATCTGACTCTTTTACTGCAAC
This sequence comes from Furipterus horrens, assembly GCF_987537825.1. Lineage (NCBI taxonomy): Eukaryota > Metazoa > Chordata > Mammalia > Chiroptera > Furipteridae > Furipterus > Furipterus horrens. Next base: position 74,113,129 of record NW_028327172.1, read on the forward strand.
TTCTTCCTAACTTCTCTTGTTTGTTTGTTTGCTTGTTGGGTTGGGGGGTGTATATTTCATCATAATGTGTCTAGATTTTTTGCTTGGTTTTGTTGGGCTTCTTGGATCTAAAGATATCTTTCAGTAATTAGAAAAATATTTAACCATTATCTCTTTGGATACTACCTCTTTGCTACTCTCTATTATTTTCTTTAAGAACTCTGTTTAAGCATAGATCAGACATTTTTATTCTCTCCTCCATACCTCTTAATTTCTTTCACAGTTTCCGTATCTTTGTCTCTGAATTTATTCTGGATAATTACTTTAATTCTATATTCTCTTTTAAATTTTGTTTTAATGGTGATTTAAACCAATTTTTGAACTTTCATTTAAATTATTTCTAGAGGTAATTTTGCAAATCTCTTTGTTTCCTCTTCATATTTTCAAGCCCCACTCTTATATCTTTAAACACACTATACTATTTTATATTCTGTCTTAAAATTCTAAAAGTTGAAATTTTTATAGGCCTCTTTCTGCTGTTCACTCATCCTATCTTTTCTCACTAATGATGCCTTTTTTCTTTGAACAGTTCTTTCCTTTGAAATATTATCTGTGGATATTTTAAAATATATTTTATTGATTATGCTATTACAGTTGTCACAATATTCCCCCATTTGCTCCCCTCCACCTTGTACCCCCATTCCCTCCAGCATGGGTCATGCATATAAGTTCTTTGGCTTCTCCATTTCCTAAGCTATTCTTAACATTCCTCTGTCTATTTTGTACTCATGAATTTATGCTTCTTAATCCCTGCACCATGTTAAGTCCCTTTAACATTTCGTATAATAATTGCTCGGTGATGATGAACTCCTTTCACTTTACCTTGCCTGGGAAGCACTTTATCTGCCCTTCTATTCTAAATCATAGCTTTGCTGGATAGAGTAATCTAGGTCGTAGGTCCTTATTTTCATCATTACTTCTTGCCTGCAAAGTTTCTTTCAACAAATCAGCTGGTAGTCTTATGGGAACTCCCCTGTAGGTAACTCTGTTCTTTATTCTTGCTGCTTTTAAGATTCTCTATTTTTAAGCTTTGGCATTTTAATTATGATGTGTCTTGGTGTGGTCCTCTTTGGGTCCAACTTGTTTGGGACTAACAGTGCTTCCTGGACTTCTATGTGTATCTCCTTCACCAAATTAGGAAAGTTTTCTTTCATTATTTTTTCAAATAACTTTTCAATTTCTTGTTCTTCCTCTTATCCTCTGGCATCCCTATGATTTGGATGTTGGTATGTTTGAAGATATCCCAGATTCTCCTTAGACAATCCTCATTTTTTTTTTTAATTCTTTTTACTTCTTGCTGGTTTTTTCTTTTTTTTTTTTTTTTTTTAGTATATTTTATTGATTATATTGTTACCCTTCTTGCTGTTTTGATTGAATCCTTTTTCTTCCTCGTGTTCCAAATTGTTGATTTGATTCTCAGTTTCATCCCTCCCACTGTTGGTTCCTATAGATTTTCCTTTATTTCACTTAATGTTACCTTCATTTCTGCCTGGGTATTTTTTATGTTGTTGCTGTACTCAATTAGTTCTTTGAGCATCCTGATAACCAGTGTTCTGAACTCTGCATCTGATAGGTTGGTTATCTTCATTTAGTTCTTTTTTTTTGAGTTTTGTTCTGTTATTTGGGCCATGTTTCTTTGTGGTTGTTTCTGTGTATTAGGTAGAGTTCCTTTGACTCCCTTTCTTAGTAGAGTGGCCTATTATAGAAAAGGCATCAGTAAATCATGTGGGGTGGAGCCTTAGGTAATCCTCAGGGCAGGGCAACCCATTTCACTGCTCTGTGGCCCTGTATGTTAGTGGGGAGGTCGGGGGGACTCGGAGAGGGAACAGTGACACTGCCTGTCTTCTGGAGGTTTGCCCAGGAAGAAGCTGTCTCCTGGCACTCACCCTATTTCCAGTCACTTCACTTTCTCCTTGTATGGCACTGGTGCCCTTCCAGCTGTTGCCCTGATGTTGAATCCCAGCAGGTGGGTCTGCCTGAACCCTTAGTCCATGGGGGCCCTTTAAGAGGAGTCTCCTCAAAATTTAGCAATTTCTTCTGCTGCCCAAACACCCACTGGTTTTTACAACCATAAGGTATGGGGATTTATCTTCCTCATGCTGGAACCCTGGGCTCTGTGGTCTGGCCTGGAGTTGGAATCCCTCACTCCCATTGTGGGACTGCCCATTCAGCTACCTCTCTGTGTCTCCATGCCTCTTCACCCATCACCACATCTCTGCCCCTCCTACCCATCTGAATGAACGTGGCTTCTTTAAATCTTTGGTTGTCAGACTTCCTTAAAGCTCAATTTTTTGACAGTTCTGGGTGACACTTGTTTTGTAGTCTAGTTGTAATTTTTTCCGTAGTTGTGTGAGGAGGTGAACCATGTTTACCTATCCCTCCATCTTGACTGGAAGTATCTGTGAATATTTTGATATCTAGATTGGAGCTGAATTTCCTGCAAATGAGATTCTTCTATCTAGAGGAGCTACTAAACTGGGATCACTTTAAATTAAATTCTATACTGGAGATTTTTTGAGTCACACGAGTAGCATGAATTAGAACTATAAAACTCATAAGGGTCGGCTTGTGTTATTGAGGACTTATAAGAACTTTAATTTCATAATTTGTGGCCTGATATTTGGATTTTTAGAGCCTGAGCTCTGAAGCTGCTTGCAGAGCATAACTTTGCCTTTTTGGGCTCTGGATCTGACTGCAGAGCCAGCAACCCCGCTGTGCTGATTGTACTGCTTGATAAATTGTACTCCTTGCATTGTTGTTAAATAATATTCACTGTACTATTATGGTGATCAAAGACAGCCTTTTTGTTCTACAGGCCTGGACTGAAACTGGGACTTGATAAATTCTTACTCATATATTATATTACCCATTGTTCTCACCTTACAACCCCCTTTGCTTGACCACTGAATCAGCCAACCATTGAAAGTCCTGTTGGCCCCACCAATCAGAAAACAAATTATGTAAGTTTATGGGCTTTCCTCCTACTAGAAACACATCTCTTCGCTTCTTAGCTCCTTGCACCTTTTGCCTTAATAAACCATTCCTTATCCCCTCCATTTTTTAACATAATCTCAGTTCATACCAAGGGACTTTGTTTTTCTGTTTCGAAATCATTATCTGAATAAACTTTCTTTAATTTTTTTAAAAGGTTATCTCTGGGCCTTTGTTTACATAATTAATCTTCAAAGAATCTTTTACATCCACCAACTCTCAGTTTCAAGATAGACAACTCCCTTTTCTGATCCCTTCAGCATAAGGGATTTTTCTTTTTTTCACTCTTATTTTTCAAGTATAGTTCTCTGGGCCTCCAGCTTTATTCAGAAGGTTTATTACTAGACCCCTCATTTTAGGTGTGCCCTGAATGTTAACATCTGCACTAAAAGAGGTAATTCCAAAAGGTCTTCAAAGAAGAGGCTCATATTCTTCAAGATTTAGCAAAAATCTTCAGGGCAAAAACTGGCTTAAGCATCTTCTTAGTGCCCAGGCTCTCTGAGTTCACTTTGTTTAGAGACCTCTGCAGGGGTGTTATTTTCTTACCAGTTCAGCAATAAATTTTAAATAATTTTGTATTCTTTGTTTTATTTATTTAATTTGTAGGACCATTTAGTGTATATCATTAACAACTGTGTCTGAAATGGAACACTGCTTTTACTTATCTATAACATGAAAGTACCTTTTAAGGATATTTTATTGATTGATTTTGCTATTACAATTTCTTTTCCCTTTGCTCCTTTTCACCCAGTACACCCCTTCCTTCCAGCAATCCCACCCCCCATAGTTCATGTCCATGGGTTGTACATATAAGTTCTTTGGCTTCACCCTTTTCTATATTATTCTTAACTCCTCCTGTCTATTTTGTACCAACCAATTATACTTTTTAATCCCTGCACCATTTCTCCCTCTTCCCCCTCCCAGCTGATAACCCTCCAAGTGATCCCCATACCTATGATTCTGTTCCTATTCTGGTTGTTTGCTTAGTTTGTTCTTTTTGTTTTTTAGAAATTGTTATTGGTAGTTGTGAGTTTGTTGTCATTTTAATGTTCATAGTTTTTATCTTCTTTTTCTTAAATAAGTCCCTCTAACATTTCATATAATAAGGGCTTGGTGATGATGAATTCCTTTAGGTTTACCTTGTCTGGGAAGCACTTTATCTGCCCTTCCATTCTAAATGATAGCTTAGTGGGACAGAGTAATCTTGGTTGTAGGTCCTTGCTTTTAATCACATTGAATACTTCTTGCCAGTCCCTTCTTGCCTGCCAAGTTTCTTTTGAGAAATTAGCTGAGAGTCTTATAGGCACCCCTTTGTAGGTAACTCTCTGCTTTTCTCTTGCTGCCTTTAAGATTCTCTCTTTATCTTTAAGCCTTACCAGTTTAATTATGATGTGCCTTGGAGTGGTCCTCTTTAGGTCTAGCTTGTTTGGGACTCTCTGTGCTTCCTGGACTTGTATGCCTATTTCCTTCACCAAATTTTGGGAGTTTTCCTTTATTATTTTTTCACATAAGTTTTCGATTTCTGGCTCTTCCTGTTCTCCTTCTGTCGCCCCTATGATTTGGATGTTGGCATGTTTAAAGTTGTCCCAGAGGTTCCTAAGCATCTCCTCATGTTTTTCAATTTTTGTTTCCTTGTTCTGTACTGGTTGACTTTTTATTTCCTCCTTATGTACCAAATCATTGATTTGAACTCCAGCTTCCTTCCCTTCACCATTGGTTTTGTGCGGATTTTCCTTCGTTTCACTTAGCTTAGCCTTCACTTCTTCCTTTCTGCATTTGCCATACTTAAGCATATCTGTCAAGCCTGTGAGCATTTTTATCTTCAGTGTTTTGAACTCCATGTCTCTTAGATTGGCTATCTCTTCATTTGTTAGGTTGGCTATCTCCTCATTGCTTAGTTCTTCCACTGGAACCTCTCTTTTGGGCCATACTTCTCTGTCTCCTCAACTCGACAAGCTCCTGTGTTTGCCTCTGTGTCTTAGGTAGATCTGTAGCACCTGCTATGTTGTAAGAGGTGGAGACTTAGGTATTAATCAATACAGGTCAACTCATTTCATCATGTTGTGGCACTGTATGTGGGGGAGGGGTCTGAGAGGGAACAATGCCACTTGCTCAGTACTTGCCCCCTTTTCCAGGCACTTCTCCCACTTCCTGTATGAGACTGGCACCTCTCTAGCTGTTGCTCTGGCAATCGTTCCCAGAGTGGGTGGGTCTGTGGACATTCTAGGACCATGGGGACCCTCAGAACAAGTGCAGTCTGCTGAGAGACTGGCAGTTTCTTCCTCCACACCAGCTCCCACTGGTTTTCACAGTCAGAAGCAATGAGACTTTATTTCCCCCAGCACTGGAACTGTGAGCTGCATGGTCTAGTCTGGTGCTGGGAACACTCCCCAGGTGACCCTCCCTACTTATTTTAATGTATGACTGCGTTTTCCGCTGGCCTGCCACTGCCAACTACCTCCACCACTGCTAGCACCACACTGCTTCCTCTCCAGCCCAGCTCTGCCCCTCTTTCCTGTCTGGATGAGTATTTCTTCTTTATACCTTTGTTTGTTGGACTTCCATGCAGCTAGATTTTCTGGAACTTCTGGTTGTCTCCAGTTTTGAGGTAGTTGTATTCCTTTCTAGTTGTGGAGGGAGAAGCAGCATGTCTACCTATGTCTCTATCTTGGCCAGAAGTATCCTATAACATGAAAATGTTGAAGTATTAGAATAATTTAAGAAAAATTAGCAACAGACTGGGAGAAGATATTTACAATAAACATGTATCTGACAAAGGGCTCATATCCACAATAAATTAAAAACACTTACAAATATAGAGAGGAAGAGGTCCCTACGGCTGCGGTGGCAGCAGCGGCTGCTTGGACAGCAACGCATAAAGGGGCCACCGCCAGGTGACGCGGTGACCTCTGCGGTAGGCTCAGGAGCCCAGTGGGCCATGGCCCTCAGTAGGTCCCGCTGGACGCGTGCTTCCGAGCTCTCCATCTTCTCCGGTCGACCCGTGATCACTGAGGCAGCCTCGGGCCCCCTCGCTCCGGCCCCATCCCTCACCTGTCCCTGTCCCCGCCCCAGGAGCTGCTGACACCCGCTTCCCACGATGGCTCTAAAGAGAAGCCACAAGGAATTGAATGACCTGGCATGGGACCCCCCAGCACAGTGTTCAGCAGGTCCTGTTGGAGATGACATGTTCCATTGGCAAGCTACAATAATGGGGCCAAATGACAGTCCCTATCAGGGTGGAGTATTTTTCTTGACAATTCATTTCCCAACAGATTACCCCTTCAAACTACCTAAGGTTGCATTTACAACAAGAATTTATCATCCAAATATTAACAGTAATGGCAGCATTTGTCTTGATATTCTATGGTCACAGTGGTCTCCAGCATTAACTATTTCAAAAGTACTCTTGTCCATCTGTTCTCTGTTGTGTGATCTTAATCCAGATGATCCCTTAGTGCCTGAGATTGCTCAGATCTACAAAACAGAGAAAAGTACAACAGAATAGCTTGAGAATGGACTCAGAAGTATGCGATGTAATTAAATCATTGGATAACCTCTACAAATAAAGGTAGGGGAACTCTGAGAAAATAAAATAAAACACTTACAAATATAAAATACCATCATTATTCATTAGGGAAATGCAAATCTATTCCACTACAGAGGGGGACCAAGATGGCCACGGAGTAGGAGCAGTGTTCTCAGCTCGCTCCTGTTAAGGAGACAATCCAGGAGGAACAAACTCGGGGAGGAATGACTGAGTGAGTGGGAATATCTGATAACGTGAACGGGGAGGAGATCGTGGGAGCAGCGTGGAGGGGGGTGGAGGGGTTTATCACAAACTGCAGGCTGAGTCATTCTGAGACTCCGTGCGTTTGCAGTATCAAGCCGGAGAGCTCACTAGCCGGGAGTGAATTCTTGTAGGGAGTTAGGGAGAGGATTTGGCCGAAAAAGCCAGAGGAGGGAGAGAACAGTGAACAACCAGGACTGGGAGAAACTGTGATCTGAGTCTAGAGAGAAACATCCTCAGCTGCAACCTCCAACCGAAAGCTCGGCATTCCGGGCGCGCCCAGCACTTGCGCTAGGGCCCTACAGAACAAAGGAGCAGTTTTGGGGCAAAGAGAGGGGCCGCACTGAAAAGCTGCTGTGGAAATCCGGACCGGGGAGAACTGTGTTCTTGAAATCAGTGTTTGCTCTTTAGTCACGCTAGAATCCCACAGAACAAAAGGCAGGTTTGGGGCTAAGAGAGAAATAGGACGTGCAGGGTGTGTAAGTAGGGAAGAGAGCAGAGGCGGAGGTTCTGGAGGGGAGACGGTTTTAGGGCAAGGAGAAGGGCCCGCAGGGAAGGGCTGCTGCGGAGCTCCAGACGGCAGAGAGCTCCGGGGAAGGAGAGTGCTGCGCTGACCGACCACACTAGAGTCCCACAGAACAAAGGGACGGTGCTGTGGCGGGAAGAAAGATAGAGCGCGCAGGCCGATAGACAGGGAAGCCAGCGGAAGCGGTAGCTCGGAATAGAGAAAGTTTTGGGGCAAGGAGAAGAGCACACACAGGAAAGCCACTGCAGAGCTCCAGACTAGGGGAGAGGCCCTGGGCAGGAAAGGGCCACTGGGCCCGGCACTTTGACCGACTGTGCCAGAGTCCTGCAGAACAAAAGGACGATCTTGAGACAGGGAGAGAGGTAGGGTGCGCAGGCATATAGACAGGGAAGAGAGCAGAAGCTGTAGCCTGGGAATAGAGACAGGACTGGAGGCGGGGCGGGGATTGCTGGCAGGCACAGGCTGGACCGACAGAGGGAAGGAGTAGCTGGACAAGCCTGAGGAGGGCTGAGGGTGCCTCAGGAGGGGACTACTAAAGGCAGCTCACAGCAGAGCGGCGGTAGGCCCACGAAAAAAAGACTAGCAACCCCAGAATCAAGCAGAACCCTCCCACAGCCAGCCAACCAACCAGAAAAGATTTGAAACTCATAGAATTTTGAATAGGAGCAGACTCAGGAAGGAAGCAAGGAAAAACCAAAAAACAAACAAACCAAAAATACCCAGAGACTGTGCATAAAAGTTGAATTGAGTTAAAATCCTCATTCTTTTATCTCTCACTCTCTCTCTAACTACCCCTACCGTCAGTCCCTTCTTATTCTCACTCCTTTTCTCCCCTCCCCTTCCCTCCCTTCTCTCCCCTTAGCATTCTCCCCTGCATCCTATTCTCAGTTAATTTTATAATTTTAAGTTCTCTCCCTTTATCACCCTCTCCTTTCTCTGCGCTACGCACCTTCAACTTTATTAAATTTCTTTCTTTATTTTGTCCCCCTTCAGTTTACATTCATTTTTCTTTCATCTCTTGTCCTTATTTTCCTTCTCTCCCTATACATAATCTCTCTCTCTCCCTATTACACTTTATATTCTAATCTCTTAATATTCAAATTATAATTCTAATCTATCCCCCTCTCCCTTTACTCTCCCATTCTTACCCCTTCTCTTTTTCTACCCCACCCCCCCACTTCTTTCCCTACCTCTTGTATTTCTCTCCTTCATCCTATCTTTTGCCAACTCTTCAATTTCAATCCTCCCCTCCCTAATATCTCCTCTTCCTCCTGATTTCCTTCCCTCCTCTGAGCTCTTTTCCTCCCAAATCCTCTTGCTTTCCTATCTCCTATTCCTCTCTCTCTATACTCACCTTTTCTCTCTATCTTGCAACTTTATATCATGTTTTAATCTCCTAATCTTTTTTATAACATATAATTTAAAAAAAGAATTTTAATCCAGTCCCCTCTCTTCTACCTCCCCTTCTTCTTTTGTTCTCTCTCCTACCCTTCTCTTCTCTACTTTCTCTCTCTCTTTCCTCTCTCCCTTCCTGTCTTGCTATTTTCTACTCTGTATTTTTAGCCTTAAAAAATTCTCTCTCAATCTATTTCCTACCTTCTAACCTCCCCAGCCCTCTCCTTCAATTTCTGGCTGTCTGTCTACCTGGATGTCTGTTGTGTCTACCCTACCTCCCACGCTAATCATATAGTATATACCGATTATATAATCCTAATACTATACACTTCCACTTTCTCTCTCCACACTGTAACCCTCCCCTCATTTTCAAACAGACAGTGTAAGTGTTAATTGCTCTCTTACATAACCTTGATCCCAATTGCTAATATTAATACTCTATCAACTTCCAGCTCAAAAATTACCCTTCCTTCATTTAAAACAACTCCTTTCTGTTTCTCCTACGAAATAAGAGTCCCAGTATCTCCACAAGTATATTAACACGGGCTCATTGGCAGCCTATAGTGGGATTGTATTTGGGGGAGACATTGGAGGGTGTGGGTTTCTTGCTTGGGTTGTATAATTATGTTTTAGCAGCACCTTCACAAAAGAACTCAAGACAAGGTGGGCAGAGTGACTCTCAATTAACTAACCAGAGAAAAAGATCCACCAAAAAGTAGCTGAAATACAACCAGACAGATTAAAGAAATATCATCAAGGACAACACAGACGGAAATCCAGGAGGGCGGAGGAGTAAGTGGAAGCTACACTTACTCCCAGGACCAGCCAGTGCTGACTCAGCCCCAGTACAGCAGACAGACCATCCCCCTCCAAGTGGTGTCATACTAAGGGGAAATAAAAGCCCTGCCTACAGGAATTAAGTTGCCACACCCACGGTCCTTAAGCCTGACGGCTGATCACAGATTGAGTATAGTAACAACTAAAGAAGAGAGACAAAGGCAGTAGATCCCTGGAAGTCTCCAACAGGCTGCCTAGGGCCAGTCTGGTACATGATCTGACGCTACCAGAGGCAGATCCAGGAAGAACTGATCATTCTAAGAAGCACCAACAAACAAAAGGAATCACAAAAATGGGGAGACAGAGAAACAACCCCCCATCAAAAGGAAAGGTAGAATCCCCAGAAAGAGTGCTAAATGAAATAGAGGGGAGCAAAATATCAGATACAGAATTTAAAACATGGATTATGGAGAAGCTAAATGAGCTCAGCGGAAACTACAAAGAACTCCAGAAAAACTACAGTGAACTCCAGAAGAACTATAAGGAACTTACTGAGAATTATACCAGCATCAAAAAGGACATGGAAGCTATCAATAAGAGCCAGGAGGAAATGAAGAATACAATCTCTGAATTGAAGAACACAGTAGAAGGAATTAAAAGCAGGCTAGAGGAAGCAGAAGATCGGATCAGCGAGCTGGAGGACAACGTACACAAAAACTCCCAGACAATGCAACAAAATGAAAAAAGACTGAACAAGACTGAAGAGGTTCTAAGACAGCTGCAGGACAACATGAAACGTAACAATATCCGTATCATTGGAATTCCAGAAGGAGAAGAAGAAGAGCAAGGGATAGAAAACCTCTTTGAAAAACTAATGACAGAAAACTTCCCTCACATGAGGAGAGAAAGAGTCACGCAAATCCAGGAGGCACAGAGGGTCCCAATGAAGATGAACCCCAACAGGCCCACCTCAAGACACATCATAATAAAAATGGCAACATCCAAAGACAAAGAGAGAATCCTAAAAGCAGCAAGAGGGAAACAACTAATAACATACAAGGGAGCTCCAATAAGGCTATCCTCAGATTTCTCAGCAGAAACACTACAAGCAAGAAGGGAATGGCAAAAAATATTCCAAGCAATGAAAAACAAAGGCCTACAAACCAAGAATACTCTACCCAGCAAGGCTCTCTTTCAAAATGGAAGGCGAAATAAGGAGTTTCTCAGACAAAGGAAGACTAAAAGAATACATCTCCACCAAACCAGCAATGCAAGAGATGCTAAAGGGTCTGCTCTAAAAAGATAAAGAAACAGAGAGAAACAGAGAAGAACACGAGTACAAAGGGGGAAAATGACAATGAATAAGTTCTTATCAGTAATAACCTTAAACGTAAATGGATTAAACGCTCCAATTAAAAGACATAGGGTAGCTGAATGGATTAGAAAGAATGACCCACATATATGCTGTCTACAAGAGACCCACCTTAGAACAAAAGATCTACACAGACTGAAAGTAAAGGGATGGAAAAATGTATTCCAAGCAAATGGACATTAAAAAAAAGCCGGGGTAGCAATACTTATATCAGACAAAACAGATTTCACAGCAAAGTCCATAAAAAGAGACAAAGAAGGGCATTTCATAATACTTAAGGGAAAAATCCATCAAGAAGATATAACCCTTATAAATATATATGCACCCAACTTAGGAGCACCCAAATATGTAAGGAAAATTTTGAAAGACTCCAAGAAAGATATAGGCAGCAACACACTCATCGTAGGGGACTTTAACACCCCATTGTCAACAATGGACAGATCTTCAAAGCAAAGAAACACCAAAGATATTGAGGCACTGAACAACACTTTAGATCAAATGGACTTAGTCGATATATATAGAAGTTTACACCCCAAAGAAACAAAATATACATATTTCTCAAGTGCACATGGAACATTTTCAAAGATAGACCACATGGTAGGACACAAAACAAGCCTCAATAAATTCAAGAAAATTGAAATTATATCAAGCATCTTCTCAGATCACAATGCCTTAAAATTGGAAATCAACCTCAAGGAAAAAACTCAAAAACATTCAAACTCATGGAGAATGAATAACATGCTATTAAATAATGAATGGGTTAACAATGACATCAAGGAAGAAATCAAAAAGTTCCTGGAAACCAATGATAATGAACACACAACAACCCAAAACCTATGGGATACAGCGAAAGCAGTCTTAAGAGGAAAGTTCATAGCAATACAAGCCTACCTAAAAAAGCTAGAAGAATCTCTAATAAAAAATTTAACCCTACAGCTACAAGAACTAGAGGAAGAACAACAAGCAAAACCCCGATCAAGTAGAAGGAAGGAAATCATCAAGATCAGAGCAGAATTAAATGACATAGAGTCTAAAGTAACAATTCAAAAGATCAACAAGAGTAGGAGCTGGTTCTTTGAAAAGATAAACAAAATTGACAAGCCTTTAGCCAGGCTCATCAAGAAAAAAAGAGAGAGAACCCAAATAAATAAAATCAGAAATGAAAGAGGAGAAATCACAACTGATACCGCAGAAATACAAAGAATTATAAGAAATTATTACGAACAACTGTATGGCAAGAAATTTGACAACCTAGAGGAAATGGACAGATTCCTGGAAAACTATAGTCTGCCCAAACTGAATCAAGAAGAAGCAGAAAGTCTGAATAGACCAATAACAGCTAGCGAAATTGAAGCAGTAATCAAAAAACTCCCAGCACACAAAAGCCCAGGACCAGATGGCTTCACAAGTGAATTCTACAAAACATTTAGAAAAGAACTAACTCCTATCCTCCTCAGACTATTCCAAAAGATACAAGAAGAGGGAAGACTCCCAAACTCGTTCTATGAAGCCAGTATAACCCTAATTCCAAAACCAGGTCAAGACACAACAAAGAAAGAAAACTACAGACCAATATCGCTGATGAACATAGATGCTAAAATCCTCAACAAAATATTGGCAAACCGGATCCAGCAACACATTAGAAAGATCATACACCACGATCAAGTAGGATTCATCCCAGGGATGCAAGGATGGTTTAATATTCGCAAACCAATAAACGTGATACACCACATAAACAAAATGAAAGACAAAAACCACATGATCATATCAATAGATGCGGAAAAAGCATTTGATAAAGTACAACACCCATTTATGATAAAAACTCTCAGCAAAATGGGAATAGAGGGAGCATACCTCAACATAATAAAGGCCATATATGAGAAACCTGAAGCCAACATCATACTCAATGGGCAAAAACTGAGAGCATTCCCCCTGAGATCAGGAACAAGACAAGGATGTCCGCTCTCTCCACTCCTATTCAACATAGTCCTGGAAGTTCTAGCCACAGCAATCAGACAAGAAAGAGAAATAAAAGGTATCCAAATTGGAAAAGAGGAAGTAAAACTGTCATTATTTGCAGATGACATGATAGTGTACATAGAAAATCCTTTAGACTCCACAAAAAAACTACCCAATCTAATAAGTGAATTCGGCAAAATAGCAGGATACAAAGTCAATATTAAGAAATCGAAGGCATTTTTATACACCAACAATAAAAACTCAGAGATAGAAACTGAAAGAAAAATCCCATTTACCATAGCAACAAGAAAAATAAAATACCTAGGAATAAACTTAACCAAAGAGGTAAAAGACCTGTACACAGAAAACTACATAACACTGAAGAAAGAAATTAAAGAAGATACAAATAAATGGAAGCGTATACCATGCTCATGGATGGGAAGAATCAACATCATTAAAATGTCCATACTACCCAAAGCAATTTATAGATTCAATGCAATCCCTATTAAAATACCAGCAACATATCTCACAGACCTAGAACAAATACTTCAAAAATTTATATGGAACCAAAAAAGAGCCCGAATAGCCACAGCAATTTTGAGGCAGAACACAGTAGGAGGAATCACAATACCCGATATCAAACTATACTACAAGGCCACGGTAATCAAAACAGTCTGGTACTGGCATAAAAACAGACATATAGATCAATGGAACAGAATAGAGAGCCCAGAAATAAGCCCAGGTTCATATGGTCAACTAATATTTGACAAAGGGGGAAAGAACATCAAATGGAGTGAAAAGAGCCTCTTCAACAAATGGTGTTGGGAGAACTGGACAGGGACATGCAAAAAAACGAAACTAGACCACCAGCTCACACCATACACCAGAATAAACTCAAAATGGATCAAAGACTTAAATGTAAGCCGTGACACCATAAAAGTCCTAGAGGAAAAAATAGGCAGGAAAATTTCAGATATCCCACGTAGCAACATTTTCACTGATATATCTCCTAAGGCAAGGGAAATAAAGGAAAGAATAAACAAATGGGACTACATCAAACTAAAAAGTTTCTGCTCAGCTAAAGAAAACATCAGCAAGATGCAAAGGAAACCAACCATATGGGAAAATATATTCGCCAATGACATCTCAGACAAGGGATTGATCTCCAAAATATATAAAGAACTCATACGACTCAACACCAAGAAGACAGACAACCCAATTAAAAAATGGGCAAAGGACCTGAACAAACACTTCTCCAAAGAAGACATACAGAGGGCCCATAGACATATGAAAGTATGCTCAACATCACTAGCCATCAGAGAGATGCAAATTAAAACCACAATGAGATACCACCTCACACCAGTCAAAATGGCAATCATCAACAAATCAACAAACAACTTGTGCTGGAGAGGATGCGGAGAAACGGGAACCCTGGTGCATTGCTGGTGGGAATGCAGATTGGTGCAGCCACTGTGGAAAACAGTTTGGAATTTCCTTAAAAAACTAAAAATGGAACTGCCTTTTGAACCAGCAATTCCATTGCTAGGATTATATCCAAAAAATCCCGAAACACCAATTCAAAAGAACCTATGCACTCCAATGTTCATAGCAGCACTATTTACAATAGCCAAGTGCTGGAAACAACCTAAATGCCCATCTGTAGATGAGTGGATCAAAAAACTGTGGTACATTTACACAATGGAATTCTATGTAGCAGAAAGAAAGAAGGAACTTCTACCATTTGCAACAACATGGATGGAACTAGAGAAAATTATGCTTAGTGAAATAAGCCAGGCAACAAAAGAAAAATACCTTATGCTGTCACCTATTACAGGAAACTAATGAACAACACAAACAAATGAGCAAAATTGAACCAGAGGTATGTAAACAAGAAGTAGACTAACAGTAACAAGGGGGGCGGGGGGGAGGAAAAAAAAGGTGTAAGGGGATGGGTCAAGTTAAAAAATATATATATATATGAATGACCCACAGACAGGTGCAACTGAGTGGGGACTAAATGTGGGGGAGGGGAGGGACAGGGTGCAGGGAAACAAGAGGGCTAAAAAAGTGAGACAACTGTAATGGAAAAACAAACCAAAATTTCTTAGTGGGGGAAAAATGAAAATATGAAGAATGGAAATGCCAGTTCAGTGAATATTAGGACAAAGATTTTCCTTCACATTGTATATTTTTCTCCCTATTTGATCCCTCCAGAGTTTGGCATTCTAAACAAGTAAGTAATGACATAAGTTCCTTTGCATAGAACTAATAAGACCAGTTGTCAACAGAGGTTCTTTTTTTTTGACCAAGTCTTTGACTGGAATGTCAAGCCTAAAGGAAACATACTTGGGCTCAGATTGTTACCAGAAAGCCCTGAGGAACTGGGAATGACTTTCAAAGGTAATAAAAGCCTGTGAGATAAAAAGGCCTGGTACCATGGTTGGTTGTGCGGTCCACAGCAATCTTTCCAGGGAAGGAACGAAGGTTGTTTTCCTGAAAGATGGCTAGAAGGGACCTTAAGGCACAAGGAAAGACCAGAAAGACTTGGAAAAAACAGGTGTGTACAGGCAAGGATGAATGCCAGATATGTGGCACAGCTTCTGTGCCCTGAAGAACAGACTGAAGGTCACCCCAAATATTCCTTGGGTAAGTTCCAGCAAAGCAGAACTAAAGATCATAAGTGATCATTTGCTGCTCTTGTTATGTTTATGCAAACGAACAGGATAAATTAAAAATGGACTTAATGTAGTCCCTTTAAAGACAAGGAGGGTAACCTTAGGGAGAAAAATTATTATTCAAGGAAAATCACAATGATCAGTAGTAGAGTATAAAACAGGGCAACTAACCATTTTAAAAGTTTCTTCTCCAGATTTAGAGACTTGTTTGCGGGTTACGTTACATAAATTAACACGTGTTTTTTGTTTTCAAAGGACATAAGCCTATGATTGCATTACCTGAGTGATTATCTGTATGCATAAGCCTCACTTAATCCTCTCTGCAGCGCTGCCTCCTGAGACTCAACGGTTTGGCTGAACTAAATGGCTGGGTTGGGGAAGAACGGGGTGGTCTGTGGACTTCACTTTAAAACGGGTTTCTCTTTTCTATCCTAATGGCTTGGACAGAAAAGGCCCAGAGGTCTGAGAGGGGGAAAAACCTAAACTATTTACCTCAGCCCAAACTAAGTATAATGGGCAAAAGGGTTTTGGACAGGCGAGATGTGCCTAGCACACCTTCTTACAAAGAAGCCTTTTTTTTTTTTTTCTTTCCCTAATATGGAACATTGAAAAATTAATCCCTGCCTTCTGTCATCTAGTAGTTATGGATTGAATGATGTCTTTTAACCCTTTTCGCCAAATCTGTTGCCCCCAGAACACAACAAGGACACCAGCCTGTTAAACCAAGCACGCTGTTGACTGGAGACAGCCAACTGACCTGGAGTCTGCACGATCCTTCCCCATGTGGGAAGGCCACCCTCCCCTCCACACCCCCACTCTTATTAGGGTTTTCTGGACCCAAGGGTAGGTAGGACGACGACCATGTCCAGCTTGAAGCAGCTAGAGGAGCTTGAGACCTTCGCCCATTGTCCTTTACAAGATTACAAAGGGTCCTAATATTTGAGAGGGGGGGGATAGTTAATGTTTATGAACCAGGGGTATGGACTTGGGGGTGATTGCTGGGGGAGGGGGGTGCTGGGTGGAGGGGAACAGGGGGGGAGAAAATTGGAACTGTTGTAACAATATAGTCAATAAAAAACATTATAAAAAAAAAAATCTATTCCACTACAGATCCAACAGAACTAACTTTTTAAAACAACAATACCAAACATTGATGAGGATGTAGAACTACTACAACTCTCATATACTGCTGGTGGGAATATGAATAAGTACAGCCACTTTAGAAACCTGTATGATGTGGAATTATCTTCTAGAGGGCAGGCCCCTTGTAGGATAAGTTTCCCAGGCTACGGTAACATTCTAGGAACCCATCTGTGACTGTACTAGCTGGTTTTGTTGTAAGAGGCTGCATTTGGCTTCAGTCAATTGTTTTTGAAGACTCAACATGTTTGCCCATTTCATGATGGGTGATTTAGGAATGCACCTGCCCACATCAAGCTGAGTGTTCAGTAGTTTTTAACCAAAAACAGCATAATCCCCATTCCCCATCTTCTCTATATACCAGATCTTACCCTGAGTGACTTTTTTGTTTCCCTGGATGAAAAAAGTCCTCAAAAGGAAACACTTTGCTGATGTAGAAAATGTGATACAAAAAATGGCAGAAGCGCTAAAAGGCATCAAAATTGACACATTCAAAAACTGTTTTGAGCAATGGAAAAAAAACATCTTGATAGGTGTATTGCGTCAAATGGAGATTACTTTGGAGGTAATTGAAGTTAACACAATTTTTAATAAATAAGTTCTGGGTTTTTTGGGATCCCCCCCTTGTATACTTGCTAAAGCTAAACATGTGTATACCCCACTTCTCGTGTATATCCAAGGGAAAATGAGTACATATTTGCATCAATGACATACACAAGAATGTTCATAACATCTTTATCAATAATATCCATGTAGCATAATGATATAATAAGAAATACATATTTGGTCTCAGTTCCTAGCAGAGAGCTCCTCAAACTCTTTAAAGTTCCTGAGTGATGGGATTAGAGAAACATCTTTTGTTATTTATACCATATCTGAGTTTATGCTGTGATGAATCTTGGAAGATAGGATCTGGTTGCTAGAGAAGCCAATAGCGTGATTAGAGAGTTGGAACTCTTAGGTTCACCTTCTGACTTCCAGGGAAGAGAGAGGACCTAGAAATTTAGTATATGGCCAATAGGTAATGATTCAATCAACTGTAGCTCCATAATAGAACCTCCGGAAAAACACTAGAGCAGTGAGGTTCCAGTTGGTGATCACAAGAGGTTCTTGGAGGGTGGTGTACCCAGAGGGCATGGAAGCTCTGTGCCCACCCACCTTTTATACCTTGCGCTATGCATCTCCTCTATTTGGCTGTCCCTGAGTTTTATCTTTTATAATAAATTAATAATAGTAAATAAACTCTTTTTCTGAGTTTTGTGCAACCTTCTAGTAAGTTATAAAACCTGAGGAGAGCATCATGGGCACTCCCTGACTTTATAGCTGGCTGGTCAGAAGTACAGGTGACCCAGACTTGCAATTGGCATCTGAAGTGGGGAAAGTCTTGTAAGACTGAGTCATTAATCTGTGGGATCTAACCCCAGGTAGTTAGTATCAGAATTGAATTAAATTGTAGGACACCCAGTGGGTGTCTGGAGAGTGCTAGAACTGGTCATTGGTACGAAAAACGTACACATTTGGTATTAGAAGTGCTCTGTAGTAAAAACAGATTCTAGTATCCCGAAACTGGAAAACACATAAATGTCCATCAATAGTTGAGTATATAAATATCTACAATGAAATACTATATTGCATTGGAAGGAAAAAATACTGATATGTGAAACAGTATGGGATGAATCTCACAGATGTATATGGATAGAAAAAAGCCTGAACTATGCTTTCATTTGTATGTATTTCAAGAAGTTCAAAAAAATAAAACTACTCTATTATAATAGGAATCAGAATAGTGGTTATGTTTGGTGTTATGAGTTGAATTGTGCCCCCTCCAAAAAATATGTTTAAGTCCTAAGTCAGGTACCTGTGAATGTGACTTTATTTGGAAGTAGGGTCTTTGAAGATGTAATCAAGTAGGATAAAGCTATGCTGGATTAGGGTGAGCCCTAATCTAGTGACTGATGTTCTTAGAAGAAGAGAGAAATTCGGACACAGAGACATAGAGGGAGAATGGCATCTGAGGAGGATGGCAGAGATTAGATTTATACAGCTACAGGATAAGGAACTCCAAGGACTGGTGGCAACCACCAGAAGCTAAGAGAGAGAACAGATTCTCCCCCAGAGCCTCCAAAAGGAACCAAACTTACCAATACTTTGACTTTGAACTTTTAGCCTCCAGAACTATGAAAGAATAAATTTCTGTAGTTTAAGACACCAAGTTTGAAGTAGTCTGTTATGGCAGTCCTAGGAAACTAAAACACCACAGGGAGATATCAACTGGGAGAGAACATGAAGGAGCCCTCTGGGGTACTAAAAAATGTTCGTATCTTGACCTGAGTGGTGGCTACATGGTGTAGACATATATAAAAAATTTAAAAAGTAGATAAAAAGGAAACTAAACAGAAAAAACATAGTACATATAATAAAATAGAGTAAAATGAGTGTGCTGAAAGAGATTATCTCTACATGCCAGACCTAAACATTCTTAATAAGAACTTTTGTTTTAGCAGAGAAAACAAACCATAAAGGGAACTAGCTAACACCTCAGGTCAGGTCTTACAGAGTGACATCACCCCAGCAAAGCAAGAGCAGTTTCAGGTCCAAATGCTGAAATGATACCGCACAGAGACAGGTCGCATTCCAATTTTTTCAGTCAGGGTTCAGTTGCAAAAACAGTAACTAGGAACATTTTAAACATAAAATGATACAAATGGGAGAATTAAGTGCCTACAAAGAAAACATTTGGAGTGCCTGGAGAAGCAGACACTAGTCAGGTCTCCAGGGATGACTTATAGAAAGAATGTCACTATAGAACTAGCCTACCAGAGGAGCTGCAGCCTCTGCCACAGTCAGGAAGGTGGTGAATCCGAGGCTGCCTCTGGAACATAGTGTGGAAACCGTAATGGACCACCAAGTTCCTGTTGCCACACATGGTGATTGTGAGCCCACTTCGTGTCAGTCAGATGCCCAATGCCTTGCCTCTTGCTACCAGTAAAGCTAAAAAATAAAGAAGAAAACAACACCTCCACTACACTTGGTAGTGGAAAATTTTAGAAGTTACAGACAGATAGCCTTTGCCTCACTCCCACCTGTAAAGCATAAAAAATGATATAATTTGTGGAAACTCTATCACAACAATAATCATAAATGCAAGAGAACCTTAAAAGTGCAGTTTGTAACTTTTCTGACTCTAAAGTATAAGAAGGGAAAGTAGAAGGCATTGGAAATGGGATTGAATTATGTTCCCCAAAATTCTGCTCTTTGGCTCCTCAACAGCCATACTTAAACTTCTAAACAATGCAAAGAGCAGAAACAACTTGCTCCTATCTAATACAGTGCACTTTTTATTCCTAATGAAAAGACATGAAAAATCTCTCACAAGAAGGGTATATTCAAATTCTTAAAAATCCCTGCATCCATCTCCAGGTGATGTTCATTCTTCATCTTGTTCAGTCCCAATCCTGTCTTCGTGTTCTATCGGCAGTGGGCTATATTACGAAGTTAACCACCAACAACATATCCTACACAAATAAAGAAAAAGGAAGAAGAAAAAATGATGAAAATTGGTTCAGGTACATAAATATTATACCCAAGACAAGGACATGGGTGCATGTATTTATTTGGGTGGTGATCCCACAAAGGAAGACTAGAAGAGTGGTGTGCTTGAGACAGGAAAGGAGGAAATATAATAAAATACCCATTATTTAGCTGGCTACCACTGGGAGCAACTGGAGCTGATTCCACTGGGAATCCTCTGAGGAACAGATCAAATGCAACTCTAAGTTATCCCTCTGAAGGATGGAAGTGGGCATTTATCCAACAATTCCAGTCCCCCAGGGTAGAGAGTTGACCCTGGGCATTAACACCTCTACATTTCTGGGCTGCCCTGTGCACGGTTGAGCAAAGTCCCACAACTTCAGAGAAAGCCCTGAGCAGGAAAACAGAGAAACACTTGAAGGGAGACACTGTCAGCAAGCAAAGGAATTGTTTACTAGGGGCACTATTCACAACTGCAGTTGAAATTAGAGAACACCAAAGGCATCTGCTACAATATGAAATACTGAAAGGAAAAAAACCTGGGTTGCTATTACAGGTCACATTTCTGTTACAGGTCATAAAACCGTAGTTGGTATTTATAATTTTCTTCTTCATAATTCATTCCACGTTCCCTTTGCCCTCAGCCAGAAGTTCAACTGGTTTGGGTCTTACCTGGTAGGATGATCCAAACTAATAACTGGTAAAATGCAGTCATAAAGGGCCTGATTCTGGAGTTATGTTTCCTGGGTTTGAAGCCTAACTCTGCCACTTACTAATTCTGTGACCTTGGTCAAGTTATTTAATCTCTCTGTGCCTCAGTATGCTCATCTATACAACAAAGATAATAAAATGGTCTCCATCATAGGGTTACTGTGAGAATTAGATGAGCTGACACATATGAAATGCTTAGAACAGCAGATAACACATAGTCAATGCCATCTAAGCACAAGATGTTATTTATTTCCCGAAAAGTCCTGCCTGTATTAGGTAGCTTAGCTTTAAATTAACTTTTATCACTGGCATGGCACATAAGAGGCAACCCAGAGGACTTCCTAGAGTCCAGAAAAACTTTTGGCCACTGTACTTCTATATCTCCTTGGTGATAAAGATCAATCATTTCAGTAAGTGGAGTGACTTTTTATTGGCCAATAGTGAACAATTAGACACTGGACTGCTGTTGCAAAAAAACAAAACAAAACAAAGTTTTCACCACCCATATTCAACAGAAGTTACAGATGACCTCCACCTCACCTTTACATTTCACATCTTGATCATATACATCTTGCAAGAGCCTAGCTCTTGTCAATATTTTTAATGTACTTATCAGTTAGAGATGCCTTCTAAAATATTTATAGGTACAAAGAAATGGCATCTTAGATTTGTTTTTTAAAATTCTAACAAAAAAAAGTGGAGGTAATAGATGGTACAAGACTGGCAAAATGTTGAAGCTGGATGATGCACTGATATGCAGGATCCAAAATACTAGTCTTTCTACTTTTGTAAATGTTTGAAAATATCCATACAAAAGGTTTTCTTTAAACACAGCCACAAAAGAATCTGGAAATCTAATTTTTACCTTTCCAGGCTTTGCTAACCAGGAAAGCTCACTGGAAGAAAATCAAGTGCTAGGAATGATGATGATCAAGTACTAAGCTATGATGTTATCACATAAATGAAACACAAAAGAGTCAATACATAAATTAGGAAGCCCTTGTCTTGCAAGAGATTCTGTCTCTCTAGTAACTGGAATATTTACATCTGTGAAATACAATGACTCTTGGATAGTGCTGCAGGTTATAACTTTCTGGGTTGTTTAAGCACTAGGATTAAAGCACAGTGTTCATCAGCAATAAATGCAGGTGGTGTTCACTGCAGGAAATAAATAATTAATGCATTGATTCTTCTTGGTTTTGCTCTCAAAGCCAACAAACTTAGGGGAATGCCTTACTGTAGCCCTCTTTTACTTATCTCACTGTCATTGGGGAATAACTCAGGTGCTTGTATTGAAAATATCAAAAGGGAAGAAATTAAGGAGAAAAATGCATAAGGAAGCTAAGTTCATAAAATCTACCTTGTACATTATTGCATTATTGTTCAAGTACTGAAGTACTTTTGAAAAAATTTCCAAGCAGAAGTAGAAAGGGAAAAGATTTGAACATTTAGGATGTAATGGAACATCATTTAAAATTAGTGTTATTGAAAAGTAAGGAGGTAAGCACTTGAGAAATTTGGGCATATAGCATTGACTGCATATAAAAATGATACCTTAAGCTCAAGAATGAACTAAAAGTCTTATTGAACTGCTTACAGTTTTGAAAAATATTGAAAAACTATAGTAGCACAAAGAATTGAAAAGGCAACTAGAGGGTCATCCTGTATCAATCATATAGACACTGTCCCCTAATGTTTCTTACAATTATCCTCACAAGCTCAACCCACTTGTCAGCAAAAATTAAATGGCAGAGTTATAGTGCTATTATTACTGAAATGCTGCCTACTTTTACAAAACACTCTTCAAGACATTTACTAATGCACTACAGTGTGCTTTTATAAATAATTAAAGTCAAATAAATTCAGAACAGCTAAATAATTTAAACACTTGTTAAAATAAATCAGCTAAGAATATTTTGAGGTTTAATATATTTGATTTTCATGCTTTGATTTACTTGTTTTCTCATTAGATAAAATTAAATTAATAAAACAGTTAAACTTTTAACTTACATATGCCAAATAACATCACACTTACTGTCCTGAAAAAATCAATTGTTAGAAAACAGACTTCAATGCATCAACAAAAAGGAGTTATAAAGTTTGAAATTTGAGTGGATTTCCACAAGTGAGGAGTGGCTCATATTCAAATAGCAGTCCTCTCTTCCAATAAGGACACATTTTCACAGACCATCTGTCCTAATTTTTGGTTTAATGTATACAGTCCTTAGGCTCAAGGCATTACTATATGTATTAATACACATAAGTGTCCTTGGCATCAAGAAATTAGCACTTTATTGGTGAAATAGAGAATGTATAGTAAAAGTTAACTGACAAAGTAAGATACTAAATATCAAGCCATAAATTCCACAAGGTGAGATACTTCTAGGCTCAGAGAAAACTTCCTAGGGAAAAAAATACCCTTTTTCCCTGACCTTTAAATTATGGTTAGGACCTTAGATAGGTGACAAGTAGGAGAGCATCTGGAAGCAATGTAAAAGGTGGAGTATTAAATGTGACTGTGAAAGAATAAGCAAAAGAGCCTGGCCGTAAGAGGGAATTTCTTGATAAGAAACAGGAGGAGATAAAAAAAAAAAAAAGGTAGGTAGATTGAGACCAAATTTTGAAGGGCCTTGAAGTTCAGTCCACTAGTTTCAGTTTCATTCTATGGACCCTCATTAAAAGCTTTTTGCACAATAGAATAGTATTAAGAAGATTGCTCATGTAGAATAAATTTAAAAGAAAGGATTCTGAAGGTAGTGAGAGCCAGTAGAAGGTAATTATTGTAACACCACATTCAGTAATAGGGTCCCCTTGAGTAGTAGTGATAGGAATACAAAGGGAAAAAATCAAAACAAAGGAAGTATCTATAGAATCTATGGAACTTGGTGATTTCTTCACAAGGAAGAGGAAGAAATTAAAAATAACATGAAGATTTTGAGAGTCATCAAGAGAACGATGGCACTATTGACAGAGAAAGAGAGAACAGGAGGATTCAGTTTGTGAATGTTTGATTTTCAAACACGCTGCACTTCAAGGAGCAATTAAGTTTTCATTATGTCTGGGCCTGCTTAAGATATATGAAGAAGACAATACTACAGAAGACATTTGGGATTCTTTTGCCTAGAAGTAGTAGCTGAAACAAATTAAATTTCTGAGGATGCAAATATAAATAAAGAAAAACAGAACCAACCCAGCAAATGCCCTCACCTAGAGGATGGAAAAGAGGAAAGAAGACAGGCTATTATAAAGGTCAAAACACATAATAGATGTCAGTTCAGGAAATAAAAATATTTAACATGAATGATAATAATGATTATTCTAGAAGATTATTTCTCAATATTATTCAACAAAATATAAGATATTGAAAATGTGCAATACAACAATGCAATAATAATGATAATAATAATAATCATAAGGCAAGCATGATACCAAAACCTTTTTTCAGGAATTCTGTCAATAGAAGTTATAACATGTTAAAAGAAAGATAAATGCTGCAATGTTTTCAAATTAAATGTGTATTGCTGACTTAAATGAGATGAAGGTTAGTAAAGTATTTGTAACAAAAATTTGAGTAAAGAATGAATACAAAATTTCTAGAAAGGATAAGATGCA
Source organism: Furipterus horrens (assembly GCF_987537825.1). Classification (NCBI taxonomy): domain Eukaryota; kingdom Metazoa; phylum Chordata; class Mammalia; order Chiroptera; family Furipteridae; genus Furipterus; species Furipterus horrens. Next base: position 74,137,644 of record NW_028327172.1, read on the forward strand.
ATTATCTACACTAATAACATTTATGTATGGGAAATAAATCACCTATGCTAGGTGACTTAGTCAATTAATTGGGACTTTTTGTCAATAAATTGACCAAGTTAATTTAATTAATGTATTTGATTGCTTGTTTAGAATTATGTGGTCACATGGAAGAAGCCAAACATATTCAGATATATGCTTAAATCCTAATTATCCACTGACACTATATAAATTATCCTCAAATGTATTCAGTTGTGGGTCCCTGAACTCTGACTGGGTTGATCCTATTTCCACAGCATATCTAGCAATAAAGTAATGTTTGAAAATAATTACTCTATAAGCATGAGGCTATTAATAAATTTTTATGGAACCACCAAATTATTGGAAGAATTTAAAGAGATTGATATTAAAACCAGGATGCTATTTGGTAAAATAGTATGGATTTAGGAGGAAGGCAAACTTAGACCCAGACAGAACATTGGCAGTATTATATGAATGAATATATGCATATAAAAAGTGATTAGTTAATGTTGTTGAATATGTAGTTAAGGAAGTTCTGACTTCAGATGCTCATGGGCAACAGAGGAAACCAGATATATAAGTCATTAATTAAAATAAAGCAAAATAGCCCTGGCCAGGTGGTTCAGTTGGTTGGAGTGTCATCCCTTCACCAAAAGGTTGCAGGTTTGATCCCTAGTCAGGGCACATAACTAGGTTGGGGTTTTGATTCCTGATCTGGGCACATACAGAAGGCAACCAATCAATGTTTCTCTCTCTCTCCTTTCCTCTCTCTAAAGTCAATGAACATATCCTCTAGTGAGGATAAATAATAAATAAATAAAATGCAATAATAACAGTACCTTATTATTAAGTGCTTACCATAGGTAAATTATTATCCTCACTTTATAGAACAAGAAACAGGTCTGGAGAGGTTATATAAATTGCCCAATATTACAGTTAATAAGTCAGTACACATTCAACCCAGGTTTGCTGACTCCAGGGCCCTTAAACACAGATGTTATACAATTTCCTGATGTAGTTAGATAGAAGATTCTATGAAAGTAGAAACAAGGAGGTTCTGATGCAGGGAGGCAAGAGAGCACTGAGAGGATTTTTAAAAAGGGAGCAAGAGTGATATTACTAATAGGTGACAAAGGCAGTTTTTTAGAAAGTAGGAGTTTGGTAGACAAACAAGAATATGGAGAGGACATTAGAGGAAAAAAAAGAGAAAAAAAGCTGCAAACACACAAGGAGTGGCTGGTTCTCAGAGGACATGTGGAGATGTGGTAAACAAGCACGTCAGAAGTCAGCAGGAACACTCCATACAGAGCTGTAACACCAGGAGGCACAGGAATGTCATGATCATTCTGCAACGTGTGATGGAAAGGAGAGGGCAAAAAACACTAGTTAGAAAGAAATTCTAATAGTCCAGACAAAAGATGAGAGCCCAAACAAAGAACGGAGAGGAGGGAACAGAGTTTGAAGATATTTAGGAAATAGAATCAACAAGGTTTAGTACTGACTGGGTGTCATGGATAGAGGGGATGGAGGAATCTAGCCTAATTTCTGGCTTCTGACTAAGGCAACTACATCAAACATAGTTTATTCCTCTTGAAGAATTTAGGCACATGTGCTGGTCTGAAATGGAAAATAATGTATTTTACATTAGACTTGTGTTCAGAGTGCCTTTAAGACATCCAAATGAAGATGTTTAGGAAGGTAGTAAAAAATATGTCTGTCACTCAGAAGTGACTTGTTTAACATCTACTAATAACAAATTTAATTCACTCTTACAAGCATACAATATTCTTTTATAATTCCAAAAGCATCTTTTCATATTTAGAAATACAAGGGTATAGATTAAATAACTTAGACCAGTAAGCAAAATCACACAACTAGTCAATAACAGATCCCAAATGTGAATGCCAATTTGATTCCCAATCTTAGACTCTATCCACTAACTTGTACTGCTTCCATGTGTATCCAACTTGCAATAGCAGAAGGAATGTACATCAACTACTACACTGTTTTAGAAAACATTATACATACTCAAGCACTTGGTGGCCAAAAGTAATCCAAAGGAAAAGAGTCTTAATCTATGTAACCTTTTGGGAAACTTTTTAGGAGCTCTACCATAGTCTGGTATTTCCCTTAAAGAATTTCAGTATCACCTAAAAGAGTTACTCAGTAATGTGAAAGGACTTTGTTCTTAGCTTTATTAAGTTACCAAGAAGTAATGGGTCAATTAGAAATAAGGGCTAGAAGTAAAATGTAATTATTTACTATACTATCTTCCCATAGTCTTTAGCCAAAAGCACTAAAGGTCTGAATTTCTTTCTAGTATTAACAAAAATAAAAGCAGGACTTCCAGTCAAGATGGCAGCATAGGTAAACACGGCTCACCTCCTCACACAACCACATCAAAATTACAACTAAAATATAGAACCATCACTCAGAACCATCAGAAATCGAATGGAAGTTGAATGGAAGTATGACAACTACAGAATTAAAGAAACCACATCCATCAAGACAGGTAGGAGGGGAGCAGATGTGGAACCAGCTGGTCTCTCACCCACATGTGGTGGATAAAAATTCAGGACGGTTATCTCAGGAGTGAGGAGTCCCAGCCCCACACCATGCCCCGCCAGCCTAGGGTTCCAGTGCCAGGAAGGTAAGTCCCCACAACTTCAGGCTGCAAAAATCAGAGAGGATTGAGTTCATGGAAGAAACAGCTGGAGTCCCAAGCAGTTCATATTAAAGAACCCACACATGGACTCACATACCCAGACTCACTCCCTCTGAGCTCCAGCATCAGGGTGGCAGCTGGGGGGGCACCAGTGGCATACAGGGAGAAACTGAAGTGTCTGGCATCAGGGCCAGCAGAGGCCATTGTCCCTTTTCTAAACCCTCCCCCCACAGAGCCAGCAAGCTGGTGGCATATCTGAGACTCCATCTACCTGGCTAACACTCTTTGACCAGCCTCGGAGACCTCCAGAGACTCCTCCCCACCCAATTTATGGGCCCACCCAAGCAGCTTTTCCATATGAATGGCTGGTCTTGGCTCATGCTTCACAACTTCCTAAACCTCTCAAACAAGCAACAACTGGCCTCAAGGAGCTCAAGACCCAGCACTACCAGCAGCCAGCTTAGATTCACAGCTTGGTTTCACCTGGAAATCTCCAAGCCCAGCACAAGTAGCAGCCATCTCAGATTGCTTTATAGCTCAGACAGGGTGCACAGGGAAAAATACAGATGGGGACTGACCTTAATCTGCACCACCAAGGAAACCCCAGGGGCAGCACACCCAGTGGACAGCTACAGACCACATCAGAGCAACGTCACCCTGCCCCTGCACAGCTGATCCTCCACAGAGGGTGGAGGTTGGTGGTCAGTGGTCACAGCGGTCCTTGCAGCTAACTGGCCTGAGTAAATCTGTCCCATTGATCTGCTAGTAGCAACCACTGCTCAACTACAAGAGGAGGGTGTACTCAGCCCACATGAAGGGTACACCTCAAGTACCCAGCTTGGGTGATAGGGGAAGCTATGCTACTGAACCTTACAGGACACCTATTACATTAGGCCATAACACCGAGGCACAGAGTCAAAGCAGCTCTACCAATACATAGAAACAAGCACAGGGAGGCTGCCGAAACGAAGAGACAAAAAAATGGCCTAAATGAAAAAACAGATCAAAACTCCAGGAAAAGAGCTAAACAAAATGGAGATAAGCAATCTATCATATGCAGAGTTCAAAACACTGGTTATAAGAATGCTCAGGGAACTGAGTGTTTATCTCAGCAACAACAACAAAAAAGTCCAGTCAGAAATGAAGGATTCACTAATTGAAATAGAGAACAATTTACAGGGAAACAACAGTAGAGTGGATGAAGATGAGATTCAAATCAATGACTTGGAACATCTTACTTTGGAATATGGTCTCTGTTGTACAGGAGATTCTGTTGAAACTGCCATTATCTCTTGTTAGATTTTGGCAAAAACTGAAACTTAAATGATAAACTTTCACTGCACTAGAGAATTTTTAAGGTCTCTTCCAGCTCTAAAAACTGTATGTGTGTGGGTGGGGGAAGGTGTATTTGAACAGAAAAGGAGGAAAACGGGTGCAAATGTGTGCAGGGTGGTGTGATCATGGAAGAGTGTAGCAGCCAGCCACGCTGTACATCCTGTTGACTCTCCCTGAAAGCTCCAAGGACAAGGCTGAGAAGATGAGCATATAAGATTTCAAAGAATGACTGGCTAGCCACCATCATTCAAATAGATGTTAAGAAGGTGGTTTGGAGAAAAAATAACCTTGTTTCTTCTTTACTTTCAGACCTTTAGGATGTTAGGAAAATGCGGTTCAATATATTTAGCTCTAGGGAGGGCCATAACACTGACTCTTTTATAAAATGCCAGGTCCCTATATTTTTAATAAAAATAAATGGGTACTCTTTTGCAGTAACTCCATGAATGCATTACTGAAGAATGCAGGGTACATTCAGGTTGCCTATTCCTAATGAAATGTTGCTTGACAGAAAATGTAATAAAAGCTAAATCATTCCTTAAGGAATAATCAGAGCTCAAGCATTTAGCTCTGATGAGGTGAATAGGTCCTGAACACTCTTTGGTAGACTTCCAATCAGAAATAACTGGCATCTGAGAAGGCTTAGAGTTGGAAGAGAGCCAATTCTTTCTCTTTCCTCTTCCTCAGTAATACTGATTTCTGAACATATATAGAAAGCAAAATTTTCTAAATGCTTTAGGTTTGTTACTAGAAGAAAATGTGATTCTACTTTCACAGTTCAGAAGTTCCAACAGAATTGCTTTCTTAATGATCTTGAAATTCATTGTGATGATTCATATAACTTGAACATTTATCATTTAATTTCCAGTGATGGGAAAAGTGAGGTAAGGAAAAACCAGAATGATCAATCATCGTGTTAGTCACCCTCAGCAAAATTGTCAATTTGATAGGAAAAAACTACATATCATTTTTTTAATTCACATCTTTTTTATTACTAGTGAGGTGAGGCATAGTTTTTAGAGCTTAATGGCCATAGTATTTCCTCATTTGTGAATAGCCTGTTCATAGGTAGAGTTGTCTTTTAATAAACCAGATAGCAATTTCCAGTGGGGTAAAGACAAACTGGTCCCTCTGTTTATAACATTGCTCCTTAATGATACTGCTCTTGGATGAGTAGATTACAGGCCCTTAGCCATAAAACAAAACAAAACAAAATGCCAGCCTTTATCGCAAATATAAACCACTTTTAGTATTTTTGTTATAACTGATCTCCTATTTTCAGACAAGAAATGCTTCCAGAAAGTCAACTGTTCCAAAAGTAAATTCTTACCCTTGAAAAACAGATGCCAATGTTTAACTTACTTCTATCCTAAACTTATACAAATTAACTCATTCAGTTACCTATATGTATATTCACTTTGAATGTTTGAGACAGGTATTAGTTTCATATAATTTAAGTGTTTTCCAGGTTAACTTACTAAAATTATGGTCTATTATATTGACCTCTGGGGTTTTGAAGAAACTTTTGTCTATGTGCTATAGTGAATTCCAAACTAGCTCCTGAGGAAAATCTAGGCCCTACCCAAGAGTAGTCTCCTGGTCTACCTCCATGCCTTTATAAGGCTTTTCTGCCTTCAAAAGAGGTTGTCAATTCTATTCCCAGCCCAGCTGACTATTAACATTTATGGTTCTACTTTTAACTACACTCCAGGTGCCTAGCAATGAGAATAACATCAAATTCACAATAGTTGTCCAAGTGAGATAAATAATATTTTATGGAAGATTGACTGAATGATCTATTCTTCTAGTTTATGCTCAGATGGTCAAAATTTATAATCACAATCTCAGAAATATTGCTGGTTCAATTCCAAACCACCGCAATAAAGCAAGTCCTGTGAAATTTTTGGTTTCCCACTACATATAGAAGTTATGTTTACACTATACTGTAGTCCATTAAGTATGCAATACCATGTCTTAAAAAACAATGTAGCTACCTTTATTGCTAAAAAATACTAACTGTCACTGGAGCCTTTAGCAAGTTGTAATCTTTTGACTGGTGCAGTCTTGCCTCAATGTTGATTGTTGTTGATTCAGATGGTGGTAGCTAAAAGTTAGGGAGGCTGTGACTATTTCTTAAAGTAAGACAATAATGAAGTTTGAACACCTAGAGGCCATTGTAGGGTTATTAATTGGCCTAATTTTAATATTATTGTGTCTCAGGGAATAGGGAGGCCTGAAAAGAGGATGCGGGGAAGAACGGCTGGCTGGTGGAGAAGTCAGAACACACACAACCTTTATTATGTTCACCATGTTACATAGCGCATAGTTTGTAGTGCCCCAAGCAATTATAATAATAACATCATAGATTATAATAACAAATATAATAATAATGAAAAATTTGAAATATTGTAAGAATTACCAAAACTTGATACACAGAGACACAAAATAAGAAAATGCTTTTGGGGAAATGGCACTGATGGACTTGCTTGATGCAGGGCTGCCACAAACCTTCAATCTAGAAAAATACAATGTCTACAAAGAGCAATAAAGAAAAGTTCAATAAAACAAGGTAAGCTTATAATTTAAAAATCCAAGGTACACCTTGCTTTAGCTATAGTTTGATGCTGGGGATCAGACTATATCAAGAGAACCTAGTTTCTTTTCAGGTTCAAGAGTCTCTGCTTCCTCCAGGCTGGCTCCATCCTCATGATGGCAAGGAGGCTACACTCATTAGCCTCAAAACTTCAAATCCAACTAAAAGAGATATTCCCTTTATTAATTGCTTTCACTAAAATTCTGGGATTCACTAAGAATCACTCATCAGAAGGTATGCACTTACTACATCCTTTCCTCTCTGGCTTACTAGAATATAGATATGATGGCTGGTGCTCATGCAGCCATTTTGGAGGTAAAAGCCTCATGGAGAGCATGGCCAAGCAGTATAGACAAAGCCTGAGTCCCCACCTTTGGAAAGCTGCCCTGTTAGTCCTGCATATCACTTTATACTTATTTTACATGAAAGAGAAATAAACTTCTACAATGTTTAAACCATTGTTATTATATTATTTTTCTTTCTTCTGTCACTCACAGCCTAATCTAATCCTCAGCCATTCAAAGTGTATGGTGTTGAGATAGACCATGGCATTTCAGGAGCCACAGATAGTATAATAACATAGGGCAAGTAGAAATAGGAGGAGGAAAGAAAATCCAGTGGTGACTAAAGAACATTTTATGCAGTCCTGATTAGTCTTTACTCTTAGCTTCTATTCCAACTAATGACCTAATGTAGTTATTTAGGATATTTTTTATCAGCCATTGTAAGTTTAAACTCTTGTTAGTTCAGGATTTTTTTCTCCCTCCCCATATTTGTTCAGATCATTTGAACTCCTGAATGTTTATATGAGTTCATTGTATTAAAGGTAGAGTGTAGAATTGGACATTGACCTAACTGAGAGATGACAAAGGCCTTTGCTAAAGCAATGGCTGTGAAGTCTTATCTTTTATTTATTATTTTCAGATTTTTTAAGACTTTATTTTTTTGTTTTTTTGTTTTTTTATTTTATTGTTATTCAATTATAGTTGTCCCAGTTCATCCCCCATTGCTCTCCCCTGCCCTGCCCACCCCCACCCCCACACCCCTGTTCCCATAGTCAGTCCCCACCCTGTTGTCCATGTCCATGGGTCCTTTATACTTGTTCCTTGACTAAACCCTTCCCCTTCTTTCCCCCGTTACTCCCCTCCTCCCCTCTGGACGCTGTCTGTTCTTTGTTTGCATGTCTCTGGTTCTATTTTGCTCATTAGTTTATTTTTGTTCATTAGGTTTTTCTTATAGGTGAGATCATATGGTACTTGTCTTTTGCTCCCTGGCTTATTTCACTTAGCATAATATTCTCCATTTCCAACCATGCTGTGGCAAAGGGTAGGAGTTCCTTCTTTCTTTCTGCTATGTAATATTCCATTGTGTAAATGTACCACAGTTTTTTTACCCACTCACTTACTGATGGGCATTTAAGCTGTTTCCAGCACTTGGCTATTGTAAATAATGCTGCTATGAACATTGGGGTGCATAAGTTCTTTTGAATTGGTGTTTCAGGATTCTTCAGGTATAATCCCAGCAGTGGAATCACTGGGTCAAAAGGCAGTTCCATTTTTAGTTTTTTGAGGAAATTCCATACTGTTTTCCACAGTGGCTGCACCAGCCTGCATTCCCACCAACAGGGCACTAGGGTTTCCTTTTCTCCACACCCTCACGAGCACTTGTTGTTTGTTGATTTGTTAATGATGGCCATTCTGGCTGGTGTGAGGTGGTATCTCATTGTGGTTTTAATTGTATCTCTCTGATGGCTAGTGATGTTGAGCATCCTTTCATATGCCTGTGGGACTTCGGTATGTCCTCCTTGGAAAAGTGTTTGTTTAGATCCTTTGCCCATTTTTTAATTGGATCGTAGTCTTATTTTTTAAGCATTAAGGAGTACCTAGAGGAAATTCTACCATCAGATGCTCCTCACTACAAATATAATAAAATTAAAATAATGTCCACACAAGTTAAAAATTACTATTACATTTTTAAAGTATAAATTGACTTCTGATTCATTTTGGATGGCCTGTCCTCTTCAGGAAAAAATTGTAAAGACAAAAATCATAATTTTTTAGAGTACTGTGGGTAGCATGAACATACATTCCAAGCTAACGTCTAATTTTTATTTCCATTCACACTATTCATATACTCTGGAAAAGCTCTATTTTCTCAAACAGCCCAATTAGTTAGTTAAACAAGAATTAAATGAAGCTAGTTAACCAGTTGAAATCAGAAATCTGGTTCTAGTTTAATCTGTCTCTAATTGTGAGGATCAGGATATTTAGGGTACCGAGGATCTTAATCACTTCATATGGACCCCACAATAGTCTATCTCATCACTCCCTGGTGAAACTGTTAGAAAAATATCCAGTTTTAACATCAAATATAATTTATTATCAAGTTAATCCTCTGTAGCCAAAAATTATGAAACACTCAATTTATAAATATGAACTTGAACTAATAAAATTCTGTCTCTACTCTCCATACTCAGAATTTTTTCCTTTCAGACAAAGTCTAAAAAAGTGGTGCTTCCGGTAACTAAGGTGATGAAGACTGACAAAGGAGCACATTCTTCAGGTTGTTTTCTCACTTGTGTATCACAACACCCATAGCAACTATATAAAGCACTTCTTGGTGTTTAATGTAGCAAACACAAAGAGCACCTGAAGAAGTTGTGAGTATTTTAAGAGACTCTCAAAACCAGAAGATGCATTAGAGATCATCTAGTTCACTGGCTTTTGAAATTTTTTACTTTGATCCAAAAGAAATACATTTTACATCTTGACCCAGAGCACACGCATGTGTGGACACACACATGCTCATACTCACACTTATGCACATATCATTGAAACACAAACATCCCTATTATGTACAATGTACTCTGGTGTTTTCTTTTGTTTTTTAGTCTGGTAGTTACCCACCAAATTGATTTTCTTATCCCCAGTTTCAAAAACATTGAGGCAGTTTAACCTTTTTACTGTGTAGATGATGAAACAAACTCAGAGAAAGTATGTGGTTTATAAAAAGCCCCCAAATTAACTGGCAATACTGGGACCTTAACACAGGTCTCTTGACTCCTGATCAATAAACAACAAAAAAAAGGTTAGATCCTCCTTCCCAGTTCTTCCCAGATTTTCACTTTCTTTTAGAAATATATAGTAGCATATCCTTGCAGCATAAGCAGCTTTCTTAAAACAAATGTGCCTTACTTACCTGCCTTATTTTCTAAGTTTACACTTCTATAAACACTTACATACCATTTTAATTAAAATATTAAATTATTTGTACTTAACATGGATATCCAAATATAGTTGAAATTAAGGTTATTATTGGATTATTCAAAGCCAAATTTTTGTAATCATAAATTAATTAATTTTTGTTCATCATGAAGCTCATCAGGTTGTATGCACACTGCACATATGTAATAGTAGTCCAGGTTCATAGAGAATTATGGTTAACAGTTTATTTCCACTCAGTGAGAATTTATAGAGCACCACTATGTGCTAGCTGTATATGTGCTGAAGAAATAACAATGAATTAGTAAGTCCTCCTAGTCTTGAGGAACTTACAAGCTAGCAAGAGAGACAGGCATACCAATAGCCACAATTCAATATGAGATATATTATAGAAGACAAGTACAGAGTACTCTGCTTAACTGCTGTAGGACACAGATTAGAGATAAATCGATTCTCCTAGTGGGTATAAATGGTTTTGGAAGACTATAGTGGGGAGATAATATTTGTTCTGTGCCTTAAGATATAAGTAGAAATTTGACAACCAGATGAAGGGGTATAAGGAGAAGAGACAATAGCTTTGGGAGGAAAAAAAGTAAAACATGAATAGCATGTCATATAGAGGAATCACTGCCTAGATTAGAGATGCCACATTATGATTGGTCATACATAACATAATTAGGTATTTAGACTTCATCCTAGGGTGAATAAGTCACCAAAGGTGTTTGACAAACTAATTCTGGAAGCAATGTAGATACTAAATTGTAGGCTATTATGGGTTGAATTGTATCCTCAAAAAAAAAAAAAAAAAAAAGACAGATCGAAGTTCTACCTCCAGTACTTCAAAATGTGCCTTATTTGGAAATAGTCTTTGGAGATAAATGATCAAGGTAAGATGAGATCATTAGTATGGGCCCTAACCCAGTATGACTGATGACCTTATAAAAAAAACAAAATTTGGACACAGACACAGACATGCACAGAGGGAAGACTAGGTGAAAAGACACAAAAATGCCATTAGAAGGTGAAGCACTGGAGTGATATATCTACACTCCAAGGAATGCGAAAGATTGCCAGCAAACCACCAGAAGGTAGGGAAAAAATGCATGGAATATTCTCCCTTACAACCGTCAGAAGGAGCAAACCCTGCTTGCATCTTGATCTTGGACTTTTAGCCTCCTGAACTGTCTGATAATAAGTTTCTGTTACAGTTGTCCCTCGATATCTGCAAGGGATTGGTTCCAGGAGCCCCTTGCTACCAAAATTCAAGGATGCTCAAGTCCTTTATATAAAATGACATAGTATTAGTGTAAAACCCACACACATCCTTCTATATACTTTCAGTCATCTCTAGATTACTTGTAATACCTAAAGCAATGCAAACTCTATGTAAATAGTTGTTATACTGTATTGTTAAGGAATAATGACAAGGAAAAACAAGCCTATATATGTTCAGTACGATACAGAGGCAACCATCCCAGGCCTAACTACATAGTACATGTCAGCCACAAGGTAAAAGTTTTTTTTATCTGAATACTTTCAATCCAAATTTGGTTCACTTTGTGGATATGGAACCCACATATACAAAGAGCCAACTATATTTTAAGCCATTCTGTTTCTGGTACTTTGATATAGCAGCCCTAGGAAACTAAAACAAGCTATTGAGAAATAGAATCTAAGGTGATGAGATTGAACAAAGAAGTGGCAGTGTGACGTGCACAAGTATCATAAATCTGAAAGATATTAATGAGGTAAAAGCAAAAGGATTTAATGATTGGCTGAATATTTCCAAAGAGAAGGAGGAGTCCAAGATGGATACACAGCACAAACCCTCAGCCTCCAAATTCAACACCACAAGCTCTCACTTGTCTAACGAGCTAGAATAAATACTAAAGTCATTAACCAACCTGTAAATATATATGAAAAGAAAACATGTCAAGAAGGCTTCTGAGTTTACTTTTGGACATTATAGAGACTATATTTTTAAGATTTTATTTATTTACTTTTATATATGTTTTATTTATTTATTTTTAGAGAGAGGAGAAGGAAAGGAGAAAGAGGGAGAGAGAAACATTGATTGGTTGCCTCTCACACGCTCCCAACTGGAGGCCCAGTCCACAACCCAGGCATGTGCCCTGACTGGGAATTGAACTGGCAAGCCTTGGTTTGCAGGCTGGCGCTCAATCCACTGAGCCACACAAGCCAGGGCTATTTATTTATTTTTAGAGAGAAGGAAAGGGATGGAGAAAGAGAGGTAGAGAAACACCAATGTGAGAGAGAAACATCAGTCAGTTGTCTCTCTCATGCCCCCCACCGCGGACCTGGCCTGCAACCCCAGGCATGTACCCTGAGCAGGAATTGAACCAGTGACCTTTCAGTTTGCGGGATGATGCCCAACCCACTAAGACAGACCAGTTAGGGTGAGAATATATTTATGACAGAAAGGGAAGGAAGGTATTGACCTACCTCTTCTCCAGGATTGCGAATACCTCATATACCTCATCCAAAGGGATTGGCTTGATGCAAATTCCTGTCCCACTGGCCATATCTCTTTGGTAAGAACATCTGTTTCAAACTGGGACAACTAGACGGTCTCTACAGAGAAATGGAAATTATTCTCCATATGTATCTAGATGTCTAACATGAAAACTGCAGAAACTTTGGTCTTCCATATGAACTAAGCAGCAGGGAAAACTGGTTTGCAGAGAATTGCAGAGAGAGAGAATTGAGCAGATGTTATAGACAAAGACACATGATGCTTGGGTACCTTACAGCTTTCCCTTTTCTGGTTCTAATCCCTTTCTAATACCAGCTACATTTCTTCCTATGGATTCCATAAAAATACTTATGTATCCTTATGATAAGTTTACTCATCTTTGTAGATCTCCCTAACTGGAGTTTGCTTCAAAGAATCCTAACCAACGCAGATGTGTTTAATATGAAATGTGTACCCAAAATCTAAGAGGAGAGGTAGTTGGAAATGTAGATCTGAAGACCAAACTGAGATTGGGCAGAGGTCATATGGTTTGAGTAAGGGAGTAACCACAGTCAATGGAGCAGATGAAGCCACCAGAAACAGCTCAAAGAGAAGCAGGGGGGAAAAAAAAAGGAAGAGGGTACAGAGAGGAAATATGTAGCTCTTAGAAACTTCAATATGTAAGAAATAGGTCACAGAAAGAGGAGTCAGTGAAGAAGTTTAAAAAGAAGAGGAAACTAGAAGAGAATGTTTTTATAGAAGCCAAGAAATAAATTTTCATGCTGCACTTATAAAAAATCCAACCACCAGTAGCTTAAACAGGTATTGATTTATTTGTCACAAACAAGATGTCCAGAAATGATACAACAGATCAACAACTCAATCAGGGACTTAAATTCTTGCTTTCTCTCCAACTACCACTTTTAGCATCTAGCCTTTGTCTTTATGGTCACAAGGTGGTTGTTACACTTTCGAAGTAGGAAGGAAAAGGCAAGGAGAAAGACTGAAGGGCAGTACAGGTGCCAGTCTCTTATCAGAAAAGCAAAAGTGTTGCCAGAAGCCCTACATACCTCTCATTGGTCGAACTCTTTCACTTGGCCATCCCTAACTAGAGGAGGACTAGAAGAATGGTGGTGAAGAGTTGGGTCAACCACTTCAGCATTTTGCAACACAACATAATCAAGAAAAACTACCAGGAGGTCAAGAAAGATGAGATTGGAGGAGTGGGGCAGGTAGAACTCTGCAGGAGGACGCAGCTGTATTAGAAAATTTCAGGAGTGTATCAGGCATGGAGAGGGTTGTTGAAGACCAACAGGTGGGTGAGAAATGAGAATAAATGGTTCTTTCCTAATGTTTAAAAAGGAGAATAATGTAGGAAGCAAAACTCTAAAGGAGAGGCATAATGAAGAGATATTTTGCTTGGTTTTAGGATTGTGGAGACTTGAGTAGGTTTATAGGCTGAGAAGTAGAAATAATTGAAAAGGGGGAGATTTAAAGTATAAATGCTATGAAATAGAGATCAATTGTTGGAAAAAAGTCCAAAAAACATAGGTGGCAGGGGATTAAACATACCCTCTTTCCCCAAAACAAGAAAGGAAGGATAATAATGATAGTACAGGTTTAGATGTGAGCATGAAAAAGTGTGAAACTGCTGAAAATTTTATTTTGGCAAAACTATACTTTAAAACTATGTTAAAAGATAAACTTTGAATTCATTATTTTCCAGTTTTAAGAAAGGCATGAGAAAATGAATAAGGTCTCACCAGAATTCAGGTGTGCTTTGTTTATTAGGTCCCTGACCAGACGAGCTAAACTGAGACCACATTCAGATTTTTCTGATTTATGGAAGGGAGACATAGAACAGGATTTTTTTTTAAAGATTTTATTTATTTATTTTTAGAGAGCAGGCAAGGGAGGGAGAGAGGGAGAGAAACTTCAATATGCAAGGGACATCGATCGGCATGGGATCTTTATTGAGCATCTCAATATTTCATTTGTTTCCTTCACTCCTTTCGTGAGCTGGAGGACACTGAGAGTATGGGGATGATACTTGGCATTTTTCTCAGTCTTCTGTGGTAGTGAAAGTAGTGAGAAAAAGATACTAGTGGGACTTCTGCCCAAGATAGAGGCCTAGACAAACATGCTGCATCTACCTCCACAACTAAGAAGGAATACAACTACCTCAAAACTAGAGACAAACAGAAGTTCCAGAAAATCAGGCTGCATGGAAGTCCAACAAACAAAGATATAAAGAAAAAATACTCATCCAGACAGGTGCGACAGCTCTACCTAAGACACAGAGGCAAACACAGGAGCCTGTCGAGATGAGGAGACAGAGAAGTATAGCCCAAAAGGGGAATGGATCAAGGTTTCAGAGGGATAACTAAGCAACAAGGAGATAGCCAACCTAACAGATGAGGAGATAGCCCACCTAACATACATAGAGTTCAGAACACTGGTGATAAAGATGCTCACGGACTTGACAGATATGCTTAAGTACAGAAAATGCAGAAGGGAAGAAGTGAAGGCTATGCTAAATGAAACAAAGAAAAATCCACACAAAACCAATGATGAAGGGAAGGAAATCAGGGTTCAAATCAATGATTTGGAACATAAGGAAGAAAAAAACAGCCAACCAATACAGAATGAGGAAACAAGAATTGAAAATGAGAGGCTTAGGAACCTCTAGGACAACTTTAAACGTGCCAACATCTGAATCACAGGTGTCCCAGAAGAAGAGGAAAGGCAAGAAATTGAAAACTTATGTGAAAAAATAATGAAGGAAAACTTCCCAAATTTGGTGAAGGGAATAGACATACAAATCCAGGAAGCACAGAGAGTCCCAAAGAAGCTAGACCACACAAAGACACATCATAATTAAAATGCCAAAGGTGAAAGATAAAGAGAGAATCTTAAAAACAGCAAGAGAAAAGCAGAGTTACCTACAAAGGGGTTCCTATAAGACTATCAGCTGATTTCTCAAAAGAAACTTGGAAGGCAAGAAGTATTCAGTGTGATGAAAAGCAAGGACCTACAACCAAGATTAATTACTCTATCCAGCAAAGCTATCATTTAGAATGGAAGGGCAGATAAAGTGCTTCCCAGACAAGGTAAAGATAAAGGAGTTCATCATCACCAAGCCATTATTATATGAAATGTTAAAGGGATTTATTTAAGAAAAAGATAAAGACTATGAACATTAAAATAACAATAAACTCACAACTATCAGCAACTGAATCTAAAAAATAAAACAAAGTCCAACTAAGCAAACTAGAATAGGAACAGAATCATAGGTATGGGGATCATTTGAAGGGTTATCAGCTGGGAGGGGGAAGTGGGAGAAATGGGGAAATGGTACAGGGATTAAGAAGCATAATTAGTTGGTACAAAATAGACAGGGGGAAGTTTAAAATCATAGAGGAAAGGGTGAAGCCAAAGAACTTATATGCAGGACCCATGGACATGAACTAAGGGGAGATGGGACTGCTGGAGGGAAGGAGGGTACTGGGTGGAGGGGTTCAAAGGGAAAAATATCTGGGACTACTGTAACAGTATTATCAATAAAATATACTTTAAAAAAAGCAAAAAATATAAAATAAAAAATATACTAGTCGCAGGGAGCAATGGCCAAAGCCCTTACAGAAGTATCCATAACATTCTCTGCAAATTTATTTCAATCGTGCTCTCAAACTACTTCACATTAAAATACCTCGGAGGTGACGCTCATCAGGACTAGAGACCAGGAAGCGTCAAAAAGAATCTTCATAAATCTGGAAATAACGGAGGCCACAGAGCTGGTCAAATCTATTAAAGAAGCAACAGCAGTGACCCAGATTATGACCTCCCTGACTTTCAAAATCAGAGCCGGAACCTGATAAGCCCGCCCTGACGCTTGCAAGAAAATGATTCTCACTTTTCATTGACCGACAATACCGGAGTTGGGACCTTACTTTATTTTCATTGGTTGTTGTTTCTGTCACGTCCTTTCACCACACCCACTTTCCCACCGGCGCCCAGTGAGCTTAGCGGGAGAGTGATTTACAGAAGTCTGGCCGGAGCCCGCGGGCGCAGCTAGCCTGTTTCCCCCTCCCCCACGCTGCGGGCCCGCCCCGCCCCGCCCCGCCCCGCCCCGCCCCGCCCCACCCCCTGGCCGAGGTCTGGTTGACCCCGCCTCTCCCTCCAGAATGGGCGGGGCTAGGCCCCGCAGCCACAGGAATATGCTGGAAGCCAGCGGGCTGGCGTCCGAGAGGTGCTGAAGGGACAGTTCCCGCGGCCGAACTTGCCCAGGGCCGTTGGGAGGGTGGGGCGGCCCAGGAGCCTGTAGGGTACGTGAGTGATGGAGACAATTTGGATCTACCAGTTCCGCCTCATCGTGATCGGGGACTCCACCGTGGGCAAGTCTTGCCTCCTGCACCGCTTCACCCAGGGCCGCTTTCCCGGACTGCGCTCCCCCGCCTGCGACCCTACCGTCGGCGTGGACTTCTTCTCCCGCCTGCTGGAAATCGAGCCGGGCAAGAGGATCAAGCTGCAGCTCTGGGACACGGCGGGGCAGGAGCGGTTCAGGTAGGGCCGCTGGAGAGGGGATACCCGGGCACCTCAGGGACCGCGCCGCCCCCTCCGTGCACGCCTTCCCCAAGAGTCGGCCGCAGGAACCCTGCTGGGGAGATGCTCTCTGGTCCTTCCCTCTTGAAAGTGCAAACACTTCATTCTCGCTTCCCCTTTGCCCCTCCTCTTCCAGGAACGACTTCCTTCTCCGCAATTACTCACTTCTTTCTTTGGCGCCCATTTCCTGCGCGCCCTTTCAGTCTTTCCTTACCACCTGAACTCACGCTCCTATTCCCCAGGGGTGAACGCTCTCTCTACCCCTGCTGGCATTTTGGCCCCCAGCTCTTGGCTCCCCTGCTGCTTTCTCCCTAAACTCAAAGTCCTTCGCAGCACACACCCTCTTCCGAGCTCGCCTTTTCCTCTTCTGACCAAGCTGTTTCTCCTCTGTGCGGCCCAGGAGAACTACACTTAGTGAATGATCCCTTTGCTTCACTGCAAGTAGGGCTGAGGTCCAGGTTTCCGCATGAGCTCATTGAGCATCGTTTAGAGGGAGATGGATGCGGTAATGGTTGAGCATCTCACAGAACCGAGTGTGGTCATCAGAAATATTGGGCCATGACCCGTGGGAACGTCTCTTGTACAACCACGAGATGTAAATCAGGGACACTGGCATAGCTGAGGGTTTTTTGTTTTGTTTTTTAAAGATTGAGATCTCTTTCGAAGTTTGTCATCATTGGTGCTTTAATGGGGAAAAGAGCTATACTTAGGTTTGTCGGGAACTTTTGTTTATTTATTTTATAATGGGCACTTAACGTTCCAGGGTGATGATACATCAGAATATGCATTTCTAAACAGAGAAGGAGGGATTCAAATAAGTAGTCTCATTCCAAACGTTTGCTGAGACACTGAAAGAAGGATTTTACAAAGGTGACTCATGTTATTTAAATAAAAACTAAATGCAAATTGTATGTATTTCCTGGATATTTAAGACTGAACCAGATATAAAGCACATTTTAAATTTCTAGGATTCAAAGACACTTTTTAGAGGAAGCTGAGGAATCTGATATATTGTGGTCTTTGTGTTTGTTTGTTTTTTAAAGATTTTGAATCCATAAGCAAGCATTTTTCAGTCTTCAGCAAGCACTAGGTTTCTGAAATACAGTACTCCATGAGGGGACTTCCCAAACACAGCTCCTCCTCAACCCAACAGACATCCCATTCTCTATGAGATCAGCCTACTTCTGTGAGATTGTTCCAACATCTAAAGTTTTGGTTTCCTTTCCCAGCTATGACACAGATTCATAGAGATAACATAAGTGAACTGCTTAGCTTGCTTATTCCTTAGTTTTTCTATATACCGAGTGGAAAGATAGTAAGGCCAGACCTTCAAAAACGTGTTAAAGGTTATTGATTTGAGTTATACAACACCTAGAATTCCATGAAAAAATTTTTTCCTCTTCAAGAAGCTCCCTTTAATTAAAATAATTTTCAAACTTTTTATTCTTCATCTGTGAAATGAAGGAGCCATTGTGATCTCTTAAGATTTCTTGCAGTTTTACTATTATAAGGTGGATTGCAAATTCCTTGTGATTGCAATCAGAGATAAATTCAAAGATATATCAGGGTCAGGAAAGAAAGCACTTACTTATAGCTCTTGCTTTAAATTGCAACTGCAAGAAACATGAGTAGTAAAATCTTGTTGTATCTAATTGATCCCTTAAAAGTAGCTCCTGAACTTATTGACAAGAGAGTAAAGGATAATTATATAGATCTTAAAGAGCTTTCTGCTAAATAGATTATTACCTTTAAGAAGACTGTAAATAGTAGTTCATTTTATATACATTATTAAAACCAGACAGGAAATCCCATAATAACACAAGGACATGTAGGAAACGTCTGCTGAAAAAGTTATACTTTATTTTTGTCTGGCTCTTTACCCAAGGTGTATTTATAAATAGGAGGGGGGACCTCAAAAAACCCAGAATTTATTTATTAAAATCGTGTATTCTTTTTAAATTGTTTTTCTATTACAGTTGTCCCATTTTTTTTACTCCATTGCTCCCCCATTCCCTGCCCACCCTCCCTCCCACATTCAGTCCCCATTCTGTTGTCCATGTCCATGGGTCATTGATACTAACTAGTTCCTTGACTAGACCCTTCCCCTTCTTTCTTCCCTTTCCTCCCTTCTCCTTTCCCCCTGGTCAGTCTGTTCCTTGTTTACCATCCTCTGGTTCTGTTTTGCTCATTTGTTTGTGTTGTTCATTAGTTTCCAGTATTAGATGATATAAAATAGTACTTGTCTTTCGCTGCCTGGCTTATTTCACTAAGCATAATACTCTTCAGTTCCATCTATGTTGTCGCAAAAGGTAGGAGTTTCTTCTTTCTGCTGCATAATATTCCATTGTGCAGATGTATCAGTTTTTTGACCCACTCATCTACTGATGGGCACTTAGGCTGTTTCCAGCACTTGGCTATTGTAAATAGCACCTATAGGGGTGCATAGGTTCTTTTGAACTGGTGCTTCAGGATTCTTCGGGTGTACGTAATCCTAGAAATGGAATCGCTGGATCAAAAGGCAGTTCCTTTTGTAGTTTTTTGAGGAAATCCCATACCGTTTTCCATAGTGGCTGCATCAGTCTGCATTGCCACCAGCAGTGCACTAGCGTTCCCTTTTCTCCACATCCTCACCAGCACTTGTTGTTTGTTGATTTGTTGGCGATGGCCATTCTGACTGGTGTGAGGTGGTTTCTCATTGTGGTTTTAATTTACATTTCTCTGATGGCTAGTGATGTTGAGCATTCTTTTATATGCCTATGAGCTCTCTGTATGTCCTCCTTGGAGAAGTGTTTGTTCAGGTCCTTTGCCCATTCTGTCTTCTTGGTATTGAGTCGTATAAGTTCCTTATATATTTTGGATATCAAACCCTTGTGTGAGGTATCATTGGCAAATATGTTTTCCCATATGGTTGGTTCCCTTTTCATCTTGCTGATGTTTTCTTTTGCTGAGCAGAAACTCTTTAGTTTGATGTAGTCCCATTTGTTTATTCTTTCCTTTATTTCCCTTGCCTTATGAGATATATCAGCAAAAATATTGCTACATGGGATATCTGAAATTTTACTGCCTGTGTTTTTCTCTATGAATTTTATGGTGTTGCAGCTTACATTTAAGTCTTTGATCCATCTTGAGTTTATTCTGGTGTATGGTGTAAATTGGTGGTCTAGTTTCATTTTTTTGCATGTCCCTGCCCAGTTCTCCCAGCACCATTTGTTGAAGAGGCTCTTCTCACTCCATTTGATGTTCTTTCCCCCTTTGTCAAATATTAATTGATCATACAGACTTGGTTTATTTCTGGGCTCTCTATTCTGTTCCATTGATCTATATGTCTGTTCTTATGCCAGTACCAGTCTGTTATGATTACAGTGGCCTTGTAGTATTGTTTGATATCAGGTATTGTGATTCCTCCTGCTGTGTTTTTCTTCCTCAGGATTGCTATGGTTATTCAGGGTCTTTTGGTTCCATATAAATTTTTGAAGTATTGTTCTAGGTCTGTGAAATATGCCATTGGTCTTTTAATAGGAATTACATTGAATCTATAAATTGCTGGATTGGCTCAGTGGATTGAGCGTCGGCCTGCGAGCTAAGTGTCGCTGGTTCGATCTTCCAGTCAGGGCACATCAGAGAAGGAAAACTCTGACTCCAAAAAACCTCCGCTGCCTTGCGGCATACCTCTTCAGGGGAAAGGCTAAGGGAGTAAACCCCGACAGAAAATCCGGAGCCGGAGTCCCTAAGGCGGTTTGACGTTGTAGTCAACACCGGCAACTCCTGCGGCGCACCTGAAGCCAAGCTGTATTGACTCCGTCTTTCCCTTGGACCCTTCAGCTGCGAAGAGAGGGGGGGTCTGCTGCATGGGCAACAGCAGACCCTCCATATCACCCTGCCCAGGCTCTGTAGCTTCAGCTTCACTGGAGAGGACACTCCAGCGTCATCGCAAGATGTCGATTCAACACGGGAGGAGACAGATACCGTGTCACTCCCGAGTCGGACTGCACAGCCATTTTCGGCGGTGCAGATAGACTCTTGAGAAGCTACACCATCGTCTCTCGAGACGGATGGCTGCCGACGACGATAAATTGCTTTGGAAAGTATGGACATTTTAGTGATGTTGATTCTTCCCATCCATGGACATGGTATATGCTTCCATTTATTTGTATCTTCTTTCATTTCTTTCTTCAGTGTTCTGTAGTTTTTCAAGTATAAGTCTTTTACCTCCTTGGTTAAGTTTATTCCTAAGTACTTTATTTTTCTTGTTGCTATAGTAAATGGGATTTTTTTTCTAGTTTCTATTGCTGATATCTTATTGCTGGTGTACAGAAATGCCTTTGACTTCTGAATATTGACTTTATGCCTTGCTATGTTGCCAAATAAACTTACTAAGTTGAGTAGTTTTTTGGTGCAGTCTACAGGGTTTTCTATGTACACTATCATGTCATCTGCAAATAATGACAGTTTTACTTCTTCTTTTCCAATTAAAATATGTGTATTTATTCTTGTTTAAATTTCAGTCACCTTCAAAGTACTCTCTATTTGATGCAATACACCTATTGATACACTTTTCCCACTGCTCAAAGCAGTTTTTGAACTTACCAATTTTTATGCCTTTTAGAGCTTCTGCCATTTTTTGTTTCACATCTTCCACATCGGCAAAATGTTTCCCTTTGAGGAATTTTTCATTCAGGGGAACAAAAAAAAAGTCACTTGGCAGTGAAATCAGATGAATAGAGATGGTGGGGCATGGAGGCACACTATCTTTGGTCAAAAACTGAACACTCATTGCAGTGTGGGCAGGTGTGCTCGTAAATTACCCATCATGAAATGGGCAAACGGGTTTAAAGAGTCTTCAGAAACAATTCACTGAAGCTGACCACAGCCTCTCACAACAATACCAGCTGCTACACTGATACAGATGGGTTGCTAGAATACTCACGTAGCAGGGGAACC
Source organism: Furipterus horrens (assembly GCF_987537825.1). Taxonomy (NCBI): domain Eukaryota; kingdom Metazoa; phylum Chordata; class Mammalia; order Chiroptera; family Furipteridae; genus Furipterus; species Furipterus horrens. The sequence goes on from NW_028327172.1 coordinate 74,159,474, forward strand.
CTGTACTATAAGGAGCCTGCCCTCCAGAAGATAATTCCAGTTTGGCGGGGGGTGTCCTCCTTGTACACAGGTATTTCAGTAGCTACCTCCAATTACTTGATTTTCTCTCATCTAGCAGAATGTTTCACCATAAAATTGTGCGTAAAACATTCTGTTAAATCATTCTGTATCTTTCTTCAAGAAAATACAGATGCTTATTTTGAATAAATGATAACCCTGAACATTTATTTCATAGGAAGATACTATAGTTCACAAAGATATAATATATTTCTGTTATTCATAAATCATACTGTTAGGAATTGGGGACATTTTATATTTAGAAGTTTATTAGTGATGAGTTATAAACTAACAAAAATGAACCTCCTTTAGACAGCTTGGAGTGTAGCTTGAAAACATAGACAAATGTTACAAAATAGTGAACCAGTAATTGTAACCATAATTAGCTTTAGCTTTCTTTTTCCACCACCTTTATTAAAATATAATCGATAAATTTATTTATTCCTTAGTTTTCAATGTTCAGATTAATATGCTAGCAGACAATAACTACTTGAGAAAAATAAAAGGGAACAAAGTAAAAATGAAGAAGGTTTAGTTCAACATTTTCAACTGATGTGCCACAAGAATTTTTAAACATGCAGTACCTGACTATACTTAGTCAGGGGCACTAACTTCTTTTTCCTTAGATTGTCAAATTAGTAAAGAAAAAACATGACAACAACCAACACAACAATAGCTGTCCAGTGTGACTGCATCAAACTTATACCTGTTTTTTTTGTCAGATCAGCAAAAAAATATTTTTTGGTGTGCCACAGAATTTTAGTAACTAGTTTACATGTGCCATGAGATAGACAAAAAGGTTGGAAATTACTGGTTTAGAAAAATAATGTATATGTGAGCATACTGTAAGTTGTAATATAACACTCAAATGTTAAGTTTTTATTTTTGATACTATGTTTTAGTGAAGATAAATGTTAAATTGCTATATTATAGAGAGTCAAAATTACAGTTTTTTCATTAAAGATAGAAGTTTATTGCTTTTGCATTATAGTCTTAAGGTAAGTGGCTCTCCTCCAGTGCATCATTCAGGTACCTCCCTTTTCATTTTCCTGTTATCTTTAGGACATAATCATCTTCGTGGACACTGTTCCAGCTCAGGGGAAGGGAAAAGAAAAGATCTAAATCAAGCAATGTTCCTTTTAAGCAAGTGAAGACTAATATGCTACAGGTCAGTTGAGCTTTCAATTCATAGAGAAGAAATTAGTTATAAGGTCACACTTAGACTGGACCACCATGTACCCAGGAAGAAAGGAAGATGGATTTCACATTGTGGGAGTTGCAGGGAAACTAGCAATCACCACTTTTAATTTTTAATCATCATAATGGAAAAGACTTAGCAGGAAAGGAAATAAGAATATTGTTTAACACTGTCAATAAAGATAAATATTGGAAGGGCTAGAAGTGTGGAGAGAATCAAATGTAAGAATATAGATTTTAGCCCTGGCTGGTGTGGCTCAATGGATTGAGCACCAGCCTATGAACCGGAAGTTCGCCAATATGATTCCTGGATCAGGGCGCATGTCTGGGTTGTGACCCAGGTCTTCAGTTGGGGGTGAGCCAGAGGCAACCAATTAATGTTTCTCTCTCTCTCTCTCTCTTTCTCCCTCCCTTCCTTTCCCTCTAAAAATAAAATAAGTAAAAATCTTATTTGAAAAAGTATAGATTTTATTTATTTTAATTTTTATTGTATTTATTGGGGTGACATTGGTTAATAAAATTATGCAGGTTTCAATATACATCACCTGTATATTGTACTGTGTGTTCACCACCCCAAGTCAAGTTTACTTCCATCACCTTTTACCCTTTTCTACTTCCTCCCACCCTCCCTTCTCTCTGGTAATCACCATACTGTTGTCAGTATCTATGAAGTTTTTTTCTTTGCTTAATACCTTCATCTTTTCCAACCAGCTCCGCAATTGCCCTCCACTCTTAGAGATGTCAGTTTGTTCTCTGTATCTATGAGTCTGTTTCTATTTTGTTTATTTTTTTCATTAGATTCCACATGTAAGTGAAATTATGTAGTACTTGTCTTTCTCTGACTGGCTTATTTCACTTAGCAAAATACCCTTCAGGTGCATCCATACTGTCACAAAAGTTAAGAGTTCCTTTTTTACAGCCAAGTAGTATTCCATTGTGTAACTGTACCACAGCTTTTTTATTCCACTCTTCTACTGATGGGTACTAGAGCTGCTTCCAAATCTTGGCTATTGTAAATAATGCTGCAATGAACATAGGGGTGTTTATATTCTTTCAAATTAGTGTTTCAGTTTTCTTTGGATATATTCCCAGTGGAATCACATTGTCAAAGGCAGTTCCATTTTTAATTTTTTGAGGAAACTCCATACTGTTTTCTACAATAGCCGAACCAGTCTGCATTCCCACCAGCAGTGCACTACGGTTCCCATTTCTCCACATCCTCACCAACATGATAGCCATTCTGACAGGTGTGAGGTGATATCTTTTCATATGTCCGTTGGCCATCCCTACATCTTTTTTTTTTTTTTTAGATTTTATTTATTTATTTTTAGAGTAAGGGGAAGAGAGGGAGAGAAACATCAATGTGTGGTTGCCTCTTGTGCACCCCCAACTGGGTACCTGGCGTGCAACCCAGGCATGTGACCTGACAGGGAATCCAACAGGAGACACTTTGGCTTGAGGCCGGAACTCAATCCACTGAGCCACACCGGCCAGGGCTGTATGTCCTCTGGAGAAGCGTGTATTTAGGTCCTTTTCCCATTTTTTAATTGGATTGTTTGGGGGGCGGGGTTGCTGTTGAGTTTTATAAGTTCTTTATAAATTTTGGCTCTCAACCCCTTATCAGATATATCATTGGTGAATATAATCTCCCATTCAGTGGGTTGTCTTTTCATTTTGTTGGTTGTTTCCCTTGCTGTGCAAAAATTTTTTAGTTCAATGTAATCTCATTTTTCTGTTTTTTCTTTTGTTCCCCTGCCTGAGGTGATATATCAAAAAAAAATATTGCTATGAGAATGAGGAGATTTTACTGTCTACATTTTCTTCTAAGATTTTTATGGTTTTGAGTCTAACATTTAAGTCTTTAATCCATTTTGAGTTTATTCTTGTATATGGTGTAAGAAGGCTATCTAGTTTCTTTTTTGTATTTATCTGTCCAATTTTCCCAACACCATTTATTGAATAAATTATCTATAACCCATTGTATGTTTTTGCTTCCTTTGTCAAATATTAATTGGCCATATAGACGTGGGCTTATTTCTGGGCTCTCTATTCTGTTCCGTTGTTCTATGTGTCTGTTTTTATGCCAATACCATGCTGTGTTGATTACTATGGCCTTGTAGTATCATTTGATATCAAGTAGTATGATTCAAACTTTTCCCATAACAACACTTAGGGCAATATGAAAATAAATGAGATAAAGAAATAGCTATGTTGCCTGAAGGGGATAGGAAACTTAGAGGCTTCAAACCAGACTTGGCCTTTGCTTTTTATTTTCATGCTGTCTAAACTTTGAGGTGCCATAGTTACAGCTACTGGTTATAAAGCTCAGAGAATAATATCCTCCTAATGCAGTGCTGCTCAAAGCATGTTCTGCAGAACACGCATCCCTTGGGGTTCTTATTAAAAGATGGGTTCTGTGCCCTGACTGGTGAGGTTCAGTTGGTTGGGCATTGTCCTGCAAAGCAAAAGGTCACCAGTTCAATTGCTGGGCAGGGCATATGCCTAGGTGGCAGGTTCAGTCCCCAGTCAGGGTGCATGCAAGAGGCAACTGATTGATGTTTCTTTCTCTCTCTTTCTCCCTCCTTTCTCCTGTTTTTAAAAATTTATTAATAAAATCTTTTTTTTTAATGGGTTCTGTGATCAAATAAGTTTGGAAATCCCTGTATTCCATATAGCACTGTCTTAGACATGTATATCATTAAGGCTCTAATAAGTACTGTGGCAAAGAAATATGTTTAATTTTGATTAAACTACATTTCCCAAATTTATTTGAGGGACAATTTTTGAAATGAGGAAATCTATGGTAACTAGTGTTCTAAGGAGTATAATTTGAGAGACACTGCCTTAATGAGTTGCTTTAGTAACATTTTTTGAACAGAAGCACTAAACTTTTGAGATTTGGAGAAGTAGAAGACCTGAAGACATAGTTAACCAGCCAACTTAACTTAGCAAAGGGTTGTAAGCTGAAAGTGCTAAATAAAGGACAGCCTTCTCCCTCCCCACCACAAAATAATCTCAGGGTGGCCTCTAATGCTACCAAGCATACTAGGCCTCTCCCTCACCCTCTATCTGCTTCTTCTCTTCTCCTTTAGCTGCTCTTCTACTATGTTACCTCTCCATCACCTTATTTTAGTTTTTCCTTTGTCTGTTTCTACTTATAGTTTCCTCACATGCATCTTCTTTTTCTTTCCTTCTTTTTGATTTTAATGTGTCTCCTACTCTCATTTCTTTTTAGCATATATCCCCTTATATATCTCTCTGGTTCTCCTACCCCTTCAAAATATGGTTAATGTTTAAAGGTGGTTTACTTTGTTTTCTGCTATTATTTTTAAAAGTAAGCAATGTGAACATTTTATATTTCTCTTTAAGAGACCTTTTAAAAAGTTTTGTTTTGTTTCACAGGGACACATTTCATGCCTGCCCTCTTTACTGTTGTTCACAGTGTTCAATATAAAAAAAGATTTTCTGATTCTGGATTGGCGGGTTCATAATTGCATAGGTAACAAAGCAGAGTTTGTCCACAATTAAGTACCATTATCATTGCAGTCTACTGTAGTTCCAAGTTACTAGAAACAATAAAAAGCTAGGCTATATTTTTATATTGAAAAACCAGATAATATAATGTCTTGGTTAAAATTAAGTTGTGATGTGTAATAAGTAACAGAAATCTAGCCAAATTATTTTATTTTATTTTATCCGCACCCGAGGACTTTTTTTTCCCCATTGCTTTTAGAGAGAGAGGAAGGGAGAGAGAGAAACATCCATGCATGAGAGAAGCACTGATTGGTTGCCTCCCATACATGCCCAGACCAGGGATGGGCAATTTATCCCCTGATCAGGAATCATCGGTTTCTGGACCTCAGGGTCACACTCATCCTTGCCCAGACTGGGAATCAAACCACAGCCTAGGTATGTGCCCTAACTGGAAGCGAACTGTGAACCTTTTGGTTACACCACAATGCTTCAACCAACTGAGCCATGTTGGCCAGAGCCTAGCCAACTTAGTTTAGATAATAAGGGATAAATTATAAATAATACAGAACTTATGAAAAACAAAAACTGACTGATTACACAGTTGTCTGAAAGTATGAAAACTCCAACAATAAGAGTGTGGATTTTCCCTGTAGTTTATTTTCATTCGCCAGCTTTGTTGATTCTCAACTCTCAGTCTCTGAGCTTTTTATTCAATTTCTTGAAAGAAAATGTCTCATTGGCTACTTAACTGACCAATGAATCAGCTCCCCCGCAGTCAGTTATTAAGATGTACTTACATGTAATACAAATCTATTATAATACAAATATATTAAGTATGTATTATGTACACATGTACAGATATAATGCAAGTGAATCTGTGACAATCTACCTTTTGGGAAAGAGGAATTTACAGAAGAAGGAAGTGAGCAGTCACCCCCAAAGGTGTCTATTTTATGGTGTTTCAGAATAAAATGGTATGTCAGAATGAGCCAGCATCATTTCTAACAAGTGAGACAGAATGTGGAAAGATGACCCATGTAGTTGAACAAATTTTATACTCTACAGATTTTCACTGTCCACTCAGACAATTCAGACCATTTTGAGTGATTGCATAATCAGTACAGTCAAGAAACTAAATGATAATTTGAAAAATCTGTAATTGATTTTTTTGAGTTCTTTTCAATAAATCCATTGATTTAGCATATGTAGACGCAGCCTCAATGCTGCATTGCAAGGGATATGAAGTTGATTATATATTCTGAAGTAAACTGAATAGTGTATACCAAATGTCTAAAGGGCCTGAGCCAGCAGTAGGCAAAAGTGCTAAGTAGGTAAAGCTTATTCGGGGGGCTTGGGGGCTTTTCCACTTTCTTTCTGTTTTTGGACAGTGAGATTTTGACCTATTTCTTTCTTTCCTGTTCTCTCTCACATCTCAATCAAAAAGCCATCCCTTAATTCTCCTTCTTAGCTTTAGAGAGAGAAGTAGTTGGAAAACCAAGACACACAAAATTATTAATAGTGGAAAACAACTCAAGGGTCCTGCCACTAGTATTTAATATATTCTAAAAGAGGATGACCACCACGTTACCCTGTTGGCAGAGTTATAGATTTGTGGCTGATGGGTGATGGAATTTCCTCTCATCAGGCTGCAATGATGGTCACCTATTCTGACACATTGGCCCCATACACGGCTTTCAAAGCAAGGGCTAGAGAAAAGTTAGAGATGAAATTGTGAGTACCTGGATCATCACAGTAAAGTTTTCACATAAAGGAAAAGGCTTTGATCAATCTGAGAGAAAGAGAGAAGACACTTTCAACCATTGCTCGTCAGTTTAACTAACACAAAGAATGCTTAACTTATCTTCCATAGTCACGTTACTTAAAAGTTTAAAGAGAGATGTCTTATAATAATCTGAAAATATTAATTTTAAGAGCCAGTTACTTTTAACCTAAGTTACAGGGAGTCTGCTTTCTTCCATTCAGCACTGTCAAGCAGTGGAAAAGAAAGGTGAGGTACTGAAACACACATGGACACAGACACACACACACACACACACACCCCAGGGAACATCAGATGTTACTTTAATAAAATATATTCTTCTTTTCTAAGGTAAAATACCTATAAAACCAATTATTTTATTATTCTAATAAACCTGTCTTCATGTCAGTAACTTTTAGTCAATTCTGTTAATATATAATTCAGGGATGCTCACTTTTAAAATTGCCATCCCATAGGGCTCTAGCTGGGTAGCTCACTTGCTTAGAATGTCATCCTGATACGACAAGGTTGAGAGTTCAATCCCCAGTCTGGGCACATAGAAGAAACGACTAATGAATGCCTAAATAAATGGAACAACTAACTGATGTTTGTTCTCTCTCCCCACCTTCCTCTCTAAAATCAATATAAATAAATAAGTAAATAAATAAATAAACAAACAAATAAATAAAATTGCCACCCCACACAATCTATCTGATTTATCTTGAAACATTAATTATGGGGGGGGGGGGAATCATTGTTTTCTGAAAGGAATGACTTTTTGTTAAAGTACTGTTTTCACCTACTGGAGTTCCAGAAATATGTGAAACAGTAGGCAAAATATGTTTTAAAAATGAATTTTTTTACTGTTTTATTGCAGTTTTTTAAAAAGTGAATTTTTGGTTTAAGCTGTGAAAGAGTTTCAAAATACAGATAATAGTTCTGTATTAAGCATTACTGAGTAAACGTTGACGGATACCTGGCGTATTATTTTAGTTTAGTTTAAAATCTTAAGAGTTCCCTTAAACATTCTTGAAATGTAGTGAAAATTTTTTCTGTCTTCCTCCCTATGTTAATGATTCATTTTTTCTAAAATTTTTATTTATTTGTTTGTTTGTTTATTTATTTTTAGAGAGAGGGGAAAGGAGAAAGAGAGGGAGAGAAATATCACTGTGTGGTTGCTTTTCACTCGTGCCCCCAACTGGGGACCTGATGTGCAACCTAGTCATGTGCCCTGACTGGGAATCGAACTAGCGACACTTGGCTCACAAGCTGATGCTCAATCCACCAAGCCACAGCAGCCAGGGCTAATGATTCATTTTTAACTTAGGAACACCTTGCTAAATCAAACTACTATATTAATGGCAGTAAGTCTTTAAGACCATCCACTGGTATCAACAGCTAAGGTATAAAAAACATCCAGAATATCTCAATGAAAAAAAATATTGAAGTAAGGAAACAGACTTCTCTCTTAAGCTTGTTTCTACTTCACTAACAGGGCAAGTGCATCAGAAGTTAATATGAGAAAGGTCTTAATCAAGCCACACCCACAAGATCATCATTGTCTTTTCTTGGCAAAATGTGACTTTTCTCTATGCTTACTTGTTTCTACTTTTTGTTATGATTGGTTATAATCTCCTTTTAAGTTATCTTTCTGATACTAGAAATGTTAAAAGTGGTTTTTCTTCTGATTCTTCAGCCTTTCTAAGTGTATTTTCTTTTTGTAGGACTTAATGTGATCTGGCCTCAAATAGACTCTTGCCTCAGAAACACAAAGGAATAAATTTTGTGTGGCCCGCACTGAACCCTGCAAGAGAACCCAGCTGTGAGACGAGGCATTATGAAGAAAAGTTGCAGATTCTCAAGTCCTAAGCATTGCTCAGCATTTTTCTTCAGAGTAGCATTTTTCAGAATGATAGAAATAGGTGTAATTTTATTTTTTTGTTTTTATATTTTTTTCTGTTTTTAATAAGTGTTTTGAAAAACAAATTTCTTGATCAAATAGTTTTGGAAATGCTGGGCTGTTGCAGGATTTCTCAGAGCTTTTAACATAATACGCTAATACATTGTGAATCCCCAACACAGGTACGATATTTCCCAACCCAGAATCATTTTACATAAAGCATTTTAGGAACAAATAGATAGTGACAGAGAGAGATAAAAACATGTAGGGATCAATAACTCAAAGAAAAAGTAGCAAATCCTTACATTTTAGGGATATATTTGAGAAATTCTCACAGTTTCTTCTCTCTGATGATACATTCTCTATGTCTTTCTTGGTGGTGCTTTTGGATGATTTCATCAGGTCTCCCCTTTAAAATAATTACTGTATTTGAGAATCTATAGGCCCTTGATTTTTGTCCCCTCATCCAGAATTAAAAGGTTTATCTTATTGCCTCACTAGCCACTTTTACATAGTTGGTGCAGTATTATTAGCACTTATTTTAAGCACAAAACCTTCTGATTAGAGTCACTGTGAAAACTAGAAGGATGATAAAGAAGCAAATGAATGAAACTTCACAATCTTAGATTTCATAGATATAAAAGGGCTATAGAAAGGCCATGGGATAAGGAAAGCTAAAGTTAATGAAGCAAATGTAATGTGACATTTAAGACTAAAAATTGATAGAATAGATGAACAGACTCTAAAAAAAGAATTAAAAGTGGTGAGGTTAAGTAATTGTATAGCAGAGGACTGTTGGAGGTGAGGAATATTAGTGACAGAAGAATTAAAAGCAAAGTCCAAGAAACTGAGGGGAAAAGACACATAAAAGAAGCTGCAGAGGTCAACTACACTGTCATCAACATTCTGGCCATTGTTTGTTTTAAAGATTTATTTATTTTTGAGAGGGGGAGGGAGGGAGAAAGAAAGGGAGAGAAACATCGATGTGCAGGAGATACATCAAGCAGTTACCTCTTAAATGTCCCCAACCAGGAACCTGGCCCACAACCCAGGCATGTGTCCTGACTGGGAATCGAACTGGTGACCTTTTGATTTGCAGGCTTGCGCTCAATCCACTGAACCACACCAACAAGGGCAACATTCTGGCCATTTTGGTAGATAGGTAACTATAGCCATAGGACTGGGGAGGAACAAACAGGTGATCTAACAGTCTTATTTTGAAAATAATACAATTAATGTTCAGAAAAGCTTTGACTTGACCCAGGAAAGTAATATAATTCATTAGTGGTTTCTCTAAGAGCCCAGTTCTCTTAAAGCTCTGTTTAGGGCTCTTTCTGCTGCATCAGGCCTCCTGTCATGTTCAAGAGTTTTATTAACACATTGTATAGTTTCCATCCTGGAAAGTATTCTGTTTGCACCATCTCACCCCTGCTCCCATCTCTGGACAGTTAATTACTGTGTCCACTCAGAACATTATTTTATTGCTATATTCAGAAAACAATAGGGGAAATGACTTTACACAATAAAAGCAATACTGAAAACTGACAGCAAACACCTGTGGCTGCAGTGGCACTCAGCCCTCCCCTTTACACAGTACTAGTAGCAGGAATGAACACTGCCGTGCAGTGGAGAAACTTATATGAAGTGTTTTGCCTGTAGACAAGGAGAAGTGTTGGGTATTAGGCAAAGCTACAAGTAAACACTGGCTATGGCGTCCTAAAGTTTCAAAAGCACTATGAAGTAAAGTAGCTTTCCAGTCCTTAAACGCTGCCCAGTTTTTTTCTGGAGAAACTAAAATCAACCAGGACAATGATGTACTTGTGGAAATCCATGCATTTATTTAGCTTAATTGTATGTCAGGCTCTAAATATAAAAATAAATAAGATAGAGTCTCACATCAAAGGTTTATGCTGTCTTTATACTAGGTAGAGTACAGACTACATTGCTGTAACAAAGAGATTTCCCAAATGTGATAAATAATGTAGAACTTTGTTTCTCTCACCTATAATAATCTAGAGTGAGCAGTTCTGGGTTATCAGGGTGGCTGTGCCTCTACATCTGCTTCCAGGGTTCTCCAGTCATACTTCCTTGCAAGCAGGAATGAGAAGAAGGAAGCCTAGGGCAAAGGCTATGACAAGGAGATGAACTTCAGCGGCACACATAACTTCTTGTGTCCCATTGATCCAAACTCACTGACATGACCAAAACTAACTGCAAGAGATCTGGAGAAAAAAATTCTCTGTATGAGTTGCTATGTGCCTGCTAGCACATATGGAGTTGTGTTACTCACGGAAGATAAGGAGAATAGATACTTAGGGCCAATGAGAGGTCTTTCTCACAGACTCATGGCAAAGAAAGATAATAATAAAATAATTGCAGTAAAGGCTGGTAAGTACAAAAATAAATTTTAGTGGCAGAACAAAGTAAGGACTTGTCATCTGTGTCTAAGGTGGTCCTTGATGCCAGGACATGAAGGATATGTCAGAAGAGAAATAACAATAGGAACAAATAACAATAGAAAGAGAAGTGGCTTCCAGTAGTGACAGCCGATTGAACACCTATATTTATTTTAACTTTTTCCCTGAAACATCACTACAGTAATAGTAGTTTTGTTGGATTTTGTTTTCACTCTGTGCTTCTCTATTCATAGCTTTGTGGAGGTACAAAACCAAAGATATATAAAGTATACATTTTGATGAATTTAACATTGTATATACCCATAAAAGCATTGACCTAATTAAAATAAAACACACATCACCCCAAAGGTTTCCTGTGCCCCCTTCTCCCACCCTCAAGTAACCACTAATTTGTTTTCTTTCATTATAGATAACATTGCATTTTATATGAATGACAGCGTTCTTTTTTTTTTCAATATGCTTTATTATGCTGTCACAGTTGTCCAAATTTCTTTTCCCTTTGTTCCCCTCCACACAGTGACCCGCCCTTCCCTCCAGTTGTCCACCCGCCTTAGTCCATACCCATTAGTTGTGCATATAGTTCTTCTTAACATCTTCCTGTCTAGTCCACTCCCTCGTACTATGCTTCTTAATTCCTGTACCATCTCCCTCCCTTTACCCACTTCCCCCTCCCTGCTGACCTCCCCCCACTATGTTCCCCATACCTATAATTCTTTTCACACTCTCGTTGCCTACTTAGTTTGCCTTTGTTTCAATTCCTTAGCTTCTGTTGTTGGTTCTTGTGATGCAGTTTTCATTTTAATGTTCATAGTTTTGATCCTCCTTCTTCTAAACAAGTCCCTTTAACATCTCATATAATAGTTCTGGATCTAATGAACTCCTTCAGTTTTACTTTGTCCTAGAAGCACTTTCTCTATCCTTCTATTCTGAATGACATCTTTGCTGGATAGAGTAACCGTGGTTGTAGATTTTTTCTTTTCATTCCTTTGAATATTTCCTGCCAGTCCTTTCTTGCCTGCACAGTTTCTTTTGAGAAATCAGCTGAGAGTCTTATTGGGACCCCTTGGTATGTAATTCTCTTCTTCTCTCTTGCTGCTTTTAAGATTCTCTTTATCCTTAATTTTTGACATTTTGATTATAATGTGTCTTGGTGTGGTTCTCCCTGGGTCCAATTCTTCTGGAACTCTCTTTGCTTCCTGGACCTGTAAGTCTATTTCCTTTCCCAAGTTAGGGAAGTTCTGCTTCATTATTTTTTCACATACTTTTTCAATTTCTAGTTCTTCTTCTTCACCTCTGACAACCCTATGATTTGGATGTTGGCCCGCTTATAGTTTTCTGAGCCTCACTTTATTTTCCTTGCTTTTTGTTTCCTCTTTCTGCACTGGTTGACTGTTTATTCCTTCCCTATGCTCCAATTCGTTGATTTGATCCCTGGTTTTCTTTACCTCACCACTTGTTTCATATGTGTTTTTGTTCATTTCAGCAGTACTAACCTTCATTCCTTCCCCTTCTTGTTTAAAATCTGCTGTCAGGTCTGTAAGCATTCTTATAACCAAAGCTCTGAACTGTGGCTCAGAAAGATTTCCTATCTGCTGATCCATTAGATCAGATATTTGCTGGCTGGTCAGCTGCATCACTGAGATCTCTATCATGATCTGTGCCATCCTGACAGTTTGTGTTTACCTTTGCTTCCTGGGCTGGGCTGTCACACCTCCTACACTACAGGGGACATAGCCCCATGTACTTGTCACTACCGGGCGACCCTTCTCACCATGCTGTGGCGTTTTGTGTGAAGGCAGGGGTCCAAAATGGATTTTTGTCATTTACTCTGCTGAGAGACCAGGAGCTTCTTCCTCCATCCCGACGCCCTCCGGCCCTCACAGTCTGAGGCAAAGGGAGTCTGCCTTCCCTGGCATTGGAATCTCGAGCTGACAGGTCTGGTCTGCAGCCAGGGGTGCTCTCCAGGTGATTCTCACCTCTTTTTAAATACAGGTGTCTGTGCTTACCACCGTCCTGCCGCTGTCATTGCAGGTGCTGCCGCCAGCACAGCTTGACCTCTCTGCCTCAGCTTTGCCCCTCCTACCCATCCAGATGAGCACCACTTGTTTATAACTTCATATGTTGGACTTCCATGTATTTTTATTTTCTGGAACTTATGGTTATTTCTGTTTTTGCAGTAGATGTATTCCTTCTTAGTTGTGGAGGGAGACAGAGCGTGTCATTGTAGGCCTCCATCTTGGCCGGTGTTTTGTTGGATTTTTTTAAATCATAAACCCTTAAACAAGAATGGATAAGGAAACAGTAGCAACAAAATTTTGGAAGCAGGAAAGTAGATGGAGGAATTAGGTAAATTAATTAGCAGATTCAAAAATAATGACTTATAAGCTACTGATGGAAAAAGCTAAAAACCAACCCTATCCATACCATTGAATCCCCTAAAGATGCAAGAAATGGTGGCACCAGATACTTCTGGAAGTGGGAATGCTAAAATAAGGATCATTGATTATCAGCCTGTTTAGGAAAGATTGTCAGCCTGTTTAGGACAGATTGCATTCTCGCATCTCTTCCACCATTCCCACACCAGGTAACTTCCTCTCCCCTAACATTGGCAAAAAAAAGTGAAAATTTATTCTTTGAACAGAATTAGACATAGAGTCTTTGACTGACAGATCAGGCATAATTGAGTCTGGAGTCCCTTATTCTTTAACAGTGTGACTAACATGCCCCATTTGGGCTGCAGGGGAACCCACACTGCCAGCTTCTCACAATGGGTGAAGGCTAGCCATGGTATTCTTAGCAAATGTGAGAAAAAGACATTGTATGTTCTCTTGACTGGGATAACCACTGTTAATTTCAGGAAACAGAACTTGTTAAAGCTGCTTAGCAAATCAAGTCTGTGTCCTGTCCAATTTGCTGAGTGAGGTTCTGTGAACAGTCACATTGATACTTAAAGAGAAAGAAGATGAAGTGTCCTCCATCCTCAAAATAAAGGACAAATTATAAGTAGTAAGAATAAAAGAGTTCAGTTTCCTGGAATGAGCATTTTTTAAAAGTATGTTTTATTGATTATGTTTTAAAGTAGTTCCAATTTTTCCCCTTTGCTCCCCTCCTCCCAGTACCCCACTTCCCTCCAGCAATCCCACTGCACTTAGTTCATGTCCATGGGTGATGCGTATAACTTCTTTGGCTTCACCCTTTCCTATATTATTCTTAACTTCCCCCTGTCTATTTTGTACCAGCCAATTATACTTCTTAGCCCCTGTGCCTTTTCCCCATTTCTTCCCCTTTTCCCCTCCCTGCTATAACCCTCCAAATGATCCCCATATCTATGATTCTGTTTCTATTTTGGTTTGCTTAGTTGGATTTTGTTTTTATTTTTTAGATTCAGTTGCTGATAGTTGTGAGTTTGTTGTAATTTTAATGTTTATCACTTTGATCTTTTTCTTAAGTAAGTTCCTTTGACATTCCATATAATAATGGCTTGGTGTTGATGAACTCCTTTAGCTTTATCTTGTCTGGAAAGCACTGCATCTGCTATTCCATTCTAAATGATAGCTTTGCTGGATAGAGTAATCTTGATTGTAGGTCCTTGCTTTTCATCACATCGAATACTTCTTGCCAGTCCCTTCGTGCCTGCCAAGTTTCTTTTGAGAAATCAGCTGGTAGTCTTATAGGCTCCCCTTTGTAGGTAACACTCTGCTTTTCTCTTGTTGCTTTTAAGATTCTCTCTTTATCTTTTACCTTTGGCATTTTAATTATGATATATCTTGATGTGGTCTTCCGTGGGTCTAGCTTGTTTGGGACTCTCTGTGCTCCCTGGACTTGTATGTCTATTTCCTTTGCCAAATTTGGGAAGTTTTCCTTCATCATTTTTTCACATAAGCTTTCAATTTCTTGCTCTTTTTCTTCTCCTTCTGGCACCCTTAAGGTTTGCATGTTTAAAGTTGTCCCAGAGGTTCCTATGTTCTCATTTTTTCAATTCTTGTTTCCTCATTCTGTACTGGTTGACTGTTCATATCTTCCTTATGTTCCAAATCATTGATTTGAACCCTGGTTTCCTTCCCTTCATCATTGGTTTTGTGTGGATTTTCCTTCACTTCATTTAGCATAGCCTTCACTTCTTTCCTTATGTGTTTGCCATATGTAAGCATATCTGTCAAGCCTGTGAGCATTTTTATCACCAGCGTTGTAAATTCTGCATCTGTTAGGTCAGCTATCTCCTCATCTGTTAGGTTGGCTATCTCCTCATCGCTTAGCTCTCCCACTGGACCTTGATCCATTCCCTCTTTTGGGCTACACTTCTCTGTCTCCTCATCTTGACAGGCTCCTGTGTTTGTTTGCCTCTGTGTCTTAGGTAGAGCTGTCGCACCTATTACATTGTAAGGGGCAGAGCTTTAGGTATTTGTTAGTAGTGGGTGATCCATTTCACCACATTGTGATGCTGTATGTGGGGAAGTGGTCTGAGAGGGAACAATGCCACTTGCTCAGCACTCAGCCCTTTTCCAGGCACTTCTCCCACTCCATATGGGACTGGTACCTCTCTAACTGTTGCCCTGGCCATCGTTTGCATGGTGGGCAGGTCTGTGGATGTTCTAGGACCATTGGTGCCCTTTAAACAAGTGGACTCTACTGAGAGACTGGCAGTTTCTTCCTCTGCCCCAGCCCCCACTGGTTTGCACAGTCAGAAGCAATGAGACTTTGTTTTCCCTGGGCTGGGTCCATGAGCTGTGCGGTCTGGTTTGGTGCTGGGAGTACTCCCCAGGTGTTCCTCCCTAGTTTTTAAAACGTGTGACTATGCTTTCCACTGGCCTGCAGCTGCTGCCACTTCTACTGCCACCACACCACGTCCTCTTTGCCTGAATTCCACCCTTCCTATGCATCTGGATGAGTATTTCTTCTTTATTTCTTTGTATGTTGGACTTCCATGTAGCTCAATTTTCTGGAACTTCTGGTTGTCTCTAGTTTTGAGGTAGTTGTATTCCTTCTTAGTTGTGGAGGGAGATGCAGCATGTCTGTCTAGGCCTCCATCTTGGCCAGAAGTCTGGAATGAGCATTTCTTATTTAGTTGTAGGGACACCTATTTTACTTTCTATTACAGTGTTGATTCGTTAGAAATAATGTTACATTTATGGTAACTTCATCTGTATGGGGTGTTTATTTGCAGTGGTGTAATTTTTTTCTGTGCATTGCCTTAGTGTCAGAGTGTTGACTTTATTTTAACATCATGTGCATGTTCTCCTGCCAAGGAAACTTTACACAGACCCAAACAAGCACATAAACAAAAATACCTTCAGGTTCTGAGAAAACGAGGCAGAGAATGGAAAATAGGAAGGAAAATCAGTCATGGCTTGGGACACAGACATGTGTGAAAGTCTACAAAGCCAGTGCACATTGGAATAGTGGGTCTGGGCAAAGGGTTTCATTAGTAGAATCAATAAATTAAGAATAGGCGGCGACTTGCCTTGGAGTGGTAAACACACAATACAGTGTACAGATGAGGCATTGTAGAATTGTGAACCTGAAATCAATATAATTTTGTTAACCAGTGTCACCCCAATAAATTCAATAAAAAGAGGAAAAAAAGAATAAAGCAAAGACAAAAAAGTAAGGACTTTCAGTAAATGTTATGTATGTTGGATGTTAAGACTATCTAGTCCTTTCTGCCAGTTAGGTCTTCACCCTTCAAACAGGACACTGGGAAATTATTTCTGAAGAAGCTGACCAGGCCAAGACAAAAGACTTACAATAGCAACATTACAATTTCTTCAACTAAGTAATCCAGTCTAACCATCTTACAGTGGGGTTTTTAGTCTCAATTAGGAATATTTCTTATAATATGAAACCTAAACAGAGCAAAAGCAACTGGAGAAACAAACTTAGTAAGAGAGAAAAGAACATTAATACAAACACACAAAAAATGTTTTTAATTTCCTCAGAGAGGTCATGGGAAAATACTGTAATCATAAAAGAACAGTATACTTTTAAAAAGTTCTGAGAAAAAAAGAACTTTTGGAAACACAGTAGAAAATATAAAACACTCAATATAAAGTTTAGGAAATTTCCCAAAAAGTAGAACAAAAAGACAAAAATGTAGTAAATAGGAATAGAGTTTTTATTAAAAATTAGAGGACTAATCCAAAGGTTCAATACACAAGTAACACGTGAGATAGAAGGCTTCTAGAGCCCCAGGCGGTTCCTCTTAAAGGGCCCCCCCACACACACATTTACTCTTTCACTCTGAGCTTCAGCACTGGGGCAGCAGCTCCAGAGGCAACAGGAATATACTGGGAGAAACTGAATTGTCTGGCATCAGGGTGAGAGCTGGAGAGGCAGCTTTCTGCCAGACAAAACTACTGACTGAGGCCATTGTTTCTTTTCTGAGCCCTCCCTCCAAAGAGCCATCAGTCAGGTGCCATATCTGAATCTCCATCAAACTGGCTTACACTGTTCATCTTTCCCTGGTGATTCCCTGCCCCAACCAAATTGCAGGCCGACCAAGCTGTTTCCAGTGGGTTTTCCATACAAATAGCCTGTTACAGTTCATGATTCAGACATTCCTGAAATCTCAAACCAGCAGCATCTGGCCTTAGTACCTCTTGCTATGTGGCCCCAGGCTCAGTACTAGCAGCAGCCAGCCTTGTTTCACAGTTTGGCCTCGCCTGTGCACCTCCAAGCTCAGCACAAGTAGCAGCCATTTGAAAATAGCTTTGTAGCTCATGCTGAGCGGCCCTGGGCAGAACAGAGGCAGCAGCTAACCTTGGTCTGTACCTCCAAGGAGGCCCCAGAGACAGTACACCTGGTGGACAGCACCACCCAACAACCTCCACACACGACACACTCAAGGGGCAGACTCTGCAGGCAGCAGAACCCCACTAAAGAAAGTCCTTCTCTGTGGGCTAGGCCCCTGCACAGCAGATCTTCCACAGTTGTCAATGTTCACAGCCAGTCCCTACAGCTAATCAGGATGGGGATAAATCCCTCACATTGACACGCCAACAGCAGTCAAGGCTGAATTATACCAAAGGGTGTATATGACCCACATGGGTGTGCTGGGTACACCTGAAGTGCCAGCTTGGATGATTAAGGAGTCTGTGCCACTGGACCCTACAGAACAACTACTAGATTAGGCCACTCTACCAAGCCCAGGAGCTGTAGCAGCTCTACCTAAGACATAGAAACAAACACAGGGAGGCTAACAAAATAAGGAGAAAAAGAAACATGTCCCAAATGAAATAACAAAACAAAAGTCTAGAAAAAGTATTAAACAAAATGGAGACAAGCCATCTACTACATGCAGAGTTCAAAACACTGGTTATAAGTAAGGATGCTCAGTGAACTTAGGGAAAGAGTAGTTGATCTTAGTGAGAACTTCAATAGCATTAAAAAAAGACATGGAAACCATAAAATTAAATAAAAAAAAAAACAGTCATAGATGAAAGATACATTAACTGAACTGAAGAATAATTTACAGGGAATCAACAGTAAAGTAGATGAACCTGAGAATCAAAGCAGCGATTTGGAACATAAGAAAGCAAAAAATACCCAATCAAAAAAGCAAAAAAATAAAAGAATCCCAGAAAATCAGGATAGTTTAAGAAGCCTCTGGGTAAAATGCAAGCATACCAACATTTATATCATGGGGGTACTCGAAGGAGAAAAGAGAATAAGAAATTGAAAAACTATCTGAAAAAATAATGAGAGAAAACTTTCCTAACCTGATGAAGGAAATAGACATATAAGTCCAGGAAGCACAGAGAGTCCCAAACAAGATGAATCCCAAGAGGCCCGCATGTAACTTTGATAAATACACTAAGTTAGAGGAAGAAAAAAAGAAAAGAACTTAAAAGAAAAAAAGACTTGAAAATAAAAACTGCATAATTTCTTTTTTTATCCTCACCCAAGGACATTTTTTTTTATTGCCTTTAGAGAGAGAGGAAGGGAGAGAGAGAGAGAGAGAGAAACATTGATGTGAGAGAGAAACAACGATTGGTTGCCTTCTTGTACACACCCCAGCTGGGGATTGAACCCGCAGCCTGGGTATATTCTCTGACCAGGAATTGAACCCACCACCACTTGGTTTACAGGAAGACGATCCAACCAGCCAGGGCAAAACTGCATAACTTCAGAGATGGAGCAAAATGAGGGAAGGGTAAACATCAGTTATAAATTCCAAGATGTGGACAGCTATACTGAAGCAAATAAAATAAAACTAAAGGAAGTCATATAGGAACCAATAGAAATCACAAAATGGTTGTAGAATTATAAACCAAGAAAAAGTATTCTTTATGTTAGATCACATAAAGCACTATGTTATTTAGAAAATAAAATAATCATGAGAAGCTGGTCATCATCTCATCTTTGTTCTGCAAAAGCATGACAGAAAGCATTGGAATAAGTAAAGTCCATTATTACACTTTCTGGTAAAATACCAAATGGTAAATAACATTCCTTTCATGATCACCTTCTAGGCAATTGATGAAGCTGGAAATATTACTCATTAATTTCTAAATAAATTATTTCAATTTTTACAAAAACTTGTTTGCCTTCCAGAATCCACTGCGAAATACAGTTTGCATTGCTAATTACTTATAATGTAAATACAGTAGTTGTTTTTAAATGTAGATTAGTTTACGTATATGCTTACAGTGTTTGTAATTTTTCAGCTTATTCTGTCCTTTCAACCTTAAAGATCCTAATATCAAAAAGGAGATAAGGGTTTTTCTTTTCTCTGTTATTGTCCCATTTGCTTAGCATTCACATGCTGGCTGGGCACAATCTGAGAAAAATCTAAATTTATTAATCTGGTTCCTTCTTCATTTACAAATATTGGTAGGACTCATGTGTGCCCGGTCTGTTTTAGACACTTAGGAATACAGCATTCCAAAAGAATTGACAATGATCCTTGCTCTCGTGGAACTTCTAATGGGGAGAAAAAGTCTACAACCAGAGATAAGCTGGAAAAAATATAGGATATTATAAGGTGGTCAGGGGAATAAATTCACATGTTCAAAGAGAGAATATGGCCCATTAGGTCTTATCACTGTTATATATAGCCTCCACAACCACAGACTTGATTTTTGATGAAAAGATCTTGGAATTATAAAAGAAAACTAATTTTAATGTTCATATGTATAAATAAAAATATAAACTTCCGGCCAAGATGGAAGCCTATAAAGACACACTGGGTCTCCCGCCCCAACTAAGAAGGAATACAACTACCACAAAACTAGAGACAACCAGAAGTTTCAGAAAATCAAGCTGCATGGAAGTCCAACAAAGATATAAAGAAGAAATACTCATCCAGACAGGTAGGAGGGGTGGAGCCGGGGCAGAGAGGATGCAGTGTGGTGGCAGCAGCAGTGGCGGCAGCTGCAAGCCAGTGGAAAGCGCAGTCACACGTTTTAAAAAGTGGGGAGTACACGTGGGAAGCGTTACCAGCTCCTGACCAGACTGCAGTTCACGGTCCCAACACGGGAAAATCAAGCCTCATTGCTTCTGTCTGTGCAAACCAGTGGGGGCTGGGGCAGAGGAAGAAGCTGCCAGTCTCTCAGCAGAGTCTACTTGTTTAAAGGGCCCCCACAGTCCTAGAACATCCACAGACCCACCCACTCTGGGAACAGTGGCCAGGACAACAGCTAGAGAGGCGCCAGTCCCATACAGAAGTGGGAGAAGTGCCTGGAAAAGAGGTAAATGCTGAGCAGGTGGCATTGTTCCCTCTCAGACCCCTCCCCCACATACAGTGCCACAATGTGGTGAAATGGGTCACCCACTATGACGAATACCTAAAGCTCCTCCCCTTACAATAAATATAACAGGAGTGACAGCTCTACCTAAGACACAGAGGCAAACAAACACAGGAGCCTGTCAAGATGAGGAGACAGAGAAGTATGGCCCGAAAGGGGGAACGGATCAAGGTTCCAGTGGGAGAGCTAAGCGACTAGGAGATAGCCAACCTAACATGAAGAGTTCAAAACACTGCTAATAAAGATGCTCACAGTTTTGACAGATATGCTTGCATATGGCAAACCCTTAAGAGAAGGAGTGAAGGCTATGCTAAGTGAAACGAAGGAAAATCCACAACCCTTAAGAGAAGGAGTGAAGGCTATGCTAAGTGAAATGAAGGAAAATCCACACAAAACCAATGGTGAAGGGAAGGAAACCAGGCTTCAAATCAATGATTTAGAACATAAGGAAGAAAAAAGTCAACCGGTACAGAATGAGGAAACAAGAATTGAAAAAAACGTGGAGAGGCCTTGGAACCTCTAGGACAACCTTAAACGTGCCAACATCCAAATTATAGGGTGCCAGAAGGAGAAGAGGAAGACAAAGAAATTATGTGAAAAAATAATGAAGGAAAACTTCCCAAATCTGGTGAAGGAAAGAGACATACAAGTCCAGGAACACAGAGTCCCAAACAAGCTAGACCCAAAGTGGATCACACCAAGATACATCGTAATTAAAATGCCAAAGGTGAAAGATAAAAAGAGAATCTTAAAAGCAGCAAGAGAAATGCAGAGAGTTACCTACAAAGGGGTGCCTATAAGACTATCAGCTGATTTCTCAAAAGAAACTTTGCAGGCAAGAAGGGACTGGCAAGAAGTATTCAATGTGATGAAAAGCAAGGACCTACAACGAAGAATTACTCTGTACAGCAAAGCTGTCATTTAGAATGGAATAGCAGATGAAGTGCTTCCCAGACAAAGTAAAGCCAAAAGAGTTCATCATCACCAGGCCATTATTATATGAAATGTTAAAGGGACTTATTTAAGAAAAGAAGATCAAAACTGTGAACACTGAAATAACAACAAACTCACAACTATCAACAACTGAATCTAAAAAATAAAAACAAGATGCAGCTAAGCAAACCAGAATAGGAGAAGAATCATAGGTATGGGGATCATTTGGAGGGTTATCATCTGGGAGGGGGCATGGGGAGAAATGTGGAAATGGTGCAGGGATTAAGAAGCATAATTGTTTGGTACTAATAGACAGGGGAACGTTAAGAATAGTATAGGAAAGGGTGAAGCCAAAGAACTTATATGCACGACCCATTGACATGAACTAAGGGGTGGGATTGCTGGGGAAAGGGGGGTACTGGGCTGAGGGGAGCAAAGGGGGGAAAATTGGAACCACTGTAACAACATAATAAAATACACTTTAAAAAAGAAAAAAGAGAAATATAAGTTATAAGCTTCAAGTTTCATAATCTTAAGCAACGGCAGAGACTGTTAATATCAGTAATAATAAAAAGAACGGTAAGACTTGTTCAGTCTCATGAAAGCAGTCTGAAAGGTCGAGATTATAAGGCAAGTGAAGCAGGTAAATAAAACATAATGAGTATTCCCTAAAGGGTGGTCAGAGTGTCATGCCATGGTGAAGAGAGGCTCTCACAAGATTAATGCTTTTATAGGCTACCAACAGCCTTTGGCATCAAAGTACTTCTATCCTCTAATTGCCTATTTTACAATTGGCAAAGCCACAAGAAGGGCATTTCCAGGATGGAACATTTGGTTCGTTTTGCCTAAGTCCACAAGTGCTCTATATTTTGTTGCTTTTTAAAGAGGCCTATGTACATCCAACCAAGCTCATAACAGCATATAAGATGTATATAATCTTGCTACTTTCAGATAAAATTTTATATATAAATAACTAACTAGTTTAAATAATCTTGAGCATTCTATAGCCTGTGGAGTTTTATCCTTCATATGACAACAGCAACCTGTTTCTAACATCTTTCAGGAAACTAGACAACTTTTATTTGAGATATCATTTACATGTTTTAGAATCTCAGTAATCATGTCATTTGTCTAAAAAAAAAATTGCTAATTCGCCAAGGGATATCATTCACACTTGATTGTATTGTTCATACATTAAGTAATTCATTGTAAATGTAAGCAAACTTCAATGGTCAATATCATTTGTCTATGTATTTCAGGTATAAAAGAGGAGTAACAGTTAAAATGTTTACATAAACAAGGTGATAATTTTTTCTATTCTAAAGCAAATATACATATAAGAATAAACTTTGTGGGTAAATAAAGAAAATGCAATGTATACATATGATTGAATATTATTCAGCCATTTAAAAAAAGGAAATCCTCTAATATGCCACAACATGGATGAATCTTGAAGACCTAATACAGTACTAAGTAAAATAAGCCTGTCCAAGAAGGAAGAATAAATAATGCCTAATTCCACTTATATGAGGTATTTAGTGAAACTCATAGAAGCAGAAAGCATAGTGGTTGCCTGGGAGTGGGAGGAGAACGAGATGAGCTACTGCTCAATGGGTGTAGTTTCAGTCATACAAGATGAAAAAGTTCTAGAGATCTGCTCTACAACTTGTGCTTAGAGTTAAGAATACTCTACCATACACTTAAAATTGTTAAGAGGGCTAGATCTCATGTGTTTTTTAGCACAATCATTTTAACAAAGATTGAAACTGTTGAAAGTTTATAAATATTTGTGACTTTGCTTTGTGTCATTCTTTTCTTTAAAAATATATGCAGACTATCAATCAGGTCTTTGGTTGCCAGCAACAAAATCAACTTGAGGACCTTAATCGAAATTGAAAGTAACTGGTAGCATGTATGAGGCACAGACTTCATGAGAAAACTGGAGGGACTAGGCTTGAAATTAATCAGAAAATCCCAGGAGTTCTAGTCAGCAAAAGCCTTGGAAGGCCAGTGTGGTCCCCACAAAACTCTTGTCTCTTTTTTGCCTGTTTACCCACTGCCAAAAGAATCCTCAAATGGCCCTCGCTGGTGTGGCTCAGTGGATTGAGTGCTGGCCTGCAAACCAAAGGGTCGCTGGTTCGATTCCCAGTCAGGGCACATGCCTGGGTTGCAGGCCAGGTCCCCAGTTGGGGTCATGTGAGAGGCAACCATACATTGATGTGTCTCTCCCCCTCTTCCCTCTTCCTTCTTCCCTTACCTTCTCTCTAAAAATAAATAAAATCTTAAAAAAAAAAAAAATCCCCAAATGGCCTGTAGGCAGTCTCCGCTAATTCAGTAGAAGCATTGCATAGTTGTCTGGAAAGCATTTCTTCCTTGGATACTAAAACCTTTATATCAGTATAATTTAGAATTATGGAGATTAGAAGCAACAAAAAATTTAGGGACTTCCTAAGTGTAATTGTGAGAGCCTCCATCACCCCCACTTTCATCCCTTGTTTCCCAAACCACAGCATTTATTCATGGGGAAAATGCCATCTACTCTATTCCTCACTGGTTTAGAACATACATCCTGAGGATCATGCCAAAATTTTACAAATCCGAACATGGGCATAGCTGAATCTTAATACCCATTCCACAGTTTTATAGGGCAAGGTGCCTCTAGGTGGCAGTGACAAGATCAGTGAATTCCCTGGCATCAGCCTGTTTCCCTATCTCTACCTCTGTTAAGTAAGGTCTTTGCTCTGTATCAAAGTAAAAGATATCATGGCTGTATAAGGCATTTCATAAGTTCATGGATGGTGGTGCTAGTATCATTTGAGTCCAGATTAAATGTCTTACAGTGTCTGTTCCATGATGGCTCTCTAGAGTAAAGTACCATATCCAAGATGTCAGTAGCTGCTGGAAAACTGGGTATTAAGCAATGACAGTCCAGGTAAAAGAAAGTCTCTGTTGAGCCCAATCACACCCTCCATCTCTCTACCATGACCGCTTTGAGTCCAAACTGGGTGAAAGTGTACCAATTGTTAACTATAGGACAAAATGTTTTGTTTAACCGATTGTTAGGAACTCCTCTCCGGGGGGTGGGGGCGCGGTTGTTGAAATTTATATAGGATACAAGTATTCACATACTCTAGACCCCTCGACATACCTCTTCCCCAGTATCTCCTTGTTATCAGTCCTCCACTCTTGTTTTTTCCAACACGCCAGACTTAGCCTCTGCTCATGAATTGGTGTAGATTCTTACCTACATCTCCATCTCTTCCTCTGGGAGAAGTTCCACAAATGGAAGGGTTTCTCTTTTCCACTGACCTTTCCACTGACCTTCAAGCTGAGTGGAGCTGACCAATGGCAGCATATGGTTTCAAGTCATCTGTAAGGCAGACTTGAAATTTTTCCCTCTTTAATTATAGTGAAATCCAAATAAGGCCACACATTGAGAGGGTGCTGCAGAAGTAGGTGTGCAGAGGGGTATTTGAGCCTTGTTACTCTAGGTCCCCTCAGGTTCTACCCCTATTCCTGCCTGTATATGTGACTTCTGCTTGTTGACAAAGTTCTAGCCTGGTGAGTCAGAGAACATACGGCTCTTGATGAGCACTTAGATTGCAGTCACTTGATGTTCCACAGCCACATATTTGAGCTCTTACTAAAGAAAGGGTGTAAAGCCACAAACTATTTCTCAAAATTGAAACTGCTCTTGACAAAGAGAGCATGCCTTAATTCCAAAATTCCACTCCTGTAATTGTCCAGTGGAACCTCCCCCAGACTTGATAGAGCATCCCAGTCTGTTATAGGCACTTCAGGCAAGCACTATTAAAACTGGTGGTCCATGGGCCAAAAGGCAAAGCTGCTTGCATTGTAGCTTCAAGCAGCTTAAGGGACTTCCCTTGCTTTCAGCCCTATTAAAACTGGTGGTAGCCTTTTGGGTCTCCCACTTAATGGGTCATAGAAGTGCATCCAAATACCACACAAGTGTCTTCCAAGACCCAAAAAGGTCCACCAGGCATGTTCTTTTCTTCTTGGGAAGTGGCATAAGATAACCACAACTTATCTTTGGAGGTTTTTTTTTCAGCATACTCCAGATTAATGGATCCTCCTCCACCACAGAAACTTTACAGAGATTACTGGCTACCATTTTTCATGGGACATATGATGAGGTCTGTCTGGAAAAAGTCCAGCCATTATTAATATAACCAGGACAGTTTGGTTGACATCAGTGTAACCTGGCAGCCAAGGAGAGTGGACTGGAATGCACATGCATGAACAATGACGACTTCACTGTACTAGTCAGTGGGGGTGGTAGATGCCTATTGAGTGAGCATGTGTACTATGTGGCTGTCACATTTAAAGTGACCAAGCAACTAGAAAAGCAAATCTGCATCAAATTTTGTGTTAAGCTTGAACATCCCTCCATGGAAACTATTCAGATGATTCAGAAGGCCACAGCTATGGGCAACTGGTGATTGGCAGCTTCATCACGACAATGTGCCCACTTATGCATCATGTCTTGTGCAGAGATTTTTGGCAAAACATCAAATCACACAGGTGACTCAGCCCCGTTACAGTCCAGATTTGGCACTCTATGACTTCTGGCTTTTCCAAAAACTAAAAATCACCTTTGAAAGGGAAGAGATTTCAGACCATCGATGAGATTCAGGAAAATATAATGGAGCGGCTGATGTCAGTTGGGAGAACTGTGTGAGGTCCCAGGGTGCCTACTTTGAAGGGGACTGAAGCATCACTGTCCTTTGTACAGTGTTTCTTGTATCTCGTATCTTCTTCAATAAATGTCTGTTTTTCATATTACATGGCTGGATACCTTCTGGACCAACCTATATTTAGGATGCATATACATATATTTAATTTATCCACCCTCCTCTGACAGTGACATGCTCGTAGCAACTTAGTGGCCTAGTGTTGGGCACTTTTCTTTTTTTGTGCACCATTAGTATCCCATTCCTTCAAACTTCCTTACTCCCTCTGCCATGTCTCCCATTTCCCCAACAGCTATATTCATGGTTCCTACCAAATCAACCATTCACCCACTAAGAATGTATTGAGTGCCCACTATGTGCCAGGCACTAAAGAACCACTCAATATTCAGAGATGAGCATAGACATGTCAGCTGTCTACCTCTTATAATTAGTAAACCGACATCAAGGATTCAGAAAGTGGAAAGGAGAGCAAAGGGATGCTCTGCAAGAGTACTTACTGTCCTTGAACACGGTGATTCTGCCCACCAGTCTGAGAAACAGACTAGCCAGACAGCAGCCGTGCTTCCTTCTATGGAGGAATCTTATAAGAAGAGTAAAATGTTCCCTCAGTTTTCTTGTGGGGAGGAAGGTTGGTTAGAAATTCTGTTTCTTACTATGGTAGAAGCCTAAATGTGAAGAAATGGGGAGAAGACTTTCCTGGTACCAGCAGTATTCCTTGACAATATTGCGTGTCCATTTGGGACTGGGTATAATTAATTCATAGTGACACCAACCTGTCTGGTTGAGTGATTTTCCTCAGAAACATTCAGCTGCATGCTGGACTAGTCCAGATATAGTTTTCCCAAATGAAGATGACACAGGGAGGGGCTTGGGAATAGAGATGTTTCCAAGAGAAAAATTATAATAATGCTTCATAGAACTACAATATGGAAGGAGGTAAAGATAATAAGATATTGATGGAGAGAAAGTCATATCATTGGTCAGTGAATTACAGATCTTAATAAAATTAAATAATTATTAAAGTAAAAATATGCTGGTTTACTGTGAGAATTTGGTCAAAAAGTGGATTAAACTTTTAGTTTTGGGGATAGTGAACATTTCTGATGTTGACAAGGAGTGGATGAGAAAGGCGGAATGGAGGGGAAAGTTCATTAGAGATGAAGAAGTCAAGAAACTGAGAGATGACATCAGAAAGTTAAATGGAGATGAAAATCAGTGAGCAGAATGACAGGAATTGGAATAGAAAGAAAATCAAAGCCTAGTGCGTCTTCAGTACATGGAGAATGACCAAGCAGTTGGCAAATGACAGCAGATGATAGAGCCAGATGGCATAAACCTCAAAGGAGCAGGGGATTTTTTTTTTTTTACAACAGGGTTGGGAGAGAATAATTATCTGTAAGTGGCATTGGGGAGGCAGCAGCCACCTCCTGAGCCCATAGAATGAGCAACATGAGCATGCTGCAGAGAAAGTTGAGTTCTCAAGGACCAGCAGGTTTCAGTTAAGGCAAGAAGGAGGAGAAAATATTCTGAGAGAAGACTACTCTTTGAAAATGGGATAGGAGTTGCTTATGTTATAGCTTTCTAGGTAGAAAACGACCAAGAGGGCCCTGGCCCGTGTAGCTCGTTGTTTGGAGCATCATCCTGTATACCAAAATGTTGGGATTCGATTCCCGGTCAGGGCACATACCTAGGCTGCAGCTTTGATCCCTGGTCAGGGCATGTATGGGAAGAAACCAACTGATGTTTCCCTCTCCCTCTAAAATTAATAATTTTTTAAAAAAATTTTAAAGTACCAATAGGGTTTTCTTTGTTTTTTTATGTGATCAAAACCAGATCTTCCACATGGGAGGGATAAGATGCAATTAAGAGTTTATAACCCTGATCCCTGTTCTCCATAGTTCACCTTTCCAATCATACCACCATCACACTGGGTTTAGAGGATGCTGCATCTCCTTTACCAGTATGTAGTGCCAGAGTATAGTCTCATAACTTTTAATTCTCCCATAACACACCTGAGACCTGATTATAATCCATTCATTTATTTCTCCTCTCTCTGCCTCCCTAGTTTTTTCCCCTTTTTAAAATCATCCATTCATTCAGTGAGACTTTCAAAACCCAGAAGGAAATCAATATAAAGTAACATGAAACAAGATGTCATTGCTTATAAAGAACTGTTACTAATTATCAACTCTTGAATTCTTTATAGAGAGGCCTACCTACCCAGTTCTTTTAGAATCTGTTCCCTACCCCCTTATAATGCCTTCAAGAACTTCTAGAGATCTAAATGTCCTGACTCAAGAGAGGAAATCCAAGAAAGATTCTCCCTTACCCTCTCTGTAAGAGCTGCCTTTCAAGTTTTAGTTTTCAGTCTGAAGGCCTATGTCTTCTCCAAAATCAGTGATTTTCAACTGGCATGCAGTAAGAATTTTTAAAACATGCAATACCTGACTATTGAACCAAGGGCACTGACTTCTTTTCCCTTATATTGTCAAATTTTAAAAATGACAGTAGCCCTGGCTGGTGAGACTCAGTGGACTGAGTGCCAGCCTGCAAACCAAAGGGTCGCCAGTTCAATTCCCAGTCAGGGCACATGCCTGGGTTGTGGGCCAGGTCCACAGTTGGGGGTGTGCAAGAGGCAACTACACATTAATGTTTCTCTCTCTCTCTTTCTTCCTCCCTTCCTCTCTATCTAAAAATGAATAAAATCTTTTTAAAAAATAAATAAAAATAAGTTTAAAAAATGACAACAGCCAATACAACAATAGCTGTCCAGTGTGAATTAATCAAAATTATACCTATTTTATTTGTCAGATTGGCAAAAAATATATATTTTTTGATGTGCTGCAGGATTTTAGTAATTAGTTATGTGTGCCATGAGATGAAAAAGATTGAAAATCGCTGCCCTAAATGATTGACAGCAGGAATGCCCAATTGTTTTAGAGAAAACCTACCTTCTAGGACAATCATATCTTAATCTGAAGCCTAACCACATCAAAATTTTAAACCTATTATCTATTCCTGCACCCAGAAACTGGAGATCAACTCATTATGTAGAAAGTGGCAGATGTCATATTGAGACCCTTTATTCTAACTAATCATTAATATGGGCTGTTTTATAGCATAATTGCACATACTTTGCTGTAATCTTACTTTATAGTTATTTGCCAACTGTATTCCAAATATTTTCAAAATTAAATACAAGGTATTAGCAAACAGTATTTCCTACAGTGTAATACATGCCTCTGCCTAATATATAATCATTTCAACATTGAGTTTTCAACCACAAAAGCATGTTTTTAAAAATCATACTAATGGTAAATTAAGTAGGAAGGGAAATAAAATTAATGCAGACTTGGTGCTGAATAAATTAAAGCTCTCAGTCTAATAACGTAACTTTATGATTAAGTTTCTTTTAAGGCAGTGTACATCTGCCTGAATTCACACAAATAAAGATGAGTAGCAGAACAATAACATTAATTATTCCTCAAAAATAACTTTAAAGCAACAACTTAAATGAACTACATTATTTGTAGCCTGCTAAAGATAGTGGGAGATGATTTTTTTATTATCAATAGCTCTTGAGAAAAAAAATTAAGTATATCACTTGAGAATCTCTGTGGTGGAAATTCTGTGGAGAAACAGGAAAGCAGAAGAAATGGCAAGAAAGGGGAGGTAAAATGCTTTCTTCACACTTCCACAACTAATGGTACTTGTGGTATCGGGTCACAGAACTGAGCTATAATTTCAGCAATAAGGACAATAAAGGTATGCAAAAGTTGAAAGTACCAGGTAATCCACTGGTCCTCCACAAAGATCTTAGATGAATCGTGCAAGTAACAGATGAGTTTACTTAAAGATTATCTCAATCCTCAGAATCATTGACAACTCAGAAACTGAGACACATGCCCTTAATGCTTTTCCTCCAATAAAATTAATTAATCCAGTATAACAAATATTAAATGCTATCTATCATTTGCCAGGCAATGTAATTGTTAGGTACATAGATGAAAAATATTTGACCATCACAGAGCCTCGAATTTAGTGGGAGACATACCAGCACCTCCAATCAAAACATTATGAAAATTGATATAATGGCAGTGTGCCAAAGGTCTAATGGACTATCAGAGGAGTGCCCAAGAGAGGTGGAGGTGGGGAGATCAATGGCAGGGAAGCCTTCTCATATATATATATATATTTTATCTGACTTGAAGGAGAAATAAAAGTTTGCTAGGCAAAAAAAGATAGAAGACATTCTAGGTAGAGAAAATAACATTGTAAAAGCAAGAAATGTAAAACAGTGTATGGCCTTGCTACCTTGCCTCATGATTCAAATGGCACACTTGAAGGTTAATTGAAGAATTTAATGAAGTAACCATTTACAGAAATGTGGGAAAGATCAAGGGCACCAACAAAGAATGGTGAAGCATTCAGGGACAGCAACAGTGGGAAGGCAGAAGGGGCAAGAGAAGGGGATGAAGTCAGCAGAACCTGGTGAAAGTCATAGCAATGGGAGTGGGACTACCCAACAGGAGCCTTGGCCACAAGCAGAGGAACACAATCACTGTCAAGTTACAGCCCGGTAACGGGCCCGGAGGTGTCAATATCTGCCTTCTCTTTCTTTCAGGCTCCAGCTGGCACCTCCCATTGGCTGGACCCCACTACAAGCCAGACGGCAAGGAAGTTTGGGAAAGCTTTCTGTGAAGGGTCAGCTTCCTGAGGCCCAGAGAGCAGAGACTAAATCTGGAGAGGCAACACTCATTAGCATACTTCATCCCTGTTCAAACAATTTCCTTTTTCTGAATAGATATAGCATAGGACTATAACTGTGATTAACATTATAACATGTTTGCTGGCAACCTCTGCCCTTCACCAGATCTTTTTGTGTGCCTATTTTTAATTACAATGATGTAATAATTGTTTCAGATATTTAAAAAACAAATAATCCTAAAACAGTGTGAGATGACACACCATGTAAGTGCTTATTTGTCTATTTAAAAATAACTTCTTGTTCAGTGGTTGAAACTGGCTTGTATATTAGTCTCACAGAATATTTTTGTTCACTTATAAATTCTAGGTAAATCACATTAAGGTATCTTCAAATTTTATTATGGTGCTACATTGTTTGAAAAGTGGGAATAAGAACAACTTGTCCTTTTACAGCCTTTTTTTCTATTTATTTTTCAGATCAATAACTCGATCTTATTACCGCAACTCAGTTGGTGGATTTTTAGTATTTGACATAACTAACCGACGATCTTTTGAACATGTGAAAGATTGGCTAGAAGAAGCAAAAATGCACGTACAGCCGTTTCGGATTGTATTTCTGCTAGTGGGACACAAATGTGATTTAGCTTCACAACGTCAAGTTACAAGGGAAGAAGCTGAAAAGCTGTCAGCAGACTGTGGTATGAAGTATATAGAAACCTCAGCAAAAGATGCTACAAATGTTGAGGAATCCTTCACTATCTTGACAAGAGAAATATATGACCTTATCAAAAGGGGAGAGATTTGTATTCAGGATGGCTGGGAAGGGGTTAAAAGTGGTTTTGTTCCAAATACTGTGCATTCTTCTGAGGAAGCAGTGAAGCCCAGGAAAGAGTGCCTCTGCTGACTTCAGACATGCCAAAGAACTCACAAGTACAGGTTGGATGTCATTTCAGGATAAATACCAACATTGACAGGAAAATGATGCAATGAAAGCATTTTAAAAAGTGGTAAACCCATGTTAACACTATTTTGTAAGTTATTTGATTCAGAGCACTATGCTTACTTGTTACATTACAAGATTGAGCATGTTGCTAGAATATCAGGCGAAGCAGACAACTTGAAACTACCAAATTACTCCCATTCTCACTTTGTTAGCATATAGCTGAACTTAATATCCAAATATGTCAATATTACTCATTTTTATTGACAGATTGAAATGGGTTTTTTGTACAAATATAGTCTGATTGAAAAGATTGTATCAGGAATTACATTCTCTTGAGTTAATTTATTAATATTGAACAGTAAAGGGATTTAAAAGCGCACTGTTCACTTACAAATTAAACAATCTCAGAGATATCAACTAGGACTGCAATAGCAGTTCTTCTTTAAGGTACCAGGTTTTTAACCATTCTAGGAAATATTTACCTTCCCTTAATTTTGCCTGAACATAAGGAAATAAGTTTTAAATCATTTTTGTTCTCTGATTTATTGCTCTTGAAAATTTTATGTTTTCTGAAGCTGTCTAAGGATCCAAGCAAAATATTTTATTGCAAATATTTGAAAAAATAAAAACAAAGAACCACTTATGAGCAAATGTTTTGATATTATACTATGCTTATTTAGACAAGAAAAACAAATTTATTTATGTACTGACATTCTCACAAAAGGAAATGCAATTTACCTTGAACTATTGTCAAAATTAGCAATATTGGTAAATACAGACTGTTTTTAGTAATAGCTCTTTGTCCAAGTAAATCTCTAAATTTCCCCACTTTCAATATAAGAAAAAGGTAGGAAAGATTTTTCTGGACAAGAAAAATTGGTTTGATGTTTGATACTTTTAGCATTCAAATTACATTTTACATCTCATCAGTAAAAGTAGAGATAAAATAATGAGTTAACACTGCTACATGACTTTCGAGTTTCCTAATTTTTAACTTACTGGTTAAATTCCCCTGCTAGAAGAGACAGTTTGATGACAATGTCAGATATGTTATCATGTACATTCCTATTCTGTTCTGTAAACTATTCCTATCACAAAGGGGCACCATGAAGCTGCCTTTTTGGAATCATAAGGTTTTTTCTGTTAAACTGTAGTAGCTTCGTTTTGTTTGAAAACCAAAGTGGTATGGTAGAAAGAATATTTAAGGAGAAATTTTAAAAACTGGGTTCCAAGTTCGCCTTTGCTGTACCAGTTATTTCTACACAAGTAAGTCACTTCTCTAAGCATCTGTTTTCTCATCTGTAAAATGAATCTAATAACACCATTTATGGAATTATTTTGAGAATCAACTGAACCATGTGAAAAAGCTTTATAAATAGAAAAAGCAGCATACACATTTTAGATTGGCATCAGCTGCATATGGGCATACTATATATTTACAATGGATAATAATTTGTTTTTCATGTTCTTTCCCTGCATTTCCACATTCTGCGGAGAGAGCAAAAAGGTGCATGTTCTCATGGACCTGGGGAAGTTCCTGGTTTGATATATACCGCCTGCTCTCTTAACCTAGAACACTGCTCTTCCAAAGTGGAGTGATGAAAAGGGAAATCCCAGGAGACTTAATTGAATCGGAAGTCATGTTTGAATCCAGATTTTGTGCATCTTAAAAGTAGATATTTAATTATATTTTTAAATACTTGTACATTTTCTAGGGTCATGTATTTCAATAACACTTATGGAGACAATATAAATTATAACATCACTATAAAATGTTTGAATATTTATACTATCAATATTTTCTTGATATCCTTAAATTAATTTCACTTGAGTAAGTTCAAAGTATAATTGACCAGATGAGAAAATACCTGTCCCACAAAATGTGAAGTAATCTATTTTTACCATTAACATTTTAAATCTTATAATTCTCCATCAGTCCAAAATGGCATAAACTGAATACCTAACAGCAGTTTAAAGTGTAGCCACCTGTGCCTCCTTATAAAGTTAAACAGCTAAAATATAAAATGTGATTTATCTTTTAGTGGACACCCTTTGTAATGTTAATTAAGACTAATAATTAGGCAAAATGGTATGATGTGTTCCAAGATTCAGAATAGAATTAAGGAATCAGAAGAAACGAATGGGAAAGCAGGGCCTCCAAAAGTTGATAATTACCAAGGTCATACAGGAGCAGAAGTGAGCATAGAACTCTGGTTCTCCTTACACCTTGGTCAGGGTTCTTTCCATTACCATGCTGTGTCACGTGTGTATGTGCTTGGGTGTGTGGTGAAGAAAAGAGGAAATATAATCTTAACTGGATCCACAAAATACTAAAATTGGGCTAAATCATTCAGATGTTATACAGGAGCTGTTGTGGTAAAACAGTTTTAAAATGAACAATAACTACAAAGATCTGAGTTCTTATACAGGATTGCCAAACATATATATACCTTAGCCAAATATCTTTATCCAGATATATATGTATATATATAAAATAGCTGACCTATTTTCTTACATATCATTATGGAGAATATGCATAATAATGCCAAAATAGTAAAAATATTTGTTCCAGGAAAGACATTTTGACTAAATGTCTTAGAAGTCAGATATACATCAATCAGATATACAGTAATTTAAATTATTTAATTTAAAATCTATTTAGTTTAAATTTAAATCCATTTAAATTAAAAATTTTTAAATGACTGAATTATGTAGGTAATTGCTAAATATTTTAAATAAATATAATTTTTAAAAGAAATGAAAAACTATCCAATCATATGATAAACTGGTCCCTGACAGAAATTGCTCATTTTGAGTTATATTAACACTTCTAGTAAATGTAATGATGTGATCATTTATTTATTAAATGTTAAGTTTAAGTCAAAATGATTATGTAATCAGAGTGCTTTTAAATATGGTCTTTATATGCATAATAGTAGCAAACAGGATTTTTTGAGCCTAGAAACTTGAGAGTTTACTCTAGGTTTCAAAAAGCCACGAAGAAGTCCATGATTTTTTTGTGTGTGGCAACCAAAGCCATCTTTATTATTTTTTTCTTCTTTTTTTTTTTAATGTTTTTTATTGATTATATTGTTACAACAGTTCCAATTTTCTCCCCCTTGCTCCATCTTTATTATTAAGATAACTTTACCAATCTATTTATCCAACTTTACATCATCAAAAAACTGAACCTATAGATTAATGAAATTATTTTAAGAGTGCTTTTCATCAGATTTTATATTCTCCCTGGTTCAATTAAATACAAAGCTTTCACTGACTTCAAAAAGTGCACTGTATTTGAATAATTTCCTTAGGTCTTCCAGAGAGAAGGATTTGAAAGACTAAAAGCTCATTTCAGATGCTAACCTATTTGTACTCATGTACAGTAACTGCCTGGAGAGATTTAGTTGGAAATGCAAAGAAACATGTAAACTTCAAGAAAAAAAAAGGGGGGGGGGGACTATAAAGGCTTTACATTTAGATCCCTTATACTTTAATATAGAATATATTCCCAACCAGAAGCTAACTCTTGGAAATTCTACAGCTGATAAATAGCTATCTTTGCTTCTTTCTAAATCCAAATGTTTTCACTAGACTTGACTGAACAATGAAACTTCACATGACCTTAAAATAACTAAACTATTCTTCTAAACCTGAACGTATTGCTGCATGGTTTGGTATCTCTATAATCTTAATAACTAATGAAAGTAGACACATGAGTGTAATAACCAATGAAAGTAGACACATGAGTGAAGAGCTGTGACAATCTCTTATCAATCATTAACTGTCTAGTTCATTTTACACGAAATCATTGTATAGAACAAATAAACATTTTTTAAGATTTTAAAAAGTGTTCTTTATTTTTATCTCTCTGGGTAAATTTTTGTTTTAAATACAGTATTCCCTCACTTGTTGCGGGTATTACTTTCTAGACCCCCACCCTCCACGAAGTAAGAACCTTACATTTATTCTACACTCTTAAATCTATGTAACTAACAACATACGTATACAGTACCGCAAAATCCCGCAATATAGCGAAAAATCCGCGATAAATAATTAAATATAATATTTTTAAAAATCCCGCGATACAATGAGGTCGCGATAAGTGAACCGTGATATAGAGAGTGTAGTGCCTAAAACATTGTAACATTCAGTTACTTCTAATTGTTATTAGGTTGAATTAGTCCTATTAAATTGGAGTTCCATATACATGGTTTTAATTTATACATTCCATTCCATTTCATGGAACAAACATATTTTGCTATAATCATATCTTGTCATTTTTAAAAGAATGACAACCAATGGAAGAAAGATATGGTATAAACTTTTTAAAGTATGTTATTAGTATTCTTTTATTTCAAATAATGAATAAAAAGAATGAGAATGAGAAGTATGATTTTCACAGGATTTTTACATTATCTTTCATGGTGCTTTTTAACACAGGCAAATATTTAATTGCAATTAAATGCGTGTCTGTGTATTCACAAATGAAGTGCATATAAGAATCAATTAAAAATCTGAAATTTCTTATGTATTATATAATACCCTAGTAGACTGTGGGGTAGAACCCTATAACCAAATGTTAATATATATGCAGCAAAGTGTATGAATATTTGTACTAAAAAAGACAAAAATCTAATGAGTTCAGGTCAGATTTTTATGTATTTATTTATTTTTTTTTGCTGTCAAATGAGTTATCAAAAGAATTTTAGGTTTTTGGAGCTTTATGAATTTCAGAATTGTGGAAAAGGGATCCTGATCATGTACTATGCCTTAACAGATAATTTAGAACTTGTGACTTTTTTCTAGTTGCTTCATCTTTGTCCTGCTTCAGCCTTGCCTACAGTAGGAGCTTATTAAATTTTGACTTGAAATGTTAAGTCACACACAAAAAACTTTCATGACTTTGCACCTATAACCAGTTACATGTGTCAAATACAGGGTCAGGTAAAAGTAGGTTTACAGTTGTAAGTATATTTTATTTATTAATTATTGTATTATTTTCCATAGGAACAACTGTAAACCTACTTTTGCCCCACCTGTATTTGCAACAGCATTTGGCACATAGTCGTCGGCAGCCGTCCGTCTCGAGAGACGATGGTGTAGCTTCTTAAGAGTCTATCTGCACCGCCGAGAATGGTTGTGCAGTCCGACTCGGGAGTGACACGGTATCTGTCTCCTCCCGTGTTGAATCGACATCTTGCGATGACGCTGGAGTGTCCTCTCCAGTGAAGCTGAAGCTACAGAGCCTGGGCAGGGTGATATGGAGGGTCTGCTGTTGCCCATGCAGCAGACCCCCCCTCTCTTCGCAGCTGAAGGATCCAAGGGAAAGACGGAGTCAATACAGCTTGGCTTCAGGTGCGCCGCAGGAGTTGCCGGTGTTGACTACAACGTCAAACCGCCTTAGGGACTCCGGCTCCGGATTTTCTGTCGGGGTTTACTCCCTTAGCCTTTCCCCTGAAGAGGTATGCCGCAAGGCAGCGGAGGTTTTTTGGAATCAGAGTTTTCCTTCTCTGAATACTAACAGTAAAACAAAGATAAAAGGTGACATTTATCAAGTGCTGGTTTGGCTCAGTGGATTGAGCGTCGGCCTGCGAGCTAAGTGTCGCTGGTTCGATCTTCCAGTCAGGGCACATCAGAGAAGGAACACTCTGACTCCAAAAAACCTCCGCTGCCTTGCGGCATACCTCTTCAGGGGAAAGGCTAAGGGAGTAAACCCCGACAGAAAATCCAGAGCCAGAGTCCCTAAGGCAGTTTGACGTTGTAGTCAACACCGGCAACTCCTGCGGCGCACCTGAAACCAAGCTGTATTGACTCCGTCTTTCCCTTGGACCCTTCAGCTGCGAAGAGAGGGGGGGTCTGCTGCATGGGCAACAGCAGACCCTCCATATCACCCTGCCCAGGCTCTGTAGCTTCAGCTTCACTGGAGAGGACACTCCAGCGTCATCGCAAGATGTCGATTCAACACGGGAGGAGACAGATACCGTGTCACTCCCGAGTTGGACTACACAGCCATTCTCGGCGGTGCAGATAGACTCTTAAGAAGCTACACCATCGTCTCTCGAGACGGATGGCTGCCGACGACTGTTAGTATTACCCTTATAACCACTGAGTTGCCAAGAAACCAGTTTTAATCTCCATGGTGTGCCAAAAACTAACTTTTGATAATGGTTTTCTTACTGGTTCATCATAAATGGTCATGACTCTGAAGTCTCATTCTTAGAGTCAAGGAAGAATGTTTTGATATGACAAAGAGAAGATGATACAGCTGTTGGGGGTAGCTAGCAATGACCAACATCATCTGACCAGATGGGTAGGTGCTCAGATTAGGGTAGGCCACCTTGTCTCAACAGCAGTGCTGGAAACAGTTATCACCAGGAGCAGTAAATGTATGTGCACAGTGTGGTAAGGACTATGGGTCACAGGGTTAGGCTTCTTAGTCTGTTATATTTAAAAATACTGTGTCTTTTTAATCCTCACCAGAGAATATGTTTTTATTGATTTGAGAGAGAGAGGAAGGGAGAGTGAGAGAGAGAAACATCTATGTAAGAGAGAAACATCAATTGGTTGCCTCCCTTATGCACCCTGACCGGGGATCAAACCTGCAACCTTTTGGTGTATGGACCAATGCTCCAACCGAGTGACCCAGCCAGGGCAAGTTTGTTATATATAAAATGATTATTAGTATCATTGTTTCTAAAAAGTTATTTTGGTAACAGCTTTCTTGACATATAATTCACATACCATATAATTTAAAATGTACAATTAAATGGTTTTTCATGAACTCAGAGTTTTACAACCAACACCACAATTAGTTTTAAAACAGGCCCTTTAGCTGTCATTCCCAACACCCCTTCCCACCCCTGCACCACCTGAGTCCTAAACAACCAGTAATCTACTTTGTGTGTCTATATTTGCCAATACTGGACATCTCATAAAAGTGGAATTATATAATATGCTGTCTTTTGTGATTAACTTATTTCAATTAATATAATGTTTTTAAGACAGTAACATAATTTTAATAAAAGTGTCCCTATTGGGTAATAAATACCAGCTCATACATTTCAGCTCTGCCTTTATTTTTTTGAAGCTATTTCTATATTTATTGATTGCTTTACTAATTTATACTTTTAAATCATAGATATGCATATAAAAAAGAAAATAGGCATGTTATTTGATTTGCTTCAATGGCTTTGGTTTAACAAATAAGACAAAAACCACAGGAACTGAATTGACATACAAGGTCTGTCTGGAAGGTATCCAGCCATGTACTATGAAAAATAGAGATGTTTATTGAAGAAGGTACAAGATACAAGAAACATTGTACACAGGACAATGATGCCTCAGTCCCCTTCAAAGTAGACACCTTGGGGCCTCACAGTTCTTCGTTCACCATCAGCTGCCCCATTGTATTTTCCTGAATCTCACTGATGGTCTGAAATCTCTTCCCTTTCAAAGGTGATCTTCATTTTGGGAAAAGCCAGTAGTTGCAGGGCACCAAATCTGGGCTGTAGAGAGGCTGAGTCACCTGCGTGATCTGATGTTTTGCCAAAACACTGCACAAGACATGTTGCATGAGCAGGCACGTTGTCTTGATGAAGCTGCCAATCACCATTTGTCCATAGTTGCGGCCTTCTGAATCGTTCGAATAGATTCTGTGGCGGGATGTTCAAGTTTAAGGCAAAATTTGATGCAGATTCATTGCTGTACTCGCTCAGTCGTTTTGAATGCGACAGCCACACAGTACACGTGCTCACTCAACAGCGTCTACCGCCCCTCTGACTAGTAGAGTGAAGTCATCATTGTTCACACATGCTCATTCCAGTCTTCTCTCCTTGGCTGCCAGGATACATCGATGGCATGCAAACTTTTCTGGTTATATTAACATGGCTGAACTTTTTCTGGACAGATCACATATAAGCAAACTGTAAGAAATATTGCTCAAAATATTTTAACCTAAATTTGATTATATAATTTCACTTTTAGGAAATATTACACATGTAAAAATTTGTAGTACAGTTTTTTATATATGGGACATTTGTCATCGAAACAAAAAATTCACTGATACAAGTAATACTGTAGTTATTAGTACATTTTAATGACATAATAAAAGTTAGCTATAGTTTAGCTGATCAGTAACTTTTCCCTAAAATATTTATGCTGTGTCAGGCATTGTGTTAAGATTATAAGTGTCAACAATGAGACTCATTCTAAAGGAAGTTATCTAAAAGAGTAGATAAGCCATTCAACCATAACATGAATGAG
This sequence comes from Furipterus horrens, assembly GCF_987537825.1. Taxonomy (NCBI): domain Eukaryota; kingdom Metazoa; phylum Chordata; class Mammalia; order Chiroptera; family Furipteridae; genus Furipterus; species Furipterus horrens. The sequence continues at coordinate 74,199,581 of NW_028327172.1, forward strand.
AGCTTAGGACACAGTACTGTGATGGACAAAAGAAGAGAGCTATGGCAGGTTTCATAGTCAGAAAAGGTTTCTTCAACCAGATAAGAAATAATTGGACCAACTAAAAGAAATTTGGCAAACATGGGAAGAGTTTCCCATCAGAGATGGCAGTGAAAAGACCAAGAGGTTGTCCAACATAAGAAACATCCAAACCTGTAGAGAATTTTCGTAAGAGTTTATTTGAGCCAAACTGATGACATACTGGGAAGCAAGATCTCAAATGCTCCCTTACTCTGCTTTTACAAGCCATTACAATGCTCTGTCAGGCCAGCAGCTTCTGGGTGGTGCAATACGTGATGCATTCAGGGATCTCGTTGTCACAGACCTCTCCTGCACATCTTTTGAGATAAAATGGGTTCCTAGTCTGATCTGGTAATTAATATATGGCACGTTGGGCTGAGTCACTGCAAGAAAGGCAAACCCATAGCAGTATATGTTGTCTCTTCCTGCCAGAATTAACAGTTGATTTTTCCAATCTAGTCAACGTGCCACAAAGGGACCAATTATCAATGACTCAGTGTTGGTCTCTTCTGAAGGAAGATTCAGCTTTCAATGGTGGACATTCAGCCTTAATAAGCAGGAGCCCATACTGTTGAGTCTAAACACAGCCTCCATGCCTGCCACCATGGCCACTTCGCTCATGTGTCCTTCGTGCCAGAACTGTGTGGCCAGTGACAGAGGTTGGTTGATGCCAAACGGTAGGGTAATTTTCCCTATTTGGTTTAGTGCTTCTGAAATAGCTGCTCTTGTCAGCATTAACATAATAAAAAGAACTTTGTGCTTTGTGCCCTACCCATATATTCATCCTGTACCACTGTCCCAGACTTCTTTGTCCTAAACCATCCTACTTTCACACCCCATAATCGATAACCAAGCCATTCTCCATGGCACAAACATCTGTATATTCTAATTTCATTCCATTTCTCATTCTACATAAAGTGAATGAGCAAATTGTCACAGAAAAACAAAAACTGAACAGTAATTAAAGCAGTAAAAACAGATTTTACTGAGCAACCAACCAATGGAAGAAAAGAATCCTCCTTATAGAATTGCATTTAAACTAGGAGTGGTGAACACACACTACAATCTACAAATGATGCATTATAGAGCTGTGCACTTGAAACCTACATAATTTTATTAACCAATGTCATCCCAATAAAGTCAATTAAAAAAAAAAGAACTGGGTTTAATTTCAAATTCAACAAGGAAAAATGGGAATTTATAGCCAAGCAGCAGGGTGGGTCCAGTGAATGGATATTATTAAGAAGAAATATGAGGGGATTCCTGCTAAACAGACCTAACAGGATTCTACTGAAGGTGGGCCAGTGTGACCAGTTATCACCTGGGAGATGATACAGGATGAGCAATTTAATCAGCTGTCAAGAGTTAGGGATTTGGGCCAAGCTGACTTAGCAGGATTCTTGCTAAAAGAGAGCTCTGAGACATGCCCAAGGATGAAGCCTAGTCAGGCTCAAAAGAACCTGACTTAAGTTTGGTCAAAGAGAGCGTCTTTGTCAAGCGTACCACTCAAAGCTCTGTCCATAGGGGAGTTTTTCCTAACCACTGTTCATTTTTGGCCTGCACATACACACTGAGCCAATCCATCATGAATCAAGCCTGGCGTTCTTTCTCTCCTTCATCAGTGGGTCATAAGTCCATAGGCGTGAGCAAAGGAAGAGGTACTGGTGCAATAGTGTTGGATTGACATAGAGTTCCAAACTGCCTGCCTACACAGCTTGCTTCTGCTCCTGGTCTCTCCTGTGCTCAATACTGGATGCATCACTCTATCTTGCAAAAGTGTTGCTGTACTTGGTGGCTGTAATGGAAACCAATTTTTGAAGGGCAGTTGTAGCTACAATACATGGTCACTTGGTGCTTCACAGTCAGGCTCTTCACCTCTACCAGTGCCGGGTATCATGCCAGAAATTTTTTTTTAAAGGCATATAATTCTCTACTATAGATGGAACAACTTTAATTCAGAATGCGGGGGACTATTTGTGATTCTTCCATTGGGTCTTGCCATAAACTCCACAGTGTGTCTTTCCCACCACTGATACATCTAATGGTATAGAGTCTTCTGATTTTCAGTACAAGCAGTAGGGCCACTTGCACCACAATCTGGATCACTTCCATTTTTTTGAAATCTGGTATATGGGTTACAGGAGTATTATCCAGTGTGGACTAAGTTGTCTTTAGAACTCAAGAGGCCTTCCAGGACTTGCTCTTCCTTCTGCATGGTAAGAGGAGTGAGATACAATGTCTCAGCATTATCTGATCACTTGACCCTTAAAAAAATTCTACTCCTGTCACAGCTTCCTGAATCTCCATAGGGTCTATTTCTCATCTCTGAAATATATGTGTCTTATAAAGGCTTCCAGCATAATTGCCAGTCATTTATCATAAAATGTCATTTATCAATTAATTAAGTGATCTTTTGCAGGATGTTAAGATAGTCCAGATATCTTTGGACTACCGTATGACAAAGGACAAGAGAGTTAACACAGCCTAGGGCAAAACTATAAATTTTACTCTTGCCCATACCATGTGCAAATTTTTGATTCTCTTTTCTGATGTAGATAGGAAAGAATGTATTCCCAATATCAAAAGCCATATACCATGTATCTAGGACTGTGTTAATCTACTCTAGCCAAGACGGCCCCTCTGGGACAATGCTGCAGTTGGTACTATTGGTGCTGCAATTGGTTGAGTTTGGTAGTCTACTGTCATTCTCCAAAATCCGTCTGCAGTATTCAGGAGCAAGACTGGTGAACTAAATATAGATGTGATGAGAATTACCACCTCTGATTTCTAAAATCTTTAAGAATAGCCCTAATTCCCACCACCTCCCTCAGGATATAATATTTATTCTCTTGGCCCAGGCAGATGTGCACTTTGAGAGCATACTACGTGGCTTTCCCCACTGTGCTAGCTTTTACCCCACAGGCTAATGACCCAATATGATGTGTGAACTACCAGGTATGATTTTCTGGGCTTGGAGAATTCGGGGAAATCTAGTGATTCAAGATTTTCTAAGTCATCAAACTAGATGTCTTCACTCCTTGTGTCAGGTTCCTGTTTTTTTGTTTTTTTTTTTTTCAATTAACTCTTTGGAGCTTAGCTACTGTAATAATAAAGTCTTGGTCCTGGTCCTTGGCTTTCTCTCTCCTCCCATTGTAGGAGATGAAAGTGTCTTAATAAGTGATCAAGGAGACCTTCTGGATTTCACACTTAGTTTTCAATTGGCAATTAATGCTCTCAGCTTTTCATTATTTTTTTCTAGTTCTTAGCAATAACCAGTATCATTATTCTTGGAGTGACTATAGTTACCCTCCAAATTGTTAGCTTATATTCTTCAAATGCCTCATGTATCTCACCAGCTAACAAACTCCTTTCTACCATATATTAAACAATTCACCACTGAAGGAAGTTTTAACATGTTGTGATATGTCCTTATCATACTAGTAAGAAGTGATTCATTTCCAAAATTTCATTTTATAACTGCTCCTTTATTGAAACCCTCCTGGTAACAACTATCACAGGATGGATTTTTCAGGAAGCTGACTCTGAGACAAAGTTTGGTTGAGATGGCCAGGGCTTTATTCTTTTTTGTTGACAAAAGTTGTTAGCGATGGATCTTCCAGAATAGGTGTGGCATTGGGTGAGGTGGCTCTCTGCAGTGGAGACAATCCCTGAGGGAACTGATGGCTGAATGTTACCTGCTGACAGCAGAGCTGAGACAGTAAGTCCTTCATAGAAGGGGAAGGAGCATCGAGTATATCAGTGCCCACCAGAGAAGCTTATAAGTTAAAGAGACTTAAGGGGTACATCAAGCATATGTGTTGAGTTGATCATATGATCCTGATTCAGCTTATTCCAATTATGTGAGAATCAGGGAAAAATGAATACTGAACAATAATATTAAGATGTGTTAGTTTTTTAGGTGTGATATGGTATATAGTCATGTTTTTAAAATGAGCTCTTTTTCACCTTTTAGAGATATATGCTCAGATATTTATGGATGAAATCATAGGCTATCTGGGATTTGTTTCAAAGTCATAGGTTGAAGCAAGTTAGAGTATACATGGAACAAGAGTGACTATGAGTTGTTAGTATGGGTGGAAGACAAACTAATGCCTCACCACCCCCAAATATGGCCATATCCTAATCTGTAGACCCTGTGACTATGTTAGCTTACATGGCAAAAAGGATTTTACAGGTGTGATGAAGTTAAGGATCTTGACATGAGAAGATTACCCTGGATTTTTCCACGTGGGCCCCATATAATCACAAACATTTTTATAAAATCCAGGCAAGGGGTTCAAAGGCAAAAAGAAGAAGAAGGAGGAGGAGGAGAAGGAGGAGAAGGAGAAGGAGAAGAAGAAGAAGAAGAAGACAAAGACAAAGAAGAAGAAGAAAAAGAAGAAGAAGAAGAAGAAGAAAAAAGGAAGAAGAAGAAAAAGAGGAAGGAGGAGAAGAAGAAGAGGAAAGAAGAAGAACCCTGACTAGTGTGGTTCATTGGATTGAGTATTATCCTGCAAACCAAGAAGTTGCTGGTTCGAGTCCCAGTCGGGGTACATGCCTAGGTTGCAGGCCAGGTCCCTGGCTGGGGGACATGCGAAAGGCAACCTCATTGCACACTGTTGTTTCTCCCTCTCTTTCTCTCTCCCTTCCCCTCTCTCTAAAAAATAATAAAAGCTTTTTTTTTTTTTTAAAGGAGAAGATCATGTCACAATGGAGGCAGAGGGAAACAGAGTCAAAGAAAAAAGTTGCTATGTTGCTAACATGGCAGATGGAAGAAGGAGCCACCAGCCAATGAATGAAGGCAGCCACTGGAAGATGGAGAAGGCAAGGAACAGGTTCTTTTCTGAAACCTTCAAGAGAAATGCAGCCCTGTCAGCACCCTGAATTTAGGCTTCTGACCTCCAGAACTGTAAGAGAGTACATTTGTAGTTTTAAGCCACTAAATTTATGATAATTTGTTATAGCAGCAATAGAAGTCTAATATAGTAGACATATGGAAATTTCATGTGCTATTTTTTCTATTTTTGTGAAATATTCTATAATAAAAGGTTTTTTAAAAACATAAAAGAAACACCCTTGGCTGGGTAGCTCAGTTGGTTAGAGCAGTGTCCCAATACGTCAAGGTTGCAGTGTCAATCCCCAGTCAGGGCACATACAAGAGTCAACCAACAAATGCATAAATAAGTATAAAAACAAATTCTCTCTCTCCCTCCTTCTCTCTCTCTCTCTCTCTCTCTCTCTCTCTCAAATCAATAAATAAAAATTAAAAAACAAAAAAGAAGAAAAGAAAACCAATATTAAAAGACAAATGTAATGGAGGTTGATACATACTTGGGCAAGTCCTTATATGCTTTTTTTTAAATTAATTTTTTCTGTTTTTCCACATTTTCTCTCCCAAATATATTTTAATTGGCTTGTCAAGTTTCTGTAAAACACACCCACACACACCCACACACAGGCACGCACACACACACACACACGTGTATTTTATCAGAATTTTATTGAATATACAAATTAATTTGGGGAAAATCATATTAAAGATAAATGCAACAGGACATCCCTGCTAGTTGGATTCTTGTGTATGTCTAGCAGATAGATTCCCGGCTATAGTTCCTTCTAAGTTACAGGAGTTAGAGGAGGTCTGTGGATCTCCAGCCACACCATCTGTGACTGAGTAGGCAAGCTCTATTCAGAGAGAAGAGAGAGAAAAAAAGAATGACACTTGGTCTCCCTTTCAGGACACATTCTCCAAGACAGCTTTACTACCAACATCTAAATGTATTAAGCTAAGCCCTGTTTGTTCCCTTATGTTTGTTCTCAGTTGGTTCATAATTAGTGTTTCTAATTTATTACTGGAACTCACTGATACATTGTAGATGGCTGACTGAATGGAGCTGAAGAACACAAGAACTGACTCTGACCATTTTGAAGCATGCCCTGGAAACTAACACAATAAAACAAAGCAAAAAAAGTGAAGGGGCAGTAGAGGCTGGTGAAAGAAGTAGCAAAATTTAGGTATTAATATTGATGTGACTCATTGCCTAGATTTGTGAAGCTAATTTTAATTTTATAAATAGCAAGTAACTTATTAATAAAAATACAGCAGGACATCTTTTATTCTGCAACTATTAGATTGCTTTAGCACAGAGAAAGTACTCTGACAATTTACTTCTAATTTAATTTAGTTAAGAAATTGAGTTTTATGTAGAAAGTCTCTAAATTTTATTACTTTCATAGTCTATCCTTGTAAACTAAATTGAGGAAAATTTTAAATTAAATAAGGCTTTTGATTGACAGCTTAAATAAAAAGGTGTTATTAATTTTAATATAAAATTCTAATTAGATAAAGTATCCAAGTGAAAGCATAAATAAAAACCTTTAGTTGGGTAACAGCTGCTAATTTTTGTGTCTTCTACTTAGTACTAATTAGACGAGATAAAGTTGTTTTTTCTGGTATTGGGAAAGTGAATGATTATTTGCATAATTATAGATCACAAAACAACTATTAGATGTGTGTCTGTTTCTTTCCGGGTCTTTGAAATCCTCCTTAATCCAAAAAGTCAACGTGATCTCAAATGGCAGCTCCTGTCACTGTAGTTAACTGATGCACCAGGGGCCGGGGTGGTGGTGGTGGTGGTGTACAGTAGTCCCTCTCTATATCGTGGTTCACGTATCACGGCCTCACTGTATTGCGGGATTTTTAAAAATATTATATTTAATTATTTATCGTGGATTTTTTGCTATATCGCAGGATTTTGTGGTACTGTATACATATGTTGTTAAAGTTACATAGGGTTAAGAGTGTAGAATATGTTTAAGAACATAAGTATTGTTTATAAAAGTGTGGAAAAGGTTAATAAGGGAGTGGGAAAGGTTAATAAGGGACTGGGAATGGTTTATAAGTGTGTGGGAAGGGTTTATAAAGCCTTAAAATATATATAAATACTAAAGTAAATGTAAGGTTCCTACTTCACGAACTTTTACCTATCGTGGGGAGTCTAGAACGTAATACCCTCGATAAGTGAGGGAATACTTGTATAGAGTCTTGAACACGCCCCATCCCAGTGGCTGCAGTCCCAGAAGTGGGCATTAGAGGGTACCAGAATTCAAGTTAAGGAGCTCTGAGTTAAATTTTAGGATTCGTCTACTCTTTCCATGGAGGAGAAACAGCAGCTGGAAAATCTATTTAGTAGGTAAGTGAAAAAGGGTGAGCAAACAGGTCCAGAAAAAACGTGAGGAAAGCTAAAACTGTCTGAGGTTTAACCATGACTCTCGTATGTGTAGAGAATTAGGGTAGCGTGAGAGTGCGGCACGCGAGCTCCACAGCTGTGGGCTGGGCAAAGAGAAATTAGAGTCTGAGTCTTCAGTGACGCAGCCTCTGATGAGAGAAGTATCAGGTCCAGAAGTGAGGGTTCAGCCTCCTAAGACGAGCAAAACGTTACTTCAGCTTTTTGTCTGTTTTCTTTGATGTTTTTTTCTGAAACCATCCTTCACACAAGAGGATTGAATCACAAATCAAAGGACTTAGATCTAGTCCCAGTTCTGTCAATCGACAATACTAATTGATATGGTGGAAGACATTTGACTCTAAGCAAGTTCATAGGATGCAAGTTGGTCAACCCAAGCTGGTTAAAATATCTATCTGTTCCAGAAGTCATATACCTAATAACTGTTGAAGAATTAATCATTCTGGGGCCTTCACTGTGTTGTTTTGCAATATTTTAAATTTTTAGACACTTTACCTATTTTTCAGCATTTGGGGGTTCTTTTCCATTATAGATATATAATATCATAAGTCCAAGATTATTTAATTCACCCTTGTCTAGAAAATATAATTGAGGCATAAGCCTCAGATATTGGTTAAAAATGAATAAGAACAGTGAATAAGTTAATAGGTAGCTATTCACCGGTTGCTATGAGAAGACTAGCCCCAAACTAGTTGTTAAAATTTATTCTCCAGAATTCTCAGTACTTCAGATAAGCCTATGTCTCTCCCTGGGTTTCCTGCATCCTCCAGTAAGGGTCAAGATAATTCCCTAAAATTCTGTGGATTTGAATGGAATAGGAGTGCCTCTCCCCAGCTTCTACACTTTCAATGGCAGCAGAGAAGAGGGGACCCTAGAGAGCTGTGTGTTTCTGGCAAGATATCCCTCCCTACCACACCCCCACTATCTGCCCTTCCACCTTAAAGACCAATCTCATTATGTTTTTAGTTTTATTTCAGTCTCTGCACGAAGCCCCAACACCTAGGTTACCCCTCATCTGAGTACACGTCAACACTTAACCCTTTCGGAGTCCATCTCCCATTTCCCCAACCTTCAAGCCTCTAGACAGGCAGTAAAATCCTCTGTATCCTCAAACTCTTCTCTAATGCTTCTTTTACTTATTCTAAGTGGAACTTCCCCATAAATTAAAAAAAAAGCATTCAGCTTTGAGACTGGTGTCAAATGACTATCCATTCATTAACCCTCCTTGTCACTGTCATGAACTGACCCCCCAACCCCCTCCCGTCATACTCCCTCATTCCTTAATTAATTCAGGTCCTGACTCATTATCATTCTCTCCAACATGGCTCCTGTCATAATTCTTACTGATTTCAATATTCACACAAAAAAATTAATACCCTGCTGCTTAGTAAGTTTTCTCCTGAAAGAAGACCTTGAAACAAGGACTTGGGATATAAGTGGTTTATTTGGGAGATAACCCAGGAAGCAGGAACCAGGGAGCAAGGAGAGTAAGATAGGAAAGGAAGAAAAACCTCTGTAAAAACATAAGGCATCAAGGTCACTACCATGAACAAAGGGGACTTGAGACCACTAAGATCTCTGGGAAGTATCCTGAATGCCTCACAAAATTGTTTGCCAGAGGTTGGAACACTTATTCAATGGCTTTTGACCCAACTGGTTAAAAGTTGTTCCCTAAGCCATTATCTTACCCCACACTTTGCTGTACTTGCCTGTGAACCTATAACAGGTTCCTGGGCCTTTGGAGAAGACCTGGGGTGAAAGAAGGAAGAAGAAAGAAAAGGTGCCCTTTTCAGGTGGGAAGCTGTCGGGAGAAGACTGAAATGTCCACTTTAGCTGCTGCTGAAGTCAGAAGTAGGTCAAGGGGCTGTGGGTAGGACACCAAAAGCATCTGAAATGCCTGATTTCTCAGTTCCCTGGCATCCTGTTTTCCAACGATCCCTACCTCAACCACTATCCTTTTATCTTAACCCTTGTCATTACCAATAACTGCAACCAATAACAACCTAAGCTCAATTTCATCCCCCAGCCCCCTCCTTCTATCTTTCCAACTCCCTCCCTCCAATATAGTCATTTTGACCATCCTTAGACTCTCACCTGGGCAGATGGTACTTTGATCCTACTATCTTCCATTGTTCTTTACCCCACAGATTCAGCTTTGATCCCATGGTGAATCATCATACTTTTTTACATATATGCTTAATTCCCTGCAACATCCTCTTTCAATAAAACCCCAACCTGGGTTACATTCTATTCTATACCTATTCAGTGCCAGCACCTGATGTAGCTTTAGAAGCAAACAGGTCCTGCCACTCAAGGGACAAGAGATCTTGGACACTGTGCTTAACCTTGCTGTGTCTTAGTTTTCTTGGCTATGCCAAGTGGTCTCAACTAAAATTCAGGATTATTGCTCTTAACTGGGTATTTGGCACTGCCCAGAAATCAAAGCATTTCCTCTGTCCCTTCACTGTCCCTCCATTGTAGACAATAATTTCCTATCTTCTTTTCTCATTTCCTCTTAAACTTCACAACATTCGTTGTTGCAGACATTTGCAAATCATGTTAAATATGTAAATTGGACTGTGGGAGTTTCACTCCTGACCTGGTCCCATGGAAATCTTAGGATGGTTCTCTTGGTTTCACACAGTTGCTAGTGGGGCCTTCATTTCCTTACTCACTCCCCCATCTTGTCCAGCCACCCATCTTGCCCAGGGCCCCACTTTATGGAGGTAAGAGTGAAGCTTAGAAGTGTTTAGGACCATGGGAGAGGAGCTTATCCAAATAGAGTAGTTTCAGTGTACTCCCAGTACACTTAAAGCTCTACGGGCTGCCAGGAACAAAGTCCAGAAGACCGCCCGCCACTGTGCCAACACCTATTGGCTAAACCTGTGCAGAAGCATTCAGGAAGCCGCCGATATAGGCAACGCACGAGGAATGTATGAGGGTATCAAGAAGGCAACAGGCCCAATCCCCTCCAAGATCGCTCCCCTTACGTCCAAGACAGGTGAGGTCATCACTGACCAGGAACAGCAAATGCGGCGGTGGACCGAGCACTACCTCGAGCTGTACGCAACGAAGAACACCGTAACAGACACTGCTCTTAACGCCATCCCAGACCTACCAGTCATGGAGGAGCTAGACACCCCACCTACTGCGGCAGAGCTCGGCAAAGCCATCGACCGCCTCGCTTGCGGGAAAGCACCAGGAAGCGACGGAATCCCTCCAGAAATCCTAAAGAGCGGGAAACCAGTCCTGCTACAGCCGCTCCACCATCTACTCTGTCGCTGCTGGAAGGAGGGTTACATCCCCCAGGATATGAGAGATGCCAACATTATCACCATGTACAAGAACAAAGGAGACCGCAGCGACTGCAACAACTACCGGGGCATCTCTCTCCTCAGCGTCGTCGGCAAAGTATTCGCCCGGGTCGCTCTTGCCCGCCTGCAGACCCTTGCTTCCCGTGTCTACCCAGAGTCCCAGTGTGGCTTCAGAGCTGGCCGATCAACAGTGGACATGATCTTCTCCCTACGCCAGCTGCAGGAGAAGTGTCACGAGCAGCATAAACCACTCTACCTCGCCTTTATCGACCTTACGAAGGCGTTTGATCTGGTCAGTCGAAGCGGTCTCTTCAGCTTGCTACGGAAGATTGGCTGTCCACCACATCTGCTTGCTGTGGTCATGTCCTTTCACGACAACATGCACAGCACGGTGTCCTACAACGGCGCAACCTCAGGCCTTCCCAGTCAGCAGCGGAGTAAAGCAGGGCTGCGTCCTCGCGCCTACGCTGTTCGGAATCTTCTTCTCCATGCTCCTCCAATACGCCTTTAAGGACTGCAGCGAGGGTGTCTTCATTCACACCAGATCCGATGGCAAGCTCTACAATCTGGCCCGTCTACGAGCCAAGAACAAAGTCAAAGAGGTGCTCATCCGTGAGATGCTCTTCGCCGACGACGCAGCTTTGACATCACACTCCGAAGAGGGACTCCAGCAGCTAGTCACTTGCCTTTCCCACGCATGCAAGGAGTTCGGACTAGCCATCAGCCTGACGAAGACGAATGTTATGGCTCAAGGCACGGGGACTCCCCCATGCATCACCATCGACGGGTACACCCTGGAGGTTGTCAACGACTTCACTTACCTTGGGTCCACCATCTCGAGCTCTCTGTCAGTCGACTTGGAGGTCAACCGGAGAATCGCCAGGGCAGCCACAGTTATGGCCAGACTGAACCGGCGAGCGTGGAACAATTCCAGCCTCACTGAGAAAACCAGACTGCGCATCTACCAAGCCTGCGTACTCAGCACTCTCCTCTATGGCAGCAAGACGTGGACCACCTACGCAAGGCACGAAAGGAAACTCAACAGCTTCCACATGAGGTGCCTGCGACGCGTCCTGCATGTCACCTGGCAGGATAAGGTCCCCAACACCGAGGTGCTGAAGCGAGCCAATATGAGCAGTTTGCATGCAGTTCTTAGTGAGAGACGCCTCAGGTGGCTCGGCCATGTCAAAAGAATGGATGCAGGCCGTATTCCCAAAGACCTCCTCTACGGCGAGCTAGCAGAAGGCAAGAGGATGACAGGGCGCCCAAAACTGCGGTTCAAAGACATCTGCAAAAAGGACATGACCAATGCTCCATCAATCTCAACACATGGGAAGTTCAAGCAGACGACCGCCTAGCCTGGAGGCTCGCGGTCAGGCAAGGTACGTCACATGCAGAGGCTGCGCGCAACGAGGAGGCGGTTCAGAAAAGATCGAGGTGGAAGCAGCGTCAACAGCAGCAACAACGGCCATCTGCCTTCACCTGTAACAAGTGCGGCAGGGATTGTCACTCCCGAGTCGGACTGCACAGCCATTCTCGGCGGTGCAGATAGACTCTCAAGAAGCTACGCCATCGTCTCTCGAGACGGACGGCTGCCGACGAGTGTAGACTTAAGTTACAGGTGACTGTCTTACATGCAATATGGAGAAGGCAGATGCCTCTGAGAAACCCTCTCCCAAGGAAAGCAACTAGCACACCTTTCAGCACAGGCAATGTGTGGCTTTCCCTGGCACAGCTTTGACTTTATAGCTATTGTATGTATTTAAAATGGACTTCAAAAGCCTATTTTAAAAATCCCAAACATCCTGGAGGCAATGGATGCATTTGGGCCTGCCAGTAATTGTTTGAATTTCTATAACAAAGTGTGAAAAAAATAAGCATGGACATATTTTTAGTAATTTATATCATACAGCTGAATGAAAAAAAAGAGATGTTAAGAGTGTAAGTAGTATACCATCATTTGTGGGGAGAGAGAAAAAGAACACATATGTGAATGCTTACATATACACAGAACATCCTAGGGATCTGCAAGAAACATAACCACAGTTATCTCTGAGAAGGAAGAAACAAACAAACAAAAAGTAGCCATAAGGTTCAGAATGTGACCATAGAATGATGACAATTAGGATATTAGTCCCCCTCCCTACCATATGTTCTCAAGTGCATGTTATATTTTTCCTTTGGGCTATTTATCACAATTCCAATTAAGCAATATTTGATTCGTGTAACTATGTTTAATATCTGCCTCCCTTTTGAAACTATAAGCTCCCAGAGGGCAGGGTTCTCTGTCTCATTTATTTCTTGTATTTCCAGTGCCGAATACATACAGACATACCTTGGAGATTTTGCAGGTTCGGTTCCAGACCACCACAATTAAACAAATATAAATCTTTTCACTGGTGGAGGGACTTGCCTTTAATTTGTAAAAAATGCAACTTTTGTGAAGTGGAATAAAGTGAAGAGCAATAAAATGAGATATGTCTATAGTAGGTACTCAAACAAAATTTAAGTACCTTTTTGTATTCTTTAAGTAGGCCCATACATTCATTCATTCATCATATCATGACTTGCCACCTACTGTTTTTTTAGAGTACATAAAGCTGATTATAATTTAATCTAGAATCTTACTTTTTAAATTAAGCAGAAAAGTTGGACTAGAATTGAAGATAACTGAGTTTCACTGGAGAAGAGAACTATAATTATAAAAAGTTTATTCTGGACTAGGTCCTTTCTCTGATCCAGTTGAGTGACCTTGGCCAGATCACCTCTCTGAGCCTCATTTTTCTCATCTGTAGAACAAAAATGACCTCCAAGAGTCATTCCTATGTTAATATTCCAGGACATTACAGGCATAGTAGCTCTGAACTCTTCTTGTACCACTTACTAATTTTTTAATAGTTTCTGTATTGTTCTCTATTAAGTCATTGGTAAAATGGAGACACCTAGGTGGCATGATTGTTGTGTTGATTTAATGAAATATTACAAAAGCTTTCTAAATTAACTTTCTGCTTCTATTCACAGTAATCATGTTAAAATGAGAGTCTGACCATGCCAGTCCTTTGTTCAAAAGCCTTCAATGATGCCCCATTTCACTCAGAATAAAAACCAGTTTTTAGTCCTGACTGGTGTGGCTCAGTGGATTTAGTGCTGGCCTATGAACCAAAGGGTCGATGGTTCAATTCCCAGTCAGGGCACATGCCTTGGTGCTGGCCAACTCCCCAGTTGGGGCATGCAAGAAGCAACTACACATTGATATTTCTCTCCCTCTCTTTCTCCCTTCCTTCCCCTCTCTCTAAAAATAAAAAAAATCTTAAAACAAAAACCAAAAAAACACTAGTCTTTAGATTGGTCAACAAAGCCCTATACAATCTTATGCTTTCTCTGCTCTGAACACACCAACCTTCTCATTGTTCCTTGGACATTCTGGGCAACCTGCCACCTGTGAGTCCCGTCTGGGATGTTGTTCTCCGAAAGTTCTGGCCTTCATTCTTACTGCCTTCAAGTCTTTGCTCAAATGCCATCCTTTCAGTAAAGCCTACTTGGATCACTCTATTTAAAATTTCAAATTTCACGCCCCTTCCTTGGTTTATTTTACTCCCTAGCTGTTATCTAGTTCTAACACATTATCAATAAATACTGTTTGTAAACATGCACAATACAATATCAGTTATATTGTAGGTTCTACATATAAATTACATTCTCTTCCCTTGGCCAGTGGTTTGTGGTCTGAAGGGATAAACCTTGGGGGCTTATGGTTTAGGATCTTCTAAAATAATGCACCTTCGGGAAACCCAAGATTAATATTCATTGCCTAATCAGTCTTTTATAGATTTCAGTGCCAGGCACTTAAAAAAATTATTTATTTTCAGAGAGGAAGGGAGAAAGAGAGGAAGAGGAACATGGACAGTTGCTTCTCCTAACCGCGCGGACCTGGACCAAACCACTAACCCGGGCATGTGCCCTAACCCAGGATCCAACCTTTGCAGGACACACTCAACCAACTGAGCCACACACGTCAGGGCCAGTGCCAGATACTCTTGGATAGAGTAGTCAATACTTTTGTGTAGTCATTCATTCATGTATTCTCAACAAATATTTATTTGGCGGCTTCCACGTGCCAGTTCTTACTGAAGACAGCTGTTAAAAACATTTCATTCTACCTCCCTTAACATCAAGTCCCCGGATTTGGCGCGCGGGATGAGGGAAGATGTGTGATCCCGCCAGCAGAGGGCGCGCTCCTGCTCCACCAAGGCTTCCAGACTCCCACGCTCGCTCCCGAGCGCGTCCCCGCCCGCCACGTCACGTGATGCGGCCGTGGAACCTGAGCTGCCGGGGCTAAGGCGAGCTAAATTCGTTGCTGGTGGCCGCTGCGGGTGCAACCCCAAAGGCTAATCCGAAGGCGTGGGGAACCTCGTAGAGTCGATGCTTCCTCTTCCAATTCAGGTCGGCTGCCGTTACCGTCTCACCATTCGCAGTAGCCATCTCCCTGAGCGTTTGCATGAGCTCTCTCGTGTGGGGAAGCTCCGGTGACCATGTAGGGGGAAAGAGAGGAAGCTCCAGGTACCTGGGACGAGGTCAGCGCTGTCGGCACGCCGCCCCACCTCCCACCACACCCCCGCTGCGGCCAGTGGGCCCGTCGGACCTGGTGGGAATTCCGGCCTCCAGTTGTGGCCTGGTCTCGAGCGCCACGAAATCTCGCGCCATCTCGCGAGATTCTAAGTTGAAGGAACATGGCGACGTCTAATCTCTTAAAGGTAAGACCCTCAGTCCAGCTTGGCTTTTACTCCGTGACTGCCGGGTTCAGCATATCGGAAAAGACTCCGTTCAGGTTCGGGGGGCAAATGTGGGAGTTGTGTACTGGAAGAGAAGCCAGAGAGGCTGTCGCTGAGGACCAGAACGCGGTCTCTGGCCTTGGGATCGAGAGGCTCTGGTTATCCCTCCCGCGGATTGATCGGTGTGAGAAAGGCCCGGCTGCGGCCCGACGGGGGAGCCCGCTTGCAATAGAGCAGTTCTGGCCTCGGGCGGGAGAGGAAAGGTGGCGCATGACCCCTTAGGCAGTTGCTACGCTGAGGGTCTTAAGTTTCTTGTGAAACGAGAGTCTAAGACGCATAAAAGGAAAATCCAAGAAAATGCTACCTGACTTAGGTTTCATGACTATCCCCGCCTCCTCAATTTCTGTTCTCATTCTCTCTGCTGCACGGGATTCCGTGTCAGACAGCAGTGCCTTCCAGCCCGCTCCCTGTTCTGCACGCTGTGCTTTCCCTTCTACTGTTCTCCCAGTCTTCAGTTCCTATTTTACCCTTTTGCCTTGGAAAACTGCTCATCAGTCCCATTACATACAGCGCACAACCAGTTGAGTACTGAGGAAGTGCTGCCATCGTTTCAAGGCTTAGGAAAGTTAACCTTATCAAAGAAAACTATTTAAAGTTAGTTTTATATATATTTGGGACAGCAAGGGAGATCTAGGCCCAGAGGGGCAGGTTCTCTGTCATCAGTTAAAACGTTGAGAGGAGAATGAGGAAGACAGCACTAGTTTGCCTATTTTATGCTTGTATTTATATAGTAGAAACGTTTTACCTTCAAAGTATTTACTGAAATGGGGATCTGATTAGCTCAGGAGCATAAATGCAAACGATGAAGTACTTCTAGCTCAAACCATCGATATGCCTTCAGGTAGTGTGGATGGATAATAGGAAATAATTGAATGGAAAATAATGTTAAATATACTGAAATCTCTCTTATCTCCCCTAGACTACTTATATTAACTGCCTGATAGATGGGACTGTTTTAAAATGTAGACCTATTTCTGCTAACTTAAGTGGCAATATATCTTCTTTTAAAGGGAGGAGGGATCTAGAACTAGACTGAATTTTGGCTAGGTAGAAGCTGTATGACATTGGGCAAGTTTCTTAACCTCTCTGCCTGGTTTCCCATCAATAAAATGAAATCGTTAATAGGGCTTGTTTCATAGGAACGTTGTGAAGGTTGAATTACAAGTGTGAAATGCTTAAAACAGTGACTGGCATTTAACTCTTGAACAATACACATAAATTACCAGAATTGCTACTCTTGTTGTTTTTCTAAGAAAAATAATTCACGAGAACTGAGCAACCAATTCTACTCTGCTCTTCTTTTATAACAGTATAGCAAAATTCTAATACATTAGTTTAGAAAGAAAATTTGTTTGATTTCTAAAGACTACCATTAATGCATCCACATGTAACGTAAGCAATAGCTTGTTATTAATTGAAATTTGTTTGAGAAATAATTGGGTTCCTACATCTTTGTGAATTTTTGACTTGATTACCTGCATATACAACAAGGTCTTTTCCCCCAAAAAATTCTCTCTCAGAAAAGAGGGAGTCCCTTTATTTTACTCTATCCAAAGCCTTGCAAAGGATTGACTGGAGGAGATACAAGTGTGAAACTACTTCAGTCAACACTAGTAAGTGCTTACTTTGTAGATGTTATGAATCTACATCTACAGCACACACCTATAGAATGAAAAAATTGCCTGAATGTATAGAAAATGGGTAGTTAGTATTTTGATTAAAAAGATAACAAGGATTCAAAAATTCTGTAACTCAATGTTTATAAGTGAAAGGAAGGAAATAATACTTTTAAAAACTGGTAAATGACTCTGTCACTCTAGTGAACATGAAAACATGCCAAAGATACACCAGGAAAATTTCAATAAAATGGTCTTATGAAATTTTGAAAGGGGGAAGAAGAATTTCTAAATATTGTTTTATATAGCATGTGATCTTAAATATGTACAACTAGTGTAATATAATGGACACTCTAGAAGACATTTGATTTTTTTATCTGTATCACCAAAAGTTTATGTGTTTAAATTGGCCAGAAAACTTTTATCTCTCCTTTTTGGGGAAGGGGAGATTGCCTTATATTCATATATTTAGGAGTAGCTAATTAAAAAGTGGGAAGTTTGTCTTTTTGGAGAAATATAGCGTGATCCTGCCAGGATAGAGCCATAACATAATTTATAGGATCGTTTAAATTCAAGGCTGGTGGTACCTTGAATAGAAGACAGGGCTGGTTAGGGTGTGGCCAGATTAGCCTCATTTCCTTCTATTTTTTTTACTTTGTGAGAGAGAATAGACTGGTTCATTAGAAAAATGCTTTAGATATTGTGCAATTAGATTTCACGAGAGCATGTTTGACAGAATTATTATGTCCCGTGGTCAAAATGGAGATATGTAGGATAGATGAGAATATAGTTATAAAATGATTCATTATCAGTTAAATAGCTGTACTCTTCATACTGATGACTAATAAATTATCATCAAACTTGAAGGGAGGACTTTAGTGTCCTGGTGAAAAACAGCGTCTTCTTCCTGTTTTGGATTAAGTTAAATTCATTGAACTTGTGGATGATCCAAAGAGAGGTAGTTAATATTATGAAAGAATAGATTAAATGTTTTGATATGAAACTTGTAAGTTAGAACTTAGTGCAATAAAAACCACCTACTTTTTTAAATATTGGGATTTGATTGTAATAATTCAATTGTTTTCTCTATTTAAAGCAGGTAGACAATTTTTAAGTTAATTAATTTTGGGGGGTGGCGGCCCGCTCTGTAACAATTCCTTCCTCTCAGATTTAAGACCCTTTATAATCTTATAAAGGACAGTGGGCAAAGGTCTTGTGCTCCTCTGTCTGCTTAAAGGTGGACATGGTCGTCATCCTACCTACCCTTCGGTCCAGAAATCCCTAATAAGAGTGGGGGTGGAGGGGGGAGGGTGGCCTTTCCACATGGGGAAGGATCGTGCAGGCTGCAGGTCGGTTGGCTGTCCCCGAACAACAGCGTGCTTGATTTAACAGGCTGGCATCTGATTTGTTGTATTTTGGGGGCAACAGATTTGGCAACAGGGTTAAAATGCATCATTATATCCATAACCACTAGATGACAAAAGGCAGGGATTAATTTTTCAATGTCTCACATTAGGAAAAAAGAAGGCTTCTTTTTTTTTTTTTTTTTTTTCAGATTTAATGTGTTTTATTGATTAAAATATTACATTTGTGCCAATTTCCCTTCCCTCTGCTCCCCTCCACCCGGTGGCCCCCCTCCCTCCAGTTTTCCCCCCCTTTTAGATTATGTCCATTAGTTGTGCATACAGTTCCTCCCAATCTCTCTCCATCTATTCCATTCCCTCCTACCATGATCCCCAATTCCTATATCATCTCCCTCCCTCTCCCCACTCCCCCTCCCTGTTGACCTCCCCCCACTATGCTTCCCTTACCCACAGTTCCTTTTCGACTCTCGTTGCCTGTTTCGTTTGCCTTTGTTTCATCTCCCTAGCTTCTGTTTTTTAAACCAGTCCCTTTAACATCTCATATAACAGTGGTTTGGATCTAATGAACTCTTTCAGTTTTATTTTGTCCTGGAAACACTTTCTCTGTCCTTCTATTCTGAATGACAATTTCGCTGGATAGAGTATTCGTGGTTGTAGGTTTTGGATTTTCATTACTTTGAATATTTCTTGCCAGTCCCTTCTTGCCTGTAGTGTTTCCCTTGAGAAGTCAGCTGATAGTCTAATTGGGACCCCTTTGTACATAATTCTTTTCTTCTCTCTTGCTGCTTTTAAGATTCTCTCTTTATCCTTAATTTTTGATATTTTGATTATAATGTGTCTTGGAGTGGTTCTCCCTGGGTCCAGTCTCTTGGGAACTCTCCTTGCTTCCTGGACCTGCATGTCTATTCCCTTCCCCAAGTCTGGGAAGTTCTCCTTTATTATATTTTCACTCAATTTTTCAAGTTCTAGTTCATCTTCCTCATTCTCTGGCAAACCAATGATTCTTATGTTGGGCCTTTTATAGCTGTCCCAGAGGTTTCTGATCCTCTCATTGTTGCTTCCTATTTCCTCTCGCTGCATTGGTTGACTGCTTGTTCCTTCTCCATATTCCAGTTTGTTGAAATGAACTCTGGATTCCTCACCATCTGTCTCGTATGTGGTTTTGTTCCTTTCGTTATGAAAGTTTTTCGCTTCTTTCATATCTTTTTCCTGCTCTTTTGTGAATTCTGTAAGCCACCTGATAACAATGGCCCAGAACTGAGCCTCTGACAGGTTTCTTATCTGTTCATCTGTCAGGTTCTCTATCTGCTGTCTGGTGAGTTGTGCCACCGGGATCTCTATATTTGTCTGCCACATTTTGACAGATGCGTTTTGTTTTCCTGGGCTGGCTGTCCGGGGCGGTGCCTGTGTACGCGTCACAAATTAGCGACCAGTGCCTGTCTGCGACCTATTTCGCAGCCCTGCGGTGCTTTCTTTGGGGGCGGGGGTCCAAGATGGATTCACACAGTTATTCAGCTAGGAGACCGGGATCCGTCCTCCCGCCCCCCTGGGCCTCACTGTTCAAGGCGATGCGGCGGCTGCTCTCCCCAGCACCCGGAGTCGCGCACGCCAGGAGCTTGATTGGAGTCGCGCACGCCAGGGGCTTGATTGCCTCCGGGATTTTTCGCCGCCCCGCCCGCTGCTCCGCAAACAGCTTTGCCTTCTTTAACTCTTACCTGCCCAAATGGCACCGCTGGTTTATAACTTCATAAATTGGGCTTCCGTGTAGTTTTATTTTCTGGAATTTCTAGTTATCCTTTGTTTTGAAGTAGTTGTATTCCTCTATAGTTGTTGAGGGAGACCTAGCGTGTCCGTCTAAGCCTCCATCTTGGCCGGAAGTCCACCAGAAGGCTTCTTTTAAGGAAGTGTGCAAGGCACATCACACCTGTCCAAAGCCCTTTTGCCCGCTATACAGGTACTTTGTTTGGGCTGAAGGGAACATTTTAGGTTTCCCCCTCTCACACCTCTGGGCCCTTTCTGTCCAAGCCATTAGGATAGAAAAGAGAAACCAGTTTTAAAGTGAAGCCCACAGACCAACCCTTATTACTTCACCAACCCAACCACTTAGTTCAGCCAAAGCATTGAGTCTCAGGAGGCAGCGACGCAGACAGGATTAAGTGAGGCCTATACGTACAATC
Source organism: Furipterus horrens (assembly GCF_987537825.1). Taxonomy (NCBI): domain Eukaryota; kingdom Metazoa; phylum Chordata; class Mammalia; order Chiroptera; family Furipteridae; genus Furipterus; species Furipterus horrens. The sequence continues at coordinate 74,220,191 of NW_028327172.1, forward strand.
AGTCAGGTAATGAGATCATAGGCTTATGCTCTATGAAAACAGAACATACATGTTAATTTACGCAACATAACCCACAAACCAGTCTCTAAATCTACAAGACTGTCTTATTGGGAAGACATCCAGTTGAAAGGCATTTGATAGTCTTCTGGGCTATAAATTAAGCATCTTTGATGATTTTACAGACCTAGTTTAACTTTCAAATGAAAACAAACTTTAAATGAAAATAAATTTTAAAGACAGTTAGCTGCACTAGTTTATAGTCTTACCACTGAGCATTGTGATTTTCCTTGAATCACAATTTTTCTCCTTAAGATTACCCTCCTCGTCATTAAAGGGACTGCATTAAGTCCAGTTTTAATTTACCCTGTTCGTTTGCATAAACTCAACAAGAGCAGCAAATGATCACATATGATCATTAAGTCTGCTTTGTGAGAACTTACACAAGGAACCTTTAGGATGACTTTCAGTCTCCCCTTCAGGGCACAGAAGCTGAGCTACATACTTGCCATTCAGCCTTGCCTGTAAACACCTGTGTTTTCTAAGCCCTTCAGGTTTTCCATTGTGCCTTAAAGTTCCTTCTAGCCATCTTTCAGGAAAGCAACCTTTGTTTCTTCCCTGGAGAGATTGCCATGAACCACACAACCAACCAAGGTACCAGGCCTTTTTTCTCATGAGCTTTTATTACCTTCGAAAGTCAATCCCAGTTCCTCAGGGCTTTTTGGTAACAACCAGAGCCCAGGACATTCCAGTCAAAGTCTTGGTTAACAAAACCTCTGTTAACAACTGATCTTATTATTTTATGCAAAGAACCTTATGTCATTACTTACTTCTTTAGAATGCCAAATTCTGGAGGGATCAGGTAGGGAGAAAAATATACAGTGTGAAAGAAAATCCTTGTCCTTATAATATTCACTGAAATTGCATTTCCATAATTTACATTTTCTTTTGTTCACTTTCTTACATGTGAGGTTTATTTTGGGGGGGGGGGTAGATTTGATGGCTCATTTATTAATTTATTTTGCTTTCATTTTTTTTTCCCCTACTAAAAAGTTTTGTTTCATTGCTTTTCTATTACAGTTGTCCCACTTTTCTCCCCATTGCTTCCCCGCACCCTGCCCACTCCTCCCACAGTCAATCCCCACCCCTTTGTCCATGTCCATGGGTCACTTATACATGTTCTTTGACTAGACCCTTCCCTTCTTACCCCCTTCTCTCCCTCCTGCCTCCCCCCTTGTTACTGTTAGTCTATTCCTTGTTTACATGCCTCTGGTTCAATTTTGCTCCTGTGTTTGTGTTGTTCATTAGTCTCCTGTATTAGGTGATGATATATGGTATTTTTCTTTCATTGCCTCGCTTATTTCACTAAGCATAATTCTCTCTAGTTCCATCCATGTTGTTGCAAATGGCAGGAGTTCCTTCTTTCTCTCTGCTGCATAGTATTCCATTGTGTAAATGTACCGCTGTTTTTTGATCCACTCATCTACAGATGGGCACTTAGGTTGTTTCCAGCACTTGGTTATTGTAAATAGTGCTTGCTGCTATGAACATAGGGTTCTTTTGAATTGGTGTTTCAGGATTCCTCCAATATAATGATAGCAATGGAATTGCTGGTTCAAGAGGCAGTTCCATTTTTAGTTTTTTGAGGAAATTCCACACTGTTTTCCATAGTGCTGCACCAGTCTGCATTCCCACCAACAGTGCACCAGGGTTCCCATTTCTCCACATCCTCACGAGCACTTGTTGTTTGTTGATTTGTTGATGATGGCCATTTTGACTGGTGTGAGGTGGTATCTCATTGTGGTTTTTATTTGCATCTCTGATGGCTAGTGATGTTGAACATTCTTTCATATGCCTATGGACCCTCTGTATGTCCTCTTTGGAGAAATGTTTGTTCAGGTCCTTTGCTCATTTTTAAATTGGGCTGTCTGTCTTCTTGGTGTTGAGTCGTATAAGTTCTTTATATATTTTGGAGATCAATCCCTTGTCTGAGGTATCATTAGCAAATATGTTTTCCCATATGGTTGGTTCCCTTTTCATCTTGCTGATGTTTTCTTTTGCTGAGCAGAAACTCTTTAGTTTGATGTAGTCCCATTTATTTATTCTTTCCTTTATTTCCTTTGCCTTAGGAGTTATATCAGTGAAAATATTGTTATGGTGTGATATCTGAAATTTTCCTTAAAGCAGGTAGACTATTGCTGGATTTTGGATAATACAAAGATTTGTTTTGTACATTTTGATGTACAATTATTAGTTGCTTGGGAAGTTTATAACTTTTGATTTAAATTTAAATTTAATTTAATTTAGTTTATTTTAGAAAGAGGGGAAGGGAGGGAGAAAGAAAGGAAGAGGAGCATCAATGTGTGGTTGCCTCTCATGCTCCCCCAGCTGGGGACCTGGCCTGCAACCCAGGCTTGTGCCCTGACTGGGAATCGAATTCGCGACCTTTGGTTTTCAGGCTGGCACTCAATTCACTGAGCCACACCAGCCAGGGCCATAACTTTTTAATATTAGCACTTTAACTTTTTGTTTTAATGTTTTATTCTGTTTGTTCCTTTACTTTTGTAGTTATCATCTAGGCCTTCAGGGCTCATTTTCTTTATTTCCAACTGAGTATCCTTTTCCTAATAGCAGTTGTTTAGATCTTATTTTGCTGAGCATCACCCCATTTAATTCTTTGCTCATTACCTTATCCAGCTATCTGGAGTGCCTATGATTTCCTCAGTCAATACCATGAGTTTTTCTAGTTTCCCCTATGTTCTCTTTTCTAAGGCACCTTCTGTATTTGCCTCCTTCCACTTTCATTTCACCCCTCAGTACTTGGCAGCATGTCTCCTGCTATATTTTGTTTCAGTTGCCTTTATTCTACGGGGATAAAAAAAAGTTCACGTAACTCCTAGAAAAGGAACCTGTGCTCTGCTTTGACCTCAAACTTTTGCTTTTTTCTCTCTTTCCATTCACTGTCACAATTCTTAGAAAAGCAGCCCCCACTTAAGTGCCTTTCTAATTCTTCACCTTTTCCCTTAACTTACTGTGACTTGGCTCTCTCCCTGCTCTCACACAATTAAATTGAAACTGTTCGTCTTAAGAGCTCTAGCAACCTCCTGATTGCCAAATGAGATCCTTCTCATACATTCATCCTCTCTTCTTTTATTGTTGATTACTACCTCTGCTTCCCTTTTGGTTTTTAAGACATTTTCTCTTTGGTCTCCTATCTCTCAAATAACTTGTTTTTCACTGACCTCCCTCCTCTTTTCTCCTTTCCTCCCCAATATAATCATTTCTCAGGATTTAGTTTTTAACATTTTTCTGTCTTTGTACTTTTTTTTCTTGGGACAGCCTTAACTTCCATGATTTCACTGTTTTTATCTCTTAATCCTGATCTGAGCTCTAGACCAAAACAGTACTGACCATATCACTTTCCAGATACGTTTGATGGTACAAATTCTTTTACATCCTTCCAGCTGGGTCTTCTCCCTGATAACACATTCCTAATCATGTCCCTTCTTCTCTCCCCCACCCCCACCTCCTTCCCTCTTCCCCCTCCCCCACTTCCTGGCTGGGTATTTTTTGGCTCATTAAGTTACTACAGTCTTCAAGTCTTTATATCTTTGCTTTTTCTTCTGTCAGAAATGCCCCTCCCCTCAAAGTTTTCCTGTTAAAATCTTATTTATTCATTAAGACTCAGCCCACATATCTCCTTTCTTTTTAGTGCTCTCATTTGGAATGAATCGTTGCCTACTCTGCGCAGCTAGAGCACTGCCATCAGTCTCTCTAGCACTTACATTGTGCTGTATGTATTAGTTACAGTATCTGTTTGCACATCTCCCTTTCTGGATTGTAAACCTCATTAGTGCCAGGACTTGATTAATCTTTTGAGGCTTTAACCATCTAGTGCAGAGGAGTGATTCAGAGTTGTATAGAATTTATTCATCAATAAAATAATTTTATTAGACACGTGTAAGGCATCATAAAGAATACAAAGATATGTAAAACAGTGCCCAGCCTATTTGGGAATTTACCATATACTAAAAGAGATTAAAAAGTACTAATGATTTGCTGTAAGACAAGAACTTCAAGAGTATTATCACATGCTGTATGGTCCCTTACAGACTGAAATAATTTCTGATCAAGGAAAGTTTTAATGGAGAAAACATCAGTGCTGGATTTTGAAGAATGGGGAGGATGCTTTTTGTAAGTGGTGGTTAGCAGAAAATTTGGCAGGAGTGGAGACTAGATCATTATGGCTGTAGTGAAGCAGGACTGCATGTTGTGTTACAGTCTATGTGAATGGTTCTCCCTGAAACCTTTGTAGCATAGTAGCCCAGAATATGGGAAATAGTGGGAGACAGGAATACAAAGGAAAGTCAGGGTTAGATTGTAAAGGTCTTCAATGCTAGACAAGGGAGTTATAAATCAAGGTCCATAGATAATGAGGAATATGTGAAAAAATATGTGAGTCTTTAAATCTGTGGAAAATAAATTCACTCAACAAAAATTTGCCATTTTCTAATTCCAACTAGTTAATGGTTATCTAGGCAGACAAATTCTTGCCCTTAATGTAACTTAATTTTTGAAGGGGAGAGAAGCAATAAACATATAAGCAAATAAATGCTGTAAGGTCAGGTTGTGATAAGTGCTATGAAGAAAAATAATCAGGTAAAGGATAGAAAGTGGAAGGTGTTATTTTTGATAGGATGATTAGGGAAGGTCTCTAAGGAGATGACATTTGAGGTGAGACCTGAATGAAAGAATGGAACAAGTCATGTATTGTGTTGACCAAAAAGTTAGTTTAGTTTTTTCTGTAAAATAAAAGACATTTTTCATTTTCACCAGTAACTTTATTGATTTGGGTATTTTATGTATGTCAGTTATCTCCTGCATGGTATAACATTGACTGTGTTCTCAATTAATGTCTTGATTTGATCGCTGTCAACTTCAACTGGTCTACCTGACCGTGGAGCATTGTCCATCAAGAAATCTCCAGCACAAAACTTTGCAAACCACTTTTGACATGTTCAATCAGTCATAGCACCTTCTCCATACCCTGCACAAAGCTTTTATTGCATTTCAGTTGTGTTTTTATCTTTCTTGAAATAATAAAGCATAAAGGCCAGAAGTGTTGCGTATTTTCTTCCATCTTCAATATTAAAATGGCTACACAAAAATTCACCAATTTTGATTTTTTTTAAATGCAAGCTGATATGACAGCTATCACAATGCAATTTAACACAGTTGTTTCGCTGAGGTTAAAGACAACTAAGCACTACTAGGAAAAAAACAGAATGAACTCTAGGCCAATTGAGTAGTTACCATAATCTGGAGTTGATATGTGTCTGGTGAACCTAGCTGTGTCACAGAAAGTCATCTGCCTCTTTCCTCAGTATAGTAGGTGGAGTAAATTGGTGCCTTATAGGCTCTGTAAACAAGTTAACAAGTTACAGCCCTGGTTAAAACATTGGTCATAATACATGGAGTACATACAGGCAATAGCAAGGATATTTGATCTCTATAACTGGGGTTTGTTCATTCCACTAATATATGAGAATCTACTCTGTGCTGTATACTATTCTAAGTGTCAGTGTTACAGTAGTGAAGATGATAAACAAGTTAAAGAAATAAGTAACACATTGGGTAGTTTTTGTAGCAATTAGGACTGTGATGAAAACAATATAATCATAGTGTTCAGGAGATGGGGTCACTATTTTACTTACTTATTTACAACAGAAAATCTGATTTTTTCCCCCTAAATATTGTTTTCAACTATGTTCAGTTGAATTTTCCTTCCCTGGTACTAAATGACATTTCAGTCAGATCCCATAGATTTCTGGTCTTCTTAAAAAGTTCTGTTTAGTCTGAATTAAAATTTCAGTCTCAAAGCAAATCAAAGCAACTCTCCTACCAGCTCAAGACCTTGGCTTTGGATATGCAGAGAAGAAAGGGAGAAGGGCATTTTTTTTAGATTGGTTTGGAAAGTCGTCTCTGAGGTGACATGGGTGCTGAGACCTGAATGATCTGCATTTTAGGCAAAGGTGCAGTGGTGAGCTTGGCATATTTGAGGAATACCTTTAAAAGGGTGGTGTGGCTGGCCTAGAATTGCCAGCATTCAAATATGTGCTGTAGTTTGTGGTTCTTTTGGTTAATGGGGATTGTAAATGTGGTTTTAAAATCACATAACTGGGAGCACTGGTGGCTCATAGTTATGAATGTATGGGAACCCACACATTCAAATAGCCAACCTTATAATTTGTATGAGACCTACAATATACAAATTGGATTCCTTTTGTAAATTATTAGAATGCCATCATTGGATATAATCCGTAATCAATAGATCAGAAACTTAAAAGAAGGAACAAAGACAAATCTTAAAACAACTAAATTCCTTGTGTTGTGGTCAAAACACTATGGTCATAAAAAATACAAATAATAGACAATAATTGCTACTTATTGTGTACATGTTGTTATTTCTTGTCTTAACTTCAATTGGTCCTTTCTCCATAACTCTTCTTGCACTTCTGTCATCATGAAGATGTAGCAGGATGATGTACAATGATAATAACTACATTCTTTATTTTCTCTGAAATGCAATCTTCGACATCATTATAAAATACTGTAGTAACATTGCTTCTACTCTCTGATGGGGTATATTTTGTTCCATATGTTATATACGGATTTCTGGACATTTTCAGGCAAACCAATAAATCATTATTTGTATTTTTGTTTCAAAGTAAGTGAGTCATTTTAAATGATTCTGTTACTTTTAAAATTTTGCCAGCTAGTGGACTATTCTGTTTTTGTTTACTTTTTTTAAAGTATATTATGTTGTTACAGTAGTCCGATTTTTCTTCCCTTTGCACCCCTGTTCCCAGTACCCTCCTTCCCTCCAGCAATCCCACCCTCCTTAGTTCATGTCCATGGGTTGTATGTATAAGTTCTTTGGCTTCATTCACCCTTTCCTATATTATTCTTAACTTCCCCCTGTCTGTTTTGTACCAACCGATTATGCTTCTTAGTCCCTGCACCATTTCCCCATTTCTCCCTCTCCCCTCTCCCAGCTGATAGCCGTCCAAATGATCCCCATACCTATGATTCTGTTCCTATTCTAGTATGCTTAGTTGGATTTTGTTTTTATTTTTTAGATTCAGTTGTTGATAGTTGTGAGTTTGTTTTCATTTTAGTGTTCACAGTTTTGATCTTCTTTTTCTTGAGTGCGTGCCTTTGACATTTCATATAATAATGGCTTGGTGATGATGAACTCCTTTAGCTTTACCTTCTCTGGGAAGCACTTTCTTTGCCCTTCTGTCCTAAATCATAGCTCTGCTGGATAGAGTAATCTTGATTGTAGGTCCTTGCTTTTCATCACTTTGAATACTTCTTGTCAGCCCCTTCTTGCCTGCAAAATGTCCTCTGAGAAATCAGCTGATAGTCCTATAGGCACCCCTCTGTAGACAACTCTCTGCCTCTCTCTTGCTGCCCACAGGACTCTCTCTTTATCTTTCACCTTTGGCATCTTAGTCATGATGTGTCCTGGTGTGGTCCCCTCTGGGTCCAGCTCACTAGAGACCCTCCATGCTTTCCGGACCTGTATGTCCATCTCCTTCGCAAAATTTCGGAAGCTTTCCTCTTTTCAATTCTTGCTTCCTCATTCTGCACTGGTTGATTGTTTTTTCCTTCCTTATGTTCCAAATCATTGATTTGAACCCCGGTTTCCTTCCCTTCACCATTGATTTTGTGTGGATTTTCCTTCATTTCACTCAGCATAGCCTTCACTTCTTCTCTTACGCGTTTGCCGTACTCAAGTATATCTGTCAAGCCTGTGAACCTCTTTATCACCAGTGTTTTTAATCTTAAATCTGTTAGGTTGTCTATCTCCTCATCTGTTAGATTGGCTATCTCTTTGTCTCTTAGTTCTCCCACTGGAACCTTGATCCATTTCACCTTTTGGGCCATACTTCTCTGTCTCCTCATTCTGACAGTCTCCTGTGTTTGTTTGCCTCTGCATCCTAGTGTTACAGAAACAAGGGAGTCCAAAAATCCCCAGAGCTTGCAGCTGGGGGATGGGGAGAAGGAAGCAGCTTTTGGAATGCCTCCACATGCCTGAGGCTGGTGGCTAGTGTCTTTCTTATGCAAATGGATTTAATGCATCCAAAGCCTCAGGCAGATGGGAGGAGTCTTGAACCAGCGGACAGTATGGAGAAAGCACGCAGAGCCTACGTAGGGACCTGTGAATGGTCGGAACTGTTTGCAACGCCCACTGCGTCAGATGACGCAGTCAGGGATATATAAGCAGCTGCAGACATTTTAGCTGAGACTCTCTCTGGCTCTTGCTCGTGCTCTCACTCTGAGACTCTCACTCTCTGACTCGGGCTCTCACTCGCGCTCTGGCTCTGGCGCTCTGACTCTCTCTCTGGCATGCTCTCGCGCTCGCTCTCGCTCTCTCGCTCTCTCGTGTGCTCCTTCCATGTGGCTTGGTGAAGGGGCCTTCTCCATGTGGCTTGGAGAAGGGGTCTCCAGGCTGCTTTAAGAGGCTCTCGCCATGCAGTTTTGAGAAGGAGAGAAGATCCACGCGGTTTGCAGGAAGAAGGCAGTTTGCAAGGAGGCTGAGAATCCAGGTGGTTCTGCATTGAGAGCTGGAGGGCACCACAGCACAGAAAGGACCTCCCCAATCAGATTGAATGATTGGCAGCTGCTGGTAAAGCTGAACTGTGTTTGGAAAGTAGGGAAACAGTTTCTCTGACTTTCCTAAAACTAGCCTGGTTTGGAAGGGGGGGAGGCAAGGATATGTGTTTGTGGGTATTTTAAAGAGCATAAGACTTAACAACAGAAATCCGCAAATAACTAAATCTATATAACTGTTAAATAAACAATTCTTTTTCTTTTCACCAAACTCTGGTATTGAGAGTTATAATTTTGGCGGCGGGCAATCGGGCCCCTAACTAAAGAGCCCGTGGGTTTGTTTTCAACTGGAGCAGCCCAGGGGTTCTGTAACACTAGGTAGAGCTGTTGCTCCTGTTACGTTGTAAGGGGTGTAGCCTTAGGGATTCGTCAGTACAGGGCGACCTGATTCACCACGTTGTGGTGCTATATGTGGGGGAGGGGTTCAAGAGGGAACAATGCCTCCTGCCCAGCACTCGCCCCTTTTCCAGACACCTCTCCCACTTCCGCACTGGACTGGCGCCCCTCTAGCTGCTGCCCTGGCTGTCGTACCCAGAGTGGGTGGGTCTGTGGACCATCTAGGACTGGGGTGGGGCGTGGGGAGGGTTGCCCTTTAATCAAGAAGACTCTGCTGAGACTGGCAGTTTCTGCCTCCACCCCAATTCCCAGTGGTTGCACAATCAGAAGCAATGGGGCTTGATTTTCCCCGGTCGGTCCTGGGACCGTGGGCTGTGAGGTCCGGTGAGGAGCTGGGAACACTCCCCAGGTGTCCCTCCTGATATTGTAAAACATCTGACTGAGCTTTCTGCCGGCCTGCCACTGCTGCCACCACCACGCCATGTCCTCTCCACCCTGGCTCTGCCCCTCCTACCTGTCTGGATGAGTATTTCTTCTTTATATCTTTGTTTGCTGGACTTCTATGCAATTTGATTTTCTGGAACTTCTGGTTGTTTCTAGTTTTGAGGTAGTTGTGGAGGGAGACACAGTGTGTCTGTCTGTCTCCATCTTGGCCAGAAGTCTTTCTTACTGTTTTCATTCTCTCTCTAATTCTTTCTGAGAAACTTGAAACTCCTCCCCTCAGCCCTGTGAGGGAGATATTAATTAGAAAGCAATTTTTAGTAGTAAATAAACTTTTCTTTAAAGAGAAAGGGAGAACACAGGGAAAAAGAAATGAAGGCTAAGAGTTGTAACTGTTTTCATCTGACAGAACATCTGAAAGTGGACTCATCTCCTCTCTTAAACCGTCCAACTCAAATGCGTTCCTCCCCTGGCATTTCTTCTACTGTCAGTGACTCCCCCAGCCATTCACTCAGGTCAGAAACTGTGCGCCCTGCTGTATTATCAAATAGGCAGAAGGAACAAATATTTAGGATACTACGCCACAGAAAAAGATGTGTGGGCAGGGTACACATATATCCTCATAACATCCCCTTCAGATACATGCTTACTGTATCTATTTTATATAAGCGAAGCCGAAGCACAAAGAATTAAGAAACTTACTGAAGGTCATACATTTGGCAAGTGGCTAAGTCATGATTTTATTCTTAGAAAGTCTGTTTCGTGACCATCTTATCATTAGCACTTTCTGTTACTTTTCCTCTGTTCGGGGTTTCATCCTTTATTGTCCTTGTGGACTATTGCAGGAGCTTCCTGTAGACTTCCTTTCAATTTTTCCTTCAATTAACTTATAGATGATGTTTCTAGAAGTTAAATATAATAATGTCAATAGCCAGTGGCTATCATTCTCCCACCGTCCAAAGAATTATTTTATATGTTACCGTCATTTATTTTGCTTAGATTGAATACTTTCTTACTTTCTGGCACAAAAATGTGTTCTAGAATCATATCTGTCCCAAATCTTGGAATTAGCATGTTCTTTAAGAAGTCTTTTTGTGGAACAGAGTATTGAAAAATCAACATCTTGATGCTGGGTATGCTAATGTTCATTGGGGTATCACTCCCCTCAGGTCCTTTCAGTGAACTGAATGAGGGCACACACACACACACATATGCACACTCCTATACTTATTTCTATGTCTATATTACTGAAACCCATGAGTTCATTCCAGTCCCTCCAATTCCAATAAACTTTCTTTTTCCCTTTCCATATATGTAACTTCCATCTCTGGCAGTGAGAGAAGTCTGGCTTTTGGACTAAATTATTCAGGATGAAGGGATGGAAGGAGGGAAGGAAGCTATTAAAACATTTTTTAATATGTATAGATGTGAAACTCCCTATACATTTCTTAAGCTCAAAATTATTTAATAATTAAAAAAATAGACAACAATTAAATACAACACTAGAAACTTAATTTAAACGAACAACACCAGCAAGACAATTTTTAAACTATAGAATTGTGGTCTCTATACATGCATTTTTTAAATAAAGTAAACATACCTTATAATCAGCATCCATAGCTAGATAGAATATTAACAGTACCCTCCAAAGCCCTTCTCATATCCATCCCAGTCTGTAACTTGCTACGCCCTCCACCTGATAATCACTGTTCTGATTTCTAATAACCATCTATGTGTTTTGCCTTTTCACAAACATAGTATGTATTCTTGTGTCTCACTTCATGCTCAACATTGTTTCTGTAAGATTTGTCTATATTATTACATGTTAAGTTTTTGTTGCTTTATCCTGTTTCACTATTATGACTTCCACAATTATTCCATCCTATTGTTTTGTTTTTAATTTAAAATCTTTTAAAAATGTTTGTTTATTTATTTATTTATAGAGAGAAGAGACAGGAGGAAGAAAGAGAGGGAGAGAAATATCAGTTACCTCTAGCACTCCCCCAACCAGGGACCTGGCTCACAACCCAGGCATGTGCCCTAAGAATCAAACCGGCAACCCTTTGGTTCACAGGCCTGCACTCAATCCACTGAGCCACACCAGCTATGGCTGTTTTACCAGTTTTTAAATTGAATTGACTTTCTCGTTAATTTTTAGTAATCTTTACATATCTGGATAAGAACCTTTTGTGGGAATATGTATTAGAAATATCTTCTTCCACTTTGTAGATTGCTTTATTTTCATTCTTTTAATGGTGTCCTTTAAGGAACAAGAATACTTCTTGTCAGCCCCTTCTTGCCTGCAAAGTTTCTTTTGAGAAATCAGCTATGAGTCTTATAGGCACCTCTTTGTAGGTAACTCTGCATTTCTCTTGCTGCTTTTAAGATTCTTTCTTTATCTTGAACCTTTGGCATTTTAATTATAATATGTCTCGGTGTGGTCCTTTTTGGGTCTAGCTTGTTTGGGACTCTGTGCTTCCTGTACTTCACCAAATTTGGGGAATTTTTAATCATTATTTTCTCACATGAACTTTCAATTTCTTGCTCTTCCTCTTCTCCTTTTGACTCCTCTTTGGTTCGGATGTTGGCACATTTAAAGTTGTTTCAGAGATTCCTAAGCCTCTGCTTGTTTTTATCAATTCTTGTTTCCTCATTCTGCACTGGTTGACTGTTTATTTCTTCCTTATGTTCCAAATCTTTGATTTGAACCCTGGTTTCCTTCCCTTCACCCTTGGTTTTATGTGGATTTTCCTTTGTTTCACTTAGCATAGTCTTCTTCCCTTATGCGTTTGCCATACTTAAGCACATCTGTCAAGCCTGTGAGCATCTTCATCACCAGTGTTTTGAACTCTACATCTGTTAGGTTGGCTATCTCCTCGTCACTTAGTTCTCCCACTGGAACCTTGATCTGTTCTCCCTTTTGGGCTGTACTTCTCTGTCTCCTCATCTTGACAGGCGTCTGTGTTTGCCTCTGTATCTTAGGTAGAGCTGTCGCACCTGTTACATTGTGAGGGGTGGAGCTTTAGGTATTGGTCAGTACAGGGTGACCGGTTTCACCACGTTGTGGTGCTGTAAGTGGAGAAGGGGTCTGAGAGGGAACAGTGCCGCTTGCTAAGCACTCACCCCTTTCCTAGCCACTTCTTCCACTTCTTTATAGGACTGGCACCTCTCTACCTGTTGCCCTGGCTGTCGTTCCCAGAGTGGATGTGTCTGCGGATGTTCTAGGACTGTGAGGAGCCTTTAACAAGCGGACTCTGCTGAGAGATGGGCAGTTTCTTCCTCCACTCCAACCCCCACTGGTTTGCACAGTCAGAAGCACGGGACCATGAGCTGCGCTGTCTGGTCTGGTACTGGGAACACTCGCCAAGTGTTCCTCCTGACTTTAAAATGTGTGACTGCGCTTTGTCCCTGCCTGCCGCTGCCACCTCTTGCCTCACCACACCACATCCTCTCCACCCGTCCTATCCATGTGGATGAATATTTCTTGTTTATATCTTTGTTGGACTTCCATGCACCTCGATTTTCTGGAACTTCTGGTTGTCTCTAGTTTTGAGGTAGTTGTATTCCTTCTTAGTTGTGGAGGGAGACACAGCCTGTCTGTCTAGGCCTCCATCTTGGCCGGAAATCCATGTGACTTCTTTAATTCTCTAGGTGTAGGACTTCCATTGAGCTAGGTTTCAGGCGGTTCTGAATGATGGTTCTGCAGTTTAGTTGTAATTTTTTTGTAGTTGTGGAGGTGCCAAATACTCTGTTTACCTATGCCGCCATTTTCCCCCATGTCTTACCAAATATGAGATCTTTGGGTTTTTAGCTTTTATCAAATTAGGATCCATATGATTTTTATTTCCTCACATTCTTTCTACCTTGCGGATTTCAGTTATATGTTGGTTAAGTCATTGATGTTGTTCCATAGTTCACTGATCCTCATTTTAAAAATTTTTTGTTTCTATGATCATGCTTTTTCTATCTTCTTGAATGTGTGGGTTATATTTGTGATAACTGGTTTAACATCTTTGTCTAATAAAACTATCAGTGTCATTTCTGGGTGAGTTTCTGTTGATGGGTTTTTTCTTTGATGGATTATATTTTCCTGCTTTTTTGCCTGCCTGGTAAATTTTGATTGAATGACAGGCATTGTTTTATGTTTTGGGGGTTGGATTTAAATTTTTTAAAAAATATTTTTGGATTTGGCTGTGGCACAGTTAAGTTACTTGAAATCAATTTAATCCTTTTGAACCTTGCTTTTAAGTTTTGTTAGTTGGGTCTAGAATTCTGTTCATGGTAGGGCTACTTTGGCTCCACTATCGATACAATATCTTTCTGAGGACTCTACCCTTGCATGTTAAGGAACATTTTCACTCTGACTGATGGAAACACAAACTATTCCTAGCCCTGTGTGGACTCTGGGGATTGTTCTGTCTTCTCCTTTCTAATGATTCTTTCCCCAGTCTCTGATAGTTTTCTCATACATATACCTAGGTCAATCCATATCCAGTCAAAGGCTCTAGGGGACCCCTATACAAATCTCCATAACTCCCTCTCTGTGCAGCTCCTTTTTTCCTGGGAAATTTTGTGCTGCAAAAGTTTGTTGCTTTGGCCTTCCCAAACTCTGAAGCCTATCTTCTAAACTTTGCGGAACCACCAGGCTGTTTTGTTCCCCCTGGTTGTGCCAAGGCCTAGAAACTCTGTCTAGGCAGTGTGGTTGGGTATTTGTAGGGCTCACCTAATTTGTTTTTTTTCCCCCCTCAGGAAGCACTGTCATGTACAGCCCTTTGGCTTTGTAGTTTTTTAGGCAGGTAGGGAAATCTAATTCCTGTTATTCCATTATGGTTCAAGTATGGTTCTGTTGTCTCTTGTCATCATGATGTCTCTTCTCTCCCTCTTACCCAGCACAAATTCTTTGTTCAATCACTGTGATCATTCCTGTAAATACAGTTTTGACTCCTTGCTTCTCTCGTTTCACTGGTGAAAACCATTTCCTCACCTTTCAGAGTCAGCACCTGTGTCGTTGAATGTTGCAGAAGAAAAAGACACAGTCATACTATTTTCATTTTAAACTCATGACCACAAACTACAACTGAGCCCAGTTATACTATACTTCTAGAGCAATTTTATTTTCCACTTTTCTGTTTCACATCTTTTCTCTCAAAATTCCAGCACCTCCTTCTCTGTCTTCCAAGCATTTTCGTTATTTCCACATCAGTGGGAAATTGAAGCAATAAGAAAATGAACTTCTCAGCATGGTATCACATCTGTCATTCTAACCATTATCTGTTTCCTACTAGCATCCACATGTACATACTCTGTCTTTTCCTCTTGGCATATAGTCAATTCCTCCACCTATGCATTAGATTCCATTGCTCCTGTCTCCCCAGGGCAATTTAAATTCTATGGCAGTTTCTCCCTTTTTCTACTCCATCATCAATATTATATACCTTAGAACATGTTCATCAGTATTCCATTAATTTTTTTTTAATTTATTGATCTGAGAGAGAGAAATATGATTTGTTGTTCCACGTAATTTATGTATGTATTTTTGTTTCTTGTATGTGGCCTGACTAGAGGTCGAACCTGCAACCTAGATGTATCGGAACAATGCTCTAACTGACTCAGCTACCCAGCCAGGCCATTTGTATTCCATTCTAAAAAAAAAATAGATTCTCTCTTATCATATTAGTTACAGTGCCATTTCTGTGCTCCCTTTATGGCAATAATTGTTGAGTTTTCTGTACTTTTTTTTAGGGTTTTTTTCCCTTTCTTTCTTAATTCTATTCTAGTCTGGCTTTTGTCCTTATCGCTTCACAAAAATTACTATTGCCAAAGTCTCAGTAACTTCCATGTTGCTATTTCACTGGTTATATTACAGGAGTATTTGCTAGAGTAGATCACCACCACCACCCCTTTTTTTCCCCAAAGCAACTGACACAGTAAACTTTGGTTACTTAATGATAGGTTCTGGACAAAGTGAAGACAATGGAGACAATGACAACATGTTTAAACTTCTATCACAAATTTATCTGTTATAAATTTCCAGTGGTTCAACGTTTTAAAATGTAAAATATATAAAGAAAAAACCTAGAAATATATTCAGATTTTTGCAGTACAATGCACCCCTTTTTCTTGATATGCTTTATTGATTTGGTTTCTAGAATGCCATAATCTTTGTATCATTAAAAATTGTTTTACAGTTATTGTTAATTTTTTTCAATAAGTTTACATTCAATATTATTCTGTAGTAGTTTCAGATATACAGCAAAGTGGTTAGAAAATCATGTACTTTGCAGAGAGGTCCCACCTGCTTCAAGTACCCACCTGCCCCATACATAGTTATCATGGTACTATTGACTGTATTTCCTATGCTATAATCTACATCTTTGCGACTACTCTGTAACCAACAGTTTGTACTGCTTAATCTCTTCACCTAATTCACTCAGCCCCCAAACCGCTCCCCTTTGACAACTGTCAGTCTGTTCTCTGTATCTGTGAGTTTATTTTGTCATTATGTTCCACAACCAAATGAAATTATATGGTATTTGTCTTTCTCTGTCTGACTTACTTCACTTAGCATAATACCCTCTAGCTCTATCCATGCTGTTGCAAAAAATAAGATTTCATTTTTTTTACTGCTGAGTAGTATTCCATTGTGTGTACCACAGGGTTTTTGTGTGTGTGTGTGTTGTTTTTTTTTTTTTTTAACCACAGCTTTTTTATCTACTCATCTATTGATGGACACTTGGGCTGCGTCCAAATCTTGGCTATTGTAAATAATTCTGCAGTGAACATAGGGGTGCATACATTCTTTCTAATTAGCATGTTGGGTCTTTTCAGATATATTCCCACAAGTGGAATCTCTGGGTCATGAAGTAGCTCCATTTTTACTTTTTGAGGAATCTTCACACTATTTTTCATAGTGTTTGCACCAATCTGCATAACCACCAATGGTGCCTGAGGGTTTTTTTTTCTCTGTATCCTTGCCAGTACTTGTCTGTTGATTTCTTGATCACCGACATTCTGACAGGTATGATGTGGTATCGCATTGCAGTTTTGTTTTGCATTTCTCTGATGATTCATGATGTTGAGCAACTCGTTCTCTGTCTGTTGCAGAATGCCATACTGGGGGATATGTTTATTGACATTGGGGCGGAGGGGCAATGTGAGAAACATTAATCAGTTGCCTTCTGTACATGCCCCAAACTGGGAACTGAACCCACAACCTAGGCATGAATCAAACACGCAACCTTTTGGTGTACGGGATGACGCTCCCACCAATCGAGGCACTTTGCCAGGATCAGAATGCCATACTTTAGATTTTCTTGCCATCTCTCTCATTGCTCTTTCTGTCTTTTTTCATAGTTCATACTCTTCTCCCACTCCTTAATGTTTGACACCTAAGGACTCAGGCCTGGGTTTTCTTCTTTACTCATATTTACTCCCTTAGTGATCTTATTAACAAGTTTTAAAACTCATCTGTATTCTGATGACTTTCAGATTTATATTTCGCAATCAGATCTTTTAAATTCTAGATTTACCAGATTGCCTATTCAATGTCTTCAGATGACTGTTCAATACATATATATCAAATGTAACATTCAGATTTCCTGAACTTTTCTTCTTAAGCGTGTTACATCTGCAGTTTTTCAATTCCAGTTAATGGCAATGCCATAGTTCTCAGACATGTCATGTCACAAAATTAAAACAATTCAGTAACTAATTTGATGTCCTTTATTCAAGAGAAAAAAATTCATGGGTTGTGAGAGTACAGTGCCTAACAAGCAATGGAGAATTCTTCCTGAGGAGTTTTGAGCAAGAGTGGGTTTTACAGAATGCTAGAAGAGGCAATATGGAAACAGGGCATGATTGGCTAGGAGGCCAGGGATTTCCTAATAACGCTAACATGTCCTATTTTTTAGTTTAGGTTAGCTAGCTAGCTGTGTTGGAGGGTTGTGATCAGTATTAGGTTTTCTTGAGAGAGGCATTTCCCATATGCGCAGGTTGATTTAGGTTTAAAATATGAATGTGCACTGGACAACTGGGGTGACCTCCATTTTCTGAGTCCCAATGTATTGTTACGGCTACATAGGCGAGATTGAACACTCTGAAGCGGTGTATAAAGTTAAGCAAAGGATTTTTAATATTGGCCAGGAGTTGGGCAGACCCTGAGCAGGTCTCTAACATGCTCCAACCTCCAATGGAGTCTAAACGCTGGGCTTTTATACTGGTGTAGTCTCTTTGTTTCTTCTTTGGCGGGAAACAGCCTTAGGAAGAGGGGGCTGTGCAGGACTGCAGGAATGTCTTGGCAGTAACAGGAACAGAAATTCGCAAGGCTAAAGGTTATCTTCGACGGCAGCATAGCTCTTCAGCCAGGGACGAA
Organism: Furipterus horrens; assembly: GCF_987537825.1. Lineage (NCBI taxonomy): Eukaryota > Metazoa > Chordata > Mammalia > Chiroptera > Furipteridae > Furipterus > Furipterus horrens. The sequence continues at coordinate 74,238,012 of NW_028327172.1, forward strand.
CTCCCTGTGAGGCAATTTATTTTCAAAGGGCTAGACATTCTGCAAAGCACAACCTTCACAAATGCTATAAACCAGACACAAGCAAGCAAATGGGAGGTGATAGAGGCTGAAGTCCTTTTAGCTTGTAAATCACTAATTGCTATAACACTCCTTCTTACATTCCTTTTTCCAAGGCCTTTTAGCAAGTCCTTGCTACTTCTTACAAAGAACATTTAAAGCCCTTACATACTTATATATTGAAACTTTTTACAGGGAATATTTGGTTCCCCTACATAATCCCCCCTCTAGTCCCTGGACTAAACCTATTAGGGACGTCTAGGGACTATAAGTAGGGTTTTTAAACCCTGGTTTTCAGGAGGGGCTTAGTAGCAAGGATAAGGAGTTGGGTATTTATAATGCTAGCTTTCAGGAGCTGCAAGGAAGAAATTAAGTTTTCAGAAACAAATGATAATGAGTATACAACATCCCAAAACTAAAAGGGACACAGCAAAAGCAGTCTTTAGAGGAAAGTCCATAGCAATACAGGCCTACCCAAAGAGGATAGAAGAACTCCACACAAAAATTTAACCCCACAGCTACAAAAACTAGAGAAACAATAATAAACAAAGCCCAGAGCAAGCAGAAGGAAGGAAATTATTAAGGTTAGAACAGAATTAAATGACACTGAGACTAAACAAACAACTTAAAAGATTAACAAAAGCAGGGGCTGGTTCTAGGCTTATAAAGAAAAAAAGAATCCAAATAAACAAAATTAGAAACAAAAGAGGAGATATTATGACCGATAACACAGAAATACAAAAAATTGTAAGAAATTACTATAAACAACTATATGGCAAGAAACTTGACAACCTAGATGAAATGGACAAATTTCTAGAAACATATAATTTTCCAAAACAGAATTAAGAAGTAGAAAGTCTTAACAGACCAATAACAAAGAAGGAAATTGAAACAGTAATCAAAAATTTCCCGGCACACAAAAGCCCTGGACCGGATGGCTTTACAGGCGAATTTTACAAAATATTTAGGGAAGAACTAACTTCTACCCTTCTCAAACTATTCCAAAAATTCAAGAAAAGGGAAAAATTCCAAACTTTTTCTATGAAGCCAGTATTACCTTAATTTCAAAACCAGGTCAACACATAACAAAGAAAGAAAACTACAGGCCAATATCGCTAATGAACATAGATGCTAAAATTCTCAACAAAATATTGGCAAACAGGATCCAGCAATACATCAAAAAGATTATACACTACGATCAAGTGGGATTCATCCCAGGGACACAAGGATGGTTTAATATTTGCAAATCAATAAATATAATACATCACCTAAACAAAATGAATGACAAAAAATTACATGATCATATTAATAGATGCAGAAAAAGCATTTGATAAAGTACAACACCCATTTATGATGAAAACCCTTAGCAAAATGGGAATAGAGGGAGCATACCTTAACATAATTAAGGCTATATATGAGAAACCTGAAGCCAACACTCTACTCAATGGACAAAAACTGAAAACATTCCTTCTGAGATTAGGAACAAGATAAGGATGTCTACTTTTTTCCTTTTTTTTTTTTTTAAACAGTGTTGGAAGTTCTAACTACAGCAATTAGACAGGAAGGAATTAAAGACATTCAAATTGGTAAGGAAGACAAAACTGTTACCACCTGCAGAAGACACGATAGTATACATAGAAAACCTTACAGACTTTACGAAAAAACTACTTGACCTAATAAACGAATTTGACAAAACAGCAGGGCACAAAGTTAATATTCAGAAATTAAAAGCGTTTCTATATACCAACAAAACATTAGAGATAGAAACCAGAAAAAAATTCCATTTACTATAGCAACAAGAAAAACAACAGTATTCAGGGATAAACTTAACCAAAGAGGCAAAAGACCTGCACTCGGAAAGCTACACAACCCTGAAGAAAGAAATCAAGAAAGACACAAATAAATGGAAGCATACACCACATCCACGGATGGGAAGAATTAACATTTCCAAAATGTCCACATTATTCAAAGCAATTCACAGATTCAATGCAATCCCCATTAAAATACCAGCAACATATCTCACAAACCCAAAGCAAACACTTACAATTTAATTTAGCAGACATTTGTTAAGCACTTGCTATGTGCCATGCATTGTAGATTCAATGATTAATAAAAAAAGCAAATGGAATGTTAGCAAGATGATGGAAAACAAATTTCCAGACCCTTATGGAAACATTAAATTAACAACTAGGAACTGACTAAAATAAGTTTTAACAGCTTTGAAAACTAGTCAAAGATTAATAGCAATTAAGGAAATGACCAACAAAGAAAGCACTACATTCAAAATGATAGAAAATTTTATGGCACTGTACTTATTTTTGCCTTACCCTTTTTTTTTTTCAATGTAGTGCAGTATACTTGGGAGGAATTAGCCTAATTCCCTTTTTTTTTTTCTTTTCTTATAAGGAATGTCTGAAGCCCCTGTATAATTCCCCTCCTTAGACTTAAGACCTTTTATTTTATAAGAGGACAATGGGCGAAGGTCTCGTGCTCTTCTAGCTGCTTCAAGCTGAACATGGTCGTCGTCCTACCTACCCTTGGGTCTAGGAATTTCTAATAAGAGTGGGGGTGGAGGGGAGTGCGGCCCTCCCTTATGGGGAAGGATTTTGCAGAGTCCAGGTCAGTTGGCTGTCCCCGGGCAGCGGCATTCTTGGTTTCCAAGGGCTGGCACTGTTGGACAAATTGACATCCTTGTCATATTCTGGAGGCAACAGATTTGGCAACAGGGTTAAAAGGCATCATTTAACCCACAACCACTAGATGACAAAAGACAGAGATTAATTTTTCAATGTCCTACATTAGGAAAAGAAATGGCTTCTTTGGAGGAAGGTGTGCAGGGCATGTCACACCTGTCCAAAATTCTTTTGCTCACTATACTTAGCTAGGGCTGAGGGAAATATTTTAGGTTTTTCCCCCCTCTCAGACCTTTAGGCCCTTTTTGTCCAAGTCATTAGGATAGATAAGAGAAATAAGTTTTTAAAGTGAAGCTCACAGACTACCCCATACTTTACCAACCCAACCACTTAGTTCAGCCAAACCGTCGAGTCTTAGGAGGCGGCACTGCAGATGGGCTTCTTAAGTGAGGCCTATAAGTACAATTACTCAGGTAATGAGATCATAAGCTTATGCCCTATGAAAACAGAAAGAACACACATGTTAATTCACACAACACAATTCACAAACCAGTCTCCAAATTGGAGAGACTGTCTTATTGGGAAGACATCCAGTTGCAAGGCACTTGACATTCTTCTTGCCTGTAAATTAAGCATCCTTGATAATGTCACAGACCTGGTTTAACATTTAAGTGAAGATAAACTTTATAGACAGTTAGCTGCACTGAGCATTGCGATTTTCCTTGAGTCACGATTTTTCTCCTTAAGATTACCCTCCTTGTTATTAAAGGAACTGCATTAAATACAGTTTTAATTTAGCCTGTTCATTTGCATAAACACAACAAGAGCAGTGATTGACCATATATGATTTTTAAGTCTACTTTGCTGGAACTTATACAAGGAACCTTCATGCTGACTATTAGTCTGCCCACTAGGACACAGAAGCTGAGCCACACACCTGCCATTCAGCCTTGCCTGTAAACACCTGCTTTTCCCAAGTCCTTTGGATTTTTCATTGTGCCTTGAGGTTCCTTCTAGCCATTTTTCAGGAAAGCAACCTTCGTTCCTTCCCTGGAAAGACTGCCATGAACCGCACAACCAACCAAGGTGTCAGGCCTTTTTTCTCATGGGCTTTTCTTAGCTTCAAAAGTTAAATCCAGTTCCTTAGGGCTTCCTGGTAACAACCAGAGCCTAAGCATGCCTCTTTCAGGCATATTATTCCAGTCAAAGTCTTGGTTAACAATACCTTTATTAACAACTGGTCTTTTTAGTTTTATGCAAAGAAACCTAATGTCATTACTTACTTCTTTAAATTGCCAAATTCTGGAGGGATCAGGTAGGGAGAAAAATATACAGTGTGAAGGAAAATCCTTGTTCTTCTAATATTTACTAAAACTGCATTTCCATGCCTTATACTTTCTTTTGTTCACTTTCCTACATGTGAAGTTTTCTTTTTTTTTTTTTCTTCTTAACTCTCTCTGGGAAACCTCAATTTTCCTTTCAGATTATATGGCTAATACCAATACAGAGAATTCTAGACCTTTTCTATGTCCCCAATGGCTAATGTCAATTCCAACACTGGGAATTCCAAATGACCTTTCATAGGTCCCAAGGCTAAATGCCAATACAGAGGTACAGTAACCATACAATTAGACCACAAGTAGTTGAGGTTTCCTTTCCCCAGGTTTAAAAACTTTCACAACCTTTTTATACATTTTTATGACTTTCCACAGACCTTCTGCAACATTCACAAACTTTCCATATATTTACCCATTCAGATTTAACCATAATCCATTTCCAATTCTTGTTCTTTTCCACACTGTAAAGGACTCTACTCAAACTCAGTATTTAGCAGCTAAAATTTCCCTAGATTTATAGATATTCTGCAGTTTTCTGAAGCTTCCTGCTTCTTCTTCTTTTCTAACATACACTTTTGAGCTTTCCTGAGAAGTTTTTCAATTGTTTTATTTGACCTATTACTATTCTATTTAGGATTTTATTGGGAACCTTTTGTTTGGCCAGGACAATTCCCTGACCAGAAGGATGCTTGCATTTTTTATATTCTTATAGCAGCCCACCTGATTATTCCTCTTTCTTTCCTATTAAAGAGGATGTCTAGAATGGACATTAGTTTTATTCATGTGTAACAACACTTTTCCTTAAGATACAGGCACATTCCCCCTGCTGAAGCAGTGAGGAGATTGAAGGCTCTTTAGTTACAGCTTTAGAGGTGTTGCTGATTGGCACCCAAGCAGCTTGCACCAGTTTGAAGAGCGGCCTGAGTTTTAAAAGTGTCACTTTTTTTTTTTTTTTTTTTACTTTAACCTTAACATTCACTCACACATTCACTCAGAGGTTAAACAATCCCACCCAAACCCCGCTTAGGCTTCTGAGATTAGATGAACAGCATCGGCTACAGGCAGCAGAACCCCAAAACCAAAAGAGCTCTATACAATCCAAATGAAGCTAGCCAAGCCGGCTTCAACAAATTCCCTGTTCGGGAATATGTACCTCTGCATCCAGAGGACAAAAGAGACCAAGTCTCAGTGGCAGTGGCCCAAGTCCGCTGCCCAAATGGGTTGCCACTCACCTGTCGCCGAGGCTGTCCTCTGTCCTTTGTTTACTCTAGACTGGGCCGTCAGGGCTTCTAGCAGCTCCCGAGTGTCTCCTGAAGGCGCAGGGAATTGCTCCCAATCAGAGCTTGCGGCCGCTGTCCTGCCACACGTCAGCTAGACACACGGGACCGCACGAAGCCCCGGGGGCTCACCGAAGGCGGCACCGCTTTACAGAGGCATCTCGCTGGGGCCTCCAAAATGTTACGACTACATAGGCGAGATTGAACACTCTGAAGCGGTGTATAAAGTTAAGCAAAGGATTTTTAATATTGGCCAGGAGTTGGGCAGACCCTGAGCAGGTCTCTAACATGCTCCAACCTCCAATGGAGTCTGAACGCTGGGCTTTTATACTGGTGTAGTCTCTTTGTTTCTTCTTTGGCGGGAAACAGCCTTAGGAAGAGGGGGCTGTGCAGGACTGCAGGAATGTCTTGGCAGTAACAGGAACAGAAATTCGCAAGGCTAAAGGTTATCTTCGACGGCAGCATAGCTCTTCAGCCAGGGACGAACTCCCTGTGAGGCAATTTATTTTCAAAGGGCTAGACATTCTGCAAAGCACAACCTTCACAAATGCTATAAACCAGACACAAGCAAGCAAATGGGAGGTGATAGAGGCTGAAGTCCTTTTAGCTTGTAAATCACTAATTGCTATAACACTCCTTCTTACATTCCTTTTTCCAAGGCCTTTTAGCAAGTCCTTGCTACTTCTTACAAAGAACATTTAAAGCCCTTACATACTTATATATTGAAACTTTTTACAGGGAATATTTGGTGCCCCTACAGTATGAATTAAATTTATTTGACAGAAGCCTTAGAAACATGCTTTACTTCTTCCTCTCATCTCACATGCATACTGTCAGGAAATCCTGTTAGTGCCACCTATAAAACAAAAAATCTAATGACTACTTACTACCTCCATTGCTACTACCCTGGTCCAAGTTATTATCATCTCTCACCTTGCCTCCTAACCCAACACCCAGCTTTAACCTTTACCCTTGTGATGTATTCTTAACACAGCAATCAGGGACATGTTAAAATGGAAGGCAGATCCTGTCATTTCTTGCCCCCCAAATTTTAATGGTTCCCCATCTCTTATATTGAAGCCAAAGTCTTTGTAATGGCCTTTGAAGCCCTGCAAGATCCAACCCTCTGTTTTCCTGACCTCATTGATGCTTTTCTTTGTTCTTACTTTGCTCTCCCCTGAGTACATCAAACAACCTTCTGTGTCTGGATTAGGGTCTTTGCAATGGCTGCTCCCTCTGCCTGCAATATTCTTCCCCCACATATCTTTCATGGCCAACTTCCATTGGCTTCCCATGGCCCATTTATGTGAGAAGAGTACCTGGGAAGGAACTAGTTGTTCCATAAGGAGTGAATGTTAGAGGGGCAAGGATATGGCAAATATTGAAATCCTCTCAGTGAGATAATCCTAGACTAATTAGCAGTTGGTGAGTTCTGAGTAACAGTGTAATTGCTATTGTGAGTAATAGTCAAAGAAGTAAAGCAGAAGATACTTTGTAATACATTAATAGAGATGAGGCAGCTTCATTGAACAATAGGAAACATTCATAAATCATGGTTCATAGTGTGAAGGTTCCTACACTTATAAGGCATTCTGTTTTGTAGATGTTAGGTTTAGTGTCCTGCTGCTTAGTTATGACTTAATGGATGCTTCTCAGTTTAACAGAGAATAGGTCAAAGAACAGCTTGAGTATCATTTTTTGAATCTATTCTGAAAACTTAATAGAATAATTTAATTATTAAATTCCTTCTTTGAGCATTAGGGGGAAATGTTTCCTTTTCTTAAAGTACATTTTATTGGTTATGCTGTTAAAATTTTACCCCCTTTGCCCACCTCCGACTGCTAACCCCTTCCCTCCAGCAACACGCCCCCCACCACACTAAGTTCATGTCCGTTGGTCATGCGTGTAAGTTCCTTAGCTTCTCCCTTTCCTGTGCTATTCTTAAAATCCCCCAGTCTATTTTGGTCCTACCAATTTATGCTTCCTAATCCCTGCATCATTTCCTCCATTCTCCCCCTTCTCCCTCCCATCTAATAATCCTCCAAATGATCCCCATACCTGTGATTCTGTTCCTGTTCTGGTTGTTTGCTTAGTTTGTTTTTGCTTTTTTTTTTAGATTCAGTTGTTGATAGTTATGAGTTTGTTGTCATTTTAATGTTCATAGTTTTGATCTTCTTTGTCTTAAATTAAGTCCCTTTAATATTTCATATAATAAGGGCTTATTGATGATGAACTCCTTTAGCTTTACCTTGTCTGAGAAGCACTTTATCTGCCCTTCCATTCTAAATGATAGCTTCGCTGGATAGAGTAATCTTGATTGTAGGTCCTTGCTTTTTATCACTTTGAATACTTCTTGTCAGCCCCTTCTTGCCTGCAAAGTTTCTTTTGAGAAGTCAGCTGGTAGTCTTATAGGCACCCCTTTGTAGGTAACTCTCTTCTTTTCTATTGCTGTTTTCAAGATTCTTTCTTTATCTTTAACCTTTGGTGTTTTAATTATGATGTGTCTTGGTGTGGTCCTCTTTGAGTCCAACTTGCTTGGGACTCTGTGCATCCTGGACTTATATGTCTAGTTCCTTTGCCAGATTAGGAAATTTTTCTCATATTTTTTCAACTAAGTTTTCAGTTTCTTGCTCTTCCTCTTCTTCTGACATCCCTATGATTTGGATGTTGGTACGTTTAAAGTTGTCCCAGAGGTTTGTAAGCCTCTCCTCATTTTTTTCAATCCTTGTTTTCTCATTCTGTACTGGTTGACTTTTTTCCATCCTTATGTTCCAAATTCCGGTTTCCTTTTCTTCACCATTGGTTTTGGGTGGATTTTCCTTCATTTCATTTAATATATCCTTCACTTCTTCCCTTATGCATTGGCCATACTTAAGCATATCTGTCAAGCCTGTGAGCATCTTTATTACCAGTGTTTTGAACTCTATGTCTGTTAGGTTGGCTATATCCTCGTCACTTAGTTTTCCCACTGGAATCTTGATCCATTCCCTCTTTTGGGCCATACTTCTCTGTCTCCTCATCTTGACAGGCTCCTGTGTTTGTTTGCCTCTGTATCTTAGGTAGAGCTGTCGCACCTGTTACATTGTAAGGGACGGAGCCTTAGGCACTCATCAGTACAAGGCAATCTTTTTCACCAGGTTGTGGCGCTGTATGTGAGGGAGGGGTCTGAGAGGGAACAATGCTGCTTACTCAGCACTCACCCCTTTTCCAGGCACTTCTCCCACTTTCGTATGGGACTGGCACCTCTCTAGCTGTTGCCTTGGCTGTCATTCCCAGAGTGGGTGCATCTGTGGGGATTTTAGGACCGTGGGGGCATTTTAAACAAGCAGACTCTGCTGAGAGACTGGCAGTTTCTTCTTCCACTCCAACCCCTACTGGTTTGCATAGTCAGAAGCAATGAGGCTTTATTTTCCCCGCGCTGGGACAATGAGCTGTGCGGTCCAGTCTGGTGCTGGGAGTGCTCCCCGGTGTCCCTCCTGACTTTTTAAAACATGTGACTGCGCTTTCTGCCAGCCTGCCGCTGCTGCCGCCACCACACCCACCACATCTTTTCCGCCCCATCTCCGCCCTTCCTACCTGTCTGGATGAGTATTTCTTCTTTATATCTTTGTTTGTTGAACTTCCATGCAGCTCGATTTTCTGAAACTTATGGTTGTCTTTAGTTTTGAGGTAGTGGTATTCCTTCTTAGTTCTGGAGGGAGACACAGTCCCTTTATATTTTTCTTTTTATTTCCTTTTTTGTAAACTTCATTTCTTTATTTTTTTGCCATACTCTAGGAGTTCTCTGAGCATCCATATTATCACCAGTGTTTTGAACTCTGTGTCTGATTAGGTTTGCTATTTCCGTTTCATTTAGTTATTTTTCTGGGGTTTTGTTCTGTTCTTTCATTTGGGCCATATTTCTTTGCTGCCTCAATTTGGCAGTCTCCCTGTGGTTGCTTCTATGTATTAGGTAGAGCTGCTTTTACTCTCTGTCTTGTAGTGTGGCTTTTGTAGCAGCAGCCGTCCGTCTCGAGAGACGATGGTGTAGCTTCTTAAGTGTCTATCTGCACCGCCGAGAATGGTTGTGCAGTCCGACTCGGGAGTGACACGGTATCTGTCTCCTCCCATGTTGAATCGACATCTTACGATGACGCTGGAGTGTCCTCTCCAGTGAAGCTGAAGCTACAGAGCCTCGAGAGACGATGGTGTAGCTTCTTAAGAGCCTATCTGCACCGCGGAGAATGGCTGTGCAGTCCGACTCGGGAGTGACACGGTATCTGTCTCCTCCTGTGTTGAATTGACATCTTGCGATGACGCTGGAATGTCCTCTCCAGTGAAGCTGAAGCTACAGAGCCTGGGCAGGGTGATATGGAGGGTCTGCTGTTGCCCATGCAGCAGAACCCCCCTCTCTTCGCAGCTGAGGGATCCAAGGGAAAGACGGAGTCGATACAGCTTGGCTTCAGGTGCGCCGCAGGAGTTGCCGGTGTTGACTACAACGTCAAACCGCCTTAGGGACTCTGGCTCCGGATTTTCTGTCGGGGTTTACTCCCTTAGCCTTTCCCCTGAAGAGGTATGCCGCAAGGCAGCGGAGGTTTTTTGGAGTCAGAGTTTTCCTTCTCTGATGTGCCCTGACTGGAAGATCGAACCAGCGACACTTAGCTCGCAGGCCGACGCTCAATCCACTGAGCCAAACCAGCCAGGGCTTTTGTAGCAAAAGCACCTATAAATTGTGTAGGGTGGAGCCTTAGGTAATTACCAGGGCTGGGCCACCTGCTTCACCACTTTGTGGCTCTGTTTGTGGTAGGGGGCTCAGAGAGGGGTCAGTGCTGCTGCCTGGCTTCTGGTGATTTTCCTGGCACTTACCCTGTTTCCAGTCACTTCACCCACTTCTCGTATACAATTGGCACTCTTCCAGTTGCTGCCCTGGGGTTTGCATATGTTCTAAGACCATGCAGACTCTTTAAGTCGCAAAAATCCTGTCATTTCTTCCACCGCCACAATTCCCACTGGTTTTTACATCCAGAGGTAATGGGAATTTATCTTCTCAGTGCTGAAACCGTGGGCTGTGCGGTCTGTCCTGGAGCTGGGATTGCTCACTCCCAGGGTATCCCTTCTGATATTTATCCATCATGTGTGAATGTGGGACCATCCATCCCACTGCATGGCCCCTCTGATCCACACTCCCTCTCTGCCCTGTTTCTGCAATTCCACCCCTCCTACCCATCTGGATGAATGTGGCTTCTTTTTTGTGGGACTTCGATACAGCTCAATTTTCTGACAGTTCTGGATGTTATTTGTCTTTGAGATCTGGTTGTAATTCTTTCTATGGCTGCACCAGAAGGCAAAGCCTGTCCCATCTACGCCTCCATCTTGACTATAAGTGGGGAAATGTTTTTGTAGTTAATCTTCTATATTTCATAAAACAGGAGAACCAAAATGTGTTTCCAATATTCTTCCATAGCTGATAGATTTCAGAGCCTGACCACTATTTACTTTAGTCCTCTGTACCTTTTTTATTTTTAATTGAAGGATTTATACTATGTTTAATTTTATAAATTGCCAAAATTGCTTGTGGGAATAGACTTAATTGACATTATAAAGTATCCCTTTATGAAGAGGAAATTATGATTATGTCATAGGGAAGTAAAGATTTGTATGTGTTTTCTATTGTTCTTTCATATTTGTACATCTTTTCCTCAGAGGGGAGAGTAAACGAAGAAATTAGGGTTATAGGAAAATAACAGTAGTAGAAAACGATTAGGACACAAGTGTATACCATAGGATCACAAATATGACTGAATTTTTCATTAGCCACCTATGTACTTAAGGTAACAACAAACTATTCAGGGGAGAAGCACAGCTAATCCGGCTATTAAATTTTGAGTGATTATCTTCTTTGGACCTTTAATACAAATACTGTGTGATAAAAGTAGGTATCTGGGACAAGACAGTACAGTAACTTTCAGGATCAGCTATGTTTGTAGATTTAAGAAGCATCATTTGCTTTCCCAGGAGTTTAATATTAGTTAGTGGTACCTAACCTCTTTTGAGTCATGAATCCTCTAACATTTTTACACACTTTTATCATGAATTTGATAAACATGCAAATTCTAAATCACACCTCAAGAGGTTCTGGTCCAGCAGGTCTGAGGTAGGTTTTAGAAATCTGTATGTGTAGCCCCATCCTAGGTGATTTTGATGTAGGTTCTTGTCAGATAATATGTTTAAGAACTGCTCTGGGTTTATAATTTTAGAGTTTGCAGATTCTCTGCAGTCAGTATGTGAACGTTCTCTGATTCAAGTGAGCAGCACCCTCAATTACACTCATATAGTGAAAACAAAATGAATTTCTTAGGGGTGTGCATTACTGGTATATTAGGAAATTAATGATTTTTGTTCAGATTTATTGGCAAAAGCAAGTCACATGACCATATTTAACTTAAAAGGAAGCAGTACTAATGACTAATACAGGGTCTCTTTTTTTCTCTCTTTTTAGTAATGTAGTAAATTGATTTTTTTTCTAATACTGAATATTGAATATATTCTAATATTCATATTCCTGGAGTAAATCGTGCATGATTACGAGGTATCATTCTGTTGATATGCAACTTGTTTAATTTACTATTTAAGACTTTTATATCAATGTTCTTTAAATTGGTCTAGAGTTTTCATTCTCATTAGGTTGGTGTCAGTGTTTTCTTAGCATTATAAAATGAAATAGGTATCTTCCTTGTTTTTTGTTGTTGTTTTTGCCTCAGTGTTCAGAGTTTGTATAGATTTTAAAAGTACTTTTTGTGAGGAGTTTAGGTCAACTATAAAATTAGAGGCCATATTCTCCACACAACAAACAATTTACTTCTTACACCAGCCATATATTTGGGGGTTCCCAAAACCAGCATGATGTTCCCTAATTCATTAGAAAAACTCAGATTTTACTGTAAGCTGCTCTACTCATGGTTATGGTTTATGACAAGGAAAGGAAAGATGAAGGCTTTGGCTGGTGTTGCTCAGTAAGTTGAGTGCCAGCCTGAGGACTGAAAGGTCATTGTTTGGATTCCTGGTCAGGACGCGTGCCTGGGTTGCAGGCCAGGTCCCTAGTTGGGGGCGTACAAGAGGTAACCAATCAGCGTTTCTCTCTCGCACATCAATGTTTTTTTCCCTCTTTCTCCCTACCTTCCCCTCTCTCTAAAAATAAATAAAATCCCCAAAAAAAGAAGAAAAAAGAAAAAAAAGAAAAGAAAGAAAGATTAAGATCAGCCAGAGGAAGAGACACATAGGCAAAGTCCAGGCAGGTTTCAAACACAGAGCTTCCCTTGTCCTCACCTGAGTAGTCAGGTCTCATTTCTCTCTCTGCCTCAATGTGTGACAGTGCATATATGAGGGAGTACCCTAAAAAAGCCAGAATTTATAAAAAATTGTGTTTTTATTTTTGCGTGTTTAAATTTCAGTCACCTCCAAAGTACTCTCTATTTGATGCAATGCATCCATCAAGATTTTTTTTCCCACTTCTCAAAACTACATGAATATCATTAATTCCCTTCATAAATCACATTGTTAGGTTATCTAGTATGTTCCCAGGCAAATAATGATATAACATTCCAAGGGCCCGGAGGTTATGTACCAGAACCAAGGGCATAGACCTTCACTTTGGACAAGACCAAATTCTTCACTATACAGTTTGTAAAATTGGTTTGTTTGTTTTTTTGTGGTTGTCTTTCTGTGATTCCTTGATACCAGGTTAATTTATAGAGATTCCCCTATGGAAACCTGATTCTTTTACATTTCTCTTGCTGTATCTTAAAAAATAAAAATAACAGTTTTGATTTAACTGCATTTAAATTAAACTATCGTTTATCTTTTTTTTTTTTTTAATCAAAGAATAAAGGTTCTCTTCAGTTTGAAGACAAATGGGATTTCATGCGTCCAATTGTTTTGAAGCTTTTACGCCAGGAATCTGTTACAAAACAGCAGTGGTTTGATCTGTTTTCGTAAGTAATCCATTTATTCTAACTTTTTGTTAATAAAAGGAAGTGTTGGTTATGCATTTCTGTATTCAAATAGAATGTTTATTCTAGATTGATCTGTTTACTTGTTTAAAATTATTACAACTTTTGTTGGGGGTCCCCAGGACCACCCCTAGTTTCAGAGATTTACAAGGAGTTCTCATAGGACTGAACATGCAGTCATTCTTACAGCTATGATATATTACAGCAAAATACAAGTCAAAATCTGCAAAGGGGAAAAGGCACATGGGGTGAAGTCTGAGGTAAAACAGGCACAAACTGCCAAGAGTACTCTCCCAGCAGGGTCACATGGGGCACAATTTCTCCAGCAGCGAGATTGACAACATCAGTGTTATGTTGTCTTATCAGGGCAACTCAGTACCCAGGGTTTTTATTGGAGGCTGGTCACATAGGCAGCATCTGCCTGTTATGTACCAAAAGTTCAGACCATCAGAAAAAGAGAACAGGTATTTAGTGTAAACCATACTGTTTATACAGATTATTAGACACAGTTAGCCTTTCTTACCGTTTCAGGAAAGTTTGTCAGAATAGGGAACTGGTGACCACTCAGGTTTTCGGGTGCCAGCCAAGGCCAAGAAGCCTTTTCTAAGAAATAATCTCAGGTCTGTTGTATTAACTCTTGGTCTTTGGCCAGATGTTTTTATAGCAAAACTATTATCAGTAAGATTTCACACAGCAAGGCAAGACCAACCTGTAGTATTGATCTCAGTTACACCTTTTAGAGGTCCTGTATGGACCTGTACATGGCCTGAAGTATCAATTTAGGCAAAGTACAACGCTGGCCCATAAATTGAAACAGACCCGAACACTTTCCCCAGGGTTCAAGCAGTGTCATGATCAGGTACACACATAAAGAAGTACAGTCTCAGATGAGTACCCTTGGAAACAAATATTTTACAATGGATAGGGTATCCCAAGCAAGACACATATTGCTCAGGTAGTATAGGTTAAGAAGGCCCTCCAAAGTGCCCTCTCCTCCCTTGCGGCCTTTCATTGTAGAATTTCTAATCCAGTCCAGTTAATTCATTTCAGGCCTTGATTTCAGGTGGACTGTCTGAAGACAATTAATTCCAAACAGTTTCATTTATCCCTGACACAGTTCATTTGCTTCACTATTGTGTGGATGACATTTAGAGGTGTTCTATGCGGAAAGTGTAGGAGTTGGGGCTGCTCCCTGCTGTCTCAGAGCACTAGAGGTGTGATTGGAACCTCGGCAGTCAGTCTGAATTTAAAGCATTCACAGCAGTGTGAAAGGTTAACATCAGTGATTTTGTTTTTGTTTTTTCAGGAAGAGGGGAAAGCTTTTAAGAATTGTTCTGAAAAAACAAAAATCATTAATGTGCTTCTCCCAATGCTGGGTTTTGTTTTTTCCTCCTTATAAAATCAGTACGTCCAGTTCAGTAATGAAAACTATTCATTTTTTCCCAATTATCCAGACCTAAAAAGGAACAAAAGCATTTGTGCAGAAAGACATTTTTGTATCACCTAACTAGGAAGACATATGATGTTCAGGAATTAGTATGGATGAAATCCCAAATTTTCAAAAACCTTTGAAATAGGTTTATGTCACCTCACACTCCTTTTGTCCTGATCATTTATTTATTGAGCGATCTGGAAAAGATCAGTTCCCCTCTAGACAGCTGTGTTTAATAACCAAGTTGTCTTACTAAGGTGTGTGTATAAGGAGGGGTGAGGTGAATGTAAGAGAAATAGAGGCAAGTTATTTATATATTGTTGAAAACTGCAACTAATCCAGAAGGCTGAACACAAGTCTATAGCAGTAAGAGATCTTGAAGAGGAATTGAGAGTCTAGTCTGTGAGGAGTAGAGTGGTCTCTCCCATCTTGCAGCTTTCATCAGTAACCACAAGTTAGGAATGTACTTATCTCTGTATCAGATATGTAGAACCAAGTAACAGCTTGATTTCAGGTTGCGCATCAGAAAATAAGCCCTTTTCTGTGGGTATTGCAGGTGATTCAAATGGTCCAACCAGAATGTGTGATGTTTTCAGTTTATGGCTCCAGAGTGTCTTAAATCTTCAGCAATTTTCAAGTCAAAGTCATGTTCATTGAGCATATGCCTGCTGTAATTCAGTACAGCTTGTGTTGAGGTTTAAACAGCCCAATACCAGGCATTATCAGATTTCAGCTCAGCTTCAGATCCAGGCAATTGGGATCTGTAAATTCAGAATTCCAAAAAAAGCCAATGACTTTTCTTCAGAGTCAGCAAAGCCAAAATGTGGCAGAACAGACAATGTTCCAAATCAAAGTAACAAGACTTTTCAAAGCCTACTTTATTTTGTCATTCTTAGAGGTCCAAATTGATCCACTCAGAAATACACACTTCAGGCTGGAAGATCATTGGCTATTAAGGGTCAGACATTGATTTCAAAAGAGCTTAGAAACAACTAAAAACTGCTTTTTTAAAACTTCGAAAGTGCATTGCTATCTGGAGATTTTCTTTGTTTTCATGTTGTCTCCTTTTTCTCAGAGACACCAATAGGTAAAAATAATAGTAAATACCATTCATTTCAGAGATTTATTCTGTTCCCAATACTTAAATTCCAGTCCCCTCATCAGCAGTAAAAAGCAAAAAGGTTGTGTCTCACTTCTTTTCCCTTTTTAGATTTTATTTTTATTATATTTTTCTATTACCATTTATCCCCCATACCTTCTACCACCTCATCACCATCACTAACTTTTTATTTTGCAGTTTTTCCTCAATGATACGATCCCTCTAGCATTTATGAGAGTACAAATGTAATATTTTATATCTTTATCATGCATCCAGATGTGATAGCCATAGAATACAAAGCCATCTTTTTAAACTTCCCCTGCTCCTTTATCCTAATTACAAATTTATTTTAACCCAGCAGTAAAATTCAGCATTTATAACATTTATGTTGATCCTGACTGGAATGCAAGAGGTATGGAGGGGTCGATGCAGTAGCAACAGTTTGGATGAAGAAACAGTTTTCTCTCCCTTGGTTTATCTAAAGCTTTCTTCATCCCTGGGATCTAATTTCACTATTATTTTCTCATGCTTAGAGGAGAGAACAATACAGAAGTTTAACATTTGTGGTCGACCCAGAGCCTGCCTTTGGGAACTTCTGGGCTTTTGCTCTTCCTTCTTGGGGGTGAGGACAAAAACCAAAGGTATCACCCACTTTAATCAACATGGCCAAAAGCAGCCAGGGAATTAAGTGAGCCGACTCTTCTCGGGTTAGAGCTATCACTTCTAAATTTCATAGATAACCCTTCCCCCTCACAGCCAATACCAACTCAGCTGCTGTTGCATAGCCACCCAAGCAGAAAAGGTTTGTCATCCTACCATTTCATCCTTTCTTTTCCCAAACAGTGTTTTCACTCTGTTTCAATGAGTAGGAGTTGTTCTAGTGAATCCCACTTCTGACACCACCATGTCATCAGTCTCAAGACCACCCCAGGTTCAAGGTTTTCTAGGAATACTCCTAGAACTCAGCATATAATTGTTTTCATGGCTATAATTTATTACAATGGAGGATACATAACAAAATGCCATGAAGATGCATGTGGCAAAGTTTAGGGTAAACCAGACATCTTCTCCTGGGAGAGTCACATAGGGTATACTGACTTCCTTCAGCAACTAATTGTTGCAACACATGTGGAATCCTGTCTACCATAGAAGCTCATTAAAGACTCAGTGTCCAGGGTTTTTGTTGGGGGCTGGTCACATAGGCCCTCTGCTTGACATGAACCAAAATTCCAGAGTCCTAGGTAAAAAACCAGTGTTTAAAATAAATCAGATTTTTTATATAAACAGTATAGGTACAATAAGCCATTCTTATCAGGAAATGGTGAGAACTTCCCCAAAATCCAAGTTCCCAGATGCCATCTCAGACCTGCTATAATTTGTGTGTGTGTGCACTAGTGAAATACTGTATCAGTGAGTTGTAGATGTGTGACTAAGTCTATAAGTAAACATTAAGCTGTTCTGCTCAGTGTTTTCTCTTTATTACATAAGAAAATAATCTAATTTCCCTAAATAATATAGGACTTGTTTTATAATATTATATAACTTACATCCATGATTTTTTTTTTAATTTTTATTTTTATTACATTTTATAGATTATAGATTATATTGTCACAATAGTTCCATTTTTTCCCCTTTGCTACCCCCCGCCCAGCACCTCCCTACCCCAGCAATCCCTCCCTTCCTCAGTCCATGACCATGGGTCATGCATGCAATCTCTCGGTTTCTCCCTTTCCTATGTTATTATTACTTTAGAATTAATTCATTAATTCATTAATTGATTTCTTTTTATAACAATAAAAAAAGTAACATTCCTCCTCCCCTCAGATTTTAGATCCTTTATAATCTTATAGAGGACAATGGGTGACGGTCTCCTGCTCTTCTAGCTGCTTCAAGCTGCTTCAAGCTGGGCGTGGTCGTCATCCTACCTACCCTTGGGTCCAGAAATCCCTAATAAGAGTGGGGGTGTAGGGGGGAGGGTGGTCTTCCCATATGGGGAAGGATCTTGCAGACTCCAGGTCAGTTGGCTGTTCCCAGACAACGGTGTGCTTGGTTTAACAGGCTGGCATCTTGTTGTATTTCAGTCACTCCTCTCCGTGTTCGTTCCTGACGTCTCTCCATAATAGGAGTGAACAGACAACACTGCCCCTACTCCACCGCCATCTTCCCACTCTGCAATTCCATGATTCTATTTTTTGATAAATTAGCATTCAGTGGGAAATGGCAGAGACCTTTTAAACCTTCATAGCATTCATGTATGCATGTATTTTTCTTAAATTATTTGACTAAACTATTTTATGAATAATATGCTATGATAAGTTTTTTGTTTTATTTTTGCCAATTTGTCTTGATAATATGATTTATCATCTAGAATAATGCTTGTTCTCTGTGCACTCCTGACTGGGAACTGGAGTATAGTGTGATGCTGTTCCTTGCTTAAAGTATATTTCTAAGAGGAAATAGTCAATAACCTTGTACTTGCTACAGTTAGTGGTCTCAACATACTGTTCTTAAAAATCCTTGATCTCCTTGGAATTACCTAAGGTTGCTCAATATGTTGTCCTTTTAGGATTTCTGTAGTCTTTATCATGCCATCACCAAAATTGTAAGAGCTACATTAAGACCTTTTTAAAGTTTATCCTATTTAACCATATTAATAATAGAGGCTGCTTTTATCTAAATGTCATGCATTTAATGTATTGATATTAAACTACATTGACTATTTGCTTCCCTTTTCTCATAATCTGTATCTTTTTTTTTTTTTCCCCCAGTAGGAGTGCTACTGACATTTTGGGTGGTTATAAAAGATTGTCCTGCATGTTTTGGGTTGTTTATCACTCTGGTCTTCACCCTCAGAAAGTCTAGTAGTGGACACTCCCTATGTATTTTCCTTTCTACCCCTCAATATTGAAACAAAAATGCTCTCATGTTTCCAGATGTCCTGAGGGGGCAGTACCTCACTCAGTTGAGAACTGCTGCTTAGAGAACATGTTTAGTTTGACTCTGGTGTGTGAAGTTGAAGCCAGAATTAAATAAAAAATGATTTTCAACTTGTGAGACCTTATTTTTTTAAGAAAAATTCTTCTTTACTATAAATAATTTTTAAATACATGTCTTTTGTGTTCCTGAGTTGGTTTTTATGACACCACTTTCTTCTGTTTTTATACTATCTTTTGTCTAAAGTTTGTCTCCTCTCAGTCATCTTAGCTGACTCATCTTTGTGTGCCTCCAGAGTTCCATTTTTTCTTTTACTTTTACCTGAGTTTTCATGTCTATATAAGCAAATCATATTATTCTTCTGAGTAGAACTTCTTGGCTCATGCAGCCTTTTGTTTTCTGCATATGTCTGTCTTTTAAGTTCATAACTACTCCAAATTTAGAATCATAAAAATCTGTTATTCATAGTCTCAAGCCCAAAATCTGTCAGCTATCATGAACCTTTCGTATTTTTTCTTTTCTTCATATTCAGTTGATTACTAGGTTTCATGTATTTTTATTAAATATCCCTTGAACTTCATTTCAGTTATCTTTTTCCCCAACTGCTTTCATCTGAATTATTAAAATAGTCCTATATCTCACTACCTTTATTGTTCTGTCTCTGCATATTAGTTTTCTTTTGCTACATAACAAGCTGCTCTAAAACTTAGCAGCTTAAAACAAAACAAAACAAACAAAAAAACCATTATAGCCTCTAAGGATCAGGAAACTAATCGCAGTTTAGTTGGGTGGTTCTAGCTCAAGGTGTCTCATGAGGTTGCAGTCAAGCTCTCAGCAAAAGATCTAGGGCTGAATGATTTTTTTCTAAGCTTACGTGATTCTTGGCAAGTCTCAGTTCTTCAGTAGCTGCTTAGTTCCTCACCATGTGGGACCTTCCATAAGGTTATTTATAGCATAGCAGCTTTTTTTCCCCAGAGCGAGAGAAAGCTTCCGAAACAGAAGTTGTGATGTTTTATAACTTAATTTTGGAAGTGACAAACATCACTTTTGTCATATGCTTTTGGTCATACAGACAAATGCTTATACACTATAGGAGGGAACATACACAGATATGAATACCAGGAGACGAGAATCATTGGGCTTATCTTAGAGGCTGTACTTCAGAATTAGAGGAAATAGAAGATGCAAGGTTTAGGGAAAAAACTTCAAAATAAACTCCAGTTTACATCGTTAGTGAGGATTAAAATGAAAGAGAGTACTTGGAAAATAAAGTAGTCAAAATAAAGAAGAGATCTGTGAATAAAAAAATAAAAGCTAATAAAAAAAGACCAAATTAGTAATTTTAAAAATAAAGCCAAAGAATTTTCCCTGAATATAGAGCAAAGACAAATTATAGAAAATTAAATAAAAATTAATAAATATGGAGGTTAGATTTAGAATTAGGTTAACTTCTAATAAAATGAGTTCCATAGGAGAGAACAGAAATAGTAGAGGTGAGGATATAGTTAAAGTATAAGAAGAAACTTTCCCAGGGCTGAAAACTCTTGTCCCTTTCCACCTGTTCTTACAAGTTTTCATATTGAAAATGTTTGGGGGGGGGGGATGAAAGCAAAATAAATTAATAAATGAGCCAGCAAACCCCTCTCCCCCACGCCCCCCCAAAAAGAAAATGCTAAAAAACATGCCTAGATACATCCTCAAGGAATTTCAGAATTCCAAGGATAAAGAAAAAAATCCTAATTCTTGCAGAGAGAAAAAAAGTTCTTTCAAACAAAACAGACTATCCCCACTCTTTTTATTGGACAAATGGGATACAGGAGATTGAAGGAGCATTTTATTTAATATTTGAAGGGAAAATTTTTTGAACCTAGTATCCTATACCTAGTCAAGCTTTTAATCAAGTTTATGCCAAAATAGAAATATTTCCAGACAGATTAGGATACAGAGAATTTAAGGATTCTGTAGAAATGAGACAGGTATCTTTTCCTCCAACATTGCCAATATCAGCCATTAAACAAATTGAGTTTTATTAAACTAAACAGAAAGAGGTGCTCTTGAACTAGGAATCCTGACCATAAGATGAATGTAAATAGAACAAAGCAGACATTATCCATCCAAAAATAAAAAAGTGTAAATCAGAACATTTTTTAGCTGATAAGAATTGTCCCACAGAAACCAACTATGAAGCCAACAAACACAAAACTCCACCTGGAATTTAGTATTCTTACACAACCATTTCAGGTCTTTAAAATCTTGAATCCAAAATTCAAAAGCTGAGAAATAAGAAAAGTAGGAGGAAATAAAAGGAAAATTAAACTCAGGAAACATAGAAAAAGACAAAATCCTATCACTAATCAGTCATCTCGGTAGATGAAGGAATGAACATAAAGAGAGAATCTTTTGAACACAAAATAGGAAAATAAAAAGATTATTCTTTATTACAATGAAAGTCATCTGTAAATACATATACTGTAGTAAACATCCCAATATTGATAAATTCCATTTAAAATTGGGAATAAGACAAAGTATAGGTACACTTTATTTCAATTTTCTCTAAGCTTAGAAATTTGTTGCCACAGAATTACAAGTAGTATACTTTTCTTGTGTATGTGGTTATATTCATTTTTCATCCCTAATCCCCCACGTTTTTCTTTTACTTTGCTCTTAAGGAATTGACCTGCTTTATAGGTCTCCTAATGTAACTAAGTTATAAGAATTACTTTATATCAAAACTTGGTGGACCTTCCTAAGCAGTGCTTAAGTGGTAAGGAATTTATGGCCTATAATGCATATATTAGGGGAACAAGGGGAAAAGTTAGTGATTTAAATTTTGATTTCAAGAAATGAGAATAAACACCCCAGCAAATTAAACCTGAAGAAAGAAGGAAAAGACAAATGCCAGACTTAATGAAACACAAAATAATTGTACAGTAGAGAAAAGAAAAGACAAAAATTAATTCTTTGGAAAAGAGTATTCCATTTCAGTTCATTATCGAATTTATAATTTGCTTTTTTCTGTCTTTTAAAAAATTTTTTGTTCCTTTTCTGGTTTCTTAGTTCTCTTGTTGAATTCTTAGTTCTTTAATTATTTTATAATTTTCTTTAAAATGAAAGCATTGAAAGCTATATTTTTCCAGAAATTAACCCAGATCTCTATAGCTAAGTAATACCTGAAAATGGGGGAAGAAGCATAAAATGGAGTAAAAATAGCCTCTTTAACAAATGGTATTGGGAGAACTGGACAGGGACATGCAAAAAAATGAAACTAGATCACCAGCTTACACCACACACCAGAATAAACTCAAGATGGATCAAAAACTTAAATGTAAGCCGTGACACCATAAAAGTCCTAGAGGAAAACATAGGAAAATTTCAGATATCCCATGTAGCAATATTTTTGCCAATATATCTCCTAGGGCAAAGGAAATAAAGGAAAGAATAAGCAAGTGGGACTACATCAAACTAAAAAGTTTCTGCTCAGCTGAAGAATACATTAGCAAAATGAAAAGGGAACCAACTGTATGGAAAAAATATTTGCCAATGATACCTGGGACAAAGGTTTGATCTCTAAAACATATAGAGAACTTAATACGACTCAACACCAGGGAGACGAACAATCCAATTAAAAAATGGACAAAGGACCTGAACAGACAGTTGTCCAAAGAGGACATACAGAAGGCCTATAGACATATGAAAGAATGCTCAACATCACTAGCCATCAGAAAGATGCAAATTAAAACCACAACGAGATACCACTTCACACCGGTCAGAATGGCCATCATCAACAAATCAATAAACAAGTGCTGGCGAGGATGTGGAGAAAAGGGAACCCTGGTGCACTGTTGGTCGATTGCAGACTGGTGCAGCTACTGTGGAAAATAGTATGGAATTTCCTCACAAAACTAAAAATGGAACTGCTTTTTGATCCAGCGATTCCACTACAGGGCTTATACCCTAAAAATCCAGAAACACCAATTCAAAAGAACCTATGCACCCCTATGTTCATAGCAGCACTATTTACAATAGCCAAATGCTGGGAACAACCTAAGTACCCATCTGTAGATGAGGGGATCAAAAAACTGTGGTACATTTACATGATGGAATACTATGCAGCAGAAAGAAAGAAGGAACTGCTACCTTTTGCGACAACATGGATGGAATTGGCGAGTATTATCCTTAGTGAAATAACCCAGGTGGCAAAAGACAAATACCATGTGACTTCACCTAATATAGGAAACTAATGAATAACACAGTGAAGAAAATAGAACCAGAGGCATGGAAACAAGGAACAGACTGATAGTGACCAGAGGGGAGGGGCCAGGGAGAGAAGGGGGAGGGTCTAGTCAAAGAACTATGTATAAATGACCCATGGACATGGACAACAGGGTGTGGGGACTGACTGTGGGAGAGGTGTGGGGGTGGGTGGGGCAGGGGAGGTCAAGGGGGAAAATGGGACAACTGTAACAGAACAACAATAAAAAAAGATTAAAAAAATAAAGCAACTATATAAAGCAAAGTATAACAAATATAGTTATTCATTGCATAATGAAATTTCCATTATTAAAATTTTATTTCTAAGGTTCTTAAGGAGTAATAAATTTATCTTCTTTAAAAACTAAAAAAAGCTATATTTTAATATTGCTTTTATTATAGCTTTTGTGCTATGAAGTGTTTTCTCTTTTTTGCTTTCTTGATTATTATTAATATTTTTCTTTAATCCATGTGTTATGTAGGAGTTTAATTTCTAAATAGTGAAGTTTTTTGGTCACTTATTTATTTATGGATTATGCTCACGGAACTAACCTTTAAAGATATCTTTTAAAATTTTTGTATGTGTGCATGTGCTCTTAGAAAAAAGATATGTTTTTGAGAGTTTCATGAATAATATATCTATTAATTATATTTTTAAATTGTTGTCTTTAATTTTTTTTCTTCTAGATTTTCAAATGTTAAGAGATTTTGTGATAGACACTGAGAACCTATGATTAGCTAAGCAATACTTATTCCCACTTTTCTCTGCCTTGTGTGCCTTCCACATTAGAGGCTAAGTAATTTAATATTCACTTCTTTGACCTCCCTTCCTGCTAGGGTGGCCATGTGACACAATTCTGACAAATAATTCTACAGGAGAGCTTCTAGAAAAGGTTTTGCTTTCCAGATGAGTTAAACTGATGTGTCAGGCACTGTCCTCCCTTTCCTCTTTAACAATCACATTGATAATAAGCTAACATGTTAAGATGACAGAGTGGAGACAGAAAGGTCCTGATGAGGGTCTAAAAAACAACACCAGCAATTGCCTACCTGTAGACTTCTTGTTATATAAGAAAAAGAACCCAATAATCTAAGCCAGTGATTTTCAACCTTCATTTCATAGCACACATAAAGTAATTACTAAAATTCTGCGACACACCAAAAAAATATATCTTTTGCCAGTCTGAAAGAAATATAGAAATACTTCTGATTCATTCACACTGAACAGCTGTTGTGTTGGTTGTTGTCATATTTTATTTGGCAGTCTACGGGGAAAGAAGTCAGTGCCCTTGACTAAATAGTCAGGTATAGCATGTTTAAAATTCTTGCAGCACAGCAGTGTCAGTGTGCCTGCTCTGGCATATCCATTGAAAATTGATGGTCCAAGCCATTGTTAATTGAGTTAAATATTTACAGCTGAGTGCATCCTAACTGAAATAAGGATGTGCTAAAGTATTTCAGTGTGTTTGTATCAAGCTCTTATATGTCTAATTATTCTTGTTTTATATTTTGATATATTTTCTGATGTAAGTAGATGGACATATCTTATTTTTTTCCATTCATAAAATTTTTATTCCATTACATGAAATAAATACATATGTTCTTAATAATTATTCTTAGATTGTTCATGAAAATTTCATAAGACATTAAATAAAGCTAGCCATCCTCTCAAGTATTTCCCTGTTAACTATTTTATAGCACATGCATGTTAGGCAAGTATAAAAAAAAACCAGGAAAAAAAAAAAAACCCTAAAAAGAAAAAAGAAAAAAAAGAATAAAAAGTAAACACATGGGTTTTTTTTTTTGTTTTACTGCTATGCTTGATGTACACAAAGTAATGGATCTCAAGCAGTTCATTTTATTACGTCTTGTACATTTGTTCTTAGGTTGCCTAAAACATTTAAATACAAATAAAATTAGTGTAGCAAAAATAATGAAAGCAAGCAGCAGGTAACTTTACAAATAATGGAATGTAAACTGTTTCTGCCCTTATCCAGAGCAAACTGGGTCACAACTAAAGGAGCACTTTGCAGCTGTAGTCAAAGATGTGCACATTGAGACTGAGTGTTCTACAGATCCACACAATTCATGTATTTATTCATGAGATATCCATTTCTATCCTTTTAAGTGCCCCAAAACTTAAATACACAGATCAACTACACCTGTGACTGGAAACAGTTATCTCTTTTATTCCCTACTAGGACAAACCAATATGTAGTCAATTTCCTTTGCTTAGACATGGAAGCAGTTTTAGCACTGGCCCTTGTAAAGTCACAATGTACCAAAAGTGCTATGCCAAACATTTATAACTTGTATAAAAATTCCATATTCCCATAATGGCCACCTCACGATGAAAACATAACTCCCTAAATGTTAACTGGCTCTACTCCCCTAAATATTAAACATAAAAACCACATGGGAAATACAGATATTAAAAATAAAAACATAGACCTGTCATAAATTGTAAACAAAATACTTTTTGTGGGACAGCATGGATGACAAATTATCTACTGTGTAAATTTTAGAATTAGAATGAGGCAGACAAAAGTTTGAAGACCAGTTAATTTTCTCCTGCTTCAGCTTCTTGGGTATCTGATGTTCACAATGTCAAATGTCTGTCAGTAATTGCATTATTAGCATGCTGTCCTTGTATAACTTAATGTATGAAGTTCAGGAAAGTCTTCATCAAAAGCTTTCTTTGCAGGAAAGCAAGTTTTCTAAGAGGAGTTCAGAATCTCATAATAGAACACGGAGAAACTAAGGGCCAGACCCAGTCTGATAGGATGTATTGGCTGCATCTTGGTATGCTTTCTTTTTTTTTTCTTTGACTTTTTTATATTTTATTTTATTTTATTTATTTGTTTTTAGAGAGAGGGGAAAGGAGAAAGAGAGGGAGAGAAACATCAATGTGTGGTTGTCTCTTGTGTGCCCCCAACTGGGGACCTGGCATGCAACCTAGGCATGTGCCCTGACTGGGAATCGAACCAGCGACACTTGGTTCGCAGGCCGATGCTCAATCCACTGAGCCACAGCAGCCAGGGCTGCATCTTAGTATGCTTGTTGTGACTGTTCCAAAATTACTTTCTTGTCATCACTAGCAGCAATCTCAGCCAAGTAAAGACTGTAGTCTCCATTCCATTTCAAAGAGAAGACTTTGCTCTCTGCTTGTGAAGCACTGGGGATTAAGAACTTTTCCAAGAGAGATAGTACATCATTGAAGATCTCTCTTAGCTCAGTCTAAATTTTCTGTATTCTCAAGTCATCTGCTGTTTCTTCTCAGTACCTCCTGTCTTTTGCTCAGTACTTGAGACATTCCTCCAAAATGACCTATGGACTCCTACATTTTTATAAGCAACTAAGGAAAGATTCCTCTCCCCTTTGGATAATTCAGGTCCTTACTCAGAGACTTAATGCATGCTGCTGTGTCATCATATCGCTCAGCCTGCTCTGCCAGTTTGGCCTTCTGCACTAGCTAGCTCATTTTTATCCATGACTGGATATTCTGTGTCCAAGTGGCTGTGCACTGACAGCTCAGCAGTCTCTAAATGGGCATATCTTCATAAATAGTGCCTTTCATCATTACATACATAATGTTTCTTCTACTTTTAACCATAAATTTCCATTTGCATGATAGTAATATTGCCACACTGCTTTCTTTTGATTTGTGTTTGTCTAATATCTCTTTAATACACACTCATTTTTTTAAAAAAATTGGTAAATTGTACATTATATAAAAATTTCCATTTTAGCCATTTCAAAGTGTACAATTCAGTGGCATTTAGTACATTCACAATGTTGTGCAAACATCAACTATATACATATCCATTTTTTGCTCGGGCTTGGTAGCTCAGCTGGTTAAGAGTATTGTCCCAGTACACTAAAGTCACAGGTTCGATCCCCAGTCAGGCACATACAAGAATCAGCCAATTAATGTATAAATAAATGGAACAATAAATCAGTGTTTCTCTCTCTCAAATCAATGAATAAAACTAATTAAAAAGGAAAAAGCTAAAAAACATATACATATATCTCCATTGTTAAACATCTTCATTATTTCAAATATAAGCTCTATACCCGTTAAACAGTAATTCCCCGTACCTCCTTTGCCCAGCCTTTATGTCCTCCATTCAACATTCTGTCTGTATGAATTTGCCTATTTTAATTGTCTCATATAACTGGAATCATAATGTTTGCCCTTTTGAAAGGCATACTGTCTTCTAATAGGATAACTTATTCAGTTGATGGTTAGTGTTATTAAAACTGATGTTCTAATTTTTACTGCTTCTATAACACGGGAACTATTTTTAACATAATTCCTGTTGAGTTCAATTTTTCAGCTGTTTTAGACTTAAATAGGCATGTCGATTTCAAAACCGCAGTTAGTTTTCTTCTATTGTGTGAAGTTTTTCTCTGCAGCTTATCTTAATGCAACCGCTCTGGGCTGGATTGAGCCTGGATGAAGGGAAGCACTAGTGCTCTCCTATTGGCTGAGAGCAAATCTCCCTCGAGTGGGGAGGGGTGGGGGACGACCTTAGAAACGAGCTACAGGTTCATACTTGTCTAGGCTATTCAGTTACACATGAGACAGTGTGGTGAGACGTTGTGTGCCTCTCTGTATAGTGAATCGTATTCCGAAGTGTATTCCGACTTCATGTCTGTATACAAGGAGTTAGCAGAATTCACTTTTTTATTTACATATGTACTTATTTCCTTTCCTTCAGATCATGTCTGCCTCTGCTATTTCTCATCATAAGTGCCTAAACAACCCTGATTCATTTTGTTATATCTATGGCAGTTTCACCATTCCCAAAGGACAAACATCAGTGCATTTGTCAGGCAAGCCTATTTTGCATATTTTAAAGTAAAACTTGGTGATCAAGATAAGTCTTGGGCCCCTCACAAGGTGTACAAGCAGTGTGTCAAGAGTTTACGGATGTGGACGAAGGGAACACGTGATCAATTGCCATTTGGTATACCTATGGTTTGGTGAGAGCCCAGAGATCATTCAAGTGACTGTTACTTTTGTATAGTGGAAATGTCAAGATATAACAAGAAAAATAAATCTAAAATAAAGTGTCCTTGTCTACCATCAGCTATATGCCTAGTGCGTCACTCAGCTGAAATCCCAGTGCTAGTTTTTATTGAACTACCCTCTTTTGAAAAGCAGGAGTATGGTGAAGAACTAAGTGACAGCAACGATGAAGATTTTGAAATTGAAGATGACTCAGTTTGTAAGGGATTTGATCAGCACTAGTTGAGTGATTTGGCACAAGATTTGGGACTATCCAAAAAGGCTTCAGAACTCCTGGCATCAAGACTGCACGAGAAGAACTTGCGATCAAGAGAAAGTGCGTTTTTGCAGTACTTTCTAAGTGATAGTGGCTTTGTGTATTGCCATAATATACATGGTTTAATGGAGGAATTGGAGATTCCAATCTATAACGCAACTCAATGGCAACTATTTATCGGTAGCTCAAAGCGGAGCTTGAAGTGTGTCCTTCTCCACAATGGCAACGTATTTGGTGCAGTGCCAATTGGCAATTAAGTTTGTTTTCGTGAAGAATATGAAGATATAAAGAGAGTCATTGATCTGTTTCAGTATCATGAGCACAATTGGATCATTTGTGTTGACCTTCAAATGGTCTGCTTCCTTCTTGGTCAGCAACGCAGATAACCGAGTATCCCTGTTTTCTGTGTATGTGGGACAACAGAGCTTGTGAGAAGCATTGGGTGGAGTGGAATTGGCCTCCAAGATTTGACCTCACACCTGGGTATCGAAACATTCTACATGAACCACTTGTTGACAGAAAGAACATTAAATTCCCACCTCTGCACATAAAACTGGGTCTCATGAAGCAATTTGTTAAAGCTTTGCCAACTGAAGGAGACTATTTCAAGTATCTCATTTTGGCATTTCCTAGCCTGTCGTTTGAAAAGATAAAATACCTTAATATGTGTGTTTGGTAGCAAAACTTTACTACTTGTACACAATTTGACCTACAGTAACAATATATAGCCTTTATGTGAATAAAACAACTAAATAAACAGTATATTCAGGTAATTTTTTCTTTATTTTCCTTTGTATATACATTTTGTATGATTCTTGGGAAAAAGGGAGGGTATCCTGTACCTTAAAAAGTTAACATGATAGAGAAAAACTGGGGTCATTTTTGGATTCAGATGCTAAAAGTTAGTCAAAAACAAGTGTCAGATCTAACTCGGTGAAAATTGTGTTCCCCAATGTAATTTACCACTTATGATACTACTTTTTCCTTATTTTTGTTAATTTGAAGTTTCATTTCCATTAGTGGTTACTTTCCTCTTTCTCATTCCCAGGCAAAGGCACATGGTATTGCTATTAATTAAAAGCAAAATACTGCCCTGGCCAGTGGTTCAGTTGGTTGTAGCATTTTCCTATGCACCAAAAGGTTGCAGGTTTGATTTTCAGTCAGGGCATATACCAAGGTTGTGGATTCGGTACAAAGTCAGGGCATGTACAGAAGGCAACCAGTTGATGTTTCTCATATTAATGTTTCTCTCTCTTTAACCTATTGAGTCACACCAGCCAGGGCAGCATGTCCCTTTTAAAAAGTAGTTTGGTAATGTATTCCAAAAGAGTGTTTTCTTATTCAGTACACTTAATTTCATATATATATATATATAGTTTACTGTTGCTTTTTTCCTTTTATGTTGAAGTGCCATTTGGTATAACAGATAAAGTTTGTGAACTAGCACTACATAAATCTATAAATGGGTAAATATCAGAAGCAATGTTGAGTGAAAAAAAAATTGACTTTACCCTTTGATAAATTTTATTTCTTTCTTTATATTTTATTGATTATGCTGTTACAATTGTCCCAATTAATTCCCCTTTGCTTCCTCCACCCTGCATCCCCCACTCCCTCAGGCAATCCCCAAAACATTGCTCATGTCTATGGGTTATTGGTATAAGTTCTTTGGCTACATCATTTCCTATTCTGTAACTACCTATTCATACTTCTTTAACCCCTCTCATCTGGCAACCATCAAAACACTTCCGTATCCATGATTCTGTCTCTGTTCTTCTTGTTTGCTTAGTTTGTTTTTTGATTCAATTGTTGATAGATACATATTTTTTGCCATTTTATTGTTCATAGTTTTGGTCATCTTTTTCTTAAGTATGTCCCTTTAACATTTCATACAGTAATGGTTTGTTAATGATGAGCTCCTTTAGTTTTGTCATGTCTGGGAAGCTCTTTACCTGCCCTTCTTTTCTAAATGATAACTTTGCTGGGTAGAGCAAACTTGGCTGTAGGTCCCTGCTTTTCATGACTTTGAATATTTCTTGCCAATCCCTTCTAGCCTGCAAAGTTTCTTATGGGAACTCCCTTGTAAGTAACTAACTGCTTTTCTCCTGCTGCTTTTAAAATTCTCTTTCTTTTTAATCTTCAGCACTTTAATTAAGGTATGTCTTAGAGTGGACCTCTTTGCATTCACCTTGCTTCAGACTCTCTGTGCTTCCTGGACTTATATGTCTATTTCCTTCACCAAATTAGGGAAATTTTCTTTCATTGTTTTTTCAAATAGGTTTTCAATTTCTTGCCCCTTTTCTTTTCCTTCTGGCAACCCCGTGATGCCAATGTTGGAATGCTTAAAGTTGTCCCAGAGGCTACATACACTGCCCTAATTTTTTAAAAATTATTTATTTATTTATTTATTTATTTATTTTTTTCTTCCTTATGTTCCAAATCATTGATTTAATTCTCAGCCTCATCCACTGTACTGTGTGCTGCAAATTGTTCTTTATTTCAATTAATGTATCTTTCACTTCTATCTTTTATGCTGTTGAGGTCCTCACTAAGTTCCTTGAGCATCCTTATAACCAGTGTTTTGAACTCTGCATCTGATAGATTCCTTATGTCCATTTTGTTTAGTTTTTTTTTCTGGAGTTTTGATCTGTTCTTTCATTTAGTCCATGTTTCTTTGTCTCCTCATTTTAACAGTCTCCTTGTGTTTGTTTTTATGTGTTAGATAGAGCTGCTATCACTCCCTGTCTTGGTAACGGGGCCTAATGTAGTAGGTTTCCTGTAGGGTTCAGTGGCATAGCCTCCCCTATCACCCAAGCTGGGTACTCAAGGTGTCCCCTTCGTCTATGCTGAGTATACCCTCCCCTTGTAGTTGAGCCTTGATTGCTATTGGCAGATCAGTGGGAGGGATTTACCCAAGCCAGTCAGCTGCAAAGACTGCTTTTGACCACTGATCACCAACCTCTACCCTACGTGAAGCATCATCTGTGCAGGGGCAGGGTGGTGGTACTCCAGACGTGGTCTATAGCTATCCACTGGGTGTGCTGGCCCTGAAGTTTCCCAGGTGGTGCAGACCAATATCAGCCCCCACCTGTGTTCTTATGCCTAGGGCCACCCTGTCATGTGCTATAAAGCATTCTGAGATGATTGCTACTTGTGCTGGGCTTGTAGATTCCCAGGGGAAGCCAAGCTGTGACTCTCTGTAGGCTAGTTGCTGCTAGTGCTGGGCCTCCAACCTCTTAACAAGACATACAGGGGCTGGGGGCCTTACTGAGGCCAGCTGTTGCTTGTTTAATAGGATTTAGAAAGCTGTGAAGCATGAGCAGGCATTCATATTGAAAAGTCACGCATAACAGCTTGGATGGCCCAGTGAGTTGGGTGGGGCGGAGTCTGGGGATCTCCAGTGCATGGAACACAGTGTTAACCAGATTGATGGAGTCTTAGACATGGCACCTGCTTGCCTTCTGTGTGGCTCTGTCAGCAGAAAGCTCAGAAAAGGTACAATGGCCTCTTCCCACCTTTCTCTGGGAGAAAGCTATTCCCCAGCTCTCACGTTGATGCCAGACACTTCAGTTCTTCTCCGTATGCCACTTGAACCTCTGAAGCTGCCACCCTAGTGCTGGAACTCAGGGAGTGAGTCTGAGTAAGTCTGTGTGTGGGTTCTTTAAGGGGAACTTCTTGGGACTCCAGAATATTCTTCCACCAACTCAATCCCTGCTGGTTTTTGCAGCCAGAAGTTATGGGGGCTTATCTTCCTGGCACTGGAACCCTCGGCTGGGAGGGCCTGGTGTGGGACTGGGACTCATCGCTCCTGAGTTACGCCTCTGGAATTTTTATGGATGAGGGACCAACCCGTTCCACATCTCTGCCCCTCTTACCAGTCTGGATGGATGTGGTTTCTTTAATTCTCTAGTTGTCAGACCTCCTTTCAACTTGATTTCTGGTGGTTTTGAGGGATAGTTATTTTATATTTTAGTTGTAATTTGGATGTGATTGTGTGAGGAGACAGGTCATATTTACCTAAGCCGCCATCCTGACTGGATGTGGCTGGTAAAATTCCTATAATGTTTAGAAGTCCTTATACCATTTTGTAAAACTTGAATTAAAATAAATTCAGGCTTGGTTACTTCGGGGGAGGGATGTAGTAGAATTAGGGAGTGGAACATGGAGGGCTTTAAGGGTGTTATCATAGTACATTCCTCAAATACATTATAATAATGTTCTTCAAAATGTGTATGAAAATTGACCAGGAGACTTAGTGTCTTCTATTGTGTGTAGCATTGTGTTTTGAATAAGAAAGAGTATATTCAGGACATTTTCCCAGATTTAGCAACACATGGGAGCACCTGGATGTTGAGGAAAGGGAGCTAAAGAAGGTGTACCAAATCATTATCAAGTTTGATTCCTTCTTGGGTAACATTGTTTTTGGAGCTACTCAACCCCACATCCCTCACCACAGCATTCCTTCTTGCCTTAGGAGGTGCAAGTCATGTTTGAGCCCTTTTGACATGTACCCAGCAGTGGTTTGAATACACAGGGATACTAAGGGCCACCCTGCAGTATCAGGGAGGCCTGGATCTCCTCTGATTGGTAACTTTTGCTCCAAAATTCTCCAACAACTTTATCAAACTGTGGTCTTAATACTCTTGATACAAAACCTTCCTTTCTAGTCTTTCCTATAGGGATTAGACCACCATTGTAGGCTTATATCCTTTGCCCAGCTTCTGGTAGTTCAGCTCCCATTTTCCCTCACAGGCATTTCACTGAGTAGATCTCTTGCTCTTCTAATCCTTAATGCTTCTTGGAATACCTAAACTAACACAAGTCAATATTTGTGAAGTGCTTGGCACATAACAAGCAGTCAATGAATACTGGTTTTTGTTATAATAAACAAGAGATGATGGTGATTTTGATTACGGTAGTGGTGATGGATGGAAATATCCAAATTGGAGTGACACTTATATAATAGGTACAATAGGACTGTGATTGAAGGTAGGGGGTGAAATAAGGTTAGTTTGTCTAGTTTCTTGCTTATCATTCCCCACTTACATGCTAACCACATTGATTTGTTTGTAGTTCACTGCAAGCACCATAGTGATCCATAGTTCTTTACTCATTATTTCTTCTTCATAAAATATTCTTCCACCACCCTCTTACACCTGTGTTTATATGCATAGTAACAGTTGTTAACATTGAATTATAGTCAGTATTTTTGTATGAGTTTCTTCTTTCCAACTGCAGATTCCCTTAGTTGTGAGGTAAGATTACAGCCATATTATAGGGGTCAATTAACCATTCTGTACTTTATTCAAAGAGAAATGGAAAACCATTGGACAATTTTAATTGTAGAGATAATATGATATGACCTTTTAATTTTATAAAGGTTACTTTGGCTACTGTTTGTTGGATGGATTGGAGGAGTGCAAGAGTAAATTTGGGGAAATGCTTTGGTGTGGGCTCTGGACCCCAATTGTCTGGTTGCACTGTATACTAGCTGTGTAATCTTGGGATTGTTACTTGGGAATCTTCCTTAATCTTTTTGGCCTCAGTTTCCACATCTGTGAAATGGTGATAAAATTAGTACTCCTTCAGAGTTACTGGGAAGAATAAATGGGTTAAAACAGCTTAGAATAGAATCTGACACATATTAAGCAGTCAGATGTTACCTGTATTATGTCGTTTAACAAATATTTGTGTGCTTACTGCATCCTAAGCACTGGGCTAGAAACTACTATTAAGGCGAAGTTAACAATCGGCAAATGCAAAATCAAATTAATATACAAACTTTTGGATTATAATAATGTTCCTAAGAATCTGAATATAAAACAAACTATTTGGCCATTGATATAATGTTACAATTTTGGAGATTTTGGACATGTTTTATTTAGATTTCTTTGACATTTTTTATAGCAGGAACTCCAGAATGTACTGAATGAGTCACTGGGGAGCATTTTTTGAACAAAAGAATCCTCAACATAACCTTTGTTATGTTTCCCTGCTCTACAACTTGGTAATTAAGAAATTAACTTTGTGAATATGTATTAATATTAAATAAATTTCTGTAATGAATGTCATACGTCAGTTTTATAAGTTTAGAGCTTTTGTATACCAGTTTATAAGAGCTTTGTTGTTCTTGTTGTTCATATCTTTTTTAAAAAGGAGACTGTAGTAATTAATGTGTAAATGTAATGAATGTATGGGAAAGCTAGGAGATTCGCTGTAATGGGACTTAAATTACTATCTTTTTCTAAAAGATAGACTAGTTTACCTACATTGTGTTAAAAGAATTAAAAGGGCCCTTACTGGTGTGGCTCAGTGGGTTGGGCATTGGCATGCAAACCAAAAGGTCTCTGGTTCAATTCCTGGTCAGGGCACATGCCTGGGTTGTGGGCCAGGTCCCTGCTTTGGAGGGTCTGACAGGCAACCAATGGATGTTCCCATTGTACATTGATGTTTCTCTCCCTCTGTTTCTCCCTCCCTTGCCCTCTCTCTAAAAATAAATTAATTGAATTAAAAAATAATTTAAAGTATATATACTCACTTTGCATAAGAAAATATTAGTAGTTGGCCAAAATGTTTTATTCTGTTTTTTTCTGTAAGGTGGGTCTAGTAGCACTTAGTTGTCTTTAACTTCATTTGAAACAATTTTGTTAGATTGTATTGTGACAGTTGTCATATCAGCATGCATTTTTAAAAAATATAATCAAAATGGTGAATTTCTGTGTAGTCATTTTAATATTGAAGATGGAAGAAAATAAGCAATATTGTCAGTATATTATGCTTTATTATTTCAAGAAGTGGAAAAATGCAACTGAAACACAGAAAAAAACAAAAAAGATTTGTGCAGTGAATGGAGAAGATGCTGTGATTGTGTAAAAAGTGGTTTGTCAAGTTTTGTGCTGGAGGTTTCTCGCTGGACGATGCTCTGTGGTCGGGTAGACCAGCTGAAGTTGATAGTGATCAAATCAAGGCATTAATTGAGAACAATCAACATTATACCACACAGGAGATAGCTGACATAGTCAAAATATCCACATCAAGTGTTGATGTCAATTAGTTTACTTGCTTTGTTGTTTGGGTTCCACATAAGTGGAAAAAAGCTTCTTGACCATATTTCCGCATTTGATTCTCCACTTAAACGTAATGAAAATGTTCTGTTTTTAAAACAAATTGTGATGGGCGATGAAAAGTGGATACTTTACAATAATGTGAAATGGAAGAGATTGTGGAGCAAGCAAAATGAACTACCACCAACTACACCAAAGGCTGATCCTCACCCAAAGCTGATATTGTATATATGGTGGGATTGGAAGGGTGAACTCTATTATGTGTTCTTTCTGGAAAACCAAACGATTAATTCCAACAAGTACTGCTCCCAATTAGACCAGCTGAAAGCAGCACTTGATGAAAAGCATTTGGAATTAATCAACAGAAAACACATCATCTTCCATCAGGATAACACAAGACCGCATGTTTCTTTGATGACCAGGCAAAAACTGTTACAGCTTGGCTAGGAAGGTCTGTTTCATCCACAGTATTCACCAGACATTACATCTTCAGATTTCCATTTATTTTGGTCTTTACAAAATTTTCTTAATGGAAAAAATTTCAGTTCCCTGAAAGACTGCAAAAGGGACCTGGAACAGTTCTTTGCTCAAAAAGATAAAAAGTTTTGGGGAGATGGAATTATGAAGTTACCTGAAAGATGGCAGAAAATAGTGGAACAAAATGGTGAATATGTTGTTCAATAAAGTTACTGGTGAAAGTGAAAAATGTCCTTTATTTTTACTTTAAAACCGAATGATTTTTTTGGCCAGCCTACTAGTTCACGTTGGGGAGGGAGATTAGGAAATAGTATACTTTTATAATTAAAAATATTTTATGCAGTAAAACAATGAATGACAAAGAAATAACAATATAAACAATATAAACAAATGAATGTGTGAGACAACGTTAACAAAAAGTGCTTGGTTCATATAAATGGATTCAAGCACCTTTAGGTTGGTCTAGCTTGGTCCATGGAAACTATTAAAACAGAACTTGTCTTTGTTCTTGTCCCAGTGTTAATGTTTGTTTACTTGCTTTATTTTTATAGGGATGTGCATGCAGTCTGTCTTTGGGACGATAAAGGCCCAGCAAAAATTCATCAGGCTTTAAAAGAAGATATTCTTGAGTTTATTAAGCAAGCACAGGCAGTAAGTTCTATATCTTTATATTAAGCTTGTTTTTAAGGTTTTACATAAGGAAGATTATAAGAAATATTTTAAATGTAGAACTTTCCGAAGTAATTTTAAATGTCACATTGACTTTTGATATATATATTTAAGTACATTTTTTAATGAAATGATTGTCATTTGTGCACTCCCCCCCACCATGCCATTTCTTTCAAGAGAGTACATTACACTCCTCAATTAAAAGGTGCTATAAACAACAGATGAACAAACAAATTTATAGAAACAGACAACAGTATGGTTACCAGAGGGGCAGGGGTGGGGGAGGTTAAAAAGGGTAAACTTATTTAAAGGTTATTAACCAATTTAACCCAAATAAATTTAATTTTTAAAACAAAGAAAAAAGCTAGAAAGAAATTAAGTTTTTTAGATGTCCCCATTATTTTTGGCCATATGTCAGCCCACGTAAATTATTTTTTTCTCACAACTAATACCTCTTCTCAAGCTGACAGTAATTTTCTTCAAGTTCCATCCATGTTGTTCCAAATGGCAAGACATATTTTATAGCTGAATACTACTTCAGCCATATTTTCTTTATTTATCTGTCTATGGGCATTTAAGTTGTTTCCATATCTTGGCTATTGTAAGTAATATTGCAGTGAACGTGGGTTTGCATAGAGTCCTCCTTTATTATCTGCCGGGGGTTGGTTCAAGGACCTCCCCTGCCAAGCAGATACCAAAATCCATGGATTCTCAGTCCCTTAATCAGCCTTCTGTATCTGCAGACGCAGAACCCACAAATGTGGAGGGCTAACTATAGAGTTTTTCAAATTAATGTTTTTGTTTTCTTGGGATATATAGTTAGAGGTGGAATTTCTGGATCATAATGGTATTTCCATTTTTGATATTTTGAGGAACCTCCAAACTTATTTTCTGCCATAGTGGCTGTAGCAACTTATATTCCTACCGACAGTGCACAAGGGTTCCCTATTCTCCACATCCTTGCCAACACTTATTTATTGTCTTTTTGGTCATAGCCATTCTACCAGGTATGAAGTGGTATCTCATTGTGGTTTGGATTTTCATTTCCCTGATTAGTGATATTGAGCATCTTTTCAAGTACTTGTTGCTCATATGTATGTCCTCTTTGGAAAAAAGTCCAATCAGATCCTCTGCCTCTGTTTTTTTTTTTTTTTTTTTTTGCTTTTGAGTTGTATGAGTTGTTTTTTAATCTGTTTTGGATATTGACCCTTTTCAGATATGACTTGCAAATATTTTCTCCCACTCAGTAGATTGCCTTTTTATTTTGTTGGTGTTTTTTTTTTTGAGTGTGTAGAAGCTTTTTAGTTTAATTTAGTCTTACTTGTTTATTTTTGCTTTTGATATCAAATGCAAAAAATCAGTACCAACACTAATGTCAAAGAACTTACCACCTGTGTTTTCTTTTAGGACTTTTATGGTTTCAGGTCTTAAGTTTCAGTCTTTAATTCATTAAAAAAATTTTTTTTTTTCATCACTATGTATCCCTCCTATATCCTATTTCATCTCCACCCCTCCTATCCTCAGTCTTTAATTCATTTTGAGTTAATTTTGTGTATGGTGTAAGATGGTGGTCAAGTTTTGTTCTTTTGCAAGTTGCTGTCCAGTTTGCTCAACACCATTTATTGAAGAGACTGTCCTTTCCACATTGTAGATTGCTTTGGGGTGTGTAACAGTATTTTTCCAGTTCATGAGCACAGAATATCGTTTCATTTTTGTGTCTTCTGTTTCTCACATCAATGTCCTATGGTTTTCAGTGTAGGTCTTTCACCTTCCTGATTAAATTTATTCCTAGGTATTTTATTCTTTTTGATGCATTGTAAATGGAGTTTTCTTAATTTCTCTTTCTGATAGTTTGCTATGAAGCACAAACAGTATAGAAACAGCAGATCTTTAGGTTTTGATTTTGTATCCTTCAACCTTACTGAGATTTTTAATTTTTAATATATTTTATTGTTCAGTTGCAGTTGTCCCAGTTTTTCCCTCATTGCTTCCCCCTACCCTACCCACCTCTCCACTGCCACAGTCAATCCCCACCCTGTTGTCCATGCCCATGGATCCTTTATACTTGTTCCCCCTCCCACTTGCTGAATTTCTATTCTGACAGTTATTTGTGGAGTTGTTAGGGTTTTCTGTATATCATATCACCTTCAAATAGTAACAGTTTTATGCTTTACATTCCATTTCCATTCTTTTTCTTGCTGTGGCTGGGACTTTCAGTGTTGTGTTGAATAAGATTGTTGAGAGTGGGCATCCTGGCTTATAGTTTTTTGCCATTGAATGTGATGTGACGTGATGTTAGCTGTAAGCTTGTCACATATGGCCTTTATTTGTTGACGTACCCATCTCGAGAGTTCTTATCATATGAGGATGTTGAATTTTGTCAAATGCTTTTTCAGCATCTATCAAGGCGATCATATGATTTTTACCCATTTTTGTCAATGTGATATATCACCTGGATTGATTTGCTAATGTGGAACCATTCTTGCATCATGAATAAATATCCCACTTGGTCATGGTTTCTGATCCTTTTAATGTGCTGTAGAATTTAGTTTGCTCATATCTTCATAATTTTTGCATCTATATTTATCAGTGATATTGTCCTGTAATTTTCTTCTTGTGGTGTCCTTGTCTGGTTTTGAAATCAGGGTAATGTTGGCCTTGTAAAAAGAGTTTGGAAGTGTCTCCTTCTCTTGTAGTTTTTGGAAGAGTTTGAGATGAATTAGTATTAATTCTTCTTTAAATGCTTGATAAAATTCACCAGTGAAGCCATCTGGTCCTGGACTGTGGTTTTTTGAAATTTTTGATTACTGATTCAATCTTCCTACTAGTAACTGGTCT
Source organism: Furipterus horrens (assembly GCF_987537825.1). Lineage (NCBI taxonomy): Eukaryota > Metazoa > Chordata > Mammalia > Chiroptera > Furipteridae > Furipterus > Furipterus horrens. The sequence continues at coordinate 74,277,356 of NW_028327172.1, forward strand.
GTTCAGAGTTTATTTCTTTGATTCACTCTGGGTAGGTTATATATTTCTAGTAATTTATTCATCTCTTCTAGGTTGTCAAATTCGTTGGTGTATAACGGGCATAGTAACCTCATGATCCTTTGTATATTTGTGGTATCAGTTGTAATGTCTCCTCTCTTCTGATCTTATTTGAATCCTCTCTCTCTTTTGTTCTTGTGAGTATACACAACTTTCTGTGAATATTTTTTTTGTACAAAGACATTTATAGCAGTATTATTCCTGATAGCCAAAAGGTGAAGACAACCCAAATGTCTGCCAGTGGACAAACATAAACAAAATATGGTACATCTATCAAATGAAATAATATTTAGCCATAAAAAGGAATAAAATAATTATACATGCTACAACAGGCAAATATATAGCCACAGAAAAGTAAACTAGTGTTGCTTAGGGCTGGGAGGTGAAAGGAGGGAGAGACAAAGGGGAAGATAAGGTGACAGCCAATAGATTCAGGGTTGTTTTTATTAATTGACATATTACTGACATAGAACATTATATGAGTTTCAGATAGACAACATAATAATTTGGTATATGTATTTATTGTGAAATGATCACAAGTCTTCAGAGAAGGAAAACTCTGACTCCAAAAAACCTCCGCTGCCTTGCGGCATACCTCTTCAGGGGAAAGGCTAAGGGAGTAAACCCCGACAGAAAATCCGGAGCCGGAGTCCCTAAGGCGGTTTGACGTTGTAGTCAACACCGGCAACTCCTGCGGCGCACCTGAAGCCAAGCTGTATCGACTCCGTCTTTCCCTTGGACCCTTCAGCTGCGAAGAGAGGGGGGGTCTGCTGCATGGGCAACAGCAGACCCTCCATATCACCCTGCCCAGGCTCTGTAGCTTCAGCTCCACTGGAGAGGACACTCCAGCGTCATCGCAAGATGTCGATTCAACACGGGAGGAGACAGATACCGTGTCACTCCCGAGTTGGACTGCACAGCCATTCTCGGCGGTGCAGATAGACTCTTAAGAAGCTACACCATCGTCTCTTGAGACGGACGGCTGCCGACGATCACAAGTCTGTGAACATTTTAATTTTCTCTTGGATATATATATATGTTTTAATTTCTTTTGCGTATAAGATAGTTTGTACAGTAAATAAAGTATTTTAAATGTATAGCATAACATTTTCTAGTATTCTTTAAAGCATTTGTATTTTAATTGGTACAATTCTTTTCTTTTTTTTCAGCGCGTACTGAGCCATCAAGATGATACAGCTTTACTAAAAGCATATATTGTTGAATGGCGAAAATTCTTTACACAATGTGATATTTTACCGAAGCCTTTTTGTCAACTAGAGATTACTTTATTGGGTAAACAGGGTGGCAATAAAAAATCAAATGTAGAAGATGGTATTGTTCGAAAGGTCAGTTTTCCCTTTTTTTCCCTAATATTCTTTAGAAAGGGTGGTTTGAAAGACTTCTGAAAGTAATTTACATAAGTGGATTTTTCTACTTCATGTATAAATTTCTTTCCAGATGTTGCTGGGTTTATTGAATAATATGTTTTTTTCTTTCATCCTTTTTAGCTTTAAATTTCTTTCATCTTCTTGTGTGGTGCTAAACTTTAGAATTGTGTTTCAAACATTATGTCCTTTGCTTTTTCTTTTACTTTCTCCTTTTCCTAGTTTTATTTTCGAGGTTTTATTTTCTTATTCAGTCTTTGTACTATAAATTAAATTGCTTTCATTCTGTTTCAAAAATCTGTCCTTTTATTAGGTTACCTTTCGTTGTCTTTGTGTTCAGTCATGACTAAATTGCTATCATCTTTATAATTTTTTTACTTCATTATAGTTATTATAAACTCATTATGTCCTGTGTTTACTTTTATATTTTATATAGTTTCTAGTTAAAAGCTCTGTGCCCAGTAACAACTCATGATTTAATGAAAAAAGCTAATCTCTGAAATTGGAGCCCCAAATTTCCCCTTCAGCTCTCAATCAGTAATGAACTAACCTCTCTGTCCTCATTTATTGTTTATTTTCCTATTTGTGAGAATCAAATGGAACCACAGATATGAAAAGTGAAAAAGGCCATTTGACCTTTAAACAACTCACTACTTGCTACAGTGGTTATAGCAACAAACTCAGATTTCAAACACTCAAGTACCGGCCTGGGTATTATTGCCCCAGCCTTAAAATTTTTACTAATGCTGACAGGGTTATTGTAAATTTAGATACCTAATGCTTCTTCAGTGGTAGAAATAACTGCAGTGTCAGACATTACCACTACCTGCCCCAAAATAAAAACACTTCCAGATGCTTTTTGATTTGCAGTTCCATAATCTTGTTTCCTTTTATTTTTCTGTCATTTCTTTAATTTTGTGGTAGTCAGCATCACTTAATGATTAAGAGCATAGATTCTAGGACCACAGTTGTTGGATTCAGGTTCCAGTATTGCCTCTTATGAGCTGTGTAAATATGGGAGAGTTAGCTTTCCTCTCTGTGCCCCAGGTTCTTCATATGTAAAGGGAGATTATAACACCTATATCTAAGTGGTGAGGATTAAATGACTTACACATATGTGGAAAGTATTTAGAGCTAGGTACATAGTGAATGTTATATAACTGTTATTCTTGTATTGATGTTGCTGCTGTTGTTATTAATATATTTCCTATATCTGACAAAGTTACTTGGAGAGAGAATACATACTCAAGAGTACGTATATATCATTTCATCATTTAAATGGAACATCTGGCCCTAACTGGTTTGCCTTAGTGGGTTGGGCATCATCCCATATACCAAAAGGTCACCGGTTTGATTCCTAGTCTGGGCACATGCCTGGGTTGAGGGCCAGGTCCCCAGTTGGGGGCATGTAAGAGGCAACTGATTGATGTTCCTCTTGCACGTCAATGTTTCTCTCCCTTCCCCTCTCTCTAAAAATAAATAAATAAAATCTTAAAAAACAAACAAATGACACAGAAGACATTCTTTTAAAAAAATGGAACATCTGTAAGATGCATTTATATATTCCTTTTTTTTAAGATACACTATCAAACAGATTTTCAGTTGGTTCTTTTCACAGTTGTTATGTGTTTGTACAAATATGCGCATGAGCATATTAAATACATACCAGTATTTCTGAAATTCAACTTTGGAAATACAGAAGAAATAACATCTTCCATGTATTACCATATTTAATTTTTACAACGACTTGAAATTTATAATATTATTTTCATTATTTTACAGATGGAAAAGCAGGTAAATAAGTAACATCTAAAATTCAAATCCAATTATATTCGACTTTGAAAAATATATTCTTTACTAGGATTTACCATATATTCTTTACCACATTTAAATATACTTCTTCCCTTAAGTATTCAAATGAATGTAGACCTAAGAATTTGATTTCCTTTTTTAGTGTTTGTACTATTTTTTTACTCTAGCTGAGTTGTCAAAATGCCCACCCCTGTTTGTTCAAGACTCACACTCATCTTAATCTTATCTGAACTCCAAACTCTAGGTTCATGTCCCAAGCATCCCACCCCCCACAAAAAAAAAAATAGAAGAAAGTGCTTCATTGCTCCTCCTGCAAAAAACAGAATTGTGTATATAAGGTCTGTCTGGAAAACTCCAGCCGTTGTTAATATAATGAGAACGGTTCAGGTGACATCATTGTAACCTGGCAGCCAAGGAGAGTGGACTGGAATATGTATGTGTGAACAATGACGACTTCACTGTACAAGTCAGTGGGGGCAGTAGAAGCCATTGAGTGATCATGTGTACTTTGTGGTTGTCACATTTAAGATGACTGAGTGAGTAGAGCAACTGATCTCCATGAAATTTTGCATTAAGCTTGAACATTCCTTCATGGAAGCTATTTGGATGATTCAGAAGGACAATGCAGTGAGTGCAGCACAAATAAAAGTGTGGCACAAATGCTTCAAAGACGGTTGAGAATCTGTTGAAAGTGATCCACGTTCTGGAAGGCTTGCAATAACAGAACACCTGAGAATGTTGAATGTGTACAGGCTGTAATCCACAATGATCGGAGAACTGTGTGAAGTCCCAAGGTGCCTACTTTGAAGGGGACTGAGGTGTCATTGTCTTATGTACAGTGTTTCCTTTATCTTCAGAAAATGTCTCTATTTTTCATAATACACGTCTGGATACTGTCTGGATAGACCTCATATATACTTTGTATATTGATCATCGAAATGATTGAGTATTTTGTTTTGTTTTTTTCCTAGCTCATGCTTGATACATGGAATGAGTCAATCTTTTCAAATATAAAAAACAGACTCCAAGATAGTGCAATGAAGCTAGTACATGCTGAAAGGTTAGGAGAAGCTTTTGATTCTCAGCTGGTCATTGGAGTAAGAGAATCCTATGGTATGTTTGAACTTTTATGATTATAATTTCCTTTTCATGCAAATTCTAAGACAATTATAGAGTAGTACTATCAAAATTGTGTTTATTAGCATATAGTCACATCTACTTATACTGCCAAATGCTTTTAAGAGTACAAAAAAGATATTCTGCTTTAAAGTAACCTACAAAAATTCGTATTTATGTGGTTAATATTTGTTTTCTCCATCTAATTTTTTGGTTGCTGAGTCTTTTTAGCAACTTAAATTAGAGAAATATAGATTTGAATCTATAAATTATAAAAGGTAACCAGTTTTCTACTTATGTTTTTAGGATATAAGTTAATTCCATGTGTACATTTATCTTCGATCCTTTCCATTTTTGACAATGATATTCTCATTTGTTCTTTCAATCAGATATTCCTCTAACTAGAATATTCTTCTTCCCTCTTTATCTTCTAACTCATTCTCATCATTTATTCCCTTATGGAGGCCTTTTCTGAAACTCAGACTTAAGTTAGGTCCTCTCATAGTGCTTTGTAGTACCTATGCTTTCCTGTCATACTACTTTATTGTAATTAGTCGTGTTGTTGACACTGTGTCTTCCCTGAATATATAATTCCTGGCACAGAATAGTCGTTAATAAGAACTTTTTATGTTAATGAACCTTTAGTTATCTTTGACTTGCTTTCTATATTATACCCTTATATTTCTTTAGGTATCAGATCTAGATTTTTGTTAGCCAGGTCCCTGAAATTTATTTCTTTTGATTTCACCTGCCACCAGTTTGGACTACTTTAAAACTCTTACTTCTGGAATTTTGAAACAGTTTCTTATAGGGATCATTTTGCTATCATTTTACCCATATACTCTTCACCAGATTAATTTGTAAGTACTATTTTATTGGTATTTTTTTTACCCATTTAGTGCTGTCCCATGCTAAATTCAGATTACTTTGCCTGAGATTTGAGGCTGTCCTAATTTACCCTTTTCATCTATTAACCGTACAATCCACTCAGACAGCCTAGTCACTGTACCCTGACTAGGCCTTGTGCTTTTCTACTTCTGAACCTTTACTTACTTTCGGTAGGTCTAGCTATGTAAATTCTAGTTTATTCCTTAAGACTTATTGTATATCTCATCTCTTTTGTGAATGGTTTGATCCAGTTAGAAGTCAATGTTTTTCCTGTTCAAAAACAAAATAGCCTATGTTCTCTAGGCTGTTTGTCATTTTACTGCTTTGTGCTGTTATCTTTTTAAGTGTTTTTTTATAGAGAAGATTTTGTCTTATATGTTTTTGTATTCTCTTGAGCATTGTCAGTCCCTTGCAAATAATGACTCCTCAATATTTGTTATTTCATTTGTTGTACTCAAAATACTGATTTGAATCATAATTAGAGTAAAATTTTATTTTTGTTTTTCAGTTAACCTTTGTTCTAATCCTGAGGATAAGCTTCAGATTTATAGGGACAATTTTGAGAAGGCATACTTGGATTCAACAGAGAGATTTTATAGAACACAGGCACCCTCGTATTTACAGCAAAATGGTGTACAGAATTATATGAAATATGTAAGTCAGAACTTAGTATATGTGCTAATTTGAGCTAATGTCTTGATGTTCTTAAAATGATTGTTATTTTGCCTCTGGACAGGCAGATGCTAAATTAAAAGAAGAAGAAAAACGAGCACTACGTTATTTAGAAACAAGACGGGAATGTAACTCTGTTGAAGCAGTAAGTAATTTTGTACTTGTATATTTTACGGGATTATTTGAAGTACAGTGGGCCAGGGATGGCAAATATATAATGCAAGTAACATTATTTATCCTTTATCTGTCTCTGACCAACTAATCGATTACAGTACTTTTTCCCAATGAGCCAAAACACAGTTTTTATAGACATCTTATTTAGAACTCATTGTTTTTCAGAGCTGATGTGCAAGATAAAATCTGTTTGCCATCCCTGCTCTAGAGTTTACTATATTTAATGTAGTAAATTTTTAGTTAATTTAATGATTAATTTTTAATCAGTCTCCTTTATTATGTGTTATGCATATCTGAAGTTAACCCTTTTAGTTTGTGTGGCAAGTAAAATACGCTCCCTAAAGATACAGTTGATTCTCATTATTTACAGTAATTATAGAGTGGCTGCAAACACTGTGTTACTGATTATCAAATCATTACTATTAAGGGATGTTTCTTCTTATGGGAAGATGGCTTCAAACTTCATCTTATCATGAGATAAAATATTATTTGATATGTGAACATCAGTCTTTTATATTGTTTTATTTATCTTATATTTTAAGTTCCTTGTTTTAAAAAAAAAATGATCAGAGGTAGTAGCCATGCTACAATATCTGTCCTGGGTGTTTTCTTTAAAATGGAAAATTACCTTAGTGTACCTTTATAAGGAAAATATAGCAATAATCTTTCCTCCAGTTTCTTTCCGTTTTTGGAACCTAGGGATTAATTTAGATTTACATTCCAAGAAGTAACATTCCAGTTGGCTTACAACCAAACATTTTTAACTATGATTTTTTTTCCTTTTAATTTTTCTTTGGCTTCTTCCATCTTAAATGGTAGTCATGTTTATTCTTTGTTCAGGAATTGGGTTGGGTTGGATCTTTTACACCCCGCCCCCCTTGTTTTTATTTTGCATTGCTTTTCATAATGTCCAGTGTATTTCTTCTTTCAAAGATTAAAATAACTTTGATATTGGCCAGAAAAGAAGGGTAACTTAGTGGTTGTTTATAGAAGTTCTCCATAGAAATTCAAAGCTGGCTTGGGCTTTATTCAGAAGGCAGGGAAGGCCATTGGATGTTTATTAAACAAATAAGCCGTGCTCAAAGTTATCCCAGAAGAAGATTAATCTAGTGACAGTAGGCAAGTTTAATTGCAGTGGGGAAGAACTGGGAATAAAAGTGGGTGGGAGGTTTTTACAGTAATTCAAGGAAAATATTAAGAATACCAAATAGGGTTATAACAAAGGGAATGGAAAGGACAAGGGTGAAGAGAAAATTCTGGGAGCAGAACATCGTATCATATGGTTGGGGCTAGATATTGGACAGAATTGAATCAGTTTGTGTCTGAGGTTTTGGCTTGGGAGAATTATGCTGCTACAGAGAGGTCAGTATAAGAATAAATGTTAGGCTCTGGCCAGTGTAGCTCAGTTGGTTGGAGCATTTGGAGCATTGTCCCCTAGACCAAGAGGTCACAGGTTCAATTCCTGGTCAGGGCACACGCCTAGATTACAAGATGGATTCCCTCATCCCCATCTCCATCAGAGTGCGTACGAGAAGGCAGCTGATCAGTGTTTCTCTCTCACATCAATGTTTTTTCTCTCTCTTTCTCTCCCTTCCGCTTTCTCTTAAAAAGCAATGAAAAAATGTCCTCGGGTGAGGATAATAAAAAAGGATAAAGAGTAAATTTTAGTAGTAAGGGAAAATGATTAGTTAACAGGGATTGGAGGGTTTTTTTTAAATATTGATTTTGAGAGAGAGAGAGAGAGAAAAACATCTGTTTGTTGTTCCACTTATTTATGCATTTATTGGTTGTTTCTTGTATGTGCCCTGACTGGAATCAAACCTACAACCTTGGCATATTGGGATGATACTCTAACCAACTGAGCTGCATGGCTAGGGCGGGATTTGAGTATTTTGAGTTGATTTTTGTGTGTGTCCATTTCATCTGGGTGGGAAATGTTACAAATTTGTAAAATAGAATTGTTCTATTCTTCTACTCTAGTCTATACAGCTTAATTGGAGTGTATCCGTATTAGATGCATGGAAATTCAACTGTAAAGGTCCAACTAAGCAAGAAGAAGAGAGAGTAAGAAAAAGAGAATAAGAAAGGTAGAAATAAACAAATACACATGATAACCTGAATAGAATAGTTGAGTCTCCCTTTCTACTATAAAACACACACATAGCCCTGACTGGGTTGCTCATTTGGAACATCGTCCCAGTGCACCAAGGTTGCAAGTTCCAACAGGTTGGGCACTGAGTGAATGGATAGATGAAGTGACAAGTCAGTGTTTCTTTCTCTCCCTTCCCCTCTCTAAAATCAATAATAAAAATACATTTTTTAAACACACACACAGAGTAGGAAGAAACCTGAAATAGGGGATGTGAATTTGCTCTTCCACAGTTACCAAATAGTGTGAGCATCTTACCAGCTGAATGATCGTAGAGTTAAAAGGTAACTTTTTCTTTTGTTATTTTCAACAATATAGCATGCATCCATAGAAATTGTACTTTATTGGGGATGTAAGAGGTCTGTTTGTGTAGTTTGTTTTTATTTTCTGTTAATTAAAAAAAAATCAGCCATTCTCATTGAAATATGACCATGTACTGAAAAGTGCACAAAATCTCAAGTATATATATATATAAGCTAATTATCACAAACTGAACATACCTGTCAAATCACCAGAAAAAGAATTAATAGCAATTCAGAAACCTTTTATTATACCCCTCCAAAGGACTATTACTATTGTTTTCTTCAAAAGTTGTTACTCTCCTAACTTTTAACAACATAGATAATAGCAAAATTTGGTACAGAGGAGACATCAAGCACTAAAACTCTAGAATTAGTTTTGACATTGAGAATGTAAGACTTACTGCATTACTCTATTATATACCTCACTGAGCTGAAGCCACTATAGTATATACATAATATTTATTATATGTTTATTAATTTACAATTTTTGGTTTCAAAGAGAAATAATGTTAAAGTGAAGTATGTTGTAATAGAACAATTAACCAAATATCACCAAGTCCTGGGTTCTAATTTAATATAAGTAAAGTATAAACACTATTATTTGAATAACTAGTAAGAAACAAGTCACTTTTCATACTAAAAACTCTTGAAAGCAGACTTACTATACTAAAGTTTCTCTTAGAGGAATTATCACCCCTCAGAACTGGTCATGCTATACCTTAATGCTTTACTTACTGATAGTAGTTTTAGTCTATACTTACCTTTTAGGTTATTCTTATTAATGGAGGAAAATTACATATCAGTTTATATGGGGCTATACAGTAATGCACACCAGAATTTAAGATTAAAGTATGTATATTTTTGGTACTTATGTTTTACTCTATAAATTAGCAAATTATTATGGTTTATTAATTACCTTCTTTGAATTTAGTTGGTTTGGTTCCATCTTAATCTTCTAAACCTGATTAGTTTTCAATATGCGCAGAAATAACGTTTCTGGACTGTATTCTGTATAATAGAGCAAGTCTCACCTAGGTAGTATCCAGTTGTGCGGCCAGACCTAATAAAGGCCAGATGTACATTTCAAGTACAGTTCATAAAGTGCTTAGCATCTTACTGAATTTTTTTTATGGTTTATAAGAGTTTTCTTTCCTTCTGTTGAGTATTCCAAGCATCTGATCATGTCATTTGCAAATGATGATACTTCTTTTTTTCTAATATTAATATCTGTTTCCTTCAGTGGGTTAAACTTATCTAATATTAAATGGTAAATTTTAGAAAAATGTTTATTTAATTGGGGATCCTTGTATTCTAATCTTTGATGGTTTTTTTGGCATGATGTATGCATTTTACTATGTTGCGTGAGTATTCACTTATTCTTTTATTAAGAATATTATCAGGCCTGCTCTTCTACTTTACTTATAGGAGAGCAACCTTGCCCCACTCAATAGACACACAGTTCTTATAAGCTTGATTATCCTTGGATGGGCCTGTAGCAAAGGAGCAGCAGTGTGTTAGTAAAACTGGGTAAGAGGCTTCAGAGTTGGGCTGCTGAAGAGGCATTAGTGACAGCAAAAAGTGACACAAAACAGTAAGAAAAAGTAAAAAACAAATTTTTTAACCAGAGTAACTTTTTACTTTTTTCCATGGTTATTAGTGTTTTAGGTGATAGTCCATTATACCTTGGTATTCCTTGAGGGCATTCAGTTAGTATTTATTAGCACCTAACATATGTCAGGTCTTGTGCTATTTGGGGATTAGAAGATAGACCTTGTTTTTATCTTCATAGTGACACTAGAATAAATGGGTTGTTTATGTAATAGAACAGTGGAATAGAGAGTTAATTGGTAGTGGAAAGTCTTTTATCGTTCACAATGACTAGGGTACTCATAGGGAGACAGAGCCAGTATATTACAGTGGTTAGGGGCCTTCATATTGGGACTAGATGAGGGTTTGAATTTCACTGTTACTATTTTACCAGCTGTGTGCCCTTTGGCAAGTTATTCAAGCTTTCTATTCTTTATTTTCCCAACTGTAAAATGAGATAATACCCACTCATGTTATCACAGTTTAATTAAATAACCATATAGAAAACATTTAAGTACTGTGTCTGGCATGGTAGTTTTTACTGTTAGGGCTCTGGTTTGGAGATAGTTGCTTACTGATTCTAAGATAGAAACTATTTTACTGTCTCTACAAAACATTGATAAAGCAGAATTAGTACTGGGTCACAGTCATAAATTATCTTTAATGTGGGTACTTGTTCATCTTTAGTATTTTAGTATATTAAGGGTGAATTGGTCTGACTCTTCATTGTTCTGTGTAAAGAGTTCCTTGTGTAACTAGGTTAGAAATGAAGTACCACTAGTTATAATGGTAAAAAAGAAAGCAAGAAGAGAAATCTAAATCAACCTGGAAAGTCCAGGATAAATTAATTTTGAGAATAACCTACCAGACATGGAATAAATTAATTCTTGAATGCATTACAGATATCCATGTATGGTTAAAGATCTAGTTGATAATGAAAAAGTAGAATCTTAAAGTGGAGAAATACAGGATAATTTTTAGTTCAACTTCTGTTTTATAGCTGAGGAAAAACAAATTATTAGTTATACAGAATTACAGAACTAATGAAAATCAGAAATGTACTTGTTGCCTTTTACTAAATTTCAGTGAAGTAGAATTAATTGTTTAAATTTAATACTGTTTAAAGACGACTGCTCTATCACTTAGTCTGCCTATCCCACCTTTCATCTTCATAGACCTGTGCATTCATTCATTCAACAGTTATTGAGTGCTTGCTGTGTTTTATGGCAGGCATCATCTTTGAAGAGTTTTGCTATAGAGGAAGGTAAAACCTAAAGCACATTGATAGTTAAAGTGTTTCACCTTGCAGACCTCTGGGGAGAGATTGCTATGGATTTAGAAGTTGTGCTCATCTCAGGCAAAATACAGGAGTTGATGGCATATGGCAAAAGGTTTTTTTCTTCACGGAAGCTAGCAAAAGGAGACAGAAAGGGAATACAAGGTGAGAGAGTTGGTTTATCACTATCCTTTCCATTCAAGATGTATTTTTAAAATAAGAATATATATAGGGTTGACTGCATATAGTACTCTGGTAAATGACGGGGAAGTAATACAAAAGAGGAATAACACGGTCTCTGCCCTCAAAGAACCAACCCACTTGTTAAGACAAAATCCATTTGAAATTAGGAGAGAGCGCTATAAAGCAATCTCCCTGTCTTCTTTTCGCCTACACAGAATAGTTTTCTAGGCCTGAGTGGTGTGGCTCAGTGGGTTGGGTGTGTCATTCTGTGAATGTGAAAGGTCGCTGATTGTATTCCTGGTCAGGACACAAGCCTGGGTTGCTGACCAGGTCCCCAGTTGGGGGCCTGCAAGAGGCAACCGATTAATGTTTCTCTCGCTCATCGCTCATCGATGTTTCTCTTTCTCCCTCCCTTCCCCTCTCTCTGAAAATAAAGTATAATGAAAATTTAAAAAACAAGTTTTCTAAAGGATTTTTCAACACATAGGGATTCATACCGTAATTATTCTCTTTTTTAAAAAAAGCTTTGTTATGAAAGTTTTTAAGTACAGTGTTCCCTCACTTATCGTGGGTATTATATTCTAGACCCCCCCGCCCCCGCGATAGGTGAAAATCCGCAAAGTTAGGAACCTTACGTTTTTTTTAGTATTTGTACATATTTTAAGGCTTTATAAACCCTTCCCACATACTTATAAACCATTCCCAGTCCCTTATTAACTTTTCCCACTCCCTTATTAACCTTTTCCACACTTTTATAAATACTACTTATATTCTTAAATATATTCTACACTCTTAAACCTACGTAACTTTAACAACCTATGTATACAGTACCGCAAAATCCCGCGATACAGCAAAAAATCCGCGATAAATAATTAAATATAATATTTTTTTAAATCCTGTGAGACAGTGATGCCATGATAAGTGAACCACGATATAGAGAGACTACTGTATTTTTATTTGAGAGGATAGTATAATGAATCCAACCCACCATGCCCAGCCTTCAGATTTAACAGTGATCATCATTTTGCATATTTGCTTGGTTGATCCTTTTTCCCCCTCCCTCCCTTCCTTCCTTTCTCTTTCTGTCCTTTAGCATTTTAAAAGAAATTTATGACATCATGCATTTTTACTCTAAACCCTTCTGTATTTCAACATTATTTCTTAATACCTGTATATATTTTATCATATAGATATTATATTGTTACCTAACCAGTCCTCTAATGGGCATTTTAATTCTTATTATTATTGTTTATTTCTTACAAATAATGCTTTCTGGAACATCCTTATATGTCTATATCTTTTTAACATCTTTATGCATACATATTTCTCACATGTGGCATTCTCTTGAAATAAAACTTCCTTGAAATGTGATTGCCAAAGCAAAGAGTATGCACCTTTTACAAATTGCTCCATAACACCCAACTGCTCTTCAGAAATGTTATAGTAATTTTCACTCCCATCAACAGTGTGCCTGCTTCTCTTTGCTGATCTGGGTTTTGTCAGTGTATTGATTTTGCTAATCTCCCAATATGATAGATTTCTTTTTATGTCCATGTGGAAAATTATCAATGAGGCTTAGTTAGGCACCTTTATTCATATTATGGACCATTTGTATTTCTTCTTTTGTGTGTTCATGCTAATCTTTTATAAATATCACTTTCATTATTTTACTTCTTTATTCAAAAACCATTGTACCATTTCCACTCTCTGATTTTCAAGATCCTTCATAATTTGGCCCTAACTTATTTTTCTAACTTAATACTGTCCTGAAAAAGTCATTCTACTCCAATAAGGAATATTTCCTCATTCATATATATCATTCTATTAATTTTTTCTTTGATTCATTTCTGAATAACATTTTACTTCTTTTTTAAATGTTTTATTTACAACCTTTCTTACTTTTTCTGCCTATTAAATCCATCAGAATCCTTTTAGCCCATTGTGCAATGAAGTTGCTCCAAATTCTCTAGCTTTCATCAATTTTCTCTTACTTGATTTCCCACTGTACTTATTTATTGTTTCTATTTAGTAGCATATTGTAGTCTGCTTTGTTGTGTTATTTTACCAAACACCAACTATGTATGAAACCATGAATAAATACATAATATGGACAGAACTATCTCTGTCCTTATGAAGTTTATAGAGTAGTAATGATGGATTTATTTCCACTACTTTGCTTTATTAGTGAGTCTAAACTTCTTTTCATATACCTCTGTTATATATGAAGTAGGTACACATTTCTAGATATGTAGTTAGTTCTGTTTCCCAACTGGATTGTAAAATCATTGAGGATAGAAACCAAGTTTTATACCTTTCTATTCCTCACAACCTTTAACTCAGTTCTGAGCATGTATTCATTACTAAGTATATACTTACTCCTTTAATGTAGTAACAGAAGTTGTAGGCTGTGGAGTCACTCGCCTGACCTTATATTATAGCTCAAGACCTTATAAAGTAACTGTACAGCATTTACAAGTTACTTTACCTGTCTAAGCTTGTTTCCTCATATGTTAAGTATCTGCTTCATAATTTCATGTGGGTTAAATGAGGTAATGTACGTAAACCATTTAGCACAATACTTGGTACACAGTAAAACATACCAGTTACTATAATTTGTTTAAACTCCCAACCTAGGAACTGCTTCATCAACCTTTTCTTTCCTCAAGTCTTTTCATCTAAGCAGTTAACCAAATTCTGCTCGGTTTACTTCCAATTATTTTGTCAATTAAGCCCTTCAATTATTTTGTCCATTTGACCTCTCCTTTTGATCCTCACTGTAACACACAATAAGAAATACATTTCATATTGTGTATTATGTTCATTTGCAAATACACCAGTTGCACAACAATAGTTAGAAAAACACTCATCTGGATTTTTGGAATCTGCAAAATTTGGACTAGTACTGAACTGGAATATGTTCAAGTGTAAAAATTTTTTTCTTCCCTAGCTGGTGAGGCTCAGAGGATTGAGCGTCAGCCTGTGAACCAAATGGTCGCCAGTTCGATTCCCAGTCAGGGCATGTGCTTGGGTGTGGACCAGGTCCTCGGCTGGGGCCGCACAAGAGGCAACTACACATTGATGTTTCTCTCCCTCTCTTTGACCCTCCCTTCCCCTCTCTCTAAAAATAAATAAATAACATATTTAAAAAAAAATAGATTTATAAAAAAATTTTTTCTGTAATTGCCTTTTTCTTTTTTTATTATTGTTATTCTATTACAATTGTCCCAATTTTTCCCTTTCCCTCCTCTGCTCAGCCCACTCCCTACTCCCATAGTCAATCCCCATGCCATTGTCCTTGTCCATGGGTCATTCATAAATATTCTTTGATCCATTCCCCTTCTTTCCATCATTATCCCTGGTCCTCCCTCACCTCTGGCAGCTGTCAGTCTGTTCCATGTTTCCATGTCTCTGTTTCTGTTTTTCTAGTTCGTTTATTTGGTTCATTAGATTCCTCTTATAAGTGAGATCATATGGTATTTGTTTTTCACTGACTGGCTTATTTCACTTAGCATAATAGTCTCCAGTTCCAACCATGCTGTTGCAAAAGATAGGAATTTTTTCTTCCTGCTGCGTAGTATTCTATTGTGTAAACATATCACAGTTTTTTAATCCACTCATTTACTGATGGACACTTAGGCTATTTCCAGCACTTTGCAATTATAAATAGTGCTGCTGTGAACATAGGGTGCATCAGTTCTTTTGAATTGATGTTTTGGGATGCTTAGGGTATATTCCCAGCAGTGGAATCACTGGGGCAAAAGGCAGTTCCATTTTTAATTTGTTGAGGAAATTCCATACTGTATTCCACAGTGTCTGCACCAGTCTGCATTCCGACCAACAGTGCAGTAGGGTTCCCTTTTCTCCACATCCTCACCAGCACTTGTTGTTTGTTGATTTGTTAATGATGGCCATTCTGGCCAGTGTGAGGTGGTATCTCATTGTGGTTTAATTTTGTATCTCTCTGATGCTAGTGATGTTGAACATTTTTTCATATTCCTATGGACCCTTTCTATGTCCTCTTTCAAATGTAAAAAATTTTAATGATATAGAAAAAAGAGATGAAGTCACTGGAACTTGGAGTTTATTTCAGTTGTACTTTCTATTTCTTCTCCATTAGTTATATATAGTTAATTTTATCTGTTCTTAGTCTGGTTTTGCTGCTGAAGGTGGGAGTGTTTAGTTGTGCTTTTTCCACATATAGAATGGCATAGACCGAGGTTAGTCAGCAGTTGGTGGGACAGAACTTTCTCAGATACTTTGCATGTATATTGTTTTTCATAGAACAGAAGTTGACAAACATAGATTTTAAAGTTGTTAGCACAATTCTCAAAGAAGAACTTGAAAAAAATGTTTTATTATGGAAATTTTTAAATATATTTACAAATAGAAAGAATATTATAATGACTCTCTATTACCTAAATTAAACTTTAGTAATTATCAACATTATGTTAATTCTAGGAGAAATCTTTAACAAAGAACTTTTAAGGCACATATAATATAATTTCCTTTCTTAATATAGATAGATTGTCTGTGTTTCAGAAGAGATAGATCAGCCCAGTGTACCTTGCTTTAGTACTAACAGTCCACCTAATTTATTTGATACTTGCAAAAATAATAAATAGTTATATGGTACAAGGGATCAGTGATGGGATAGGTGGATTTTCCTGAGGGCCACATAGAACACTAAACCCTTGCCATCTTACTTGAAATATTCCAACAGCCTCATTTGCCAGTACCCCACTACCACTCAGTATCACCTACCTTGCTGCCATTAGACTGATCCTTTTTAAATGATTTTGGGGAAACAGAAGGTTTTTATATGTGTCCTCCGTCTAAATATATATAGAATAAAATCCCAAGCATAGATTTTTCATTCATAATCTGATTCCAGCCTGTCTTTCTAGCTTTCTCTTCTACTGTCTGTCTCTTCCCTACCACATTTAGCTTATTATTCCTAGAATACTTGATTCATTTAGGGCTTGTACTTATTATTCAAGATTCAATTTAAATTCCATCTTATGGAAGAGACCTTTTTAACTTCCCCAGAAAGAAGTATGCAGTTCCTTTAATTGCTTTGGTTTTGGGGGGTTGTGTGTGTGTGTTGCCAATTAACTGAGTCATATTTATTAATTTATGTTAGCCTCCCTCCTCACCCTTAATTAGTTATCTCCTCTAAATATCTTATTCTTAGTCTCCTAAACACTTCTTTGGAGCCTGTAAATAATAAGCATCAAATGATGGTTTATTAAATGAATGTATGAATAGTTTTATAGAATTTTAGAATCTTAATTCCAACATGGGTTCTCTTCAGAAGAGTTTTTCTGAGTTTATTTTTTCATTTTGTTTTGTATGTATGTTATTTTTTCTCTCCCCTCCTTTGGAGACGTGTTAAAATTTCTAAAGAGAACCTAAGTTCTATAGCCTTTTCCTTAAAAGGAATTGTACTGTGATAAAGGTAAGTAAAATCTTTTAGTATGCTTAACATTTTCCTGTTATTGAAAAATATAGTCTTATGGAGCTATAAAGTAAAACAAAGTGGAATAAGTTTGTGCTTACAATAGCCTTGACCAATTTTTGATATATTTCAGCTGATGGAATGCTGTGTAAATGCTCTGGTGACATCCTTTAAAGAGACTATCTTAGCAGAGTGCCAAGGCATGATCAAGCGAAATGAAACTGAAAGTAGGTAAAATACCACTATTAAGAGGGTATCTTTGAGGCAGATCACTTTTAATAAATTGCTCTTAGATCATTCTTTTTTACATAAGTATATTTGTTAAAGTAAACTATGCTTAAAGAAAGTGATAAAATATTTAACACAGTTAGAAGCACTATAAAGAAGGTTATAAACATATGTTAAACATTCCCCCCCACCCCTTAGATATCAGTATGTGCATGAATGCATGTGTGTATTTCAATTTGTTCTCCGAAGTAGGATTCTACTTTTAAAGGCTAATTTAAATGGTAAACATATGGTATAGGATAGAATTAGGTATATGACTTTTATGTGGAACCTTGCAGAAAATAGTTTTAGAAAGTAATAAAATACTCCATGTTAGTCTTCATCCCTGTCCCAAAAAGTACTTTATAATTTAATATTTCAGAAGTATTTTTTTGATTACTTAAAGATATATTTAAGTAATTTAAACAATACCATATAAATTACTGATATCCCTGCTACCCAGAGAGAACCACTTCTAACATTTTGATGTATTCCTTTCCATATTTTATTGTGTATAATTGCAAGGTCCCATTTAATTTCTAGTTGCATTTAAGGTATGTACTTCAATTCACTTAAGTTCATACACTTTTTAGAAATAATTTTATAGTGAAAAGCAAGGTTGCTCATTGCCATAAATGAAATACTTGAATTTCTGTATGCCAGGCTAAGTAGAGATATATCTGATCCATTTTGGACTCTCTTCATAAGGATATATTTAGTAGTAACCAGTTCTGTGAGGTAAGATTTTTGTGAAGGTCAAATGGTATGACATGAGAAAATGCTTTTGAATGCTGAAAAATTCTGTATGAATGCAGCTTTACATTATCTCTTAATATAATTTTATTCTGTAGTAATTACTCTGAATAATCTGATGACATGATTTTTTACCACTTATTGATATGATTGTGTGTTTAATATATCTACTTCATAAAATGTACTAACGTTCTATATACATTTTGTATTTCTTAGAATAAAAAAATATTCTGTGTTGACAGTCAAATGACTCACCCTTTAAGATAGTTGAGTTTTGCAGTATGAGATCCTTAAAAAAAATTTTTTTTTATTGTTGACACTATTATAGATATTCCCCCTCCAACCCCATTTTGGCCCCCTCAGTGTGATCACTTTTAATTAGAGTTTCTTTTAGAAATAAATTTTGTTGGACTGACAAGATGGATTAGGAAGTTATAGTATTTATTATAACAACTCTTGAACTAATTGTGCCCACAGGATACTGTCCACTTCAAACTAGTATTTCTCCACTCTTTTAACTATCATAGGCATTCTAGACCCATGATGCAAATCAAAGAAACAGTATATTCTATTGGTTGAAATGATTACATGAGTGTGTTGTATCCTTTCAGAATTACACTTAATGTTTTCATTGATGGACAAAGTTCCTAATGGGATAGAGCCAATGTTGAAAGACTTGGAGGAACATATCATTAGTGCTGGCCTGGCAGATATGGTAGCAGCTGCTGAAACTATTACTACTGTAAGTTTTCCTCAATGGCAATGATAGGAATAAATCAAGTTTATTTTTTAAATGGAAGTTTGGGTATTTAAAATAGTAACTGATAGCAAACAGTGACATTAGAACACCTTTTAATTTTAAGGAAACAATTTTTCAGAAAATTTCCTAAATTAAAATTTTATTAAAATTATGTTTATATTTTCTCACTTTTCTATTTTCTTTTTAAAAACTTGAATATAAAAAATTTTTATTTTTAGGACTCTGAAAAATATGTCGAGCAGTTACTTACACTATTTAATAGATTTAGTAAACTCGTCAAAGAAGCTTTTCAAGATGATCCACGATTTCTTACTGCAAGAGATAAGGTATATATTTCTGTGTATTATACAATGTTATAAATAAATGTTATTATTTACTTTTTTTTAGATTTGGAAAGATATATTATTTACTGAATAAAAGCAAAGTGCAGAAAAGAATATAGATGATTCTGTTTATGGTTAACAGAAAGGATTTTAATTTATCCTTAGTTTGCCTATAATATATCATAATTTACTTATAAGAACCTGCCATTATTATGTTATTAAGATACAAACTACAAACCTAGGAACTGTGATTTTTTTTCATCAATTGAGGACCCCCATGTTCAATATATTTGGTTTATTCTATGTTCTTACACTTGTGAACTAGAATTTAGCCAGAAAATTGCTTTCTCGTTTTTCAAATAATGTTTTCTGTTTTTTAATATTACTGATTATCGAACTCCTACTCATACTTCCTTTATGACCTACCTTAAAGTATACATCTGAAACTTCCTTAATACTGTGCTTCCTCTATCCTATCCGAAGCAGACTTGATTTCTCTGTCCTTCCATAGCGCTCCTGTGAGAGTTGTGTCACATTTATCCTTGCTTCCCACACCTCCTCTTCCATCCTCACTAGAAGAGGTTAATGATAATAAAACTTAGTATTGTCCTTACAGTTGTGTCTTCTTAAATATCACAAAGCTATTACTAGAAATTACTGTCGATTTTTCCCCTTCTTGACTACATTTCTTTACTTCCCAAGTTATTTTTTTTTCTGTGACTCTAAAAAGAAATCAGCTTCCTCCAGTAGCTTTTTGCTCTCATCCATTTTTTGAGATAGATAGATAGATAGATAAATAGATAGATAGATAGGAGTTAGATATAGAGTAGGAGAGGTGTTAAGGGAGTATGGCGTTAATGAGGTGGTTTGAAATACTAAGTTAAATGGCCTGCAAAGGCTTCTTTGAGGTGGCATTTGAATCAGATTGAGGGTGATTAGGAATAAGTCATGTGACTACTGGAGGGAAGAATCTTCCAGCCAGAGGGGAGAGCAGGATGCAAAGGCTCTAAGGCAGGACTACATCAGTGGGGTTCCGAGAACCTAGGAGAAAGAGGTCGTTTTGGCCAGAGTGGCTTGAGTGAGTGGTGGGGAGAATAGTAGAAAATAAAGTCAAAAGAGGAAACAGGAAGCCAAGTCATGTAAGACTCTGAGCTATGGTTTTTAGTCTGAGCAGGGTTTGGAATGTCGTCATAAGCTTTTGAACAGAATAACAGGACCTGACTTATATTTTAACAGGATCACCTGGTTGCTGCAAAAAGAATAAAGGGAGGCAAGATAAGAAGCAAGAATATCAGTTAAGAGCCTATTTAAGTAGTTCAATTAAGTAATGATGAAAGCTTGGCCCAGAACAGTAGTGGGTAGAGGTAGTCAAAAGTGGTTGAATTCTGATTACATTAAGAAAATAGACTATACAAGATTTGGTAATGAATCAGATGTGGAATGTGATAGAGATCATTCCAGGATGGCGCTCAGATTTTTGTTCTGACCAATTACAAGCATATTCTTGCTGAGATGGGGAAGACTGGAAGAAGTGCATTTGGGAGAGGTGGTTGTAGAGAGATTAGGAACTCAGTTCTAGACAAGTTAACTTTGAAATGTTTATTAAACATCCATGTGGCAATGTCAAACCCAGAGTTTAAGGGATGGAAGGGGCCTGGAAAAAATAAATTTGGGAGCTTCAGCATGTGGATGGTATTTAAAGTACTGACCCTCCCCATGGTCACCAGCATAATGAGTGAGGATAGAAATGAGATCCAAGAACTAGCCTGGTGCATTCTAAATTTAGATATCAGAAAAACAAGAAACCATCTTTCATGAGGGGAGAGGACAATGAGTGGTATGACCAGGAAAGTATGTTGTGCTAGAAAACAGTAGAAAAAGCACTTTGAGGAAGAAGGCATGATCTGCTGTTTTAAAATACTCCAGAAAGGTCCAAATAAGATGGGGATTAAGCTGTTATCTTCAGCAACAGGGAGGTTGTGAATGACTTTGACCGAACAGTTGGGTAGAGTAGTGGTGTGAAAGCCTGGTTAGAATATTTTCTAATAAGAACGAAATAAAGAAATTGGAGAAAAGGGGTTAGATAGTTCCTCCAGGAGTTTAGCTTAAAGAGAGAGAAGTAGTGGAATAGGAAGCTTACATCATCAGCAGAGTGTATATGGAGGAAGAAATATTGGAGGTTTGAAGAGGAAAGTAATAGTATGAAAATGTTACTCAGGGTAATGTATAGACAAGAGAAAATGGTGTGGATGTCAGGTAGCATTAAGACCCTACTTGAAAATAATGATAATCATAAAACGACAAAAAGGATGTAAAAGTCATTGACTTAAAAAATCCTATTAGGCCAGATGCACCATTAAAAATAAAAATTAATTTATATTTTTACGTATTTTTGGAATTGTAACACTATATTTTAAATATCAAAACAATATTTATATTTTATTTTAAATTATTTGCAGGCATATAAAGCAGTTGTTAATGATGCTACCATATTTAAACTTGAATTACCTTTGAAGCAAAAAGGGTAAGTTTTTTAAGAATCACATGTTTAAAATTCTTAAAATTTTTTCTAATATTCTTTATTGATGATGCTGTTACAGTTGTCCCAATTTCTTTTCCCTTTGTTCTCCACCACCCATCCGCTCCTTCCAGATGTTCCCCCCCCCTTAGTCCATGCCCATTGGTTGTGCACGTAGTTCTTCTCAGCATCTTCTTGTCTACTTCACTCCCTCCTACTATGCTTCTTAATTCCTGTACCATCTCCCTCCCTTTACCCGCTTTCCCCTCCCTGCTGACCTCTCCCCATAATGTTCCCCATACCTATAATTCTTTTCCCACTCTCATTGCCTGCTTAGTTTGCTTTTGTTTCAGTTCCCTAGCTTTTGTTGGTTAGTGTGATACAGTTTTCATTTTAATTTTCATAGTTTTGATCCTCTTTTTCCTAAAGAAGTCCCTTTAACATTTCATATAACAGTGGTTTGGATGTGATGAACTCCTTCAGTTTTACTTTGTCCTGGAAGCATTTTCTCTGCCCGTCTATTCTGAATGACATCTTTGCTGGATAGAGTAATCGTGGTTGTAGGTTTTTGATTTTCATTACTTTGAATATTTCTTGCCAGTCCCTTCTTGCCTGCACAGTTTCTTTTGAGAAATCAGCTGATAGTCTAATTGGGAACCCTTTGTACGTAATTGTCTTCTCTGTTGCTGCTTTTAAGATTCCTCTTTATCCTTAATTTTTAACATTTTGATTATAATGTGTCTTGGTGTGGTTGTCCCTGGGTCCAGTATTTTTGGAACTCTCTGTGCTTCCTGGACCTGTAAGTCTGTTTCCTTCCCCAAGTTAGGGAAGTTCTGCTTCATTATTTTTTCACATAATTTTTCAGTTTCTAGTTCTTCTTCACCTTCTGGCAACCCTGATTCAGACGTTGGCCCACTTATAGCTGTCCCATAGGTCTGAGCCTCCCCTCATTTTGCTCACTTTTTATTTCCTCTTTCTGCACTGGTTGACTGTTTGTTCCTTCCCTATGTTCCAATTGCTGATTTGATCCCTGGTTTTCTTTCCCTCACTACTTGTTTCATATGTGTTTTCATTCATTTCAGCAGGACTAGCCTTCATTCCTTCCCTGTCTTGTTTAAGATCTGCTGTTAGGTCTGTAAGCATTTTTATAACCAAAGCTCTGAACAGTGCCTCAGAAAGATTTCCTATCCACTGAGCCGTTAGATTAGATATTTGCTGTCTGGTCAGCTGTATCACTGGGATCTCTGTCATGATCTGTGCCATTCTGACAGTTTTGTGTTTACCTTTGCTTCCTGGGCTGGGCTGTCACACCTCGTATGTTACAGGGGGCAGAGCCTCGTGCACTCATCACAACCAGGTGACCCTTCTCACCTTGCTGTGGCGTTTTCTGTGGGGGTGGGGGTCCAAGACGGATTCCTGCTGTTCACTCTCCACTGAGAGACCGGGAGCCTCCTTGTCCATCCCTACCCTCTCCGGTCCTCACAGTCCAAGGCAATCAGGGTCTACCTTCCCCAGCGTAGGAATCGCAAGCTGACAGATCTGGTGTGCAGCCAGGGGTGCTCCCCAGGCGCTTCTTACCTCCCCTTAAATACAAGTGTCTGTGCTTACTGACGTCCCGCTGCCGCCAGCACAGCTTGACCTCTCCGCCCCGGCTTTGCCCCTCCTATCAGGCTGGATGAGCACCTCTTCTTTATAATCTCATATGTTGGACTTCCATGTAGTTTTATTTTCTGGAACTTCTGGTTATTTCTGGATTTGTGGTGGTTGTATTCCTTCTTAGTTGTGGAAGAAGACAGAGCATGTCAGTCTAGGCCTTCATCTTGGCCAGAAGTCTCCTGTGGGTGTTTGCCTCTGTGTCTAGGTAGAGCTGTCGCTCCTGTTAAGTTGTAAGGGGTGGAGCCTTAGGGATTCATCAGTACAGGGGAACCTGTTTCACTTAGTTGTGGCGCTGTATGTGGGGGAGGAGTCTGATAAGGAACAATGCCGCTTGCCCAGCGCTGGCCCCTTTTCCAGGCACTCCTTCCACTTCCGTATGGGACTGGTACCTCTCTAGCTGTTTCCCTGGCTGTTGTTCCCAGAGTGGTTGGATCTGTGGACGTTCTAGGACCGTGGGGGCCTTTCAAACAAGCAGACTCTGCTGAGAGACTGGCTGTTTTTGCCTCCTCCCCAACCCCCACTAGTTTGCACAGTCAGAAGCAGTGAGGCTTGATTTTCCCTGCTGCTGGGACCATGAGCTGCGTGATCTGGTGAGGAGCTGGGAACGCTCCCCACGTGTCCGTCCTGACTTTTTAAAAAGTTTAACTGTGCTTTCCACTGGCCTGCCGTTGCCACCGCTGCTGCCACCACCACGGCTGCATCCTCTCTGCCCCTCTTGCCTGTCTGGATGAGTATTTCTTCTTTATGTCTTTGTTTACTGGACTTCCATGAAGTTTGATTTTCTGAAAATTCTCATTGTTTCTAGTTTTGAGGTAGCTGTATTCCCTCTTAGTTGTGGAGAGAGATGCAGCATGTCTGTTTACGCCTCCATCTTGGCCGTAAGTCTCTTCTTAAAAATTTTGATGTGTCATATATAGATATTCAAAGTGCCCTATTTTCTAATTCTGTTAGGTTTTGCAGCCTTTGATTATTAGAAACTCTGTCTCAGTTTTAATTTTTTTATTATTTCTTGGTTCATAGGCCAGCGCTCAATCCACTGAGCTACATCAGCCAGGGCTCTTATTATTTCTTTTGTGATCAAAAAAAGTTAACCTTATTTTTTAGATAGAAAAAATGTTTCGTTCTTTTTTCTTTGTTTATTTTTTAAAAATCCTCACTTAAGGATATATTATTTATTGCTTTGAGAGAAAGAGAGAAATATCAATATGAGAGAGAAGCATTGATCCAGTTGCCTCTTGTACTTGCCCCAACCAGGGATCAAATCCATAGCCTTTTGGTATATGGGACAACGTGCTTCTGAACTGAACCTCCTTGCCAGGACTTATTTTATTTTTCAATTATAGTTTACATTCAATATTTTGTACTTGTTTCAGATATACAGGATAGTGGTTAGACAATCACATATTTTACAAAAGATTACCCCTAATATTTCCAGTACCCATTGGAAAATGTTTTCCTTTTAGAATCTCTACTTGAGATTCTCATTAGTCACTAAAGTTATTTTATTACCTAAAAAAGCATAGAATATGACTCAATTCACTATAAGAATTAAAAAATGGAAATCAATTTTAATTAAATTTTTATTTACTATTTTAAAAAATTGATATGTCATTGGTAGGATGAATTTAATTATGCTAAGTACTATTATAGAAAATCTGAAAATCAAAATTTAATGAAATAGTAATAAATCTAAGCTACTTATAGTATCTTCACAGTAGTGCTAAGTAGAACTACAGGTTAATTGGAAATATATTTTGATGTAATTTCTAGCTGAGAATTGTTATTTTAAACAAATTTTATACTTAATGCTAAAATATTTTTAAAATAGTATTTCTAGCCCTGGCTCTGTGGCTCAGTTGGTTGATTCGTTGTCCCATGCACTAGAGGATTGTGTGTTCAATTCCTAGTCACTCACATACTTGGGTTGTGGGTTCAGTTCCCATTTGGGGCCCATACAGGAAACAGCCAGTCGACGTTTCTTACATCAATGTCTATCTTTCTCTTTCTCTCTTTATCCTTTCCTGTCTCAAAAAAAGCAATTAAAAAATATCTTTGGGTGAAGACAAAAAAAAAAAGGCATTTCTAAGGTTGAAAATTTCAGGGTTTTTAAATTTAACTTTAATTATCTTTAGGGTTTTTTTTTGTTTTTGTTTTTCAGTTCCCAGACTGGCACTGAATCCACTGAGCTACCTCATTCAGGGCGTTTTTATTTTTCTGTTTGTTTGTTTGTTTGTTTGTTTGTTTTAGCTGTATAAGTTATTTGAGTGGTATTACAGTAGAAGATACCTGGGTCATATAGTATTGTAGTAATTGACATAGCTTAGAATGGTATTTATTGTGTTTTCTATAAATTGTGAAATTTGTAAAACATACAGCACTGTATCTTGGAGCTGTCTTCCTATTAATACATAAAGATCTTCCTCATTGTCCCCTGCCCCAGCATTTTAAAAAACTTTTCAAACTTAAGTAAAGTTACTCTATTGCTTTATCAAATATATATCTCTATATACATTTATTAATCAGTCAACTTTTTAAATACACTTTAAAGAAAGTTTGAGGCATCGATAACCTTTACTCCCTAAACATTTCAATATCAGTCATAAATTAAATTTAGTGTTTATATTTTGAAATAAAATTTGCCTATAGTCATATGCATTTATCTTAAGTGTATAATTTTGTGTTATTTGGCAAATGTCTATACCCCTCTTAAGATATACAATAATGTCTTCATCATTTTTGAGCGTTACCTTATGCCCATTCACAGTCTGTCTCACCTCCACCTCCTTCTGGAGACAACTATCGTTCTGATTATTTTAATAAAAGATAGTTTTGCCTCATCTAGAACTTTATATAAATGGAAATATACAATACATACTTTTTTGTGTAAAGCTTCTTTCAATTTAGCATAGTGTTTTTGAGATTCATCCATGTTTTTGCATATCATATAGATTTGTTTTCCAAAGTGGTTGTACTGTTTTATACAACAGTATAAGAGTACCAGTTTATCCTCATTCTCCAATTGTTTAGTGTTGTCATTTTAATTTTAGTCATGATGGATGTAAGTAGTGATATCTCATTGTAGCTTTAATTCCCATTTCCCTCAATACTATTGATGTTGAGTACTTTTTCATGTATTTTTAGTTATTATATTTTCCTTTATAAACCATTCAAATTTTTGGCCTGTTTTTGTCCCCCCCCTCCCCCCAATTGTGTTGTTTTCTATTAGTGACCTGTAATACTTCTTATATGTTCTGTATACAGGTCCTTTGTAAAATGATGTATACCTTTCTTTTATGGTTTCTGCTTTCTGTGTTTTGTCTAGAAACTTTTGTCTACCCTTAGATCATGAAGATAATCTTTTGTTTTCCTTTTGAAGCTACCCAATTTTTGTTTTCACATTAGATCTAAGGTCCATTTTAAATTAATGTTTATGTATAGTCTACATTACAGATTGAATTTTTTTTTTTTTGTATGGATAGCAAGTGGTTTCATCACATGTTGGAAATGCCTTCCAGTTCTCATTGGGTTGCTTTGGTGCCTTTTGTCAAAAACCAAGTGACTTAAATATGTGTACTTTTTCTAGGCTTTCTATTCTTTTTTTTCAATAGTTCATTTTTTATTTTTTCCCATTACTATTTATCCCCCTGTACCCTCTTCCACCTTCACCACCCCCCGCCAACACCCACAAGTCACCAAACTATTGTCCATGAGCTCTTTTTCTTCTTTGCTCGATCCCTCCGCTCCCTTCAGCCCCCCACCCCAGAGCTGTCAGCTTGCTCTCTATGAGTCTGTCTCTATTTTGTTACTTCAGTTTGTTCATTAAGGCTCTATATTCTATTCCATTGATTTATTTGCGTATCCTTAGGCCAATACCACATAGTCATGATTAATACAGTTTTATAGTAAGTCTTAAGGCCAGGTAGTATAATTTTGTTATTTTTTCCACTGAGTGCCTTTGATATTCTAGTATTTGCTAGTATACACAAATATGGTTGATTTTTTATACTTATCTTACATCCTGTTACTATATTAAAGTTATAATCATTGTTTTGTAGATTTCTTAAGGTTTTCTATTTAACAATCATGTAATCTGTGTATAAAGACAGTTTTAGTCCTTCTTTTCTGGTATTTAGACCACTTCTTTTTCTTAACATGATGAACTGGCTAGGATCATAAGTATAATGTCGAATGAAAGTGCTGAGAGTAGCCATCCTTGCCTTTCTTGGCAAGCTAAAGGGGAAATCCTTTAATATTTCGTCATTTAAGTGCAAAATTAGTGTAGGGTTTTCATAGATGATCTTCATTAGATTGCTTTTTATTCCTAATTTGCTAAAAATTTCTATAATGGGTGTTAACTTCCATTAAATGCCTTTTCTGTGTTAAAATGATCATAAGGTTTTTCTTTCTTCTTATTCTGATGTGATGAAATACATTGGTTCCAAAAAGAAAAAAATGTGAGCGATCCAAGATGATGGCAGAGTAGGTGAAAGCTACAGTAAACTCATCCCAGGACCAAACTGGAATTTACAACTAAATTTTAGAAAAAAATCATACTTAATAACCAACTGAAGACTAGCTGGAGAGAAGCCTTATAACTAAGGACTTACAGAAGAAGCCACATTGAGACAGAGCACTCCCCTCCATGTAGCAACAGCTTGGAAGAAGCAATAACTCCACCATCTGGAATCCCTCTCACCCCACCTGTGGAGCTTAAGCCTGCGGAGGAGTACAGCTAGAGGGTCTTTCAATGACTTAATCTGACAGGCAGTTTGCAGGCAGAGGCAGATCTCTGGATGCTTTGAGACTTTTGCTGATTCACCGGTGCTGATAAAAGCTGACCTTGGTATTTAGTTTGGTCCTTTCTGCACGTACCCAGGCCCAGCAGAGGCAGCCATGAGCTGTGGCTCACTGATAATTCCAAATAGGTGTCCAAGGCCAGTCACAGTCTATGTCTGACATAGCTTTGCACCAGAGTATCTCTGAAGGGGCCCAGAATCAACAAATGCAGAACAGGATCCAATAAGTTTCACAAGCATCATATTCACAGGGAGGTCTTGCTTTGTGTGTGATCAGCACCTGCACAGCAGCTTGTACACTGTGTAGGTGGTTGAGCCTCACAGCCAGCCAGCGAGTCGATCCCATACATGAATGGGCCAAGAGCACTCAAGGCTCAATTACAACAGGAAGACCCACTTAACATGCGCAAGGGACACTCCTAAAGGACACAGCTCAGTTGATCAGGAAGACTGCCTCAGTAGGTTCCAGTGAACACCTACTGCATAAGTCCGCTGTAACAAGACTGGAAGTTATAGCACATCTACCTAATACATAGAAACAAACACGAAGAGGCAGCCGAAATGGGGAGACAAAAGAACAGGCCCCAAATGAAAGAAAAAGAATTTTCCAGAAGAAGAGCTAAATGAAATGAAAGCAAGCAATTTATCAGATACAAAGTTCAAAGTAATGGCTGTAAAGGATGCTCAACAGCATGAAAAAGGACATAGAAGCCATTAAAAAGGACTAATTGGAAATGAAGAATGCAATATCTAAAATAAAGAATACACTGGAAGGAATAAACAGTAGGTTAGGTGAAGCAGAAGTTCAAATCAGCAATTTGGAACACAAGGTAGAAAAAGACACAAAATCAGAGCAGCTAAAACAAAAAAAGAATTTGAGGGTAGTTTAAGGGACCTTCAGGACAACATGAAGTATAACAAATCTGCACCACAGGGATACTAGAAGGAGAAGAGAAAAGCAAGGGATTGAGAACCTATTTGAAGAAATAATGACTGAAGACTTCCCTCACTGGGTAAGGAAAAAGACACATAAGTCCAGGAAGCACAAATGGTCCCAAACAGGATGGATCCATAGAGGCCCACACCAAGGCACATCATAACTAAAATGGAAAAGCTTAGCCCTGGCTAGTGTGACTTGGTGAATTGAGTGCCAGCCTACAAATAGAAAGGTTGCCAGTTCAATTCCCAGTCAGGGCACATACCTGAGTTATGGGCCAAGTCCCCAGGTCAGGGTGTGGGAGAGGCAGCTGATGGTTGTCTCTCTCGCACATCGATGTTTCTTTCCCTCTCTTTCTCCTTCACTTCCCCTCTAAAAATATAAATAAATAAAATCTAAAAAAATTATTAAGAGCCTGTTGTGGCTCAGTGGACTGAGTGCCCGACTGTGAACCAAGAGGTTGTCGGTTTGGTTCCCAGTCAGGGTGCGTGCCTGGGTTGCGGGCTGGGTCTCCAGTTAGGGGCATGTGAGAGGCAACCATACATTGATGTTTCTCTGTTCCTCCCTACCCTGCTCTCTTAAAAAATAAAAATAAAAATGAAAAATAAAAAAAAGACTATTAAAATGGCAAAGCTTAAAGACAAGGAGAGAATCTTAAAAGCTTCAAGAGAAAAGCAGTTAGTTTACCTAGAGGGGAGCTCCCATAAGACTATCTGCTGATTTCTCAATACAAGAATTTCAGGACAGAAGGGAGAGGCATTAAATATTCAAAGTGATGAAAACAAGGATCTACAGCCAAGGCTACTTTTTACATAGCAAGGCTACCGCTTAAAATTGAATGAGAAATAGATATTCCCAGACAAGAAAAAGCTAAAGGAGCTTATCACCACCAGTATTACAAGAAATGTTAAAGGACTTGCTTTAAAAAGAAGAAGAAGAAAAAGAAAAAAAAGGAAGAAAGAAACAGAGAGGAAAATAGTTAAAAAATAAAATGGCATAAATACATACCTATCAATAATCACTTTAAGTGTAACTTGCTTAAATGGTCCAATCAAAAGACATAGGGTAAGCCCTGGCTGCTGTGGCTCAGTGGATTGAGCATTGGCCCGCGAGCCAAGTGTCGCTGGTTTGATTCCCAGTCAGGGCACATGACTAGGTTGCACGTCAGGTCCCCAGTTGGGGACGCATGTGAGAGGCAACCACACAGTGATGTTTCTCTCCCTCTCTTTCTCCTTTTCCCTCTCTCTAAAAATAAAATAAATAGACAAATAAATTATTTAAAGGAAAAAAAGACATAAGGTAGCTGAATGAATAAGAAAATAAAGACCAATATACAAGGTCTGTCCAGAAGATATTGAGCCATGTAATATGAAAAATAAAGACTTTTATTGAAAAAAATACAAGATACAAAAACCAGTGTACATAGGACAATGATGCCTTAGTCCCCTTCAAAGTAGACACCTTGGAACCTCACACAGTTCTCCCAGTTGCCATCAGCTGCCCTGTCGTATTTTCCTAAACCTCATCAACGGTCTGAAATCTCTTCCCTTTCAAAGTTGATTTTAGTTTTTGAGAAAAGCCAGAAGTTCAGGGTACCAAATCTGAACTATAGAGGGGCTTTGTCACCTGGGTGATTTGATGTTTTGCCAAAAAACTGCACGAGCCCTGGCTGGTGTGGCTCAGTGGATTGAGTACCGGCTTGCAAACTAAAAATTTGCTGGTTTGATTCCCAGTCAGGGCACATGCCTGGATTTTGGGCTGGGTCCCCAGTGGGGGGTGTGCAAGAGACAGCCTATATATGTTTTTCTTCCTCACTTCCTTCTTTCCTCTCATTTTCTAGGTAGGTAGGTAGGTAGATAGATAAAATCTTTTTAAAAAACTGCATAAGACGTGATGCATGAGCAGGCACATTGTTGTGATGAAGTTGCCCATCACCAGTTGCCAGTAGCTGCTGCCTTCTGAATCATCCATATAGTTTCCATGGAGGAATGTTGAAGCTTAATGTTGCTCTACTCGCTCAGTCATTTCGAATGGGACAGTCACACATAGACATGCTCAGTCAACATCATCTAGCACCCTCACTGACAAGTACAGTGAAGTTGTGATTGCTAACACATGTGCATTCCAGTCACCCTCCTGGCTCTGATGTTACATCAATGTTGCACAAACCATTCTCATTATCGGTGGCTGGACTTTTTCTTACAGAACTTGTATATGCTGTCTTCAAGAGACCCATCTCAGAAAGAAACATACACACAGACCAAAAGTGAAGTGATTGAAAAAGATATTTCATGCAAATGAAAATGAAAAAATATATATATATAGTAGGTGAGGCAATACTTGTAACTGACACAATAGACTTTAAAATCAAGGCTATAGTAAGAGACAAAGAAGGACACTGCATAATGATAAAGGGAAGAATCCGAGAAGAGGCTATAACTTTGTAAACAATTGTGTACCCAACATAAGAGCACCTAACGATGTATAGTATATATTTTTGGAAATAAATGGAGGGATTGACACTAATACAAGTTATAGTAGTGGATTTTAACACCCCATTAACATCAGTGGGGATCAACCAATCAGAAGGGAGGGCAGTAGCAGGGAGGGAAAGCAAGCAAACCTGCATTGAACCAGTATGTCCCTTCAAGGACTTGAGAATGGCCGGAGAACTGGCTGCACCCTTGCCCCACCAATTCAGGTAGTCAAGCCACATACTGCATTAATAAGGTTCCTTAACAGAAGAGACCATCCTAAACCCAATGTATCAGGAGTTTTGAAATCAGCAGGACTACCATCTCACTCTTCTTCAGTTTCACAACATTTTAAAGGAAGTAAGTCGCCAGATTGGCTGATGAATCAGGGTCTGCCAGACACTGCAGAAATAATAAAAACATTACCTCAGAAATATAGAAGGAAACCTATGTCTCAAGAAGAAATCGAATTTATCCAACATGGATGTCCAGAATAATCACTGACACTGGCTGCTGTTTGTTATCAGACAGAAGAATAATCTTTACAATACAGAACTTCCAAAATGACAAATGAGAAATTGTACATTAATGAACTTTAATAATCTGTAAACAAACAAACAAACAAAAAAACTATATAGAAAATTTAGATGTATACTTATATCTCATAATTTATGTATCTTGGTCAGCTTCTCCAGAAGCTTACCTAATTGTTAATATACTTTATACTTATTAAAGTACACATTTTAAAATGTTAGCCTATTAATTTACTCTTGATTGTCAAGTACAGTATCCCCTCACTTATCATGGGCATTGCATTCTAGACCCCCCCAGTGATAAGTGAAAATCCGCAAAGTAGGAATCTACATTTATTTTAGTATTTATATATATTTTAAGGCTTTATAAACCCTTCCCACACACTTATAAACTGTTCCCGGTCCCTTATTAACCTTTCCCACTCCCTTATTAACCTTTTCCATGCTTTTATAAACACTACTTATGTTCTTAAACATATTCTACACTCTTAAACCTACGTAACTTTAACAACATACGTATATAGTACTGTGAAATTTTACATGTGTACTCACCAGTGAAGTATACTACAACTTGAATGATGAAGATGATGAATTAGCTGTGCAGTACTGATGACGATGAAGGTGATGAAGATAAGATGAATGTACTGCACAGCAAAGAAGAGCATTGCAGCTCTTCTAAAGGCACCACTTCATCAGGCGCTTCTTCAGGTGGTGCAGTAGTATCTTCGGCCTCGTCTGTAACTTCTACTTCCGCTAAAGGCATAGGCGTAACCGATCTCTTCGTTCAAGTGATGAACATAGTTATGGGGAGTTGCTGGCGCTGCTTCTCCTTCTGATTGAGAATGTTTTTGTAAACTGACATGGCACTGTCGATTGAATTTGCAAACTGCAACGAACGAACCATATGGGGTCCCATTCTTCAGCCACTCGTTGAAGTTCTTTGGCCATTCTGACCATCATTGCAAGATGATCAACTGTTAGGCCAATCTCCTCCTCTTCTTCAACCAATTATTCATCTTGTTCCTATTCTCTTCTTCACTTGCTGACTTAGCTCCTTCAGGTCTTCGTCCATCAACAGTTGAGAGTGCACATCGATCAGGGTATTTGCGTCTTTGGTAGTCATGTCACTGAAGCCCTCTCCTCCCAGTATTTTTGCCAGCTTCATGGCCTTATCCATTGCAGAGTGATGGATTTCATCTGGAGAGAATCCCTTGTAATCATGGACCACTTCTGGCCACAATTTTTTCCAGCTGACATTCACTCTTCATCTCCTTTATGGCCTTTTGAATATTTTGGAGACATGATGCAATTGTGTACTCAGGCCAGTACGCCTTTAGCGAGAAGTCTTCATACGAGTCCATAGCTTCAACGAGGTTTTGCAGGGCATTTCTGCTGTAGAGCACCTTAAAAGCGCAAATAATGCCTTGATCCATTGGCTGAATGAGCGATGTGGTGTTCAGCAGCAAGAAGTCTATCAGGACGCCATCATACGTCTGGTTGACAGCATGGCCTCCAGCATTGCCCATTATCAGAAGCACTTTGAAATCAAGGCCTTTCTCTGCCAGATAAATCTTAATGTCCGGGATAAAACATTGATGAAATCTATCAGTCATGAGGAGTTTCGTGATCCAAGTCTTAGGGTTGTGCATCCAGCACACAGGAAACACATTCTTATTTTTGTTTTTTAGGGCCCTTGGGTTCTTGGACTTATACATAAGCCCTGGCTTTATCATAAAGCCCGCAGCGTTTCCACACATGATTAAAGTTACCCTGTCTTTTTGGACCTTGAAATCAGGGGCTTTTGCTTCTTCCTTTATAATGAAAGTGTGAGACAGCATCCGTTTCCAGAATAAGCCTGTTTCATCCATGTTGGAAACTTGTTCAGGCTTTTAGTCCTTCCTCAATGATGTCTTTGAACGTGTTGTTTACGTACTCCTGGGCTCCGGCTTTATCTGCAGAGGCAGCCTCTCTGTGCAGAGAAACGCTCTTGAGTCCAAAGCGTTTCTGAAATTTGTCAAACCAGCCCTTGCTGGCACTGAATGGGGTTGGTCTGGTGGAGAAGCACTCAAAGGTCCTGCTTCAGCATCGTCATTGTCATCCTATTCTTCATTCTCATCACCATCGTGATCATCCCTTTTTGCTGCTAAACGATCATACAGTTGCTTGGCCTTCGTCTGGATGGTGTTCGTATCCAGCGAGATATTCTTTTTTCTGCAATCATTTATCCACACAGCTAATGCAGACTCCATCTTCACAATGATCTTATTGCGGGAAGTAAGCACCCTCTTTCCTGTTTTGTTGAAAGTCACTGATGCCGTAGACCTGATATTCTTCTCATCCTTCTTTGTACAGTGAACTGTAGACTCGTTGATCCCATAATGGCGGCCAACAGATCCATAGCTTCTCCCTTCCTTCAACATGTTGAGATGTTCCACTTTCTCTTTTATGGTAAGCATCTTCTTCTGGCGCTTGGGTTCACTGCCAGAATCCTTAGAAGATGCAGAACGTTTGGGTGGCATCATAGGGCTTGCAATAAATTCAGTCTTTTAAGAAAAATTTCACAAAACACAACACCACAGAGCAAAGCTACACACAGCGATCGGAGGTAGGAGTGAAGTGGACAAGGCAAGATGCTGAACGTATGTGCACAGTGCGGGATAGCAGACAGACTGATGCTACGTGTACCAAGCCAATCAGCGCCCAGGATACACAAAACAATGCTCTGGTTGGTCGCCTTCCATCAATCAGCCAGTCGTGTGCCGTGTACAATCTCATGTAGGCAAATGAGCTGTAGCGTACATCTTGTTTT
The DNA here is from genome assembly GCF_987537825.1 of Furipterus horrens. Classification (NCBI taxonomy): domain Eukaryota; kingdom Metazoa; phylum Chordata; class Mammalia; order Chiroptera; family Furipteridae; genus Furipterus; species Furipterus horrens. The sequence continues at coordinate 74,312,238 of NW_028327172.1, forward strand.
CAGCATAATGTATGTGTTCGTTGGCAAAAAAAGAGCATACTGTGAACTGTGCAGTATTTTATTTTGATTTAATGTTCTTCTAACGTTACAATCGTGTATTATATATTTTTATATATTTTTTGAAAAATTTTAGGCAAAAATCATTAAAATAATAAATATTACACATATAAATATGTATACAGTACCGCAAAATCCCGCGATATAGCAAAAATCCATGACAAATAAATATAATATTTTTTAAAATTCCGCCATACAGTGAGGCCACGATAAGTGAATTGCGATATAGAGAGGGACTACTGTATTACCAATGTTGAACTATTTAAAGCACAGAATGTCTAGTAACCCATTATAGGTTTTCCGTACTTTAACTTTTCTTTCTGTTTAAACATGCGTTTATCAGGCAGAATTGCTGCTTTTTGGATGTGATTTTCCTGAAATTGGATGCAGATCAGTTAAATAATGGCTCCATTATTCTTAATTCTCTTAATATTTTTTTCATTCACAAAGTTACTGGGGTATAACTGGCTTAATAAGCACATCCTACTCTAAACGATAAAAATATAGGTAAAAATAAAAGTAAAACCAGTGATTTTGTGGTATTAAGACTGGGAAGTTAGCACAAAAGATTATTTGTAACCTGTTTTTAGAAAAATAATGTCAGTATAAAACAGATAAAAATGAATATAGCATAGGTAGAAATGTTTGACTAGAAATTTCAATTTCTTATGTTTTTAGGGTTGTTAAAGTCTTGTTCTTTTATATTACTGTTTTGATTGTGATGTTGTATGCAAATCCTGGTAACCACTTCAACTTTCTCAAACTTAATGTCTGAAAGCTTCATAAAATCAACCTAAATATTCCTTGTTAAGGCAATTTATGAAAATTTAAAAGGGTCTTCCTGTGCTAAGGATATATATTATTGTGAAAAAAAGTCTCACAAAGCTAAGTAAATCATCTTCCATACCTAAAAAACAAACAAGCAAACAAACAAAAATATCATCAATGGATAGATCTTCCAGACAGAAAATCAGCAGGAGACTGTGGCCTTAAGTGGCACACTCAATAAAATGGATTTAATTGATATCTTCAGAGCATTTCACCCCAAAGAGGCAGAATATACATTCTTTTCAAGTGCACATGGAACATTTTCTAGAACAGATCACATGTTTAGGAAATGAAACAAGTCTCAATAAATTCAAGAAGATTGAAATTATATCAAGAAAACCATCCTATTCACAATTGCTTGAAAAAGAACAAAATACCTGGGAATAAATTTAACCAAGAATTTAAAAGACCTTTACTGAAAATTATAAGACACTGAAGAAAGAAATTGAAGAGGATACTAATACATGGAAGCATATACAGTGTTCGTGGATAGGAAGAATTAACATCATTAAAATGTCCATACTACCCAACACATTCTACAGATTCACTGTACTTCCTATTAAGATACCAATGGCATATTTCACAGAACTACAACAAATTTTTTAAAAATGTATGTGGAACCACAAAAGACCCTGAATAACAACAGCAATCTTGAGAAAGAAGAACAGAGTTGGAAGAATCATGCTACCTAATATCGAACAATACTTACAAGGCCATAGTACTTAAAACAGCATGGTACTAGCCTAAAAACTGAAATATGGATTAATGGAACCAAATAGAGTCCAGAAATAAACCCACAACTTTATAGTCAATTAATACTTGACAAAGGCAAAAACATACAATGGGCTAAAAATAGTCTATTAAATAAATGGTGTTGGGAAAATTGGACAGATACATGCAGAAATAAACTCAAATGGAATAAAGATTTTTAAATATTAGTCTCAAAACCATTAATTCTAGAAGAAAATATAGACAGTGAAATCTCGGGCATTTCTCTTACCTATGTTTGTTTTTGATATATCTCCTCTGGCAAGGGAAACAAAAGAAAAAAAACCCGATAGGACTACATCAACTATAGTATTTTAATGCACAGCAAGTAAACCATCAACAAAATGAAAAGGCAACCCACTGAATGGGAGAACATATTTGCTGATACATCTGATAAAGGTTTATATCCAAAATTTATAAGGAATTTATAAAACTGAACACCAAAAAAAATATGCAATTTTAAAAACAGTCCAAAGACCTGAATAGACACTTTCCCAAAGAGGATGTAAAGATGGCCAATGGACATATGAAAAGATGCTCAACATTACTAGTCAGAGAGATGCAAATTAAAATCACAATGACATATCACATCACACCTGTCAGAATGACTGTCACCAATAAATCAACACACAGGAAGCATTGGTGAGGATGTGGAGAAAAGGGAACCCTCATGTACTGTTGGTGGGAATGCAGACTGGTGCAGCCACTGTGGAAAGCAGTATGGAATTACCTCAAAAAACTACAAATGGAACTGCCTTATGACCCTGTAATTTCATTTTGGGGAATTTACTTGAAGAAATCTTAAACACTAATTTGACAGAATATATGTACCCCTCTATGTTCATTACAGCATTGTTTGCAATAGCCAGGCTTTGCAAGCAGCCCAAATGTCCATTAGTAAGTGAGTGGGTTAAACAGCCATTTACACAATGGACTACTACTTGACCATGAAAAAGAAGAAAATTTTCTTCTTTGCAACAGCATGGAGAGATCTGGAGAACTTTATACTAAGTAAGATAAGCCAGTTACGGAAAGGGGAGTAACGTGTGATTTCACTCATGTGGAATCTAATGAACAAAATGAACTAATAAGTAATATAGTGACAGACTCAAAGGTAGAGAGCAGGCTGACAGTTCTGGGAGTGGCTGTGAGGAGGGAGAGATTGAGCCAAGAGAAAGAACTCATGACAACAACAGTGTGGTGATTACAGAGGTGAGGCGATATGTGAAGGTGAAAAAGGTATCGAGTGAATAAGTGGTGATGGAAAAAAAATAAATGAAAAAGAAAAAATAAATAGATATAGATGAAATTAATTAATTAATTTTAAAAATCATTTAACCAAGTTTGAATTTCTGGGGTAAGCTCTACTTGGTCATGCTGTATTTCCTATTCTTTTTATGTAGCCCTCAATTCAATTCACTAATTTTTTTGAGATGATGATAGATTCACAAAGAGTTGTAAAAATTCACTAATGTTTTTTAAAATTATTTTTAGTCTATGTTCATGAAGGATTTATCTCTTCCTTTCTGGTCTTTGTGCTTTATACAATTTTCAGTTTTATAATTTTATTTTCATTTTCTGGGATCAGGATTATGCTGGCATCATAAAAGGGATTGGGAGTTATTCCCTCCTTTTTGTGTTTTAGAAGAACAAGGTAATTGGTATAACTTCTTTCTTAGATGTTTCATAGAATTCATAATTTAAATTTTTTTTATCTTAATATCATTCTTTATTCTTTTTAGAGATTGTTTTTATTATTGATTATGCTGTTACAGTTGTCCCAATTTCTTTCCCTCCTGCTCCCCCCCTCAGTTGTCCCCTCCTTAGTCCATGCCCATTGGTTGTGTGTATAGTTCTTCTCAACATCTTCCTGTCTATTCCACTCCCTCCTACTATGCTTCTTAATTCCTGCATCATCTCCCTTCCTTTTTCCCCTTCCCCCTCCCTCTTGACTTCCCCCCATGATGTTCCCCATACCTATAATTCTTTTTCCCCTCTTGTTGCCTACTTAGTTTGCCTTTGTTTCAATTCCCTAGCTTCTGCTGTTGGTTGTTGTAATACAGTTTTCATTTTAATGTTCATAGTTTTGATCCTCCTTCTTCTAAACAAGTCCCTTTAACATCTCATATAACAGTGGTTTGCATCTAACAAACTCCATCAGTTTTACTTTGTCCTGGAAACACTTTCTCTGCCCTTCTATCCTGAATGACAGCTCCACTGGATAGAGTAATCGTGGTTGTAGGTTTTTGCTTTTCATTCCTTTGAATCAATTTCTTGCAAGGCCCCTCTTGCCTGCAGTTTCTTTTGAGAAATCAACTGAGAGTGTTATTAGGACCCCTTTGTATGTAATTCTCTTCTTCTCTCTTGCTGCTTTTAAGATTCTCTCTTTATCCTTAATTTTTGACATTTTGATTATAATATGTCTTGGTGTGGTTCTCCCTGGGTCCAGCCTATCCGGAACTCTCTGTGCTTCCTGGACCTGTAAGTTCATTTCCTTCCCCAAGTTAGGGAAGTTCTGCTTCATTATTTTTTCACATAATTTTCCAATTTCTAGTTCTTCTTCACCCTCTGGCAACCTGTAATTCGAATGTTCATTCACTTATAGCTGTTCAGAGGTTTCTGAGCCTCCCTTCATCCCTCACTTTTTGTTTCCTCTTTCTGTACTGGTTGACTGTTTGTTCTCTCCCTGTGTTCTGATTTGTTGATTTGATCCATGGCTTTCCCTTCCTCACCACTTGTCTTGTTTGTACTTTTGTTCATTTCAGCAGGACTAGCCTTCATTCCTTCCCTGTCTTGATTCAGCCCCGCTGTTAGATCTGTAAGCTGCTTTAGGACTATAGCTCTGAACTGAGCCTCAGAAAGATTCACTATTTGTTCATTGGTCAAGGGTTTTATTTGTTTTCTCGTTAGCTGTGTGATTGATATTTCAAAAATTAATTCTACCATTCTGACCGTTTGTTTGTCTTCTTGGGCAGGGCACTGTCACTCCTCCTACACTATATTGGGCAGAGCCCCGTGTGCTCGTCACAACCTGGGTCGTTTCTCATCACCCTGTGGCGCTTTGCGTGGGGGCGGGGGTCCAAGATGGATTCCTGCTGTTACTCTTTGCTGAGGAACAGGGCCGCCTCCCAATGGGGTCTGCCTTCCCCGGCACTGGAATCGCGAGCCGACAGATCTGGTCTGCAGCCGGGCGGCTCCCAGGTGCTTCTCTCCTCCCCTCAAATATAGGTGTCTGCTTACCGGGTCCTGCTGTTCGCTGCTGCCGCCTCCAGCACAGTTCGATCTTTCTCATCCGGGGGTTCGCACTTCCTGTCTGTCCGGACGAGCACCACTTTGTTTATGACTTCATACGTTGGACTTCATGTTGCTTTATTTTCTGGACTTCTTATTTTTGATTTTGCGGTAGTTGTAATCCTTCTTAGTTGTAGAGGGAGACAGAACGTGTCGGTCTATGCCTCAATCTTGGCCGGAAGTCTCCTAAAATTTTTTAATAGAACAGTTTGAGGGTAAGTTGCTCATTCCAAGTGTACTAGTATATTTTCTACAAATATAATCACAAAACAACTATTAAAGTCAGGAAATTAATATATCGCACTATCTACTTCTCAGATCCTTTTAAATTTCATTGATTGACTATATAATATATATTTTTTAATAGGAAAAGTATCCAGTAAAGAATCGTGTGTTGCATTTAGTAATTATATTTCTTTGGTTCTCTGCTCTGGAACCATCTCTCTCATTTTCTTTGACTCTCATAACCTTTGAAGATTATAGGCCAGTTATTTCGTAGAATATCCCTTAGTTGTAGTTAATCTGATCTTTTCTTGTAGTTAGATTCAGGTTTGTATCTTCAGCAAAAGTGAAACTTTGTTCTTGTCATTGCATCTTATTTGAGGGTGCATGGTTTTGATTTATCCCATTACAGTTCTTGTTTAGTTTGGTTATGTGGGTTCATATCTATCAGACTTCTCCACTGCAAAGTTATTCTTTTTCTCTTTGTTATTATTTTGTGACCAATACTTTAAAACTGTGAAGATCCTGTTGCTCATTACATTTCCATTTTATACATTGATTTATCATATCAGTATGCACTCATGGTTTTCTATTTTAATCACTGAGTTATAATTTACTATCATTCTTTGATTTTCAAATTAGCCTAGAGTCCACTAGTGGTAACTGGTTTTAGTTCCTCTTGACAGCAAACTCTTCCTTTTGGCACATGAGGATTTCCAGGTTCATTTTCTGCTTTTCCATACCTAGCCTCGGGATCAGCCACTTTTTCACAGAGCCCTAGTCCTTTTAGTGGATGGTAGACCTGGTACTAGGTATATTCATTGCCGTTTGGATATCACTGCTTCTAGGCCTTCTCAGTGGACAAACTTAAACTATTCTTACAACTATAATGCATGCCCTTGTTTCTGGATGCATTCCTCACCCTGCTGGGCCTCTCACCCCCTTAGCCGGGTTACCCCTACATGGATGCCTTCCTCACCCTGCTGAAACCTTAACGTCTAACACTGTGCCTTCCCCTTACATGCACACTCTCCTTACCTATTGGGTCTCTCATACTTCATGCCTGGCCACTTTTCCATGTCAACACATCCCTTACCTATTTGGACTTTGACACGTGATGCTAAGCCTTTCTAGTGGATGTCTTAACTTACCCAGCCAAGGCTGCAGCCCTTCATGAATGGCTTTTTTACCCTGCTTGGGCCTTCATGTCTTTGGTTAAATTTATTCCTAGGTGTGTTTTTCTTTTGGATGCTATTGTAAATGGAATTGTTTTCTTATTTTCATTTTGGATTGTTCAGTGCTGGTGCATAAAAATACAACTGATTCTTGCATATTGATCTTGTACCGCATAGTTTTGCTAAATTAATGCATTAGCCCTAGTAGCTTTTGTATGGATTCTTTCACACTTTGTATATATGAGATAATGACATTTGCAAATAGAGATACTTTTACTTCTTCCTTTCCAAATTTGGGTGCCTTTTATTTCTTTTTCTTGCCTAATTGCTGTAACTAGAACTTTTAGAACAGTGATGAACAGCAAAGGTGAATGTGGACATTGTTGTCTTATTCGTGATTTTAGGAAGAATACTCACCACTGAGTACATGGATTTTTTAAAACTTCATTTTTTTCTAAAGATTTTATTTATTTTAGAGAAAGAGAAAGGGAGGGGGAAAGAGAGGGAGACAAACATTGATCGATCAGTTACCTCTCCCACATCCCCAACCAGGGACCTGGCCCACAACCCAGGCATGTGCCCTGATCGGGACCCAAAGCAGCAACCTTTTGCTTTGCAGATGCGCAACTCACTGAGCCATACAAATCAGGGCAAAAGTTCATTTTTCTTAATAGCATCATGGCATTATGTCTGGTAGATTTAGCATAGTTTATTTAATTGATCCTTTGCCACACTTAGTAGTTTCTGATATTTTGCTATTACTAATAGTTCTCCAGAGAATATATATATTTGTCATTTTATATGTGTGGAAGTGTTTCTGCACTCTAGATTCCCAGAAGTGAGGATTTCTGTGTTTCTCTTTATTTTCTGATTCTAAGGTCACCATGTGCTCCTACCTTACACTCCATATTAAAGTAGAAAATTTCTGTGGAATAAAATAAGTATTATTAGCTGATCCAAGCATCAGAACATGGGCATTGTGGCTATTGGGAGCAGTGGAGAAAAAATAAAACTGCTAGTAGCATCCAGTTATTTTGGAGACTCACTTCTGAGGAGGAATAGAGTAGTTTGTGCTGGGCCAATGCTTTTACTGAGAATAACCAGAAAAATCAGGCAAATTTAGAAAATAGTAATTTTAATATTACTAATGCTACAGAAACAACTCAGACAAAAGATTGGAAACTTACAGAAATGAGAGAGAACCTTTCAGAGGTTAGTGGAGGATTTGTAGTTATGTTTTTCTGAGAAGTGCTGAGATTTGAGTTTTGCTCAAGATGAGCAATACGGCTGAAAGACAGTAGAGCTTTTGTGGTGATCACACAGGAGTGGAATGACAAAAGCTACTAGGCTCTTAATTGAAAGCCTAGGAGTGACATTCCTTACATTCAGTGGCTAACCAGAGGTGGATTAATTGAAACAACGCAGTTTCTGATTAGATTAAAGTTATCAGCCTCTTTCATAGTAGAAGAAAGGATGAACCACTCTTTCTTTCTTTTTTTAATTTTATTTTTCAATTCCACTTTACATGTAATATTATTTTGTATTAGTTTCAGTTGTACAACATAGTGGTTATACAATCATATATTTTACAAAGTGATCCCCTCGTTATTTCTAGTATGCATCTGACACCATAAATAGTTGTTATGATATTGTTGACCATATTCCTTATGCTGTACTTTACCGTCCCATAACTATTTTGTAACAACCAATTTGTAGATTTTAGTTCTTTTTAGAGAGAGGGGAAGGGAGGGACAGGGAGAGGGAGTGAAACGTCAATATGTAGTTGCCTCCTGCGAGCCCCCAACTGGGGACCTGGCTTGCAACCCAGGCATGTGCCCTGACTGGAAATCGAATCAGTGACCTTTTGGGTCTCAGGCTGGCGCTCAATCCACTGAGCCACACAAGCCAGAGCCCAATTTGTAGTTCTTAATCCCTTCACCTTTTTCACCCAGCCGCTAATGCCCCTCCTGTTTTGCTACCATATGTCTGTTCTCTATATCTGTGGGTCTGTTTTAGTTTTGTTTGTTTGTTTATTTTGTTCTTTATACTCTACATATAAGCAAAACCGTATGGTGTTTGTCTTTCTCTGACTTATTTCACTTAGCATAATACTCTCTACATCCACCCAGTCTATCACAAGTGGTATGATTCCATTCTTTTTTATGGCCAAGTAATATTCCATTGTATATATACACCACTTTTTTACCCACTCATTTATTGAGGGGCACTTGGGTTGCTTCCATATCTTGGCTATTGTAAATAATGCTGCAGCGAACATAAGGGTGCATCCATTCTTTTGAATTAGTGTTTTGGGTTTCTTCAGATATATTTCAAGAAGTGAAATCGCTGGGTCATAAGGCAGTTTAATTTTTAATTTTTTGAGGAACCTCCATAGTGTTTTCCATAGTGGTTGCAGCAGTCTGCATTCCCATGAACAGTACATGAGGGTTCCCTTTTCTCCACATCCTCAACCAGCACTTGTTGTTTGTTGATTTGTGAATGATAGCCATTCTAACAGGTGTGAGGTAAAAAGAGTGAACCTGCTCTTAATGGAAGATAACATGATCTGGTACCTCTCTGATTCTTTTATGTGCAGTGCCCAGTATTCAGTCTGACATTACTAGTCCTGTGAAGGCAGAGAAGAGTATGATCAACCAAGAGAAAAGTCATTTTTGGAGCAGACAATCAGATGATTCCAATATTGGAGTTAGCACATAAAGAGTTTAAAATAATTAAGATTAATAGATTAATCACTTACACCCACTAGGGTAGCTAAAATTAAAAAGATGTTGACAAAAGAAAAGATGTTAGCAATTGTTGGTGAGTATGTGGAGACATTGTAATCATACACAGTTGGTATGCAGCTACTTTGGAAACACTTTGGTGGTTCCTCAAGAAATTCAATATAGCCGTTTCTGGAAGATGACACTGAAAGCAAAAAAGAAAGCCCCTGCCACTGCCAAAGCCAAAGCAAAGGCCTTGAAGGCTAAGAAAGCAGTGCTGAAAGACATCCACAGCCACAGAAATAGAAGATTCACACGTCATCCACCTTACGACAGCCGAAGACACTGCGGCTCCACATTCAGCCTAAATATCCTCGGAAGAGCGCCCCAGGAGAAACAAGGTTGACCACTATGCCATCACCAGGTTGCCTCTGACTACTGAGTCAGCCATGAGGAAGACAGAGGACAACAGTGTACTGGGGTTCACTATGCATGTCAAGGCTAGCAAGTATCAGAGCAAACAGGCTATGAAGCTCTGTGACAATGATTGATGTGGCCAGTGTCAACACCCTAATCACACCTGATGGAAAGAAGAAAGCACATGTTCTGCTGGCTCCTGTGTTGCTTTGGATGTTGCCAGTAATTGGAATTATAGAAAACAGAGAGGGGAACATAAACAATAATTAAAGAGTTATCGACAAAAATTTTCCAAAAAAGCTAAAACAGCAAGAGGGGAAAATGACACACCTACCTTCAAAGAACAATATAAGATTGACAGCTTTCTTCTCAATAGGTTTGAATTGGAGGAAGAGAGAGAGATCACTGCAGTTATTACAGGAGTTCACACAGTAAGCTAGTCATTGGCCGTGTGAATAGATTGCAAGATGTGGATAGATTCTTGTGAAGTAAGTTAGTGGTCTTCAAACTGGCATATTTCCTAAGGTATGCCAATGTGTGGCTGCTTCTAAGGAAATCAGTTTCTGAATCCTCAACTTACAAATCTATTTTTTTCCTAAAATTGAGCCCTCTGGTGAAAGTATCATTGCAATTTCTCCTCCTCATTTCTTCTTTCTACAATTATTCTTATTTTGCAAAGAAAAGCATACCTCCCTTCATTCTTACTATGGCATATAGCATTGGAATATAAAAAGCCTCCAAGTTGCATAAGAAAAGAGTATTTTGAAACATTGGTATTGATGTACAGAAAGTGAATTTCAATCACTTGTTATCAGATTTTTTTGCAAGTCAAATGGTTTTCAGTTCTTTGCTTTCAACACAATTAATGGCTAATTTGATGTATTATTAAAAATAACTTTTTTGTTAGATCATCATGTATTTTTTTTAGCAAATAACTCAGAAGGTGCTCAATTAATTGAGTAACATCCTAAGAAAAACTTCTTTCAGTTCTGCTTACTTCTGTGAATAAAATTTAAGACAAAGACAAAAATTTATAAAAATAAAAAGTAGAAACAAAATTCATTGTAATTCCTAGATTCACAATTGGAAGGGGATAAAAGCTTCATCCACCTCATTAATAATTGACACAGTAAAAATTTTCATATTCGTGTTTTATCGTCGGCAGCCGTCCGTCTCGAGAGACGATGGTGTAGCTTCTTAAGAGTCTATCTGCACCGCCGAGAATGGCTGTGCAGTCCAACTCGGGAGTGACACGGTATCTGTCTCCTCCCGTGTTGAATCGACATCTTGCGATGTCGCTGGAGTGTCCTCTCCAGTGAAGCTGAAGCTACAGAGCCTGGGCAGGGTTATATGGAGGGTCTGCTGTTGCCCATGCAGCAGACCCCCCCTCTCTTCGCAGCTGAGGGATCCAAGGGAAAGACGGAGTCAATACAGCTTGGCTTCAGGTGCGCCGCAGGAGTTGCTGGTGTTGACTACAACGTCAAACCGCCTTAGGGACTCCGGCTCCGGATTTTCTGTCAGGGTTTACTCCCTTAGCCTTTCCCCTGAAGAGGTATGCCGCAAGGCAGCGGAGGTTTTTTGGAGTCAGAGTTTTCCTTCTCTGATGTACCCTGACTGGAAGATCGAACCAGCAACACTTAGCTCGCAGGCCGACGCTCAATCCACTGAGCCAAACCAGCCAGGGTATCATGTTTTATATACACCCTATAATTATGTTATTTTGTGAAGTTGTATACTTATAATTTAGATAACTCAATTCTGGTAAATGACACTTGTATTTTATATACACAAGAAATTTTAAAATCTTGAATGTACATATGTAATTTCAAGAAGTAGGGCAAAGAAGAAATGCAAAATTTTCAAGCATAAAAGTAAAATACATTGGTTTTAAAATTTTGTTGATAAGGTAAAAGACAGATATAAGTTCTTCATTAAGGAAACCTTGTTTGCAGTTTTTAAAAATGGATGATAATAGATACCACATCACTGTGGAATTTAGGTTACATTGGAAACATTTTAGAGAGTGGAGGAACAGTTTGATGTTAACATATTAAGTAATGAAAAGTTTTAAATGTAAACTGATAAACAGGCGTGGATTTATACAATGCAACATACAGATGATGTATTATAGAATTGTACCTTTAAAACAATTTTACTAACCAATGTTACCCCAATAAATTAATTTTTTTTAATTTAAAAGTATTTTAGCAACTTATGAATAAAAGCTTTTAAAGATCATTGGCAAGGCCATCATTAGAGTGAGGCAAGGAGGCACCTAGGGTACAAAATTTACGATCTCATTCTTAATGACGTAAAAGTGAGTGCCTCCTTAAATTGCGCACCTGAGGTGTCTTCTTGTTCACCCTAGTCTCAACCCTGATGACTGGATTTAATACAAAATAATGAATTTGTGAAAAATTGTCTTTAGAAAAAATATTTGCAGATATCAATTATTTTTTTGGTTTGTTTTTTAGGGTAGGATTAAAAACTCAGCCTGAATCAAAATGCCCTGAGCTGCTTGCAAATTACTGTGACATGTTGCTAAGAAAAACACCATTGAGCAAAAAACTAACCTCTGAAGAGATTGAAGCAAAACTTAAAGAAGTGGTACATAATTTGTTTTTTACTTCAAACTTTTTAATGACCTTGCTTTGAATTTGTGTTGTATTTCTAAGATGTTATGTGATAGCATCAATTTTTAATAAATTTCTATCTGTAAGAAACTAATAAGGAATTTTACAGTACAAGATGTCTATAGGGTAGTCTTTTTTCTTCCTGAAAATTTTTATTCTGTAGCTTCCAGAAAGGGCAATAGCATTTAATTCTTGCCCTTTACTGATTGTTTTTAGGTAATTAAATTATAGCATCTATTAAAAGGTAAAAAAAAAAAAAAAAAAAAAAAAGGAGGTGCTGGGGGAATGGTGCCGATGGTGATGAAATGATTGTTGAGAGATGAGGAGTTTTTTACTTTTTTCTTTTTATGTGAGTCCAAAATAGGTAATTAGGGATGAGTGAGTATAGATAATTAATTGCTTTTATTTTATTTTTTCCTGGTTATTAGTGTAATGTAATATAAACCCAGGAACACAAAGAGGAAAATAATAAGTAAAGAAATAGAGTATGAACAAAAAGGCCTAGAGGTATTAGTGTCAGAAAAAAGTGAAGAAGATATGTAGAAGAGAAAATTGGGAAGAACCGTTCCTTTTCATGTAAGGTTTTATCACATCTACATAAAAATTGAAAAATTAATATGTATAGGAATTAAAAGGTTATTTGGTTATTGTCTCAAGTACTAATTGTAAGGTAGTATATCAGGACTGATTATTTTTTCAGAAATGGGCGATTTAATAGGCCTCTCTTGTTATATGCTTATATAAATATTTCAATTTTGACAATTGGGATATACAGAAAGGTCTAAATGAAAGAAATAGCTAAGCGTACATATGAATTGAGAGTAACTTTGTTTTTTGTACAGCTCTTGGTACTCAAATACGTACAGAACAAAGATGTTTTTATGAGGTATCATAAAGCTCATTTGACACGACGTCTTATATTGGACATCTCTGCTGATAGTGAAATTGAAGAGAATATGGTAGAGTGGCTAAGAGTAAGTAAATTTTTTGTTAATATTTGGTCTTCTTGATATAGCACATGGTTCATATATGTGGTTAAGTGATACGTTTTGGTGATATCTTTAATGTCAAAGAAATAGGGAACATTTTAAAAGTATATTTTTTAAATAAAGACTTTTAGTGAAGTATCTTTACTCTCATTTTAACTGACCTTATTAAATAGGCTACAGGACAATTCATTTCATTTTTAAGGTGTTTTCTGTACTAAATATTTGACTATAGAGATGTTCGTAAATCAATACTTCTGTACAGCAAAAAGAACCAATAGATAAAAGATGATGGTTTATTTAGAGTAATCATTCTAATTGTGACTAAATTCTCCTATCAAAATATTTTGTCTGTTTCTTTCAGTTTGTTTTAATGGAATTTGAGTTATATTAAAATGTGTTTTTTATTTATATATGGTATTATATATTGTATTATTAGATTAATATATAATAATAAAATTATAAATAAGAATTATCTATATTATTTTTATATATGAGGGAGTACCCAATAAAAGCCAGAAATTATTTATGAAAAAATTCAAATTTATTCTTACATGTTTAAACTTCAGTCATCTTCAAAATACTCTCCATTTGATGCAATACACCTATTGAGACCTTTTTTTCCACTGCTCTAAACAGTTTTTGAACTTGACAGTTTTGATCCCTTTTAGTGCTTCTTCCAGTTTTTTGTTTCACCTCTTCCATGTAGCCAAAACGTTTCCCTTCAAGGACTTTTTTCATTTGGAGAAACAAAAAGAAGTCACTTGGGGAGATGGGTGAATAGGGAGGGTAGGGAACAGGGGTCATGCTCTTTTTGGTCAAAAACTGCTGAACACTCAGCCTGGTGTGGGCAGGTGCATTTGTAAAACACCCATCATGAAATGGGCAAACGCATTGAAAGAGTCTTCAAAAAAAAATTCATTGACGCCCAAAGCAGTCTCTTACAATGCCAGCTGGTACAGATACAGATGGATTCCTAGAGCACTCACCTAGCTGGGGAAGCCTGTACAACAAGAGGCCTGCCCTCCAGAAGATAATTCCAATTTTGGGGGGGGGTGTCTCCTCATATGGTTTTCATTTGTGTATATATATTTCAAATTAGAGAGCCCTGCTTTGTAGTGTGGGGTAGTAAAAATTATTATGCAAACTGATACTGGGCAAAATGATCTTAATATTAACAATCAGTGGGAACAGTTATTATTTTATGACTGATTTCAGAAATTTTTGTTAAAACATTAAAAACTTACTGTCTTACAAATATGTAGGAAAAGGAAGAATTTAAAAAATTAGTATATATTTAGTACACCGTCATTTAAAACAAACTTTCAGAGTTAAAGTGTTTTATTTCTTTGTGAAAAAACTTGAGTAGTTAGGGAAATATTTGCAATATTTGTCTGGCATCATATCTAAAATATGTAAAAACTCTTAAAATTTAATAGAAAGTAACACCGGTAGTTTCCAGGAGCTAGAAGAAAGGAAAATGGGGAGTGACTGCTAATAAATATGGATTATCTTTTTGGGATGATGAAAATATTCTAAAATTAGATAGTGGTGATGGTTACGTAACTCCATAGATGTTGTACAAAAACCCAGTTAATCATACACTTTAAAAGGGTGAATTTTGTGGTCGATAATTATATCTCAATAACACTCTTATTAAAATAAAGAGAAGATTGACTAGCATTTGCCTCTTTATCATGTAATTTCCAGTAAAGAATTAGCATCTTTTTATGCCTTGGATAGTTGTCATGCTCTGTAAGTTCAGCTCTACTTCCAGAATTTTGTCTTTTTGGGCTTTCAATGTTGTAAAATTTTTTGCTGGCATCCCTTCCTCTGGAGCACCTTTTCTTTTTTTTGTCACTACAACTTTTTTCATTTATGTTAGTACTTTACCTTCACTAAGTTTCTATGACTGCATATTTAGAATCTTCAATATTGGCAGTATCAACATTACATCCCAATCTGTTCTTTCTTCCGTAACTCCATTTATGCTCTTTTATTTTCATTTCCAGCATTATTCTAACTTCTTTAGTATACTTCTATCATCTTCATTGGCAGGTTACCTCTTTTGATTATCCATTTTTGTAAATGTCAGGTGGATTTATCATCGGCAGACAGGGATGCAACAAAATACAGATTTTGCTCTCTGGGTGAACTGAAAAATGGATAACAGAGTTTAAAAGAAGTTTGTTTTTTTTTAAAGATTTTATTTATTCTTAGAGCGGAAGGGAGAGAGAAAAAGAGGGGAAGAAACATCAATGTGCGGTTGTCTCTTACACACACTAAACTTGACACCTGGCCCGCAGCCCAGGCATGTGCCCCGACTTGGAATCAAATAGGAGACCCTTTGGTTCACAGGCTGGCACTCAATCCACTGAGCCACACCAGTCAGGGTGAAAGAAGTATTGTGATTGGTCACTGATATGATGTGCTCTGTTACTTGTGTAGTGATTTGCAGAATGAGGAGCTAGAAGTGAAGTTTGTACTTTATGCATTACTCATATTTAACATATAATGGTAACTTAAAATTGAAATGTGTTGTTAGGAGACTGATGTTATTTATCTATACTGTAGTAACTCAAATTCATGCACTTTGGAATTGTGCAAAGAAAGCCAGGATTGCCTATACTACCCTATTTAGTGTCTAAGAATCAAATTTAATAGATATTAGACTATAAACATTGTTGTAAATAAGAGGAATAACTTTGCATTAAAGGATTTAACATATATGAATATATTTTAGCATCTACAATTAAAGCATCGTAGTTTTCCATTAAAAATTTTTATAATAGATTAATTATATATTATTTATTACCTCTTCTGTCTTTGGTTTTCATAGGAAGTTGGTATGCCAGCAGATTATGTAAACAAGCTTGCTAGAATGTTTCAGGACATTAAAGTATCTGAAGACTTGAACCAAGCTTTTAAGGAAATGCACAAAAATAATAAATTGGCTCTACCAGGTATTATTTTATAATTTATGTATATGTTACACACATTATATTTTTTAAAACGTTTTAAAAGGAATATCTTTGTTTTCCAGTAAATTAAAAATAAACCTTGGCAGTAACAGATGCAAAGATGTTGAAAATACCACATTCCTTGATGGCATTCTGCAAAACAATTTAAATTTGCTAATCCTTATTTTGGAATCAAAAGTTCACTTTTAACAAAATCTTGAGTCATGTTTATTTTTCACCAAAGCTTACCCTGTATGTATGTATGAGTTTATTTATTTTGAATTTTATTCATTGTCAAGATTTACTTTATATTTTCCTGATATTCTTGCCTATAGCTGATTCAGTTAATATAAAAATTTTGAATGCTGGTGCCTGGTCAAGAAGCTCTGAGAAAGTCTTTGTCTCACTTCCTACTGAACTGGAGGATTTGATACCTGAAGTAGAAGAATTCTATAAAAAAAATCATAGTGGTAGAAAATTACATTGGCATCATCTCATGTCAAATGGAATTGTAAGTAGATAATGTGTTAGTTATTGGTTTGGCTGAAAGTAGCAGGGCTCCAAATAAGAGTTACTTAAACAAGGTAGATTTGCCTCTCTTACATGTACAAGTTTGACCAGAAATAGTGGATCTCTTCCATGAACTTGTTAGGGACATAAGCTTCTGGTTATAGCACCATCCTTAAGATATTCAATATCATCCTTACTATGTCTTTCAGCACAACAGAAAGACGAGGATATACGTTCGTTTAAGGGCAATTTCTAGAAGTTTCCCCTCATCATTTCCACTTATATCTCATTGGCCAGAACTTGGTCACATAGCTACATTTTGTTTCAGGGAAAGTTGGGAATAAGTCTTTATTCTGGGCAGTCACTGAGGTCTGCTAAAAATTTTAATACTATCTAAGAAATTGAAGAATGGATATCGGAATACAGCTACCAGTCTTTTCCTATGTAATTTCATGTAAGAGATATTATAGTAGTTAGATAATCATTATGAAAAAGATTCTTATTTTTTTAAATTATTTTATCTATTCCAGATAACATTTAAGAATGAAGTAGGTCAATATGATTTGGAGGTAACAACATTTCAGCTGGCTGTGTTGTTTGCATGGAACCAAAGACCCAGAGAGAAAATCAGCTTTGAAAATCTAAAACTTGCAACTGAACTCCCTGATGCTGAACTTAGAAGGACTTTATGGGTTTGTTTATTTTTCGATTTTAAAATTATATCCTGTCACATAGCAGAAAATGTGTTGGCTTCCCTGTAATAAATTTTATGAACTCATAACACTCTCCAATCAATTTTAACCAAAAAAATACACTAATGAGGTATTTATGGACAAACAGAAACAGAAAATAAACAAGTTACTAAAATGGAGAAAGGCAAAAAAGAAGAATGGAGCAAAATATTGAATTGATAGTTAAATATTACCTGTGAGGAGTGTGACATAAGATTTCATAATGAGAACATATTTAAAGATCTTATGATTGAAAAAAAATTTATGATGACCAAAAATTTAAGAATTACACAATTTTGGCCTTGGTTACCTTAATTAGTTAGAACGTTACCCTGGTATGCCATGGTTGTGGGTTTGATCCCTGGTCAGGGCACATACAAAAATCAACCAATGAATGCTTAGATAAGTAGAACAATAGATCAGTGTCATTCTTTCTCTGTTCCTCTCTCTAATCTTACCCTTCTCTCTCTAAAATCAATCAATTAAAAAATAATTAGATAACTTTGGTCCTTTTGTGGGCTGGAAAAATGTACTCATTAGCCTCCTGTTCATGACTACATTTTATCCCTACTCCAAAGACATCTTTTAAAGGTTCCAAAATAAATTATTACCTAGAGAGAAACAGCTGGTATATAACTGGCAAGTGGTGTTTGTTGTGAGTCATGTATGACCAATCTCTGTATTTTCTTATTGTAAAGAAGACATTCATTGCTTTCTCATAACCAGCTCTTTTCTCCTCATTCTGTCTGTCCTCATTATGCGTTTACATTATTATATTCATGGAGGTACCAAATAAAAGTTTGAATTGTGAATTTGTGCTTATAATACTTTCTCACCTCTATTAGTTATATTGGAGAATTGATCTTAGTATTTAATGCTGTTAATAGATGCTAATTGTTTTCTTTTTATTTTTCATAGTCTTTAGTAGCTTTCCCAAAGCTCAAACGCCAAGTTTTATTGTACGAACCTCAAGTCAACTCACCCAAAGACTTTACAGAAGGTACCCTCTTCTCAGTGAACCAGGAATTCAGTTTAATGTAAGGTTTATGTTGGTTGATCTAAAATAAAATTACCTTGTTTGAATTTTAGTTCTTTATTTTTAACAAAATAGTTTTCTTACATGATATTTAAAACACATCTGTATACTCTCATCATTCTAGATCAGCAATTTTCTACCTTTTTCATCTCTTGGTACACATAAACTGACTAAAATTCTACAGCACACCAAAAAAATTAACTTCTTTACCAATCTGACAAAAAAATAAATATTATTTTGCTTTCTTCACACCAGATAGGTGTTGTGTTGTTTCTTGTCATTTTTTTAATTTGACATTAAGGAAAAAGAGGTCAGTTCCTCTGGCTAAATAGTCAGGCATTACATGTTTTAAAAATTCCTGTGGCCCACTGTTTGAAAATTGCTGCTCTAGAGTTATACCATTTAGTTGTTTATTAAACAGTAATGAGCTAGAGATGTTAACTTCTTTACATTTTTTTCATGGATGCATTTTGGTGTCTGACATTATTCTGTATTGCTTTTCATCTGTAAAGTAAACCATCTTTTGCATTTTAAAGCAGCTTTATCCACACAAAGCTTTTTTTCCCTTCAGATCCAATTAGAAGATAATGCTGAGTTACATACAGCCAATAAATCTTAAAATATCTAATCGCTTTCATGGAAATGTAAATTATATTAACTTTGTTATTACAGGGATTGTAGTCACCCATATTTTATTAACAGTGCCTTTATTGTGTTTAAAGGAAATCACAAGTGTTCATTTTAAATAAAGCTATATATGTTGGTTATTTGTTACTTTTCTTTTAAACAATTCTGGACATAAATTTTTAGAATATTTCTAACTTCTCTCAGACATTGTTGCTATAAGTATGATGTTTACAAGGCCTCTCTCTGTAAAATATTTAATTCAATGTTTTTTATAGAAAAAATGCAAAAGTTCAGAAAAGAGGTAAAATCAACTTGATTGGACGCTTGCAGCTCACTACAGAAAGAATGAGAGAAGAGGAGAATGAAGGAATAGTTCAACTGCGAATACTAAGAACCCAGGTTTGTAATGTTAAGACCAAATGTCTACATTTTGAAAAACTTTGGCCAGTTTGTTGTTGTTGTTTAAATCTTCAAACATTTTTTTTGAATTTAAAAACATCTAAGTATTCAAACATTTTTGTAAGGTAGAGCTACGTTTCATTTTACTAGAATTTTAAAATTGTAGTAATGGCATTCTCTTAGCTGCAGAAGGAGATGTTTCCTATGTGGCTTTGTGGACACTGGTACATTCTGTTGGTTGGGAAAACCTTGGTTTTAGGTTATGTCTTCATTTGACTATATCTGATTAAATGTATCTCAGCAACAAATTACAATTCTAGGAATGATATATTTAAATTTTTATTCGACTTCTCATTCCATTGTAATATGAAATTAGGGAACATTTAAAAATTAGGATTATGATACCTTATGAACATCATAATGAATATCTATTGCAAGCTAATATATGATTGTTTTAACTTTAGAAATAATTCTATTAAAACCAAGTGTCCCACTTTTACAATTTTTACTTAGTATTGTTTGAAACAACTGGCCAATGCAATGAAATATGAAACAAATAACAGGAAATGGTCGATTTCTTTATTACTTAGCGATCATAT
Source organism: Furipterus horrens (assembly GCF_987537825.1). NCBI lineage: Eukaryota > Metazoa > Chordata > Mammalia > Chiroptera > Furipteridae > Furipterus > Furipterus horrens. Next base: position 74,332,200 of record NW_028327172.1, read on the forward strand.
AATATAAAGGAGCAGAGATGAATAAATATAAAAATTGCATTTCTATTTATTAAAAAACAAATTTTAAAACTTGAGGAAAATAAGACACCATAAATTTCATAGGCATTTATTTATTTATTTATTTATTTTTTAATGTATTGATTTGAGAGAGAGAAACATCAATTTGTTGTTCCACTTATTTGTGCATTCATTTGGTTGATTCTTATATGTGCCCTGACAGGGGTATTGAACCCGCAACCTTGGCATATCAGGATGATGCTCTAACCAACTAAGCTATCAGCAAGGGCGAAGAACCATACTCATAATGATAAGGCTGAATAGCTTAATGAGTCAATTTTTCCCATATTAGTGTCAAATGTACTGAATTTCATATGAAAATTCAACCAGGAATATTTTTGGAATTTTACATATTGATTCTCAGTTTTATCAGAAAGAATAAGAATGATTGAAAACCATAAAATAACAATAATAATGTTATTGTGGTTGAACTTGCCTTGCCAAATATTAAAGCTTATTAAAATATCTACAAAAATACAACAATATGACAAGCAGATTAATTGAACAAAAATAACTCAAAATTAAACCTCCTATATAAGTATAGACAAACTTGACAATAAAAGAAATAATTTCTATGGCCAATTTAAAGGGAATGGATTATTCAGTAAGAGGTTTTAGGAAATACTTTTTGGAGCAAAAATCAGGATATATTCCTAATTTATGGCTACACCAGGATAAATTTCAGATGGATTTGAGTTGAGATGTATCATGGGATGGCAGGTGTAGTCATATAATACTTTAAGATGTGCAGAGAAAATGAAGCATTTTGTTTTGTCTTACTGACCCATACTTATGCCCAATCTAGTAATCCAAGCTGTCCTTGTAGGTAATACTGAGACTTTCTTATTTCTACCTGATCCCATTCCAGCCATCCCCATTATTTGCTGTTCTCACAGATGACATCTGGATGTACTGAGGTTTAGAAGAATTCATTTGAGTTTATAGTGACAGTAAAGGGATTATCGTGTTTATAAGTTGTGACAGTATCCCAGCTTCTTGCTATGGAGTGCTTTATCTATCACCTGTGGGAATTTGACTTTCTGTTGCTATCTACTGCTGATGTCTGTAGCAGGTGAACAATGATTTATTCTTTTTCCAGTTGGTAAGGACTGCATAGCCAGTTCGCTGCTCTCCCCTGTCCTGTGCTCTCACTGAGCTCTTGAGCTCTCTGAGACTATGCCACCACATCTTTTTTGTAACCCCTTGGTCTACATGGTACATTGTAATTATCATCTGCTGCTGCAGGGTCACCCTCTTGTGCCACTAAAGGCCCTGTGACAGGTTTATTACCTCTAAACTCATCTGCATTCTGTAAGAACTGAGAGATTCAGAAGTGCAAATTATTTTCATTAAATCATTCCACTCTTCAAGTGACCTCCAGCATATTAAATGGGGACCAGAACCAGAGCTCCTGTGCTTTCTGTTTTTCTCTTAACTTCTTTAACACAACCACCATCTTCACAACTAGTAATCTAGAAGGGAGAAATTGGGACTTTTACAGTTCTTCCTCTTCTCTTCCCTGGTTCCTGTAATCCTCAGGTGCTTGAAGGGACAGACTTTCCCTCTTTCTATCTGGACCCTTGACACAAACCCCTGTGATCAAGAGCCTGGCGTCTGAATATATTGAGAATGGGAAGAATTGACTTGATCTATTAGTAACTGCGTAGGAATTAAAGAAACCATCAAGGAAAATATTGATAACATTGACTTAGATGTAAATGGTTACTCCTAAAGAAACTGAAAACATTGAATGAACCAGTACAAATTGAAGATAATGTTTATAACATATAATTTATTAATCTGTAAAATATATAAAGACTAGTAATTATTGATTTTTAAAAACAGTCACCAACTAGCCTCTACTACTACAAACAAATAACTGATTACAAGGAAGGAATTATGTGGAAGGGGTTTGTTGTATCTTAACTGATTTTTAACACAATATCAGATTATATACATTTTGTGGTCACAGGTAAGATAAAATTTTAAAAATGTATATAGTGTGGAAAAGGAATGAAAGGAATTGGTCAAAACATTAGGTGCGGTTTTCTTTCAGTGGAGAGGTTATAGATAATTTTGCTTTTCCTCATTTTTCAAAATCTCTGTAGTCAGGTTTTCTTTTACAGTGTGTGATAAAAAGATATTTTTAGCTGTTAGGTAAAATATATTAGTTTCAATATTAATCTACTATTTCAGCAATTTTCAACTGTTTTCATTTCATGACACACCTAATGTAATTACTAAAATTCTGTACATACCAGGAATATATATTTTATGCCAGTCTGAAAAAAAAAAGGTATAATTTTGATTGATTTCCAAATAATAATAATAGTAATTACCAACCCATTTTTTCCAAAGTGACTTTTTAAAAAATTATGTGCCTATACTTGTATATAAGGATTTGTGGTACCAAGAGTTAACCAATCAGGCTCAACCTTATTATGCGACATGGCTAATAAGATGCAACTGTTATGTGACCTATATGTTTATAGTTCAAGACAGGACATTCACCCCAGACAGCTGTTGTTGTGTTGGCCATTGTCATTTTTTTAATTTGACAACCTAAGGGAAAAGAGGTCAGTGCCCCTGACTAAATAGTTTGCATGTTTTAAAAATTCCTGTGGTACACTGTTTGAAAATGGCTGTCTTTGTGATTGCTAATCATTTGGATATATGTTGGATAGAGAATGAAGTACATCAAAAGTCATTTTTATTTTTTTACTTAAAGTAATTTAATATATTAATTCTCTCTCATTTTTATTTTTTGTTTTAGGAAGCTATCATACAAATAATGAAGATGAGGAAGAAAATCAGTAATGCTCAGCTGCAGACTGAATTAGTAGAAATTTTGAAAAACATGTTCTTGCCACAAAAGAAAATGATAAAAGAACAAATAGAGTGGCTAATAGAGCACAAATACATCAGAAGAGATGAATCTGATATCAACACTTTCATATATATGGCATAATTTTGAATATCATGGACAATATTAAGAACCCAAATTTTGGAGTGCTTGTGCAGAAAGTTGCAACAGTTTACGCTGGGGGAAGGTTTATTTGGACTTTGATTACATAAATATTAAAATCTCTGCCTTACCTAACAAAACAACTATGTTTTGCCAATCACATTAGTTAGCATGATGGCATTCCCTTCATGTTACACACTCTTGAACAGCATGCTGTTTTGTGGAGACACTTGCATTCATGAAGAGCCCTTTGTGAACTTTTAAAAGTCAATTTGACAAATACCCATCAGAAGAAAAACAGTTGGGACGGGTGAGGGCGGGGTGCTTGTTGCCTTTTTTCCTCCTTTTTCTTCTCTCACAGAAATGTACTTGCACAAGGAAGGATCTTCATATATTTGTGCACTGAAAAATGTTGTTATGTTTTGTTTTAAAAATGCTATTAAAACTAGAAATAGCACTCTTGGTTTCTTTTGATCAGAAGAGTGAGCTGGTATACCCAACACTGGGAAAGGGCAGATGTAGGTGAGAAGATAAGTATTTAATAAGTATCAAGTCAAGTTATTTGTTCAAACAGTGCTTCAGTATAATAACTGGGTTTTAATGGTGACCCAAAAATGGTATTAAATTTTTCCAACTTACAGATATTGGCTTTCTTTAATCAGGAGACTGTTGTTTTAGTTGTTTATTGTTAAATGATAAGGAAAATTTTTTATCTTACATGGTAAAAAGTGAACCTTATATTAATTGTTTCTTCAGTTTTTAAAAATTATATGGTGATAGGTAGGTCATTTTGATTGCAGAGGAAAAATTAGGTGTGTTTACTAGTACACTATATATATATATATATACATATATATATACATATATATATACACACATATATATATATACACACACACATACACACACACATATACATATACCTAATATGTATATGTGTATATATATACCTAATATTTGTTATGCTATATCCACATTTATTTAAAAGCAAGGTGAAAATCTCCTGCTCTCATATAATACAGTTATGTAACTGACCCCTTAATCTGTAGCATAGAAATATTTTGGTATTTTAAAAGTCTCTTGATTAGGGATTCGTAGCCTCAGGTTTCTGGAAAGGAAGACATTCTGTTTTCAAAAGTAATAAGTATTAGTTATTAGGATGAGGAAAACCACAGCATAGGAAAGATCTGAAAAGCATAAACAAAATTGTTGCAATCATAATATGAGCAGTAAACTTGCCAAATATATGTACATATATATTTATATATTTTAAAAATAAACATTTTTAAAATATTCAGAAGGCAATTCTTACCTTGTTCCTTTTAGTCAATCCAAAGTAGCAACTTATTAGTTGCTGGTAACAGAATATCCTGAGTAGTGAAAATTTTTGGATTTAACGATGTGAACAACTTAAAAGAGAAAAACTTATTCCCAATTGGGAAAGTATGGCGCAACATGGATTTTTATTCATTATGGTACATGTTTCAAATTTTCTTGCAACGTATTTTATATCTTGTTTGATACTGGGTAAAATATTCAGTGTATGATTTTGAAGAGAGCAGGAACTGGAGTGCTGGGGCATCAAGGCATACAGTATCACTTCAGAGTGCTTTCCGGAGCATTTCATGGAATCTGCCCCCACCCTCAGGAGGCTGGTGAGCTGCCTGATGATAGGAAGGAAAGCACATTTAAAACACGAAAGGTTTTGGTGGTTATAATGAAATGCCTGTTCTGAAAATGGTAGGAAATTGGAAATTTGTTTCTAATTTAAAATCTTACACTTGAGTTCTAAGGTGGCATATGTGAATTATTTGACCAAGTGTATTGTGAAGAATTAAATTAGTGCTCACCTTTTCCTCTAATTAAAAGACTGCTAACAATGGAGAAAATTTTTACAAATTGTAATAATTGTGGTCCTTATGCTTAACAAATAGTTTGCTATTGTCATATTTGTTTATCCAAGACATGTATGCCAAAGGAAGAAAAAATGGAAGGAAGTATTGCAGGCCATTTTTTAAAGTTTAAGATTTGTTGTTTTAAATCATAATTATTCTCAGAACTTTTGTGGAATTTCTAAAAGAAATTTAAGAGTGAAAAGCCATGATGTTTTGACTTAATAAAGGCAAATTTAAATGCAAATGCGTAACTCATAGCAGACTTTTCTATTAAATTTTATAAATTTTTACATAGCTAATTATGTCCTAATTGTATTTTGGGGAACATAACAGCAGTAAATACTGTAGACTCAAAGTTTTCATCAACTTTTTGTTATATACATAAATGATTAACTACTTTTTGGTGTATATGAAAACCGTTCAGTTGACAAGGTGCCTATACCATTATTGAATTTTCTTTAAACACATTTTGACAACAGATTTGCTAATTTAAATAAAAAGAATCTGAAAAAAGAACTTACCAGCAATTTGCTAAAGACAGAATCAGAGTTAGTATTCTTTATCAGGTTCCTTTTCTATAATGTGCACTTAAAAATTAGTGCTATCTGAGCAGGAATGAAACCTGACTTAGTTAATGAAAAATATATATATATACTTTTTTTTCCCACAAATAGTATGGCATTAGTACTCTTCACAGGTTAATTTAAGCTTCGAACTTTAGTCTTCTAATTAAAGATTGAGCCATCTCAAAAATGTTAACCTTTATTGCCATCTCATTGACAGAGTAAATAGACATGGAAGTAAATTTACAAAATAAAAATATAGAACAATTTAATACTTACAATGAGATAAATATTAAACCATTACTGTTCCATGGATTTAATGGGGATCTTGATACAAATTCTGAAGTCTTCCAATTTTTGCATTTATTGGGAGGGTCTCTGCGTTCTGTCACCTGTTTATTTAAGTCTCTTACTTTAACTTTGTGCCTAAATGTCAAGATCTCAAAAAATGAAATGTTAGCTTTTTTTTTTTTTTACTTCCTATTAAATTTAATACAAAATATGACTGAGTTAGTTTTAAAGCATTATGTATTATTTGCAATAGGATTTCATTAGCCCTTAAAGGGCAAATTTTAAAAATTCAATTTGGGTGAAAGATTGCGCTAATTTTCCAGAAAGATTTGCTATCTTAAACTCAGGATGGTTTTTCTGTTTTCATGTAAATGACTGGAATGCTATCTTACAAACTCTTCCAAGGTCATGTTTGTGAAATAAACATTTCATGAGAGCTTTCCTGTCATCTACACTATATATGTCTTCTGGAGTGCTGAACAAATTTGAGTTCCTAAGTTATAATCTGTCCTCAGATGGTATATATGATTTTGAATGTGTGCCACTACATACTGAGATGATAACGCTGTACAGTTTTAAATAGTAGCAGTTTCTGTATGTAGTAGGCTGAAATATTTTGATGAACTGCTTAATTTTTGAATTTTATTTTTTAAGTTGTATAATTTATTTTCTTGCAAAATAAAAATTAATATAAAAGCTGTCACCTACCCAGAAAATGTTGATGTTCTACTGTAAAATAGTTTCTAAGAGTTTAATTAAAATTTTTATAATGGGTATATTTATATATTTATGGCAAAATAGTAAATCTCAGACAGCCTTAGGAATCAGAAATATGAAAAGTAACCCATTTATTTCTTTTAGATTTCAAATTCTAGTTCAAAATGAAAGCTATCAAGAAGTGTAGCTTTTCCATGGATTTCAGCACATGCCTATCATACCTGGGAGAGGTGAAAATTTCTAAACCTGAAAGTGATTAATGCATTCATTCATCAATATAGAAAGTTAAAAATATAAATTATTTCATGTTTGTATATATTTGAAAACTTGTGAAATACTTAAGTTTTGAAGTTAGAGATAGTTTACTAATAAGGTTATGGAAATGGACCGTGTCTTTGCCATTGGCTGCTATAACAAAGTATAAAGACTGGGTGGTTTGTAAGCAACAGAAATTTATTTCTTACAGTTCTGAAGGCTGGAATTCAAAGATCAGGGAGCTAGCATCGTTGATTGCGAGAAGCAACCTCTTACAGATTGCAAACTGCTGCCAGAAAGAGGACTTAGAATGTGCTCTGAATCTCTCTCTCTCTCTCAAGTTTGTTGATTTGAGAGAGAGCAAGAGAGAGAGAGAGAGAGAGAGAAACATCCAACTTTCACTCATTTATGCATTCACTAGTTGTTTCTTGTATGTACCCTGACTGGGGATCAAACCCACATCCTTGGTGTATGGGGACAATGCTCTAACCAAGTGAGCTACCCACCAGGGCTTCCTGAATTTCTTCTGTACGAGCACTAATTCCATTCATGAGGACTTCACACCCATGACCTAATTACGTTCCAAAACAAAAGCCCCCAGTAACATCACTTGAAGGTAAGTTTTCAATGTATGACTTTTGGGGAGACAGACAATTCATAGCACTTCATAATGACACTAAACTAAACCTTGAACTTTAATTGGCAATGTGTGTACGTGTGTGTTTTCACAAGTGGGGGGAATTGACTTTAAATGAAGATAGAAAAGTATGGTCTCAGTATAAAATTCATCAGAGTCTAGATTTACCATTAAATTTAAGCTTCTGAGCCCTTTACTTGCACAGGCCCTAGGAATTTTGTATTTTTAATTTGTATTTTTATCAGTCCCCAAAATATCAAAAGTTGGGTCCAGTCCTGCTAAAATTTAATGCAAAAAGAAACCTGTCTGGCACATGGGCACTCAAATGTAGATCAGATGAATGAGAGCATGAGTGCTTGAGAACAGAGTAGAGTTCAATATTTTAAGTTTTAAATGGGGAAACTTGCAGTTGTCTATTTCTAGACCATAAAATGCAGCTTTTGTATTCACATAAGCGCTTTGACCAATGGAGAGTCTGGAGCAGGGGTCTTAGACTAGTTAGGAATTGTAGACTTTTATAAGCATCTGATTCAAGAAAAAGACTTGCATATAAAGATATAAACAATTCCGTGTATAAATTTTAAGTGTTCCAACACCAAAGATTAAAAATCTTAGAATGAAGAGAGTGGCACTTGCTATGTGAATGGGTAATGACGTCGTGTCACAAACTCTGATCCAAACTTTAATTTTTGGTTGTTTATCTAAAGAAAACAGGAGACTTCTCTGGGTGTTTTGCTGTTCTGCTATTTTCATTTAATGATAAATGCAGTATGTCTTTTAATTGTATTCTAGTTACTCAGGCAGACTGATAACTACTTAAGATGTTTCTTCAACAGAGGTTGATGGTTGAATGTTAATAATGGGAACCAGAAAGGTGAAGTTTGAGGAAAGAGCCAACTTTGCAATGAGCCAGGTTTGAGAATTGACACTCCTTGGTAAGAGACCCTGACCCTTGTGGCTCAGTGGGTTGGGTGTCATCCCCCAAAGCGAAAGATCTCTGGGTTGGATCCCAGCCAGGGTATGTTCCTGCATTGCGGGCTGTCCCTGGCTGGGCACATGCGAGAGGAGCAATATTTTTCTCACTCATCGATGTTTCTTTCCCTGTCTTTCTCCCTCCCTTACCCTCTAAAAATTGATCAATCAATCTTTTTTTTTTACAAAAGAGAAAAAAGAAAGGGTGGGGCTTGGGACTAACTCACTACAAGGTCTTTTCCTGTGACTGTTTTTTTTTTTTCTTCTACTCTATATTAGCCCCTCCATTCTCAGCAGAAGACTTTGCTTTGAGAAAACAAGTGGAGAAAAACAAGGCCTTTGGCATGAACTTTTCATAACTTGCCATCTCTCCACCTTTAAACATGACCTCTAACCTTGACCTCCAACTGTGTATCTTTATCTACCTCCCTGTCTCAGGAAAAATAACCTCACTTCTTACTCAAGCCCAACTATTTTACATCTTCACTGAATCCCTTCTGCCTCCTGTGTTTTACTCTAAAAATGTTTCCTATCTTTCAGACACATTTCTTTTGGTTACTTCCTTCTTAACTTAGAACAGGGGTTCTCAAAGTTTTGATCTACAGATCAGCAGCATTATCATCACTTGAGAACTTGCTAGGAGTTCTTGAGCCCCACACAGGCCTGCTGATTCAGAACTCTTCAGGTGGGGCCCAGCATCTGAATTTTGATAACTCCTTCAGGTGATGCTGATGCACACTGGCTTACAAACATAATTCAGTATCCATCATCGTTAAAAAATATTCCTCGACCCTGATCATTGCCATGTGTGACCTTATTTTCCCCCTTCCTCTATTCTTTGGTAAACATCTTAAAAGTAGTCCATAGCCTGATTGTCTGTTTCTTCTGCATGGTACTCATGGGTCTATGTTTCCACTGGTCTTCTGACCAAGGTCATCAGTGACCTCCCTATTGCTTAGTCAGAAGTTCATTTTCAGCCTTCCCTTTGATATCCTTGCAGCATTTGCACCTCGAACACTCCTAGGTATTGAATTTGTTTCATCCTTTAGCTTCAAAGATGCCATTCTCTCTTGGTCTCACACTTGTCTTAGCTTTCTCTGCCTCCTTGTCTTCTCTTTTTCTCACTGCACACCTCAGGATTCATCTTGGTTCTCTACTGTTGCTGAGCTGCAGACTCTTCCTGGGTGATTTAATCTACTCTGGCTTCAACCACTATCTGCATATTGATGCTCCAGACTGTCTCCAGCCCAGCTTTCCCTCCTAGGATCAACATGTGTTTCCAGAAATTCCTTGAACATCTCATCTTTCACAAACTTGCTCTACTCAATAACTATCTTAGTTATTAAGTTACCGCAGGTTAAGAATTCTGATGTAATCTCTATGGGTCACCTCCCCACTCCACATTATAATTCCACTTCTGTAGTATCTCTAAGGTCTGCTGCATGGGCAACAGCAGACCCTCCATATCACCCTGCCCAGGCTCTGTAGCTTCAGCTTCACTGGAGAGGACACTCCAGCGTCATCGCAAGATGTCGATTCAACACGGGAGGAGACAGATACCGTGTCACTCCCAAGTCGAACTGCACAACCATTCTCGGCGGTGCAGATAGACTCTTAAGAAGCTACACCATCGTCTCTCGAGACGGACGGCTGCCGACGACGACGACGAGTATCTCTAAAATCTGACCTCTGTTTACCTTCTACTGTGTTCACTGAATAAAAAAGGACATTTTATAGTATGCTTATACTGTTTGATGTAAGGACTTGGTTGGGGTGGCTTCTTGGTCTGCATTTTGAAGTAGACTAAATGTACAGAATGGGAAGTTGTGGTCAGTAAGAATATATTTGCTTTAAATCTAGCATTTCTGGACCATTAGCTTATCCCCAATTTTTCTCTTAATGGAGCCTATACCTCAGTGCCTGAGGCCTGAGACGCCAGATGTGAAATGGATCATTCCCTTTAGCCTATGGCTGAGGGATCACTCCAAATCTAAAGCATAGAAGCAGGGAAAGGATTTTCATCATTTAAAAATCTCTCACACTTTCTAGTGCAGTTCGTTGCTCAGTTAGAAGTCCACTATTTGTAAAGTTGAAATCATAGACCTGGGAACCTGTGTTGACGAAACCATATCCTCTAAAGGTGGAGAGACACATAACAAGGCCAAACATCATTCTCTGGACAAGTAGGGCTTCGGTCTTACACTCATTAAGAACTTCCTAAGATACTTCTTTTGTATCTTTGTTCTAGATCCCAAGATAAATTATGAAAGCTATTTTTAGGAACTGTACTATTGTTTGTGATCTTCCTATTGTAATTATTTTCTTAGATACATGGTGTCAAGTAACAAAACAATTAACAAGTTTGATGTTCTTTATTCAAGGGAAAATGATCCTTGGATTGGGGGAGTGAGTGCAGTACCTCAGAAGCAGCTGAGCATTCTTCCCAAAGAGTTTTGGGCAAGAGCAAGTTTTAAAAAGTGTTAGAAGTAGCAGCATGGAAACGGAATGATTGACTAGGAGGTCACACAGAGAATAGGGAAAGAGTATTTGACTTGAATTAATTAACTGGAGTTGCATATCCGGCCTTACTTAGAACAAGGAAATCATTACAGTTGGAGATTGGCTGGCTGGTCAAGAGGAGCATTTACAGGGATGTAAAAGTTACCGAAGTGTCGGTTTGCTGAATTGGCACTCCAGGCAGGAGTTGCTCAATCTTGGGCCTGAAGATTTATTGTCATAATGGGGTACAAACATTTCCATATGCCCACTAACGATGCTCTCGATTATTTATACTTCCTAGGATTCCAAGGAAGGAGATGTTACACGGGACATATACAGTCAATAGAAAACAAGGAAATGGCATATGTAATTTGACCCAGGATGAGTATATTAATTTCCTATGTGTGGATGCTGTAATAAAAGTACTACAAAGTGGGTGGTTAAAACACAGAAATGTATTGTCTCACAGTCTGAAATTCAGGTGTGAGTGGGATTGGTTCCTTCTGTAGGTTCTAGAGAGAACCTGTTCCTTGTCTCCTTCCTAGCTTCTGGTGGTTGCCACAAGTCCTTGACCTTTGTTTTGTAGGTGAATCACTCCAGTCTCCGTCTCCAGCTCCACATGGTTCTCTCCCAGTGTGTCTAATCTCTCTTATTAAAAGAACACCGGTCATTGAATTTAGGGCCCACCCTGTTCTAGTGTGACTTGCTCTTAACTTGCTTTTCTCTGCAAAGACCCTAAATAAAGTCACATTCAAACTATTCAACCTAGTACAATGAGTTATTCCAATAGACTATGATAGAAGTTACTTGTTATAGAAGAACTTAATTAGAAATGAATAGCAAGCATCCTTGTATTATGAATGTAATACCCACATTTTTTTCTAAGTTTTTCTTAATTTGAAAATTTTTTCAATTTGTTTCCTGATTTCTAAAGCTAACTTCTAGAAAACCACTCTGGGGCTTATGACTACAGTATGGGCCTTTAGAGAGGACGATTCCTGGAGCAGGAATGATAAAGCTACGAATTCAGATATGCCAAAAAAGTTTTTAATTCAACGACTTAATTTTTTCATTTTTATTTTAACATTTATTTATTTATTTTTAGAGAGAGGGGAAGGGAGGGTGGAAGAGAGGGAAAGAAACATTGGTGTGTGAGAGAGGCATCAATCAGTTGCCTCTCTCATACCCCTAACTGGGGACCTGGCCTGCAACCCAGGCATGTGCCCTGACTGGGAATCAAACCAGGACCTTTTAGTTAACAGGTCGGCACCCCATGCCTTGAGCGGCACCAGCCAGGGCTGAATTTAATTATTTTTTATCCCAACACCCTATTTCTGTCTCATGGAAGAAATTTTAACTTAGTCATTTTCATCTAACTCAAATTCAGTTATTCTTTCATAAATTTTAAGTTTAAGTTTGGCTACTTTCAGTAGTGTTTCTTTCACACTTCTGTGCTAGGCTTTGGTATGGTCCTGGGCTACCTCATACCCAGACGTGGTTGAACCTCCACATGGACTGGTATGGTGGTGCCCAGTTTCCTAAGAATGGAGTCACTTGAGGATCACCAGTTCCAGCACAATTAACTTCTGTGCTCTTCACAGCTACAAGAGGAAAAACCACTCATTAAACTTTTTAGGCTTTTTGGGTTATGGGCACTTTTTGTGAGGCTACCTTACACCTTCATATCCAAGCACTGTAAACAGCAACATCAAATTTCTATTTAACTTCTAGTCCTCACATGAGCTACTTTTTTGAACAAACCAGCTTGAATCAGAGAGCTCATAACACTGAATTTACCCTGTGTGTGTTTCTACTGTCATGGTCCCTTGTGGCTAGGCTGCAGGGCACAGAGTCAGGACCTTGCCTCAGTGGTTAATCCTCTGGCTCTCTCTAGCTCTAGCCTTTCTCCCCAGGGTTTTACTTAACCAGAATTAATTGGGTGGTAGCAGAAAAAATGGATTTTCAAATCTTCTTTTACCTCAACTGTGACTTTAGGATTTTTAAATTAAAGATGTGGTGTCCTTTTATTTGCTCTGGTTCTGCTTTCCCACAGGGCAATCATGACTTCACAGGCTGGGTGTAAATGGGGGATGATTCGCAGATTTTACAAGAAGTAGGGGTAGAGGGTGCAGCACATTACAGCATGATCTAATTCTCTGCTATCTACCTTTCTCTTCACAATTCTTGCTCTATCTACTTCCATGTGTCCTCTTCCTCCCCATAAATGCAGGTTTTCCCAAGTTTCTCTCTATATGAGACTCTTCTTTGGGGTAATGTCATCTACTTAACAGTTGCCTCTATGCTCTAGCTCCCAAATCTATAGTTTAATCCTGAATTTATTCCAATTTTTTTGACAACTGTAATAAGGATCAGAATTAATTTTAATTTTTTTCGGAGTCTAAACTGCCCCAAGTATAGACCACTCTAGTGCTACAATTATTTTGGGTGCAGTAGTTTTTCCTGTTTTCTGTGGAAATTCTTGAATTTTCAAATTCCTTAATTCCTTTCTTTAAATATTTGATATTTTTATTGAATTTATTGGGATGGTATTTTATTGAATTTATTGGGGTGGCATTAGTTAATAAAATTATATAGGTTTCAGATATACAGTTCTGCCATACATCGTTTGTGTATTGCATTGTGTGTTCACCACCCCAAGTCAAGTCGTCTTTTGTCCCCATTTATTTCCCCCTTTGCCTCTTTTACCTTCCAGACCTCCCTTTCCCGCTGGCAATCACCATATTATTGTCTGTGTCCATGAGTCTTCTTTTTTTTTTTTTTTTAATCCTTTCACCCTTCTCACCCGGCCCCCAACCCCTCTCCTCTGACAGCTGTCAGTCTGTGCTCTGTATCCATAGTCTTAAATAAAATGATTAACTACATTTTTTGCCTGCTGCTCATATTGTGATGAAGCTGCTGTAATTTTTTTGAGGCTCTTTTGAAGAACAGCTGTCTGCTGTAGATCAGGAGAAAATTTGATATTCTCCCTCAAATACCCCTAAGTCTCTTTGAACTTGCTAGAGGCTGTCCTGGCCAACATGGTGGCAATATTTCCATAGTGGTAGTGCTTTTGATAGCAGAATTGACCAATCAAAGCTGACTCCTCTGCTTCTAGAGCAAGGCTCTCAGGCAAAATCAGTGTAAAGGTTAAAAGCTTATTCCTGGCAACCAGACTGCCTGAGTTCAAATTGCAGCTCTAATGGTTTGTTCGGTGACCTTGGGCATATTACATAACTTCTGAATCCGAGTTTTTTCTATAAAATGTGTATAATAATGAATTAAACTATGAAAGAACTTCCTCATACTAAAAACTATGTAAATCAGTCATCTTTTGCTGTTTGATCCCATAGTCTAGTCATCAGCCTTGGTCTCTGACAACTGGTAATCCCTACATACTGTTAGGCCAGACCAGCTGTTTAATTTTGTTATTCTGTACATTTCTCACGCGTGCGTGCACACACACAGCTTAAGCGCTGATGCACATTGTAGTGATTTCCTTTCAATAGCTATTGAAGCGATAAGTATGAAAAGGTTTGTGCTTGGCCTGGAGTAAGGTCAGCAAAAGAGAAGGCATAAGTGTGACTTTTAAAGAAAAAAGGCAGGAAGAACTTGGTGACCTACTGAATATGGAGGAGATGATAGAGGTGTTCCAGGGGTGTGGGGACCCACTGTGAGTTCTTGGTTTCGCACAAGAAAGAATTAAAAGTAGAACCAGCAGAAACTTTAAAGTGAAAGAGAGCTTATTAGTGAAGCAGTGAAACAGAGTGCCTACTCTGCAGACAGAGCAGCCCCTCCCTAGTGGGATTTACTTCTTTTATTGAGGCTCATTCACTTGAGGGGTAGGGCATTCAAGAAGGAGGGAGATATTAAGGATTTTTCTGGGGAAGGGGTGGAGCCCCTTGACCATGCAGTGTCCTTATATGGACTTAATGTTTCAATCTTGGTGGCGCAGGGTGTGTGGTTTAGCATGCTAATGTATTATAATGAGTGTATAATGAAGCTAGGGGTTACCCCAAGGTGGAAATTAGTCACCATATTTGATTGAGATGTCTTCTGCAGGTTCTTGTTCTTTTTTTTTTAATGATTTTAGAGACGGAGGGAGAGAGAGAGAGAAACATTGATTTGTTGTTCCACTTATGCATGCATTCATTGGTTGATCCTTATATGTGCCCTGACTGGGGATCAAACCCACAACCTTGGCATATCAGGATAATGCTCTAACTGACTGAGCTACCAGACCAGGGCTTTGGTCTTACTATCTCCCCGCTCCTCCTTGTGAGGCAGGGTAGTAAGCTAGGAAAATCCCTTGACTACCTCGAAGATCTTGAAGTAAGGCCTATGGGAGATCATCAGAGACAACCTCTTTTGTCACATCTGTAGGGCAGGACAAACTCCTATTTACTAAACATCTGCTCTTGTTATTATTTTGCAATGACTCTTTGAAGCCCCACCCCTTACTTCATCTCTAGCTCAGGATCTCTTATATACATACTCATGTTCCCTTTCTGTCTTGGAGCCTCTGCGCATGTTCCCATACATATATTTTAAATTTGGTTATTTTCTCTTATTAAACTGTCTCATTTCTTTCTATTTGATTATTGGGCCAGCCAGAAGAACCTTGACTGCAGAGGTAAGTTTCATCATCACCCACATTATCTTATTAATTAAAGGGTATATAATAGCATCTGAGTTTTTGTGAATATTAATCCTTATTAATTCGGTAAAGTTAACTGTTAATATGTATTCTATTTCTTGCCTTCCTCCATCTACTGAAAAAAACTTGCCAAATTATCTCATCATAAATTAAAGCTGATTGGGTTGCTTAAAAATATCTTTCATGACTTTCCTTTGTACTTTGTTGTTATAATTTAAACAACTGGCTCAGTGAAAGGAAGGGGACCAAATTAAATTTAAACCACTGACTTAGGAAGGTTAAAAGTGGTACAGCCGTGAACTAGCAGCGTGGCAAGTGTTTGCGGAGTGGGGGTTCCCTGCTCGCCTCTCAATCCCCAGGGAGCCTTTCTCAGCCAGGCCGCAGGCGGGGCTACGAGGGCGCGGGGAAGTCAGGCTCCGCCCCGCCCTCCTGGCTGCCAGCCAATAGCCGCGGGCCGAGGCTGCTATTGGATGAGGCCTGGCCAGACTAGTTGCCTGCGCTAAAATAAACCTTCTTGCTAGGAGGCGGGTGGGGCGCGGTGGGGTGGGGGTGTGCAGCACTTGCTTCGTCAGTGCCCTTCACGTCTCCGCTCTGTGCTTGGCGACAATGGCTGTGCTGGCACCCCTTTTGCGCTGCGGCGCCCACGGGCGCAGCGTCCTCCTTCGGATGCAGATGCAGGTGAGAGGGGCTGGGACCCGGGTCTATGCGTGCCATCTCTGGCCTTGGCGGGGTCCGGCCTCTGGGCGGGACGGAGCCGGAACAGTAGGCCTCAGGGGACCCTCCTCGTCGCGACCCGCGTCCAGAAAGCTCCTCCACTCCCCACCACGAGCACAGTCTGAGTACTATTACAAAGCGCGTTTCTGTGCCCAAGATTCCTTCTGTACGTAATCGTAATAATCGCTTACTGGTGTTTGGAGAGGGCCACACAGTTTGGCAGGCGGAAATATGGGATTGACTCTGGCCTTGCCTGATGGTACAGGCTCATAAAACCGTAAAACTTCAGTTTTTTTAAAAAACATGTTTGTGAGGGGGCGATGGTGGGGTAGAGGTGATGGAGGGGTATTGGTTCCAGGACTCCTGATGCTCAAGTCCCCTTAGCATTTTCATATAGCAGCAATCCTCCCTATATATTTTGTCATCTCTAGAATACTTATAATACCTAAGACAATGTATATGTTATGTAAATAGCTATACTGTATTGTTTTGGGGATGACTACAAGGAAAAAAGTCTGTAAATGTTTAGTACTGGTGCAGCCATTAATCATTTTTGGCTTAACTACATGGTACATGTTAACAACAATGTAACATTTTTGCCAAATATTTTTGATCTGTGGTTGATTGAATCCCTAGATACAGAAACCATGGATATGGAGGGCCAATTGTACTTGATAAATGAATAAAGCTTACATTCTGAAGGTGTCCAGAGACATGTTTCTCCTCTGGCTGTTGTATTTAGGGAACACAGGAGTGACATTCTTGAAAAAGAGAATTTGTTTCCCATGTATCAAAGCAAGTTAGCTCACACCGCAGATTTAGGGTCTAACAAAACCTAAAGAGTAGGTAGAGAACATCAGGGTGTGGTTGGTGAAGTGTGAGTTTTCCAGTTTGTTTGGGATGATGAACTTTGAAATCCAGTTATTTTGGGAGAATTTGGATTTGACCCAAGTCACTGGGGACTGTTGATATTTTTGTTTTTGTCATAATCAGAGGTCAGGGAAGATTGAAGTGGGAAGAAAACAGTTGTTTCAGGGTGTGAAGTAACTTGTGTGCTGGCAATAGGTGAGCATTATGCAAGAGACTGAAATAATAAATGTAAAACTTGACAAATAATGGAGGGTGTTGAGCTAAGGGAAAAAGAAGAGTATAAAATTAATTCTGGGATACTAATATAACAGAAAAGTCAGGAGAAGGTTTCCAGGAAAGATGAGTTCTTAATCAGCATATTTATTTGTTTCATGGAATGATTTTGGAAATCCAAAAACATTATTAGGTTAACCTAGGTTTCAACCAATGTTGACCAGGTGCACTAGGTGAACTAAGTAAAAAAATGAAAGAAAAAAAAAAAACAAGAGCAGAACCTTCTTATAGTTTGAATTTACAATCAAACACAAATGTTGCCGATGAGAAAAAAGATGCTGTAGGTTATACAGCATATGACTTACTTTGTTCATTTTATTGAACTCTAGGAATTAGTTGTACAGGCACAGCTCAGAGATATTGCAGTTTTCATTCCAGACCACCACAGTAAAGTGAGTTGGAGTCTTTTTGTTGACAGAGGATCTTGCCTTCAATTTGTAAAAAACACAACATCTGTGAAACACAATAAAGTGAGGTACAATAAAATTGTTACTGAAGATCAGTTCTTCTCACCGACAGAATAAACAATTACAGATCAGGCAGACGAAGGTGGATGAGTAAGAGTTTTATTAGTGCGTCCTCAAGAGAGAAAACAGGCCTGCTGAGAGTGGTGAGAAGGATCGAAGTCTCCTGAATCTGCTGCTTTAAGTGCACATGTGATTGTAATAGCATAGGGGAGGGGTTCTGTATTGATTGACACATACTTTGGTGATATAACTTTAGTTTCTTTTGAGCAGGCCCTTTCCCATGATTCTCCTTGACTGTCCACACTACTGGGGCAGGGTGGGGGGGTAGTGGTGGTGGTAAAACTGCAATGGAAGTTTTGCTAATAAGGTCAACTAATAATATGTCAACTATTTGCCTTGGGCCCACAAGGGAAGTGGCCCTGCTCCTCCCACCACTCATTTCTAACTGCTGCCTAACATTCCCCCATCAAGCAATAGGAACCCAAATCTCGGGGCTACTGGGGTAACAACTGCTCTGGCTGCTTCCTGCCGGGGAGGGGCATCATAGTAACCTTGGGTTTCTATGCTTGCTAACTATTGATCAGGAGAGGTGAAGGAGGGGAGGTGTCCAGTCAACAGTCTGCAGTTAATGGTCAGGACTGTAGTCCCAGAGACTGATATCCTTTTGTAACGATCATTTGTAATTTTATGGCTTCTATTCTCGAAGAAATGAATTTAGTTAATAGGTTAATTATCATTGGCCCAAACATTAGTCGTATTAGGATAATTAGAAGGGGAACCGCAAAAGGGAAGAGTAAAGCCGTGAACCATGACTTTGTATCTCAAAATGAGGTCGAAGTTTTAATTTTGAATGCAGACTCAAGGATACATACCTTGAATGTTCTGTTGTACTTGTCCTGATTTGTCAACAGGAGCAACACTGCAGTGCAATACAGACATATGCCTCCTTTTGAGGCAGTGAGGAGATGTAATGCCCTTCGATTCTGGAGGGTGACCCCTGCTAGGGATTCTCTCTGCTCCTGGAGGAATACAAAAGTCTCCCCTGTTTCAGTTAGTGCTTGGGCAGTGTCCTGGGATAGGCGATGGTGGGTGCCTGAGGAGGCTCCCCTACTGCTGTTCCCATAGACGGGAGAATGCTTATGGGTGATTAAGGGAGCGAGGAGACGAGCCCTCTTGATTAAGTGTCCTTGTGCCCTTAATGGGAATGGGAGGGTGGCATTTTCCCAAGCTATGGAGACATCAGGAAGGATGTACCCAAGGGAGCGAATTCCCTTTCACTATGAAGGGCGGGACCAACATGCCCTACACCCTCAAACCCAGTATACTCTTCTGACGGGGGTAGTTCTGCTGCCAGGGTGTTATCGATGAGTTTGATAGGCAGGTTTCAACAAAGACATATTTGCTGTTAACTTTTATTTTTTTCTTTTTTGGGTATTTTATCTCCCACCACTGGACCCCTTAGGTTGCTAGAGAGGCTGCTACTAGAGGATCGACGTAGGCTTGTGGAATTGGGTATCGTTTATGAATTTAGTAAAGATAGGACCCCTTTCCTGACCCAAAGTGTATAGCTACTTGGGAATTGCAAAAGAGAGCAGTGTAAGAATCTGTTTCTTGTGGAAGAAACTGGTTGACTTGAAAGGAGGGTCTGCCTTGACAATAAACCGTTTTTGGTGAGCTTCTTTTTAAGGGCTCACCAAAAAGCCTTCCTACAGGTGTGCCCTCTGAGGCAGTACTGATTATGTAAAAGGGATAGCTGACCTGGAGAAGGTTGATGAGGTGAGAAAGAGGGCCCATCTAGGGAGGTGCTGATTGCTGGAAGAGAAGGTCTTGGCGTCGTTGTTTAATGAGGTTTGGGGTTGTGAAACCACCCCATGGAGTGGAGTATAGAGTTCCCTGATCTAGAGTGGCAGACACATTTCCCCATTGTTATGGAGGTAGGGGTGGACATATCCCCAACTGCGGGTGGAAAGGCAAAGCCAACAAGAAGTATTTAGCCTTAGGAGTTGAACCATGTGGTTTTCAAGATTGTAAGCTGTCTCAGTTGGGATTGGTTGGGAGTAGATAAGAAAAGAGAGAAAAACAATAGGCTACTTAACAAGCTGAGGAGGATGCTTTCAAAAGACTAGTTTGAGATCTTCCAGTACTCACAGAAATACTATGTGGACTCATGTTCCTCTGGCTTGGCTGGCTCTTCCCACAGCTTAACTCGGGAATGGTGGATCTAGATGGGTGATGGCTTTTGGGGAGGATTTAAGAGCAGGGAGAGGTCCTTTTCACAACAGTTGTAGTTGAGAATTGGGGGAACCATTGTTACAAAATGTTATTAAAACCTGGGCCCCTAGAAGGTACAATGGGGTAGCTGAGTCCTGGCTAGGTTTTTGCTGCAGACCAAATTCCCTCAGGGTCGTTAGAAACTGAGCTCCCATTTTGGGCAGGCTTCTTCGGAGGAAGTCTCTGTCTTTATCAGGAGTTCTGAATATAGGAAGGGTCAGCCATATAAGGCCTCAAAGGGACTGAGCATTAGCTGAGGCTTGGGGGCTACTCTAGTCCTAAGTAAGGCCATTGCTAGAGCCCCCTTCCAGCTGAGAGAGGTTTCCTGAGTAATTTTCTTTACAAATTTATAAAACTTCTGCAAACTTCTATAACTTTAACAAACCTTTTTGCAAATTTCACAGACTTTCTTATCCATTCAGAAATAACTATATTTAGCCCTGGCTGCTGTACTTCAGTGGATTAGTGCCAGCCTGTGAACTAAAGGGTCGGTCACCAGTTTGATTCCCAGTCAGGGCACGTGCCTGGGTTGCGGTCCAGGTCTCCAGTTTGGGGCGCATAAGAGGCAACCACCATTGATATTTCTCTCCCTCTCTTCCTCCTTCCCTTCCCTTCTCTCTAAAAATAAATAAATAAAAATTTATTTAAAAAGAAATAACCATCTTCTGAATAACTCGCTTTCAGTCCTTGTTCTTCAAAGTTGCATCTTCATGCCTATGCCTTCAATTACTAAAACCATACAGTTTCTTTCCAACTTAATTTGAACTTTTAACTCTTAGAAACCTCAGTTCCCAAAGATGACCAAAATGTAAACAACCAGCATTCCCTGGATTGACTCTTATGAACACATTTTATTGTTACTGACCAGCAGGTGGGGATCCTGCTGCCCGTTGCCACCCTCTTGGCAAAATTCCAGAGGCAAAGGTTTGGTGATAAAGGAAAGGAGTCTATTAAAAACTATACAATTTTGGAATAGCAGCTTTCCACATGCGTTAGTCACTTAAGAAGTCAGTTTTCCTTAAGAAGGAAAACTCTGACTCCAAAAAACCTCCGCTGCCTTGCGGCATACCTCTTCAGGGGAAAGGCTAAGGGAGTAAACCCCGACAGAAAATCCGGAGCCGGAGTCCCTAAGGCGGTTTGACGTTGTAGTCAACACCGGCAACTCCTGCGGCGCACCTGAAGCCAAGCTGTATTGACTCCGTCTTTCCCTTGGACCCTTCAGCTGCGAAGAGAGGGGGCGTCTACTGCATGGGCAACAGCAGACCCTCCATATTACCCTGCCCAGGCTCTGTAGCTTCAGCGTCATCGCAAGATGTCGATTCAACACGGGAGGAGACAGATACCGTGTCACTCCCGAGTCGGACTGCACAACCATTCTCGGCGGTGCAGATAGACTCTTAAGAAGCTACACCATCGTCTCTCGAGACGGACGGCTGCCGACGACGACGAGTCACTTAAGGCTGTCAATTAAGGCTAAACTCTAACTCTTTAGTTACAGCTTTAATACTTAAACCTATCAATTAAGGCTAAACTCTTTCACACCTGAGTTTTCTTAGCATTCCCTGTTAGTTTTTAATTATCTTATTTCTATAGGGTTAGTTTACAAACTAAAACAACATAAGACACAAAAACTACACAGTTTTGGAGTAATGGCAGGCTTCTGCCTCAGAGCTCACCTCCTCTAGAACACCCAAAGGATTATAACCCTGCCACTCTGCCAGGCCAGCCCGATCCTAGGCTGCGCCCGGAGTTCCTTCTCATTCAGAATACCATCCATTGGGAAATGCAGGCAGCTGCAGCATGATCATCCAGGCATCCTTGAGGAGAAACCCTTAGAGCCCTTCTCTTATTTTAAATCTTCTTGCCCACAATTCCATGTGGCCTGGAGGCATTTAGTGCCTCAGCCAATCCCATCGTAGACTTGTTTTACCATTGCCTCAGCAACCTCCTCCTATGGCCCCTTCCTTCTCCCTAGTGATCTGATCAGATCTCTGTATCTATTGGCAAACACACTCTCACTTTCAAGAAACAGTTCGAGCAAAGCACATGACATTTACCTATAGCTCCATATCTACTCTACAGCCTTCATAATAAAAGCCAAAATCATGTAAACTTAACTTGTCCAGCAATTAACATTTCAGTATCTCATGTTGTTACCGAGCAAAGCAGGGCTCATTCACGTGGCGCCTTGGTGTATGACCCAACAATTAGTGTTGCAAAAAACAGGTCTTTATTTATAACATTCCAGCCTTGGGTGGGTTAGGAGCACCTCAGCTTGGAGCCCTGTTCTCCCATAGGACCCAGCACTTCCCTTGCCCCACAAAAGGCTATAAGCTAAAACCAAGCCCAGAGTTCCCCATTCCGTATCTGTCAGCTCTCTCCTTCAGGTTCTGGGTTATGTTGTCATCAGCCTCCATACAATAGTCCAGGAACACATGTGCTGTGTTACACTGGATCGTTGTGAAGTCCAGTAAAGGAACAAGTCCTAACAGAGTGTCCTTTGCATATGCCCCAAGTTCCAAGAGTCCAGATGGGGGTCTGCAAGGCAGAGTCCTTGGTGGCTTTGGAGTCAGCTAGAGTGGGCACGATCAAAGCAGCAGCAGGCCCCTGCTTTCCTACTAGCCCAGGCTGCATGGCTGAATTCTGACTACAAACTGCATAACTGCTGTTTCTTCCTTCTCACCACAGACCAGCCTCTCTACAAACTGCACAGCTGCTACGTCACTACAGGCAGCAGGGCTGAATCTCCTTCTAGCTCACAGCTCCTTCCTCATGGCTACTCTTCCTTCTTCTCTTCTACACCCACTTTGCCTGCATGGCACTCTCCCGTGGCAGACCAGCTCTCCCACAAAGCTGCCTAGCTGCTACGTCATGGTTCTCTTCTACAAACCAGACCTAGCCAACTCCTGTCTACACCCTTTTCAGACTGCGTGGCTCCCCCCGCCCACCTCTTCCACCTCTCCCTCTCCCCCCCTCCCCTCCTCTCCTTCCGTCCTTATGGCTGCCTACCCTTATTTTAAATACTGGCCTAGCACACCATACATCATTGTTATGAAAAGCATCTTAATCCTATCATCTGCCCATTTACCTGGGGCAGCATAGCTTCCCTTCAGGAAAGGCTAGTAGTATCTTAAGCCTGTCATCTGCCTTTTTGCCCTGGGCTGCAGCACAGTTATTATCTAGTTACCAACTTGCCATAGATATGAAAACAACTTCAAAAGCTGTATTATCTCCTTCCCCCATCCCCCTAACCATGAGCTGTAGGAACTTTGGAGAGGGTCCCCAGCCTGTTAGTGTTACTTCAAAATATTTAGATTTTCAATAACTTTTACCGAAATTTACTAATTTAGAAAAGGATAGCTGAAATAAGTTGAATTGATTTGCTCAGATATAGCTAAGGCTTTTCACCTTTTGATAAAATTTATTCCAAAAATTTGTATTTTAATAGATGGCCCAGACAGGAGTTTTTGGAGAAGACTGGGTATTTGCATTTGAAAAATGTAGGGAAAGAAAAGCTAGCCTCTCCTAGAAGGACTTTGGTTTCATAAAACCAATGATCTAAAAGTCTTTTAAGGTGGATAGAGGAGGGTTTAGAAAGATAAAAGGATTTGGTGGGCTTTGACGTCCTGGAGCCACACCTCTGGTCCTGAAAAGACTTCATTTGTAAAACAAAGACAGTTATTTTTAATCCCTGAACAGCTGGGTCACCACTCACATGTTTGTAAAGGATTTGGCCAGGAAACCTGTTATCCCGTACTGCTGGGTTGATTTGGTATTTCCATGAAGGAGTAAGTGTTAGGGTGGTCAGTGACTTGGGTTGTGAAGGGATTCACAAAGAGAAGAAAAGATAGCAAAGTTTTATTCACTTTCCAAGAGGGGAAAGAGGCTGGTGTGTAGAGAGACACACCAGCAGCAAAATGTAAGAGCTTTGAATTTTTATTGAATTATAACTGGATTATAAAAGGGTGGGGGGTTGGTGTTGTGTGGTCCCTGGGCTGTTATGAGCATTGCTACACAGGAGGTTTTGGTTGGTTTTGCATAAGTGGCAGTTTGTTTCAATGTTATCTTCTGCCTGCTGCTGTGGGGTGCAGTTAGTCACGTTCTGTTCTTGTTTTCCAGTAATTTACAGTCCTGGGCACATAAGCTCAGAAGAGTAAAATGGCAGTCAGGTTTAACAAGGTCATAGGTCTGCTTGGCAAATGGTGCCGTGATAGCAAATGGCACAGGCTTTGTCCTTTCAGCAAGGGTATGTAGGGCCTTCCCCTATAATAATTCTAGTTCCTAATAATTGAAGGAGGTTTCTTCTGAATAGAAGGGTTAGACATTCTGGGATTATGAGTAAAGAATGAGTGAAGTAATACCCATCCCAGAGACAACCCAAAGGAAGGGTGAAGTTTTTGGTTGTAGGCTTTCCAGCTACTCCTAGGACATTGCAGGACTGTGAGGAGAGGGGTCTGGAGAAGGAAGTAAGGACAGAGTAGGTGGCTCCAGTATCCAGCAAGAAAGTTACTGTCCTACCTGCCACATCCATATATACTAGGTTCCAGTCTAGTAATGGTGACCTTTTGAGTCAGGGCCAGCTGAAGTGGGCAACTTCAGTCCTATGCCACCATCTGCAAGGCAGCTGCAAGCTTGGGCCCAACAGTCCAATTGTTACAGGACCCCTGGGCTGCTCCAATTGAAACCTAGCACCCACGGGCTGTTTAGTTAGGGGCCTGATTGCCCGCCACCAGAACTATAACTCTCAATACTAGAGTTTAGTGAAAGGAAAAAGAATTGTTTATTTAACAGTTATATAGATTTAGATTATTTGCGGATTTCTGCCATTAGGTCTTATTTTCCTTAAAACACCCACAAACACATAGTTGTGCCTCCCCCTACCAAACCAGGCTAGTTTTAGAAAAGTTAGAGATACCGTTTCCCCACTTTCTAGACACAGTTCAGCTTTACTGGTAGCTGACAATCATTCAATTCTGATTGGGGAGGTT
This sequence comes from Furipterus horrens, assembly GCF_987537825.1. Classification (NCBI taxonomy): domain Eukaryota; kingdom Metazoa; phylum Chordata; class Mammalia; order Chiroptera; family Furipteridae; genus Furipterus; species Furipterus horrens. The sequence continues at coordinate 74,357,288 of NW_028327172.1, forward strand.
GTTCTGTGTTGTGGTGCCCACCAGCTTCCAATCCAGAACCGAGTGGATTTCCCAGCCTCTTTGTAAGCTGCATGGAGTTTTCCCTTCTTAAAGCAGCATAGTGTGTGTCCCCTTCTCAAAACCCCATGGTGTCCCTCTGCCCTCCTTGCAAACTGCTTGGAGAACTCCTTCACCAAAACCATATGGAGAACCTTCCTTTTCAAAACCGCATGGTCAGTCAGTCTCAAAGCGGCATGGTCAGACCTACTTAAAGTGTCTGCCGCTTATTTTTAAACCCCTGACTGCCTCCTCTGATGCAGTGGGTGCAATAACCAGTTCTGACAATTCACAGAACCTCACGCAGGCTCTGTGTGCTTTTTCCATACCATCCCCCGGTCCAAGACCCCTCCCATCTTCCCGGGCCTTGGATGCATCAAATTATTTGCATAACAAAGACTAGCCCCTAGCCTCAGGCATGTGAAGGCATCCTGAAAGCTGCTTCCTTTTCCCCATCCCCCAGCCTGCAAGCTCTGGGGATTTTTCGACACTGCCCCTTCTGTAACACTATGACTCCAGGGACAGAGTGCCACCCAGTAACCTGTCTTCTTGCACTTACAGCATGATACCTGAGGTGACTTGTTACGATTTGGACATTCCTTCACCCAGTGCCCTGCCTTCTAGCACACATGACACTTGGTGTCCTTGGTGGTAGAGTTGGAAGGGCCTGTGGAGTGTGGCTATGATTGTCCCACAGGAGTGGCCTAGTCTCCTTTTTTATCCTTCTCCGGAGCCCTGGCCTCCCTCTCCTAGTCCTGGTCGTAAAAGACTGCATTGGCCATAGTTAACATTTTATCCAAGGAAACTCTGGTTTCCTGAATGAGCTTTTGTAAATTTCTCCTAATATCGGGCTGAGATAAAAATTTGTCTTTCAGTGTTACCTGGCCCTCGTATGTTTCTAAATCTAGAGTGGTATGCTTGATGAGCACCTCTCTTAGCCTTTTTAGAAATGTGGGGTTTTTATCCAGACCCTGACTAAAGACAGAGACGTTGGAATAGTTAAGGACCTTCTGATGGCCAGCTGTAAGTGCTGCTTTAATGCAGAGTAGGAAATGGTTCCTTTCCCACTTTCGGGAAGAGCTATTATAGTCCCATTCAGGATCCACTGGTGGGACTGCAGTTTCTCCTATGTGGTATTTGCTCTCTGATAAAGGTAAGTTGTTAGCAAATTTTCTGGCCTCCTTTATTACTTTCTCCTGGTTAATATCTGATAGGGTCTGCCCCAGAACAACCATAACGTCCTTCCAAGTTAACTCATAAAGCCAAGGTGAGGTGTTGAAACGTGTCTTCTTATTTATCTGGGTTGTCAGGATAGTTTCCCAAGTCAGAACTATTCTTAGGTGTCCTAAGTTTGACAAGAGAGAGGAGTTTGTGGATTAACTGAGGGCCAGATTCTCCCTCAGTTTCTGCTAGGGGTAAGAGCCTCGTGGGTGGGGAAGCTTTAGGGATAGAGGAAGCTGGGGCTGTCGGTTGAATTGGGGGCCCCAGGTATGGGGGCAGTAAAGAAGACGGCAGGAGAGTTTTTTCCTGAGTTTCTACAGCTGGAGTAGGCTGTGAAGGGATTTGGGAATTAGAGGAAAAGTCACTGGGTGAAGTACTAGTGGGAGTAAGTTTACACTTAGGAAAAAATCTCCCCAACCCCTTAGATAAAAGAACTCCTGCACATATGGGATTTTGGACTGTTTCCCAAGATGTTTGCAAAAAAGGTCAAGCTATAACATTGTATTTTAATTTAAAGTCCCACTTAGTGGCCAAACTTCCCCTTCCCCTAGCTGATATTGAGGCCAAGCAGTGTTGCAGAAAAATATAAGTTGACTTTTCTTCAAGGTTTGCGGATTAAACTGAGGCTAATTGGAAAAGATACATTCTAGAGGGGTGCCAGCAGGAATGGATTCTTCGCCCAGCTGGAAGGGAGAGATTCTGTGAGGTTAGAGAGCCCAGTATCCTGGGTTCTAAACCCGAGGTATCTAGGCCTCGGTGTCCTGAGACCTTGGGATCTAAAAATGAATGTCTCTATTATGGAGAGAGTGGAGGCAGAGGCAAGTATGCACCTTCCCTTTGTGAGGGGTTGCTTACCATTCATAGGAAGAGTCTTGGCAGTTCCCACCTACTGGGAACCAAAAAGGCGTGACCAAGGGTGGGAGCCAATGAGGCTCGACCAGGGATTGAAAAGGAAATTATAGAGAGCTAAAGGGATAAGAGGAAGAGTGGAGTCATGCAGAGCCTAGGAAAGAGTAGTGGAGGAGAAAACTTCGGTCCCATTGGATTGGGCCTGTTTGCTGGGTTCCTGCTAAAAGCTAACGCTGGGACTGAGTGTCATTAACCACATGACCCAGTAAGATTGTAGGCCTAAACTGTACCGACTAATCCAGTTGCAATGATTCTCAGAATGGTGACATACTGTCCAAAACCAGCAGTCTGGACTGGCCCAGTCTCGTGGGTCCTTGGGCCTTAAACTAAGGAGATGTCTGAGGAGGAGGGGGATCCCTGTCTCAGTGAACAATCAGAGGGGCCTGTTGCAAACCCAAGTTTGTCCCCTCTGCCTCTTGAAGGCACACAAAGGACAGGTTTGTGTCAACTTGTCTGCCCTTTCAAAATAATTTAGGAAGTGGGATTGATTTGAAAAATGTACAGGAGGCCCCTGAGAGGGTACATGCAAAAGGTCCCTTGTTCCCACATAATGTGGGCACGATGGGCCCAAGTCCATGTTGAAATGGGAATAGAATGCAGGGCTCAGAGCAGATGCATAAAGAGTCTAAGGACCTTGGATTCAATGTGGTGGTCTAACATTAGGCGGGGCCATAACCAGCCACAGTATCAGGAGTTATCTGTTGATACTATTCGGCCCATGGCGGCGTAAGCAATGTTCATAGAATTGAGAGAAGAGAGGGATAGGGTCACTATCGGCGGGGTAATATCTAGTGAAAACATGACTTGGAGGAGCATGGCCATCGTTTAGCAAAAGAGCAGATGCAACAGCTGCTCTGCCTGCAGGATTATACCGGGGAACACAATTTTCGTTGAGTTAGATCTGACACTTGTTTTTGACTAATTTTTGGCATCTGAATCCAAAAATGACCCCAGTTTTTCTCTTATCACGCCAACTTGTTAAGGTACAGGATACCCTCCCTTTATCCCAAAAATCATACAAAATGTACATACAAAGGAAAATAAAGAAAAAAATTACCTGAATATACTGTTTATTTAGTTGTTTTATTCATATAAAGGCTATATATTGTTACTGTAGGTCAAATTGTGTACAAGTAGTAAAGTTCTGCTACCAAACATACACATTAAGGTATTTTATTCAAACGATAAGCTAGGAAATGCCAAAATGAGATACTTGAAACAGTCTCCTTCAGTTGGCAAAATTTTAGCAAATTGCTTCATGAGACCCAGTTTTATGTGCAGAGGTGGGAATTTAATGTTCTTTCTGTCAACAAGTGGCTCATGCAGAACGTTTGGGTCACCAGGTTTGAGATCAAATCTTGGAGGCCAATTCGACTCCACCCAATTCTTCCCACGAGCTCTTCTGTCCCACATAACACAGAAAACAGGGATACTTGGTGTATCTGCGTTGCTGACCAAGAAGGAAGCAGACCACTTGAAGGTCAACACAGATGATCCAGTTGTGCTTGTGGTATTGCAACAGATCAATGACTCTCTTTATGTCTTCATATTCTTCATGAAATCAAACTGAAAGGCCAATTGGGACTGCACCAAATAAATTGCCATTGTGGAGAAGGACACACTTAAAGCTCCGCTTTGAGCTATTGATGAACAGTAGTCACCATTCAGTTGCTTTCTAGATTATAATTCCCAATTCCTCCATTAAACCATGTATGTAATGGCAATACACAAAGCCACCGTCACTTCGAAAGTACGGCAGAAATGCACTTTCTCTTGATTCAAAGTAGGATGCCTTCACTCCTTTTTCAAGCAAGTTTTTCTCGTGCAGTCTTGATGCTAGGAGTTCTGAAGCCTTTTTGGATAGTCCCAAATCTTGTGCCAAATCATTCAACTCATGCTGATCAAATCGCTTATGAACTGAGTCATCTTCAATTTCAAAATCTTCATCATTGCCGTCACCACACTCCTGTATTTCAAAAGAGGGTTGTTCAATGAAAACTGGCATTGGGATTTTAGCTGAATGAGGCACTGGGCATATAGCTGATGGTAGACTAGGATACTCTATTTTACATTTACTTTTCTTGTTATATCCTAACATTTTCACTATACAAAAGTAACAGTCACTTGAATGATCTCTGGGCTCTCGCCAAACCCATGGTTTACCAAATGGCAATTTATCACATGTTCCCTTCTTCCACATCCGTAAACTCTCAACACGCTGCTTGCACACCTTGAGGGGCCCAAGACTTACCTCGATCACCAAGTTTTACTTTAAAATATGAAAAATAGGACTTCCAGCTAAGATGGAGGCGTAGACGAACACATTGTGTTTCCCTCCACAACTAAGAAGGAATACAACTACCTCAAAACTAAAAATAACCAGAAGTTCCGGAAAATCAAACTGCAGGGAAGTCCAGCAAACAAAGAAATAAGGAAGTACACTCATCCAGACAGGTAGGAGGGGCGGAGAGAACGTGGTGTTGTGGTGGCAGCAGCGGTGGCAGCAGTGGGCCGGCGGAAAGCAGTTACACATTTTAAAAAGTCAGGAGGGACACCTGGGGAGCATTTCCAGCTCCTCACCAGAGCAGGTCACTGTCCCAGCTCCAGGGAAAATCAAGCCCCATTGTTTCTGACTGTGCAAACCAGTGGGGGTTGGGGTGGAGGCAGAAACTGCCGGTTTCTCAGCAGAGTCCACTTCTTTAAAGGGTCCCCATGGTCCTAGAACATCCGCAGACCCACCCACTCTGGGAACAGCGGCCAAAGCAGCAGCTAGAGGGATGCCAGTCCAGTGCAGAAGTGGGGGCTTGGAAAAGGGGCAAATGCTGGGCAGGCAGCATTGTTCCCACTCGGACCTGTCCCCCACATACAGTGCCACAACATGGTGAAACAGGTCACCCTGTACTGACGAATCCCTAAGGCTCCGCTCCTTACAATGTAACAGGAGCAACAGCTCTACCTGGGACGCGGAGGCAAACAAACACAGGAGACTGTCAGGATGGGGAGACAGAGAAGTATGGCCCAAAACGGGAAAGGGATCAAGGTTCCAGTGGGAGAACTAAGCGACGAGGAGATAGACAACCTAACAGATGAAGAATTTAAAGCACTGGTTATAAAGATGCTCACAAGCTTGACAGATATGCTTAAATATGGCAGACACATAAGAGAATTGAAGGCTATGCTAAATGAAAAGAAGGAAAACCCACACAAAACCAGTGGTGAAGGGAAGGAAACTGGGGTTCAAATCAATGATTTAGAACATAAGGTAGAAGAAAAAAACAGTCAACCAGTGCAGAATGAGGAAGCAGGAATTGAAAAAAAATGAGGAAAACTTCCCAAATTTTGCAAAGAAGATGGACATACAGGTCCAGGAAGCACGGAGGGTCCCTGGTGAGCTGGACCCAGAGGGGACCACACCAGGTTGCATCATGATTGAGATGCCAAAGGTGAAAGATAAAGACAGAGTCCTGGGGGCAGCAAGAAAGAGGCGAAGAGTTGCCTACAGAGGGGTGCCTATAGGACTAACAGCTGATTTCTCAGAGGACATTTTGCAGGCAGGAAGGCACTGGCAAGCAGTATTCAATGTGATGAAATGTAACCTACAACCAAGATTACCCTATCCAGTAAAGCTATCATTTGGAATGGAAGGGCAGATGAAGTACTTCCCAGACAAGGTGAAGCTAAAGAAGTTCATCATCGCCAAGCCATTATTATATGAAATGTCAAAGGGACTTACTTAAGAAAAAGATCATAACTATGAGCACTAAAATAACAACAAACTCACAACTATCAACAACTGAATCTAAAAAATAAAAACAAAGTCCAACTAAGCAAATCAGAATAGGAACAGAATCATAAGTATGGGGATCATTTGGGGGTTATCAGCTGGGAGTGGGGAGGGGGAGAAATGGGGAAATGGTGCAGGGATTAAGAATCATAATTGGTTGGTACAAAATAGACAGGGGATTGTTAATAATATAGGAAAGGATGAAGCCAAAGAACTTATATGCACAACCCATGGACATGAACTAAGAGGGGTGGGATTGCTGGAAGGAAGTGGGGTACTGGTCAGAGGGGAGCAAAGTGGAAAAATATTGGAACTACTGTAACAACATAATAAAATGTACTTAAAAATTAAAATAAAAATAAATAAAATATGCAAAATAGGCTTGCCTGACAAATGTGCTGATGTTTGTCCTTTGATTGGGAATGGTGAAACTGCCACAGATAGAACAAAATGAATCAGGATTGTTTAGGCATTTAAAACGAGAAATAGCAGAGGCAGACATGATCTGAAGGGAAGGAAATAAGTATGTTTGTAAATAAAACAATAAATTCTTCTAACTCCTTATATACAAACAAGAACTCGGACTACACTTCGAAATACGATTCACTATACAGAGTGGCACACAACCTCTCATCACACTGTCTCTTGTGTAACTGTGTAGCCTAGACAAGTATGAACCTGTCAGTGGTCTCCAAGGTCGTCCTCCACCCCTCCCCACTTGAGGGAAGTTGTCTCTCAGCCCATAGGAGAGTACTAGTGCTTCCCTGGATCCAGCCTCTATCCAGCCTAGAGTGGTCACATTAAGATAAGCTGTACAGAAAAACTTAACACAATAGAAGAAAACTAACTGCAGTTTTGAAGTCAGCATGCCTATTTAAGTCTAAAACAGCTGGAAAATGAAACTCAACAGGAATTATGTTAAAAATTGTTCCCCTTTGTTATCAGAGAGGGTAAAGGTGTAATTAGAGTGTCCAAAAGGCAACAGGAAAATCTAGATCTAAAAGGAAAAATGAGGAGTCATGAATAAGGCTGACTGAACAAGAAAGCATCTTGGAGGAAAGGAGCTTAGAAAGGTCAGAATCTTCTGCTGAAGGTTAAAATCTTGCCTCCTCCTCTCAAGAATTAAACATAAGTAGGGGAAGTGCTGCAGGGGTGGGAGTGGGATTGCTTCTGCAATGTTCCTCCTGGTATGCATGTTTGCTTGTGGCTGGCGGGATACTTAGTGTCTCTTCTCAGGTCCATTACCAGCTTATCCTTTCATGGGACTCTGCTAGAGGCAAGCACCCTAGTGGCTTCTAAATGCTCAACCTGTGCCCCCTGGGGAGCGGCAATTTCTTGAGAGGGAGAAAGGTCTCAGTAAAACCAAAAACGGTAGCTCTGCAATCTGACCTTGAAGAGGGCCCAGGCAACGTAAAAGAGTACGAAAAGATCAAGGATCTGTGGTGACGTGGTGCAAGGAAAATTGTGATGGAAGAGATTTACACTATGCAGCGATCTGAGTCACGGCACCAAAAGATATTACTGGAGCTCAGTTCTTCTACCAGACACAGCAAAGAATTACAATTGGCCAGATGAAAGTGGATAAGTAAATAAGTAAGAGTTTTATTAGTATGTCCTCAAGGGGTAGAACAGGCTTGTGAGAGGGGCAAGAAGGGCGGGAGTCTCCTGAATCTGCTGCCTTAAGTACAGGTGTGATTGTATTAGCATAGGAAAGGGGTTCTTTATTGATTGACAGATACTTTGGTGAAATAACTTGAGATTCTTCTGTTCATGCTGTTTCCCATGATTCTCCTTGACTGCCCATACAAGGTACGGTGGCTAAAACCGCAATGGAAATTTTGCTAACAAGGATGGTAAACTGAAACTGTCAACTATTTGTCTTGAGTCCACAACATTGGTGTCCCCCTTCCTCCCACCACTCATTTCTAACTGCTGTGTAACAAAACAAGGTCTGCCTATTATGGTTACTTGAATTCAATGACCATTCACTAACCATGGAAATCTGTTTGATTTGACAGGATTTCCAATATTCAGTGCCATTTTGTGGAATGGAACTTGACCTGACTGTACTTTTAGTTTCCTTACCTGTAAAACAAGAATAATGGTACCATTGGCTGGTTCTACCTCTAAAACAGCAATTTTCAACTGGTATGCCACAAAAAATTTTAAAACCTGTGTGACTCTTTAGTCAGAGACACTGACCTCTTTTCCCTTAGATTGTCAAATAAAAATATGACAACAGCCAACACAACAATAGCTGTTTGGTGCAAATTAATCAAAGTCATACCTATTTTTTGTCAAATTGTCAAAAAATATATTATTCGATGTCCTGCAGAATTCAGTAACTAGTTTATGTGTGCCATGAGAAGAAAAAAGTTGAAAATCACTGCTTTAAAATATATTCCAAATCCATCCATTTGTATCCAGCCTTCTTGTGACCTCTCTGGCACTAGCCACATGAGCTCTTGCCTGGGCACCTCCTTTTTCATCTCCTGCTCCTCTATAATCAGTTCTCTACACTGTGGCCAGAGTGATCTTTTAATAACAAAAGAGCCTTCAGTGGGTTTTCATTGCACAGACCAGAATCCAGACACCTCCTCCTGGCCTGTGGGGTCCCTGCTTACTATTCCAGCCCAAACTCAGCTCTGGCTGTGCTTTCCTGAGTGTGTGGCTCCTGCTATACTAGTCTGCTCTCTACACTTGGTATGTGCCAATCTTGCTCCTAATTCAGGGACTTTTTCCTAGTACTTCCCTGTGCCTCAGATGCTCTTTCCCTAGTTTTTCCCAAAGCAGACTCTAATATTTATTAGCAGCTCCAGTGACATGTCCAGAGAACTCTTTTTTGACCATCCCATGTCAAATATGCCCTCCTGCTAGCTCATTATCCCATTTTGTGGCTTCATAAAGTGTTTACCTTGCCTGAAATGGTTTTGAGTTACTATTAAGCGTCAGACTTTGTTCAAATATTTGTACAGCATCTCCTGCTATCTCTGGGATAGAAAATAAAATCAATCTCTTCTTGGAACTCACAGTTCTGTAGGGGTCACTGAGGAAAAATTAGAGTGTGCACAGGGTGCTGTGGACGCTGGGATGGGATTTCCCACCTCTGCCTGGCACAGTCAGGTGAGGTTTCCAGATGGGGCATTACAGCTGAGCTTTCCTTTAAAGATGATTGTGCTATGATTTTGTCCTTCATTCCTGAGGTATTTAATGCATAGTAGGCACAGTGCCAAGTGACAGCTCTGCTCTCAGGAATTGATGTGAACCCCATATTTACACAGTATGAGAGGTGCTTTGAAGAAAGTAAACATGTTGAAATAAGGGAAGCCAACTTTAGGTAGAGTAACTAGGGAGAACTACTCTGGGAGATGTGTCTTTTGAGTTGAGAACTAAGAAGTGAAAATGAACCAGCCATGAAGAACTGAGGAAGGACTTACTGGCAAAGGCACACTGCAAGATCTTAAGGTGGGAATGGGTTCAGAAGAAGGAGGAGGCTGGTGTGGCTGATGTAGCAAGAGTGACATGACTTTGGAAAGAAAATCGGGAGCCAGATCATGCAAGACCTTGTAGGGTAAGGCGAGGAATTTGGATATTATTCCAAGGGCAATGGAAAGCCATCAAAGGGTTTTACTCAGGGGAGTAATGTGATCCAATTTACATTTTAAAAACTGGATGGTTTGGAAGGGAAGTCAGAAAGCAGGAAATGAGGTAGAAGTCTATTACAGTAGTAAGAGGTGGTGGCTGGAATTAAATGACAGTAGTGGAGATGAAGCAAAGTGGAAGAACTTAGGTGTATTTTGGATACAGTATTGACAGTATATGTGATTGAGTATCTGGGTTTTAAGGAAAGATGATGGGTGAGTCCTAATATTTTGGCTTGAGCACCCAGGTAAATTGTGATGCAATGCCCTGAGGGGGGTAGTACTGAGAATAAACTAGTTTTCTAGGAGTAGAAATTTTCTAGGGGTAGCCATGATTTGGTCATTAAATTGAAGCTATCAAGTCAGCACTTGGATATACAAGACCTGTCCAAAAGGTATCCAGCCATGTAATATGAAAAACAGAGACATTTATTGAAAAAGGTACAATAAACATTGTACATAGGACAATGAGGCTTCAGTCCCCTTCAAAGTAGGCACCTTGGGACCTCACACAGTTCTCCCAGTCACCATCAGCTGCCTCATCGTATTTTCCTGAATCTCATCGACAGTCTGAAATCTCTTCCCTTTCAAAGGCAATTTTAGTTTTGGGAAAAGCCAGAAGTCACAGGGCACCAAATCTGGGCTGTAGGGGGGATGGGTCACCTGGTGATTTAATGTTTTGCTACAAAACTGCACAAGACGTGATGCGTGAGCACGTATATTTCTGTGATGAAGCTGCCAATCACCAGTTGCAAATAGCTGCAGCCTTCTGAATCATCCACATAGTTTCGATGGAGGAATGTTCAAGCGTAATGCAAAATTTGGTGCAGATTCGTTGCTCTACTCACTCAGTCATTTTAAAACTTATTTTGTTTTATTGTTCTTAATTACAGTTGTCCCAATTATTCCCCCCTTGCTCTCCCTTGCTCCACCCACACCCCCATTTCCACAGTCAGTTCCCACCCTGTTGTTCATGGCCATGGGTCCTTTATACTTGTTCCTTGACTAGACCCTTCCCTGTCTTTCCTTCCTTATACCCTTTCTTGCTCCCCTCTGGTCACTGTTAGTTTGTTCCTTATTTCCATGTCTCTGGTTCCATTTTGCTCATTTGTTTTGATCTCCCCTTATAGGTGAGATCATTGGTATTTGTCCTTCACCACCTGGCTTATTTCACTTAGCATAATACTCTCCAGTTCATCCCTGCTGCCTTCTTTCTGCTTCGTAGTATTCCATTGTATAAATGTCCCACAATTTTTTGATCCACTCATTTATTGATGGGCACTTAGGCTGTTTCCATCATTTGGCTATTGTAAATAATGTTGCTATGAACATAGGGGTGCATAGGTTCTTTTGAATTGTGTTTCAGGGTTCTTAGGGTATAATCACAGCAGTAGTATTGCTGTGAGGTCTAGGCAGGACTTATGGAGTAGGTCTTTTGTCATAACTGCACCTGTAGCAATACCACACTCAAAAAATGCCTACTTCTCAGCCAAGACCCAGATTCCGAGGCATCTCTCAGACCCTTTCCCAATGCTCCTAATCATACTGCCTTCTGCCTCAGTATTCCCCTAACTTCAGTTGTAGAAATAATGGCTATTATTTATCAGACTCATTATGGATAAGACATGGTCATATCTTTATATATATTATAGCATTTTGGATTGAGCGTCGGCCTGCGAGCTAAGTGTCGCTGGTTCGATCTTCCAGTCAGGGTACATCAGAGAAGGAAAACTCTGACTCCAAAAAACCTCCGCTGCCTTGCGGCATACCTCTTCAGAGGAAGAGCTAAGGGAGTAAACCCCGACAGAAAATCCGGAGCCAGAGTCCCTAAGGCGGTTTGACGTTGTAGTCAACACCGGCAACTCCTGCGGCGCACCTGAAGCCAAGCTGTATTGACTCCGTCTTTCGCTTGGATCCTTCAGCTGTGAAGAGAGGGGGGGTCTGCTGCATGGGCAACAGCAGACCCTCCATATCACCCTGCCCAGGCTCTGTAGCTTCAGCTTCACTGGAGAGGACACTCCAGCGTCATCGCAAGATGTCGATTCAACACGGGAGGAGACAGATACCGAGTCACTCCCGAGTCGGACTGCACAACCATTCTCGGCGGTGCAGATAGACTCTTAAGAAGCTACACCATCGTCTCTTGAGACGGACGGCTGCCGACGACGACGAGTATTGCTGGATCAAAAAACAGTTCCATTTTTAGTTTTTTGAGGAAATTCCATACTGTTTTGCACAGCGGCTGCACCAGTCTACATTCCCACTGCAGTGCACTAGGGTTCCCTATTCTCCACATCCTCACCAGCACTTGTTGTTTGTTGATTTGTTAATGTTGACCATTCTGACAGGTGTGAGGTGGTATCTCATTGTGATTTAATTTACATCTCTTTTATTGGTAGTGATTCACTTTGTCATTTTGAATGCGACAGCCACACAGTACATATGCTCACTCAGTGGTATCTAGTGCTCCCACTGACTAGTACAATGAAGTTGTCATTGTTCACACATGCACATTCCAGCCCACCCTCTTTGGCTGCCGGGTTACACTGACATTGTGCAAACTGTTCTTGTTATATTAACAATGGCCGGACTTTTTCTGGGCAGACCTTGTATGAGTCTGGAGGTGAACTGAGAGGACATAAATGCTGTTTAAAGCCATGGACTAGATTAAGGAAACAGTGAAGTGGCAAAGTTAAAAGAGGCCTATAACAAAGTTCTGGGATGTTCCAGTACTTAGAGGTTGGGAGGAGGAGGATGGGACAGCAAAGGAGACAGAAATAACTAGGAAGGTATGAGGGGAACCTCAAGATTGTGTTAAAATAGAAGCCAAGAAAAAGGAGGGTTTGCATAGTTGCTTACATATGTTACCTCACTTCATTTTCTCAATAGCCCATGAAGCGTATTTGGAAAAACCAAGGTAAGCCCTGACTCTTAATTACTGTGCATATTTACCAAAGAAAAAAAAGTTAGTTCAGTCTTGCCAAGAGGTGATTATAGTGCTTACTGGATTTTGCTAGACCTTGCTCAGAACCAACAATAGTATAGATAAAAGCCAGATTGGAGGGGGTTGAAGGATAAATGGGAGGTGAGGATAAGGAAATAGAAATTGGAGAACTTACAGTTGTACAAGGGAACTAAGAAATGAGGTGAGAGTTCACTGGAAACGTAGGTTCAAGGAAATTTTTTTTTTTTTAGGTGGGAGGAACCAGAGCCTGTTTGTATGGAGCAAAGAGGATGAATGATGTAGGGGAAAGGGAAGGGATCACTAAAGTTGTGAAATCTTCAGGCAGCTGGAGGTGGCATCTATGGCAGAGTGAAGAGACCAGGGAACTTTAATTAAGTGGAACCATAAACTTTAGAGAAGAGTCGACATTGCTTGAAAGGGCTTTTGATTGCAAGGAATAACACCCCATTCCAAAATAGCTAAGTGGAAGATATACAATAGGCAAGCCCTCAGACATCCATGGAGAGAAAATTAAGTGCAACTGGCTTTGCAGAAAGCCTAACTAGAATATCACTAAGCAAAGAATTCTTTTGTCTCTTGTAGTGTGCCGTGGTCATCTTCCTCCTCTTCTCTGAGTGCATGTGTTCCATTCCTTTGCTTCTCTGCTTACAAATGACTTTTCTCTTTGCTGTAGCCTCTGCTTTGACATGGCATTTGCTTGCCATGGTGCTGACTAGCTCTAGCCCCTAGTGACCTCTCACCTTCACCTAGTTGACCCAGTCTCTCAGGGTGCCAGTGTAGGTCAAAGTCTATTCCATTCTTGGTCCTGTCAGCTCTGGTCAATGGGAGGATGGGAGTCAGGTTGTATGTGCTTAGGGCTGTCCATTACAGACCCTTTTGACTTGGATAGCAATGACTGTCATGCTTATTACAAGTAAGAACTTTTAATTCAAAATTGGATCACAGATAATATGTTAGAATTCTTCATGATTAATAGGTTATATAAGCAGCAGCCCAAATTATATGACACATGAAGGGTGCACTTGTTTTTACACAGCTGATACTGAGAAGTACATCCAGTAAGCAGATGCACTTGGGCCTTGCCTACTCAGTGCAGATGTGTGTTGGCCTGGGCCTTTATGTACACTATCATGTGGGCAGACATGTGAAGTTTAGGAGAGTAAAAGCACAAACATTGCTAGTCTAATGACACGGCTCTCAGTGGTACAAATACTGATAGAGATGACAGATAAATTTTTCTTTAAGGTCTGTACAAACAGGCTAATCTGGTATTAACAAGTAATATGTTGGTGATCTCTATTGTGTTTATATGTAGAACTCCTGCCTGAAGCATTTCAGGGGAATCCCATGAACATCAAACATGGGTGTTTGATGTCCATTGCACAATGCCAAGTAATCTTTCTCCTCTGAACCCTGGAGATGGCATACTTATTATGTCCCTTACAGTTCTTACCATATTCTGCCTTAGGGGTATGTAGAGATAACTTTCAGATTTCTCCCTTACTAGATTATAATGCTGCTTGAGTATAGGGACCATATTTTACAGATCTCAAATTCCCCATAGTGCCTCTGTGAGGTAAGTGATCTTAGCATGTTTATTGAGCAAGTAAATTATCAAATAGTCACCTCTCCCTCGCAAAGGCCCATAAAGGTATCTCTTCAGAGTAGGGGTTCCCTTGAATATTGTGATACTTTTCAATCAAATCAGGACTAAATTATTTATTTCTTACAGCAAAGTTATGTGAACTTTCTACATAAGAGTGACTTTTCCATCATACTAACATTAGAGAAAAGATTGCCTTAAGTAAATTCTGTTCTTCCACAACCTAGCAAAATAGTCTGTCTTTAAGCTGCCATTTCATGATCTATTCTCATGTGAACATTAGAAAAATCAATTTTGTGGGAATACCTTTTGGTTATCTCTATTTATAACCAGTATTTGTCAAATATTATTTGCATTGAGTCAGGACAAAGCTTGTTTAATCTGTGAAAAGCTAAGGTCTTCGGTTAAAGTTTTTAATGTTTCGTAGACTTGTTTTATTACTCTGTGAGATATGTTTGTACATAATTAACAAGATTATGTTCTAAATATGAGTTGTCATGTTTGAATGGTTATACTTTTTTTATAGATTTTACGTATTTATTTTTAGAGAGGAAGGAAGGGAGAAAGAGAGGGAGAGAAACTTCGATGTGTAAGAGAAACCTTGATCGGTTGCCTCTTGCACTCCCCTCCACCAGAGACCTGGCCTACAACCCAGGCATGTGCCTTAACTGGGAATCGAACAGGCAACCTTTCGGTTCACATTTTGGTGCTCAGTCCACTAGCCACACCAGCCAGGGCTGAATAGTTATGCTTTCTGACCTCAGAGGACAAAAATTTTTCTTTGTCATTTGTCCTATAAATTGTCCAACTTCAGGTCTCTGAACTGTATGTAACCTGTGTTTTTAGAATTCGTTCTTCTTGGCATTTGTTCCTAAGAACTGTGTGGGAAAAACTGAGATGTAGGGGCAAAATATTTACTCTTTTCTTTCTTAAAAAAGAATTTATCTGGTAATATAGACCATATTAATGTGAGGTGTGTATTCCTTGCATAAATCAGAAACAGTTGTTAGGAGTGGATGGGGAGAAATAGCAAGTTTTACTTAAATACTCTTTTCAGCCATGAGGATATTTTCTTGTAGTACTTTTAAATTACTTAATTTAGAACTTAAAGATTTAACTTAAATCTACATTAGCGATTTCGATAAACATATTTCTAATGAACAGTTAATCAGAAAAGTATATTACAAAGTAATTTTTTTTCTCAGTGTAACACTGATATATGCTAACTAGAAATCTTGGAAAAAGAAGTATAAAGAAACAGAGAAATCACCATAAGCTCATCACTGAGAGGTATAAGATGACATACATTAATATTTTTTACATCATAACATTATAAATATTTATATTACAGGTAATAAGATATGTGGAGCGAAGTTATGTGTCAAAACCTGCTTTAAATGTAAGTGTAAATTTAAATTATGCTTTAATTAAAGAATTTAAAGAAAATATAGTTAATAAAAAATACGTATTTTTATGATCTGTGTATATGAAAGAGTCAGCTCGGGATGATGCAATGGTTACAAATAGCTAATTATTGAAATACTCCCAACTTAGCATAAAGAATTTTTAATTTAGTGCCCTGTGTAATTTCTGCTTCTTTCTCTTTTTCTGCTGTAAAAACACCTCTCAAAAACTGAGCAGTACTCTTCCTTTCCTCTCGGGGACCCTCATTATATTGTATATTACACATTCCAGATGCCCCTTAAAGATACTAGAAGAAAGGGACTGAGCCAGGCCGTGTGTTAGGAAGGACCATCACCTGGTGCTCGGTGAGGGGGTCATCTCTGTGTTTCATGAGGGCCACTCAGTAATAGTCCTCTACCAAAAATCTAGGGAAAAATTATTTATTTATGGACTTAAAATGGGAATGTGAAAGGAGTTGTGAGGAGAGAATTGTCACAATAGTGTTTTATAATATTTGAAAGCTTTTGTCTACTTTTTCTTAAATTTCATATTAATATTATCTTATTAATCATTTAAGAAATTATGGCTGTGGTATAGCCCTACAGATATCGATCACTAGTCCAGAGTTTCCTTCAGTAAGGAAGCCCTTTGGTTAGGTTGTTTATTATGCAATTAACAAGGATAAAGTTACCATTTCTTAAATTTTGACTGGGGAGTAGAATTTAAATTTAAGCTTCTCGTTTCAAACCTCCTGTGGAGAATTGAGAAAGACCAATGCCTATTTTAGAGTGGAGTTGTCTTAGATTTTCTATTAGATCTTAAATCATTAAGTACCAGCATTAAATGGATTAGTTTTACTGCTATTCAGAGATGGAGATTATTTTAATCTGTGATTAGTAATTAGTCATTCGTAAAAAGTCTTTTTCCTAGGTAATAATATCTATGAATTAGGTTTATTTATTAAAAGATGATTTGGGTAAAATATTTAAATAAAATTTTTATCATCTTCTGTCTTACCAGGAAGTGGTCATAGCAAGTGCCACAAGAACACCCATTGGATCCTTTCTAGGCAGCCTTTCCTCCCTGCCAGCCACTAAGCTTGGCTCCATTGCCATTCAGGGAGCCATTGCAAAGGCAGGTCAGTAGTTGCTTTGCTTTTTGTGTTCAATGGGCAGTGATTCAATGGAACAGATACTTACTTGGCATACATTATATATGTAATACATAGAAATGAATTCTGTTTTAAAGAAGTCTTTGTATTATAGAGTTAGGAACGAAATTCGAAAACTGGCAAGAAAAATAAACAATTCCTGTTATGTAATGCCATGTACCTTACTAGGTAATCACTAATTATTAAATTGAATAAAATATGGAAATGCTGTTTTGATTTTTTTTTTTTTTTTTAAGGGATACCAAAAGAAGAAGTGAAAGAAGCATACATGGGCAATGTTCTACAAGGAGGTGAAGGACAAGCCCCTACAAGGCAAGCAGTACTGGGTGCAGGTACTAGGAATACATTCTTGCTTTTACACTTAAAATGTTTAAGATGGAAAAATGGAGTTCATTTCAGCTTAAATAAAATGTTCAATGCATAATATAAATTAACATTTATAGACTTGTATTGGTAGAAGTAATGTTGCAGATTATAGTTTAATACACTATTAATTTTAACTCTACAGTTAGTTGTGTTTGAAGGGTATTTCTGTTTTTCAAAAGTATGACTTATATATATTGGTTTTAGGCTTACCTATTTCTACTCCATGCACCACTATCAACAAAGTTTGTGCCTCAGGAATGAAAGCCATCATGATGGCCTCTCAGAGTCTCATGTGTGGACATCAGGTGAGAAGCTCCTTTTCTATTTTATAATTAAAATAATACACACTGCTAAAAGACACCAAAAATCATGAGGTATTCATTCTTAGGAAATACTCATAAGTACAGTTGCTATGTTGTTTCAGACACTCAGGAATGTCTACATGTGCTAATTTACTTTGAAGTAGAGGTCAAAGAATAGCTAAGTGTTTTGTGTTAAAAAGTAGTTTCCAGCCCTGGCTGGTGTGGCTTAGTGGATTGAGCACTGGCTTATAAACCATAGTGTCACTGGTTTGATTCCCAGTCAGGGCACATGCCTGGGTTGCAGGCCAGGTCTCCAGTTGGGGGTGCCTGAGACTCAACCACACATTGATATTTCTTTCCCTCTCTTTCTCCCATCCCTCCCCTCTGTCTAAAAATAAATTAATTAATTAATTTTAAAAAAAAGTAGTTTCCAGCTCTGGTCAGTGTGACTCAGTTGGTTGGAACAAAAGGTTGGGGGTTCAATTCCTGGTCAGGGCACATACCTAAGTCGCAGGTTTAATCCCTGGTTAGGGCACGAATGGGAGGGAACCAACTGATGTTCCTCTCTCATATCGATGTTTCTCTTTCCTTTCTTCGCTCTAAAATCAATAAATATATTTTAAAAAGATTTTTTAAAGTAATTTTCAGCTAAGATATTTCAGTCTTCAAATAATTCGTATAGTCTTTCTCTGAGATTCTTGGTATTTTCAAACATCATAAATTTTGTATTTACCAGAGTAAGGGTTTTCATCATACATGAGAATAAGGTGCTGACCCTGGGAATCAAATAATTGATTGAGCCCAGAATTGATGAGTGTTTAGTAGTTCCCATGTGCCTAGGTTCAGTTGTTAAACTGTGCAGGCTTTCAGTTAGCCTTGCTGATTTAGATCTTGTCTTTACCTCAGATCAAGCAAAAGATTGCAGTATATGCTGTGGTGTTAGAAGACTAGAACTAGATCCATTGAACTAAGACTCCATTAGCTCTAAGCCCTTCTATTTTTTCAGTTGATGGACGTGAGATTAAGATGACCACAAACACAAAGTCAGAGGGCTGGAATTAGAAAACAGACGTCTCTAGCCCTCTCTAGTGCATTCCAGCTCATGAGGACATAACACAGCAGGGTAAAAATCAGTTGAGGTGTTTGCAAATTGTTTCTTACATATGCAAGAGCCACAATTATATGTACCCTTGATGGCTCCTCCTTTGCTTTGCTTCCAATTGTAAGACAAGCCAAAGAGAAAAATTGTGCTAGCTTAGTGAATGTATCAGAGATGTTATGTTATATATGCACTTGCTAAAATCTGACTGTATAGAAAAATATAAAATGAAAAATAAGTCTTCTGAATTCTCACCCCGTTCTGTGTCTCTGACTTATTTACTACTTGTATATTCTGACACCCAAAAGCAGGTGAATGGATTAAAAAGGACAAATCGTTGTTACAGAATAGTCATGGGGATGTAAAGTACAGCATAGGGAGTATAGTCAGTAATAATCTAGTGACTATGTATGGTGTCAGATGGGTGTGAGATTGATTGCGATGATCACTTAGTAAGTTATGTAATGTCTAATCACTGTGGTGATTCCTGAAACTAATATAATAGTGTATATCAACTATAATTGAAAATGAAAATGATTTTTTAAAAAGAGCAGAAAACTTTGGGCAAGTTGCTTAAACTCTGTGCCCACCACTTAATGTCTTAGAGATTTTTCTATATCAGCACAAAAGATAGTATTCTATTGAACTGAATAACTATATTTTATGAATCCTTATTGAATGAACATCTGTTTAAATAAAGCTGCAGTGAGTATCCCTATACATATATTTTTATGTACTTATAAATACTTGAATCACTTCCCCTGATGCAGTACATTGTAGTGGTTTAGAACATAAAATCTGCCCTGGTAGGGTAGCTCAGTTGTTTAGAGTATTGTCCTGATATGCCAAGGTTGTGGGTCTGATCCCTGGTCAGGATAAATACAAGAATCAACTAATTAGTGAATAAATAAGTGGAACAACAAATCGATGTTTCTCTCTCCCTTTCGTCCCTCTCTCTCTCAAATCAGTAAATAAAAATTAAAACTCACTCTCTCTCTCTCTTTCTCTTTCTCTCTCTCTCCAGTCAGACTGATTCCAAATTCTACTTCTGTCTTGCATTAACTGAGAATGTACTATATGACATTCAATGGAGATTGGTCAAGGAAACATTAAAAAATCTCATCATGTGCAAGTCTGATGGAAAAATTCCTAAGAGGAGAATTTTTGAGTCAGAAGTTTTTTAAATTTTGATATTTTCAAATGCTTTCCATAAAAGTTGAACCAGTTACACACTTTCTAAAGGTTGTGAGAGCTTGTTTGCCTACATATAAGGAAACACAAACATTGCGTGTTAACCAAACCCTCATGAAACCAGTGGGTGTTTTAGGTGGTTATGAAATTGTTAAATGTTTCAAAACTTCAAATGACAAAGAGTTTTGTCTTAGTTGATTTATTGTGGTTCTATACCAAATGCTCTTTGCACCACATTAAAATGCTTTCAGTTACTATTACTTGATTCATATGTGCATATATATAATTATCTGACTTATAGGAATATTGGGAATTGCCTTATTTTGAATACTTATTTATGATTTTGGAAAATGATCAATTTTATCTTTTTCAATTATAGTTGACATTCAATAGAATATATTTTATATCTATTTCAGTTATATAGCATAGGTTAGACATACAATTTATGAAGTGATGCCCCCCCAGTAAGTCTAGTACCCATCTGGCACCATGCATAGTTGTTACAGTATTATTGAGTATATTCCTTATGCTGTGCTTTACATTGCAGTGACTGTTCTGAAACTACCAATCTGTACTTCTTTTTTTCTTTTTTTTTTTTAAGATTTTATTTATTTGATTTTAGAGAGAGCAGGAGGGAGGGAGACAGAGAGAAACATCGATGTGTGAAAGAAACATCAGTTGGTTGCCTCTCATATGACCCTAACTGGGGATGTGGCCTGCAACCAGGCCTGCGCCCTGACTGGGAATCGAACTGGCGACCTTTTGGTTTGCAGGCCAGTGCTCAATCCACTGAGCCACGCCAGCCAGGGCAATCTGTACTTCTTAATCCTTTCACCTTTTTCACCCCTGCACCCCACACCAAACTCCCTCCATTATGGCAATTGTCAGTTTGTTCACTGCATCTAAATCTGTTTCTGTGTTTGTCTTTGTTTTATTTATTTGTTTATTTATTTATTATTGATTTTTCTTTTTAGGGATAGAGGAAGGGGAAATGGGGAGAGAGAGGAATAGAGAGAGAGAGAAAGAAGCATAAACATTGATTTGTTGTTCCACTTATTTATGCATTCATTTATTGATTCTTGTAGGTGCCCTGACTAGGGATCAAACCCACAACCTTGATATATCGGGATGATGCTCTAACTGACTGAGCTACCCAGCCAGGGCTATTTCTGTTTTGTTTGTTCATTTATTTTGTTCTTCACACTCCACATAGAAATGAAATTATATGGTATTTGTCTTTGACTTAGTCCACTTAGCATAATACCCTCTATGTCTGTCCATGTTGTCACAAATGGTAAGATTTCTTTCTTCTTTATGGCTGAGTATGTCATATGTATGACTACATCTTCTTTATGATGAATTTTATTTTATATTGAAGAATGATGGGTACCTTATTTTCTGTCACTTACTGCCATCATCCCCAGAAAATATTCAATATTTCAGGATAACTGAATAACACATACATGAGAACTAATTGAGAAATCTTAATGTTTCAAAATAGGCAAAATATTTAGGTTTCTTTGGTATAGAACTGTGTCTCCTTATTGCTGATCAAAGGCTGAGGAAATAATATTTGCTTTAATTACCCCTTTAATGTAAACAAATTTCTATTGTTGATTTGTAATAACAGGTCATTTGATTAATATTTATTAAACTTCTCTATGTGCCAGACACCAAAGACATGAAAATAGATTTGATAGAGTTTCGGGATTCAGAGGAGCTTAGTTTATTGATTATTTTTTTAAGAAAGAGGAAGGGTTGGGGTGGAAGTGGGGGTGGGGAGAGAGAGAGAGAGAGACAGAGACAGAGAGACAGAGACAGAGAGAGACAGAGACAGAAAGAAACATTGATTTGTTGTCCTACTTATTTATATATTAATTGGTTGCTTATTGTGCCCTGACCTGAAATTAAACCCACATCCTTGGTGTACTGGGACAATACCCTAACCAGCTAAGCTAACTGAACAGGAACTGTTCCACAAGCTCTTTTATCCACTCATCTATTGATGGGCACTGGGGTTGCTTCCATTTCTTGGCTGTTGTAAATAACATTGTAATGAACATAGGGGTGCATATATTGTTTCGATTTAATGTTTTAGGTTCTTTCAGATACATTCCCAGAAGTTGAATCACTGGGTTAAAATGTAGTTCCATTAATTTTTTTGAGAATCCTCTATACTGTTTTCCATAATGGCTATGCAAATCTGCATTCCCACCAACAGTACATGTGGGTTCTATTTTCTCCATATCCTCACCAGCACTTGTCATTGTGGATTTATGATGATAGCCATTCTACTAACATCAGAATAACTAGGTGTGAGGTGAAATCTCATTGTGGTTTTAATTTGCATTTCTCTGATGAATAGTGACATTGAGCATCTTTTCATATATCTCTTGGCCATCTGTATGTCTGTCCTCTCTGGAGAAGTGTCTATCCAGGTCCTTTGCCCATTTTTTCTTTCAGTGTTGAATTGTATCAGTTCTTTATAAATTTTGAATATTAATTCCTTATCAGATGTATTATTGGAGAATACCTTTTTCCATTCAGTGGGTTGTTTTTAATTTTGTTGATGGTTGCATTTTTTTTTTCTTTTGTTTCCCTTCTCTGAGAAGATATATCAAAAAATATTGATAAGAGAAATGTCTGAGATGTTACTGTCTATGTTTTCTTCTAGTTTTGTGATTTTGAGTCTTACATTTAAGTCTTTCATCCATTTTCAGTTTATTCTTGTATATGATGTAAGAAGGTGAGCTGGTTTTATTTTTCTTACATCTGTCCAGTTTTCCTAACACCATTTATTGAATAAACTATCTTTACCTTATTGTATATTTTTGCCTCTTATGTCAAATATTAATAGATCGGTATAAGTGTGGGTTTATTTCTGGGCTCTCTTATTTTGTTTCATTCATTTTTGGTCTTTTTTTATGCCAGTGCCATGCTGTTTTGAGATTTTATTTATTTTTTAGAGAGAGGGGAAGGGAGGAAGAAAGAGGATAAGAAACAGCACTTGATTGCCTCTTGCAAGCCCCCATCCGGGGACTTGGCCCACAACCCAGTCACGTGCCCTTACCAGGAATCAAACTGGTGACCTTTTGGTTTGTGGGATGATGCCCAGCCCACTGAGCCAAACCAGTCAGGGCACCATGCTGTTTGGATTACTCTAGCCCTGTAGTATAGTTTGATATCAGGTAGTGTGGTAACTCCAGTTATATTCTTGTTTTTTCAAGATTGCTGTGGTTACTGGGGTCTTTTGTGGTTCCATTTCAATATTGATTATGTTCTAGTTCTGTAAAGTACATACGCCATTGGTATTTTGATAGGAATTCTGTTGAATCGATATATTGTTTTGGGTAGTATGGACATATTAATGATGTCCCTTATTTTTCTATCCATAAAAAAAAAACATGCTTCCATTTGCTTGTATCTTCTTCAACTGCTTTCTTCAGTGTCTTACAATTTTTGAGTGTAGGTCTTTTACCTCCTTGAATAACTATTCCTAGGTATTTTATTTTTGAGTGGGATTGTTTTTTTATTTTCCCTTCCTGATTATTCATTGTTGGTGTATAAAAATGCAACTGATTTCTGGATATTTATTTTGTATCCTGCTACTTTACTGAATTCATTTATCAGTTATAACAGGTTTTTGGTGTTATCATTAGGCTTCTCTATAAACTGTATCATGTGATCTGCAGATAATGACAATTTTACTTCTTCCTTTCCAATTTGGATACTTTGTATTTCTTCTTGTCTGATTGCTGTGGCTCCGACTTCCAGTACTGTGTTGAATAAGAGTGGTGAAAGTGGACATCCCTGTCTTGTTCCTGATCCTAAGGTAAATGATTTTAGTTTTTCCACCTTGAGTATGATGTTAGCTGTGGGTTTTTCATATACAGCCTTTATTTTGTTGAGATATGTTTCCTCCATTCCTACCTTGCTGAGCTTTTATCGTAAGTGGTTGCTAGATTTTCTCAAAATCTTGTTATCCATCTATTGATATGATCATATGATGTTTATCTTTCATTTTGTTTATATGATGTATCACATTCATTGCTTTGAAGATATTGTAGCAACCTTGCATTTCTGGAATAAATTCCACTTGTTCATGGTCTGTGATCTTTTTAATGTATTGTTGGATTTGGTTTGCTAATATTTTATTGAGGATTTTTGCATCTATGTTCATCAATGATATTGGTCTATAATTTTCTTTGTAGCATCTTTATCTCGTTTTAGAATTAGGATAATGCTGGCCCCGTAAAATGAGCTTGGATGTCTTCCCTCCTCTTGAATTTTTTTGGAATAGTTTGAGAAGTATAGGTATTAGTTCTTTGAATATTTGGTAGAATTAACCTGTGAAGACATTCGATCAGGAATTTTGTTTGCTGGGAGTATTTTGATTACTGCTTCAATGTCAGTAGTTGTTACTGCTTCAATTTTATTAGTTATAATCATTCTGTTCAGATTTTCTGTTTCTTTTTGATTCAGTTTTGGAAGATTGTATGTTTATCCATTTCTTCCATATTGTGCTAGTCATTGGCATACAGTTGTTCGAAATACTTCCTTATTATCATTTATATTTTGATTATATCAGTTGTTACTTCTCCTCTTTCATTTCTGATTTTTATTTGTGTCCTCTCCATTTTTTAAAATTCTCACCCAAGGATATGCTTATTAATTATATAGAGAGAGGAAGGGCGGGAGAAGTGGGGAGGAGAAAAGAAGAAGAGGAGGAGGAGGAAAAGAGAGAGGAGAGAGAGAAACATTAATAGGTCATCTGCTGTATGTGCCCTGACCATATGGAACCCAAGTGGGGAGGAAACCCACAACCAGGCATGTACCCCCACTGGGGATCAGATCCCACAATCTTCTGGTGCATGAGAAGACACTCCAACCATCTTAGCTGCCAGGCCTTTTTTTTTTTTTTTTTTAATTTTTTTTTTTTTTTGAGAGATTTTAAGGGTTCTTTTCTTCTTGATGGTTCTGGTATAAGGTTTATAAATTTTATTTAGGTTTTCAAAGAACTAGCTCTTGGTTTCATTGATCTTTTATATTATTTTTTAAAATTTCTATATCATTTATTCCTGCTCTTTTCTTTATTTTTCCTTCTTCTAGTCACTTTAGGCTTTGTTGGGTTTTTTTTTTTTTCCCCCTTATTCCTTTAGGTGTAAGATTAGCATCTTTGAAATTTTTCTTGTTTCTTGACATAGGACTGGTTTTGCTCTGTCCTATAGATTTTGAGTAGTTATGTTCTCATTTTCATTTGTCTCAAGATATCTTTTGATTTCTTCCTTGATCTCATTGTTAACTCATTCATTGTTTAGTGACCTGTTATTTAGCCTCCCCATCTTTGTGTGTTTTACAGTTTTTTTTTCTTGTAATTAATAGTTCCATACTATTGTCGTCAGAGAAGATGCTTGATGTGATTTTAATCATCTTAAATTTACTGAGACTTGTTTTGTGTCCTAACATGTGGTCTATCCTAGGTCATGTTCCATGTGCACCTGAAAAGAATGTACATTCTGCTGCTTTGGAGTAAAATGATCTGAAAATATCAATTAAATCTGTTTGCTTTAATATGTCATTTAAGGCTACTGTTTTTTTGTGATTTTTGTTTTGAAGATCTATACACTGATATCAACGAGGTGTTAAAATCCCGTGCAATGTCTATATTACTATTGATCTCTTTATGTTCATGAAGATTTGCTTTCTATACTGTATTGAGATGCTCCTATGTTGGGTGCATAAATGTTTACATGGGTTATATCCTTTTATTGGATTGATCCACTTATTATTATATAGTATCCTTCTTTATCTTTTATTATAGCTTTTGTTTTAAATTCTCTTTTTTCTGATATAAGTATAGTTACTCCAGCTTCTTTAAAATTTCAATCTCCACAAATTATCTTTGTCTATCCCTTTTCTTTCAGTTAATGTGTATCTTTCATTCTGAGGTGGGTCTCTTGGAAACAACATATATATGATCTTGTTTCCTTTTTTTTTTAAGTATATTTTATTGATTATGTTGTTACAGTAGTTCCAATTTATTTTTCCCCCTTTGCTCTTCTCTGCTCAGTACCCCCTTCCCTCTAGCAATCCCACCCCCTTTAGTTCATGTACATGGGTTCTGCATATCAATTCCTTGGCTTCACCCTTTCCTATATTATTCTTAACTTCCCCCTGTCTATTTTGTACCAACCGATTATGCTTCTTGGTCCCTGCACCATTTCCCCATTTCTCCCCCTTCCCCTCCCAGTTGATAACCCTCCATATGATCCCCATACCTATGATTCTGTTCGTATCGTGGTTTGCTTAGTTGGATTTTGTTTTTATTTTTTAGATTCAGCTGTTGATAGTTGTGATTTGTTGTCATTTTAATGTTCATAATTTTTATCTTTTTCTCAAGTAAAGTCCTTTGACATTTCATATAATAATGGCATGGTGAGTATGAACTCCTTTAGCTTTACCTTGTCTGGGGAGCACTTTGTCTGCCCTTCCATTCTAAATGGTAGCTTTGCTGGATAGAATAATCTTGGTTGTAGGTCCTTGCTTTTTATCACATTGAATACTTTTTGCCATTCCCTTCTTGCCTGCCAAGCATCTTTTGAGAAATCAGCTTAGAGTGTTATAGGCACCCCTTTGTAGGTAACTCTGCTTTTCTCTTGCTGCTTTTAAGATTCTCTTTATCTTGAACTGTTGGCATTTTTAATCATGATGTGTCTTGTTGTGGACCTCTTTGAGTCTAGCTTGTTTGGGACTCTTTTTTTTTTTTTTAAGTCCTCCGTTTGGGACTCTTTGTGCTTCTTGGACTTATATGTCTATTTCCTTTGCCAAATTTGGGAAGTTTTCCTTCATTATTTTTTCATATAAGCTTTCCATTTCCTGCTCTTCTTCTTCTCCTTCTGGCACGCCTGTGATTCGGATGTTGGTATGTTTAAAGTTGTCCCAGAGGTTCCTAAGCCTCTTCTCCTTTTTTTCAGTTCTTGTTTCTCATTCTGTACTGGTTGACTGTTTTTTTCTTCCTTATGTTCCAAATCATTGATTTGAACCCCAGTTTCCTTCCCTTCACCATTGGTTTTGTGTGGATTTTCCTTCGTTTCATTTAGCATAAACTTCACTTCTTCCCTTATGCATTTGCCGTACTTAACCATATCTGCCAAGCCTGTGCGCATCTTAATCACCAGTGTTTTAAACTCTGTGTCTGTTAGGTTGGCTCTCTCCTCATCACTTAGTTTTCCCACTGGAACCTTGATCCATTCCCTCTTTGGGGCCATACTTCTCTGTCTTCTCATCTTGACAGGCTCCTGTGTTTGTTTGCCTCTGTGTCTCAGGTAGAGCTGTCACTCCTGTTAAATTGTAAGGGGCGGAGCCTTAGGTATTCATCAGTACAGGGCTACCTGTTTCACCAAGTTGTGGTGCTGTATGTGGAGGAGGAGTCTTAGAGGGAACAATTCGGCTTGCTGAGCACTTGCCTCTTTTCCAGGCACTTCTCCCACTTCCGTATGGGACTGGCATCTCTCTAGCTGTTGCCCTGGCCTTTGTTCCCAGAGTGGGTGGGTCTGTGGATGTTCTTGGACGGTGGGGGCCATTTAAACAAGTGGACTCTGCTGAGAGACAGGCAGTTTCTTCTTCTGCCCCAACCCCCACTGGTTTGCACAGTCAGAAGTTAGGAGGCTTTGTTTTCCCTGGTGCTGAAATCGTGAGCTGTGCAGTCTGGTCGGATGCTGGGAGCACTCCCCAGGTTTCTCTCCCCACTTTTAAAAAGGTGTGACTGCGCTTTCCTCCAGCCTGCCACTGCTGCCACCACATCTCGACCTCTGTGCCCTGGCTCTGCCCTTCCTGCCTGTTTGGTTGAGTATTTCTTCTTTATATCTTTGTTTGATAGACTTCCATGCAGCTCAGTTTTCTGGAACTTCTGGTTATCTGTAGTTTTGAGGTAGCTGCATCCCTTCTTAGTTGTAGGGGGAGATGCAGTGTGTCTACCTATGCCTCCATCTTGGCTGGAAGTCTTCCTATATTTCTTTTTCCTTCACCAGGTTAGGGACTTTTTTTAGTCATAATTTTTAAAAGATTTTATTTATTTTCGGAGAGAAGGGAAGGGAGAGAGAAAGGGAGAGAAACATCAGTGTGTGGTTCTGTTACACGCCTCCAACTGGGGACCTGGCCTGCAATTCAGGCATGTGCCCTGACTGGGAATCAAACCGGTGACCCTTTGGTTCACGGGCCGGCACTCAGTCCACTGAGCCACACTAGTGACTATTTTTAAAATATGTTCTCAACATCTTGCTCTCTCTTCTCTTTCTGTTTCTCCTATGATGCAGATGTTACGCTTCATGTTGCCCTAATGGTCCTTTGTACTTTCCTCACTTTTTAGAAAATTCGTTTTTTTGCCCTGAGCAGTGTGGTTCGGTTGTTTGGGTATCATCACACAGAGTGAAGGGCCACCTGTTTGATTTCCAGTCAGAGCACATGCCTGGGTTGCAGATTGGTTCCTGTCAGGGTGTGTATGAGAGGCGAACGATCGATGTTTCTCTCATACCAATGTTTCTCGTCCTCTCTTTCTCCTTCCCTTGCCTCTCTCTAAAAGTAATAAAGAAATAAATTCTTTAAAAACATGTTTTAAAATTCTTTTTTCTAAAGAACAAACTGAGCTAAGAAAAAAAGAGACTCATAGGGAGCACTCTGCGAGCTCTGTGGCTGGTTGGGTGTGGCGGGATTGATCGAGAAAGAAAAAGGACTCATGGACATGAAGAACTGTGGTGATTGGGGGCAGTGACGGGCTGGGTGGAGGTGGAAGAGGATGTAAGGTGGGGTACATGGTAGTGGAAAAAATGCAATAAAAAATAAACTATTAAAAAATGCTTTTTTTTTTCCTGCTCTGATTGGGCATTTTTTGCTACTTTGTCTTCCAAATTACTGATTTGAATTTCTTCTTCATCTAACCTAACGTTGATTCTCTCTAAAGTCTTGTTTCTGATATTGTATTTTTTTATTTCTGACTTTTTTAAATGGTTTCTATGTCCTTTTTATGCTGCTGAAATTCTCACTAAATTCACTGAGCATTCTTGGAATCATATTTTTGGATTCTATACCTGGTAGATCGCTTGCCTCCATTTCATATTTTTCTTTCTCTGGAGATCTCTCCTGTTCTTTCACTTGGGGCATGTTTCTTTGTCTCCCTGTTTTGGCTGCTTCCTCGTTTGTTTCTGTGTATTAAGTAGATCTGCTGTCTCCCAGTTTCAGGAGAGTGGCCTCATGTAGTTGACATCCTGTGGGACCCAGTGGTGCAGTGTCCCTGATCACGGGGTGCTCTCCAGGAATGTCCCTTGCGTGGGTTATGTGAGCCTTCCTATTGTAGTTTCTTTTTGTTTTTTGTTTTATCTGAAAAACAAACATGTATTTCTTACAGTTTTGGAGGCAGATAAGTATAAGATCAATGTGCCAGCAAATTCAGTTCTGGTGATGGCTTGTGTCCTGGTTTGTAGATGGCTGCCTTCTTGCTGTATCCTCACATGGTAGGGTAACTTAAGTTGAGTTTTGATTTTTGTTAACCCATCCATTTGTGGGGTCAGCCCTCAGGCTGGCTGATTATGAGGATTGACCCCCACCACAGTGTATGAGCTGCTGTGTGGGTGCTGATCACATGAAGTGGGACTTGCCTCAGCAAAGATCTCCCTTTGGATGTGCTGCTTGTGGAGCTAATTGGATCCTACTCTGATGTCTGAAGCCCACCACTGGATGTGTTGGTTCTGGGACCTCTTGGGAGGAATTCTGGCACAGGTCAGTGTCACACTTTGCCAGTGACTGGCCCTGGGCAATCTGTTTGGAGCTAGAAAGCAATCCACAGTTTGTGGCTGCCTTTGCCGGGGTTGGGTGTGCGTGAGAAAGGCCAAGTGTTACACCAAGCCCAGGTTCCACCAGCACTGAGCCTGGGGGAAGGTCAGCAAAAGGCGCAAGGCACCCCAAGATCTTCCTCATCTCTGCCTCTGCCTGCTAGGCACAGTCCCTGGAAGAGTCTTGGTTCTATGCAAGTTGCGCGAGGTGGGTTCTCAGTGAAACACCAGGTAGGTGTTGAGTTCTGATTAGCTGATAAAAATTCAAACTCGGGTGCCAGTGCTGGGTCTAGGGCCACTCAGCAGAAGTCCTAGGGTTCACTAAGGCCAGCTGCCATCCACCAGGTGCCCATAGACCTTTGTGGTGCAGGAGGTCTCAGGCAATTGTCAGGGTGAGGCCAGCAGAGTTTATTAGGTATTAACAGACCAAAATTTAGCCATGTGAAGAGAGGGCTCTGTACCAGGCTGGTGTGCAAGGGAAAGATGGCCCCTGCCTTAGAGCCACACTGCTCTATCTTGACATCCTGAGTCTGCCTGGACCTCCATCTATACCATGTGTCTAGTCAGCTGACTTCTGTGCAGAGCATGGGCTTGGCAGGGTGGCACCACAGGGAATCAGAAGTGTGGGGCTATTGCATTGATACTGTATGGAGACTAGTACTGTACCCAAAAATAGATGGCATTAGTGTACGGTATGGGTGAGGGACTCAGCACAGGGATCCTGGTGGTTGTTCCTTCAGCTCTCCTAAGCCACAGTACTCATTCTGTCTTCACATGAGTTTGTTCTGCTCCAAGGTGCCTTCCCTCCACTAGAGCCCAGGGTGAGTGGCTGCCAAAGAGATTTTGTGTTTTCTTTTTAAGAGGCTGCCTGGGTTTCTGCCTGACTCCTTTCTCTCCCTGGCAGCCAGAATACCTGCTGATTTTCACAGCTATATGCTCTGTGGGCTAAGACTTCTCTGGTGCTCTGGGCTAGGAAGCTTGGCATGCGTTGAGACCCCATGCTCCTCGGGTCCTTTGCAGCTGATATCCCTGGGGATTCTCAGTTGCCACACATGCAAGTGGGGTCAGTCCTTTTTGTGTCTCTGCCTGTCCTACCAGTCTTGATGAGGCTACTTCTGTAAATCCTTAGTTATAAGTCTTCTGTTCAGCTAGTCTTCAGTTGACTATTCTGGTTGATTGTTCCATGTTTCAGCTGTAATTGCAGTTAGGTCCTGGAAGGGGAAGAGTGTAACTTCTACCTACTCTGCTGCCATTTTGGATCCCTTCTGACTCTATCTTAATTATCATTACACATTTTAAACCATTTCCTTTCACCAAGGTCACTGTGTTCTGTATAACAAATGTTTAATAAAGCCCATGTTTGCTGCAGCTGTGTAGTGGGTTTGCAACTACTATCTACATTGACATTGGTTTTTCTTTGTGTTGCTGATCAGGATGTGATGGTGGCAGGTGGGATGGAGAGCATGTCCAACGTGCCCTACGTAATGAACAGAGGAGCAACACCATACGGTGGAGTGAAACTTGAGGATTTGATTGTAAAAGATGGGCTAACCGATGTCTACAATAAAATTCATATGGTAGTTATTGCTTTTTACTAGTGAAATGCCATGTAATATATAATACTGCTTGTTTTCAAACATGTATTTTAGAAATTGAACTGAAGGATCAGCTCTATAACTGTTGATTTTAGCTATTTATTTTAGGAAAATATTTGCATATGCTCATTACATCAGCTTGGCTCAATTATTGAATAAATTGCCACACACTGGAATGGGCATTTTCTGACTTCCAGAATGGACTCTCTGTAACTGTGTAATTATTTGCCTTTGAAAAAGCAACTTCTGGTTTAACCCAAGTATTTAAAGATGAGACATGAGTGAAAAGTTACCTAGTACAGAAGAACATATTTTAGGAAACTAAATTTAACTGCTATTTTGTTATCCAAAGGTAATAGATATTTTATAAGTTATACAAAGGTAACTGTTCTTTTAAAATTTCCAACTTTTATCAGGGCAACTGTGCTGAGAATACTGCAAAAAAGCTGAATATTCCACGAGAGGAACAGGATACTTATGCTATTAGCTCCTACACCAGAAGTAAAGCAGCATGGGAAGCTGGGAAGTTTGGAAATGAAGTTACTCCTGTCACAATTGCAGTAAAAGGTAGAGAGATAATGTTCCAAAATAGATTTTATTTTTTAGTAGACTTTACATGTTGGTAAGTTTTTTATGTTTAAAATTTAAATTAGTACATTTTCATCTTTTCCATTTCAACTGAGGACACTGACCCTTCTACTTAATTAAGGGAAATGTTGCCAGAGAATATAGTTCAACCCTACTTAATATAAGATTTCATTAAATTCCACTAAGTGTATTATTTTAATTTGAGGAATGTATTTATTAGAATTCTTTCTAATATAAGTGACAGACAACTCATTACCTTAAGGGAAAAAGAAGAATTATTAGGTTTCTGGGATTACCTTCTAGAACTGAAGGATGTATAGCAGCAACCATTCAGCTCCTGGAGTTTTAGGGATTTGAGCTACATATACAGTACTTATCAGGACATGCTCTCTTAGCTTCTTGGTGTTTCATGCTTTTGTGCTTAATTTGCACAGGTTTCTTAAGTTTCTGCCTTTATCTCTGTTCACATGTATAAACCTCAAAGAGACCTCCTGAGCAACTGCAGCAGAATAAATCCATAGTAAAGGCTCATTAACCTGGTTTAGGTTACATTTCCATTCTAGGAATTATTACTATGCCCAGAATGATGGAATACTAGAGCTTATCCAGCCTAGGTAGAACATCTACCCCTGGGATTAGGAAAATGGGATCCTTGATCATAGAAGGAGGTGTAGAGAGGAGAATGGGATGCGGCTGAATAGATTTAAATTATGTCAAGCTATGCATTAACCTTTAAGATATTAACAGATATAGATGGTAGATTCTACAGGCATACAAGGGAGGCACAGACTACCAGGCACCTTCTGCAGCTTCTTACTGAATGACTAATTGTTGTCTTAACTGACGATAACTTAAAAGATTTTTGGCCTAGGCCAGGTAGCTCAGTTGGTGGGAGCGTCATTCCAGTACATCAGAGTTGTGTGTTTGATCCCCAGTCAGGGCACTTACAGGAATCAACCAATGAACGCAGAAATAAGTGGAACAACAAATCAATGTTTCTCTCCTCCACCTTCCTCTCTCTAGAAACTTTTTTTAAAAATTTAAAAAAGATTTTTGTTTTAGGAAAACCAGATGTAGTGGTGAAAGAAGATGAAGAATATAAGCGTGTTGATTTTAGCAAAGTTCCAAAACTGAAGACAGTCTTCCAAAAAGAAAATGGTTAGTATTAAGAAATGAAGCATAAGAAAAAACATGGAGTCTTAACACTATATCTGTTCTTGGAATTGCATAATTCTAGAAAACATCTAGGAACTATTTAACATTTTCAATACATCAAGCGTAAGTGAAATTAACAAAACAAATATTTGGATAAAAGTATATTTAAAATTGCCTAACAGTTAATACCATTCATATATAAATCCTAGGAAAGATTATAGAATGACTTTAGAATTGGTTTTCACATGTAGCTCATCTTAAAAGTTTATCGTGCTATGAAAGTCAAGTTTACTTATTATGTTAAATATCTATAAACTTCTTGAGGACCTGAGATGACAGCTGTGTTGTTCACTGTTATACCTCCATTGCCAGGCATGCAGTAGTAGTTCCTTAATAAATACCTGTTGAATGTTAGTATAAATGAGATTCAAATGTTCTTAATGGTTTTGAAATCCTTTGAGAAAGACAGTTCTGCTTTAAAAATTGGCTGTATATACTTGTGCTAATAAACCAAAAAAAGTCCCCCTCCCCTGGTTGAATCTCTCAAAACCAATTATAGGAAAGAATCAGTTTTTTTAAAAAGCATCATATAAAAATTTATATTGCAAAAGTATATTTAAATATATTAGCATTGGTCTGTTATGTCCATTAAGCTGTTAAAAAACACACCATAAAATTCTCATTTAAAAAGTATAGCTCAGTGATTTTTGGTATTCACTGACATTTAACTTCAAGTGGTTGACGAGAAGACAAAATAAGTGATTTTGATAGATTTATAAAATATATGAGTGTCTTTTCTATGGTGGGTAAGCAAAGAGACTAGGGGGGAAAATATGAACTGGTCTTTCCCTTTAAAGAATTGTAAACTAGCATTTACCCAGTGCCATCACACATGTATTTCTGAGCTAGCTTTGAATAAACTGTTACATTAATTGTGTTATAGTTAGCTATATGTATATATATTTCCCAAGGGCAGGAGTTATCTCCATCTGTATATGTAATTTTCCATGCATCTAGCAACATAGGCAGTACTTGGGAGGAATTTGTTTTATTGAACCAGATTAACTCAGTGTGAAAGCATGGCTTGACTCCATGCTCACTGATGACTTTAGGCACAGTAACAGCAGCCAACGCCAGCACCCTGAATGATGGAGCAGCCGCTATGGTTCTGATGACTGCAGATGCGGCCAGGAGACTCAACATTAAACCACTGGCAAGAATAGCAGGTAGGAAATGTTCTGAACCTGTTTATTCCTAAACCTCTACAAGCCATTCCTGAAACTGAGTTTCTTGATCAGTAATACATAATATTGGAGGAATTTCTAGCAAAAGATTGTGCTTTGTGACAGGACATAACTAGTACATATTTTAACTGAGATAGAAGCTCCTTTAATATTTTTATTATAATTTGCTTTCTATAAAAGTAAGCTTAGAAATCTTTTCCTATTCTATGAGTGTGAGAATATGTGGTACATGACTGACGCTGGCATTATGGGGAAAAGTCACCAGATAAAATTCCATATACATAAAAAAGAATATGGGATTAGGAGTCTAGAAACAGCAAACCTAGATATTCTGGCATTTATTATTAACTATATGGCCTTGGCATACCCTCAACCTCTTTAAGCCTATTTTTAGCTGTAATGAGTTAAAAAGACATTTTTTCATAATGAGTTAAATGGATATTTTGTTAGTTTACAAAAAACCTTGTTACTGCATTTTATTTTTAGTTTAGAACATGGCTTCTTAACTTTAGCCCTATTCACCTTTTACAATAATTCTTTGTTTTGGGTTTGTTCTGTACATTGTAGGTATCCTTGGTCTCTACCACTAGGTACCACAGAAAGTGGCATTGTACCCACTGCAACAAGCACAAATACCTCTAGATAATGCCAGTGTCCCTGGAGGCAAATCCCTCCAACCCCTACTCATGAAAATCAATGGCTTATACAGAATCTTAGGAAAGAAAGAACTACATTTGCATATATTACAGGGGTTAGGTAACTTGCACTTTTTCATATTAAATATAAAGTTGTTAGATACAGCTTTGGGTGCTTATAGAAAGGATTTTTAAAACTTTTAATTTTTTTTATAAAGCATTTGCTGATGCTGCTGTAGAACCTATTGATTTTCCAATTGCACCTGCGTATGCTGTACCTAAGGTGAGAACATACTCTATTCTGCCAACTTTTGGTTTGCTTGTACCAAGATTGCAGGTTTTATATTTTAAATGTTATTCATATCCTAGAGCATAGCTTGAATTACTTGTAAGTCACACACCAGTGCAGTAACCACAAAGTGGGAGTTTGGTATGGCAGAGTAAAAGGGGATGCTGAGGGTCCCAGTTCTAGAATTCAAAGCAAATACTCATTACGAGAAGGAAAGGTCTCCATCCAGAAAGAGAACTGTTAGGAGCGGGTGTTAGAGTAAGACTAGATACAGAAAACCTACCTACTCCAATTTGTCAGTCTCAGTCTCTGTGGAAAGTTGCTGATGAGTCATAAGAAAAGAGCCTCAGGGAGGTTTGTCGAGGAATCTTAGAAGACCGAACACACATTGTTTCAGGAGAAGGAGGCCCTCATACAAGAGAGTGAACTTCCGAGCACAGCACTGAGATTAAGACAAATGCATGGAGATTAAGGGCAGAGAAGGGTCAGGAAACAGTGGGGAGCGATGACCTGTCCAGAGATGGCAGATCTCAGAAAGTGACAAAATTATACAATTGAAAGTGAATGTATTACACTGAAAAGGTGATAGCCAGTTCTGGGTTCTGAGGGTAGATGCCTGACCCAGCCAGATTCTGAGAGCTAGAGAAGTGTCTACACTGGGTGCCGTGCTGTGTCCCATGCTGTTGGAACAGAAGAAGCTGCTTGAACTCGACAGCTTTAAAGTTACCTGAGCCCAATGGAGGAAGACAGGAAGGCTCAGGAGTAGTTCCATGTTAATTTTATCGATGCTTACAACATAAAAATTTCTAAAGAAAAAGAGCACAAGCAATATTTTATAAAGATAATCACTACCATCATAAAACCTTTCTGCCTATGAGGAACTGCCAAAACAAGAGATATTTTAAAACACTTTAAAGAAATAAAAGAATTTAAATAAAAATTTACAGTAAAGTTACAATAACTGAATATCTGTGCCCCAAATAACTCCACAGCAACGTTTATAAAGCAGAAACTATAAGCAACACAGTAAAAACATTAAGATACTAACAGTACAGATTAATATACTTCTTTTATTTGATAGACCAAGTTTCTCTTTCTCTACAAAATATCAGTAAGATAGCGCAAATAAAATCCTTCGGACGCCCGCACGTCTCAGTCGTAGGTTGGCCTCTCGCGGTTTCCTCTGCAAATAGGCTCTGTGGCCTGGAACCCGGCCCCGGGTACCCATGATCGTGCACCGAGGGCCGTGAGGGGTTGCCTCCGAGGTTCCCGCCACTCCACAAGCAAAAGCATGACAGCCATCCCCTGCAGCAGGTCGTTCGTGGCCACCCACGACTACTGTGGGCGCTGCCTGGGCTCCACTTCCAGTAACAGCTCCTGTAGAAGTGCCGAGTACCCTGAGGAAGTCCTCCCCAACCACCCTGGTCACTGCAAGGCTGACCCGGGTTACTGGTGGGCGAGCTGCTGCTTTGGGAAGTCCTCTTTCGTTCATGGCCACGGTGCTGGAATCCCCAGAGCACTCGAGGTTCCCCCCAGGCCTCCAGCAGCATGATCACCTGTGACCTGACTCTGGAAGCCTCAAGGAAGCCACCTGCCCGCCCCGCACCTCCCCCCATCCTGAGTGGCCGCCACCAGACTTCCAGAGGCAGTGGGCTCTTTTGAGCCCCTCCCCATGCCTCCCTCTGTGCCCCGGTTCCCCCTCCTCACCCCGCCCCACAAACTAGGCAGACTGCAGCAAGCAGAAGCAGTGGGCTCTTTTATATCAAAACAGCAGAACACCAAAAAGGAGGTTGAGAGAGCCCTCTCTTTACCACCCAAGCCACACGCAAGCCTTCCTGACACCCGTGACCACATGCCTTGTCCCCAGTGTAAAATAAACGACGAGCAGCCAGCTTAAAAACAAAATCCCTTGATGACAACGCAGTAAATTGAGAAATTAAAATTGGAGTTTCTTCCAGGAAGCTAAGAAACGCCTTATTTAAATATATCTTGTATCAAAAAGAAACACAAATTGAATTTCTGTTCAATATGGCAGAGTAGGTAAATACAGTGCTCACCCCCTCCCAGAACCACATCAAAATTACAACTAAATTATAGAACAATCATCACTG
The DNA here is from genome assembly GCF_987537825.1 of Furipterus horrens. Taxonomy (NCBI): domain Eukaryota; kingdom Metazoa; phylum Chordata; class Mammalia; order Chiroptera; family Furipteridae; genus Furipterus; species Furipterus horrens. Next base: position 74,394,424 of record NW_028327172.1, read on the forward strand.
AGAACTACCTGAAGACTAGGTGAACAGAACTCATACTACAGATAATGCAGAGGAAGCCATGTGAAGACTTGGATAAGTGGAGGCATGGAATGGGTAGATCCTACACCCTTGCTGAGGCAGTTAACAATTGAAGGGATATTTTGGCTGTGGGGATCCCCTCGGAGGAGTGAGTGGTCCCAGCCCAGGGCTCCAGTGCCAGGAAGAAGAGGTCCTCATAACATCTGGCTGTGAAAAACAGTGGGGACTGCAATTAAGTGTGAGAGACGGCTGCTGGCGTCCTAGGCGGTCCTCTTACAGGGCCCATGCAGAGACTTGGTTGCTCACAATCTCACTGTCTCACTTCTTCTTGGCTCTAGCACAGGGGGACATATGGGAAGGAATGGAATTGACTAGATTCAGGGACAGGGCTGGTGGGGCAGGGCTCTGCATGCAAGTGCTGGTAGGCACCATTGTTCCTTTGAGCCCTGCCTCTGTACAGCTGGCGGATGCTAAATTGAGCTCTCCATTAACCTAGCTAACACTGTTTGCCCTGCTCTTGATTTACTCTGAGGCCCCACCCCCCCAAATCATGCAACTGGTTTGAATGTCTTCGAGCAGCTTTGCCACAGAGGTGCCTTACCTTGGCTTGCACTGTGGACTTTCCAAAAAATCACAAAGGTCCACAAAACCCAAACAAGCATCATTTGGCTTCAGTGTGCCTTGTACCTCTTGCTAAATGGCCAAGCCTGGCACAAGAACTGACTGGTCTCAACTTCACAAATCTGGCATAAAGAGTGGCCAGTCTTGGCTTGGAATATAGCTTCGACTAAGCAGCCACAGCAAAGTACAAGGGACAGCTGGCCTCAGCTCACTGTTGTGCCCATCAAAGTATCCCATATCTAACACTAGTGGCAGCCAGCCTTGGTTTGCAGGATGGTCTCTCCCAGTGCCTTCAAGCCCAGCAGAAGTGTCAAGCAACTGCAGGCCACTTTGTAGCTCCTACCAGGTAGCACCAAGCCAGGAACAAAGGATGGCTGACCTTGACATCACTAACAACCCTCCTAAGAGCCTCCAGAACCAACACACCTGGTGGCCGATTTCAGACCATGCCAGAGCACCACCCAACCAGCTCCATAAATGACACAGCAAAGGGCGGACTTGGCTGGCACCAGAGCCCCACTAAAGCAACAATTTCCTCTGTGGAGGCTGCCCCTGAAAAAAGTCTGTGCCTGCTGTAGTCAAGTCCAGCCCTCATGAGAGTCAGCCTCACCTCCTGACGTACCAACAGCAAATAAGGATGAACTACATTAGGAGGGTACACACAACCTACACATGGAGCAACCACCTCAGGTTACCAGGGAGATGCCCCACAGGACACCTTCCACATAGAGCTACTCTGCCAAGATGAGATGTACTAGCTCTACCAAATACATAGAAACCATCACAGAGAGGCAGACAAAATGAGGAGACAAAGAAATATGGCCCAAATGAAAGACCAGGATAAAACTCTGGAAGAATCTGAATGAAATGGAGACAAGCTTTGTACTAGATACAGAATTTAAAACACTGGTTATAAGATGCTCAATTACTTGTAGGAAGATTGTGTGAAAATGAGAACGCCCAGCAAAGAAGTGAAGAATACAGTAACTTAAATGAAGAATAATTTACAGGAATCAACATTAGATTAGATGAAGCAGAGAACTGATTCAGCAGTTCGGAAGACAAGCCTGGAAATAGAGGGATGCAAAAGATATTTCATATAAATTGTAAAAAGAATAACTGGGGGTAGCAATACTTATGTCATACAAAATACATTAAAACAAGTGCTGTAACAGACAGGAGGTCATTTCATAATGATAAAGGGATCAATCGAACAAGAGGATATAACTCCCTTAAACATCTATGCATCCAACTTAGGTGGACCTAAATATATAAAGCAAATATTGACTGATAAAGTGAGATTGACACTAACAGAGTAATAGTAGGGGACTTGAACACTCCAGTGACATCAATAAATAGATCATCCAGACAGAAAACACAGAGTACTGTAGTTATCTTAAGGGACACATTAGAACAGTACTTAACTGAAATTTTAAGGATATGTCACCCCCAAATCAGGCAATACATTCTTATCAAGTTCACACAGAACATTCTCCTGGATAGACCATATGTTAGCCTACAAAATAAGTGTCAGTAAATTTAAGATTGAAATACCAAGCATGATCTCTAGTAACAATGGTATGAAACTAGAAATCTATTACATGAAAACTGAAAACACAAACATGTGGAGGCTAAATAACTTGCTGCCAAAGAGTGAGTGAATGAGATCAAGGAAGAAATCAAGGTACCTCCAGGGGCTTCTGGCCAAGATGGAGGCATAAGTAGACATGCTTCGCCTCCTTGCACAGCCATAAGAAGGATTCCACCTACCTCAATACAAAATACAAGCAGAACTACCAGAAAATCAAACTGCATGGAGGTCCATCAAAGATATAAAGCAATAGTCATCCAGACAGGTAGGAGGGGCACAGCCGGGGTAGAGAGGATGCAATATGGCAGCTATGGCTGTGGTGAAAAGGGAAGTCACACATTATAAAAGCTGGAACACCTGGGGAGCAATCTCAGTTCCGGGCCAGATACTACAGCTCATGGTTCCAGCACCGAGAAAATAAAGTTGGATTGCATAATCAATAAAAAAAAAAAAAAAATAGAGTACCTTCAGACAAATCAAAAGGAAAACACAATAACTAAATTTATAGGGCACTTCAATGCAGTTCACAGAAGGAAATTAATAGCAATACAGGCTTGCCTCAAAGAACACAAAATACCAAATAAGTAATCTTATACCTAATGGAACTATAAAGAGAAAAACAAAGCACAAGGTGCATAGAAAGGAAATTTAAAAGATCAGAGCAGAAATAAACAAAATATTCTAGAAAAGCAATAGAAAAGGTCAATAAAACCAAGAGCTGTTTGAAAAGATAGATAAACCTTTAGCCAGACTTATTTTAAACCAGTATAGTATTGTATCACATGCAACTGAAAAAATAAAATTTAGCCCAAAATTGCAGAATTTCAACAAAACAATGAAGTTTTAACTGTTAATTATTGAAAAATAACCTATATATTTTTAAATTTTAGGTTCTTAAAGATGCAGGATTGAAAAAAGATGATGTTACAATGTGGGAAATAAATGAAGCCTTTAGTCTGGTTGTACTAGCAAACATTAAAATGCTGGAGATTGATCCTAAAAAAGTGAATATCAACGGAGGAGCTGTTTCTCTGGGACATCCAATTGGGTAGGTAAAATTGTCAAACAAATACTCTGAAGTAGGTTAATGGTTGCCTTTGTGTTTCTATCTAAAAGTCCTTCATGATATGTTATTACTACTCTGTGTTAAAGATTTCCTATCCACCCTTCATAATGCAAACAACAATTATGACAGGCAAACACTGAACACGTATTCGTAACATTCATTGCTTGAAAACTAATATTGTATTATTCTGAAGAAGATTTAGGGTTAAATTCTACAGTTGGACTTCTAGAAAAGCTGTACCTATTCTTTTTTTTTTTTTTTTTTTTTTATCAGACAATGGGTTTATTGAGGGGAAAGGGAGAAATGGGGTGCAGGGGAATGGGGACTCCTGGTCCTCCTCATGAGCCCGTAGAGTCCCCTTTTTTTCTTTATTAAGTGTATTTTATTATGTTGTTACAGTAGTCCCAATTTATTTTCCCTTTGCTCCCCTCTGCCCATTACCACCCTTCCCTCCAGTAATCCCACCCCCCTTAGTTCATGTCCATGGTCGTGCATATAAGTTGTTTGGCTTTACTGTTTCCTGTATTTTCTTAACTTTTCCCTGTCTGTTTGTACCAACCAATTATGCTTTTTTTTTTAAAGAATTTATTTATGTATGTGTTCGTTTGTTTACTTATTTATTTTTAGAGAGAGGGGAAAGGAGAAAGAGAGGGAGAGAAACATCACTGTGTGGTTGCCTCTCACTTGCGCCCCCTGACATGTAACCTAGTCATGTGCCCTGACTGGGTATCGAACCAGCGATACTTGGCTCAATACACTGAGCCACAGCAGCCAGGGCTCCGGTTATGCTTCTTAATCCCTGCACCATTTCCCCATTTTTCTCCCTACCCCCTCCCTGCTGATAACCCTCCAAATCATCCCCACACCTCTGATCTGTTCCTATTCTGGTTTGCTTAGTTGGATTTTGTTTTTATTTTTTAGATTCAGTTGTTGATAGTTGTGAGTTTGTTGTCATTTTAATGTTCATAATCTTGATCTTTTTCTTAATTAAATCCCTTTGACATTTTATTTAATAATGAACTCCTTTAGCTTTACCTTGTCTGGGGAGCACTTTTTCTGCCCTTCCATTCTAAATGATAGCTTTGCTGGATAAAGTAATCTTGGTTGTAGGTCCTTGCCAGTCCCTTCCTTGCCTGCCAAGTTTCTTTTGAGAAATCAGCTTAGAGTGTTATAGGCACCCCTTTGTAGGTAACTCTCTGCTTTTCTCTTGCTGCTTTTAAGATTCTCTTTATCTTGAACCTTTGGCATTTTAATTATGATATGTCTTTTTTTTAAAAAATATTTTTATTTATTTATTATTAGAGACAGGGGGAGAGGAAGAGAGGGAGAGAAACATCAATGTGTGGTTGCCTCTCACACACCCCCAACCTGAGACCTGACCTGCAATACAGGCATGTGCTCTGACTGGGAATTAAACCAGTGACCCTTCGGTTCACAGGCTGACACTCAATCCTCTGAGCTACACCAAGCAGGGCTAATTATGATGTGTCTTGGTGTGGTCCTCCTTGGGTCTAGCTTGTTTGGAACGCTCAGTGCTTCCTGGATTTGTCTATTTCCTTTGCCAAATTTGGGAAGTTTTCCTTCATTATTATTTCACATAAGCTTTCAGTGTCTTGTTCTTCCTCTTCTCCTTCTGGAACCCCTATAAATCGGGTGTTGGTATGTTTAAAGTTGTCCCAGAGGTTCCTAAATATTTCCTCATTTTTACAATTGTTTCCTCATTCTGTACTGGTTGACTGTTTATTTCTTCCTTATGTTCCAAATCATTGATTTGAACCCCAGTTTCCTTCCCTTTACCATTGGTTTTGTGTGGATTTTCCTTCGTTTCATTTAGCATAGCCTTCACTTCTTCCCTTATGCTTTTGCCATACTTCAGTATATCTGTCAGGCCTCTGAGCATCTTTATCACCACTGTTTTGAACTGTATGTCTGTTAGGTTGGGAATCTCCCTGTCGCTTAGTTTTCCCACTGGAACCTTGATCCATTCCCTCTGTGGGCTATACTTCTCTGTCTCCTCAACTTGACAGGTTCCTGTGTTTGCCTGCCTGTGTCTTAGGTAGAGCTGTTGCACCTATTATATTGTTAGGGGTGGAGCCTTAGGTATTCATCAGTATAGGCGACCCATTTCACCGCATTGTGGTGCTATATTTGGGGGAGGGGTCTGAGAGGGAACAATACCACTTGTTTGGTACTCGCCCCCTTTCCAAGCACTTCTCCCACTTCCATATGGTACTGGTACCCCTCTAGCTGCTGCCCTGGCCATCGTTCCCAGAGTGGGTGGGTCTGTGGATGTTGTAGGAACATGGGGGCCCTTTAAACAAGCGGACTCTGCTGAGAGACTGGCAGTTTTCTTCCTCCGCCCCAACCCTCACTGGGTTTGCACAGTCAGAAGCAATGAGGCTTTATTTTCCCTGGCACTGGGACCGTGAGCTGTGTGGTCTGGTCTAGTGTTGGGAGCATGCCCCAGGTGTCCCTCCAGCCACCACACCATATCCTCTCTGCCTCAGCTCCACCCCTCCTACCTGTCTGGATGAGTATTTCTTCTTTATATCTTTGTTAAACTTCCATGCAGCTCAATTTTCTGGAATTTCTGGCTGTCTGTAGTTTTGAGATAGTTGTATTCCTTCTGAGTTATGAAGGGAGATGGCAGTGTGTCTGTCTAGGCCTCCATCTTGACTGGAAGTCCTGTACCCATTCTTGGAACAACTCTCCCAAGTTTAAGAAAAGTAATGAAATTCACCTATAATGGCAAATAATCTTTTCAATAAAACCTTTTTTGTGTGACTCATAAATTCTTATTTATTAAAGAACCAAAATTCTTTCTTAATCCTAGGATGTCTGGAGCCAGGATTGTCACTCATTTGGTTCATGCTCTGAAGCAAGGAGAATATGGTCTTGCCAGTATTTGCAATGGAGGAGGAGGTGCTTCTGCCATGCTGATCCAGAAGCTGTAGACAACCTCTGTAATCAGTGTGACCACCCGGCTACCTTGGGTCAGCTTATACTCAAAATGTTTCATTTTTTATTTTCTATTTAACTTTTAAAAATAAGACAGAAAAATCAAATCCCTAAATGTTTTGAAATAAATTTTTTCTTCAGGTTTAAATTTTAATCTTTTGAAAGTTAAAATTCTTATGTTATAAAGCTATATATTTGAAATACCAGTATGCAAACTTAGTGACTTATAAGTTGCCAGAGCCGTCCATTTTAGAGAATGATTTGAGGATTTTTATAAGGTCAAATGAACATTATCTGTTGTTAATTTAGATTTACTAGACTCTTTAAAGTGAGAGCGACTATATTGGGCAAAATAACAATGCCTCATACCATTCACAGAGAAGCCACAACCAGTGACTGCCGTTAGAAAAGGAGAAACTTATGTGCTCAGGCCTAGAGTAGGTATAATTTCACATAAGCTAAGCATTTAGGATTTGGGGTGGGGTCACACTGAGAAAACCCTGGGGTTTGCGCTCTTAATTACTACAGCAACACAGAATGGGAAAGAAGCTAGAAACTGCTCATCTAAATGGATTTGTAAAGGAAAGAGATTATCCCTTTCAATATGGCACAATGCTTGTTCTTAAGCAGGATAAAATGCAGCACAAGTAATTCAAACTGCATTTCATCTGGAAAAAAGCACCCTGTAGGCAGGGGCTATGCACATGCACGTCAGCTGCCGCTCCGGGAGGGAAAGCTCCCACTTCATGGAGACTGGCAGTAGTGGGGGGACAGAAATGGTTGTTTACTGTCCTCAAAGCTTTGTTTTAACCCCTTTAATCCTCACAAAAATTCAAGAGGGTATGTACCATTATTATCTATTATCATATTAGATGGATAAGGAAACTGAGGCACTGGATGGCTAAATAAAGGTCAAGTAACTGGTAAGTAGCTGAGATGAATTCAAATTGAAGCAGTCTCACTCCAGAGCCCATGTTAACCATTATGCTTAGCTTCTCTATGCTCTTAAGTGTCCAACCTAACTGGAATAAGAACCTGTAAGATACATGAAAAAAAAGAAACCCAAAGTATATTAGAACACTGCATTGAAGAGATGCAGAACTATCATTGCATCCAAAAGTCAGTGATCTGAAAATGTCTAAAAAGCTCTGGCAATTCTGTAAAAAAAAAAAAAAAAAAAAAATTTAAAAAGTAAAAAATAGAGGAAATGAAAAAAGATATAGAATCAACAAGTTGTATTTCTTAAAAAGAAATAAAAGCAAATAGCATTCGAAGGCAATAATTACAATATATTTTTAAACTTTTCTTTTTAGTACTAAGCAGGCAGATGTTGAAGGTCTTATTTCATTAGGAAAATTAACAGAATCATGCTAAGACAATATGGAGCAAACGCAGTGAAGAAAAATAATTCTTCAAACATCTAGGTAGAAAAATTGGTAGCCTCAGTCTTTATTTCTATTATAGTGAATAACAGAAGACAAGCGACCAGCATCTGCATAGTATTTTTTTTTTATCCTTACTTGAGGACATGCTTACTGATTTTAATGAGTGGGGAAGGGAGGGAAAGAGGGAGATAAACATCAATGCAAGAGAAAAACTGAACTGTTGCCTTTCCTACTTGACCTGACTGGGAACAAACCAGCACCTACGTATTTGCCTTGACTGGGAATCAAACCTGCAACCTTCTGGTTTAGATTGCAACACTGCACCCAACTGAGCCACACTGGCCAGGGCTGCATAGTATTTTTAAAGGAATAAAGTCATAAAGACACCAGAATGTATCTAGGCACATAAGAGCTTAGAAAATAGAGTACTGTGATGTTTCCTCCAAAAATGACAGGGTAAAGACTAAAAATTAAGAATTCAGGAATGTGAAAGTTTAAAAATTTTTAAATGATTAAGGACTGGCTACGGATGAAGGTTAGTTAGTGGTAACAGGAATATAAGTTATACAGTTCATTGAACTATGTAGAGATCAGGGGTGCAGTCAAAAATCTGCATATAACTTTTAATTCCCCAGTTAATTGTCCCTTAGTATCTGCAGAGGATTGGTTCCAGGACACCCCATAGATAAAGAAACATAATGCTGTTCAAGTTCTCTCTATAAAATGGCATAGCTCGGCGCGGCCGGAAGAGCACCCACCCCCTCACCCCGCCATGCACCGCACGTTGGTGAGGAACCTGGCGCTAAACCAATCGCAGACGACCTGCTTCTGGGTTGGGGTTTCCTGTGTAGCAGAGCAGCTCCCTTGCTGCGATCTATTGAAAGTCAGCCCTCCACACAAGGGTTTGTCCTTCCTTCCGTGTCCCACATGGCGGCGCGGAGGCGTCCCCTCGCCAGAGGGCTCGCGCAGACCGCCCCCCGCACCCCACCCCCACCCCCGGGGTGCGCTGCGTGTCCCGCCGCAGCCACGGCCCTCAGCGCCCGCCACCTCCCCGCCCCGAACCGCCGTCAGGGGACTCCGGACCCGCAGGCTGGGACTGGGGAACACGGGGCAGAGGGACGGCGGTGGGCGCGCGAGGGTCCCCGGTCCCTATTCCAGGGGCACCGGGTCCAAGAGCAGGACCGCCGCATCTCTGGTCACGCGTGTTTCCTTCTTCCCCCCAGTTGTCCCCCCCCAAAAAATAAAAAATAAAATGCCATAGGTCATTGCATACAGTCGGCCCTTCATATCCAGACTCCCAGCAGTTATTTATTCAAAAAAACCTGCCTAAGAAGTGGACTTACATAACTCAGTTCAAAGGTCAACTGGATATGCTAAATAAAGGCAAATGCCCGTATAAATAAAAACAAGTTCTATATCTTAAATTACTATAGAAGGTAAGAGCTTAAAAGCCCAATTATAAAGTTAAAAGAGAGGATGACTTCTAAATTTAAAATAGGACAAGAACTATTCTGTATAAAGAAAAGATGATTCAGTTATGTAGAATCCAAAGAGAGAGAGAGGAGTGTAAGGAACTTCAGCACATGAGTGGGAGCTGACTGTGACCTTCCTTGGAGAGCAGGGGTGCCAGCAGATGCCACCTCCATTCTGACTCAAGACCACTACAAATCACCAATATCTCTCTAGAAGGAGCAGGTACACATGTCTGGCACCACAGATTTGCAGGTGACCCTCAAGGAACAGGCCCTTGGGTCACCAGCTTTGACAGGCAACAAGGCTTACACTCATGTGTCCAACAAAAACTATAGCAAAGCAGCAGCTGTTAATGGGTGTAGGATATGCGCCTTTTCCACCCATAGCTATGTACTCGGGCCCAGTGCAAAGGGAGCAGGCCAAAAGCCCATATCCGTGGAAGGGTGCTACCTACCTATTTTCCCAGCTGCTACCTGATGGGGTCAGAGAAGGAAAACTCTGACTCCAAAAAACCTCCGCTGCCTTGCGGCATACCTCTTCAGGGGAAAGGCTAAGGGAGTAAACCCCGACAGAAAATCCAGAGCCAGAGTCCCTAAGGCGGTTTGACGTTGTAGTCAACACCGGCAACTCCTGCGGCGCACCTGAAGCCAAGCTGTATTGACTCCGTCTTTCGCTTGGACCCTTCAGCTGCGAAGAGAGGGGGGGGTCTGCTGCATGGGCAACAGCAGACCCTCCATATCACCCTGCCCAGGCTCTGTAGCTTCAGCTTCACTGGAGAGGACACTCCAGCGTTGATTCAACACGGGAGGAGACAGATACCGTGTCACTCCCGAGTCGGACTGCACAGCCATTCTCGGCGGTGCAGATAAGACTCTTAAGAAGCTACACCATCGTCTCTCGAGACGGACGGCTGCCAACAACAACCTGATGGGGTACAGCCTCCAATCAGCCTGTATATAGGTGCTTGCTGCGATCCTCCCCTTTAGGACACTGAGAGGTTTTGGCACATCTTCAATTATTGGGAGCCACTAAGAACAAAGGCAGCAAAAGATTAAAACAATCAGGAGCTCTGGCCAGGCTGATTGTGTCCTCCAGAATTAACACTGTGTTAGGACTGGGAGAAGTGGCTGTTTTATCTAATGAACAGAAATCAACACAGAGTAAAGGAAAATGAAGAAATAGAGGCGTATGTTCCAAATAAAAGCATAAAACACACCCCAGAAACAGACCTTAATGATAAAGATGTAAGTAACTTACCTGATAAAATTTCAAATTGATGGTTATAAACGTGCTCAATGAGGTTAAGAGAATAATGTATAAGCTCTGGCAGGGGAACTCAGATGATCGGAGTGTCACCAGATACTCCAAGGTTGCAGGTTCGATCCCCAGTCAGGACTCACACAACAATCAATGTTTCTCTCTTTCTCTCTCAAATCAATTAAAAAATAATGCATAGGGAATTTCAGGAGCAAAATATAAGCACCAAACAAATTACAGAGTTGAAGAAGAAAATAACTATACTGAAAAATTCAAGAGAAGTTCATTCAACATCAGAGTACTTCAAGTGGAAGACAGGATCAGTGATCTCAAAGACAGGGCAGTAAATGTCATCTAATCAGAGGAAAAAGAAAAAAATGTTAACTGGTTAAAGGCCTTGTGTGATACCATCAAGTGGGCAAATATATGCATTTCGGGCCCCCCAAAAAGGAAAGGGGCAAAAGCTTATTCAAAGAAATCATGGCTGAGAACTTCCTTAATATGGGAAATGAAATGAAATGAAAATCCACGCAAGGAAGCCCAGTGTTACAAAAAAGAAGAGAGTGCAAGGAGCACCATACTGAGACACATGATAATGAAACTCAAAATACCTGACAAGGGGAGAATCTTAAAAGCAGTAAGAAGCAGGTTTCTAGCAGAAATTTTATAGGCCAGATGGAAGTGGCATGATATATTCAAAATGCTTTAAGAATAACCTGCCAACTAAAAAAACTAACAGCAAAGCTGTCCTTCAGAATTGAAGGAAAGGCTTAGTTTCCAGATAAGGAAGAGCTGATGTTTATCACTAATATACCAGTCTGATGAAAAATATTAAAGAACCTTTTTTATCCTGAAACAAAAGGAAGGTAAACATTTGAAAGTATAATTCTGATTGGTAGAGATAAGCAGATAAATTCAGAATGCTCTTAAGTAATGATGGTGAGCACATCATTTACAATTCTAGTTATGAAGATTTAAAAAGTATTAAAAATAAGTATAACTTCAAAAATTATTAATAGATGTAAATTATGACCTCTAAAAATAAAATGTTGGGGGAAAAGAGTCTAAGTGTCGACTTTTAGCCCTGGCCGGGTGTCTCAGTTTGTTGGAACATGGTCCTGTACACCAAAATGTTGTGGGTTTGATTCCTGCTCAGGGCACACACCGAGGTTGCAGGTTCCACTCCCAGTAAGGGTACATATGGGAGGCAACCGATTGATGTTTCTCTCTGACATTGATGTTTCTTCATCTCCCTTCCTCTCTCTAAAAATCAATGAAAAATATTCGGGTGATGATTAAAAAATAATAATAAAGTGTAGACGTTTAGTATGTGTTTGATGTTGTTTTTATAGGTAAAAATACACACTTATATTTTATGTAAGCATCATGGTAACCACAGAGCAAAAACCTACATTAGATACACAAAAGAGAAAAAAGTCTAAGCATAGCACTACAAGAAATCATCAAATCATGAAGGCAAAGAGATAAAGGAATAAAGAAATTACAAAACAGCTAGAAAATTCAAAGGGGATATAGTATGTACATAACTATCAGTAACTTTGTAGCTCAACTAAATTCTCCAGTCAAAAGACAGAATGGCCAAATGGATGAGAAAAGACCCAACGTTATGCTGTCCCCCAAGAGACCACTTCAGATTTCAGGACACATACAGACTTAAAAGTAAAGGGACAGATAAATATATTTCATGCATGGAAACATAAAGCACTTACATTGGACAAAATAGACTTTAATGCAAAGACTTCAATAAGATACAAAGAACTTCATATAATGACAAAGGGGTCAATCCAACAAGAGGATAAACAATTGTAAATATGCACTCAACATAGCAGCACCTAAATGCATAAAGCATATATTAACAGTCCTGAAGGAAGGTATAAACACCAAAATAATAAGAGTAGGGGACTTCAATATCTCATTTTCAACAACAGATAAATTACCCAGATATAAAATTAATGTGGGGCTTGTTCTTTAAGCCATGGTCCACAGACTCCAGAGCAAGCTTTTAAAATGTAACTCAGACTGATTTGTCCCTACTCAAAACCCTTTACTAGGCAGGACTTCTGGTTGAGATGTAGTCACAGGTAATAATGGCTCACCTACTTGCACAACCACATCAAAATTACAACTACAGAACAACCATCACTCAGTACTGTCAGAAATCGAGTTGAATGTAAATCTGACAACTACAGAATTAAAGAAACCACACCCATGTAGACTGGTAGGAGGGGAGGAGACATGGAATGGGTTGGTTCCACATCCATGTGTGGTGGATAAAAATTTGGTACCTCAGAAGTGAAGAGTCCCAGGCCCCACAGCCCAGGGTTCCAGTGCATGAGGGTAAGTCTCCATTCTTCGGGCTGCAGAAACCAGAGGGGACTGAGTCAGTGGAATAAACGTCTGGAGTCCCAAGCAGTTCCCCTTAAAGAACTGACACAGGGACTAATCAGACTGACTCCCCCTGAGCTCCAGCACTGGGGTAGCAGCTTTAAAGGCACCAGTGGCATACAGGGAGAACCTGAAGTGTCTGGCATCAATGTAGGAGATGGGGTACAGCTTTCTCCCAGATAAAAGGGAGGCAGAGGCCATTGTCCTTTTTCTGAACTTTCCCCACCCAGAGGCATAGAGGCAGAAAGCTGGTGCCATATCTGAGACTTCATCAACTTGGCTAACACAGCTTGCTTTGCCCTGGATATCCTCTGAGCCTCTGTCTTACACGCCCAGGCTGTTAACAGTGACTTTTCCATATGAATGGTTGGTCTTGGCTCATGCTTCACAAGTTTTAAATCCTCTCAAACAAGCAACAGCCAACCTCGGTGAGTCCCCAGCCCCCGTACCACTTGCTCAGTGGCCTCTGGCCCAGCAACAGCAGTAGCCATCTGCAAACTGTTTTACAGCTAATCAGGGTAGCCCTGGGCAGAACTCAAGTGGGGTCTGATGTTTTACTATACCACCCAGGAAACACAAGAGCCTGTGACTCAGTGGACATCTCCAGACCATTTTGGAGCACCAACACCCTGCCCTTGCACAGCTATCCTCCACAGAGGGCGTATTTTGGTGGTCAGTGGCCACAGCCAGCCCTCGCAGCTGACTGGCCTAGGTAAATTCCTCCCATTGACCTGCCAACAGCAATCAAGACTCAACTACAAGAGGAGGGAGTACTCAGTCCACATGAAGGATACACCTTGAGTATCCATCTTAGGTTATAGGGGAGGCTGTGCCACTGGACCCTACAGGACACCTACTACATTAGGCCACGTTACCGACACAGAGTCATAGCAGCTCTACGAAATATATAGGAACAAACACAGGGAGGCTGCCAAAATAAGGAGACAAAAAGACATGGCCCAGATGACAGAGCAGATTAAAACTAGAGAAAGTATTAAAATAGAGATAAGCAATCTATCAGATACAGATCTCAAAACACTGGTTATAAGGATGCTCAAGGAACTTAGTGAGGATCTCAACAGCATAAAAGTGAGGATCTCAACAGCATAAAATAGATCCAGTCTGAAATGAAGGATACACTAATTGAAATAAAGAACAATTTACAGGGAAACAGGAGAGTGAATGAAGCTGAGAATCAAATCAGTGATTTGGAACATAAGGAGCAAAAAACAACCAGTCAGAATAAGAAGAAAAAAGAATTCAAGAACACCATAGATAGTGTAAGGAGCCTCTGGGACAACTTCAAGGTTCCAACATTCGCATTAGAGGGGTGCCAAAAGGAGAAGAGCAAGAACAAGAAATTGGACATCTACTTGAAAAAATGATGAAATAAAACTTCTCTAATTTGGTGAAGGAAATAGACATGCAAGTCCTAGAAGCATAGAGTCCCAAACAAGACACATCATAATTAAAACGTCAAGGGTTAAAGATAATCTTAAAAGCAGCAAGAGAAAAGAAGTTAGTTACCTGCATGGGAGCTCCCATAAGACTGAGCTGATTTCTCAAAAGAAACTTTGCAGGCTAGAAGGGACTGGCAAGAGATACTCAGAGTCATGAAAAGCAGGGACCTATAGCCAAGACTGCTCTACCCAGCAAAGGTATCATTTAGAATTGAAGGGCAGATAAAGAGCATCCCAGATAAGAAAAAACTAAAAGAGTTCATCATCACCAAAGCATCATTATATAAAGGGACTTATAGAAGAAAAAGATAAAAACTATGGACAATAGAATGGCAATAAATACGTATGTATCAACAATTGAATCTAAAAAACAAACTAAGCAAACAATATGAATAGAGATAGAATCGTGGATATGGAGAGTTTTGATAGTTGTCAGATGGGAGTGGGTGTGGGTGGATGGGTGAAGAGTTGAGGATATCAAGTACAAATAGGTAGTTACAAAATAGCCATGGGGATGTACAGGTTAGGAAGTGGAGTAGCCAAAGAACTTACACACATGACCCTTGGACATGAACAATGGTGGGGGGATTCCCTAAGGGAGTTGGGGATGCTGGATGGGGGGGGGGGCAAAAGGGGAAAAATTGTGACAACTGTAATAGCATAATAAAATATAATTTAAAAAAATAAAATATATGGGTAAAGGCCCTTTTCATGTCTATCCTAGTGGAGCAATAATGATCCCACTCTTGAATCCTGTCGAATTTCAAAACCGCCTGTGACTGACTATACCTTCAGTTCAATGTTGTAAAAATCAATTAATATTGCTAAAAAATCAAGTCCTAGGGCTTCTTGTGTTTTCCCCTCACACAGAGCATGACTAAGGAAGCTGTGTCCATACACCTCACTTAAAAATGAGCACATGTCCTTCTAACATTTAGCATGATGATGTTTTGGGTTTTTTAAGTACCATGAGGAGTGTGATTTAAAATTATACAGGATCCTATATGAGTTTTTTTAAAAACCAAACTGGTATGTACCATCATGTGGTTGCATAGCCCAGCCTCACATCACTTGTCATTACAGACCATGCTCTTTCTTTTTCTAGACAGTATTTTATAGCTGAAAACAACCAGCAAGTCTTTGATGTTTGTGACCAAGGGGAGTTTTAAAGCTACCAAGCATAAATAATTGGCCAGAGATTATTGTATTTGCATTCTTCTATATAATTATTTGATTCAAGAACAGCTTTTTCCAACCTAAGAAACTACATACCATGTGTATTCTCTCAAGGGGGAGACAATAAGCCTTCCAGATGCTGAGACCCAAGGAAACACCTTGCTGCTTTAAGTGTCCTTTTTGGTGCTAAAAGGAGCTGTTTTTTTTTTTTTTTTTTTTTTTTTTTAAGTGATGGGTTGAACAGAGGAATCCACCAAGAACTTATTTTTGTGCAGAAACAAAATAATTCTTTAAAAATAAATAAATCTCTATTTTGGAATCAAGAAATAGAAAAATAATCCCAACTGCCTACACCCACATCTTCCTCCCTGCACAGAAAACAGAAAGAAAAGACTCTGAATCAGGAGGTAAGTCTGTACCACATTCTTGTACAACTCTTTCCAGTCTTCTTCCTCTTGGCTGAGCCCTACACCTGCGTCTCCAACATCAGCTTCAGCAATCCCTGTTTCTCCTGTTCCATAGTCACCACTACCTCCATTGCTTCAGGATCCAAATCTTAGTTGCTTCCTGCTTTGCAAGCTACATTGCAACTTAATTCTAATGTGGACATATCCCAAATAAATGAAGTCCTTATAGCAGCTCTGACACAAGCCTCGTTGCAGTCTATAATTCATGTTTCTTACTGCTGTACCATCAGCTTTCAACATAACCCAATTTCTCAAGCTGCTTAGCTCTCTACACAAGCCCAGACATCTAATCAGCCTCCAGTGTTTTTAATATATGATGCATCATCCCCAAGATCCTATGTGTCTCCAAGAACAAGCACACTGAACCAACAGGCCCTATCAAACCTTTGATTAGTACTCCTGTTTCATTACAACCAAATATTACTCCTCGAGTAGTTAAGCAAGGACCAGTTTCACAATTGGCCAAACTGCAGCATCCCGTAACTGCTGATAAACCACAGTCTTTAACTAGTCTCTCCTCCAAGTCTTCAGCACTAAAATTGCCAGACTCCATTACCTGATCCAAATCATACTGCTGGTAGTAATGCACCAAATGCAACAGCTGTACCACAGAATTCATCTACTCGAACTACATATTCATTAACACCTATGTTAGCAGCACATTTCACCGAAAATCTCGTAAAACATGTTCAAGGATAGTCTGTAGGTCACGCTGACACGCAGGCATCAAGATTGTGAGAAGCCCTGGCCTAGTGGCTCAATACACATGGACTGCTGGTGGGAATGCAGATTGGTGCAGTCGCTATGGAACAGTTCCTCAAAAAATTAAAAATGGCACTGCCTCATGACCCAGTGATTTCACTTTTGGGAACATATCTGAAGAAACCCAAAACACTGATTTAAAAGAATATATGCACCCCTATATTCATTGAAGTGTTATTTACAATAGCCAAGATTTGGAAGCAGCCCAAGTGCGCATCACTGGAGTGGATAAAAAAGCTGTGGTACATTTACATAGTGAAATACTCGGCAGTAAAAAAGGAAATCTTACCTTTTGCAATAGCACTAATGGACCTGGAGAACATTATGCTAAGCGAAATAAATCAGTCAAGAAAGACAAATACCATATGGTTTCATTTATATGTGGAATAAACGAAACACAGTAACAAAATAGAAACAGACTCACAGATAGAGAAAACAGACTGAAAGCTGCCAGAGGGGAGGGGGCCTGGGGGACTGCAAGAAAAAGGTTTAGGGATTAAGTAATTAAAAATAAAACAAAAATATATAAATAAAAAAATAAAAACAAAACAGACCCCTGCCTGGTGTGGCTCAGTGGATTGAGCGCAGGCTGATTCAATCCCCAGTCAGGGCACATGCCTGGGTTGTGGGCCAGGTCCCCAGTTTGGGGTGTGCAAGAGGCAACCACACATTGATGTTTCTCTCTCCTTTCTCCCTCCCTTCCTCTCTCTCTAAAAATAAGTAAATAAAATCTTTAAAAACAAACAAACAAAAAACCCCACCTCATAGACACAGACAAAATGATGGTGATTTCCAGAGGGGAGGTGAGGGGTAGGGGTTAGGTGGAAGAGGGCAAAGCGGGGATAAATGGTGGTGGAAAGACATTTGACTTTGGGTCATGAGTTCATGCTGTAATATGATTGTGCAGATGATGTGTCACTGAAACCTATATGGTTTTAACCAATGTCACCACAATAAATTCAATTAAAAAAAAGCTATTAAAACACACACAATATGACACCAATACTTGAAACTGGCTAAAACAAAATGATCAAGTAGTAACAATGACATTGAAAAACTGGAACTCTCCTTACACTATTCTGGAAAACTAAAAACATCTGAATAAGGTTGGATATACACAACCCTAGGACCCAGCAACTCCTCCCCTAATTAAACATCCAACTGAAAGTGCAATACATTTACCAAGACACGTACACAAATATATGAGGTTCTATTCATAGAAGCCCCAAATTAGAAATAATCTAAATGTTCAACTATAAAATGGATTAACTGTGGTTATAACACAATGCGGATAAACACAACGGGAGAGGTACACAGCATTGAGAATGAGACTAACATATATGTGAGTACTTCTTGTTGAGCAAAAGAAGTTATGAAAGACTGACTATATATTGTGGGAATCCATTATACAAGGTTCAAAAACAGCTGATTACCATTGAGGCTAACAGTTATGAGAAGGAAGTATGAGGGGATTCCAGGGTACTAGCAGTGTTCTATTCTTGATCTGGATGATTAAGTGAATGTGTGTCCTTTTAGAAAATTCTTTATACTGTTTGAACTTAATGGTTTGTGCATTTGTTCTGTTGTGCTTCCATAAAACGTTTACATTAACTAAAAAAGCAATAACCAGTTAAAACAATGTAATAAAAAGTTCCCTAAAGATAGCAAAACAGGACTTCCAGCCAAGATGGAGGCGGAGGCAGACATGCTGTGTCTCCCTCACAACTAAGAAGGAATTTACAACTTCAAAACTAAAAATACCCCAGAAGATCCAGAAAGTAAAACTACATGGAAGTTCAACAAACAAAAAAATAATCGGACAGGTACGAGGGGAGGAGCCGGATGAAAAGAATGAAGTGCTGTGCTACAGCAGTGGCTGCTGGGGAGGTGGCAGCTGGTTGCGTGGCTAGTGGCAGCAGCGGCTGGCGGCAGCAGAAGTGGCATAGAAACTGTAGCCGTGGTGAAAAGCGCAGTGATACATTTTATTTTTTTAAGTATATTTTATTGGTTACGTTTTACAGTACTTACAATTTTTCCCCCCTTTGCTCCCCTCTACCCAGTACCCTCTTCCCTCCAGCAATCCTACCCCCCTTAGTTCATGTGCATATAAGGTCATTGGCTTCACCCTTTCCTATATTATTCTTAACTTCCCCCTGTCTATTTTGTACCAACCAATTATGCTTCTTAGTCCCTGCACCATTTCCCCGTTTCTCCCCCTCCCCCCTCCAGGCTGATAACCCTCTAAATGATTACCATACCTATGATTCTGTTTCTATTCTGGTTTGCTTAGTTGGATTTTGTTTTTATTTTTTAGATTCAGTTGTTGATAGTTGTGAGTTTGTTATCATTCTAGTGTTCATAGTTTTGATCTTCTTTTCCTTAAATAAATCCCTTTGACATTTCATATAATAACGGCTTGGTCATGATGAACTCTTTTTAGCTTTACCTTGTCTGGGAAGCACTTCATCTGCCCTTCCATTCCAAATGATAGCTTTGCTGGATAGAGTAATCTTGGTTATAGGATGCTTTTCATCACATTGAATACTGCTTGTCAGTCCCTTCCTGCCTGCAAAGTGTCCTCTGAGAAGTCAGCTGATAGTCCTATAGGCACCCCCTGTAGGCAAGTCTCTGCCTCTCTCTTGCTGCCCCCAGGACTCTGTCTTTATCTTTCACTTTTGGCATCTCAATCATGATGCAACGTGGTGTGGTCCCCTCTGGGTCCAGCTCACCCAGGACCCTCCATGCTTCCCAGACCTGTATGTCCATCTCCTTCACAAAATTTGGGAAGTTTTCCTCATTTTTTTCAATTCTTGCTTCCTCATTCTGCACTGGTTAAATGTTTTTTTCTTCCTTATTGTCCAAATCATTGATTTGAACCCCAGTTTCCTTCCATTCACCATTGGTTTTGTGTGGACTTTTCTTCGTTTCACTTAGCATAGCCTTCGGTTCTCTTATGTGTTTGCCATACTCAAGCATATCTGTCAAGCCTGAGCATCTTTATCACCAGTGTTTTGAATTCTGCATCTGTTAGGTTGTCTATCTCCTCACCGCTTAGTTCTCCCACTGGAACCTTGAATCGTTCCCCCTTTTGGACCATACTTCTCTGTATCCTCATTCTGACAGGCTCATGTGTTTGTTTGCCTCCGTGTCCCAGGTAGAGCTGTCGCTCCTGTTACATTGCAAGGAGCAGAGCCTTAGGGATTCATCAGTACAGGGTGACCTGTTTCACATTGTGGCGCTGTATGTGGGGGAGGAGTCTGAGAGGGAACAATGCCACCTGCCCAGCACTCATCCCTTTTCCAGGCACCTCTCCCACTTCCGCACCGGACTGGTGCCCCTGTAGCTGCTGCCCTGGCCATCGTTCCCAGAGTGGGTGGGTCTGCGGAAGTTCTAGGACCATGAGGGTCCTTTAAACAAGCAGACTCTTCTGAGCCCAGCAGTTTCTTCTTCCGTCCCAATCCCCAGTGGTTTGTACAGTCAAAAGCAATTAGGCTTGATTTTCCCCGGTGCTGGGACCATGGGCTGCTAGGTCCGGTGAGGAGCTGGGAATGCTCCCCAGGTGTCCCTCCTGACTTTTTAAAACATATGACTGTGCTTTCTGCCGGCCTACCGCTGCCATCGCTGCTGCTGCCGCCACCACACTGCATGCTCTCCGCCTGGGCTCCACCCCTCCTACCTCTCTGGATGAGCATTTCTTCTTTCTATCTTTGTTTGTTGGACTTTCATGCAGTTTGATTTTCTGAAACTGTTGGTTATTTCTAGTTTTGAGGTAGTTGTATTCTTTCTTAGGTGTGGAGGGAGATGCAGCGTGTCTGTCCATGCTTCCGTCTTGGTCAGAAGTGCCCGCAGTCATACATTTTAAATCTGGGACGCAATCCCAGCCCCACACCAGCCTGATCCCAGCCCTAGATCAGATCGTGTAGCTCACGGTTCCAGGGCCAGGGAAAATAGAGCCACATTGTTTCTGACTGTGAAAACCAGTGGGTGTTGGAGTGGAGGAAAAAACTGCTGGTCTCTCAATGGAGGCAGCTTGTTTAGTATGAGAAGTGGGAGAAGTGCCTGGAAAAGGGATGAGTGCGGGGCAAGCAGCACTGTTCTCTTTCAGACTCCTTCCCCACATACAGTGCCACAACGAGGTGCAACAGGGCACCACCCCTTACAACGTAACAGGTGTGACAGCTCTGCCTAAGACACAGAGGCAAACACAGAAAGTTGTCAAGATGAGGAAACAGAGAAGTACGGCCCCAAAATGGGGGGAAGATCAAGGTTCCAATGGGAGAACTGGGCGATGAGGAGATAAGTCAATCTAACCAATGAGGAGATAGCCAACTTAACAGATGCACAGTTCAAAGCACTGGTGATAAAGATGCACACAGACTTGACAGAAAAGATTAAGCACTATAGGGAAGAAATGAAGGCTACACTAAGTGAAATGAAGGAAAATCCACACAAAACTGGTGGTGAAGGAAAGGAAACCGAGGTTCAGATCAATGCATTGTAATATAAGGAAGAAATAAACAGTCAACCAATACAGAAAGAGGAAGCAAGAACTGAAGAAAACGAGAAAGGGTTTAGAAACCTCTGGAATAGCTTTAAACGTGCTAAATCCAAATCACAGGGGTCCCAGAAGGAGAAGAGGAAGAGCAAGAAATTGAAAAGTTATGTGAAAAGGTAATGAAGAAAAACTTTCCTGATATGGGGAAGGAAGCAGACATACAAGTCCAGAAAGCACAGAGAGTCCCAAACAAGCTAGACCCAGGGAAGACCACACCAAAGACACATCATAATTAAAGTGCTAAAGGTTAAGGATAAAGAGAAAATCTTAAAAGCAGCAAGAGAAAAGCAGAGAGTTATCTACAAAGGGGTGCCTATAAGACTATTAGCTAATTTCTCAAAAGAAACTTTGCAGGCAAGAAGGGACTGGCAGGAAATATTCAAAGTGATGAGAGGCAAGGACCTACAACCAAGAATACTCCATCCAGCAAAGCTATCATTTAAAATGAAAGGGCAGATGAAGTGCTTCCCAGCAAGGTAAAGATAAAGGAGTTCATCATCACCATGACATTATTACACGAAACGTTAAAGGGACTTATTTAAAAAAAAAAAAAATCAAAACTATGAACATTAAAATAACAAAATCACACCTATCGACAACAGACTCTAAAAAATAAAAACAAAAACAAACTAAGCAGACAACTGGAGTGGGAACAGAATCATAGGTATGGGGAGAATGTGGAGGGTTGTCAGCTGGGAGGAAGAAGGAAAGAAATGATGGAGAAATTAAGAAGCATAGTAGGAGGGTGCAGAACAGAAAGGGGGATGTTAAGAACAGAAAGGGTAAAGTAGAAGAACTTATATGCATGACTCATGACATGAACTAAGGGAAGGGGGGACTGCTGGAGGAAGCGGGTTGCTGGGTGGAGGGGAGCAAAGGGAAAAGAAATTGGGACAAGTGTAACAGCATAATCAATAAAACATACCAAAAAATATATATATAGCAAGAAACAAAATACCTAGTTTAGCAAGAAAATTATGATAGGGATAACTATAGAACTATTATACATACCATATTACCATTATAATTTCTTTCAGTATCAGGTAACTTATATAGGGTTAATGTACTTGACAAACAATCCAAAAAAAATTTAGGTTGAAATAATACAAGTTAATCAAGAAGCATAAAAGGGGTGAGTACTCAAAAAATTTAAGAAGTTACAATGAACACAAAACTATGATTTAATCAGTGACAGAAAATAATCTATACACCATAGTATATAGTATAGGTATATAAATTTAATACAGGACCAAAATTTGATTTTAGTTTATAGTTAGCTGGGTTTCATAATTAAGATATTTAGCATGTTTAAAAAAGTAACACAATGTATCTTATAACTCCTAGGTAAATCTAAAATTTCACCCTAATTAAGCACGTTACTACTTTTCAAGGAAAACATGCACATTTATATCAAACGAGATAATGACTCATGAAATCTCATGTCGAATCATGTCAAGTTTTACCATGAATTTGGTTTTGATGCCAAACTTAAGGGAAAAATACTTGTTGGTAAGAACCTTTTGGATTTTAGAACTGTGAATACAAGATTATGCATCAGTACAAAATAAGAGAGGCATTATAAATAAATGTGTGGAGGAAGAGAAAACGTATTTTAACCAATTATACTGAGTCAAGTGGTTATATATTTAGGGGAAAAAACGTAAATTCTTACATCACACCAGGTACCAAAATAAAGTATATATGGATTATGAACTAACTATTAATTTTAACAAATCAAGAAGTAACAGCCTAAAAACCAATGATGATAAAGCTGAAGATATGCAAATTTCTAGAAAGAAAAAAGGGTACTATGGAAGAAATGACAATGTGCTGGCAGGGATTAAAGTAATTTTCTGGAAGAGTTTGGTAAAATATAGATTTGGTAATTCCACTGTCTAAAATGTCTCCTAAGGAAATAACTGCTAACCTCAGGTTATATATTGATATAACTTTTTTTCATGTTGATCCGAATTTTGAAATACACACGGCACTGAAAGGATTAAAAAAATAAGCTGAAAACTGGAAAATATTTCATATTATTTAAGGTAAAAAAAAGCATTAGAAAGTTATATTTACAGTTTAAGTTCAACTATGTAGAAAAATAATTAGAAAAAAGAGACTAGTAAACTATGTCAAAATGTTAAACAATATTTATAAAAAGAAAAAATATATTCAAAGAGGAAGCATAATAATGAAGTCAAAACTTGATATATAATTTCAGGAAGTTGGACCTAAGGCCAGAAGATGGTGGCATGAGAAATGGATAAATGCAGAATATAGTAACAAGTCTTTGAAATCACTATCATAGCTTAAATCTTGGTCTCCCTAACAGTCACAACATCTAGCCTTTGCCTGAATACTAATTTAGGATGCTTTTAACAATTTTAACATACTAAAGAATTCTAACAATATTCGAGGCTAAAATAATCAAATATTTTAACTATAAGACTTTTCAGATTTGACATACACTGACATCAATCACTAAGTAATGTCCAAAATACAGAGTATATCCTTACATGTAGTTGTAAAAGTAGTTACAAGTTTTTTGTGGTATACTTTAACCCTAAAATGCCATCAGTAGGCATTTGACTGTTAAAACAGGTTACCAGGTACAATACTACAATTACGTCCAGCATGCTTGGATTTTTAAGGTAAAATGGCGATTGTGGTTTTGCTCTTGAATCTACATGAAGGCTCAAAGTACAAATTGTCTTTGGATGTAATCTAGTGGCTGCTGGCTAGTGAAGAAAGTGAACTTCCTTATATATGAATTCTTCATACTCAGCACATGTAAATACGTAGTAATTGAATGAAAAGAAAACCTAATTTTCAACCTCATGTGAACTTCTGACAAAATATGCAAGAATTTAATTGCAAAGAAATTTAATCAAAATCTAAATGAAAATGACTGCCAATATGGAGAAATTCAAATTTTAAGGTAATGAAAATATTTATTCAAACCTACCTGTATTACAGTATCAAGTTGAGTTAAATAAACATTAGCTGTTAAGATATTTAGTTCCTTAGGAATGGACTACTGCCACATCATAAAATTTTTTTACAACACAAATTTCTGCAGTAAGTATCAGCAATTAAGATGTGATTTCCACATGGAGAAATGTTGTTGAGTAGGGTAGATTTAGTTTCTTAAAGTCCCAGTATAAAAACAAAACAAAACAAACAACAACAAAAAAACAGTTGAGGAAAATGACTCTTTTAACAGTATATACACCTGTAGGAAAAAAGTTTAGTAAACTCATATTTAACCAAACAGAAAACACTTGAGAACATACTTTAATATCTAGGCACAATTGGTCAGGTACTAATGATAATTTCTGTTCTCATTTAAAGGTTTAAAGCAATCCATCAACTTGACTGATGTGTTAAGTCTAATACAGAGAAGGCACCACTCATTTCCCTTTTTGAGAGTAACTCTTTATAACACTTTAAGGAGCACAGAGACAATGCACTATATCTAAGTACAGATATAGTTATTTAACAGCCCATTTTAGAAGAAACATTAAAATATAAAACTATGATTTCTCTTATGATGGACATGGCTTTCTAAAAGAACACCAGAAAATAATCCTCCACATAAAACTTAAAATAGGATACAAGATTTAAATTAAATGTGCATTGGACACTACTATTGTAAGGAGGTCTAAGAATTTAGTGCAATTCTTTAAATCCCCAGGATTTAGGGGAAAAGCATATACATCTCAAGAAATCTCAACTAGTACATAACCAAAAGTTTTATGGCTCAATAGTCTATAAACTCAAAGTTCTGTAAAGCATCTTGAAAGTTATAAACAAAAGATCAGACACTCAAATGGTTTACAAAAGTCTCTCTTTAAAACAAGGAGACCAGAATGACCAGAAGTATAAATTTCAGATATATAATCTTTACTGCAATCGTAAGAAGGGGTGGTAAAGTACCCACTGCAGGAAAAAACCAAACTATTATTTCCTGATCACTTTATTATCATTTGAGGTGGTTATCACTTTTGTACTATTTAGTGGTTATATCTTTAAATGTCTTGTTGGAAAGTTACTAAAGGCAATTTATAAGGAAAAACATGATTTTCCCCCAACAGTAAGAAACTATTCCAGATAAATAACCTTCAGAATTAGGTATCATAATATGTCAAAAAACACAGTGTAAGAACATTGGGTTGATTTAACCTCTATTTCAATGATATGTACACAATATTCACAATATGCAACTGTCAAAGCTATACAGTTTTGCAGATTAGCTTTACTTACATTTCTGCAAACTTTTGTTTCCAAAATAAAAATATACCAGGTAATTCTATTTACAAACTAGGAAGCTGCTTCAGAAACAGCATGATTTAGATATAAAGTGAAGTTTCAGTATGGTGAAAGTGCAGGTCATGCTTTTAGACTTTGTCAGTATCTCAATCCCTACACTCAGTTTGAGGGATATGAGTTTTAAACAGCTTTTGTTCTTTTACATTCAGAATGTTTACTCATCATAATGCAAGGATAACAAAAATTTGTCCACATCCATTCCAGCTGGAAATGAACTGGGCAGCTTCTTGTTCTGTCAAAAAAAAAAAAAAAAAAAAGTAAAAATAAAAAATAAAGAAAAACATCTAAGTTAACATAGTGAATTCAAATAAGGTTAAAAAACTTTAATTACTTAGAACCTTTTATCGGGTTCTTCCATATATTAAAACTGTTGACCAATTTTTTTCAGTTCATTTAAAAAATTTTACAGAGAAGCAGAGAAAATATATAATAAACTCAAGGTTAATAAAATATACTTCCAATGGTTCTTCTAACATTAGATTAGGGCAAAAGACATTATACAAATCCAGAGTATATTAATGTTGAATAAAATAAGATAGACCATGCTTTCTATAAAGTGGTCATTATTGCCAAACCATAAACCTTAGAAAGCTTTAGTAAGATTAAAGAGTAACAGGTACTTTTCAAGTTCCAAACATTTAATATACACCAGGGACTTCATTACAACATTTAGTCCTCGCAGACATCAGGTAAGATGTGTGGTAGGTAACCTTCTGTTACACGATGCAGCTGTGACTAAGAGAGGCAACGGGCTTAATCAGTCATAGAACCAGTGAGCAGGAGATGCAGGATTCAAATCCAGGCTTGCACAGCAGCAAAGCCAAGACATACTACATATTTTAGACACTTTTCTTTCTACTGAATCCACTTACTAAATGGCTACAGATTACACAAAAATGGGTTTCATTTATTAATGCTATCCCTGCATTGTTTTTTTACGAAAAACCATGGTTAAGAAAAAAACAGGCAAACTTAGTTTTTACATTGCTTCACATATTAACATCTACAAGATCCCACGAAAGACATGGCAGGACATGTGAAAAAAGCCAGGATGTAGGAGTTAAAGTAGTTTTTTACTTGGTAATTCCACACGTAATAGTGGCTTCCCAAAGCCTATGTCACCCTCAACCCTGCAAATTTGGATCCTCCTGTGACGAAAACAAAAGCCTCCTTTTCCCAAGGAAGATGTTTATAAATAAATCCCTTAGCAATTGTTTTGAAAACGCTATGGTTCACCTAGACAACTTCTGAGTACCACACTGGCTGAGAGACACTGCTATACAACATTTTTTGTCAATCAAAACTCAAAGCTATTTCTCTAGAATGGCAAAAAAAATGCTGAGCTCTCTTATCTGAGCACTGAAAGAAGGGTAAAGGTATGATTTTTGAAATTAAGACTTTCAAACTTGCCTTAATTCTCTTCTTTTTCATTGGTATTGATGAATTTGAAAGATTTTTATTAGAAGTACAGGAGTTCCGCTCACACTCATCTAATTCTTCCATTTTCCGCTTTTTTGTGGTGCTCCTTGAAGATGCTCGAAATTGTTGTGTATTGTCTTTTAGAGGAGTTGCTGAAGTAGTCCTAGAGATGGCTGCTCTAGAGAGAATCATTAATGTGTGGGCAGCCATGTTTACACTGTTTTCACTCCCTGCTTCACTGGCAGGGCTGCAGGCAGGCAAGTCTGGGGTGACAGGAGGCACCATTACTTTGGGTGTGCTACTATCTTCGATGAAGCGCCTACTAGAGGGGACCTTGATACCATCTATAGGTTCTTCTTTATGCTTTTCCCCTGCCCCTGAGCCAGGTGTCCGGGGTACAGATAAATGAGTATTGTCCGCAAGCCTATTTACTGGGCTACGTCGCTGAACATCCTGTAACATTTCTGTGGTATGTCTGCTTAGTGGGTTAATCAAAGAACTAGCAGATTTGGTTTGTTCTTGTTTTAGATCCTTCACAGATGCACCCACTGAAATGACATTTTTACTGTTTGAGGTTGTGCCTTGTTTTTTGGTTAGTTCTTGCAGTGAAGCTATCGTTTTCTCATTCCGTAAACCCCCATTTTGCTGCCCATTAGACAGTTTTGAAATTTCTGGATTTTTCTGCCTTTCCACATCACTGCACAATTCATTCTCTTTATTGGCTGTTGCTTTATGGAAAGATTCAAGTCCAATTTCTGTTGGTGAAACTTTCTTTTCTGACTGAGCTTCTTTCATGGTGGTATGTCGGCTCATGGCAGTTTCTGATTTACATAAAATCTTAGGCACAGGGGTTCTCTCTCTCTCTTTTTTGAAAGCATTATTAGAAGAGGGTTTTAAGGTAGAGGACATCATGGGTGAGTCAAGATTAGGAAATGAAATGTCATTCCTTTCTTTGTTTTGGGACACCATCTTATGGTTTGTCCCCTGAGAATCTGCCACAGAGGAAGCGATGCTATCAAAACAGAGCACACGTCTATGGCTTTCAAATGGCTTGCTAGTTGGAACTACATTCTCTACTGAGAAGGGAACTGTGATTTCTTCCAGTTTTTTCCCCTGATCCGTTGCCATATTCTTATCAGAAACTTCAATTCTTAAGAAAAAAGAAAGAAAAAAAAGTTACTTCTAGCAACATAAAGAGATCCTTTATGTTTTAAATCTGTGCATTCAAATAATCTGACAGAAACTACTTTTAGGCTCACCTTTGTGCATGACATCCAACTAAATGACTTGATGAATCCAACAAATTATTTACCAGCTTCCCTGGAATTATAAATGAATTAATTAGAAAAGAAAAGCATTCTTGAGAGAAAGAGTATATTCCTCTGAAAGAAAATGGAACAGACTACATGGTATCACATATCACAAGAAAAAAATTTAAATGACATCTAATGTACAAATGGAAGTATTTTCACACATTAAGTTTAAAAGCAGCTTTGTAATATATATAGTAGTCCCTCTCTAAATTGCGGTTCACTTATTGCGGCCTCACTGTATTGCGGGATTTTAAAAAATACTGTATTTAATTACTTATCGCGGATTTCTCACTATATTGCAGGATTTTGCGGTACTGTATACGTATGTTGTTAAAGTTACGTAGGTTTAAGAGTGTAGAATATGTTTAAGAACATAAGCAGTGTTTATAAAAGTGTGGAAAAGGTTAATAAGGGAGTGGGAAAGGTTAATAAGGGATTGGGAATGGTTTATAAGTGTGTGGGAAGGGTTTATAAAGCCTTAAAATATATATAAATACAAATAAATATAAGGTTCCCATGTCATGGATTTTCATCTATCGCAGGATGTGTGTGTCTAGAGCCTAATACCTGTGATGAGTGAGGGATCACTGTATAAGACAGTCTCCCATCCATATATAGAGGTTAACTTCAGGCAAATATGAATCTTATCTTTGGATTTATGAATTACAATGCTCAATATAGCATTTAAAAGAGTTCTACTTAGATTCAGAAAGATACTAAAAATTTGTCCATATAACTGTCCTTTTTAGTAAACCTGTCACTTAGAGGACATGCTCTGGAGTTTTAATAACTATATTTGATTTCCATGTAGTTTATGTGACAGAGCAGCAAGACATGAACTAAAAAGAGAAGGTCAGATCATGAAGGACCTTATATATTATGCAAAAGGTTTTATAGAGAAGAATCTTTGAGAGTTTTAAACAGGAAATATACATGAATAGAATTATGTTTTAGAGTCAATCTGGCAGTAGTATAGAAGGTGAACTAAAGAATAAAGAAAAATAGAAAGGGAAATTCTAGTTAGATGTAATAAGATGACTCTAAATATCCCAGGTAAGAGATAATAAGGATCTTGTGACAGCGAAGGGCATTAACATGGATATAAAGGGTAAAGGAAGAATCAATGGTGACATTAACTAAAGGGGGAAAGGTAGGCAGAGGTGGTCTTAAGAGGAAGAGATCTTGAAGGTCTCGAGTTATAGAAAGTTAAGAGAGGGAAAAGCATAGCATAGTGGTGGTTCCAGAAGCCATCAACAGTTAGAGGAAAGTAAAGTAAGAATGGAAAATGTAAATTGGATCTATTGTAACAACATAATAAAATATATAAAAAATAAAAAACAATGGAAAATGTCACTGGTGACCTCATTTTAAACAGTTTTAGTGGAAACATGAGAAAAGACAACAATATGAATAAAGAAGAAGAGATAAGAATGGCTGGGGATAAAGGATTGGCAGGTGAAACAAACCTAAGGAACTTTACAGCCAGAGGAAAGGAGCCGAAAAAGAAAATTTGAAGACACATAATACATGGTTGGCATCATGCATGAAAGGCAACCAATCAATGTTTCTTTTCCTCCCTTTCTTCCTCCCTTCCCCACTAAGCAAGTCCTCTGGTGAGGGTAAATAAATAAATAATTTAAGTGGCATCAAGGGGCCTGGCACCACTCCTAGAGCAATGCTGAGAAACCTAGGTGTGAGGCAGAGGTGGATGGTTGATTAGATCCAGGGCTGGAGGGTAGCAATCAGGCATGGTACAAGAATGTGGATCTGACGGTTTTTAAATGTATTGGGAAAAGTGACTGGTGTGGTACATTGCAGGGTCTAGCCTGCATAGTGAAGAAAGAAAATCTAAAAAGAAATGAAAAATTCAGGTAAAAGGTGAGGATTCAAATAATAGGAGCTTCTCATTGCTTGAAGAGAGATTCAATGGATATATGGAAATGAGTGTTCTTCTTTTTAACATTTCATTAATTTATTTTTAGAGAGAGGGGAAGGGAGGGTCAATGAGAGGGAAAGAAACATTAATTGGTTGCTTCTCGCACACCCCCGGCTGAAGACCTGGCTTACAACCCAGGCATGTGCCCTGACTGGGAATTGAAGCAGCAACCTTTTGGTTCACGGCCAGCGCTCAATCCACTGAACTACACCAGCCACGGAGTATATAAAAATATCTTGAGAGAGGTTACTGACCTTTAAAAATCATATAGGCCTAATAAGAAATAGTGAAAAATTAAAGAAGCAGCTATGGGAGAGGTTGAGTTAAGTAAAGATTAAAGACGTAGAAGTGGAAAAGGTCAAAAAATTCTGAGGGTTAGGGTGTTTGGTACGTTAGCAACATGGGCATGTTGTCATCCACAAAGATGGACAAGTTTGAGGTAGAAAAGTCTGAGAGCTGAGTGCAACACTCATCAAGGCCCTAAATGAAAACTGAGTTGTTCCTTTGTATATGGTGTCTTTTGTTGACAAAGTATTTAATTTTGTAGTCAGCACCACCACACTTTTCCAGTTATAAATTATGCACTTTTTAAAAAGCAATTTTTTATCCCAGTATCATTAAAATATCCTCTTACATTTAAGTTTTATATTTAATTGCTTTGCTCTTCACTTTTAGGTCTTTAATCACCTTGAATTTCACCTTTCTATATGGTATAAGGAAGGGGTCTAATATTTTCCTGTAATATACATAATGGCTAATAAATTTCACTTATTAAAGAACCCATCCTGTCCCTTCTGACTTCTGATGTTACCTCCACCACATACGAGTTCCTATAAATATGTGGTCTCTTTCTAAACTATTTTGTTCCATTTATCTTGTATCTTATTGTTTAAATTGTTACAAAAAACTTTCAGCAAAGAATGGGTGATGACCTGTTAAAAATGGTGTAATATTCAAAAAGAAGAGGTGTAGTTGCAAGCAAATCAATACACAGACATAAAGTTGACATTAATGAACTTAAAAATGTACCTGTACAAGGCTTATTTCTTAGTCCCTGAGTTTTCTGAGATTTTTGAGGGATAGGGAATTGAGGGATACTTCTGTTGCATATAGGTGCTGCCAAAGGCATATGAAGGACCTACAAAAAAAGAGGTCGTAAGTTATACTATGTTTGAAAAGCATCACTGCACCATTTTTAGTTCATAAATCTTACCTGCTGAGGAGGTGCAGAAAATGTATTTCCATTCTGTCCGACCACAGATACAGGTATCATTCCTACCATTCCTTGGAGTACAGGCTGGACTGGAGAAGCAATTATGATGGCAGATCCTAAACCAAGACAAACCAACCAACCAAACAAATGAACTCAATAAGGTTTTCTCTCATGAACATTAAGACACCAAAATAATTACTGATTTGAAATCAAATTTTTAAAATTATAATCCCTTTTCCTTTATAACTTACTCTTCTTTTTACAAAATTAATTCAGGAACAAGAGCAAAGCTAACAAATTAAGAAAAACCAAATTTGAATATTAAAGTAGTTATGGCATTTAGTCAAGGTAAATATTATAAACAAGCATAAGACTCTACAGCCAAGAGATCATATTATAGTTATATTTTTGATTCCTCTGGATAGAACAGTGAAACTAATTAGAAAATTGGTGGTGAAGGTTTCAAGTCTGAATCTTATTCCAAAAAATCAGGGTCCCAACCAAATGTTAACAGTCCAAGACCTGTTCACAACCACAGCACATTATCTCAATGGTATTGATCTAAAAGGGTCCAGTCAAAAGTATGAGAGAAAACACAATGCTCATATGGTCCGTAGAACTCAACAATGTAGTCTGTGGCTATCATGATTTAGCCCTCCCCTGTAAATGAAGCTTTCTCTTACATACATTCACTAACTGCTCCTGTCAGGTTAATCTCACAAGAACACCTACTTCAGTATCTCAAATATCTACCTACACTATTCTGCATAAGACTTCCTTCTTTTTATTCCTAATACTACCTTATTTCTCTAAGCTTCATCTTCAGTTACACATTCTCTACCAATTCTGACCCCTCTTTTATCTTATTTTAAAGGCACTTGATACACAGCCATGAGACTTAGTATTTAATTGGTGATAATTAATCAAATTTTATCATATGCCTATAGATGTAAAAGGGGGAAAAAAGTGGGAACCAATAATTAAGGAAATGTAGATGAATGTGCATGAAGTTCTATCTTCAAGGAACATAAATTAAAAAATGACCAACACCAAAGGCATGTAAATCACCAACTACATACAAAATAGCATGTACTAAATGCCACAAGTATTCTATAAACAAAGAATTCTAAAGACAGGGATCAATTCTGGAAGGTGGAAGACAGTGAGAAATTACAAGGGGCTTTATGGAGCAAGAAATTCGAGTTGTGTCTTGAAAGTCTCTCAAAACAGATAATAAAGCCCTTGAAAATTAAGACTATCAAACTTCAGGTCAAGATGATTGCACAGGCAGACATGGCTTGCCTCTTCACACAACCACATCAAACTACAAATAAAATATAGAACCATCACTCAGAACCGCCAGAAAGAGAGTTGAATGGAAGTCTGACAACTACTAAATTAAAGAACCACATCCACCCAGACTGAGGTGGCAGGTTGGTGCCATATCTGAGAAGCCATCAATTGGTTAACAATGTCTGACCAGCCTAGGAGAGCCACAGAGACTCTGCCCCACCCAATTTATGGGCCAACCCAAACTGCTTTTTCATATGAATGGCTGGTCTTGGCTCATGCTTCCCAACTTCCTAAATCTTCTCAAACAAGAAATAGCTGGCCCTAGTGAGCCCTAGGCCCAGCAATAGCAGCAGCCAGCCTAGATTCAGAGCTTGGCTTCACATGGGAACCTCCAAACCCAGCACAAGCAGCAACCACCTCAGATTGCTTTATAGCTCAGGCAGGGTGGCCCTGGGCAAAACACAGGTGGGGGCTGACTTTGGCCTTCACCACCTGGGAAAATCCAGGGCCAGCACACGCAGTGGACAGCTACAGACCACGTCAGAGCACCACAACTCTGCCCTGCAAAGCTGATCTTCACGGAGGGCAGAGGTTGGAGGTCAATGGTCACAACCAAACCTTGAAGTTGACTGGCCTGGGTAAATTCCTCCCATTGATCTGTCAGCAGCAACCAAGGCTCAATTACAAGAGGAGAGCATACCCAGCCCACACGAAGGGTGCAACTCACATACCCAGATTGGGTGATAGGGGAGGCAATGACACTGGACCCTACACAACACCTACGAAGACAGAGAGTCAAAGCAGCTTTACCTAATACATAGAAACAAACACAGGGAGGCTGTCCAAATGAGACAAAGAAACATAGCCCAAATAAAAAAACAGATCAAAACTCTAGAAAAAGAGTTAAATGAAATGGAGATAAGCAATCTACCAGATGCAGAGTTCAAAACACTGGTTATAAGAATGCTCAAGAAACTTAGTGAGGACCTTAACAACACAAAAAAGACCCAGTCAGAAACGAAGGATATACTTATTTAAATAAAGAACAATTTATAGGGAAACAACAGGAGAATGGATGAAGCTGAGAATAAAATCAATGATTTGGAACATAAGGAAGCTAAAAAGAAACCACTCAGAACAACAAGAAGAAAAAGGAATCCAAAAACCAAATGTAGTGTAAGAAGCCTCTGGGACAACCTTAAGAGGTCCAACATTTGCATCACAGGGGTGCCAGAAGAAGAGATAAAGTAAGAAATTGGAAATCTATTTGAAAAAATAATGAAAGAAAACTTTTCTAACTTGGTGCAGGAAGTATACATGCAAGTTCAGGATGTGCAGAGTCCCAAGCAAGATGGATGCAAAGAGGTCCACTCTGAGACACATAATAATTAAAGTGCCGAAGGTTAAAGATAAAGAGAGAATCTTAAAAGCAGTAAGAGAAAAGTAGTTAGTTACCTACGGGGGAGTTCCCATACGACTGTTAGCTGATTTCTCAAAAGAAATGTTCCAGGCAAGAAAGGATTGGAAAGAAATATTCAGGGCCATGAAAAGGAGGAACCTACAGCCAAGAATGCTTTACCCAGCAAAGCTATTATTTAGATCAAAGGGCAGACAAAGAGCTTCCCAGACAAGAAAAAACTATAGAGTTCGTCATCACCAAACCATTATTACAGTAGTCCCTCTCTATATCGCGGTTCACTTATAGTGGCCTCACTATATTGCAAGATTTAAAAAAATATTATATTTAATTATCGCAGATTTTTCGCTATATCGCGGGATTTTGTGGTACTGTATACGTATGTTGTTAAAGTTACATAGGTTTAAGAGTGTAGAATGTGTTTAAGAACATAAGTAGTGTTTATAAAAGTGTGGAAAAGGTTAATAAGGGAGTGGGAAAGGTTAATAAGGGACTGGGAACAGGTTATAAGTGTGTAGAAACGGTTTATAAAGCCTTAAAATATACATAAATACTAAAATAAATGTAAGGTTCCTATGTCGCAGATTTTCACTTATCGTGGGGGTGTGTGTGTCTAGAATGTAATACCCACAATAAGTGAGGGAATTCTGTATATGAAATGTTAAAGGGACACATTTAAGAAAAAAAGATCAAAACTATGAACAATAAAATGGCAAAAAAATACATATCTTATCAACGATTGAATCTAAAAAACCAACTAAGCACGCAAGAAGAACAGACACAGAATCATCGCTATGGAGAGCATTTTGATGGCTGCCAGATGGGAGGTGGGTATGAGGTAATGGGTGAAGAGCTAAGGAGATTAAGAAGTACAAACAGGTAGTTACAGAATAGTCACTGGGATGTAACTACAGTTATAGGAAACGAAGTAGCCAAAGAACCTATGCATGACCGACCAATGGACATGAACAGTGGAAGGTGGAATTGCCTGAGAGACTTGGGGGTGCTGGGTGGAAGGGTCAAAGAGGAAATAATTGGAACTGTAATATCATAATCAATAAAATATAATAGAATAAAGAAAAGAAAATTAAGACTATTAATACATATATTTTTAAAAATTCCCACAACATTGGGTTTTGGTAGGTATATAGCTATTAGATAAATTAGTCTTTCTTTTCTCTTTTGTAGTTTAGCACATGGATTGGAATGTAATTGTGAAAAAAAGCTAAAAAACTTTAACCATCAAATTCCATAGCTTAACAGATTTAAAAAAAAAATGGTTTGAATTCATTAGCTAAAGAGGAGGATGTATAATCACACATTTCAGAATCTTTTCTCATTCTATCTATCTATGACTTATTACCACCTAGTCAATAACTGCATACACAAGAGAAATTAACTCCTATTCCATAGAAGTAAACTTCAGTATGTTCTTAAAGTTACCTTGTGAAAAGTTGGGGGACACAGCTTGATTGACAGCAAATACACTGTTTGATCTTGGTGGTGTCTGTAGTTGAGGTGGTGAAGGCTGGGCAGTCATAGGTGCAGAATTTCCAGGCAACACTACAACATTTGACCGACTTACAGTTGTTCCTAAGACTGTTGGATCAGTCACACAGGTAGCTATCAGAATGTTATTTGTATTGCCAAAAGTTGTGCTTGTAGCTGGCATCAACTGTATGTACCCTCCATCCTTGGAAACACATGGTGTAACATTGGCTGAAAAACCAATGCTGTCTTCACTCTGAGTGTTGTTTACTGCAGTGTCTTCTGGTTTTAGCACTAAAAGGCTTTGTTCCACTGAGGCTGAATCTTCTGTTCCTTCAGCAGATGTGATAGCACCTGCAGTTTCTTCTGAAGACAGGCATTTAACTAATTCTGCATTTTTGGCAGGTGATTTAGCAGAAGACAAAATTATAGTTGGCATGTTTTCTCCACTGATACTAGAAACAGCACTGTTAAGTTCAGTATCTGAGGGAACAAATGAATCATCACTGATGATAATTTTGAGAGAAACAATATTTGATGAATCTATGTCTGTTGAGTTATTGCTAGCAGGTTTATCACTAGTATTTTGGGACTTAGGGTGAGACTCTACCACTGAAGAACACACAGATTCTGAAGGAAGAGAATGTCTATCTTCTACAAGATTGCCTTCTGGAGGCATCAATGCAACCTCCCCACAGTTATCATTTTCACCTAAAGAGAGGAAAATACTATCTCCATCTTCTTTTACAGAAGACGATGGCTCATGTGAATCTAAAGTAACTTTCTCAGACTCGGAGGGCTGAATTTCATGTTCTGTGTGATTTAACTCAACACATGATGAATCATTAGATGGCTGTTTATTTGAAGATAATGACTCTCCAAGACAAATTTCTATTTGTTGTTCAGATATATTTAAACCCGAACTTTCAACAGACACAGATAATGTTTTACTTTGAAGTGAAGGATTATCTTGGCAATCTGAAAGTTGTTGTGATATAACTGGTAATACATCATTAATTTCAATTTTACTCTGGTGAATTTCTCTAGAATCTGGTGACTTGGAACCATGGAAATTAGTTTTCAGCCTTCCTGTGTCATTCGAACTTTCAGAAAATTGACTTTTTTTAGATGGTTTTCCAGTTAATGGTATATTTTGGGATACAAGTTGAGAACTATTCCCAGAGAGAGTTAAGTTTTCATTTTTAGTTTCACCACCAAGGGAAACAAATGAAGTTACTGATGTATCAGGAGGATCTGGCTGTAATCGAGATTCACTGGGTACATTTGGAGACAAAGAATTCTTTTCAACTTCCATAGCTATTTCAGTTTCAGTGGACATCTGAGTGGTGTACAATTCAGGACAATGCTGATTACATTTGGCATCAGAATTTACTCTTTGGTTAAAGTCATTTAAATTAGGCACAGACTCAAAGGTGATATTACACCTCTGTTCAGTAGGTATAACTGTTTTGAAGGTCTTTTTTTGGATGCTAGAGCCTATCTGGGAAAAATGTTCCTGGGGTTCCTGTCTAAGCTCTTCACGGTTGCTGCCATTCTTCAAAGCATTTGATGTGTCTTCATTTTGATAAGATGTACAAAGTGGCGGTTGACCAGATTGATCATCTGCAAAATATTAGGATAGTAGAAAGATATGTTGAGTATGTATAGCTTCTAAGGTAGTTCTCTGAACCATAAAACCTATTTTGCCAAGGAAATAACTCATCACTGACATACCAGTAAGTGAAAGTTTGACATAAAAACCATATCGACCATTTTCTGAGTATCAAAACACAGGTACTTTTCATATTACTGTGTCTTTTTAAACAAGAGCCAAATTGTTTTCAAACTTCTTGGAAAACAGATGACACAATGAAGTTTCAAGTATGTAGGTTTAAGAACATCTAATATTTACAGGCATTAAAAAAAAAAAAGAAAGAAAGAAAGAAAAAGAGAACTCCAACACAAAGCTTTTTCAAGACATTTGACTTTTCCACTTTTACCATTTCTACTGACCTTACTTTATCTAATATACTCTTAAAAGTTAAATGAGGCCAAGTACACTTTGCATGATCAGCATATGATGTTATTGGGTACTGTTTAATTTTCAACACACATTTACTGAAGGAACGCCATATGACTGGTACTGGGAAACAAAGATAAACGACCTTGGAAAAGCCAGTCTAGTAAGACACACAGATAGAGAGCAAAAAGTCATAATAAAACATGGTAAAAACTGCAAAAGTATAGAAACAAAAGGCACCTCCTTCTGCTTGGGGATGTGAGAAAGTGTTATAAAGGAAGTATTAAAAGTGTGATAGCTGGAAAAAGAAAGGGCATTTCAGAAAATAATACAGCACTGATAAACTATCATATAGCATGCACAGTTTAGGACAGAAAACAATGATAATTAACAATATAAAAAATATAGGGAAAATATCAAGAAAATGTTTATCAAGAATCATATAATTTTGTTAATGTGACAGTGGTAAATAATATTGGTACAGAGCACATTTGAATCCTTATTGTGGGAAAATTAGTGGAGATTACATCCAGGCAAAATAAGTCCAGGAGTAGTCAGTTTCAATGAAGCAGGAAGACCTTCTGAGAAAATAAGATTTCCAATTTCATTTTGTGCAGGATAAAGCTTATGAGGCACAATCTTACACACATAATATATAGTGAGAAAGATATAATCCACTATAATCCAGTTTAGGAAATGGAGGATTGGGCCTGGGTGTAGGCAGAGGACTCAAAGTAGGAATGTAGTCTGACATACTCCAAAACTAGTTTTGTAAGACATGGTTCGAAACTAGGAAATCATCAGGGTTTTCAGGGAGTTGGAGTGGGTAATAACATTTAAAAACACAAGAGCAGAAATAATTACTTTGGCATAGCTTGTTTTAGACAGAAATGGATTAGAGGTGGTACTAAAGAGGTCTAAAGTTTAGCAAGAACTGTTGATGCCAGAATAATGTGAGAGAAACGAGGACAATGGCTATCTCTGAGGAACAGGGATGGAGGAAATATTGATTGGGAAGGGATAGAAGAGAGGATTTGGTGGTGCTGGTGGTATTCTATTTTTTGACTTGAGAGATGGTTATATGGTATTTGCTGGACTGTAACTCAATGAGCTATATATACTTTTTATTGTGTACTTCTGTACATGTGTTATATTTCACCAAAGTAAAATCTGGAGAAAATAGGCAATATTTAAAAGATCTAAAATGAACATATTCACTGTCTTCCCTCATTCAATAAGTAGTTATTGTGGGGCAATTATGTGCCATATTGGTACTCCATGGGATGCAGAAATAGAAAAAACTGAGTTAGTAGATACATAAAAATATTACCTAAAACCTCATAAAATCCTTAATTCAAGACTATCACACACTATTTCCTCTAAATAAGTGAGGCATAGATACTGAGCAATCAGCTAAACTTGCTTATTAGGCTGAACAATTAATACCACACACACTAACCTTACATATGAGGGATTTGAACTTGTGGCTCAAAAAAATTTATGTGAACTGTTATATAGACTTTTGTCGAACTGGTCAACACTATTAATATCAAATTATGGATGTTACGAATCTACTGTATCATGAAATAGTAAATACTAAAAATTCATCTTTTAGTCAAAGTACTAATGGCTGGGGAGTAATTTGTTTTTTACTTTTTTTCCTAATGAAGAGAGAATACTAGAAATACAAAATGACCTATGTGGTAATTTGAACAACTTCTAAATTAAACAATGTTTTTGCCTTTGAAATTTTTAGATTGCCATTAGGGTTTGGATTGATGATATTAACAAAGTCAAATTCTTACCAGATTCTTCTGTTTTAAAAGAACCTTTAACTGCTAGATTAGTTTCATCTGCTAAGACTACATTGGAATTGGTTTCCATATGCTGATTGGACATGCCTTGTGATAAATTTTTATTATTCTTTGTTTTACCTGTTAAAAAGGGAACAGGGAGACAATTGGTTAAATGACCAAAATAAAAATGAGCATCAATTAATGAAGCTTGACAGTGGTCAAGCAAATGTTACACTTTGGTTTTTAATTATGGTCTTTGGGATATTTTTAATATATCGCCTTGTATCACTAACAGGTACAAAGATTTTTCTACCTGACTGGTAGTTCTTAAACTTTAATC
The DNA here is from genome assembly GCF_987537825.1 of Furipterus horrens. Taxonomy (NCBI): domain Eukaryota; kingdom Metazoa; phylum Chordata; class Mammalia; order Chiroptera; family Furipteridae; genus Furipterus; species Furipterus horrens. The sequence continues at coordinate 74,434,183 of NW_028327172.1, forward strand.
TATTATGAGAATCACCTGTGGGTGGGGGATGATCTACGAATTTAATTTTTAACATGTTGTCAGATAACGCTGATACTGCTGGATGAAAGACTACACTTTGGGAATTACTGCACTAGGCTGATAAGTTTGAGGCAAATAGTCAACTTTTTGTATTCCTTTTGTATTATTCAATCGTGTTTGATATAATGTATGTATAGAAGCAGAGTTCAACACATTTGTATTGACTGGCAAAAATGCTCACAAAAACAAAACTAGAAGTGTTCAACATTTTTACAGCTTAACTAAAGTTTCTTTAAGGAAAAAACAAAATCCCCTTTCATTTCCATATAATATTTAATAAAAATAGAAACTTTTTCAGATACTCTGGGGAATGTTGCTTGATTTTGCTTAAGTTTCCAAAGAAACAAAGAAATTCTTCTTCTAACTGCCTTGAAAAAAAGTCTTCTTACCATAGTCAAAGAGATCAAAGAGTGCCTGAAATGCTGGATCTGATTCTGTCTGCTGCAATATATCTTGTATAGCTTCTTCAGACATATGAATTTCACTCTACCAAAACAAAAAACAAAAAAAGACTAATTCAATTAATATGGTTAGTACCAGCAAAATGTATTTTGAACATTAAAACATAGGAACTATATATGCATATAAATACAAAATAAAAACATGCTATAACTTAACATATAATACTGTATAAGTTTCAAGTGTACAGCATGACCTGGCCTACATATATTGTAAAATGATCCCACAGTGAGTTTAATTAATATCCACCATCTCATACAGATTAAAAAAAAAATTAGTTTTCCCTTGTAAGAATACTTAGAATCTAATCTCTTAACAACTTTTAAGTACACCATATAGCAGTGTTAACTATAGTCATGTTGTACATTAAATTCCCAGAATTTATTTATCTTATAACTGGAAGTTTGTACCTTTTGACATTCATCCAATTTCCCCACTCTAACCCACCTACTGGTAACCATGAATCTGATTACCTTTTCTATGAGTTTGGTTTTATAATGTTCTTTAATCTGCTTTTTTTCACATTAACTTATTGTACACTGCTTTCCAGATTCTCCAATATAAACTTATCTCATTCCTTTTAGTTGTCTTCTTTGGTTTCTTCATATTAAATGCTTCCTTCATGTGTTGGACAGTCCTTCTTGTCTGATCATATTTAAAATTAGCATGCAAAAGGTTATCTGAAAATTCTTGACTAAAAGCAGAAGTTTGTCAACTACAATCTAAGCAGTAATCTTACAAAACTATTTGTATTTTTAGTTTTTTTTTCTTTGAATGAGTTAGATGTCTTGCGGGGAGAGTTTATGACAGACAACAATGTTTCTGGGGGATAGTGTGGTATGGGGAGAAGATATGGAATTTAAATACTTTCTAAAATTTGTACCTTTTTTCATCCTATTTGTAGCCCTATCTTTTCCTTTACTTTCAAGAGTACCGATGTCAAGGCTTTCGGGATTTCTGTGTTGTAAGTGGCTTTTACCTTAGCTTTGCCTGCCCTTCTAAGACATGTACCACTTGTCTATTTTTGCTTCCAAAAATTTTTTTCTGTCATGTCCTTGTGGGTTTAAGCTTTAAAAATTTTCCTATACTGTCTTTTTAGTAGTAGATTAAAAAACTCAACCAATTCCCACTTTAGGACATATAAATTTTTTTCTAATTTTCATTTAAAGTATATAATGCTACAATGAAAATCTTTATCCAGGCCCTGTTCATTTCTTGGATTAAATGATTCTCAGCAGAATTACTAGGTCAAAAGATGCATATGTTTAAAATTGTGAGAACTCTTGCCAAGCAGCCTTCCAGAGAAATTGTATAAAGATGCCGTCTCTATTTTATGTAACAATGCACATACCCTTACACATAAGCAATATCAGTTTTTAACCATTATCAGTATAATAAAGTAATCTGTTGTCTTACTTTATATTACTGAATTGAACATATTTCCATGTTCACTGAACATTTATATTTTTTAAATTATCTCTTAAAATAAAGTTTTATTTATTTTTAGAGAGGGAGGAGGGAGAGAGGGAGAGAAACACTGATGTGTGAGAGAGACATTGACAGGCTGCCTTTGCACGCCCCCAACCGAGCATTTGGCCTGCAACCCAGGCATGTGCCCTGACCAAGAATTGAACCAGCAACCCTTTGGTCCGCAGGCTGCTCAATCCACTGGGCCACACCAGCCAGGGCGGTTTTTTTATTATTGATTTTAGAGAGAGAGGAAGTGGGAGAGGACTGGAGAAAGAGCAACATCGATGCAAGAGAGAAGCTTCAACTGGCTGCCTCCAGTACAAGCCAAGCTAGAAATTGCGGCCCAGACCAGGGACCAAACCCAAAAAGTAGGGTTAGGGTATATGCCCTCACTGGGAATCAAACTTGCAACCCTTTGGTTAGGGGACAATGCTTCAACCAACTGAGCCACACCGACCAGAGTGAAGATTTAAGAGATTAAAAAAACAAACAAAAACCAGGAACATATTACAGATTTAAAAGAAAAACATTGAATATTTTCAGCTAAAATATTAGATTTCAAAAAAGTTTCAGTATTTTCAGCTAGGCGTGTTTATTTACTCTCCTTTTATAGTTGGATATTTAAATTTCTCAGTTCCAGTTATCTATAAATCATTCTGCAATGCTGCATTCTTCAATGTTGGTGAAGCATACATTTAAATCACATGGGGCAGGAAACTCATGTGGAACAACAGGTGAAGTGGAACTCTCATAAAGGGATAAAAACTTGGATTTCTAAACAAAAAATGGCCATAATATTAAAAAAAAGTTTTGTTTGAAGTAAAAGAATGAGTTAACTTTGGGTTATGAGGATGTATAAACATCAATAATTATTTTTTTCCTTTAATTTTTAAAAATTGATTTTTACAGTTGTGCCATTTTCCCCCATTGCTCTCCCCTGCCCTGCTCACCTCCCAACATTAATAATTCTTAACAAAATATGATTTAGGAGAAAGTTAGGAGCTTGAACTGGTATTTCTATATCTAATAACTTAAAAATTTACAATAATGTAAATACTGTCAAGCCAACATTAAACTATGAAATGGTACACCACACCCCCTCTTATAAGAGTTATTGTTGAAGAAACACATCCTTCTAGTAAATCTCAATTTCTTCTATACTTTAAAAATTAGCATCAAAAGAACCCTAAAATATACATTCCACAAGTACCTGCAAATCAATCTTGTATATATATTTTTTAAATCAAGGTACACTTTATACACAATGATATGCACAGATGCTAAGTCCATAGTTCAATAAGCTTTGAAAACTGTATGAACTGTGTAACCATCACCCCAATAAAAATGAAAATGTATAACATTTCTATCACCCAATAATTTATAACCCCACACACACCATTCCCTTTGCTAGAGAATTCTTCCCCTTGGCAAATCATCTCTTTTACCCTCACTCAGGCAACAATTTCTCATTTCCTTCAGCATAAATCACGCTTGTCTGTTGTAGAACTTTTATATTAATGGAATCATACAAAACACATTCCCTTATGTCTTACCTTCTCTGATCACATAACTCTGTGATACATCCATATTGTTATTTGTATTAATAGCTCATTCTTTTTCAGTATTTAATAGCATTCTATTTATGACCATTTCAAAATTTGTTTCTTTTTTGTTGAAGGACATTAGTTTTTTTTCTGGTGTTTGTCTATTATGAATAAAGCTGCTATGAACATTCTTCTGTAAGTCTTTTTGTAAACATATGTTAACATATTTCTTTCTTTTGGGTAAAAACCTAGTATAACTGCCAGGCCATAAGGTGGGAATATAGGTGTATATATAACTTTATAAGAAACTAGATTAGTTTTCCAAAATGACTATATTAATTTACATCCTTTACTGCCAATTTTTCAGAGTTCCAGTTGTTTCATATCCTCGCTAACATTTGGTAATGTCAGATTTTTTATTTTAGCCATTCTGAGTGTGAAATGACATCTCATTGTACTCTTAATTTTCACTTCCTAAGTGACAGAGTTTCTTCTCATGGGCTTATTGGCCATTCCCGTATCTTCCTCTGTCTCCTCCAGTCCTTCACCCCTTTTTAAAAAATGGGATGGTTTATCTTTTCATTATTGATCTGTACAGCTCTTTATATACTGTTGATATAAATTCCTTGCCAGATATATGTATTTTGAGTATTTTCTCCAAGTTGGTAGTTTGCCTTTTCATTTTCTTTAATGATCCTTTTAAAAAGCCAATATTTTAAATTTTAAGAAAGCCTTTTAAAATTATTATTTCAGTTAGTGATTTGTATAGCCTAAGAAATCTTGCCTACCTCCCAAGGTCACAAAGACTTGTAAATATTTTTTAAATTCCTTGAAGTGGTAAAAAATTGGGACAACTGTTAAGAGCATAAACAATAAAATAAAAAATATTTTTTAAATTCCGACTTCACCTTTTTATACAAACGGCTGCTCATGTCTTAGTGAAGTTGATGCTTATATTACACATCTGGATATTATGACTTGCTGTTCTTGCAAAATGTTATTAAAGGTGATATTTAACTTTTGCCAGATACTTCACAATAAACCAACAGCAGAGGGTTGTATCATCACTTTAATATAACTTTTCACAGTATCTAAAGAGAGTGCTTGTTTATGGTAGCCACCTGATTTTTGATGTGTTTGTGGAGAATTGACAAAAATTTTTTTAAAAATTTAGTGGTTTTACCAGAATTCATCATATGAAAGAAAATCTACTATAACAAATTCATTTTGTGGTCATGGCAACAAAAATGATTACATTGCCTGATAGGCCAAGTCAAAGGATGTGCTTCAGCCACAATCTCAGCTGCTTTTCAAAAAGATATTTACTCATGAATAAATTTTAAAACATATACTTTTACATTTTTCCTTTACTTGCTTATACTTTTGCACCTTCACTACCAGTGAACAGCAGGTGACTACTATCCTCTATCTTCCTTCTCTTAGCAGTAAATCTCATAAAATAGCTCATTTAGTTAGTAACCTTTCTTTTTAAAAGTGTCTTGTTCATTTTATTTTGTTAAATATTACTATAATTTATTACATACTGGGCTGGCCAAAAAGTTCGTTTAGTTTTTTCGTAAGATGGCTCTCGTAGTGCTTAGTTGTCTTTACCTTCATTTGAAACAATTTTGTGCATTTTAAAGATTTTATTTACTTTTTGAGATGGGGGAAGGGGGGGAGAAAAGAGGGAGAAACATCAATGTGTGAGACATATATTGATCATTTGCTTTTTGCACGCCCTCAACTGGGGACACACCTTGACTGGTAATTGAACCAGCGACCTTTTGATTTGCAGGTCAGCATGCAATCCACTGAGCCACACCAGCCAGGGCTCAATGTAAATTAAAAAAAAAAAAAAAAAAAAAAAAAAGGATATCAAAACCAGTGATTTTTTGTGCAGCCATCTTAATATCGAGGATGGAAGAGGATATGAAACACTTTCGCCACATTATGCTTTATTATTTCAAGAAAGAAAAAAACACAACTGAAACACAAATAAAACATTCATGCAGTGTATGGAGAAGGTGCTGTGACTGACAGAACATGTATGAAGTGGTTTGTGAAGTTTCTTGGTACTATTGACATTTTGGCCAAATAATTCTTTGCTCTGGGGCTGGCTTACGCATTGGAAGATGTTTAGCAGCACCCCTGGCCTCTACCAGCTAGAAGCCAATAGTAGGAGATAGCCGACATACTCAAAATAGCCAAATTAATAAAGTTATTGGTGAAATGAAAAAGTGTGTCCTTTATTTTACAGAAAAAAACTAAATAGACTTTTTGGCCAACCCCATATATTTAATATATCATTTCACTGCTTTAAAATTTTTTTATACAGTTTGTAGCAGTATAGAGAAAATTAATTTATTATACACTTATAGTACTGCTGCTTATTGCACATCAATATGCCCACTAATGAATCTTTCAGTAATAAACACTTAGAAATGCATGACTGATTGCTGTATGGATACAGAAAAGGTAATTTACTGATATCTGGAACAGTTGGTTAAAGTTGCAAGATGAGTTAGGAATGTCTTATTACTTTTACCATTTAAGTAAGGCAGTTTTAATATATGTAAATCAAATCATCAAGCTATCTGCCTTAAACATACATGGTGATGTATTTCAATCATTCTGCAATAAAACTAGAAAAAAATACTCATGTGACACTTAACAATGGGATATGTTCTGAAAAATGCATCATTAATGTATTTTGTCGCTGTGTGAACCTAATAGTATGTTTTAAACAAATTGAGATGATATAGACTACTACACACATAGGCTGTATGTTATAGTTTAGTGCTCCTAGGCTAGAAACCTGTACAGCATCTTGTTATACTGAATACACTAGGCGATTTTAACACTATGATAAGCATTTGTGTATCTAAATGGAAAATGTTCTGTAAGAATATGATCTAAAAGGTGAAAAATGGTATACCTGTATATAACACTCAGTATGAATAAAGCTTGTAGGACTGAGGTTGCTCTGGATGGATCAGTGAGGGACTGGTGAGTGAATATGAAGGCCCAGGATGCTACTGTAACACTGCTGTGGACTTCCTAAACACTGTCCCACAAGCTCTTCTTGTGCTTCCTTCCTAGAGAACATCAAAGCTGTTTCAGGAAGAGGAATGTGGGCTAGACTGACTGGAAATATGGAGAAACTAGCTTGGTAAGGCAAAAATCACAATAGTGACTGTCAGGAGGAAGTGAAAGGTGGCCTGAGAATCAGTATGAATAAGAAACCAAGATGGAGAGATAAATGCCCACAGAAGATACGCAGGGTGCTATGGTTTTGGCTATTATATGTTGGACCAGTGGTTAGATTAAGAAATGTTGTGGTAGTCATAAAAAACGAGGGTGTTTAGCACGGAGATTGTGTAGTACTGAGTCTTCAATATTTTGATTTTGGAAATTTGTTTTTGGTTACACTGATCCTATCTGTTAAAAAGGGGTCTCTGGCATTGAACTGATAGAAGAAATAAAACTTGTCTATTCTTTATAGCATTACAGCCTGAAAATATTCCCGAAGTATAAGAATAGGATGGCTCCACACTACCACGGATAGATGTTATAGAAGTTGCAGAGGCACTTAATACCTGTTAAGGTAGCTCCTATGGACCTGTGTCCTTACACAGGATCTTAGGTCCTCAACAAATAATTTACATTGTACTTTGAAGACCAACAGGCAAGATCTGGAAGGGCTGCAGTGACCCTCTGAATATGTAGTGACCCTCTGAGAACAGGCTCCTCTGTACAGAATCAAGTCGTGGCTGACTTGATAATCGAGGTTATTATGAGTGATAGGGAATCTACTGCCAAGCCCCACAGATATTGTTTGTCAGAAAAAAAAATCTTCCTGAACCACATTTCCTTCTATTTCTCACAGGACCTACCTTCATATATGTGATCCATATCCATCACTGACCAAAACATCATTATGTGGCACATGAGTATGGTACAATTTTGAGTGATTATTTGAAAATTCACTAATAACTTTTCAAGAACAGATTACATTCAGATAATAAAGAAGATCTGTATCTTTAATAATTATTTTAAATAATATATCTAATCTATCAGGAATGGTTTTGGAGTGAAACCAAAATACCATCATTTTTTAACTATGAGTATATTACAACACAGCCACCCTCACTCCATACCTGAAGTCCCAGAAGTTCATCAATTGAAGTCTCTGGTTCAGCAGGGTTGCTATCCGTTTGCTTAGGTGCTTGAGCAATATTGTTGTCACTGTAATATAGAAAGAAAGAATTCATTTTTTACTTTTTAGAGGGAGGGGAAGAGAGGGAAAAAGAGAGAAACATTGATGTGTGAGAGAAACATCAATTGGATGTCTCTTGCACATGCCCCATTAGGAGACTAGGCCCACAACCCACGCATGTGCTCTTACTGGGAATTGAACCAGAGATTCTTTGCTTTGCGGGACAATGCTCAATCAACTGAACCATGCTGGTCAGGGAAGAAAGGAAAAATTTTATCGTAGTTCTCAGTCAGGCAAAAAACAATTAGGCATTTTAAATACACATAGCTTACCTTGTCAAAAATTTATTAATGTTCTCCGCAAGTTTTTCTTGAAGAGATTTGTTGCTTAATATTTTTTCTCGTGCATTTTCAATAACCATTTGCTAAAACATAAAGTCAATATTAGCAAAAGAAAAGACAGAATATTGTTATTTATTTTAAAAGAACCAATTAATGGAAGCTGGGTAGTTTTAACACATGCAGCTGGAAACTTAGAAGTTATAGTGGCTTCCTTCTTATTAACACCTGAATACTAACTACATTTTACAATTTGTAAATGTTCACAGGTCCTTCACCAACAGTTTCTTCAGCGATTACAGAATAGTTAAAAAGTCTACCTTTTCATACAAGGTTTTTAATAATCTGACTCCAGTAAAATGCTCTATTATATTATACAATTCAAAAACAATGTACTACTGTTTCCTAAACATACAGCTTTTTCTTACGTGGTGCATTCACACATGCTATCTATTCTGAATAAGCTGTTAAACTTCGCCACCCTCCATCACAAACAAAGCAATTCCACTGCACAATCTTTACACATCAATATTTTAACACTCAGGGATATCTTAAGTTGCAAAGTTTGGAAAGGTCACTTACTTTTTCTACTGCAAATGCATTTGGATCCTGGAAATTCCGTATTGTTGATTGAGGCCCAGACAAAGTGGTATTTTTCCTTTGAGATTCACTGAAACACATTTTAAAAGTTTGTCTTTCAAGTAGTATGACTCAATGATAATTATACACACAAGACATAATATGTACATTAAAAAAACATACATAAATTTCAAGATCATGGTAGAACAGATATTTTCTCAATTTCTGGTAAGAACAAAGGGCAGTAGAGTGGGAAAGTATTACTAGACTTGAATTTTTAAAAATAACAATGAGTCCTATCTTTATCATTTAATATCTATGTGGTCTGTAGCAAAGTAAGCTATGACCCTCTGACTCACTTTATAATGGGGTAAGACCAATTGCATTATTGGGTTTATAAAAGAACTGAATGAAATAAAGTATATGAAAGACTTTATAAATACATAGGCCAAGGTTCCTAAAATGTTAGATGTTATTCTACCTGTTTTACTATTTTATATTGTTAAGTGAGGAAGCTTGTCATAAAGGAGTCTAAGGTTAGCCTTGAATAATAGAAAACAGTAAAACTTCCAACAAAAATATCTATGACACGGCAGTTGAGAAACTGGGAATAAACCAATTTTAAACTAATATCCCTTTTCCAGATATCCTTCAAAGACACATGGGTTAAGTGGGACAGAAAGAACTTTTCTTAAGACTGTCCCTGAAAAGATCGCTGACTATCCATGGATTTAGGACTTTAAATATGTTTGTATACCCTAAAACATGCCACTATTACTTCGATATATTTTTATGTACCACTACAGAAAAAAACACATTTCTAATCAAAGTGATACGCCATGAATTATAAGATGCCACCTGACTTCAAGGAGGTTACAATAAGGGGAAAAAAAAAATTTGGAATAGATATAACAGTAAATAGTTCTAAGACCTTAATCTAATCTTGTTATTTTATTTATAATGTAAATATCCTGGTGTAAATCCTTTTTCTTTTTAAAGGTTATTGGGAACTTGTCCTTTTAAAAAGCATTTACCTTTTGCGTCTACCAGGAGACATTAAATTGGCATGAGTTTTCTTCTCCTGAGCACCAGGAATGATACTTAAAGCCTCTCCAGCTGTATTTCAAGAAAACAAAACAGTTAAGTCAAGGAAACAGAATAGCCTTCTAAACATAAATTAAGGGATACATAGCATTACAAAATTTTATATGTAATTCAGTTAGCATAGTGTACACTGAGAGTATCACGTGCAAGGCACTGTGGGAGATATTAAGATGAATAAAATACAGTACCTAAGACTTAAGATTTTGCAACAAAATAAAAAGTACAGTACAGTCTCAAGGAGACATAACATGGCAGAATGGAAGAATTGTAAAAAGTATAAACTAAGTATATACTATAGTGTATATATACTGTTTTTACTGAGAGGTATTAAGAGGTTGAAGAAAGATGGAAACTAGGGGAATGTAATGGATGGCAATACATTTTAGCTATACAGAATAGAAAGAAGACTGGTCTAGAAACAGAGATCTTGCACCACATTTCTAATCTCAAGTCTGTTATTAACTAGCTTTTGGTTCCTTAACATTGTTTTCAAAAGTTTCAAGTATACAACAAACAAGATGCACCCAGATGATTTCCAAGTTTATCCCTAGCTCTAAGATTTAGCTATGAGTATAAAGGATTTTCAACATGTAGAGATGGAGGTGAACTAGAAAACATTCCTCATTCCAGGAGGGCAGGGCAGCATAAACAAAAATAAGGAGATGGTGAAATATAATGGGTATTCCTTTTAAAATCAAATAGAACGGGGCCTTTTCTATTAATAAGATAACAGATATAGAAGAGTTCAAGGTTAGACTTCAGTTAGAACAGAAATAAGGATCCTAGATTAAACTGTCTCATAGATTTAACAATATGGTTTTTTCTAATATTTTTTTTTTTAAAGATTTTATTCACTTATCTCTGAACGGGAAGGAAAGGAGAAAGAGATGAAGAGAAGTATCAATGTGAGAAACATCGATCGGTAGCCTCTAGTATGCACCCCAGCCATGCACCCAACCTGCAAGCCAGGCATGTGATCTGACCGGAATTGAACCAGTAACCTTTTACCCCATGGGATAACATCCAACCAACTGAGCCAAATCAGCCAGAGCAATAATATTTCTTTTTCATGGCAAATTTACTGGAAGTCTTTAAGTTTTTTTTTTTGCTATAATTTCACACTATGAGTATAAAGACAATAGTATTACTATGCCATCTCATTTATATAATTCGATTAAAAACAAAATTTATGAGAGTAAAATTTAAACTTACTGGTCACAGTGTCTTGTGATTGTGAATGGTTAACCACCACGAAATTTGACCTGAAAGGAACTGGGGTTTGGTTACTTGGCCGAATAACTTGTGTAGTTGTCAAGGGAGCAGTAGTAAATTGTCCTGAAAGATACGGTAAACTCAGCAACTCTGAACTGACAGGAGTTCCTTGAGATGCAAGCCTTCTCTGCCGTTTGATTTCTGCAATTCCACTTCTTGTTCGGGCTGGAATACATGAGAATTTAAAAAAATAACTCAATGTCAGAGAAGTTAGGAAATTTTAAAAAGCCTACATAATACATACCCCACTATTTAACATATTAAATCTACAGACTGAAATAGACCTTAAAAATATCAACTAAATTTGAGATGTCGTAAGAAACAAATTGAGTAAACTAACTACAACTCTGAGTACATTTCTTCTGTAATAATTCATACTGATAACTCTAAAAATTGGAAAACAAACTTACAGAATGAGAAAAAAGATGTAAATTCATAAAAGCTAATAAGGAAAACAGGAGTATTTAAAATGCATATTTTTACAATAAATGAAAATACTTTCTATTATGACAATAACTACACTGAGAAAAACAGTAATTTAAACAAAATATATACTTAACGAACATGTAGTGTTAAATGTTCTCCTGACAGAGTCTGTATTAATTCAAAACATTATTTCATTTGAAGTTCAATACCAACCTCTCTGATTGGCAGCAAACCCTGGAGAACTTTGCATGCTCCTAACAAATAAAACAAAGTAGTTAGACATTAAAAAACTTCTGTTGCCAAGACACACTCTGATTTAGCTGCGGTCAGACATGAATTGAGTTAAAAGGTAATAGGTCCTGGGCCCTGGCCAGGGTGGCTCAGGTGGATGGAGTGTTGTCTTCTACGAGAAGGGCTGCAGGGTCAATTTCTGCTCAAGGCACATGCCTAGGTTGCAGGCTCAATGCCAGGTCTGGGTGTGTGCGATCCCCAGTCTGGCACCTACAGGAGGCAACCAATGACGCTTCTCTCTCACATTGATATCCCTCTCTCTCCTTTCCTCTCAAAAATCAATGAAAAAATGACCTAGGGTGAGGATTTAAAAAAAAAAGGCTGTAGGCCCTGGCCAGGCAGCTCAGTTGTTTGGAGTACTGTCCAGAAGACCACAGGTTCGATTCCCAGTCAGGGCACATACTTAGGTTGCAGGTTTGAGGCCCTTATGGGGTACATATGAGAGTCAACCAATCTATGTTTCTCTCTCACATCAATGTTTCTCTCTCTTAAAAAAAAAAAAATCAAATATATCCTCGGGTGAGAATTAAAAAAAAAAGAAAAAAAAGAAGGCAATAAATATCTTTCAGACAAAAAAGCAAGTACATTTTTTGGGGGGGTGGGTGGGGGCAGGAAAGAACCAAATCTTATTTGCTTTAGTAGAAAAATAGTGGCATGTAAACAATCACACAAATAATTTTAATAATCAAGTTTCTATCTAATGTAATATACATTAGACAGCCTTGACATCCCATTAAGAATACAATTTGACTTGACTTTAGGAACTCAACATATTTAAGAATTTTACAATTATCAATTGTCTAACTACACAGATGCCTTCCAAGAGAAATCCTGATTTCACATATAACTCTGTACATAAATACTTCAAAATCCCAAAGTTGATTTCAAAGGAAGGACATCCTGCTTTTCAAATTTATGGCTGTAAATTATTTCACCCAACTACCAAAGGAGCAAAGCAAACACAGGAAAATATACAAGTCAATTTTCCTTTCACTAGGATTTTGAGTTACCCATGTACTAGGTAAATAATCAGACACTGTGCTACTGTATCAGGTAAGTTGCTACAAACAAGAGCCACAAAACTTACTGAATCAAGTAAGCATTTTTAATAACACTAAAACCAATCTTGAGGAATACCTGGCTAAGAGCCTTTTTTTAATATGACACCCTGTCAATATAACATAACTCATTAAGTATTCATAGGTATTAATTAAATTGTGAATGTCTTTAAAGATTACTGGCAAGGGGAGAAAAGACAAGAGTCAGGAAATGGTAATAAAGGTAAGACTACCAAATAAGATGTACTGTATTACAGTTAGAGATAAAGCATTTGGAACTATTTTAACAGTTAAAACTGAGGAAGGAAAATGAGGCCCCTGCTGAATGTAGGTGGGGTATTCACTCGTAGCTCTAGGAAAAGGGTAAGAAACTAAGGTTTTCATACCACACTCAATCGTTAAATAATAGATTTTATAACACTAATATCAATAGAAAATTCCAGAAGTATTATTACTCAAACTTGCTGCTTCACAAGGAAGAACCAGTGAGGCATGGATTCCACATATCAATTCTTTGCAAATGTCATGAAAATACAACTGTATAAAGGAATTTACAGAGGACTCGGATTAGGAGATTTCTATTCACAACAGACTAGAATTAGATTTGTATCCTGGCCAGAGATCTGCCTGTAAATTGCTATGGGAACTTGAAAGTATCATTAAACTTCTCTAAGCCTCAGTTTTCTCATTTCTAAGCATTTTCTTACAGTATGCAATTATTTCAAATTACTCTAATCAAAGACAAAAACGTATCAATAACTTCTAGAGTAATTTCAAAAACAGATCAATGTTTAATAAATGCTCCCTGTAGATAATAAGATTTAAAACTCAAAAGTCATTCTTACATGTGTTTGTATCCCAAAATCCTAATACACATTCTGTTAAGCTTTTTATTACCTGATTTGAGAAAGTGTATGGTCTAACTTCTTCCACAGAGATGACATAATTGCTGGGACGTGATTTGATGTTTCTAAATCATAAGAGGAAAAGTTTCTTTAAAAACTCAGTTGGAGAAAAATATATCATTCAATTTGAATATGTACAGAAAATGAATGAGGAAAATTTGAACTTTTCTCTCAGCTGTTGACATTATGCTTGAAACTGAAGCTATAACTGAGACTGCTTTCTTTTCCTCAAGCCATTGAATACCAGTTGCAATAGGAGTGAAAATGGATGTTTGTGAAATCTCTGAGGCTTTCTTTAGATGGTCAATTTTGTATCTCCTTTGAATTAATGACAGACTAGTTTAAATTGCTGTTCTATTTGACATAATATGACATTTGAAAGTCAATTAAAATAATCTGACTTAAAATAAGTAATTACAAGTTATGCAAACTCCAGTGAGTATGGAAATTATTTTATTACACACAATATTTTCATGTGCAAATCATTCTGATTGCTCAGCAACTCTGTAAAGAAGTCTTACCAGTTACTATACTTAGAATTGCAGACAAAATTCCTGACAACTAATTAGTCATTTTTAGGATGTGCTCTAAAGCCACAGTGATGGAAAACTCATTAAGATGTTTAAAATCTTTACCACATATTTATAAAAATTCAAACCAGAGAAAGTTATCTAATAACCTAAAAGTAGAATATAAACCCTTGTATTGCAATAGCATATCGTTTCTGATGTCACTTATACTCTTAATATTCCTAGAGGCTAATTAAGATACTTAGGGATAATCAAACTTTGACAGATCAAGTAACCTTCTTTAAGAGTTAGAAATGAACTTCAGGCCCAGAACTTCCAGGCCTATTACTTTCAGCAGTTTCTAGTTTTGTGATCTTGGGAAAGTTATCTCGCCTGTCTAATCCTCAGTTTTCTGATACTTAAAAATAGGTTTAAACATGCAATATCTCTTACTGAATTATTTTAAGGATTAAGGTAAAACATATGAAAGCATCTAGCACAATGCTGCATAGAGAGTCCTCAAATGTTAACTTCCTTTTTTGTTATCATTTTATGCTATTTATTGCTAATTCTTTCGTTAATGTTGTAAGCTACAGAAATAATAACTATTAGAGAATAAAATAAAATTTCCCCCCCTAAAACATTGAGAAAATAATTATTTTATATTTTGATAAGTATAAGCCAGAATTTTATGACTGGTACCAGTATTCAGATATACACTAGAAACTTAAAATTAAAATATTACTTTAAAATTTTATAATACATAACCTGCTCATCAGGGTAGATACCCAGAGTAGTTTTATTCTTATAGCCTTTAAAAAATTATTTTTAACATTCAGATTTGTAATTTATCACTCAATATAAGCACGCACTACTTAATTATATATTTACTAGTAAAATTTATGTCATAACTGAGAGGTTTTCTGATGACTTTTATGAGGCATTTATTTGTAATTTAACAATTAGGTACATCCTATGTAAAACAAACAAAAAATATTCATGAATATAAATTCTTACCTTTTGTTTTCATAGCTACATATTCATTCAAAATTGTTGTCAAGTTTTTTCCAAATAAAGACTGAAAAAAAAAAAAATCAAGCATTACCAAAACCAGTAAATACGACCAATAATATACCACTGTGAAACATTTTACCATATAAGTGAAAGATCTGGACTGCAGAACAGCTGATGAAGAAAGTGTAAAGAGCAGCAAGAGAAAACTAATACAGGTCTTATGCAGTTTTCCAGCCATTGTTAATATAATGAGAACAGTGCATGACATCAATGTAAACTAGCAGCCAAGGAGAGTGGACTGGAATGTGCATGCATGAACAATGACAACTTCACTGTACTAGTCAGTGGGAGCACTAGATACCACTGAGTGAGCATATGTACTGTGTAGCTGTTGCATTCAAAATGACTTAGCAAGTACAGCACAAATCTGCCTCAAATTTTGCATTAAGCTTGAACATTCCTCTGTGGAAACTATCTGGATGATTCAGAAGGCCGCAGCCATGGGCAACTGATGACTGGCAACTTCATCATGACAACATGCCTGCTCATGAATGACGTCTGGTGGTGCAGAGTTTTTTGGTGAAACATCAAATCACCCAGGTGACTCAGCTGCCCTACAGCCCAGATCGGACACCCTGCAAATTCTGGCTTTTCCCAAAACTAAAATTAAAATACCCTTTGAAAGGGAAGAGATTTCAAAACGTTGTTGAGATTCAGGAAAACACGATAGGATAGCTGATGGTGACTGAAAGAATTGAGTCCCAAGGTGCCTACTTTGAAGGGGACTGAGGCATCATTGTCCTATGTACAATGTTTCTTGTATCTTCTTCAATAAGTGTCTCTATTTTTCATATTACATGGCTGGACACCTTCTGGACAGACCTTGTATGTGTAACATTTCCCTAATGTCACTTAATCTTGACTGCTATAGCTTCTTAGTCTTAATATCAAGTAATCTGTGTCCTGCAACTTATCCCTTTTGTTCCTTCACATTTCAATATAACATTTAGAATTCATTTTATTGCTATCTACAAAATTGTTTGTGGAGATTTTGATTGTAACAAATCTATAGATTAAAATGAGGAGAACAAACATCTTAATACTATGAAGGTTTTCAATCCATGCACACAGTATATAGCTCTCATTTTATTAAAGTCTTTGGTTTCTTTCATGTAGATTTTAGAATACCGATCCTATACACATTTTGTTTGATTTATTACCCGAGTATATTTTTTGTTTTTTTTTTTTTGTTGGTACAGTAAGTGGTATTTCTAAAAATTCAATTTCCTGAAACATGTTCATAGATACTGGGAACAGACTGATGTAGCCAGAGGGGAGGGTGTGGTTAGGAAACTGGGTGAAAAATGAGAAGAGATTGAGAAGTATAAATTAGTTGTTAAAAAATAGTCACTGGGGTGTAAAGTACAGCACAGGGAATATAGTCAATAATATTGGATTAACTATGAATGATGCCAGGTGGGCACCAAAAGTATGGGGGAGAACACTTTTCAAACTATGACTGTCTAACCACTATGCTGCACACAGGAAACTAATAAAAAACATTACTGCATATAAGCTATAATTTTAAAGTAAAATTAAAAAATTCAATATCTAATGAGTCATTGTGGATATAAAGAAATATGATGAACTTTTATGTATTTCACATCCTGTGACTTTGCTAAACTCTTATCAGCTTTGTAGATTTACATTTCCTCCAAAGATAATCATGTTGTCTATGACAGATGAAATAAATCTAAGAAACCAAATGTCAAAGCATAATTTAAAATAATGTAGTTCCAGAATATATCCATTATATACTAAATGATGTTCTGTTGGTCTAGTGGTGTTTTAAAAAGTGGTTAACAACAAGATATCAAAATCCCTGTTTTAATTTGTCTGAAGTAAGCAACAAAATAGGAAAGGCTGAGCAGCTATAAAATACCACAGACCAGGTGGCTTAAATAACAATTATTTCTCATCATTTTGGAGACTAAAAAGTCTAGGGACAGGTGATGGATGATTTGATTCCAGGTGAGAACCAGTTTCCTGGTTTGCAGACATCCCCCTTCTTGCTGTGTGCTCACATGGCCTGTACTAGATGTGTACACATGCAAAGATCTCTCCCCTTTACTCTTCTTATAAAGGCACTAATCACATTATGAGGGTTGCAACCTCATGATCTAACCCAAACCTATTTGTAACCACCACAGTGGGGGTTAGAGCTTCAACATGCATTTTGAAGGGACACAAATATTCAATCCATAACAGGCAGAAAACAAGCCTCAGACAAGAAGCAGTGAAATGTATCATTCCGAACTTGTTTTCGAGGCAAAGTTGTAGTTCACTTGTGAAAAGAAAAGCTGGCATTTTTGCACAAATACAAACTATCAATTTTCTGCCAATTTTGATTTTGCTAATGAGCTCATTTTAAGACTGTATGTATAGTCTCTTATGTTAGTTAATGGTGGAATATTCCTCTTAAGAAACAAATCACTTACTAGTAAGCAGGCTGGGATAAAACCTTCATCTGTACAGTGTTCTGCATATTCTTTTAAATGTGAACTTTCCAAAATAAAAGTCTGGCAGGTAGAAGTGAGGTTTTCCTGTTGTAAGTAACCTAAATAAAAAATAAAAGTTTAGGTAGTTTTAGTAAATTCTGGACTTCCAATAAAAGAATGGTTAAAAATGCTACAGCACCACATTGGCACAAAAAATTCTTTTAGTTTTTTCTGTAAGATGGCTCTAATAGTGCTTAGTTGTCTTTAACCTCATTGGAAAAAGTTTTATTAGATTGTATTGTGACAGCTGTCATACCAGTGTACATTTAAAGACTAATAAAATCTTGTGAATTTTTGTGCAACCATTTTAATATTGAAGATGGAAGAAAATACGCAATATTTTTAGCATACTATGCTTTGTTGTGTCAAGAAAGGTAAAAATGCACATGAAATGCAAAAAAAATTTGTTCACTGTATGGGAAAGGTGCTGTGACTGATAGAATGTGTCAAAAGTGACGTGAAGTTTCTTGGTACTAATGACATTTTGGACAAATAATTCTTTTCTGTGGGACTGTCTTATGCAATGGGAGATGTTCAGCAGCACCCCTGGCCTCTACCCACTAGAAGCCAATAGCGGGAAAGAACCAACATACTCAAATCAATAGTTACAGGTGAAAATGAAAAAATTAGTCTTATTTTAAGGAAAAAAATAAACGAACTTTTTGGCCAGCCCAACACTCACATACATACATACACACACACACACACACACACACACACACACACACTCACATATACACTCTAAGGCAGGTTCATATCAAATATAGAATCTCAGGTAGAATGTGTTGAGATTCTACGGCCCTGCTCAGAAACATAAGTTTATGCAGCCATAAAGTAAAATTTATAAAATGGACGGATGTTTAATAGGAGAAACCCTAGATAAACTAGAAAAATAAAGTATTTAATAAAGTGTAATCGCTGCACATTAATGGTTACATGAGAATCAATAAAGTAACAGAAAAATCACTAAAATGGAAATAATATTCTTCTGCTTCATAGCCTCCATATTTGAGAAGAGTGTGTGGTAAAACAGCAGCAATCAATAAACACTACAGACACAGGAGACTTCCCGCCAAGATGGAAGCCTAGACTGACACACTCTGGCTACTTCCACAACTAAGAAGGAATATAACTATCGCAAAACCATAAATAACCCAAAGTTTCAGAAAATAAATGCAAGTCCAACATATGAAGTTATGAAGATGTCGTGCTTGTCCGGACAGGTAGGAGGGGCAAAGCTGGGGTGGAGAGGTCAAGCTGTGCTGGCTGTGGCAGCAGCGTCGATGGCGGCGGAATGGCAGTAAGCACCAACACTCGTATTTAAGGGGAGGCAAGAAGGGCCTGGGCAACACCCTCTGCTGCAGACCAGACCCGACAGCTTGCGATTCCAACTGGGGAAGGTAGACCCCCATTGCCTTGGCCGGTGAGGGCCGGAGGGCGTGGGGATGGAGGAGGAGGCTCCCAGTCTCTCAGCAGAGAGCGAACAGCAAGAATCCCTCTTGGACCCCCACCCCAACAGAAAATGCCACACTGTGGTGAGAAGGGTCATCCGGTTGTGACGATTGAACAGGACTCCGACACCTAAAGCATAGGAGGTGTGAGAGCCCCACCCAGAAAGCAAAGGTAACACAAAACTGTCAGGATGGCACAGATCATGATAGGGATCCCAGTGAACGCAGCTGACCAGCCAGCAAATGTATAATCTAACGAAGCAGCAGGTAGGAAATCTTTCTGAGGCACAGTTCAGAGTTTTGGTTATACGAATGCTTACAGGCCTAACAGCAGATCTTAAACAAGACAGGGAAGGAATGAAGGCTAGTCCTGCTGAAATGAATGAAAACACATACGAAACTAGTGGTGAGGGCAAGAAAATCAGAGATCAAATGAACAAATCAGAACATAGGGAAGGAACAAATAGTCAACCAGTGCAGAAAGAGGAAACGAAAAGTGAGGAAAATGAGGAGAGGCTCAGAAACCTATGGACAGCTATAAGCGGGCCAATATCTAAATCATAGGATTGTCAGAAGGTGAAGAAGAAGAACTAGAAATTGAAAAATTATGTGAAAAAATAATGAAACTTGGAGAAGGAAATAGACTTACAGGTCCAGGAAGCACAGAGAGTTCCAGAAAAACTGGACCCGGGGAGAAGCACAACAAGACACAATATCATCAAAATGTCAAGAATTAAGGATAAAGAGAGAATCTTAAAAGCAGAAAGAGAGAAGAAGAGAATTATGTACAAAGGGGTCCCAATAAGAAAATCAGTTGATTTCTCAAAAGAAACTCTGCAGGCAAGAGGGGCCTTGCAAGAAATATTTAAAGGAATGAAAAGCAAAAACCTACAACCACGATTACTCTATCCAGTGAAGCTGTCATTCAGAATAGAAGGGCAGAGAAAGTGCTTCCAGGACAAAGTAAAACTGAAAAGGTTCATCAGATCCAAACCACTGTTATATGGATGTTAAAAGGACTTGTTTAGGAGAAAGAGGATCAAAACTATGAACATTAAAATGAAAACTGTATCACAACAACCAACAACAGAAACAAGAGAACAAATACAAAGACTAACTAAGTAGGCAACGAAGAGTGGGAAAAGAATTATAGGTATGGGGAACATATTGGGGGGAGGTCAGCAGGGAGGGGGAAGGGGGAAAGGGAGGGAAATGATACAGTGTAAGAAATGCTCACAAAAAAACACCAGGACACAGGACTTGAAAAAAATAAAAAATAAAAAAATAAGAAATAAACACTACAGAAACTGTAAAAAAGGAAAACCCCCCCTAACCGGATTTATGGCTTAAAACTGGCTGAGACCGGCTAGATTCAACATGGTGACTAATTTCACCTAACAGTAACACCTTGCTCATTATACAGTCATTGTAATACATTAGCATGCTAAAACGACATACCTGGCATGAGCATGATCGAAAACAGAAAGCTCATGTAAGGAACAAGTGTGGTCGACAGAGCTCCATGGAGAAGTCTCCACCCAGTTCATGGGAAGATTTTCTTTTTTTAAGTATGCTTTTTTGATTATGCTGTTCCAGTTGTCCCAATTTGTTTTCCCTTTGTTCTTTTCCACCAAGGGATCCCCTCCTCCCCAGTTGCCCCCTCCCATGGTTGTCCACATAGTTCTTCTCAACAACTTCCTGTACTCCACTCCCTCCTACCATGCTCCTTAATTCCTGTACCATCTCCCTCCCTTTCCCACTTCCCCCTCCCTGCTGACCTCCCCCCAATATGTTCCCCATACCTATAATTCTTTTCCCACTCTTCATTGCCTACTTAGTTTGTCTTTGTTTTTGTTCCCTTGTTTCTGTTGTTGGTTGTTGTGATACAGTTTTCTTTTTTTTTTTTACCTGAGAGTACACTTTATTAGTTATTTTCCAGAATATACATTCAGTAAATATGGTAATGTAGCAACAAAACTTGGGCTCATATGCCTCTGAAATTTTAAATTAATCTTCAATGATGTTGATCAGGAAATTCTTTCATTGGTGAAATTACTTCTCCAGTCTCCAGAATTGTATCACCTGGAAATATTCTGGGCTTGCTGTCTACAATGGCATATGATTTTGTCTCTTTGTTTATCTATTTATTGTCAGTCTCCAAGACTAACCATTGCATGAGGGCGGGGACGCAATCTGATTTGTTCACTGCTGAAGCCCTGTGTTTTGAACAGTGCCTTGCACACAGGAGGAAATTCACATGGTATTTGATATAATAATGAATAATCCAGGCAGGTATAAGTACATGAGTAAAAACAAGGACACTGTGTTGGTATGTCCTATAGATCAGGTTCTTCCAGGGGGCCTGGTCCTGCAGAAACATATTCCAGAATCTCTCCATAGGCCATTGCCTCTGAGGGGGCAGTACCGGCTCGCGGGGGCTCAGCTCCTGGTCCTTCAGCCATCGCCTTCTCAGTTCTCGAAGCTGCTGCAGCCGCAGTTTCTCGTCTGGCGTATACCCCGTCATGTCGCCACTGGTACTCACACAGAAGGAAATAGCGCGTCCCTGAACAAGGGTCCTGTCACTTAAGCACACTCCTGCTGGGCAAAGCCCAGTTTTCATTTTAATGTTCATAGTTTTGATCCTCTTTCTCCTAAACAAGTCCCTTTAACATTTCATATAACAATGGTTTGGACCTGATGAACTCCTTCAGTTTTACTTTGTCCTGGAAGCATTTTCTCTGCCCTTCTATTCTGAATGACAGCTTTGCTGGATAGAGTAATCGTGTTGTAGGTTTTTGCTTTTTATTACTTTGAATATTTCTTGCGAGTCCCTTCTTGCTTGCAGTTTCTTTTGAGAAATCAGCTGAGAGTCTTATGAGGACCCCTGTGTATGTAATTTCCTTCTTCGCTATTTCTGCTTTTAAGATTCTCTCTTTATCCTTAATTTTTGACATTTTGATTATAATGTGTCTTGGTGTGGTTCTCCGTGGGTCCAGTGTTTTTGGAACTGTCTGTGCTTCCTAGACTTGTAAGTCTATTTCCTTCTCCAAGTTAGGGAAGTTCTGCTTCATTATTTTTCCACATAATTTTTCAATTTCTAAGTCGTCTTTTTCATCTTCTGACAACCCTATGATTTAGATGTTGGCCCGCTTATAGCTGTTCATAGGTTTCTGAGCCTCTCCTAATTTTCCTCACTTTTCGTTTCCTCTTTCTGCACTGGTTGACTGTTCCTTCCCTATATTCCGATTTCTGGATTTGATCCCTGGTTTTCTTTCCCTCATCACTAGTTTTGTATGTGTTTTCATTCATTTCAGCAGGACTAGCCTTCATTCCTTCCCTGTCTTGTTTAAGATCTGCTGTTAGGCCTGTAAGCATTCGTATAACCAAAACTCTGAACTGTGCCTCAGAAAGATTTCCTACCTGCTGCTTCGTTAGATTATACATTTGCTGGCTGGTCAGCTGCGTTCACTGGGATCCCTATCATGATCTGTGCCATCCTGACAGTTTTGTGTTACCTTTGCTTTCTGGGTGGGGCTCTCACACCTCCTATGCTTTAGGTGTCGGAGTCCTGTTCAATCGTCACAACCGGATGACCCTTCTCACCACAGTGTGGCATTTTCTGTTGGGGTGGGGGTCCAAGAGGGATTCTTGCTGTTCACTCTCTGCTGAGAGACTGGGAGCCTCCTCCTCCATCCCCACGCCCTCCGGCCCTCACCGGCCAAGGCAATGGGGGTCTGCTTTCCCCAGTGTTGGAATCTCGAGCCGACGGGTCTGGTCTGCAGCCAGGGGTGCTCCCTAGGCACTTCTCACATCCCCTTAAATATGGGTGTCTGTGGTTACTGCCATCCCACCACTGTCACTGCTGCTGCCGCTGCCAGCACAGTTTGACCTCTCCACCCAGCTTCGCCCCTCATAGTCATCTGGACGAGCACCACTTCTTTATAACTTTGTATGTTGGACTTGCATTTATTTTCTGAAACTTCGGGTTATTTCTGGTTTTGCGGTAGTTGTATTCCTTCTTAGTTGTGGAGGGAGATGAAGCGTGTCAATCTAGGCCTCCATCTTGGCTGGAAGTCTTCCTGGGAAGATTCTGAATATTCCTCCCCTTTACTGAATATCTTATTCCCTCATTAGAACCTTAATAAAGGAAGTAAGTTCTGCTAATGGGAATAACTCACTCTCTGTCTCACTGCTTCACTAATAAACTACTTTTAACGTCTGTGCTGGCTCATATTTGAGTTCTGTGCTGCTGAAGCCAAGACCCAGCATGGCTTGTGGACCCTTGCTAACCCCCTGACATGCCTGCATGATCTCAACTAAGTCAGTAGATGGCATATATTAATTTAGTGAATTATCAAAAACTACATTCTCTGAATGCTATTTACTTGTATACTTCACTTATTTGCCTAATGGTTTAAGAAAAAATTGTACAAAAATACTTTTCATGAAAGATAACAGAGGCACTCCTTTTTTATTTTATACCCTTTGGGAATACAAACATTCATTATTTCAGCAGAACTAGTTGAAACTTTTTAACAAAATCTTGTTAAATCATTCACACAAAATTCACATTGACAAAACAATATTATAAAACAACACTTGGTAGTTTTACACATATGAAGACTTTATTATTCCTGACTAGCAGCCTATCCTTGTTCTTTTGTTTATTAGGATTACTCTAAGATTTAACTAAACCAACCACTAAAAATACTAGTATAGCATAAAAAAAAAATTTAAAAAACCAATGGAAAGGAAACGAAACCAGCTCTTTCTTTTTATTATCCTTATCAATATTTTTTGCAGGGTGGGAAGGGAAGGAGGGGAAAGGGGGGGAGAGGGGGAGGAGAAGAGAGAGAGAGAGAGAGAGAGAGAGAGAGAGAGAGAGAGAGAGAGAGAGAGAGAGAGAGAGATCAGTTGCCTCCTATATGCATCCAACATGGGATTGAATCTCCAACTTAGGTATGTGCCCTGACTGGGAATCAAACCTGCAAGCATTGGGTGTATCGAATGATGCTTCAAACAAATGAGCAAGCAGGCCAGGGCCAGAAACCAGTTTCATACAATATTATACTTCTAAATTCTGAGTGGCTTCAGTAGGATTAGTGAATTGAGTACCTCTAAAAAATCGTTTCAACCATAAAAGCAACGACAACACTCATATAAATAGTCAAAATCTATTTTTACAGAACTCTCAAAAATAATCAAAGTTTTACAAAAATCTGGGATCATATATTTTTAAAAAATGGCTAAATGTTAGTAAGTACATTGGCACTGACCCTGGCTGGTTTGGCTCAGTGGATTGAGCGTCGGCCTGCGAGCTAAGTGTCGCTGGTTCGATCTTCCAGTCAGGGCACATCAGAGAAGAAAAACTCTGATTCCAAAAAACCTCCGCTGCCTTGCGGCATACCTCTTCAGGGGAAAGGCTAAGGGAGTAAACCCCGACAGAAAATCCGGAGCCGGAGTCCCTAAGGCGGTTTGACGTTGTAGTCAACACCGGCAACTCCTGCGGCGCACCTGAAGCCAAGCTGTATTGACTCCGTCTTTCCCTTGGACCCTTCAGCTGCGAAGAGAGGGGGGGGTCTGCTGCATGGGCAACAGCAGACCCTCCATATCACCCTGCCCAGGCTCTGTAGCTTCAGCTTCACTGGAGAGGACACTCCAGCGTCATCGCAAGATGTCGATTCAACATGGGAGGAGACAGATACCGTGTCACTCCCGAGTCGGACTGCACAGCCATTCTCGGCGGTGCAGATAGACTCTTAAGAAGCTACACCATCGTCTCTCGAGACGGACGGCTGCCGAAAACATTGGCACTGTGGTACTGTATTGTAACTTGCTCTATTTCCATGCTCATTTCCCCAGCGTAGTCGTCAACCTGCAATCATTGCAAAAACCATCAACCTAGCAGTCAGTGCAGGAATCAGATGGGGCTGAAATTTTTCTAAAACGCCGTTCCCTGGAACTGTCATTATTTGACCTGTGTGACAATTCGCTATAAAAGCCCACTTGCATACACTGTCTTTGATTTAAATCAGTGCTCATCAAGTGCAAACAATATTCCCCTTGGGGAGTTTGCTTAAAATAATCATCAGGAATTGCTTAACACCACAGCTGCCTGTGATGCAGAATAATAGCTGGGACAAAAAATAAGCTAAACAAAACAATATAAAAAAGAAAAGCTGGTAAGAAGTCCACAGGGGGTTTTGAAGAAGCTCTGACATGTCCTGAAACACTAGGTCATGTGCAAGTGTGGGGCAACGTACATACTCAGAAAAAACCCTCACCTCTGGTTGAGCAAGTGAATACTAAGGCAGAGTTGTCAGCTGCTTAGATAAATGCTGAAGCATGCCCCAAGTATACACAGCCCCTTGGCAAATAATGGAAAACAAACTGACTCCAATTATCTAAGGAAATCAATGTACAATCATAAAATACAAACTCAAAGAAGACAGACATTAATACAGTATTAGATCAGGAAACTAAACAAACAGGAACTGCTTAACAACAGAGTAATAAACATGAAAAAGGGAGAAACATTTGATTACAAGAATTGTCACATTATTTAAAGTGTCCATTCGTCAACAAAAAATGTGAGACATGAAGAGAAACAAGAAAGTATAGCTTATCTAAGGGGGGCAGGGAGAGCACTTAATAGAAACTACCACTAAGCAAGCCATGACAGTAGACTTAAGACTTTAAGTCAGCTATTTTAAATGAGTTCAGAGAACTAAAGAAAACTGGGCCTAAATATCTAAAGGAAATTATAACAATGACTCATCAAAAAGATATAAAAGATAAATTATAAGAAAAAAATAGACTTTCAACCAAGATGGAAGTGTAGACAGACACACTGTGTCTCCCTCCACAACTAAGAAGAAATATAACTATCTCAAAACTAGAAATAACCAGAAGTTCCAGAAAATCAATCTGCATGGAAGTCCAACAAACAAAGATATAAAGAAGAAATACTCATCCAGACAGGTAGGAGGGAGGAGTCAGGGCGGAGAGGACTCGGTGTGGTGGTGGCAGCAGCAGCAGCGGTAGCAGCGGCAGGCCAGTGTAAAGCACAGTTACACGTATTAAAAAATCAGGAGGGACACCTGAGGAGTGTTCCTAGCTGCTCAGCTCACGGTCTCAGAACTGGGAAAAATCAAGCCTCATTGCTTCTAACTGTGCAGACCAGTGGGGGCTGGGGTGGAGGCAGAACCACCCATTCTGAGAAGGACAGCCAGGGCAGCAGCTACAGGGGCGCCAGTCCAGTTTGGAAGTGGGAGAGGTGCCTGGAAAAGGGGCAAGTGCTGGGCAGGTGGCATTGTTCCCTCTTGGACCGCTACCCCACATACAGCTCACAACGTGGTGAAACAGGTCGCCCTGTCCTGATGAATCCCTAAGGCTTCGCCCCTTACAATGTAACAGGAGTTAAAGCTCTACCTGCGACGTGGAGGCAAACAAACATAGGAGCTTGTCAGCATGAGGAGACAGAGAAGTATGGCCCAAAAGGGGAAACGAATCAAGGTCCAGTGGGAGAACTAAGTGACAAGGAGATAGCCAACCTAACAGATGCAGAAGTCAAAACACTGGTGATAAAGATGCTCACAGGCTTATCAAGATATGCTTGAGTACGGCAAATGCATAAGAGCAGAAGTGAAGGCTATGCTAAGTGAAACGAAGGAAAATCCACACAAAATCAATGGTGAAGGGAAGGAAACTGGGGTTCAAATCAATGATTTGGAACATAAGGCAGAAAAAAACGAGTCAACCAGTGCAGAATGAGGAAGCAAGAATTGAAAAAAAAAAGAGGAAAACTTCCCAAATTTTGCTAAGGAGATGGACATATATGTCCGGGAAGAACAGAGGGTCCCGGGTGAGCTGAACCCAGAGTGTACCACACCAGGACGCATCATGATTGAGATGCCAAAGGTAAAAGATAAAGAGAGAGTCCTGGGAGCACCAAGAGATAGGCAGAGAGTTGCCTACAGGGGTGTGCCTATAGGACTATCAGCTGATTTCTCAGAAGATAGTTTGCAGGCAGGAAGGGACTGGCAAGAAATATTTAATTTGATGAAAGACAACCTGCAACCAGAACTACTCTATCCAGCAAGGCTATCATTTGGAATGGAAGGGCAGATGAAGTGCTTTCCAGACAAGGTAAAGCTAAAGGACTTCATCATCACCAAGCCATTATTATATGAAATGTCAATCAAAGGGACTTACTTAAGAAAAAGATCAAAACTATGAACACTAAAATGACAACAAACTCATAACTATCAACAACTGAATCTAAAAAATAAAAACAAAATCCAACTAAGCAAACCAGAATAGGAACAGAATCATAGGTATGGGGATCATTAGAAGGGTTATCAGCTGGGAGTGGGATGGGGGAAAAATTGGGATATGGTGCAGGGATTAAGAAACATAATCGATTGGTACAATATAGGTGGAAGTTAATAATAATATAGGAAAGGGTGAAGCCAAAGAACTTATATGCACAACCCATGGACATGAATTAAGGGGATTTGGATTGCTGGAGGGAAGGGGGGTTTCGGGCAGAGAGGAGCAAAGAGGGAAAAAAATTGGAACTACTGTAATAACATAATCAATAAAATATACTTTAAAAAAGGAAGAAATAGACATTCTGGAGGTGAAATGTATAACTGAAATGAAAAATCACTAGAGGGAGCTCAACAGCAGATTTGCGGAAGGTGAAAGAATCAGTGAAGTTGAACATAAGCAAATGAGATTATCCAGAATGAGGAACAGAATAAAAAAAAGACCGATGAAAGGTGAACAGTCCCAGAGAATTGTGGGACACATCAAATGTGCCAACATAAGTATAATGGGAGTCTCAGAAAGAGATAGGAGAAAATAAAGATCAGAAAGAATTTTTGAAGCAACAATATCCAAGAATATCTAAAATGTCATGAAGACATTAATCTACTTATTATACAGGAAGCTCAACAAACTGTAAGTAGGATAACTCAAAGAGATCCATACCAAGACACATCATAACTGAACTGTCAAAAGATAAAGACAAACCTTGAAAGTGGGAGAAGCAACTCATCACACACAAGGGAATCTCAAGATTAACAGTTGATTTTTCATTTGAAACCATGAAGTGCAGAGGTAGTGAGATGACATATTCAAAGTGGTGACGGAAAAAGTAGTCAACCAAGATTTTTATATCTAGCAAAACTTCTTCAAAATAAAGAAATTAAGATATTCTCAGTTTAAAAAACAAAAACAAAAACAAAACTCAGAGAACATGTTGCTAGCAGACATGTCCTATGGCAATTTTAGAGGGAAGCAGTCCTTCAGGCTAAAATATAATGACATTAGACAGTAAATCAAAGTTACATTAAAAAAATAATGAACACTGGTAAAGGTAACAACACAGGTAAATATAAAACAGTAAAAATAATTTTTTGTTTCTAACACTTTTCTCCTCTCTGTTTTAAATACATATGGCAATACAGTAGTCCCTCTCTATATCACAGTTCACTTATCACAGGATTTTTAAAAATATAATATTTAATTATTTATAGCGGACTTTTGCTATATCAAGGGATTTTGCGGTATTGTATACTGATGTTGTTAAAGTTACGTAGGTTTGAGTGTAGAATAAATGTAAGGTTCCTACTTCGTGGGGGGGTGGGGGTGGGGCGGGGGGGAAGGGGTCCAGAACGTAATACCTGCGATAAGTAAGGGAATAATGTAACTATAAATCTGGGATGATTGGCATAGAATATATGAAGATGTAATTTATATGAACTTACCAGCAAAAAGGAGGGGGAAGAGAATGGAGTTATATAGGAGCAAATTTTATTCATTTTATTGGTTGGCTGGTTGACTGAATTTATTTGGGTGACCTTGCTTAATAAATTATGTAGGTTTCAGGTGTACAATTCTATAATGCATCATCTGTAAATTATATTGTGAGTTCACCAGCCTAAGTCATGTCTCCCTCCATCACATGAAATTATTATATAATATTGAAATTAAGTTGTTTCTAATCCAGGAAAGGTTATTTAACTCAAATATAAAACATACAAAGATAACAATGAATTAAAATGGTAAATCGGAAATATTTAAAACAGGCAGTAATAAAAGAGCAGGACAGACATTAGGTATATAGCACACTTTATTAGTAATTACATTACACAGTAATAGGATTAAATGTTTAATCAAAAGGTAGTGATTCAGAGAACAAATAAAATACATAATTCAATTATATGCTTTCAATAGACAAGTTTTAGAGTGGAAAATCGCAACAGGTTGAAAATAAAAAGATGGGGGAAAAAACAAAACACCTGGACAGCAACTAATTGAGAACTGGACAGGATATATTATATAAAAGTAGGCATTAACATAAACGTTGTTACTAGAGACAAAGAAAATGATAAAAGTTTTAATCAGTCAAAAATACCAGAATTACAAGCAAATGTGCACCAACGAGAGGCCCTGAAAACAGAAATTAACAGAAGTACAGGGAGAAAAAAACTATTCAACAATAAAGTTATAACCTTCAATATCCCCCTCTGAATAATACACAACTAGAGAGAAGATCAAGAAAGAAATGGAAGACCTGGACACTATAAACTAGCTAGATCTAAAAGACATTTATAATACACTTCACTCAACAACAGAAGAATACATATTCTTCTCAGGCGCACATAAACAAATTTCAAGATAAACTATTATTAGGACAGAAAACAAGTCTGAAACAATTTATAAAGAGAGAAATCATACAGGATATACTATCTAATTACAGTGAAATGAAATTAATAAGAACTGTAGAAAATTTACAAATACATGGAAATCAAACAACTTTCCTAAATAACCAAAGGGTAGAAGAATCACAAGAAAAATGGAAAGAGTTTTGAGATAAATGAAAACAAAAACACATCATCCCAAACTAAAATATATGGGCTACAGCTAAAGCAGTGCTTAGTGGTATATTTACAGTTGTAAATATTTGTTATAAAAAGATGAAAACATCTAATCAACAACATATCCGACCACTAATAGAAACTAGTAAAACAGTATACTAAATTCAAAGAAGGAAATGGAAATAATAGTTATTAGAGAAAAAAAATGAAATGGAGAAGAGAAAAATCGATGAAACCAAAAGTTAGTCCTCTGAAAAGATAAACAAAAAAGACATATTTAGCTAGACTAACCAAAGAAATAAAAAAAGAGGACTTAAGTTACTAAAATCAGAAAATGAAAGGAGACAATACTATTGACCTTACAGAAATAAATCAAATTATAAAGGAATACGATGAATAGTTCTATGTCAACAATTTAGTGAGTCTAGGTGGAGTGGATAATTTCTAGAAAGACACAAAGTAGCTAAACTGAGTCAAGAAGAAATAGAAAATTTGAACAGAGCTATAACAAGTAGATTGAACTATAATAAAGAAACTTCACAAAGAGAGGTCTAGGATAAAATGGCCTCATCGGTAAATTCTATTAAAAATTAAAAAAGAATCAAACCAATCTTTCACAAACTCTTTAAAAAAAGATTATTTTCCTTTTCATTCTCTAACGCTAATAATAATCTGATACTAAAACCAGACAAAGACATCACAAGAACATTACACATATCACTAATGAAAAAGTTACATGATTTTCAATAAAATTCTAGAAAACTAAATCCAGTAACATTTTAAATTATTTTTACATTCAATATCAGTTTTTATTAGTTTCAGGTGTATAGCATAGTAGACAATCATATACTTACAACGTGGTTCCCTTGATATTTCCAGTACCCAACTGGCAACACAAAGTTATTACAATATTATTAAAAAGTATATTTCCTAATGCTGTACATCTCCATGACTGTTTTATAACTACCAACCTTTACTTCTCAGTACCTTCAGTTTCCATCCAGTCCCCCAACAGCCCTCCCCTCTCAAAATCATCAATCTGTCCTCTGTATCTATCAGTTTGTTTTGTTTGCTCATTTATATTGTTCTTTAAATTGCACATATAAATAAAATTTTAAGGTGTTTCTTTCTGTGACTGACTTATTTCACTTAGCGTAATATCCTTTAGGTCCATGCCTGCTGTCATAAATGGTTAAGATATTTTTATGTCCATTTGTTATTCATATTTTTGATGTTTTTTCTTTCTTTTTAAAGAAGACTCTAACATTTTTTGTAATACTAGTTTGGTGGTGATGAATTTCTTTAGCTTTTTCTTGTCTGTGAAGCTCTTTACCTGTCCTTTGATTCTAAATGATAGCTTTGCTGGGTAGCATAAACTTGGTTGTTAAGTCCTTGTTTTTCATCACTTTGAGTATTTTGTGCCAGTCCCTTCTGGCCTGCAAAGTTCCTGTTGAGAAATCGGCTGACAGTCTTATGGGAGCTTCCTCATAGATAACTAATTGTTTTTCTCTTGCTGCCTTTAAGAGTCTTTCCTTCGTCTTTAACCTTTGATGTCTTAATTATGGTGTGTCTTGGTGTGGGCCTCTCTAGGTTCATCTTGTTGGGACTGCGTTTCCTGGACTTCTATGTCTATTTCCTTCACCAGGTCAGGGAAATTTCCTGTCATTATTTTTGTAAATAGGTTTCCGATTTCTTGCTCTACCTGTTCTCCTTCTGTCACCCCCATGATGCAAATGTTGGTACACCTGATATTGTTCCAGAGGCTTCTTACAATACTCTTATTTGGGGGGACTCTTTTTTCTATTTGCTGTTCCGATTGGGTGTTTTCTGCTTCCTTATATTCCAAAACCTTGATTTGATTTTCTGTTTCATCCAGTCCACTATTGATTCTCTATAATTTATTCTTCATTTCAGTTAATGTATCCTTTATTTCTGACTGGTTATTTTTCTCTGTGGTTTCCATGTCCTTTCTTATGCTGTTGAAATTCTAAGTTTGTTGAGCACCCTTATAACCATTGTCTTTAAACTCTGTATCTGGTAATTTGCTAGCCTCATTTATTTCCTTCTCTGGAGATTTCTCCTGATCTTTCATTTGACTACTGTTTCTTCATCTCATTTTGGCTGCTTCTTAGTGCTTGCTTCTATGAATTAGATAGAGCTGCTACATATCCTGGACTTGGTTCAGTGGCCTTATGTAGTAGGTGTCTTGTAGAGCCCAGTGACATAGCCTTCCCAGTCACCCATGCTGGTGGCTCCGGGGTGCCCACAGGGTGGGCTGTGTGCACTCTCCTGTTGTACTTGAGCCTTGGTTGCTGTTGGAATGTCATTAGGAGAGACTAACTCCCATGCCAATCAGCTGTGAGGACAAGCTGTGACTACAGAGGAGTAGTTGCTATGCAGGTGTCAACTCTTTAGAGCAGGACTTGCTTCAGTGGGGCTTTGGTGCCCATTGAATCCGCACCTTGAATGTGTAGCTTGTGGAGGTGATAGGGTGGTAATCTGGTGTGGTCTGCAGTTCTCTACCAGGTGCACTGGCTCTGGAGTCTCCTGGGAGGTGCAAGATCAGCCATGGCCTGTGCCTTGCCTGGGGCCACTCAGCAGGAACTACAGAGCAATGTGCTGATGGCTGCTACCCTTGCTGGGCTTGGAAATGCCCAGGGGAGGGCAAGCTACCAACAAAGGCCTGATGCTGCTAGTACTAGGCCTGGGGCCACTTAGCAAGAAGTTCTGGGTATGCAGAGGCCAGACACTGCTTCAGATATTTTAGGGAAGTTCGAAGCATGAGGCAAGAGAGGTCATTTATATGGAAAAGCCACTGAAATGGCTTGGGTAGGCCCACAACTTGATTGAAGTAGGATTTCAGGGAATCACCAGGGCAGAGCAAATAGTGCTAGTGAGGTTGATGGAGACTCAGATACGACATCTGCCAGTACGCTCTGTGGGAAAGGGCTCAGCAAAGGAACAAGGGCCTTTGCCACACTTCTGTCTGGGAGAAAGCTACCCCTCCAGCCTTGACCCTGAAACCAGGCAACTGAGTTCCTTCCTGTTATGTCCCTGGTCCCTTCCAAGCTGTTGCCCCATTGCTGGAGCTCAGAGAGAGTTAAGTCTTCGTAAGTCCACGGACAGGGTCTTGAAGAGGAACACTTGGGACTCCAGCAGTCCTTCTGTCTCACTCTGCTACAATCCCCGCTGGTGTTCACAGACTGAAGCTATGGGGATTGCCTTTGCCAGCATGGGAACCGTGGGCTAGGGGGTTCTAATGTGGGCTTGGGACCCCTTGCTCCTTATGGGGACAGCTGAGATATCCTTTCCAATTTTTAACCACCATGCACAAGTATGAGGCCAGCCTGTTCATGTGTCTGCTCCTCCTACCTTTTTCTTCTTTATATCTTTAGTTGTAGGCCTTCTGTTCAGCTATATTTCAGGTGGTTATGAATAATGTTCTATAATTTTGATGTGGTTGTAGGAGGTTCCAAATACTGTTTATCTATGCCACCATCTTGTCTGAAGTTTCAGCTAAATACAGTAACATTTAAAAGTGAACATACACCATGACCATATGTGATTTTGCCATAAATGCAAGGATGGTTCAATAAAACAAACAAAAATCAATGAACGCACTATATTAATAAAAGTAAAAACACATTATTATCTCTGCAGTTGCAAAAAAGCCTGACAAACTCCAAAACTGTTTCATGATTAAAAATGTTTTTAACTGAGTAAAGGCATGCCTAAAATCTAATAGCAACATCATACTTAAGAGTGAAAGACTCAAAGCTTTCCCCATAGAATCAAGGGCAAGAGAAGGATGTATGTTCTTGCCACTTTTATACAACAATGAACTGAATTTTCTAGCCTGTTAATTACGCTCCTAAAGTTGATCTACATACTCAACACAATCCCTGCCAAAATCTACCTTTGTGCCCTGGCTGGGTGGCTCAGCTGGTTAGAGCATTGCCCTGTGCACCAAGAAGTTACAGGTTCAATCCCAGGTCAGGGCACATACCTACATTGTGGGTTCGATTCCCAGTCAAGACATGTTTGCAAGGCAATCAATCAATGTTTCTAACATCAATATTTTTTCTCTCTTTCTCCCTTTGCTCTGTAAAATCAATAAACATACTTTCGAGTGAGGATTAAAGATTTTTTTAAAAATCTACCTTTTGTGCAGGAATTAACAAAACAATCCTAAAATATACACGGGAAGATCATGGACCCAGAGTAACCAAAACAGTCTTGAAAATGAAAAAGTTGAAGAAGTCATATTTACTCATTCTAAAACATACTCAGCTGAAGTAATTAAGGAAATGTGTTACTGGCATGACAACAGACATAAATCAATGGAAGAGAATTAACAGTCCAGACATTAACGGTCAATTGATTTTCAATGAGTACCAAGTAAGTTAAATGTGGGAAAAGAATAATAAGATTTTTCAACAGCTGGTGCTAGGACAACTGGATAGCCACATGAAAAAGAAAGGAATGAAGTTGAACCCTTACCTCACACAGAATACAAAAGTGAACATGAAATTAATGTGAGTTAAAACTATAATAGTCTTAGGAAAAAAGACAGGTGTAAATCCTTATTTTTAACATGATTAGGCAATGGCTTTAGATATGATATCTAAAGAACAAGCAAACAAGGAATAAGGTAGTCATAGAAAGATAAATACCACATACTTTCACTCATATGTGGAATCTAATGAACAAACTAAACTAACAAGGAAAAGAAACAAACTCATGGATAGCAAGCAGGATGACAGCTATTGTTGAGGGAGTTAAGGAGGTAGGCAGAACAAGGAAAAAGGAAAAAGGACTCATGGACATGAACAACTGTGGTGATTGCAGCAGGGAGGGGAGTATTAGAGGGCTAAATGGCAAGAGAAAAATACAATAAAAAAAAGAAATAATTATATTTCTTTATATTATATTATATTTCATTATATTAGCACAGGCTGTCGATTCATTTAATAATAATAATAATAAAAAAAAGAACAAGGAAAAAATAGGAAATTAAAAACTTTTGTGCTTCCAAGGATACTAAGAAGAAATTAAGACAACAGTAAACAAAATGCAAGAAAATATTTGCAAATCGTATATCTGAGTCTAGAATCCAGAATATATAAAGAACTCTTTGACTTCCGGCCAAGATGGAGGCCTAGACTGACACACTCCGGCTCCCTCCACAACTAAGAAGGAATACAACTACCGCAAAACCATAAATAACCAGAAAGTAAATGGAAGTACAACATACAAAGTTATAAAGAAGTGGTGCTCCTCCGGACAGGTAGGAGGGGCGTAGCCAAGGAGAAGAGTTCAAGCTGTGTTGTCTGCGGCAGCAGCAGTGATGGAGGCAGAACAGCGGTAAGCACAGACACCCATATTTAGGGGGAGGCAAGAAGCGCCTGGGGAGCACCCTGGCTGCACACCAGACCCATCAGCTTATGAT
Organism: Furipterus horrens; assembly: GCF_987537825.1. Lineage (NCBI taxonomy): Eukaryota > Metazoa > Chordata > Mammalia > Chiroptera > Furipteridae > Furipterus > Furipterus horrens. Next base: position 74,469,772 of record NW_028327172.1, read on the forward strand.
TCTAAAGTCGGGGAAGGCAGACCTTCATTGCCTTGGACTGTGAGGCCCGGAGAGGGTGGGGACGGAGGAGGAAGCTCCTGGTCTCTCAGTAGAGAGTGAACGGCAGGAATCCATCTTGCACCCCAACTCCCACAAAAAATGCCACAGAGTGGTGAGACAGGACGCCCGGTCGTGACAAGTGCATGGGGCTCTGCCCCTTACAGCGTAGGAGGTGTGACAGTCCTGCCCAGGAAGCAAAGGTAAACATAAAACAGGATGGCACAGATCATGATAGAGAGCCCGTTGACGCAGCTGACCAGCCAGCAATTATATAATCTAATGAAGCAGCAGATAGGAAATCTTTCTGAGGCTCAGTTCAGAGCTTTGCTTATAAAAATGCTTACAGACCTAACAGCAAATCTTAAACAAGATGGGGAAGGAATGAAGGCTAGTCCTGCTGAAATGAACAAAAACACATATGAAACTAGTGGTGAGGGCAAGAAAACCAGGAATCAAATCAACAAATCGAACATAGGGAAGGAACAAACAGTCAACCAGTGCAGAAAGAGGAAACGAGAAGTGAGGAAAATGAGGAGAGGCTCAGAAACTTATCGGACAGCTATAAGCCGCCAACATCCGAATTATAGGGCTGCCAGAAGATGAAGAAGATGAACTAGAAATTGAAAAATTATGTGAAAAGATAATGAAGCAGAACCTCCCTAACTTGGGGAAGGAAACAGACTTACAGGTCCAGGAAGCACAGAGAGTTCCAAAAACACTGGACCCAGGGAGAACCATACCAAGACACATTATAATCAAAATGTCAAAAATTAAGGATAAAGAGAGAATCTTAAAAGCAGCAAGAGAGAAGAAGAGAATTACATACAAAGGGTTCCCAATAAGACTCTCAGCTAATTTCTCAAAAGAAACTCTGCAGGCAAGAAGGGACCGGCTAGATATATTCAAAGTAATGAAAAGCAAAAACCTACAACACGATTACTCTATCCAGCAAAGCTGTCATTCAGAATAGAAGGGCAAGGAAAGTGCTTCCAGAACAAAGTAAAACTGAAGGAATTCATTAGATCCAAACCACTATTATATGAGATGTTAAAGGGACTTGTTTAGGAGAAGGAGGATCAAAACTATAAACATTAAAATGAAAACTGCATCACAGGAACCAACAGAAGCTAGGGAATCGAAACAAAGGCAAACTAAATAGGCAACGAGAGTGGAAAAAGAACAATAGGTATGGGGAACATATTGGGGGGAGGTCAGCAGGGAGGTGGAAGGGGGAAATGGAGGGAAATGGTACAGTAATTAAGAAGCATAGTAGGAGGGAGTGGAGTAGACAGGAAGATGTTGAGAAGAACTATATGCACAACCAACGGACATGGACTAAGGGGGGGACAACTTGAGGAAGGGGGGGTCACTGGGTGGAGGGGAACAAAGAGGAAAGAAATTGGGACAACTGTAATAGCATAAACAATAAAGCACATTAAAAATAAAATAAAAATAAGTTAATTTGAAAAAAAAAAGAACTCTCACAAGAACATACTAAAAAATGAATTAAAGATATGAATAGACGTTTCTCCAGAAAAGACTTACAAACAACTTATAATCACATGAAAAGAGGCTCAACTTTATTAATCATTAGGTAAATGGAAAATCAAAACCACGATGAGATATAACCACTTCTTACTCATTAGGATCGCTGGATTTAAAAGACTGACAATAGTAAGCACAGATGCTCCCTGACTTACATGAGGTTATCTCCTGATAAACTCATAGTAATTTGAAAATGTCATAAGCTGAAAATGCATTTAATATACCTAACCTATCAACTTCATAATTAGCTCAGTCTACCTTAAATATGCTCAGAAAACTTTACATTAGTCTACAGACAGGCAATTATCTTGAGTTTCATCTCAAGAGTAACTGCCTTCCTTTCTCAAAAGAAGCTGGAGGTACAGATGGGTGTTTCGTGGAGGTGATGGGATTTTAAAATACAAACACAATATCCAAAATAAGATGGCAACATTGTACTTATTGGTTGTTTACCCTTGTGATCATGTTGTTGACTAGGAGCTGCAGTTCATGCTGCTGCAGAGCATCACAAGAGAGTACAGTACGGCATATTGCAAGTCAGGGAAAAGATCAATATTTAAAATACCATCATAAAGTGGAAAAATCATAAATCGAACCATCATAAGTTTAGGACTGTTTCTAATGTGAAAATGTGAAGTATCTGGAAACCTTATGTACTGTCAGTGGGATGATAAAAACAGTAAAACCATTTTGGAAAAACACTTGGCATATTCTTTAAAGTATTAAACATAGAATTACCATATGACCTAGCAAGTTCACTCTTAGTTTTATATCTATAAGCATTAAAATCATAGGTCCAAACAAAACTTTGTACACGAATGTTCACAGTAGTATTTTTCCTGACAGTCAACAAGTGGAAACCACAAGTGTCCATCAGTAAATGGAAAAAGAAAATGTGACATATCCATAAAAGGGAATATTATTCAGGCTTAAAGGAATTGACTATGTATACTTGTTAAAACATGGATGAATCTTGAAAACATTGTTAAGTTCAAGAAGTCAGACATAAGCTCTGACCGGTGTAGTTCCGTGGTTGGGCATCATTCTGCAAACTGAAAGGTCTCTCTGGTTGGGGGGATGTGAGAGGCAGCCTACCAATGTTTCTCTCCCTTTCTCTCTAAAAATAAATAAGTAAAATCTTTTTAAAAAGCTAGACACAAAGTCCACATATTGTATAATGCTATTTACATAAAATGTCCAGAATAGGAAAATCCATAGAGATAGAAAGTAGATTAATGGTTGCCAGAGGATGGGTAAAAGGGATAATTGAGTGTGACTGTTAACAGGCATGGTCTGTTGGAGTGATGGAAATGTCCTACAATTAAGATAGTGTTGATGGCTGCAAAAATTTGGGAATACACTAAAACGAATAAGTTTTACACTTTGTGGTATGTGATTTATATTTCAGTGAGAAAATATAATACTAATTTATTAACAGATCATGAGGTTCTACTTGTTTTGCACCCTGATTTCCTCTCTAGCCTTATGTCTAGTTATTCCATGTCTCCCAGCCAGACTGGTCTTTCAATTCTGCAAAAAAAAAAAAAAAAAAAAAAAAGAAAGAAAAAAGGTTTATTTCAAGGCCACTGTATACTATTTTACTTTGCTTGGGCAGCCTTATTTTTTCCTATTGTCGCTAATTTCTACTCATTTTTCAGATCTAGTGTAACTATCACTTTTCTCAGAGAATATTTTTTTTCCAATCCTCTCATTATGTACCATACTCCTATTACCAGATAACAGATTCCCTTACTGGGTTGGCCAAAAAGTCTGTTTAGTTTTTTCCATAAAGTAAAAGACACACTATTCACCAGTAACTTCATTGATTTGGATATTTTGAATGTGTTGGCTACCTCCTGCTACTGGGTTCTAGTGGGTATAAGCCAGGGGTGCTGCTAAACATCCTCCACATGCATAAGACAGCCCACAGCAAAGAATTATTTGGCCAAAACGTCAACAGTACCAAGAAACTTCACAAACCACTTTTGAAATGTTCTATCAGTCACAGCACCTTTTCCACACACTGCACAACTCTTTGTTTTTTTTGCATTTCAGTTGCGTTATCTTTCTTGAAATAATAAAGCATAATATGCTGAAAATATTGCTTATTTTCTTCCATCTTCGATATTAAAATGAGTTATTCAACGACCTGCCATACTAAAGCAATTGTTCCTAAGGTCTATTCCAACTTTAAAATTATAAGGTTCCACTCTTTTCACCTGAAACTGTATATAACTAACCAGATACTACAATTCAAAAAACTAATAAGTGGGCCTACAAAGTCACTATATATAAATGTTATAAAAAGGAAAGGGCAAGGAAATTGTCACCCCATTTTAGGAAATGTGCTAGCTGGAATGTCAGAACCACCTTAACACTTTCTACTTACAGTTAATGAATCAGTTTTCCAACTTCTTGCTAACTAATGCTATAGAAAGAAACATATATATAACACACCAATGGCTCTGTCCTTTGTAATATAGGAAAACATTTAGAAACCAAAAGTAACACCCTGGCTGGTGTCTCAGTTAGCTGGAGTGTCATCCTGTGCCCCAAAAGGTTGTGGGTTTGATCCCCAGTTGAGACATGTATGGGAGGCAACCTATTGATGTTTCTCTCTCAGATTGATGTTTTCCTCTCTCCCTTCCTTTCTCTAAAATCAATAAACATATCCATGACTGAGTATTAAAAACTTTTTTAAATCTCAGATACTACTACTTCAATACCCCTATCATTGAAAATGTGAAATCACCTCAGATGGGAAAGATCAAGGTTCCTTTTTTCTTTTTCACAAACAACTCAATTATAAAACCCTATAAAACTATAGCCAGCTGAAAATAAATAATTTTTAAGATGGTTGGCTTTCTGACAGTTACATTATTTGGAACAAGTCAGATGCTACTAGGATTTCACGGATATAGAAATGTAAAATATGTACAAACTACAAGAATCATCCTGGAATCAGGGTAGTTGGAGATTTTTATGTTGCTTCAAGATTTAAATTGAAAACCCCAAATAAAGTTTCTTTTCATGGTGGAGAGTTTCCAAAGTACTAATCACCTCAGATGTTTTCATAACCACTTAGGAGTTCTAACAGGTAGTGGTATGAAATCTAATTCCTTAAAATAGATTTGATTTTCTCTAGACCAAGCATTCTCAGAAAGAATGACATAGCCCCAAGGCATTCAAAATTGGTACTGGGAAGAGTGGAACAAAGAAAATATCATTCTTTAATGCATAAATTACAGGTATACATACATTATATAAGCAGTATATCTTTGACATTGACATTTCACATGGGAGGGACAATTAGAAAAAGATTTCTAAAAGTATTCCTTTAGGGTGCAATAATGAAATAAAGGTTCAGAACACTGCCCTAGATGAAATGTAGTGATATGCAGTTAAATCTTCTCAGAAAATATGGTCATTTGTGCTAGAATAAGCTGGGAAAGGAATCACGACACATCGTATAGTTTATGATTTATCATAAAACGTTATACTTTTGTATAGCATACACTTGAGAAAAGGCTCCGTTAAAAGGCTAGATTACTTCTATAACAAGTGTTTGTTCTCCACTTTGGGCAATCTAGAGTTCCCATTTTAGATTAGACTTGATGTGTTTTGTCCCAGAAGTTCTAAGATGATGTGGTATAGTAAAAGTTAACCACATTCATATTCATTTATCACTTTATATATATATGTATATATATATATATATAGTTAACCAGTTATTTGCCTACAAAAAGCTTATCATCATTAAGGACCTCACTGTAACCAATTCTCAACTACAATAATAGGGGAAGTTTAGGTACAAATTATACTAAATTTCAAATGTCACAATGAAAATACAAACAAGATCAATTATCTTTTATTACAACGATACAAATAATTATCTTCAACTAAAATTAGTTATTAATTATTGTTTCTCCTTTTTCTAAAAGTAATTTTAGAATAAAATAACTGTACCTTTTGTGTAAACTTAGTGGCCAAGATGTTCAAATAAGAAAGTAAGCCTACATTTCCTTTTTTCTTTACACAATACTGTCTTCTGCCTGTTTTTCAGTGGAAGTATTAATGAGTAACAGAATAGATTGAGAGAGAGACAGAACTGAAAAAGAAAGGGAAAGATAAAATTCTAAATATTATCAAGGGTGTTCAAATTTTCAAATTTTAGGAAATGGGATCTTAAGAGTCTGGCCTCTTTTCCTGTTTATAGAGAGGTAAAGATTAAAAAAGAGGTGACTGATGAAGAAAGTAAGGGACAGAAAATTCTCCTACCTGAAAATATCTCCTTCATATATCCTAAAAAATGTATATAATTCATGGGAAGGCTTAACTTATTATGTCTTATATTACTATATCCACAAATAGCAAAGTCTGTGTTAATAAACAAGTTATGGTTAATCAGGACCCCAATATACACAAATATAAAGGCAGTAAGATATAAGGACTTACTGTATTTCATGGGATGATAGGGGCTAGACAAAGTATTATCAGATTTAGGGAAAATTATGCAACATTTTAAGGAAGAGGTAAGTCTTGAAGGATGGCTAGGGAGTCCCAAAGAAGCTGATGGAAAACATATGAAGAACACCTTTGGGGAACATGCCCAGGTTGGATGAAGCACAATGTATATGACAGACAATAGGTGAAGATACAACTGAAAAGACAGAATAAGTAAGAATCATAAAAAGTTGCAAATGCTAGCAATGACAATATTATTATAATAACAGTATGAATATACATAATCTGATTGACTGGTATTAAGTAGATAAAGTAAAATGTCATGATCACAATTATACAGTACTTCTGTAAATAAGAACTAAATATCTGTAATGTCTTCGTGATATAATTGAATAGGAAGAGTAGCTCTTGACCTTTTGGGAGGTGTGCCAGTCCAGGTTCTGTTTGTCTTTGAATCTATTCTTCCTTCTTCTCCTGCTCTGCACTGTGTGACAGGAAATCTGACCCCACACAGGCAATGTTTCCTAGGCTCCATGTCACCTGGCTATTGGCTGAGTTTAATAAATGGGAAGCACTGGTGTTTAGATTGAAAGGCGGTTGGAAGCCACACTTTTTCCCCTCCCACTCTCAGTCTGCCTTGGTAGAATCTCCTCTACGACTATTGCTCCCTTACCAAATCTACCTTCCATTTTCCACACAGTAAACCCAGTCTCTGGGTTGCCTCATCTCTCCTGGTCTTATCTTGTCCTATCTCAATGGCTTCCAGCTGTTGCTGCTACATTCTGATTTAGCTCACCTAAGCTGCTCTTCTTAGCTTTTTCATCACCAGTGTAACCAATTCCCTCACTTAATCCCTTTATGTTAAATACTCATATTGGTTTCAATTTTCCTAAATGGATGCTGACTCTTACAGAAAGGAACAATCCTATTTAGGAATCTAAAAGACTCTACCTGCACATAAACCTTTACAGATAGTTTTAGGGGATCCCAGAACCACTGAAGCCTGCCCATTAATCCCAGATTAAAAATACTGAATATAAAAGAAAAGACAATTTCTAGAAAAAGATTCTAGAAGGGGATAAGATTATTACAGAACAATGTGAATGTAAATAAGGCCACAGATCTGTACACTCAGAAATCGCTAAAATGGTTAAATTTTGCATGTTAAAAAAAAAAAAAGGTAAGTAAACACTCAGCTACAATAAAACATGGTAAGTGTATAATAGAAATAATGTACAATTCCGTGGGAACATTTAAGAAAGTACTAACTATACCTGCTGGAAGAGGTTTCAGAGATTATATCTGACCTGAACTGTGAATGTAAGAATACTAGGAAGACAAGGAGAAAAGCACTGGAGGCAGAGGGAACAGAATATAAAGGAAAAATTGGTTAAACTGCAAGTAGTTTGGTATGCCTGCTGCAGAGGGCAGATGTTAAAAAGTTGAGATGAAGCAAGACAATTCCACAGAGCACGCTGGATGACATACTGATAAAAACCAAACTGGTATCCAGAGGCAATAAACAACACTGATATATTTTGGCCTGTGAAGTACTTCAAGAAATTCCAGCAAGGCAACAGCTGGCTATAGCTGAGTAGCAAGGGCTATTCAAGTGTAGTGAGGTGTAAAAGTCAGTGCAGTATGTTGAAGAACAAAAAGTAGGGTAAGGAAATAGAGCAATTAAGTAGAATTTATTGTTCTTTGAATAAATTTGACTTGTGAAAAGGTGACAGAGCATTAAATAAAATGTAAGGTGAGGTGTAGGAAAGTGTTTATAGTGTGTGTGTGTGTGTGTGTGTGTGTGTGGCTAAAAATCCTAATTATGTGAACTCTATGAGGAGAACTTCTCTATTAGCATTTGGCACTGTCTAGAACATACCAGACATCCAAAGATTTGCTGAAAGAACATTACGAAGAAAAGGGGGCAGCAAGAGAAGGACTGAAGATGGGGAGTACTTACAAGAGAAGAACCATGAATTAATAATAGTAAATATTTTAAGACACTAAGTTTTGTAATTGTAGATCTTTATGTGATATGATCTTCAAGACATATAATGCTAAAGAGCAGTGAGTGTGGGGAGACTTCTTATATATATTTTTTGTACAACTTGAAATTTTTGGTAAGTGCATAATTGTTTCAACTTTAAGAATATGAGGTGTAGTGCTAATGCTTTAGGCAGATTTTGCTTTGTAACAGTAAAAAAAATGAAATGAAAGGCTATCTGAGAAGCAATGACAAAAATCCAAAAGAGAAGGGAAGTTACATTGCTAAGACATGTGGCAATCAAAATGGAATGTGAACGGTTAGTTTCTATGCACTGAAAAAAAGTAGAAAGCAGAACAGTTGGCTTGTACAGAATAAAGACTCACAAGTTGGTATGAATTATTCCAGTTAAAACCATATTGCTTTTGTAAGACCAGTGGTCCTTACCTTGAGAGTGATTTTGCCTTCTAGAGAACACACTGGCAACATTTTCTGTCACAACTGGGTGGGAGTTGGAAGTGGAATGCTAAAGGATAGAGGCCGGTGATGCTGCTGAACACACCAGTGCACAGGACAGTGCCCATAAGTAATTAACTGGCCCAAAACATTAACAGTGCCGAGTGTGAGAAATCCTGTTGAACACTGTGGTTACTTAAGTGCATATGGATTAACAAACTGCCAAAACTCAAAAATTCTTAAGCAAACACTGCACAGAGGAAAAAATTCAAGTAGGTCAATGTTATCATAAATACTGTGAAAGTCTGCTTTGGACTGGTTTACATGTAAGCCTAATATAATAATTACAAGATACCTTTTTCTCAAAGATATAGACACAGATTTAGGTTAACTACTCAATTCTGATAAAGTAGGCAAAAGATGAGCCAAACATTAACAAAATATTAGTTTAAACTTAAGCCATTAACTCAGCTCTCCAAAAACGTATGACAGAACCACTACCCTTTAATATTTCCTGCAAAATGTATCTATCAAGAGCCTGTGCACAAACAACATTTCTTTGGACAGGGCTCGGTATTTTAAAAAGAAACAAAACAAATGGGTTTTCCTTACAATAAAACAATGGTAGTAATAATTGCAGACACTATGGGAAGTTTCATCAGAGATGTTTACCATATACTTTCAGGGATACTGCATATGATGTCTGTAAATCATTTGCTCGAATTTTGAGTTGTATGTGGCTCTCGCTCCCAACAGTACAGTCCTTATTCTTTCAGGGTACAAACAACAGCAAAATCTGTTCCCACACAGACAATACACCTTGACAACTGGCCCAAGGAACTAAGTCTCCACAAATGAAGAAAAAATTAACCAGGACTAGTAAAGAGAAAGATCATTTCCCATGTGAAGTTTCCTGCTTATAAAAAATAAACAACGAAAAAACCCACGCAAACAAAAACCCAACCAAACAAAAAACTAGAATTGCTTTTTAAAAATTTTCAACTGCTATTTCAAAACTCTACACTGGACTTTTTGCGGTGGGTGGAGAGAGAAGCACACACCATTCGCCCCAAATTCGTAGTTCTAAAAGCGAGTTATCAAGGGTTTCAGGAAGGTCTTTCCACAAAGCTGGGTGCCTAGGAAGTCCTCATTTTTCCTATTTTAGCCCCAGCCTTCACAAGGGAAAGTGTACGCAAGGCTGAGAAACACGCAGCCCGTCTGTCACGTAGACAACTCTCCTTCAAAGGTCCCAATTAAGGGTGCAGGCCTGACTTGCCGTCCAAACGCGGGCCTCAAGTGTCCCACGTAAGCTTCTCCTCAGCGCTCCCCCAGCCACGCAGCCTCTGAAGAGAAGAGCATCCACACACAAAGAGGCTTAACTGCCCGAGCCTCCGGCTGAAGAACAGTCACCGCCAGGCTGAAGTTGTCGGCGGGGAGGCAAAACCCCAAAGCTTCCCCACCCTGGGAAAACCTTTGGCCCCAAAGGTCCTTCCGCCCAGCTTAGCTGGTCCAATATTCCTCCCTCCCGCATCCGAGCTTACCCAATACCAGCCGGGCTACGTCCGAAGGTAACAACATAATCGAAACCGCAGGAAGAACAGCAATAAGAAACAAGGTTCTGGTGGAAGCCAACACAGCAGCAGCCACTGCGCCGCATCTCCCGGTTCCACTGGCGGCACTGAACCCGCGGCAATTTGTCCCGCCTCTTTCGCTTCATGCCAGCCAATCGCTTCCGCGGAGGAAAGAAAGGCGCCGAAATGAAACCCGCCTCCTTTCTCCTTGAAACTGTCGTCATTTCCTCCCCCATATTTTGAGGGGTAAGGTTGAAGGGGCGGAAGAGGTGGGGTAGAAGCCCAGGGAGTCGGAGCCAAAGGGCAGCAAAACGCAGGGGCGCATGCCATTGGTGAGCAAGGCGCAGGCGCGTGGCCTTAGGCCTGCCCAATGTTTTGGGGGAGTGAGGCCTTGGAGCGGAGCTCCGGAGACGCTGACGCGCATGGGCAGACGGTGCCGGGCGCCGCTCAGCCTTACTTCTTCCTGCGGAGACTGGCACTGCGAGGTCACGCTGGGTTTGAACCGGAAGCGGGAATAGTGCGTGCATAGCGTGCTGGAACCGTCTGCGGCCGCGGGCTACGGTGAGTAGAACGGCGATTTGGGCTGCAGCCACCGTTCCCTGAAGAGATTGCACCTTGGCTGTCGGAGTCCAGCGGTAGGGACACGGAAGCCTGCACCTGGGGAATTCAGTCGTTTCCGACCCCTTCGGCTCCAGTCTCCAGACACCCAATCTCAGGACTCACCCAGAGCGGCCCTTATCTCTACACCTCATCTTTTCCAGGCATCCTGTTCTCTCCCGCCCTCGCCGAGCCCCTAGCTAATTTAGCCACGAACCTTATTCTAAAGGCCCTGAACTGAGCCTTCTTGCGCGTCCAGATTTAACTAGATGACTTGACTGATACCTTTCCCCACCCCGCTCATAATGTTTTAGTCAGCATCTGTTGAAGTTTAAACTACAGTCGCGCGGACTCTGGAATCACTCTGCAGGAGTTAAAAATGTGGCCATCTGTGTGACTTCGGTATACTCTCTTCCTTGGGATGATCCTTTTCTGTGGTGGGCATTCAAGAGCGTTCACTGCTGTTTTTTGCCAGTCACAGACTAAGTAAAAAGAATTAAAATTCAGGATGATAATGTGATAAGAAGAGTACTGTGATAGTAGAGGGGTCAATGAGGTTTTGTGGGAAAAGCCCCGGACAATCAATTCGGTTTGTGCAGAGACCTCGCGGTGTTAAATTGCCCTAGAGGATGGTAGGAGCTTTCTGCAGAGAAAACAAAACGCATGTAGAGGCACAAAGTGTAGAAGTTCCCTGAAGCTCAAAAGTGAGGTCTGGTATTGAATGAAATAAATTTGGGCATTTTCAACATGTCGAAGTCATAGGAGTGGATGAGATCACACTGGGAGAACATAGAGTGAGAAGTAAGGAGACAAGGATGTTCTTTCAGCTTTGGGTGGAAGAAGAAGCATCAAGCTTAGGAAACGGAAAGGAAGTGAATAGTGATAACTCCTAATGATAATTCATTAAGCATGTGCTATGTTCCGTGCACTGTTAAACATGTACATTAATCCTTACAGTACTTTGTGCCAGTATTATTTTTCATTTTATTATTGAGAAAACTAAGGTTGAGAGAGATTAGCTAACTTGTCCAAGATTATACAACTTGTAAATAGCAGCATCAGTACAATCTTGAGTACAAAGCCGACACCCTTACCACTGGGAAAGAGTGGCATGCCAAGGGCAGAATTCTATCCAGAAAGATGGGATTTGGCATCGTTGTCAAATTCTGCAAAGGGATCACCATTGAATTTACTAATTTAGAGGCTGTTACTTAAAAAGTATGTATCATTTAATTGGATGTTGGGAGCGAAACCTAGATCGTTCTGAGCGCATTAGTTGAATTCAGCTTTAACTAGTGACACTGTTACTGTAGCCGACTACTCTAGTTCTTTTTGTTTTCTTTTAGTTCTTCGAACATATCGTGCTTTTCCATCTTGGGACCCTTAGGCTATGCTGTCTCCTTCCCTAAAATGTGCTCTAGCTCTTTCTATGGTTGGCACCAGTTCATTCAGATCTTGGCTTTATTGTAACCTGTGAGATGTATTCCCTAACAATTTATCAAAAAGGATCCTTTCTATTATTATGTATTTGTTTCATGTATCATAGTTTGGAATTATGCATTTATTTATCAGTGTACTTGTTTACTGTCACTCTCTCCCACTAGTTATGACTCCACAAACAGAGGATTTGTGTCTATTTGGTTCATTATAAGTCTAGACCCCCCCAACCCCCAACATAGTACCTTGAACACAGAAGTTGCCCAGTAAATACTGTTGCATGTTTCAATGAATGAACATCTCCTGTTTATGTAGGTAGTACTGAAAAGTTTGTTTTCTTTTTTTTTTTTTTTTCATCTTGTTCAATCATGTTCACTTTATTATTGATAAAATTTCTTTTTCTTTTTTTTTAATGTTTTTTATTGATTATATTGTTACAACAGTTCCAATTTTCTCCCCCTTGTTCCCCTCCCACCAGCACCCCCCTCCCCCAGCAATCCCCCCAAGTTCATACCCCTGGTTCGTAAAAATTAACTATCCCCCCCCTCTCAAATATTAGGACCCTTTGTAATCTTGTAAAGGACAATGGGCGAAGGTCTCAAGCTCCTCTAGCTCCTTCAAGCTGGACATGGTCGTCGTCCTACCTACCCTTGGGTCCAGAAAACCCTAATAAGAGTGGGGGTGTGGAGGGGAGGGTGGCCTTCCCACATGGGGAAGGATCGTGCAGACTCCAGGTCAGTTGGCTGCCTCCGGTCAACGGCGTGCTTGGTTCAACAGGCTGGTGTCCTTGTTGTGTTTCAGTCATTCCTCCCCGAGTTTGTTCCTCCTGGATTGTCTCCTTAACAGGAGCGAGCTGAGAACACTGTTCCTACTCCGCGGCCATCTTCACTTTTCTTGGAAAAGTTTGTTTTCTTGAAAGTAATCAATCTTTGAGAAATGGACGGCGAGAAAAACAAGTTCAGAAAAAGCCACAGCTTAAAAAAGTTTAGAGTTGCCTCTTCCTGGAAGTGTCACATGTTTAGTAAACATGCATTTTTTTTTCACATTACAAATAACATCTTTAGTATATTTAGAAATAAAGGTGCCTACTTTTATGGTTCTTTGAATATTGCTAAGGTGTTTTATTTTCCTTATTGATTCAATCAAGAGGACTTTAAGATTGAGCTAAAAGGGGGAAGAGTGCTTGATAAAACTATAAGGGATGGAAAATAAAAATGACAGTCCTGTAAAGAAGTGTACAATCAAATGAAAAAGACTATCAAGTAAATAACATCTTGTTACCCACAGCAGAGTAAAGGAGATTGTAATAGAGATAAAGGGGTCAGAATACAACCAATGAATACAAGTGGAGAAGAGAATTAGAACTATTTGTCAGTGAAATAGGTAGTCTTATTAGGTAGTTTGCTTTTATTCTGAGTGTTTAAAGAAAGGACAATAACTTCAGAAGGGATTTCTTCCTTTGTATGAAGATGGGGCAGGATCTCTCATTTCCTCCCACTTTTAAGATTCTTTGAGATTAAACATGGGGAGAGAAACATACATAGTATATATAGATGGATGGGAAAAAGACTTTTCCTATTTTTCCTCTTGAAATATATGTATGTGTAGATATCACAGACATAAATGTGTATTTTTCTCTTTATTAACATTGTATAACAGAAACAATGCTTCTTTATAAAAAGGCTCAGAAATACTAAAATGCTTTTCTTATGTAAGATCTTTTTAAAGATTACCAAAGGAAGATTTGATTATATCAGAAAATCTAAATGGAGGAGGGCTACTGCAGTGGCATTAAAGTACAGTGGAATATAATTGACCTTTGACATTTGTAAGGGATATCATTATAGCATATAATTTACTTTTAAAATAAGAATATCACTTCTGTTTTTATGTATTAAATGAGACCCATAAAGCCAGTTAGGATGGAAGTGGTAGGCAAGGCTTAATAGCCCTGATAGCCTCCTGCATATCAATTCTAAAGCATAAGCAATTTAAGCTTTTGACTGAGCTATATAAATCATTATGTAGAAGAAAAGGTGCTTTTTTAAAAAATTTTATTTGTTTATTTTTAGAGAGATGGGAAAGGAGAAAGAGAGGGAGAGAAACATCACCGTGTGGTTGCCTCTCACTTGCGCCCCCAACTGGGGACCTGACATGCAACCTAGTCATGTGCCCTGCCTGGGAATCGAACCAGCGACACTTGGCTTGCAGGCTGACGCTCAATCCACTGAGCCACAGCAGCCAGGGGAAAGGGTGCTTTTAAGTACTTAAGATGGTCCCTGTTAAATCCTTAAGTGCTATTTTCCTTATTCTTTGCCTGGTTGTCTTCTGTTCATTTCAGTGTTTCAGTTTAAATGTCATGTTTCGTAGAAGAGGTCCCAGAACAATAAAGTAGAATTACATTTTTCTATCTTGCTACTGCACACAGTACCCATTTACATGTTGAAGCTTTGTTGTCATATATACTAAGAAAACCTCACTTAAGTATGGAAATGTTAAGAAAAACCATCATGCCTTTGACACAATATGCCTCTAGTTGTACAGTTAGATCTAACTATATATTATTAACCACAGTCTGATAATTTTATATATGTATTGTTTTTACAGACAAATGTATTTTCTGAAACTGAACCATGAGTCTAGCACTCGATGATCTGCTTATTTGCTGCCGTCAACTAGGACATGATAAAGCTACGGAACGAAGGGTAGTAAATTACTTTTAATCTTTCCTTGAAATCAGTGTGTGATTAATAACAACCCATCATTATGTTCTTTTTTCATTTTCAGAAAGAAGTTGAAAACTTTAAGCGTCTGATTCGGAATCCTGAAACCATTCAATATTTAGATAGACATTCAGATTCCAAACAAGGGAAATACTTGAATTGGGATGCTGTTTTTAGGTATTCCATTCTAATTTTTTTTTTTTACTGTATTTTTTTTCATTTTTATTTCTGTTGTGATTTTTTTTGGTGTGTATTTAGGTCTTATTTATCTTTGTCTCCTATATAACATTTTGCCTTGCATATGAAGTTGGCACTTACTAAAAGATGTTTATATAATAGACAAAGTTAATTTTAAATAGTTTGTTTAATAAAATGTCTTAGGCAAATTTCCACTTCAGATTAGAGAGAATTCCTTTCATAACAGTTAGTTCATAAGACTTAATTTTAAATTAGAGAATAAAGTTAAGTTATAACAAGTGCTTTATTACTACTTTGACATCTTTTTTTCTTTTTAATTCTCAGCAATGAATATACTTACTGATTATATAATATATATTATATAACATTGCTATATTGCCTCCCGTTCACTCCCTGACTGGGGATCAAACCCCCAACTTTTTGTGTGTCTGTGTGTCTATGGGACGATGCTCCAAACAACTGAGCCACCTGTGCAGGGCCTGATATCTTTAAATATTGCTTTAAGTAACTGCCAGATACTAAATTATAATACAAAAATAAAAGGAATTTTAGAGTAATTCTATATGAATGAAGTTTAAAAAAATTCAGGTATTGAAAAGATACAGTTGGTTGTTGGATTGGTGTGACAAACAGAATTGATGCATTTTTTTTACCTTAAGACAGTTTTCAACTATTAAGTCCATTTATAGCTAGAAATATATTGTAAGTCTTAGGAAAGATGAATAAAATATTCAAGTAGAAAACTTGAAATATTTGTAGTCAAGAGGAAGTATGACTATTTACTTGTTTTTTGGTCTTTAGAACAGATAGTCTATTTTATTTTTATCTCTTATTTGGTACCAGATTGACTATTAAGATTTCAGTGTGGATAACATGAAAAATGCATGCCATTTTTTTGGTTACATAAGTTTATTTCATATATCACAAATATAGTTATTGTCTAAATGTGAATATTCTTTTGCATGAACTCATCAGGTGGGCCAAATATGCACCTGTCACTACCAAGTAATCATGAATATTTTATAGGAAGGCTTTATTTAAATGCTAGAAACATTTCCAGATGCCTAAGAAAGAGAGAGGTCATGCACAGAATAACAAGAATAGGTGACAGAGAATTGAGAGCCCCTAATAGTACCACAAACTTTTAATGATAAAATGAGAAAGCAGGTAGTGAAGCAATACGAAATCATGGAAGTTACAGATTAAAGAGTTTTGCAGACCAGACTCTAAATTGGTATTGTAGGGGCTTAGGCCTCGAATGAGAAATTTGTTTCATTTTTTTGTAATTGAAGCACCATGGTTTAAAAGATGCTCTCTATGATGGCACGAAGGGCTTTTTGAAACTATTATAGTAAGTTAAGCATTTTGTGAGTTTCTTAAATTCCATTTTGTTTTCATGAAGATTTTTACAGAAATATATTCAGAAAGAAACAGAATGTCTGAAAACAGCAAGATCAAATGTGTCTGCCTCAACACAAGCCACCAGGCAAAAAAAAATGCAAGAAATCAGTAGCTTGGTCAAATACTTCATCAAATGTGCAAATAAAAGTAAGTGCTATGTTATTTATTATAAATAATTTGCTTAACAGTTAATTGTCTCATGAGTTGGGTCTAAATATGATGACATCAAAGTTAAGTGCTAACTTCAATATCTAGTACATAAACCAATTTTTAATATTTAGGTAAAGATATTTGGAGGAATTTATGTAAGCATGGAATGATATAATCTTCAGGTTAAAAGGATTAAAATTATTACTTCAACACCTGCTCTCCTTGGACTGCCTATTTATGTCCTTAGCACTTAGATAGCTGTATGGTTAAACATTTTTTGAGGCTTTCTTTACTATCTTTGAATAGCATAATAGTAGTGAAAACTTGTCTACTTTTGTACCTGTTTCTGCTGTCTGAAATAATATAGAAAAATTCTAATCATTTTTTTCTTTAAGATCTATGAAGTCCGTCATTATATTTCCCTTACGTCCCCTTTTCTGTGCTAAACAGACCTTCTTCTACTTCCTTCAGTGCATGTGAATGTTGCTGTCTTCTGAATATTCTTCAGTTTAATTCTACCTCTCTTAAAATATGGGACTCAATCTTACAGGTATGTTATGATTGGTACAGAGTAGAACAGGACTTGACATCTCTTGTTCTATACTTTTACTAGTTCTAAAATCACATTAGCTTTCTTGGTAATCAAAACCCATATGTATATATATATTTTTAAGTATATTATATTGATTATTCTGTTACAGTTGTCCCAATTTTTTTTCCCTTTGCTTCCCTCCGCCCAGTACCTTCCTTCCCTTCAGCAATCCCATCCCCCTTAGTTCATGTCCATGTGTTGTGCCTATAGGTTCTTTGGCTTTTCCCTTTCCTGTACTATTCTAAACTTCCCTGTCTGTTTTATACCTACCAGTTATGCTTCTTGATCCCTGTACCATTTCCCCATTTCTCCCCCTTTCCATTCCCAGCCGATAACCCCCCAGATGATCCCCATACCTATGATTCTGTCCCTATTCTGGTTGCTTGCTTAGTTTGTTTTTGCTTTTATTTTTTAGATTCTATAGTTGATAGTTGTAAGTTGTAAATTTGTTGTCATTTTAATGTTCATAGTTTTCATTATCTTTTTCTTAAATAAGCCTCTTTAACATTTCATATTATAATGGCTTGGTGATGATGAACTCTTTTAGCTTTACTTGCCTGGGAAGCACTTTATCTGTCCTTCTATTCTAAATGATAGCTTTGCTAGATAAAGTATCTTGGTAATAGGTCTTTGCCTTCCCTCACTTTGAATACTTCTTGCCCGTCCCTTCTTGCCTACAAAGTTTCTTTTGAGAAATCATCTGATAGTTGCCGAGACCTGCGTACCTCGATGTCAAAAGTAAGGTACCTGAGAAGGGGGCAACGTGGAGATTAATAGAAAAAACACAGACACAAGATTAATGCAAAGCGGGGGACCAGATGGTCCATTGCCCTCAGATGGAGAGACAGTGATACCAGCCTGAGTCCACCAGGTTTATTTACAATGTTCTTTTACATCAGCTACTGACATCAGCAGTCTTGAGGTAAAACTAACAAGTGAAACTTCTAAGAAACAAACTGATGAGAAACTCCTGAGAAAGCTGTAGGTGGAGTGTTCTTAGATATCTTGCAAGTAGCTCTTGCTCTAATCTAATAGTCAGGATGTTCCCTGCTCCTGCTGTGTTTCCAGCCCCCAGGGCTCCAGCTTTCTTTATCAAAAGGCTGCATGTTGCAGATATATTCAGTCAGGCAAGACTTGCAAATACCTGACCCTCAACAAATGTAGACAATCAGGCAAGACCTTGCAAATACCTGATCCTGGCCAAGCAAATTGGCCTTCCTTTTGTAACTTCAGCTTTCACGATCCCCTTCAGATAGTCTTATGGGAATTCCTTTGTAGTTAACTTTGCTTTTCTCTCGCTGCTTTTAAGATTCTCTCTTTATTTTTAACCTTTGGCCTTTTAACTATGGTATGTCTTGGTGTGGTCCTCTTTGAGTCTAGCTTGTGTCTAGCTTGTTTGGGACTCTGTTTGTCCTGGACATGTATGTCTGTTTTCTTCACCAAATTTGGGAAGTTTTCCTTCATTATTTTTTCACATAAGTTTTCGTTATTTTGCTCTTCCTCTTCTCCTTCTGGCACACCTATGATTGGAATGTTGGCACGTTTAAAGTAGTCCCAGAGGTTCCTAAGCCTCTCATTTTGTTCAATTCTTGTTTCTTCATTCTGTACTGGTTGACTGTTTATTTTTTCCTTTTGTTCCAAATCATTGATTTGAACCTCAGATTTCTTCACCATTGGTTTTGTGTGGATTTTTTTTTTGTTTCACGTAGCATAGTCTTAATTTCTTCCCATATTTGTGTGTCGTACTTAATCTTGTCTGTCAAGTCAGTAAGCATCTTTATCACCAGTGTTTTGAACTCTGCATCTGTGAGGTTGGCTATCACCTCATTGCTTACTTCTCCTACTGGAACCTTGATCTTCTCTCTATTTTGGGTCATACTTCTCTGCCTTCTCATTTTGGCCGCCTCCTGTGTGGGACAACCTGTTTCACCACATTGTGGCACTGTATTTGAGGGAGGGGTCTGAGAAGGAACAATGGCACTTGCTCAGAACTCTCCCCTTTTCTAGGCACTTCTCCAGCATCCTATATGGGAGTGGCACCCTTCTAGCTGTTGCCCTGGTTATGGTTCTTAGAGGGGGTGGGTTTGCAGACGTTATAGGACTGGGGGGGGCCTCTAACGAAATGGACTCCACTGAGAGACAGGCAGTTTATTTTACAGCCTCAACTCCCACTGGTTTTCATAGTCAAAAGCAATGAGGCTTTATTTTCCCCGGCGCTGGATCCGTGAGCTGCATGGCTTGTTCTGTAGCTGGGATCGTTCCCCAGGTGTGCCTCCCAACTTTTATAATGTGTGACTGCTCTTTCCGCTGACTTGCCACAGCCACAGGCTTGCTGCTGCCCTGCTGCCGCCACCACCACCACCACACCCTGTCCTCTCTACCCCTCCTACCTGTCTTGCTGAGTATTGCTCTTTTATATCTTTGTTTGTTGGACTTCCATGCAATTAAATTTTCTGGTAGTTTTGGTTGTTTTTAGTTTTGAAGTAGTTGTATTTCTTCTTTTTCTTTTTTTCTGTTTAAAGGGTTTCGTTTATTTTTAGATAGAGGGGAAGGGAGGGAGGGAGAATGGGAAAGAAACATCAATGTGTGGTTGCCTGTCACGCACCCCCAAATGGGGACCTAGTCTGCAACCCAGGCATATTCTCCACTGGGAATAGAACCAGTGACACTGTGGCTTGCAGGCTGGCACTCAATCCACTGAGCCACACCAGCCAGGGCATTGTATTTCTTCTTATTGTTCTGGAGGGTGATGAAGCGTGTCTATGCGTCCATCTTGGCCAGAAGTCAAAACCCATATTCTTAACTAACATTGTGCTTACTCTTAATTTTTTTTTAAATACCAAAGAAATTGCTTTTTGCTTCTCATGAGCCATATATCTCCTATTGAACTTGCACAGTTGATAGTTTGAAGAGTTTATATATTTGAACCAACATGCAGGATCCTACTAGGCTTTATGTAAGGAAATGGGGTTCACACAGTGCTAAAAAATCAGAATCAGAATTGTTTGTTTAGGGATTCTTGGAGTCACACTTTGTTTACTCTTCACAGATAAGGATGTGGCTTTGTGATACCAAGTTTAGTTTAAGAATCAGAAGAGCCCAATGTTGGTAAACATTAAGTAGAAGGACATAGGTTATTAATGAATGGTATTTCAGAATGGAGGTATAAGACTTGAATCCAAAAAACATGGTTTTGCAAAAAAAAATTTCTATCTCCTCTGAGACGCCAGTTTGTATAGATAGTTATAGGTCTTGTCAAGGACTCCAGCATAGATAAAGGGAAGCGCCACTGAAATATTCTGTACCTGTGTTTGCCCTGTATGATGACCTTGCATCCATTAATATTTGTATTGGCTACTAACATTGGGTTACTGATAGATCTTTATGTGTGCCCATTTGTAGACCACTAGAAAAGTTTGCAGCTTTAAATTTTGCTTTATAATGAAAAAAGAAAACTTAATTGCATAATTAACATAGGAGATCATCTTTAAAAAATACATGAAGGTATCAGTATGTTGGCCTATAGGAATGAGTGGATGAAATCATCAGTGTATAATCATTTAAATGGTTAAAAATTGCTATTTTTATTTAAGGCTTTGTTTTCTTTCAAGTTTGACTTTATAACTTAATATAAACATCTTTCATCTTAAAGCAGAACCTGGGTGCTGTTACCATATCATCTTCTTCGGTTGCTTTTCTCAAAGGGTGGGAGAGCTGATGGGAATTTAAACACAGGTTCAGACTTTGCCAAACTGGCTTGACGTTGGTAACCAACGTATGGTGAAAGAAACAGATTAAAGAAAAACACAGGCAGCTGGTAAGGAACCAGTAGGCAAACATTGTTCATTTTTCGATGTAGGCATTTGTCAACTCTGTACAATGTATAGACATTCTAGAGAATAGAAAATCTTGCTGGGAAAAATGTTAAGTTCCATGCTGTTCCTTAAAGTCATTGCAGGCAACATAGGTATCCTTTTGAGGCAGGTTCTTTAGAAAAGAATGTCAGTGTTATTCTGTGTGTGTGTGTGTGTGTGTGTGTGTGTGTGTGTGTGTGTGTGGTTTTTATTTGCATCTCTCTGATGGCTAGTGATGTTGAGCATTCTTTCATATGTCTATGGACCCTCTGTATGTCCTCTTTAGAGAAGTGTTTGTTAAGGTCCTTTGCCCATTTTTTAATTGGAGTGTCGGTCTTCTTGGTGTTGAGTCATATAAGTTCTTTATATATTTTGGAGATCAATCCCTTGTCTGAGGTATCATTGGCAAATATATATTTTCCCATATGGTTGGTTCCCTTTTCATCTTGCTGATATTTTCTTTTACTGAGCAGAAACTCTTTAGTTTGATGTAGTCGCATTTGTTTATTCTTTCCCTTATTTCCCTTGCCTTAGGAGATATATCAGTGAAAATGTTGCTACGTGGGATATCTGAAATTTTCCTGCCTACTTTTTCCTCTAGGACTTTTATGGTGCCATGGCTTACATTTAAGTCTTTGATCCATCTTGAGTTTATGCTGGTGTATGGTGTAAGTCAGTGTTACTCTTGAAGCACTTCTCAAATTTGGTAGAGAAAGGAATTATATTGGGATTAAGGCCACAGGGAAATATTTCATTCTGATATTAATTTATGCAGTTATTTAACAAATATTTATTAACCATCTACTATTAGACAGTAACTTGGTTATTTAGTTGGGATATAGAGATTAAGTCCTTTCCATAAGAAGGCAGTAATAAAAATATAACCTGCTATAGATAAGAAAATGTTATCAGGACTCCCAAGAAAAAGGTGCACAGGGTGTTAGAGCAAAGGAACATATGACTATGTATTTGATCATTGACCAGATGCCTAAAATTATGATATAAGCCTTAAGTAAAAATGATTTTCCAACTTCTGGCCAAAATGGAAGCATAGGTAGACATGCTTTGTCTCCTCGTACAGACATTACATGGATCACAACTAACCTCAAAGCAGTAAACAAGCAGAACTGCCAGAAAATATACCTGTATGGAACTCTGACATCCAAGGTTTTAAAGAAGAAAGATTCATCCAGACAAGTAGGAGAGGCAGAGACAGGAACTGGGGTGGAGAGGACGCAGTGTGGCAGAGTTGGCAACATGACAGCATCAAGGCAGTGGTAGCAGCTGTCAGAATGAGCGGGCCCACATTCATATGTGACAAATAAAAGCCCAAGGGACACCTGGGGAGCAATCCCAGCCCCAGGCCAGACTTGGCAGCCCAGGGTTCCAGCACTGCGTGAATAAACTACAAAGCTTCTGGATATGAAAACCAGTGGGGGTTGGGGTAGAGGAATAAACTCCCGCTCTCTCAGGAGAGTCCATTTAAGGGCCACCATGGCCCTAGAATGTATGCAAACCCACATACTCTGGGAATCACCACCAGGGCAACAGCTAGAAGGGAGCCAGTCGCATGCTGGAAATGGGTGAAGTGACTGGAAAAGGGGCCAGTGCTGAACAAGCAGTGTTGTTCCCTCTCTGACCCCTCTCCCACGTATAGTGCCACAAAGCAGTGAAATGAGTCGCCCTGCCTTGGCCAATACCTGAGGAATACCTAATGCTCTGCCTCTTAAAGTGTAACAGGTGCACCAAGACAGGGAGTCAAAGCAGCTCTACCTAATACACAGAAACAGACAATAGGGAGGCTACCAAATTGAGGAGGTAAAGAAATATGGCCCAAATGAAAAAACAGATCAAAACTCCAGATAAAGAACTAAACGAAATGGAGATAGTCAACTTATCAGATGCAGAATTTAAAACACTAGTAATAAGGATGCTCAGAG
Organism: Furipterus horrens; assembly: GCF_987537825.1. Classification (NCBI taxonomy): domain Eukaryota; kingdom Metazoa; phylum Chordata; class Mammalia; order Chiroptera; family Furipteridae; genus Furipterus; species Furipterus horrens. The sequence goes on from NW_028327172.1 coordinate 74,492,723, forward strand.
GAATGATTGAGTATGGCCACAAAATAAAGGAAGAAGAGAAGATTATAGAAAGTGAAATAAAGAAAAATATACAAGGAACCAACAGTGATGGGGAGGAGCCAGGATTCAAACCAGTGGTTTGAAATATAACAAATAAACATTCAACCAGAACAAAATAAAGAAACAGGAATTCAAATAAATGAGAATTTAAGAAGACTCTGGGACATCTCCAAAAGTGCCAACATTCAAATCATCAGGGTGCCAGAAGGAAAGAGGAAGAGCAAGAAATTCTAAACGTATTTAAAAAAAGCTAATGGAAGAAAACTTCCCTAATCTTGGTGCAGATAATAGACATACAAGTCCAAGAAACACCGAGTCACAAACAAGTTGGACCCAAAGAGGACCGCACCAAGACACATCATAATGAAAATGCCAAAGGCTAAAGATAAAGAGAGAATCTCAAAAGCAGCAAGAGAAAAGGAGAGGTACCTACAAAGGGGTTACCATAAGACTCTCAGCTGATTTCTCAAAAGAAACTTTGCAGAAAAGAAGGGACTGGTAAGAAGTGTTAAGTGATGCAAAGCAAGGACCTACAACCAAGATTACTCTACCCAGCAAAGCTATCATTCCGAATAAAGTGCTTCCCTACAAGGTAAAGCTAAAGGAGTTCATCATCACCAAGCCCTTATTATATGAGATATTAAAGGGACTTATTTAAGGAAATGAAGAAGATCAAAACTATGAACAGTAAAATAACAAACACAGCTATCAACTGCATCTAAAAAACAAAAACTAAGCAAACAACCAAAACATGAATGGAATCATAGGTATGGAGATCATATAGATGGTTAACAGTGGTGAGGGGTTAGGGGGAAACGGGGGAGAAGTTACATGGATTAAAAGCATAATTGGGAAAAAGTCGACAGTGGGATGATAAGAAAAATAAAGGAAGTGCAGAAGCCAAAGAACTTATATCCATGGCCTATGGACATGTACTCAGGGGGGCATTGCTGGAGTGAAGGGGGCGGAGGGGGACAAAACGGGAAAAGAAGATGGGACAACTGTAATAGCACAATCAATGAAATATACTTTAAAGAATGATTTTCCAATTATATCAGTGTATATTAATTTAGTCTATTCTGGCACTTAACTAATCTCCTCATGAGAAAATTCTGAACTAGAATATAATCGGATATACATAATGACTAGTACCTTCCTCATAGCTTATAGCAAAAAATGGTGCTTGTGGTCAAGATGATGGCATAGTTAAACATGGCTCGCCTCTTGACTCAACCATATCAAAATTGAAGCTAAAGTATAGAACAGTCATCACTCAGAACCGTTAGAAATCGAGTTGATGGGAAGTCTCACAGCTATGGGATTAAAGAAACCACATCCTTCCAGACTGGTAGAAGAGGCACAAATGCATTATGGGCTGGTCTCTCACATGTGGTGGATAAAAATTTGGAGGTATATCTCAGGAGCAAGGATTCCCAGCTCCACATCAGGCCCCCAAGCCCTGTGTTCCAATGCCAGGATGATAAGTCTCCACAACTTATGGCTGCAAACCACTGGGGATTGAGATGGTGGAAGAAACTGCTGGAGCCCCAAGCAGTTAATCTTAAAGAACCCACACACGGACTCACCTGCTCAGACTCACTTCTTTTGAGCCCCAGCACCGGGGTGGCAGCTTGAAACGCACCAGTGGCATACAGAGAGAAAGTGAAGTGTCTGGCATCAATACCAAAGAGGCCATTGTCTTTTCTAAACACTCCTCCCATAAAGGCAGCAAGCTAGTGTCATCTCTCAGACTCCATCAACTAGCTTAACACTGTGACCTACCTAGGAGGTCCCCAGAGACTGCCCCTCCAAGCAAAGAGTCTACCCAAGCTGCTTTTCCATATGAATGGCTGGTCTTGGCTCATGCTTCACAACTTCCTAAATCCTCACAGACAAGCCGCAGGTGGCCTCAGTGGGCCTGAGGCCCAGCTCTAGCAGCAGCCACCCTAGATTGACAGCTTGGCTTCATCTGGGAATCTCCAACCCAGCACAAGTATTAACCATCTCATATTGCTTTATAGCTCAGGTAGGGTGGCCCCAGGCAAAACACTGCTGGGGGCTGACCTTGACCCGCACCACCCAGGAAACCCCAGGACCTGCACACCCAGTGGATGGCTACAGACCACATCAGAGCACTAGCACCCTTCCCCTACACAGCTGATCCTCCACTGAAGGCAGAGGTTAGTGGTCAGTGGTCACAACCAGTCCTTGCAGCTGAGTAACATGGATAAATCCCTCCCATTGACCTGCCATCAACAACCAAAGCAACCAAAGTTCAAGAGAAGGGTATACTCACCCCACATGAAGGGAGCACCTCGAGTACCCTGCTTGGGTGATAGGGGAGACTGTGCCATTGGACCCCATAAGGACAGCTCCTTCATTAGGTCAGACTACCAAGGCATGGAATCAAAACAGCTCTACCTAATATATAGAAACAAACATGGAGAGGCTGCCAAAATGAGACAGAGAAGCATGGCCCAAATGAAAGAACAGGAAGAGCAAGAAATTGGAATCTATTTGAAAAAATGATGAAAAAAAACTTCCCTAATTTGGTGAAGGACACAGACATGCAAGTTCATGAAGCACAGAGAGTCCCAAACAACAGCAGTGCAAAGAGGCCCATTTAAAGGCTTGTCATTATTAAAATGCCAAAGGTTAAAGAAAATGAGGGAAATCTTAAAAGCAGCAAGAGAAAAGAAGTTAGTTACTTACAAAGGAGTTCCCATTGTCAGCTGATTCCCAAAAGAAACTTTTCAGGCTAGTAGGGATTGGCAAGAAGTATTCAGAATAATAAAAACAGGGACCTTCAGCCAAGATTGTGCTACCCAGCAAAGCTATTTAAAATTGAAGGGTAAATGAAGAGCTTAGCATAGAAGAAAAATCTAAAGGAGTTCATCATCACCATATCTATATTATATAAAATGTTAAAGGGACTTATTTAAGAAAGTATGAACAATACAGTGGTAATATCTATCAACAATTGAATGTAAAAAAAGAAACTTAAGAAAACTAGAAGAGCAGATATGGTATCAAGAATACAGAGAGTGTTTTCATGGTTGCCAGACGGCAGGGGTATGTGGGGGCATGACTTAAGGGGTGAGGGGATTAAGAAGTAAAAATAGGTAGTTACAGAATAGCCGTGGGGATGTAAAGTACAGTATAGTAAATGGAGTCGCCAAGGAAGTCATGCATGATCCACAGACATGAACAATGGTGGGGGAATTTCCCGAGGGTGGGAGGGTGCACGGTGGAGGAGGGCAAAGGTGGAAAATTTAGGACAACTGTAATAGCATCATCAATACAATATAATTTTTAAAATGTTATATGTGATTTTTAAATTGTTACTGTTAAAACAGGATAATGCCTCAGGTGTGACATCAGTATGATTTGCTCAAAATCAACACTTTTTTTCAAATTTAAAAAACAACATCACCATTAAAAAATCTTTATTTTAGAAGGTATGCATCTGTGACAAACAGTGGGAATCTATTAACCTTCACATCCATTACAAGTTAGTTTTTTAAAACAAAAAATTTAGCATGCTTACAGTAAATAGAATGGATAAATCCAACAACGCAGCAGACCTGTGAACTGTGCAGGCATGTATAGCAAGTATACAGAGGCCATTTATTTGGTCCATAAGTACAGTACAGTCACATTTGAATTTTACAAAACATCCAATATAAATAACCTGAAACTGTAACAATATACAAAAATTGGCTTTTTACACAGACATTCCAGACAGTACAACTTCAAAACTTGTGTAAATTAACATTATTTTACATCAGTCAACATAATGCCAATTAATATTTAAAAACAAATTTCATCTCATAGCACTTGATACTTTTGGAATCTGTTTTGGTCAGGAATGTGAAAATGCTTAGATTTAGGCTAAAAATAATTCTTTTTTTTTAACCCAATTAAAGGCATAATATGACCTTTATTTGTATTTATCACTAGGCATCAACTTTACTAAACCACAATATTTAAAACTATTAAATAATATCTGAGGTTATTTACATTAAAAAGGCAACATGCATTGTGTTGTTCCATCTCATGACTGGTTATACAACTGCTTTGTTCAAAGGGTTTTAAAACTGTATTTCAACTTTTCATACAGCATACTGCAAGATGCCTGATAGTTCTAGCAAAATAAGTGCTGTCAAAGGGAGCAGATCATCTACAAGTCAGTCACTGGTTTCAGTTTTTTCCTTTGAAACAGAGAACATAACAAACAACCTGGTCCTGCCCAGACAACATAATGCAGTACGAGGGTTCTGTTTAGATGTTTTTTCTGTTCAATCTGTTGCTATAACATCAGGCTCTTTTGATCGCTCTTTGTTCTGATACTCTCTTTTTCATAATTTCCTCTAGTGACTTCTTTCTTCACTGATGTCAGCATTATTTGAAGGACCCTCTTCATGTGAATTAACTGAGCACACCATCTTGCTCTTGTGCTGTGGATGTGGAAGTCTGAGCTCCATCACTCCCATTGGTTATGCTGCACTTTTGCTAGGCCTCACTGGCAACTTCAAATTCAATCCTTTCCTAGGAGTTCACTATGAAAGATGTTGATCAATAAAGTGTAGTTCTGAAGGAAGTCATCTGCTTGAGGCCAGCTCCCATTTTCTAATTCGAAATTATGACAACTTCTTGTGATTATTAGCTTCTGTCTCTCCCTCTTCTGGAGATACTAGGGTTGTTCTTTTCCCATCTTTAATTTGAACATCTGGTGCTACCACAGCAAATTTTTCTTTCATAGCCTTGTAATGTGAGAATGGTCACTTGGTGGACATTCAGGCACAGTCTCCTCTGGCCCGCTGGCACATATGTAACAGTTAGGGTTGGGAGGATCCAGTGTACAACTCACAAGTAGCTGCTTTCTTGGGTTTGGTTTATTAAAAAATACTGTTCTGCTGGCCTATTTTATTGATAAAATTTTCAGTCCTTCCAATACTGTTAACCCAGCATTCATTGCATTAGTATTGGCAATAGTGGAATAATGTTCCGTTACATTGATACGCTCTTCATACAAAAACTATGCATCCTGAGATATGTAGCAGAGGTAACAAAATTTATTGCAGATGGGTTATACTTGTACCATACTACCTCAGCTCCATCCCCTTTTTTCTGCTAAATGAACTCTCAAAGTCCCAATGCTCTTTGCAAGAAGACATGCATAGCCCCTCACATCTAGAACCTGCTGGTCTTTCAGACCTAACAGGGGTTCATTTTGATGATCTGATGCATTGGTTTCTTCTTACTGACTATGTACTTCATCCCAGTCCAACAGAACCAGAGGTTTTCTTTTCCACATAGTTTGTCCATTGTCAACAGATACCTGATATCGTCTTTAAAAAGCTTGGTAAAAAGTTTAACTGGATTATATCTTATTAGTTTAGTCCATTTCTTTGTGGAAATACATTAATATCACCATCTTCATTCAAAATTACTACCTTAAATATTTATGTGCCATAAATACTGTTATATGTCTTGGAAGTAATTTTGCTCTTCATGGTAAATATCCTCCTTATAATCTTGTTACTCTAATAAATTTTTTACAAAAATACCAAGAAACTATGGGTCTTTTTAGATCTGATTCCAGAAATTGTGAATTATTAATGATAGAGTAATTGTTTTTGCTATACAAGAATATATTCCTATAGGAATTGGTAAACTTTTTGTAAAAGGACTGGATAGTAAATATTTTTGACTTTGTAGGCTACATAGTCTTTGTCTCTAATACTGAACTGTGCTGTTTTAGCTCAAAAGTAGCCATGCCTATACATAAAGGAATGAACATGGCAGTGGTCCAGTAAAACTTTATATCCAAAAGCAGGTGTCTTGAAAATTTTGTCTATGGGCCATTGTTTGCTAATTCCTGCTCTATGAGAAGGAGGTTAGTTAACAGTACATAATTTCCCAAAAGGAATTATTGTATTTTTCTCACTATAAGATGCACCTGACCATAAGACACACCTAGATTTAGAGGAGGGAAGAAGAAAAAAAATATTCTGAACCAAATGGTGTATTAAATATTTAATAAAATATAACAGAATAATATTTCAACCATGTAAAGTGAACAGCAGTCTGTTGCTGTAGTTTGTGGAATGGGGACGCAGAGGTAATTCCAGCAGGCAGAATGAGTGATCAGCAACAAACAGAGGGCTGTAGCTCGCTCAGGCTATCAGCGAAGACTAGCAGTCCAACCATTCCTTCTATTGGGTTACAAAAGGTGCTAAAAATAGAATCAATAGGATGTATGTGTATAGAATACATTCCTTACGGGATTATGGAGCAACATAGCTTCTGCGGATAGTTTAGACATTAAACTATTAAGCCTACAATACTAAACTACATTTTATCTAAAAACTACAAAGCAAGGTAATAAGTGACAAGGGTCCGTTCCACCTCAGGTATTATCACTGTGGGAAAGGAGACACTGTACCGTAGGACCCCTTTGTTCTCAGGAGCGTGTGACCTGGCTACCAGGAGCTGCATGCAGCAGCTGGCATCGGCAAGACTCGTTTGTAAGTTCTTGCAGGCTGAGTCACACACCACCTGAACAGTAGGGCTTGTATCCAAGCCCCCCTGCGGATGCCATCTGGCTTTTCACAGTCAACAGCGGTATTAAGAACCATCATCACTGTTATTAACAAACGAGGAGAGACTTTAAGGTTCAAGTACTCTTCTAGTTTTTTGGGAACCCCATGGAACTCATCATCATTACTGTCAGAATTTATGGGGGCCTTTAATAACAGGCATTGAGGAAGTTAAGAGGTATCACTAGTTGTAACAGTCACTGAGAGTATCACTATCCTAGTTACAGGTTCTGACAGACTACCCCCAGTGCCTGTTATGGCTAGTGATGACCCTTAATCCACTCAGTGCCTATGTTACTACTAGAATAGTGACCCCACCATAACTCCCTTTATATACTACAAACTTCAGCATTTGTGGCTGCTCATCCAGTTACTGCTGGCCTCCTCACACAGAAATCTGGTGTGCACTGGAAACAGTATGGAGGTAGGCAAGAGTTGTAGCATCTAACAGAGCCAGTAGCCAGCTGAGAACATATTGCTTCAGCTTCACCCATCTGCCTCTTGTGATTGGCAGAGCTTAAGACACAGTGATTGGTGACTAGAGGCGGTTCTACTAACACAGACCCCACCCAGTGTCAAAGACAATTGGTAATTGGCACTATGCCTCATACCCGTTATTAGCCTCAGCTGATTCGACAGGTCAGCGGTTGTAGCTGAGAGTGTCAGGTGGCTCTTTGCCCTTTCCCAGGTACCAGGTGATGGGCAGAGGCGGATGGCAACTGCTCAGAAGCCCTGAGATTCAGCAGTAAAGTGGGACATTTAAGCCTCTCCAGGGGTTTCGTGTAGGCCCACCGCTTCCTCTTCTAACAGCTGTTGCCACAGCTGACGGGTCAGGTAATACACATCATGGTCTGTGACACAATATTTGCTCCATAAGACGCACAGGCATTTCCCCCTGACTTTTGGAGGGAAAAAAAAGTGTCTTATGGAGAGAAAAATATGGTATTTATATAGTTGCCATTCCAAGGTCCCTAATTTACTTATCTGAATATTTATATATATTTTATTTACTTTTTTTTTTTTTTTTATTTTTTAAATAGGAGCACCCAGGCTAAAATGTCAAGAACTCTTGAATTATATCATGGATACAGTGAAAGATTCATCTAATGGAACCATTTATGGAGCTGATTGTAGCAATATACTGCTCAAAGACATTCTTTCAGTAAGAAAATACTGGTGTGAAATATCTCAGCAACAGTGGCTTGGTATGTTTTGAAGTTTGTTCTTGGTGAATTTTTCCTTGTGAAATAATATTTCAGTAAAAGCATAGTCAGAATCTTTCTGTATCCCTAAATGACCTCATAGTTTAATAGTACCTTAGTAAAATTGGTTATAGAATCTGACCCTAAGTCTTCATTTATTTATGTGCTTCCTAAATTATTTTCTCTGACAATTATAGAGTTGAAAAGATGTCATCTCCTGTCCTCAAGGACTTGATAGTCCAGTGGTAAAAAAAATAAGAAAAAACAAGTAAACTAAAACTATAATGTGATATGACATAGACATGTTTGGGTGCAGTGAGTTCACATATCAATGACACCCAAACTCAGCTATGGTTTAAGTAGAATGAAGAAAACCAAGTGAGAGATATGGCCTAAAAGTGAAAGCAAGAGTTCCAAGTTGAAAGGGGTGACACATTTTCAGTGTTGTAGAAGTGATAACACATAAAAGTATCCATTGGATTAGGTGGTTAGCAGGTCACCGATAATATAATGGAAATCTAAAGTGTTAGCGTAGGACATGTAGGACACAAGGAGTTCTATATAGGGTCTATATGACATAGGGCCCAGTGACTTATAATCTAAGTAGAGTGGGTCTCAGGGTGGAGTCTAGTGTTGTTTGACAATTTGTTGGTGTGTGGTACTGAGCGATCACAAAGGAAGGAAGTTTTCATCAGAGACTGAAAGATTTTGAGTATTAATTTCGAAGGTGGAACATTTCTGAGTCTGAATGGCTTTAATGGGTACCAGGAAGTAACTTGGTGTTGTTGACAATTTGTTAGGTGAGAGGTATGAAGTGACCACAAAGGAAGGAGTTTACAGTCAGAGAGTGAAACATTTGAGTTTATTGATTTCAAAGATGAGAGCATTGTGGGGTCTGAGTGGAATTTGGCTTTAATAAGGTCACATTAAGCCAGATGTCAAAGTTGTCTAATACAACCACCTCTGAAAATTTAGAATCTCAGTATTTTCAGTGAAAAGTTTTCAACTTAAATTGTGTTAAGTAAATTAAAAGCCATTTATATGTATCCTTTACTGTCAGTTTATCATTTCAGAGTGAGAAATATGTGAACATAAAACCATGACCTATTTAGTGCCATGCATTACACTGTACTATTCCCACATAAATGAAGGTGTTCTCAGCTGTTATATTAATTTCTGAGGCATCATCTGGGTTCTTTGCCATTGCTCTGAACACAGGGAGGTTTTATCCCAAACACAACCCTCATCAAATCTAGTGGCAGCCTTTGGAGAATAGGCCATTGATATCTAGGATACTTCAACAAGTCTCTCACCAAAGTGGGTTACACCCTAAGTGTTTACAATATTTGCAGATTTTAGATTGTTACTCTTAACTATGGGTTTCACTGAACAAAAAAGGCAGCCCTTTAGTCTTGTTATTGTGATTTCATCATTTGGCATGTTCTCAGAAATCCTTTTTATTTTATTTTTATATTTTTAAATCCTCATCCAAGAATATGTCTCTTGAATTTAGAGAGGGTGGAGGTGGTGGGAAGAGAGAGAAAACTTCGATGTGAGAGAAAAACATTGACATATGTGCCCTGACCAGGGATTGAACCCACAACATTATGGTGTTCTGGGCAGTGCTCCAACCAACTGAGCCACCTGGCCAGGGAAATTCTTTTTATTTTTAAGCAAAGTATCACTATTTTAATAATAAGCCTTTTTGTTGAATTACTTCTCTAGTTAGCTCCCTTCTCTGAACTTGCTTCTCTAAATAGGACCCTGCTCAGGAGGTGAAGTTAATGAAGTTAATGTTTAAAATATACATGTATAGTTGTTAGTGGTGGTGATTGAAAATAGGTTATGGATTAGATTGTCCGGGGAGAATTTAGAGTGAGATGAAAAGATGGCCTAAAACAGAGCCAATATTACCATATAAATTTTGGAATCACTTTTTTGATTTCTATAAAAAATAGTGCTAGGGTTTTCACAGGAATGGCATTGAATGTATTGAGAAGAATAGACATTTTAATACTGTAAAGTCTTCGAGTCCATGAACAAGGTATAGCTCTCCATATATTTAGAGTTTTTTTGATTTATGGAAGTTAGTGTTTTAAAATTACCAGCATGTAGAATTGGTATATTTTTGTTGGATTTATACTACAGTAGTTGGTAAATTTTACTGTTTTTTAAATTTCTATTTCCTTATTTTTCAGTACTGTTACACAGTACAGCTGATTTTTGTACCTTAGCCTTGTATCCCAGGACCTTGCTAAAATCACTTAATATATCTAGGAGCTTTATTTTAGATTTTGTGGGATTTTCTGTTTACACAATCATGCCATACACAAATGCTAGAGAGTTTTTCTCCTTCATTTCTAAGCTATGTGGTTTTTATTTCTTTTTCTGTTTCATCTTTTTGGGCTAGGACCTCCACTATGATTTTTTTTTTTATGGTAAAATGAACATACCAAAATTTACTATTTTAACCATTTATATAGTCAAAGCAGTTCTACCTAATACACAAAAACAAACACAGGGAGGTTGCTAAATTGAGAAAAAAGAAATATGGCCCAAATGAAAGAAGAGATCAAAACCCTAGAAAAAGAAGTAAACAAAATGGAGATAGCCAGTCTGTCAGATGCAGAGTTCAAAACATTGATGATAATGATGCTAAGAGAAATGACTGAGTACGGCCACAAAAGAAAGGAAGAAGTGAAGGTTATACAAAGTGAAATAAAGAAAAATATACAGGGAACCAACAGCGATGGGAGGGAATCCTGGATTCAAATCAAGGATGAAATAAACATTTAACTGAAACAGAAAGAAGAAACAAAAACTGAAAAAAACGAGAAAAGGATTTGGAACCTCTGGGACAGCTTTAAACATACTAACATCCGAATCATAGGCATGTCAAAAGGAGAAGAATAAGAATAAGAAATTGAAAACGTATTTACAAAAATAATGAAAGAAAACTCCCTAATTTGGCAAAGGAAATAGACATACAAGTCCAAGAAGCACAGAGTCAGTCCCAAACAAGTTGGACCCAAAGAGGACCACACCAAGACACATCATAATTTAAATGCCAAAAGTTAAAGATAAAGAGAGAATATTAAAAGCTGCAAGAGAAAAGAAGAGAGTTATAAAGGAGCTCTGATGAGTATCAGCGGATTTCTCAAAAGAAACTTCGCAGGCAAGAAAGGACTGGCAAGAAATATTAAAAGTGATGAAAAGCAAGGACCTACAACCAAAATTACTCTATCCAGCAAAGCTATCATTTAGAATGGAAGGGCGGATAAAGTGCTTTCCAGACAACGTAAAGCTAAAGGAGTTCATTATCACCAAGCCCATATTAGATGTTAAAAGGACTTATTTAAGAAAAAGAAGATCAAAACTATAAACAGTAAAATGACCACAAACTCACAGCTATCAGTAATTGAATGTGAAAAACAAAAACAAACTAAGCAAACAACCAGAACAGGAACAGAATCATAGGTATGGGGATCATTTGGAGGGTTATCAGCTGGGAAGGATAGAGGGAGAAAAGGGGAAATGGTACAGGGATCAAGAAGCATAATTGGTACGTACAAAATAGACAGGGGGGTGTTAAGAATAAAATAGGAAAAGGTGAAGCCAAAGACCTTTCATGCATGACCGATAGACATGAACTAATGGGAAGGGATTATTGGAGAGAATGTGGGTATCAGGCAGGGGGAGAGGGGAGCGGCAAAGGGAAAATATTGGGACAGCTGTAACGCCGTAATCAAAAATATATACTTTAAAAAATCATTTTGTACACCTGAAAGTAATATGCCAGTTATATTTCAAAAATATTCTTTAAAAAAGGAAATACCTGATAACAATAATATGAGCCTCTATTTCACGAAACTAAAAACAAACCCTAAAACTTCAAGAAAAGCAGAAAGACATGAATTTGAGAACAGAAAATATAATAGAGAAAAGTTACTGAAACAAAGTTAATTTTTTGAAAACATCAATAAAATCTAGAACCTCTAGCTAGTGTGACTTAGTAAAAAGAGAGAAGACACCAATAACTGATATTAGGAATGGAATGGGGCATAAATACATATCCTACAGCTATTAAAAGAATAATAAAGGAATACTTATGAACAGAATTTGACAACTGAATTTAAGTGGACCAATTTCTTAACCACACACTATCAAAACTTACCCCATATGACATAGATAGTTTGAATACTTGTGTAACTATTAAAGAAATTAGATTTGTAATTTAAATCTTTTAACGGAAGAAACTGAGAACAAGGTAAGGATATCTGTTCTCACCATGTACAAAAAAACATTGTACTGGAGGTTCTAGTCAGGGCAGTTAACGAGAAAAGGAAGTAAAAGGCATACGTATTGGAAAGGAAGAAATAAACTGTTCTGTTTGCAGATGGTATGCTTGTCTATGCATCAAGTCTCAAGGAATCTACATTTAAAGATGTTATTTGGGCTTTTATTTTATTTTCTTAACTCCAGAAACTCCTTTTTAATATGCTGTTTTACTATCTGCTCTTTGACCTTTTTCTGTTGTTGCATTCATGAAAGAAGCGAATTCATCTAGAGGCATGCACTGAAGCCTTTTTTAAAGTTGGACTCTAGTCTTTTCAGACTTGTTGAATGTCCTATGCCAACTTTTTACCACTTATTAGGGGAGTATGTAGGATTCTTTTAGAATTGAAATAATTTCCCCCAACTAACATAAAAACCCTGAAATTTGAGCTTTAATTAGAGACAGCTGCATTGTTGGCTTTTCCTCCTGTTTTACCTGTACTTCTGCCAAGTAACAAGAGGGAAATGATAAAGATAAACCCTCCTCTTTTCTGATCGCCAAATGTATGTCTATTAACTCAAGTGTTTACCATTATTTAGGTATTGTACATAGTAGAAAAAGTTCAGGAAGCGCTGATACAGTGTTCTATAAATTAATGTCATATATGATAGGAATACTTGGAAAAATTATTTTCCTTACTATTTAATGTTTGAGGTATTTATATTATCCTTATTCTTTTGTATTTTATATCTCTGATTTTAAATTATTTCTGCAGAATCATGACATACGGTAGAAAAGGAAGCTGCCCATAGGTGTTATGACTCACTTTACTGAAGACTTTCTAATTATCTCTTTTTGGGAAGAACCTGCATTAACAGCTTTGCTTTTTATTGTATTGGGAGATAATTCTCAATACATCTCACATTTCTGCGTATCTTATGAGCAGAGACACTGCTTTTTTTCCCAGACTATTTTTTTTAAGTGTGTTTGTATTGTGAGCCTTGGAATATAGAGATGATGATAGAAATGATTAATGGCTTCCTACACAACTAAGGGCAGGTTTTCTTTTAGCCCATTAACTATTGAAAGCTTGGGGTTTCTTTCCTGTAATGTAGCTCACTGTTTGCATCTATTTCATCTGTCACTCTTCATATTGCCTTTGGGATTGAGTAATTTATGCAAAAATGAAGTTACCGTATTTTTATGAGAAATAAATTGTCCATTATTAGTCGAACAGCATTAAAGCAAAATAAAACTGTGGAGTGTGCACCCTGTGAAGTACTTTGTTAGGCTTAGATGAAGAAACAGGATTAGAGAAGTTAAGTAGCTTATCTGATGTCTGGCTCTTAGTTTCCATTCTCTGCTGCCTGAAGTTGTTCCTGTCTTGAGTGCAATTTGTATGAAATACAATTAAATATGGATGGAATGCTTTTAATGTATTAAATATAAATTAGCATAACTTAAATCTTTATTCTATGTGGAATTATTGAAATTTAAACTGAGTTGTGACATTTAAGTTATGTGACTTGTTTTATTTTTTTTTAAACATAATACATTTTTGTTTTTTAAGAATTGTTCTCTGTGTACTTCACGCTGTATCTTAAACCTTCACAAGACATTAATAGAGTTCTAGTGGGTAGAATCATTCAAGCTGTGACTAAAGGATGCTGTTCGCAAACTGATGGATTAAATTCCAGATTTTTGGATTTTTTTCCCAAGGCTATTCAGAATGCAAGGTAATCTAATCTCTTTTTGCTTTGTTTTATTGAAAATTCATTTGATCTTGAAAGACTTAAGTTTTAGATTCAATAGCTAAAAATACTACTAATTTTTAAAACTTGGCTTGTTATAGTAGAACTAGTGAGTTAACAAGGGAAGTGTTAGCTAGGTCCAACACTTCCTGAATATCCAGTATACAGAACATGAAATGTTGTTCCTAAGTGAGAGATCTGTCTTGCTTTTCTATTGACAGGAAAAGCTAAATACCCTTGAAGTAGTTTATTTTCCCCATTTTTGAGAATAAGAATAAAATAAAGTATATTTTGGAAGTGTCAAGATCTTCCTTTTGTGTGGTATCATCCAGTTTTTAATGTGAAACATTTAATAAATGATAAGATATTACAAATCAGTTTTGTATGATTTGAGACAATGTTTTAGTAGCAGGGAGGGCTAATAGGAGTGATCTGTTAGCACCAGAGAAGAACTAGTTTTTTGTTGCTCTGTAGTATTGCTGGAATTTTTTTCTGAATAGTTCTGAAACTGAGGTTATTGTTACTTGAACATTAGATTTTTCTTTCAGTGTGCTATTAATAATTGTCTTCAGTTTTGTGTACTTTTTTCCTGTTAAACCAAGTTGAGTCTGTTTATTTTTTATTGCAGACAAGAAAAAACTTCTGCAGGTCTAAATCATATCTTAGCAGCATTTGTTATTTTCCTCAAGACTTTGGCTGTTAACTGTCGAATTCAAGTTTGTGCTTTAGGAGATGAAATTCTTCCTACCTTGCTTTATATTTGGACTCAACACAGACTTAATGATTCCTTAAAAGAAGTGATTATTGAATTATTTCAACTGCAAATTTATATCCATCATCCAAAGGGAGCCAAAACCCAAGAAAAAGGTATAAAAGAAGTTTTTGTTGTTTTGAATTTGTTTCTTCATTGAAACATATAGGCTTAAGCATGAAATCTGTATTTGGTAGGAGGTTAATGACCTTCCTTTGGATTGCTGTGCTTGGTAATGATATTAGTCATGATTATTTTTTTATACATATTTTTAGAATTTGAAGCTGTGCTAGTAAATCATATTATGCCTTACCATGTGTTTAGATAATGTTTATGAGGAACACAAATATGAGACACTGTTCGCTTTTGGATTTAATTAGGCAGCAATAATTATTTGTTAAGAGATATAACACAGACCAAGTGTAAAAGAATTTAGAGAAGGTAGAGTATTGTTTACCCACACATTGCTTTTATTAGAAGATAAAATAGATAAATGTGGACTGAAATTAGCCAATCAGATTAGTCAGTTCCCAAAGAAGATTGGTACATGGAGCCTTAGACCTCATAGTTACTCTCAGCCCCTGTTTACTGGGAAAACCAGAAATGAACAACCCATCCACTCTTGATTCCTTCACATTTGTCTTTCATCAAGAGAGTGTTGCTTGGATGGTCTAGGTCCATTGAGGAGGCAGGAACTTTATTGGGTGGAACTGGAACTGAGTGAGTTTCTTCATGGTCAGGCTGAATTTGCCTTTGGGCTTGTACAAGCCTCTGGACCAATTCACTATGGTTAGTTTAATGATCTTATTAAGAAATCATGCTACATTGAATAATAGCAACTAAAACAAGGGAGAACTGTTGTAGCTTTTTTTTTTTTTTTTAAATCAGAAGTAGCTGTGTATGTTTCATGAGTTCTAATATGTATGGTTAGATGTATTTGTAGTGCCTGAAACCTCCGGGAGTCAAAGAATAGTGGCTTTTCTTAGTTTTTCATCTTTCACGTAGCTTGCACTAAGATGAAAATCAGTTTTGTTAGGAGATGGCATGACATGTTTAGGGTTTTAGTTAATTGCACGTTTAGGATGAACTGAAAATTGGTAGGATGACTGCCAGAAATGTTAATGTAGTTTTAGGCTAGGATAGTAGATTTTGTGGGGTATTTTTTGTTTGTTTGGGGCATAGTAACCCATTGTTCCCCAGGGTGGTCAGATCACTGTTAGAGTATGATGTTCACCAGAGTTTGTAAAATCAACATTTTAAGAAGGACATAAGTTGACTGGAATGTATCTAGGGAAAGAGGACTGGGATGATGAGAATTGTGAATAGTGTGTCATTTGTACAACAGTTGAAGGAACTGGTAAGATGTTTTTCTCTTAAAACAGACATACAGAGAACTTGGCCCTCATACAAAAGATGGAACATATTAATTGTATTTGTTCCACGACAGAGAAGAAATTAGAGAAAGTTTGATTGAGATTTTTTTTTTCTACAGATTTTATTTCTTTTAGAGAGAGAGGAAGGAGGGAGAAAGAGAGGGAGAGAAACATAGATGTACAAGAGAAATGTCTGTTGGCTGCCTCCTGCATCCCAGGCACCTGCCCACCAGGAATGGAACCAGCCACCTTTTGGCCTGCAGGATGACACCCAGCCTGCTGAGCCACACCGGTCAGGACCGAGTGAGATTTCAGTTGAGTTGGTTAGAGAAAGTTAGACCAGCATATGGGAAGATTTTTAAAGAAATACAGTTACCTCAGTGTGAAATGGACACTGTTAACAGATGAGTAATTGAAAATGACATTAGAAGACATCTGGTCTAACCTTCTATTCAGTACTAATGCCTCTTCTGATAATGTCCTGGAGAAGCTACTTCATAACGGTATCCATTTCACACTCAGTTGGTGGAAGTTGGCAGCACAAGTGGAGAGTATATACACATTATATTTTTTGCATTACAGGTGCTTATGAATCAAGAAAATGGAGAAGTATCTTATACAACTTATATGACCTGCTAGTTAATGAGATAAGTCATATTGGAAGCAGAGGAAAATATTCTTCAGGATCTCGTAATATTGCTGTCAAGGAAAACTTGATTGAATTGATGGCAGATATTTGTCACCAGGTATTTGTCACATTTTGAAATTTCCTGTTAATTTTTTTAACTGGACTTTAAAAATCTGTGTTCTGATAAAAAGCATATAAAATTACTCTGTACCTATAACTATTCTTTTCAAAATACCATAAATATTTAGAATTGTCTCTGACTTAGACAACTGTTCTGCATATTATGAACTTAGTGAAAAGCAGTGATGAACATTTTCATTCTTAAAATATTGTCTATAGCACATAAGATTACCCTAACCCTAATGTTTCTTTCTTTCTTTTTCTTTCTTTCTTTTTTTTTTTTTTTTGTTCTACTGAGTTAGAAATCACATAGCATGAAATATGCTATTTACAATTCAATGGTTTTAAGGATTTTCACTATGTTTTACACCCATCATCTCTATTTAATTTTGGAGCATTTCTTCAAACTTTGTCCTAATTCTCCACTTCTTCCAGTCCCTAGGAACTAACCACTGATCTTTGTCTATCGATTTTGCCTATTTTATTTCATATAAGTAGAATCATATAATATTTGGTCTTTTGTGTATCGCTTATTTCACTTAGCATGTTTTCAATTTTTATTCATATTTTACCATAAATCAATATTTCTTGTTTTTATTGCTGAATAATATTCAGTCATATGCACATATTACATTTTGTTTATCCATTCATCAGTTGATGGCTTAATGTTTCTGAAGTAAAACTTTTCAGAGGTTTCATTAACATCTTAGATAATTTAACTTGTCAGTATTTTATTAATACTAAATTTATGATTTTTTTCATTTTTTCAAAAAACATTTTATTGATTGTGCTGTTACAGTTCCAATTTTTCCCCATTTGCCCGCCCTCAAAAAGTACCTCAGCCTTTGTTCATGTCCATTGGTCATGTGCATAAGTTCTTTGGCCACTCCACTTCCCATATTGTACTTTACATTCCTGTGGCTATTCTGTGAATACCAATTTGTACTTCTTAATCTCCTCACTTCTTCATGCATTCCTCCAAACCCCCCTCCAATTTGGCAACCTTCAAAAAGCTGTCCATATCCATGATTCATGTGTCTTCTTCATGTTTGATCAGTTTGTTTTTTAGATTCAGTTGTTGATAGGTATGTGTTTATTGCCATTTTATTTTTCATAGTTTTGATCTTTTTATTAAATAAGTCCCTTTAACATTTCATGTAATGATGGTTTGGTGATAATGAACTCCTTCAGGTTTTCTTGACTGGGAAGCTCTTTATCAGCCCTTCAATACTAAGTGATAGCTTTGCTGGGTAGAGGAATCTTATCATGGTTGTAGGTCCCTGTTTTTCATGACTTTGAATATTTCTTGCCAATCCCTTCTAGTCTGCAAAGTTTCTTTTGAGAAATCAGCTGACAGTCTTATGGGAACTCCCCTATAGATAACTCTTTTCTCTTGCTGCTTTTAAGATTCTCTCTTTGTCTTTAACCTTGGCATTTTAATTATGATGTTTCTTGGAGTGGGCCTCTTTGCATCCATCTTGTTTGGGACTCTCTGTCCTTCCTAGACTTGCATGTCTCTTTCCTTCACCTGATTAGAGAAGTTTTCTTTAATTATTTTCTCAACTGGATTTCTAGTTTCTTGCTCTTGCTCTTCTCCTTCTGGCACCCCTGTGATGTGAATGTTGACCCTCTTGAGGTTGTTCCAGAGGCTCCTTAGATTATCCTGGGTTTTTTGGATTTTTTTTTTTCCTCTTGGTGTTCTGATTGCTTGTTTTTCACTTCCTTATGTTCCAAACCATTGATTTGATTCTAGGCTACATCCACTCTACTGTTGTTCCCCTGTAAATTGTTCTTTATTTCAACTAGTGTATCCTTTGTTTCTGACTGGATCTTTTTTGTGCTGTTGAAGTTCTCACTACTTTCTTGAGCATCCTTATAACCAGTGTTTTGAACTCTGCACCTGATAGATTGCTTATCTCCTTGTTGTTTAGTTCTTCTTCTGGAGTTTTGATCTGTTCTTTCATTTGGCCCATGTTTCTTTGTCTCGTCGTTTTGGCAGTCTCCTTGTATTTGTTTATGTATTAGGAAGAGCTGCTATGACTTCCTGTCTTGGTAACGTGGCTTAATGTAGTAGGTGTCCTGTAGGGTCTATTGGTACAGCCTTCCCTATCGCCCAAGCTGGGTACTTCCGGTGCGCCCTCCATGTGGTCTGAGTGTGTCCTCCTTGTAGTTAAGCCTCGATTTCTGTTGGCAGGTCTATAGAAGGGATTTACCCAGGCCTGTCCACTGCAAGGACTCACTGTGACCACTGAGCACAAACCTTTGCTCTGCATGGAGGATCAGGCATGCAAGGGCAGGGCGGTGGTGCTCCGACGTGGTCTGTAGCTGTCCACTGGGTTCTTAGGCTCTGGGGTTTCTCAGGTGGTGCAGGTCAAGGTCAGCCACCACCTGTGTTCTGTTCCAGGTCACCCAGCGTGAGCTGCAAAGCAGTCAGCAGATCGCTGACACTGTGCTGGGTGGTCTTGGAGCTTACCAGGCAGAGCCAAACTGTGATCCAAAGCTGGCTGCTGCTAATGTCAAGCCTGGGTTGGAGGGAGCCCCAGATAAAATGCCAGGGCAGGGCAAACAGTGTAAGCCAGGTTGATAGAATCTTAGATTTGGCTCTGGCCTGCCAGTTCTGTGGCTCTGTAGGAAGAGAGCTCAGAAAAGGCACAGTGGCCTTTGCCCACCTTTCTGTCTGGGAGAAAGCTATCTGATACATCACTTCCTCCATGTATGTAACTGGTGCCTTTCAAGCTGCTATCCGGGTGTTGCTGAAGCTCAGAGGGATTGTAGCTGAGTAAGTTCGGTGCTGGTGCTTTAAGAGGGAACTGCTAAGGAATCCAGTAGTTCTTTTCACTGAGTGAAATCTTGCTGGTAAATGTTACCAGGAAATAAAACTAATACTCTTGATAATATTTGCTTTTTAGAGAGCCATTACAGCCATGCAAAATGTTTGTTTCTTACTATATTATTACATTTATATATTTCTATGATTTATTATTCTTGCTTTATGACTTTCCTATATCTTCATATGAGGAAGAACACATTTTTTAATGAAGTATTAGAAAATAATAGCAATGTAAAAAAATTTAGATTTTTCTTTTTTTATTTTACAGGTTTTTAATGAAGATTCCAGATCTTTGGAGATATCTCAGTCTTATACTACCACACAAAGAGAATTTAGTGATTACAATGTACCTTGCAAAAAGAGAAAAATAGAATTAGGCTGGGATGTAATAAAAGATCATCTTCAGAAGTCACAGAATGATTTTGAACTTGTGCCTTGGTAAAAATACTACTTTTTTTCCTCTTTCAGTGTCATTTTAATCTTATTTACATTTTCTCACAAAGACCTCCTTTAATCTTGTTAGCCAGTGGAATCTTTTCATCTAATTGACCAGAACTAGGTCATTTGTCTTCTTCCAAACCAGTCACTGACAAAGGGGGAATATGATTGCCAGGGTGTGTTGAGGTGACCATGTCTCATCTGTTAGTTCCTGGGACAGGGTCTCCTTTCTTAAGCATATTACTGTAGCAGGAAATAAGCGAGAATAGCTGTCTGGTAGGCCATTGGTAATGGACGCCTCATGGAATTCACCTCAAAACAGAGATTTTAGTATGCATAAGCACCTTTTAGTAGAATTAGATTAGGAAGAAATTAAAGATAACATTCAGAAATCACAGAATAATTTGGACCTTATGCCATGACAAAAGGATTTTCTCCTTTTTTTAATCCTCACCCAAGGATACATTTATTGATTTAGAGAGCGAGGAAAGGAGGGAGAGGAAGAGACATTGATTGCTTGCCTCCAGTCTGGAGTCAAACTGCAACCTAACGTATGTGCCCTTACTGGGAAAGAAACCCATGATATTTTGGTGCGTGGGACGACTCTCCAACTATCCGAGTTATACCGGCCAGGGCAAGGTTATTTTTTCTTATTTTCTATGTTCTTTATTCTCATATAGCATTCACAAGTATTTAAATAAATAAATAATTTGTGGAATTCTGTGAAATCACAAAATATTAGGTCTTACAGGAATCTTTAAGAATTCCTCCAGTCCAGCTTGTTTCCTTCGCTAAAAAAGAAAGCAGATTGAAAGAGGTTAAGCAACTTGCCTATGGACAGTTAGAAATTTGTAGGTTATAGCCAATTTTTATGATATTTACTATGTTGATGAAATGTTTAAATATAATTGAATTGTGTGGAAAAGCGTATTAATTTAGAAAGTTATTGCTTAAGCTCCTTTATTTTCTGTAGTTGAGGGTGCCTACTTCAAGTTTGTTAATTTGTCCATTTAGTCAAGAGTTTTTTACATATTTGGCTCTGACTTGTTTGGCTCAGTTGGTTGAGCATCGTCCCGCAAAGCCAAAGGTCACCTGTTTGATTCCTAGGCAAAGTGCATGCCTGGGTTGCAGGCTTTTTCCAGGTTGGGGTACATGCGAGAGGAAGCTGATCGATGTTTCTCTCTCTTTTTTTCTCCCTTTCTTTCCCTTCTTTCTAAAAAAATAAATAAAATCTTTTTTTCTTAAGTTATTTATTGAACATTTGCTATGTGCCGAACATTAGGGATACAAAGATAAATTAGTTAAAGTTTCTATTATTGAGTAGCACACATTGTAGAGAACTCACAGCAAATACTTACTGAATTAACTGAATTAATCAAGGGAAATAATTTTTGGAGATTTTTGTTTGTAGACCTGTTTTGGAGAAATATTATTGGTGGCTGAAGAACAGAGAAGGGTGCAATCACTCAGGAGTATAATATTACTAATTTAGTTATTTTTTAAAGATTTTGTGTAAGGAGATATGATAACTTACCCAGCTTACCCACTTTAGGAGATAGGGCCTAATAAAAGTTAAGACTGAGTGTATTATGAGAGTAGTATGAAAATCAATGATGGTAATACTCTAATTACGGTGTATGTCTGTATATTTTCTTTTAGCTTGGTAATAGAATTGAGTAATTTTCAAATTAATTATACTTTTTTCTTTCAGGTTACAGATTACAACCCAATTAATATCTAAATATCCTGCAAGTTTGCCTAACTGTGAGCTGTCACCACTATTGATGATACTATACCAGCTTCTACCTCAGCAACGATGTGGGGAACGCACACCATATGTGTTACGATGCCTTATGGAAGTTGCATTGTGTCAAGGCAAGAAATCAAATCTAGAAGGCTCACAAAAGTCAGATTTATTGAAATTTTGGATTAAAATTTGGTCTATTACCTTACGCAATATTAGTTTTGAACAAATACAAGTTGAAAATTTTGGTTTACTTACAGCCATAATTCAAGGGAGTTTAGTTGAGGTTGACAGAGAATTCTGGAAGTTATTTACTGGATCAGCCTGCAGACCTTCATGGTAAGTTGACTGTATTGTATCAGATTTTGCAGTTTTCTTATTTACATATATATATGTATGTATACACACACTCTCTCTCTTTCTCTCATATATATTTATATATATACATTCTCCTCCAATTTGGATTCTGTAACTTCAGTTAAGAATTGTTAAATTCTATTTATTGTTTGTCCGAGAGGTCTCAATAAGTAAATGTAAATTTAGTTTTAAATGTGGAGAGATTACTAAGGCTAGTTTTAAGAAATTAAATGTTTAAATTTTGTATGTGTAATTTGACAGTTTATTACTTATTTCTTCTATATTCATAAATCATATTTTTTTAGTAGTACTACATACTTAAAGAGGTTACCTTTAACATTAATTTTTCTTTGTTTTGTTATAGTCCTGTTACATGCTGTTTGACTTTGGCACTGACCATCTGTGTAGTTCCTGAAACAGTAAAAATGGGAATGGAGCAGAATATATCTGAAGTAAATAGAAGTTTTTCTTTAAGGGAATTGATAATGAAATGGCTCTTATTCTATCAGTTAGAAGATGACTTTGAAGACAGTACAGAGCTGCCTCCAATTCTGCACAGGTAAAAACAGTGCTACTGTTTTGTGGTTTTGTTTAGTAATGCTCCGTCCATGACTGTTTGATGCAAGATGACTTTATTTTACAGTGATAATGCAGCATTTCCCAGAGCTAGCCCTAAATATTAAACAGTCCCTGCTTTGTTACAGTATTCTTTCTTTTTGTGCCTATGTCTTTGTCCTAAGAGGACAATAAGGGGGATGTGCACGAAGAATCTGCATATAACTTTTAGCACTTCTGTGTTACTTTGTGATCTTCTGTAAATAGGTCCACCTGAACATATACCTAAGTCATGTGCATCCTGGAATCATGATGAGAGTATCTTCTGGGTGAAATATATTAAATCAATGAGGGGATGAAATGAGAAAGAGACAAAGTGGGACTTAAGGAATAGAATGGGGAGCAGCTTGCTTGCTCACTTCACTTTTCTGATTGGAATGGAGTGATTGTTAGATCTTTGGATCCAAGTGCTTTAATTTCATAATTGTTTTATCTCAGAACTGAGCTTTAAAAATTGCATGCTATTTTGCTTCTAGAAATTGTTAAAAACGATAGTGAAATAAAATTATGCTCCTTAAATTCTTTCAAATGTTAAGGCATTCAGTTATAGATGAAAGCAATTTTAATTTTGGATCCCAATTTTAGAGGTCAATACTAAAGCCAAACATTGGTCTTTAAGTTTAAAGAATACTTTAAGTGGCTTTGGTATTTCAAGTGAAAATTTTATTTTTCTTTGTAGTA
Source organism: Furipterus horrens (assembly GCF_987537825.1). Taxonomy (NCBI): domain Eukaryota; kingdom Metazoa; phylum Chordata; class Mammalia; order Chiroptera; family Furipteridae; genus Furipterus; species Furipterus horrens. The sequence goes on from NW_028327172.1 coordinate 74,516,130, forward strand.
ACTTTCCACATCTTTCACTGGAGAAAATTCTTGTGAGTCTCACCATGAAAAACTGTAAAGCTGCAATGAATTATTTTCAGAGTGTGCCAGAATGGTATGTTATCTAATAGAATTCTGTGTTTTTTAAAGTTATATCTTTAATTACGTGGAGTAGTAGCTATATCTTTAAAAATTTTGAAGAAATTGGTCAATTAAAAAAATTACAATAGCCTGGGAAATGTTTCTTTTAATTTAATGATTGCTATTTATGTTCTATAATTTTAAATCTAGTTTACTATTTTAAATGCTATATAGTATAATGTGACATTTGCCAGTGGAAGAAATAGAATGTTATGATGGAAAATTAAGAACATACAAATTACATGAAATGAGTTTTTTAAAGATATGACCCGTTTTAAAAAATAGATTTTATTTATTTTTAGAGAGAGGGTAAGGGGAGACAAAGAGGGAGACAAACATCAGTGTGACAGAGAAACATCGAAGTGATCGGAAACATCGATTAGTTGCCTCTCATTCTTGCCCCAAGGCGGGACAAAACCTGTAACCTAGGCATGTGCCCTGACAGGGAATTGCACCTGTGAGCTTTCGTTTTGCAGAACATGCCCAACCCCACTGAGCCACCCTGGTCAGGGCAAGATATGACCTATATTTATATGTCAGATAAAATCTGACTATATTAACTTTAAAAACTAATGATAAAAAAAAAAAAAACCAATGATAATTGAGGAAAGGGTAAACAAAATAAATTTTAAAACCTCATATTAGCTGATTGACTCAAAGGCTTACTTTTTCACTGACTGAAAATGACTCACTGACATGAAGATTTCTCATCTTCCTCAAGAGGGCATTAGATGAAAAAAAATGCTACATTTTGGAGAAATCAAAGGTTAAAAAAAGAAATGCTTTAATAATATTATTCTTCATGTTTATATACAGTGTTATTAATGTAATCTTTTTAATACTTCCTGAATTTGCCTTTGAGATTGTTATTTGTATTACTTTTGTCCATTTCTTAGTAAAATAGGGTACTAAATAATGAAATCTGATACACGTAGGTATCAAAGTCTGAAGAAGGAACATTTAAAAGACTGATACATTAATTGTATAAACTAGTCTTTGAATAAGTTAATGTTTTCATTTGTAAGAGAATGCTGCTATATGAAGATGAAGTATTAGGTAATTTGATTATCAATTAAAGATCTTATTTTTTGAAGTGAACAACGTCAAAAAGAGAAACAAGAGCCTGCATTCTCAGCAGTTGAAGAACTATTTCTTCAGACAACTTTTGACAAAATGGATTTTTTAACCATTGTGAAAGAATGTGCAATGGAAACACCTAAATCTAGTGTAGGCTTTTCTGTCCACCAAAATCTCAAGGAATCACTGGATCACTATCTTCTGGAATTGTCGGAACGGCTTCTACATATCTACTCATCTGAGGTGAGATTTTTAAAAAAAACTAAGACTGGTAGGAAGGAGAAATGAGTAGGAAAGGATAGGCACTAAGAATGGTAAGAAGCTTACTTTTAAAAGCAAAGTGACAGTACATGTCAGCTAATAGTGAAAATAGCATGAAAAAAGGAAAACTGAAGAAAAATAATTTATACTTTATTTGTACCAAGAATTCTGTGGGGCACTATAGAAGTAGAATTCTTTGAGTGGGTTTATGAGGAATGATAATGTTTTTGAGTAGAGTGATTATTTGATAAAAATGATTCAATATTGTGGAGGGAGGTGTTACAATAACAGCAAAGGACATAATTGAAACTGATCTAATAAATTTGTTAGTCATTGAAATGGAAAGAGTGATTAATAAATGTAATAAATGAATGACCAGTCACCAGTATTTTAGAGGTAATCTAGTAATTTCTCATATGATTTCCTTTGTGCTCTTAAATCACAAATTCTCTTCATGTGTGCTGTTTTCTTGCCAAAATTCTCATGTCTTTCTACCTATTACTATATATTCCAATCATCTACATGTCAAAATCCTTGCTAAAGCCTTTTGTGGATAATCTCAGGCATAACAATTCATCTTTTAATTTTCATAGTACTTAATATTTCCATTTTTATAGGTCACTTGGCATCTTCCTTGTACAATAATTTGTGTATATGTTTTATACACAAATACCTCTTAAACCATGCTGTAAGCTCCTTAAAGGGCATATATATATGTGTGTGTGTGTGTATATATATATATATATATATACATATATAATTTTATATATATATATAAAATTAATCTTTGTATATGCCATGATGCCTTGTTAAATGGAAGATGATAAAATATTGGTTGAATAAAAGAAAAACTGCAAGCTTCTCAACGGAGTGATTTCAGTAGTCAGGGACAGTGGGCTGAAGAACCAGAGAAGGGACAGTGTGCTTGTTTCATGTGCCTTAATTACTGACATTCTTGTCTATCACAGTTGTAACCACTTTCATTACAAAGTAATATGGTGTTCTATGTTTTCCCCTAAAATGCCATTCCCTACAGTATAGGAATAAAAAAATCCAAAATTATTTTTTTCTTTGTAACCTTTGCAAAATCATATATAATTTTATAAAATTGGCTAAGGGCTTGCTACTTGTAAAAATATTTGTGTTAGTCTGTGGCGTCTAAAAAGCTGAATAAGTCAAGGTTCTTGTCATTCAGAAGCTCTGAAGGTCATTTTAATATTTCTATGAGTATTTTCTGAGTATGTTGTAAGAGTTACAGACATTTCCTTGCCTGTCAGTTTTGTTTTCTGGCTGCCTCAAATCCATAAGAGCCTTTGCAGTACACTGTGCTACTTTAAAAGGAGTTATCTTACTTGGCCATTTTGAGATACTTGTGCTGTTTTTCTTGAGAACCCTGGTTATCATAGTTCTGCAAGGATCTGTTTGATGTTTTTCAGAGATTATCAGAATTACTCCACTACTAGTAACTCAACTGAATTTTTGTTTCTTAATATGTACATAAGATTTGTTTTTACAAGAGATAATCATAGAGTACTGAAATTATTTATGAATCATATGTTTTGTGTTTTACTTTAAGACTACAAATACAGAAACACTTGTCCGGTGTTCAAGTATTCTGGTGGGTGTTCTTGGTTGCTATTGTCATGTGGGTGTAATAACTGAAGAGGAAGTGTATAAATCAGAATTATTCCACAAAGCCAAGGTAGGAGAATTTATGTAAGTTCTGGATTAATTAAATGAAATATATCCTTGGGAAAATTGGTGTATTTGTTTGGAAAACATAAGTTTTTATGTAAGTTAACCCTTTCTCTTTTATTTATGCAGTCTGAGAAGAAATAATACTCTGTGTCCTTCCTTAAGATTTGAAATTATTTTAAGCCAACAATAAATATTATAGTAATTGAAACAGTATTACATTACAGTTTAATCTCAACAAAAGTTTCTCATTTTTATTTGTACTTTTAAAAGTTTTTTCTGTGGTCAATTATGCTAAAGAATCCTTGACTAAGAGTGTTAATCAAGGCGCTAAGGATTAAACTCATTTTCATCTCTGTGCTACTGTCCGTTGTGTGATTTGTAAGAAGAAGGTATAAGATTTGTCATTTATAAAAATTGTTCATAATTTTTTATGATACTGTAAGTCAGGTATAACTTATTAAAAAACTTAATTTACCTTTAATTAAAAATTTAAAAAGTAGTCACTAAACTACAATTTTAACTGAAATTTGAACTTTTTCTTCTTTTGTTCTTAATAGTCTCTAATGCAGTGTGCCGGAGAAGCTATCGATCTGTTTAAAAATAAAACAGATGGGGGATCTAGAATTATTTCACTGAGAAATATGATGCACTTATGTACAAGTTGCTTATGTAACTGTACCAAGGTAAGATGTTCTTCCTACTTGACAGTATATCCTATTGAGGGGGTTGATAACTGGTTGGTGGTGCTAATTGTTTTTTGGTCCATTTATAAGTTTATACACTGATTTAAAATGAAATTGAATGGAAAATAAAAGGTAGTATCCAGAGGAATAAAGCAATAGATAATCTGAGTAACTTATGAAACTAATTTCATCATTTTAGGAAGTTTCAGAATTTACCACTATTATAACATACATGACCCTTATTGCCAGCATGTTTTCATTCACTTAATAAATATGTGTTGACTGCTAGCTGTGTGATGTGCATAGCATTATATTAGGGTTAGTGAGAACCACAAAGATAAACAAGTGCAGTGTATACATTACTCTCTGTGAAGATAGTCTTACACAATACTTGGTAGGAAGAATGTCACTGTGTGTAGGCTTTCTTTTGATTTGGAGCTAGTTTGAGGGTTAGCTGAGCCAGTTTAGGGTGTTGATAATAATTGGAAACATTTTTTAAAGCTATTATTAAGTACATGGCCATATATCAATATTATTAACATGTATTTTTGATTTTGTATTGTGTCTTTTTATGTTTTGGTGTAAGTTGAAAGGAGAGAAGTGTAAGAATAAACTAAGCTACAATTACTGCTTGCTTATGTTCAGGGTTATTAGCTGGTATTTTACTTTAATGGTGTTTATGCACAGTGGGAGAGATGTGCTATAGTTATTATTAACCCAAGAAAAGAGGTTAGTATTTTTTAAAGTTATTTATAACTTCACCCTATAATAAACTCTTTACCCATGCTTGTCATGTTAGAGAATTTTTAGTGTAAAGGAAAATGTGTTGTATTTCATTAAATATTGTCTTCCAAGAGTAATTGTTTGTTTTTATTTCTTTGCTTGTTTTTTTTCTTTTTTGGTTCATCTTCATTATAGCACAATCCAAATAAGATTGCATCTAGATTTTTCCTACGATTGTTAACATCAAAGCTAATGAATGATATTGCAGATATTTGTAGAAGTTTAGTAAGTATGCTTTTTGTTTTACTACCATATTATTGTTGTCGTTGTTTTTATTCTTTATACATTTGTTAATCCAATATATAGATAATAAACTCATGCTATGAATAAGGCAAGGTGCTGCATAGTGCTTGGATTCCAGCAGAGAATGAAACATAGCCTTTGATGTGATGGGGCATGTAAGCTGATGGAGAAGAGAGATATGTAACAAAGTTACCCAAATTATTGATTATATTTGTGATAAGTATCTACAAGGAGAAGCAGAGAGCCCAGGAGAACATCTAAGGAGATTTGAGCCAATCAGGGTGGTAGGAAAGGATTTTGCTGGATATACAGTTTCAGTGGTGACTTGAAGGATAATTAGTTCTTAGCATTGTAAAGATAGTGGGTGAGGTCATAGGCAGAAAGATCAAAGGAAAACCAAGAGTGTACAGTGGTAGAAGGCAAGGGAAAGTTTTCCCAGAAGAGTCATAGGCATACTGGGTTAAATGTTAATGAATTAATCAAGACCAAAATGTGCATAGATCCTGCAACATTGAGACCAGTATCATGACCAAAATTAGTTGTGGGTGCAAAAGCTAGATTGGAGTGGGTTGGGGAGCGAGAGAAATTGAGAGCAAATACCACAGACCTTTCTTTTTTTTTCTTTTAATTGTATTTATTGGGGTGACATTGATTTGCAAAACCATACAGGGTTCGAGTGTACAAACAGTAAAACATCTGCACACTGTATTGTTCTTCCATTGTCCTTCCTTCCTCATTTCTCCCCATTTGCCCACCTTCACCGACCCCTCCACCCCACTTTACCTCTGGCTCTCACCACTCTGTTGTCTGTCTTTGTGTTTTGTATATGTGTGTTTGCTTAATCCCTACTCTTTCTTTCATCCAGTCCCACAACCCCCTCCCTCTGATAGCTGTCAGTCTTCCCTGTGTTTATGCCTCTGTTTCTCTTTCGTACGTCAGTTTATTTTGTTCATTAGATTCCCCATATAAATGAGATTATATGTTATTTGTCTTTCTCTGACTGGTTTATTTCACTTATCATAATAATCTCCAGGTTTATCGTTGCCGTCGCAAAGGTAAGATTTTCTCTTTCACGGCTGAGTAGTAGTTCATTGTGTAAACAGGTCACAACTTTTTATCCACTTATCTACTGTTGGACACTTGGCTGTTTCCAGATTGTGGCTATTGAACATAATGATGCAGTGAACACAGAAGTGCATATATTCTTTGGAATTAGTAATTCAGGTTTCTTCTAATATATTCCCAGAAGTGGAATTGCTGAGTCATAAGGCAGTTCCATTTTTAATTTTGGGGCAATCTCCATACTGCTTTCCACAGTGGCTGCACCAGTCTGCATTCCCACCAACAGTGCATAGAGTTCCCTCTTCTCCACATCCTCACCAGCACTTGTTTGCTGTTGTATTGATGATGGCCATTCTGACAGCTGGAGGTGATATCTCATTGTGGTTTTAATTTGCATCCTCTGATGATTAGTGATGTTGAATATTTTTTCACATGTATATTGGCCATTTGTATGTCCTCTTTGGAGAGGTGTGTATTCAAGTCCTTTCCCATTTTTTAATAGGATTGTTTGTCTTCATGGTTGAGTTGTATAAGTTCTTTATATATTTTGGAAATTAATCCATATTGACCCGTCCCGCAGGTCGAGCAACGAGGACCCTAGAGGGGGAGTGAGGATGAGAAAGGGGCAAGAGGCACAAAGAATGGAGACAAGACAGTGCTCTGATCAAGTCTCGTTTATTCTTAGTAAAAACAGCATTCTTATAGCTCAGGAGAGGAGGAATTTTTCACTAGGGAGGAGCGCAGCTGCAGCTGGGGCGTTATCTTGACAGATAAGAGTTACGATGAAGGACAGCAACTCCGAAGAAGAGAAAGAGGGAAGTTGCCCTTAATTAGGAGCAGACAACTGTTATGGGATAATGAGGCCATGCCAAGCAGAACTTTAGGATGCCGGTCAGCAAGACTTTAGCCGAGGAACTTTTTAGTTCCCCACACATATCAGATGTATCATTGGTGAATATGTTCCCTGATGCAGTGGGTTGCCTTTTTATTGGGTTGCTCAAAAAGTCCGTATGGTTTTATCTGTAAAATAAAAGATATACTTTTCATTTTCACCAGCAACTTTATTGATTTGGATACTTTGAGTATGTCACCTCTCTCTTGCATGGTATAACATTGGCCTCAAAATGTCTCAGTTTGATTGCAATCAACTTCAACTGGTCTGCCTGACCGTGGTTCATTGTCCAGCAAGAAATCCTCAGCATGAAACCTCACAAATCACTTTTCACACCTTCGAGCACTCACGGCACTTTCTCGACACACTACACAAACCTTCTTTTTAAGTTTCAGTCGTGTTTTTCCCTCTCTTGAAATAATAAAGCATTATATGCAGAAAATGTTGTGTAATTTCTTCCCTCTTCCATATTAAAATGGCTACACAAATATTTACCAATTTGATAGATACTTTTTGCACAATGATATGACAGCTGTCACAATACAATCTTAAAATTGTTTCAAATGAAGTTAAAGACAACTAAGTGCTATTAGAGCCATCTAATGGAAAAAAACAAATTAACTTTTTGGCCAACCCAATACTTCTTGGTGGTTTCTTTTGCTGTGGAAAAGCTTTTTAGTTTGATATAGTCCCATTTGTGTATTTTTTCCTGTGTTTTCTTACCTTAGGAGATGTGTTGGCAAAAATATTGCTAGGAGAGATGTCTGAGGTTTTACCGCCTATCTTCTAATATGGTTTTGTGACTGATATTTAACTCTTTTGAGTTTATTGTTGTGTATGGAGTAAGTTGATCTAGTTTTTTTTAACATGTACTTGTTCAATTTTTCCAGCACCATTTATTTAAGAAACTGTCTTTACTCCATTGTATGCTCTTGTGCCCTCTGTCAATTAGTAATTGACCATAAAGGCATGGGTTTATTTCTGGACTTCTTTCCTGTTTCTTTTGATTTGTCTGCCTGTTCTTATGCCAATGCTAGGCTTTTTTTTTATTACAATGGCCTTGTAGTATAGTTTGATATCAGGTATTCTGAAACTTCCAACTTTGTTGCTCTTTCTCAAGATTGCTGCAGTTATTTGGGTCTACTTTTGGTTCCATATGAATTTTTGGAATATTTGTTCTAGATCTGTGAAATATGCCATTGGTATTTTAATAGGTATTACATGGAATCTATAGATTGCTTTGGGTAGTGTGTACATTTTAATGATGGTAATTCTTCCAATTCCGAACACGGTATGTGCTTCCACTTATTTGTATATTACTCATTTTCTTTCTTCAGTGTCCTATAGTTTTCCAGGTACAGGCCTTTAACCTTCTTACTTAACTTGATTCCTAAGTACTTTATTTTTTGTAGTACAGTAGTTGTAGTGAATGGGACTGCATTATTAATTTTTCTTTCCGAGAGTTCATTATTGGTATATAAAAATGCCACGGATTTCTTGATATTAATTTTATATCCTGCTACTTTGCCGAATTTATTTATTAGACCTAGTCGTTTTTTGATGCATTTTTTAGGGTTTTCTATGTACAATATCATGTCATATGTGAATAATGAGTTTTACTTCCTTCTTTCAAATGTGGATGACTTTTTTTTCTTCTTCTTCTTGTCTGATTGCTGGCTAGGAATTCCAGTACTATGGTAACCCTTTGAGTGCCATGAGTAATTGCTAAAATTTGTGTGAAAAATGCCAGGCTATTTTGCTGAGATATGCTGAGTTTATGAAAAATGTCTATAAAAACATTATTATTCATAGTAATTTGCTGATAATTTCATGACATATAGTAAATACACTCTTCTTTTGTAAGCAGTGTTCTTTGACGCAATTTGGAAAAAACTTTATTGCATTAAAATTATTTTATAACAATTATTTTAGAAAAAATAATTTCTTTCAATATGGCTTTTGAAGTATCATGTATGGCATAATATAAAACCTATGATTATAATTTGAAAAACACATAGCAACATGAATAACAAGAAGTATGCCAAATATTGCATAAATTTTTGAAAGACAAAAAGAAAACTCCATAACACAAACGACATTCACACTAGAGACATATATCAATAGATATCAACAGTGAAAAACAGTTTATAAACCAAATGCTAACGCTATACCGTAAAGCAATGAAAGTGTCCATTAGCAAAAGTTTCCTTATCATGCACACTGCATATTTTTGAGGATTATTGCAAAGATAAGTGAAATTAAAAGGACTGTTTAAAATGTAGGTAAAAATTATAACAGAATTAATATGTCAGTATTTGAACAAGCATAAAAATTCAAAGTTTGAATCAACATGAGAAAAAGTTATATCAATATATAACCTGAGGTACAAAGAAAAGAGAACAAAACATAAAATACGAATTATTCTGTTGTTATTTACATTTATAGCCATCAAAAAAAGAGTTGCTGGGAGCTATGCTGGCATTTTTGGGAAAATTTGTCAGCATCGCTCACAGTGACATTGGCACTCAACGGGTTAAATAAGAGAGGTGAAAGCCACCACACTTGTCTTGATCCTGATCTTAAGGGAAATCCTTTCACTGTTTTTGCCCATAGAGTATGATGTTGGCTGTGGTTTTGTCATATATGGCCATAGCTCCTCAGGGGGACCTCCACAGTCTCGATATTCCTTCTGATTTTTCAAATGTGGGTATGGGACCACTCGTTCTCTCTGTCTGCCCCTCTTACTAGTCTGGATGTGGTTTCTTTTTTATATTCTTAGTTCTAGGACTTCTGTTCTGCAAGATTTCAGGTGGTTCTGAATAATGGTCTTTTTGTAGTTCAGTTGTAATTTTTATGTGATCCCAAGAGGATGTATCACGTTTACCTACTCTGACTTCTTAACTGGAAGCCCAGCACATCAAATATTAATTAACATTTAATTATTGTTGTTGTTACAAAGAGTTTGTATAAAGGTTCTTTTGTCATATTTGTACCTGTGAAGGATGTAGGATATATTCTATAAATGGAATTACTAGTTTAGAAGGAATGTGAATTTTACTTTGGATGGATGTAGTGATTGTTCTCAAGTAGTCATGTAAGTTTATACTTTTACCATACTCTTATTAATTTTGGGTAGTATAAAATGTCTTAGTATAAGAAATTATTTGTAAAGTTTGCATATTATTCTGTTGTCATAGGCATATTACGATTTATATCCATTTTTCTATTGTTGAAAATATAATAGAAATAATACTGCAGTGTTCATACACATGAACGTTGAATCATCTGATTAGGTGAATTTTAACTACATTTTGCTTCTGAAAGAAGCCAACTTGAAAAAACACCTTTCTCCTTTAAAGGTATCCGTTATGAAAACTCCACCTGAAAATGGACAAGTAGAATCAATGGAAGATGACAATGATGAAAAGGATTACCCTGCTAGTAATGTTAGTGATGCAAATGAATCTGGAGAGAACCAGCTTAGTATTGGTAAATATATATTTATGATGTGGGATTTCTTTTACCTCTTCATATTGATTTGGCATTCCAAAAAGCCTCATAGTTACTTATTTTATGTTCATTTTATTTCCTTTTGGTATAGTCTATTAGGATTGGTTTTTTTCCCCTACACATTTTAGATTCTCTAATTTTTTAATTGAATTTATTAGTTTTCTGTTCTTCATTTGGAAAATTAAAATAATTACTAAAAAGAGCAAGTGATAGTTTTTTTTTTGGAAAATAGAAAGCAGGAGAGTGATAAAGCACCCATAATGCCATCCCTTTTAACCTTTTTCTGTTATTTATCTCTCTCTCTCTCTCTCTCTCTCTTTTTTTTAACCAGTTCAAAGCCGTTATTGGGGAGGTCCAAACAGGTGGTCTGAGTCTAGAGTGACTGCAGTCCCAAGCAGAAACAGAGTGGGGTTTTTAAAGGGCTTTAATCCTGGGTAGCAATATTAACAGAGTCCGGGCAAGCATAGTGACCTGATTGCAGGCTGAAACAGTTGATTCTTGCAAAAGAGGGAATAGGAGTTGGAGAGATCCCCTGCAGATGGTCCGACGGGACAGTTGATTAGGAGCTGTAGTTGATTCTGAGAACAGAGAAGTTGCTAAATTTTTGTCTGTGGATAGGGATACCTTTGAAGGATATAGGCAGTCACTGGTGCCAGCAGTTACTGCGGAGGGCAGCAGATTTTATTGGGCGCTAGCTAAAATTTGACCTGAATTTCTGGAACCTAGGTCGTATGCCTAAGATTCCTGCCTTTGTTTTATTGGTTCTGGGGAGTTGAGTCAAAAGTCCATTTTCTGAAACTTTTTTGAGCTGAGATTAGGATGTAGAGCTGTCCCTATATTCTTTCTTGGGGTATAGGTTGATATGAAGAGGCGCGGAGTAGGAGCATGTCACTGACAACTTGGTTTGTGGCAGCCTGCACTGTCATGCAGACAAAACTTATTAGAAAGCATGGGGACAGGGACCTATTAAGAAAACAAAAGCATGTTATTATTATTTTGGTTTTTAAGGATATTAGCATGGCTTGAAGGAGAAGAGAAATAGGAGAAGAACTCCAGCCAGGAGGAGTCACTGGCAGCATTTATTATGCATGTTTTATGATGTCAGTGTTTTCTTTTAAGACTTGAAGTGTTTTACAACCTGCCTACTAGTGTTGTCATAAAAACAGCATTTAACAAAGCACATGTTCCACCTGCCTCAGCAGCTAAGGAGGAGAGGCAAGGCTATCTTTTTAAAAATACCAGCAGGGAGAGGTGGGCCTGGAAGTAGCCTGTCCTGCACTAGAATGGGCCCCCTACTTCTGCCCTGCTCTGCCCAGGGCAAGGGTTGGAGAAAGGTGGCTTAGGTTATGGTTTAGGCCTCAGAAAAACAGCCTGAATTTAAGTGTCATTTTGTTTTTCTGCGTTGGAGAGGTAGGCACCCTGCTGTTTCTGCACCCAGTAATGAGTTTGAATAGAAAGTAATTACTCTTTAGACTCTTTGGAAATTGTAATCAGCATTGACTTTCATATGTCTTTTTTTATACCTTGTTTGTTTTCTTTTTATTTAGCTACTTGTATTAATAATCATACTTTTTAATGGCTCCATAATATCCCAGTTAACATATATATTGTAATTTACTTGACCATTGTTGACTGTTACAAATTTGGATTTCTTTCTGTTTTCCTATAATTAACTACTGCAGTGAATGTTTTTCTTCACAAATAATCCATAGGTCATTACTTGATGATAGAATCCTATGGTAACCTTTTAAGAAGAATCTTGAAGCTTCTGGTGTATAATCAATTTAACCATAATTTTGTTTTTCGTATACTTTTATGTTTTTGGTTTCCTTTTTTTTTTTTTTTTTGATGGGATATTTGAATTATTATGCCCCTTTCTTAGTTTTAGTAAGTGCTTTTTATTTTTAGGTGCCATGAGTCCTTTAGCTGAAGAACATCTGTCAAAGCAAGATCTACTTTTTTTAGACATGCTCAAGTTCTTATGTGTGTGTGTAACTACCGCTCAGACCAGTACTGTGTCATTCAGAGCAGCTGATATTCGGAGGAAATTGTTACTGTTAATCGATTCCAGTATCCTAGACCCAACTAAACCTCTGCACCTACACATGGTGAGTTATGTGAAATGAAGATTCTCTTCAGTTCTGTCTGGCTTTGCTGCTAAATATAATGAACTGACATAAGAATCACATAGTACCTTTACAGACTTGAAATTGCTTTCTTGAGAAATGAATTCGAGACTAGTTATAAATATACTTTTTCTTTCAATGTGCTGTGAAAAAAGAATTTAACTGAATACTGAAACATTAAAACCTAGATGGTCTTTGGATAGATTTATTATTTTAGATATAATGAATTATTTTTTTAAAGTAGGTCAAGAAACACAGATTCTAAATGTAAAAATAATACTTAAATAACATTGCAGTTGAAGTCTGAATCTTGCCTTGACCTTAGTTTAAATGCTTTAAATTTTTTTGATGTAATTTCAAAGTGACAATAAAGTTACAGTACTATAAGAACGGGTTTGTCTCATGTTTCTTCAGGATTAGATTTAGATTTTGACTTTGGTGAGAATATTATAGGTGTAATTCCTCCCCTGCCCTAACCCCATCAATCTTCATCTGTTTATTGATAGGTATCTCCAATTCCAGTCTAACAGCATAGGATTTCTTTTTTCCTCTCTGTACTTTTAGCTCCCCCTTCCAATAGTAGGACACCTGCTTCACACTTAACCTTAATATATTTCATGTTTACTTAATATTCTTATGTGTAACTAATCTTCTGATCATTTCTGCCATCCCGTTAGCCCTAGCCCTGCTGAACATTGGGGGAGTCCCTGGTCCAGCAAATTGGCGAACATGTCAGGTGATTTTTCCAGTGATAGCTGTGGGAAACATGCCAGGTCATCTAATAATTAGAATCTCTTGGAAATATACAGATTGAATCCATGTTAGAATTTTGGTCAAGTCTCCAGGCCTGACCAATGGGCAAGTCTATGTGCTCTTCTTGACCCTTTCATGTTTAAGGCCCTCAGTAACTTCATACACATCACTTTCCTGTCAAAATATTTAAAATGATCCAATGTAATGTTCTTTTATAATATATGAGAGCAAGTAAGAAACATTTTTCTCTATATAGATAAGAAAAAAGTCTTCTGATTTTTTACTAGAGCCAGAAAATTATTTGGCAGCTCTCAGAAATAGTCATAATAACATAGAGAGCCTTACCAGGTTGTCTCATAGGAAGATAAGTTAGTGTATTTGACTTCTTTCCTGCCTATGATTATCTCTGCTTTCTAAAATGTATTAATAGAATAGTTTTTAAACATTGAAGTCTTATCCTTAAGTATTATTTGGGGAGAGTAGAAACATAACATAGTTTCAGATTCTTGTTCAGGCTCTTAACTCCAACAATGATCTCAGTTATCATTTTCTTGAGTTCCTACAATATATGCTAGACTTTATACTCATTTCCTTTAATCCTTTAATCTGGCCAGGTAAGTATTATATCCTCATTTTACAGGTGAGGGTAAAAGGCTCAGATGTCAAGGCAAGTTTTTTAACCACACAAGTAATAAATTGTGCTAGGATTTGAATCCAGCTCCATTTGACTTAAAATACTTTAAAAAAATTGTCTTTTAAAAGAAATCACTGGTCATGTGTGTGTGCAAGTATGTTGTGTATGCATGCAAAGATCTACATATGAATTTTTGGTTACATATATACTTAACTAAGTGACATATTTTTTTAAAAACTGATTCCCCCTTCTCCCCCAACTATCTTAGTATCTAGTGCTTTTAAAGGAGCTTCCTGGAGAAGAATGTCCTTTGCCAATGGAAGATCTTGTTGAACTTCTCAAACCACTATCGTAAGAAATTAAAACCATGTTATGTTCACTTTAAATTTATAAACTAAGTGATGTGTTCTTTTATGCTTATAAAGTTAAACTTTTTCTTCCATAGCAATGTGTGTTCTTTGTATCGCCGTGACCAAGATGTTTGTGAAACAATTTTAAACCATACCCTTTACATAGTGATGAACCTATGTCAAGGCAGTATGGATGCCGAGAACACAAGGGATGCTCAAGGACAGTTTCTAACAGTTATTGGAGCATTTTGGTAGGTACAGATTATTTTGTGGAGTTCTTATTTTTCTTCTGCTTCTGATACAGATGCAAATTTTGCATTTTTGCATTAGTGATTTCTTCTAATCCTTAAATGAAAGTATATACATCTTTTTAATGATAGGAGAATGTAATTTGTGTTTTCCTTAATTTCTTGAAGAATTACATTGTATTTTTCTTAAGGTTTGGCTTTCTAAGGTGTGTTTAGTGTATTTCTCTGAATTTTGAATCATTTAGTATTTTGACACATCTAGTGTACAAAGCAAAGTGTAACAAGTCTAAGTCAATTTAATCATTCATGCTCTTAAAATGAACAAATTGGATTTGTCACTGGTTATTTCATGTATGATATATAGCCATAGTGTGAGATACCACCATGATACTTATAGGGGAGCATATGTATATAATTTAGAGCTCTCATACCATTTGACTGATAAGAACTTCTGAATCAATATAGAATATGGTTTTGAAATCTATGATATATCAACAAAGACTTTAAAAAATTTTCCCTTTAAATTACATTTACTATAATGTGGTTAGTTGAAGTAAGAGAGCCCTAATATGAGGCATAATGATATAAACGTAGTAATATACATAAAAATGAACTATTCAAGAATTTCTTTTAGCTGGAATTTTTTTTGGGAAGGTGAGAATATTGGCATATGCCACATGATGAGAATTAAAGTTAGCATGGAAAGAAATTTTGGAAGTAATCTAAAATAACCCTAATGTCCAGTGACTTTTTTTTTTTTTTTTTTTTTTACTGCTTTTATTGGAATAAATGTTTGACATTGAAACACTTTATTTCAGGCACTTAACAAAGGAGGGGAAATGCACATTCCCTGTAAGAATGGCACTAGTAAAATGCCTTAAAACTTTGCTTGAGGTGAGTTTCTCCACATTAAGTATTAGTAAGGGTTCTGTAATTTAAAAAAAAAAAAAATTAAGCAGTCTTTCTGTGTTATTGGGTGAATTTTTGCTTCTTATTTCTAATTTAACCTAAGTTGTTCTTTTTCCATAGGCTGATCCTTATTCAAAATGGTCTATTCTTAATGTAATGGGAAAAGACTTTCCTGTAAATGAAGTATTTCCACAGTTCCTTGCTGATAATGATCACCAAGTTCGCATGTTGGCTGCAGAGTCAATCAATAGGTAATGAGTTAGATATTTATGAAATGTCTGGGTATTGCACATATCAGTGCAATGTCTAGCATAGTCAGAGGTTACTAGTTGTGATATTGAAAGTAGCTAACACAGCCCTGGCCAGTGTAGCTCAGTTGATTGGGCATCATTCCAGAGGTAAAGGGTCACCAGTTCCATTTCCTATCAGGACACATGCCTGGGTTTCGTGTTTGGTCCCCGTTTGGGGTGCATACAAGAAGCAGCCTATCAGTTTTTCTCTCCCTCTCTTTCTCCCTCCTTTCCCCTCTTTTAAAACAAACAAAATCTTTTTAAAAAGTAGCTAACACTGCATGTCAACTACAATTAAAAATAAATTGGAAAACTAAAATAGCTAACAGTTATTGAGCATAGACTGTATGACTGACTTTCATGTTTTCTCTTAATTCTGACAACTCTATCACTTATTATCTTCTCCAATTTTTAAATGAAAAGTCTATGGCTTAGATAAAGTAATTTGCTCATTGCCAGAGAGCTAGTAAATGGTTGAGTTGAATGAGGTGTGTCTGTTACTGCTATGGGAGATACAGAATGTTTGGATATCACTGTGATTTTATATGAATCTGTTACATTGTGCTAATTATATTTATTCAAGTGAATGTACTGTTAAGCACTGGAATGATTCTATTGTAGGGAACTGTTTTATGTTTGAATACCTGAAGAAGCAAATACTAATTTCTTAAAGTCTTAATGTTTATCAAGTTATCAAATTGATTTTAAAATTCTAAATTTTTATCTACCTATACCTTTCCTACTTTGCACTCCCTGTAAATAAAGCAATTCTCTGCTTTATTTTTCTCTATAGCATTTATCACCGCTTGAAATGCTATATTTTAACACATTTACCTAGGATATAAGCTCCTAGATGTCATTGTTTCTTGTCTGTTGATTTAGCATCTAAAATAATACTTGCTGTATGGAAGGTGTTTAACAATTTCTAAAATCCATGAACATTTGAAAAAAATGGCATTATACTTTAAAAACATTAAAGCTGAAAATCATTTGAGTAACTTTACAATTCAAATATGAGACCAGTAATTAAAAATCAATGTAAAGATATTGTTCCAGCAGTCACATAAATATGTGTTAGTTAACCTAATGTGTCCAAAGTTTGAATATGTTGACAATAATATTTGTATAAGTCAGAATTGTGTCTAACTCCTCAGCTTTAGGACTCTTTTCAGTACAACCATAGTGCATTGTTAGAGTAGCTAATGTGTGCTTTATTTCAAGTCCTTAAACTAGGATAGAAAATATATTCTGCAGTTCAAGGCCTGAGGTTATACTCAGAGAAACAAAGAAAAAAACTGATGCTTGCCACATGGGTAGGTGATGGGGAAATGGATGAAAAAGGGGAAGGGGAATAAGGTACAAACTTCTAGTTATAAAATAAATAACCACTAAGATGTAGTATACAGTTCAGGGAATATAGTCAATAGTATTGTAATAACTTTGCATGCGACAGATCATTTCTAGACTTAGTGTGATGATCACATAAATTCGAATCATTATGCTGTGCACCTGAAACTGTTGTAATATTGTATGCAAACTATACTTTAATGAAAACATTTTTTAAAGAAACTTTAAAAAATGGTGTTACAGAGGATCATAAGTTGAATATAATAAAGCAGTGTAGTAGATAACCATTCAACAATCTCTTAGGATTCAAAGATGTATAAATTTAAGAGTATTGTAAACTTAGCATTTGTTGATTTCTTTAGGTATTTACATATATATGTGTAAATAAGAGAGATTTAAGAAAGTGGAGGAATCAGAGGAACACCGAAAAGTTTAAAAGTCTTCGTACTAAAAGAGCATAAAGGACAATATTTATTGAAGAGTTGTCCTTAAATATACTAGGTTATTTTGTAAAAGATACTGGTCAACTGTTCTCCATCACATAAAAAATTTAAGTGGAACATCAAGACTTTCAGGATGATTAAATGTTAGAGCAGCTGATATAATAGTCTATGGCTCCTTCTAATTAGCATTTTACCAGAGGACAATTTTTCTTTTCTGGATAGTCTGAGTTCAGGCCTATTTAAGTTTGGGCAGTAAGCTGAAAGATCTTTGAGACCCTTTTTGGTTCTAGGAGAGAATGGAGTTATTGTAAAGACTCTTAATATTAAGCAATGGATCTGAACCTCTTTTAAATTGATTCAGATTTTCTTAGTCTTTTGAAAGAAGACCTAGTATGTCAGAATGTCTCACAGAATGACTTATTTTTGCCCTGTAATATGTTTTATAAAGTAAGGTTAAAGTAAAAATAATTATTTCAGTTTTTGCTTTTTTTAAAGATTATTTCAGGATATGAAAGAAGCAGGTTCTTCAACATTACCGAAAGCACTTCCTTTGAAGCTCCAGCAAACAGCTTTTGAAAATGCATACTTGAAAGCTCAGGAAGGAATGAGACAAGTGGTAATTTTAATAATGTATATTTGCTATTATCATATACTTCCTATAAGTATACCATATATTACTTTACCAAGTTTGGCCTAAGATACTTTATACCTGATAGTTAACAGTATGAAGTTAGACTAAAACAATTAGTAAATGGATTGAAATTGCTGTATTTTATAGGTTAGAACTGGTGAAATAATGGCAGTTTCCTTTGGTTCTATTTATATGTAGCATTTATATGGGAAAAACAAATTTCTGAATTTTTTAGGAGTATATATAGCTTTTTTTCTTCATTAAAAATCTTTTTTCTAAAAGCTGAACCAAAAGCTAGTTCAGAGAGTAGTTGACAGTAGGAAGCAGTGGATTAAGAGAAATGTTCTTACTAGGGAAGATCAGATTATCTTGGTGTTCTTTAGTGAACCTTATAATATTTATATTTCTTTGCAGAGTAATTTTTTTTTCTTAAAATGCAAATTGTCAGTGCTAGAATGTATTCATTTATTTATATCTTGATTTCTTGGTAAAGAGTATATTAGGCAGTTAATCAAATGTCTAATCTGTGGTAGCACAAGACTGAAAAGGATAGTTGCATGAAAGAATCATAATTTAGAAAAAGATTTCAATAGATTTGAAAGATGAGTGTAAATAGTATAAAAATTATAGAGATAATGTATTTTATACATTTAAAAGTCTGCCTGTCTGTGCAAAAAGGGAAAATAATGACATGACAACAGTTCATTTAGTAAAAGATCTAAGAAGTTTTGCATTTTGAGAACACACTATTAACCGATATTATAATAGTTACTCAAAAAAGCGAAGTCTGATTTTGACATCACTGATAGAAACATACTGTCATGAACATGTTGATAAAAATAATTTGATCTATACATTTTGGAGGACAGCTAGCATGTTGAGATTAGTTCTGAGTAAAAGCAGACTTTTAACTAGGATGTTAGAGAGTCTGTAGATCTGTCTCTTCCAAAGAATAGGTGGAGTTGACTTAGTGTAGACCTCATAGCTGTTTTAAAAAATGTCATTTAGTAAAGTAATTAGGTCCTTACTTTTTCTTGTACCAAAAACCAGAACTAGGATCAGGGTGTATCAGTTTTTTCTATATGTGAAGAGAAACTTCTATCAAATATAGCTTATCAAAAAATGTACACATCTGTAGGGATACTATAATGATTGAAGCAGTATATTATTCTATCTAGTTGTGTTATTTTATTCCTTTTGATAATTATGTGATTTTTAAAAAGTATAAAGAGCTACATATCATTATAATAAGAATAAATATGAGATATATTTGGAAGTTGAAGAGGAATTTTAATCTCTCTCACCTTCTTCTTGCAATTTCTTTTATTTTTCTTTGAAGAGCTCTATATCTCACTGAAATATTTAGCAATTCATTCCGTAATATCTTTTCAAAAGCAGTCTTTGCCACTTTAGAAACTGATGTTTCTTCAGAATCTCTACTCTTAGCTTCATCACAGTAGAATTTAAAACTGTTCATGGATGGCTTAGATGTTGTCATGGTGTACTTTGATTTTAGCCTGATTTATTTGTGATTTTAAATATTTACATTACATTATTGTTTAAAATTCTTCTTAAGTCCCACAGAGCTGAGAACCCTGAACTTTTGGATGAGATTTATAATAGAAAAGCTGTTTTACTAATGATGATAGCTGTGGTTTTATGCTGTAGTCCTATCTGTGAAAAACAGGCTCTGTTTGTCCTATGCAAGTCTGTGAAAGAGAATGGATTAGAGCCTCACCTCATTAAAAAGGTACATGTGGATGAATATTTTTTTATTACAGTCTTCCTTGGGTAACTTTTAAACAATTTAAAAGTTCAACTAGAGTTTTTAAAGTGGCACTACTGAAAGGCTTGGAGACAGTTTTATTTTTTAATAGTGTATTTTTAAATAGTGTATTTATTTGTATGCTCTGTTATTTCTTGCATTCAGTTTAAGAGTATTTCACGAGGCATACATTGAACTAATGAGGGTTATGGCCTGTCATCATGCAGACTAGGCCCTCTGAAATAGCACTTATTGAGGGAAAGATAGGAGAAAACAGCAGTAGAAGTGTTTTTGCCTGGTTGATTAGGACATTGAGATCTGGCAAAGCCAGGAGTGAAATTTTAGAGCTTTTCAAAAAGTTGCATGATTAGGGAAGGAAGACCAAGGTCCAGCCTTGCAATTACATCAGCACAGTGTTGTAGAATATTCTTCCCTGCCCTGTTTTACCACTTAGCATTCAAGGTTCAGGAAGTTCCAGGTCCTTCCAGTGTAGATTTTTATATGATGAACCAGTGACAGATCAGTGGTCTGATACACTATTCAGCATTCTAACAGCATAGTTTCCACAGAGCTTTGTAGAAAGCCAACGCATAGGTAATAAGTCTTGGACAAGTCAGCCTTTTAGTACTCAGGATTAAAAGAAGTTGCTTTAAATTTTTATACAATTAAACTACCTAATTATTATTGTAAGTGGAATGTAGTGTTTTGACTCATTGGTTTTAGGACTAAGAAGAATTATTATTTTACTTTGGGTCTTCCTTTTATATTCCTTTGGAATATAATCAAATGTTCAAAATTGCAATGTATTTTTCTGTTTTTATTCACTTAACATTTATTAAGGGTTTGCTATGTGCCAGGAATGGTGCTAATAATATTAAATGCACTTTTCTTATTAGTCTTGCTGAAGTGGGTACTTTTATTATCCGCATCCATAGATAGGTAAATCAAGATATAGAAAAGTTAAATGAATACTTAAGTCATACCCTCTGTAAATATTAACAAAGATTTAAATAATATGTTACTTTGCTGTGTTCTTAAAGAATTGACTTGTTTTTTATTTGTACAGGTTTTAGAGAACATTTCTGAAGTTTTTGGATATAGACATTTAGAAGACTTCATGGCTTCTCATTTGGATTATTTGGTTTTGGAATGGCTAAATCTTCAAGATACTGAATATAGCTTATCCTCTTTTCCTTTTATTTTATTAAACTATATAAACATTGAGGATTTCTATAGGTAGGTTTACATATGGCACATGTGAAATAGGTTTAAATTAAACTTCAGTGATAATGTTTGGCAGTCCCACCTCCACATGCACAAACATCAGAGGTTTTGTAGTATGAGAGGCAGGACAGGTTGTTTTAATGAAAGTGTATTGAAGAGAATCACTGGACTTTGGGTCTGGTCCTCGATGTGCTAGTAAATGGCTATGTGACTTTAGGCAAGCCATGTAACCATCCTTTGGAACTTGATTTTTAAAATCTGTAATGTAAGACTGTTATTTTACAAAGGAGTTCGTTAATGCTCCCTTCAACTTTAACATTTGTTAACCTTTTTTGTGAAAAATGAAAGATAAACCACTAGTGCTAGTTATTTCTGCCTTGTTTTTTATTTTCTATTGCTTGACTTTAGTTTGTTTTGCTATTATTTCTATTTTAATGTAAAAGTTTGTTTTGCTAATGAGAGAAAAAAATTTTCAAAATGGAGAGGTTTGAAATAACTAAAGAGTAATGTAGGTATCAGGATGATGGAAAGGTAGTTCATAATTGTTAAGTGGTTTTTATTGTTCATTCAGTTTGATGCTAATGTTTACATTTATTTCTTGAATTTATAAATTTCTTTCACATTCTGTTTTAAAATAGTTTTTATAAACTGCTTATGTAGGAGACATAAATTTAATTTCTAATTTTTTGATCGCAGAATTAAGGTAGTATATTCTAAGATCTCTATTTTTTTTTAGTGTGACTATTTAGAATTTACTTAACTTCATTATCCCATTTATAAAAGTTAGTGTAAGGAAAAAGCAAACTAAACTAGGGTCAAGATGGCAGCCTAGGTAAAAATGGCTCCCCTTCTTCACACAACCACATCAAAATTACAACTAAACTATAGAACACCCATAACTTAGAACTGTCAGAAATCAAGCTGAATATAAGTCCCACAACTGCAGAAGTAAATAAGAAACCACATTGAGTCTGGTAGGGTTGGAGATGCAGAACTGTTTGGTCCCACACTAGGCTCCCCAGCCCAGGGTTCAAGTGCCAGGAAGATAACTTCCCACAACTTCTGTCTGTTAAAAACAGTGGCAATTGAGACTGTGGAAGGCTAAACTGCTGGAGTCTCAGGCAGGTCCTCTTAAAGGGCCCATGTACAGGCTTACTTGGACTCACTCCCTCTGAATTCTAGCATGTAGGGCAGAAGATTGAAATATATCAGACACATACAGGGAGGAACTGAAATGTCCAGCATCAGGGTGAGTGCTGGGAGGCAGCTTTCTCTCAGACAAAAGTGTTGGCAGAGGCTACTGTTTCTTTTCTGAGTCTTCCCTACAGGGCCATAGAGCCAGCAGATGGGCACCATATCTGTGACTCCAGCAACCTGGGCTCACACTGCTCCACCCTGGTGATTTCCTGAGGCCCTGCCCCACCCAAATTTTGGGTCCACCTAAGCACTTTCCAGTAGCTTTTCTATATGAATGGCTTGTCTTTACCCACACTTCAGATTTTCCTAAGTTTTCTTAAACAAGCAGCACCTGACTTCAGCAAATGCTGTATCTCTCACTAAGTGGCAGGCCTGACACTAGCAGCAGCTGTCCTTGGTTCACAGGTTGGCCTTACTTGGGCACCTCCAAGCCCAGCAAAAATATCAGACATCTGCAGATAGCTTTGTAACTTATGCTGTGTGATCCTGGAGACAACACAGTTGGTGACTGACCTCGGTTGTGCCAACAGCAAGCAAGGCTCAACCACAACAGGAAGGTGTACATAGCGCACATGTAGAGAGACGTAGCAGCTCTACCTAATATATAGAAACAAATACAGGGAGACTGACAAAATGAGAAGACAAAGAAATATGGCCCAAATGAAAGAGCACACTAGAATTCCAGAAAAAGAATTAAACAGAATGGAGATAAGCAATCAATCGGATGCAGAGTTCAAAACACTGTTTATAAGGATGCTCAAGGAACTTAGTGAGGACCTCAGCAGCATAAAAAAATCCAGCCAGAAATGAAAGATACACTAATTGAAATAAAGAGCAATTTACAGGGAATCAACAGTAGAGTGGATGAAGCCAAGTAGCAAATCAGTGATTTACAATATAAGAAAGCAAAATCAATCACAAGAGCAAGAAATAAAAAGAAAAAAACAAAAACATAAGGATAGTGTAAGGAGTCTCTGGGACACCCTCTAGCATATCAACATTCGTATCACGGGTGTGCCAGAGGGAGAAGAGAGAGCAAGATTTGGAAAGCTATTTGAAATAGTAATGACAGAAAACTTCCTTAATTTGATGAAGAAAATAGACATACAAGTCCAGGAAGAGCAGAGAGTCTCAAACAAGATGAACCCACAGGAGCCCACAGCAAGTCACATCATAATTAAAATGCCAAAATTAAAGACAGAGAGAATCTTAAAAGCAGCAAGAGAAAAAGCAGCTAGTTACCTACAAGGGAACTTCCGTAAGTTGGTCAGCTGATTTCTCAAGAGAAACTTAGCAGGCTAGAAGGGATTGGCAAGAAATATCAGTGATGAAAAGCTAGGACCTACAACTAAGCAACATAATCATTTAGAGTAGAAGGAGAGAGAAAGAGCTTCCAAGACAAGGGAAAAAAAAAGTTTATCACCACCAGACCAGTATTATGTGAAATGTTGAAGGGTCCTCTTTAAGAAGAAGATCAAAAATATAAACAATAAAATGGCAGTAAGTACATGTCTGTCAACAATTGAATCTAAAATACAAAATAAACAAGCAGAACAGAAAGTGAATTGTAAATACAGAGAATGTTTTGATGGTTTTCAGATGAGAGGGTGGTTCAAATAGGTGAGGGGATTAAGAAGTACTATTTAGTAGTTGCAGAACAGTAACGGGGATGTAAAGTACAGGACAGGGAATAGAGTAGCCAATGAACATATATGCATGACCCATGGATGTGGAAAATGGTGTGAGGATTGCCTGAGAGTGGGCGGAGCTTGGTAAAGAGGGACAAAGGGGGGAAAACTGGGACAACTGTAAGAGCATAAACAATAAAATATAATGTCAAAAATAAAAAGCAAACTAAACTAAATGAAATTAGAGTAAGAATGCTTCATTTATCATAGATAAATGATGTGGTAATGCTTATTTAAATCATTTTATTTTCAAAACTCATTTTACTATGAAAAGTTATTTATAATTTTAATTTTTTATATTTTAGATCTTGTTATAAAGTTTTGATTCCACATCTGGTGATTAGAAGTGATTTTGATGAGGTGAAGTCCATTGCTAATATGATTCAAGAGGATTGGAAACGTCTTCTAATAGACTGTTTTCCAAAGATCCTTGTAAATATTCTTCCTTACTTTGCCTATGACGTTACAGGAGACACTGGGATGGCACAGCAAAGAGACAATGCTGCCAAAGTCTATGATATGCTTAAAGATGAAAACTTACTAGGGAAACAGGTATGGCTTTAACTTTTACCTGCATTTTATCCAGTAATTGATCTGAGATTTAACTTTAATATTTTAAGGCTCTTTTTTCATTTATACAGTTAAATTTAATATGTGGTAATCACTATCTAGCAGAGACAGTCCATGAAATTTTTGTTGTACAGTGTTGTCTCCTTTTGATTGACTTTTAAATCTTTTTAATCAAAAATTTTAAAAAATCATTTAAATAATTTTTTCTTTTTAAAATTTATTTTAATTTGCAGTAACAATAAGTGCAAGATAAATTCAAGCAATACTGAACAATATACAGAAAATCTTCTTGTTTCCCTCTTCAGTCTCATTAAGCCCTTCACTTACCAAGGAAAAATATGATTCCAAATTTCCATACCTTGCTCTTTCTTTTTTCCATGACTACCTTCTAACATATGGTATAATTTACTCAGGAATGATATTCACTTTTTGTATCAGTCATGTCTACTATAACTACTATGAAGGTAGAATTTTTTTCTTTTTTCTTTCTTGCTGACGTATCCCAACCACCTAGCATATATTGAGTACTCATTATTTGATAAATGATGCAGTCAGGGAAAAAAGGATCTAACAATTTTTGTTTGTTTGTTTGTTTTTGTTTGAGCAGCAAAGCGAGGTGTTTATTCACGAGTCTGTAGAGTCGGGTGCACCGCCATCCAGGAGCGTGTGTGCCCAGTTTTTGTATGTTTTACAGTAATTAACATAAATTCAAAATTATTTGAGGCAACATATTAAAACATATATAATCGTTTTTATTAATTTTTAAAGATTTTATTTTCAGAGCGGTGGGAAGGGAGGCAGAAAGAGAAAGAGGGAAACATTGATATGAGAGAGCAACATCGATCAGTTGCCTCTCATATGGCCCCCAACTGGGGACTGAACCCACAACCCAGGAACGTGTCCAGACAAGGAATCAAACTGACTACCTTTTGCTTTGCGGAATGATGCCCAACCAACTGAGCCACACTAGTCAAGGCCATATATATTCTTTTCTTAAGGTCAAAGAGGATTGGTCAGTTTAAATTTTTTTTTTTAATGTAAGTAAGAATGACTAACCAAATTTTGTTAACATAAAATTAGAATTGAATGAACTTCAACAGCCTCTTTTTTTGTTGCCCATTTATGTATATTGAACTGTGAAATGTCACAGCAAATCTCTCAGATGCCTAGGTGGGTCATTGCCAGTCATAGCTGGTTGTAAGTCTTTAGTCTAGAGGCAAATGGTAAGCAGAGGAGTTCCTTTCCCAAAAGATACTCACAGCAGAATGTTGGCATACCAAAGGTAATGGAATTTATGAGAGACTCTCTGTCTTTACTCTCTCCCACCTAATCTCATAGCTTAGACTTCTGAGCCGACCTGGTCTTACATTCTTTTTTATGTAACCAGACCAAAAAATAGCAGTTTGCAGAGTAGAAATTAGTCTAGGAAGAAAAGGGATTATACTAAACCTTGATTTCTTAGCTTCTTGGTTAAAGAAATATATTAAGTTCTTGGTAGTCTCAATTTTTTTATTGTGAAGTTGTAAAGTTAATATTTTTCTCTAATATGTACTTTGAGTGTTTTAGATTTTTGTTGTTGTTGCTGTTGACAAGTATTGGTGCAATTATTATCAGTCTTTGAGTCTTCTAAAACTGTTAATTGTTAAATGCCTAAAATCTTTCCAGTTAAAAGACCGTAGAGCTCTACCTAGTTATTTGAACAATTCATATGTGCTATAGCTAAAATTACAGATCTGGCTTGTTAGAGAATCAAGTGAAACTAGTGAACTTGGTTGTGATCTTATGTGAAAAAAAACCCTTGTTATTTTTTCCTCTGATATTAATTATACTTGGCCAATTTGTCATTACTTATTCCAGATATACTTTTAAATGAGGCTGGATTTTTACAAGGACTGCAACATTGGGAATTATAATTAGACAATTGATATGTAAGCCTGAGGGAATGGCTAGGATTTTTTACATTAGGTTTCTTGTCACATTCAAAAATATTTCTGTTATTAGGAAGTGTTTCGAAATCTCTTTTTGCATCAAGTAAATCAGTCATTTGTCTTTTAGTTTAAAGCACTGTAATTTTTTATTTGGAGAGCTAATAAATTCACCTTTAAGACTCATAGTTTATTCATTTGGCCAATGTGTAATATAGTAGAACCATTCTTTCTGTTTAGAGAATTTATGCTCTTTGTGCAGTTACCTGTAGCAGGATGTGACAGACGAAGACTCTGCTCTTGTTAGATTGTAAAGATTTTTATTTATTTATTTTTAGAGAAAGGGGAAGGGAGAGAGAGGGGGAGAGAGAAACATCAATGTGAGAAAGAAACATTGATCGGTTGCCTCTTGCATACTCACAACTGGAGACCTGGCCTGCAACCCAGGCATGTGCCCTGACGGGGAATCAAACTGGTGACTTTTCAGTTTGTAGGATGACGCCAACCCACTGAGCCACACCACTCAGATCTCCAATTGGATTTTAGTCTGCTGTTGATGATAGGGTGTAGGTAGCAGCTAGCTAGCTTCAGAATTAGGGCTATCAACCTTGGGGAGAATTCATGTAGGGAACAAAGAAATGATTGTTACTGGGCGAGAATTTTTACTAGTAAAGTTTTCCTAGTGAAATAGCATTCCCAAAGAAGAGTAAACTGCAGATTGAGGAGAGGTACAGATCAGTGGCGAATTTGGTTGGCAGGGAAATTATTAGGCTAAGAAATTTCATGTTAGACCTGAAGGTTTCATCACTTAAAATGATTCTTTAAAATTAAAAAGTCAGATTAAGGGAGTCTTGTTTGGTATGATTTCTTTAATTCCCTCCCAGTTTATAAGTCAGTTGCATAGCAGAAAAAAGTGGAGTTAAGTATATGTCTTGCAGATCTTAGATCTTTGGTCATATGTTTCCTTCTATTGTCACTGAATAATTTTGGGAATGAGGCAATAATGTGAGCCCAATAAGCTGTCTTACACAGACATAAACATTAAATATATTTTTATTTTATATCCTTGCAGATTGATCATTTATTTATTACTAATTTACCAGAGATTGTGGTGGAGTTATTGATGACGCTACATGAACCTGCAACTGCTGGTGGCAGCCAAAGCACTGACCTATGTGATTTTTCAGGGTATGGCTATTTTAAACTTAGAGAATTAGCTGCAATTTCATAAGTTAATTGACAGGTGTATTGGTTGACACTTTTAATTGCCTATTTCAGTTTTTAGGCATCTACTCTGCTTTTAAATTGTTTCTTTAAAAATAACTTCCTTTGAATTGAAGTAATTACCTATCTTCTACTGTAGGTTCTTCCACAGTAACTGCTCTTTCTGATTTACCACCTTGTTTGCAAACTCAGTGACCTTTTCAGCTCAATCTTTCTGTAGTATTTGAGCATTGTGTCATTGGTTTTCTGTTGAAATTTTCTTCTTCATGACACTGTGACTTGCATGTCTATATCACCTTTCCTTTACCATCCTCTTTAGCTATCAGAATTTTACTGTCCTACAATTTAATTTGGATGTAAAAAACCCACTTGGTTGAGATGAATGTTAGTTATTTTCCCAGCTTGACTATAAATTGCTTGAAGGTGCCCTTTTTTTATATGCCTTACACTGCTAAGCATATGAAATAGTAATAATATCTACCAAAATAATTATATATATATGATTTCATTTGGTATAGTGTTTCACTGCTGTATCTTAAATATTATTGTACTTACAGTACTAGCATAGAGCTTTAATTCATACCTGGAGTGACACTAAAACTTCTCTGTGGAATTGACATTAATGTCATAAAAGAATTTTCTTTTAAGTATATTTTATTGATTGTGCTGTTACAGTTGTCCCCAATTTCTTTTCCTTTTGCTTCCCTCGCCCAGTACCTACCTTCCCTCCAGCAATCTCAAACCACTTAGTTCATATCCATGGGTCATGCATATAAGCTCTTTGGCTTCTCCATTTTCTATAATATTCTTAACATTCCCCTATTTTGTACCAACCAATTATGCTTCTTAAACCCTGCACCATATTCCCCATTCTTCCCCTTCCCCCTCCCAGCTGATAACCCTCCAAAGTAGGGAAGTTATCCTTCATTATATTTTCAAATAAGTTTTCAATTTCTTACTCTTCCTCTTCTCCATCTTGCACCCCTATGATTCAGATGTTGGCACATTTAAAATTGTACCAGAGGTTCCTAAGCCTCTTCTCATTTTTTTCAGTTTTTGTTTCTTCATTCTGCACTGGTTGACGGTTTATTTCTTCCTTATATTCCAAATCATTGATTGGAACCCCAGTTTCCTTCTCTTCACCATTGGTTTTGTGTGGATTTTCCTTTGTTTCATTTAGCCTAGCCTTCACTTGTTCCCTTCTGCATTTGCTGTACTGAAGCATATCTGTCAAGACTGAGTATCTTTATCAACAGTGTTTTGAACTGCATGTCTGTTAGGTTGGCTATCTCCTCATCGCTTAGTTCTCCCACTGGAACTTTGATCTGTTCCCCCTTTTGGGTCATACTTCTCTGTCTTCTCAACTTGACAGACTACTATATTTGCCTCTGTGTCTTAGGTGGAGCTGTCGCACCTATTATAAGGGGCAGAGTCTTAGGTATTCATCAGTATGGGTTGACCCGTTTCACCACGTTGTGGAGCTGTGTGGGGGCAGGGGGCAGAGAGGGAACAATGTTGCTTCCTTAGCACTCACCCTTTTTCTAGGCACTTCTCCCACTTCATATGTGGGACTGGCACCTCTAGCTGTTGCCCTGGTTGTGGTTCCCAGAGTGGGTGGGTTTGCAGACGTTCTAGTACAGTGGGGATCCTCTGAGCAAACAGACTCTGAGGAGAGACAGGCATTTTCTTCCTCTGCCCCAACCCCCACCGGTTTTCACAGTCAGAATTAATAAGGCTTTATTTTCCCCAGTGCTGGAACCTTGAGTTTCGCAGTGCTGGGAGCACTCCCCAGGTGTCCCTCTCTACTTTTTTTAATGTGCTCTTTTCACCAGTCGGGCACAGCCACTGTTGCTGCCACTGCCACTACCACCTCCACACTGCTTCACCTTCACCTGGCGCTGCCCCTCCTACCTGTCTGGATGAGAATTTCTTCTTTATATCTTTTTTGGACTTCCATGGAGCTCGAAATCTGGAACTTTTGGTTGTCTTAAGTTTTGAGATAGTTATATTCCTTCTTAGTTGTGGAGGGAGACTCAGTGTGTCTACCTATGCCTCCATCTTGGCCAGACGTCTACTAAAAGAATTTTTAAGCAGTTCATTGAAAAACTAAGTCCTAATAGGTAAAGATATTTAGATATTCTCTATCTCTTCAACTTGACAGGCTCCTATGTTTGCCTCTGTGTCTTAGGAAGAGCTTTCACACCTATTACATTGTAAGGGGTGGAGCCTCAGATATTCATCTGTATGGGGTGGCCCTTTTCACCACATTGTGGCACTGTATGTGGGGGAGGGGTCAGAGAGGGAACAATATAATTAAAAACTAGGCTTTTAATTATGTATTATATTTCATATAATTTAAAGCCCAGATTTTCAGTAGAGAAATAATTTTTAAATTTGAGGTTACTATAATCTAAGTTTTTATTTTGGAATTTTTCTGTTCTTTCAATCAAACCTGTTTTTTCTTGATAATTTTGATTTGACTATGATAACTTTTTTTCTATATCTCTTAGGGATTTGGATCCTGCTCCCAATCCACCTTATTTTCCATCACATGTGATTAAAGCAACATTTGCATATATCAGCAATTGCCATAAAACCAAGTTTAAAAGCATTTTAGAGATTCTTTCCAAAAGCCCTGTAAGTATTCATTACTAGTATAGTGAACTAAAAAGAGAACTCCTTTTTTTTATCTAGAGTATCTTTGTATGCATATTATAAAGAGAAAAAAGTAAATAGAAAATTCATTTGAATAAATTAAGAAAAATACCATATTTTTCACTCCATAAGGTGCACTTTTTTTTCCCAATAATTGGGGGGAAATGTCTCTGCATATTATGGAGCAAATGTTGCGTCACAGGCCGAGATGTATTACCTGAGCGGTGGCAACAGCTGTTAGAAGATGAAGTAGAACCCCTGAGGATGCTTAAATGTCACACTTTACTGCTGAATCTTAGGGCATCTGGTCAGTATGAAGATAGCAAAGAAAGTGATATCAGTGATTCTGAGCAACTGAGCCTCATAAATTCTGACACTAGCAATGATGAGTTCTTGGGGTTCCCAGAAAACTAGAAGAGTGCTTGAACCTTAAAGTTTCTCCTCATTTGTTAATGACAGTGATGATGGTTTTTAATACTGCTGTTGACTGCTGTTCACTTTATATGGTTGAAATATTATTCTGTTATATTTTGTTAAATATTTTAGTACACCATTTGGTTCAAAATATTTTTTTTCTTGTTTTCCTCCTAAATCTAGGTGTGTCTTATGGGCAGGTGCTTCTTATAGTGTGAAAAATACGGTACTTATTTACAGGTTTATATCTTGATATTGTATTTGTCAGTGTTAATTCAAATGTACATATAAAGGCTGAATTTTTTTGTGACACTTTAGTCATATATTGGCTCATGGAAATATATTTTTTAATATGCTATTTAATTGTAGTTTATTAAAATTAGAACGTTGACAGTAATTTTTATGTTGAAGATACTGATTTTTAATGTAATATTTTACATTTGATATCAGACCCAAAACTAAACTATATAATTCATTTTGAATATAAAATATATTTATTATATCTGAGTATATGTGATTTGACAAGTTTGACTAAACTGTATCTTTATTTTGTAGGATTCCTATCAGAAAATTCTCCTAGCTATATGTGAACAAGCTGCTGAGACAAATAATGTTTATAAAAAGCACAGAATTCTTCAAATATATTACCTGTTTGTTAGTTTATTACTGAAAGAGATAAAATCTGGCTTAGGAGGAGCTTGGGCCTATGTTCTTCGAGATGTTATTTATAGTTTGATTCACTATATCAGTAAAAGGTAAATAATATATTTAGAATAAGATAAAAGTATTTTTCTACCTTGTTATCTTAATTGAAAATGTATATCCTTCTAAGAGGTAGAAGCTGGAATATTGTTTCTTGAATTTATATCCACTATTTTATAAATTGTATTACTACTATTACTACAACTCTAGAAATCTTAACTACTAAGGATCTTCAACATTTAAAAACAAATACATATTCTAATTTTAGATGGCCTGAAATATATACCAAGACGTGTGTGTGTGTGTGTGTGTGTGTGTGTGTGTGTGTTTGTGTTTGTGTGTGTGTGGGGTGGGGGGTGGGGGGAGTTCCCTAAACACATCCAAGGAAATCTCCAGACCTAGCTGGATGTTCTACAATTCAACTCAATTTTGACAAGATAGTGTCAGATCTCAGAGGTTTAAAGCTCTCAGTTCTACAAGATTTCTCCCCCCACAAAACCAATTGGATGCCAGTGGCAAGAGCAGGCTTACACCTGTGCCTCTGAACAACTGGCTCTAGATTGCAGGTTCTAATGACCTTCACCTTCCTGGGTGTATTTTTCTTTTAAAATTTATTTCTATTGTTTATCCTATTACAGTTGTCCAAATTTTTCCTCCCGTTGCTCTTTGCCCCATACCCCCGCCCCCCCCCCCAGTCAATCCTGGCCATGTTTAAATTTTGGTTTATTGTGTGTTCATTTTATTTGTTTCCAGTTCTTTGATCTCATTAATAACCCATTCATTGTTTAATACATGCTGTTTTGTCTCCATGTATTTGAATGTTTTTGAGGTTTTTGGGTTTTTTTTTCATATTGAAGTTGATTTCTACGTACATGCCATTGTGGTCTGAGAAAATGCTTCAGATGATTACAGTCTTCTAGGATTTATTAAGAATTATTTTGTGTCTTAAATGTGGTCTACTTTGAGAATGTTTTTGTACACTTGGAAGAATGTATATTCTGCTGCTTTGGGTTGAAATGTTCTAGAAATATCAATTAAACCTATTTGGTCTGTTGTGTTATTTAAGGTCACTACTTTCCTGTTGTTTTTTTTTTTTTCTCTGTCTGGAAAATCCATCTATTGATGACAGTGGGCTGTTAAAAACCCCTACTGTGATTGTATTGCTGTCAATCTTATCCTTAAAGTCCACTGAGATTTTCTTTATATATTTAGGTGCTCCTTTGTTGGGGGCATATATGTTTCTGGATAGAGTAGTCTTGGTTGCATGCCCTTGCTTTTTATCACTTTGAATACTATATGCCAGTCACTTCTGGTGTTAAGTATTTCTGTTGAGAGATCAGCTGACAGCCTATGGGAACTCTCTTGCTGCCTTTAAGAGTCTCTATTTGTCTTTAATCTTTTTAATTTTAATTATGATGTGTCTGGTGTCGGTCTCTTTGGATTTATTTTGATTGGGACTTCGTGCTTCCTCAGCTTGTCTGATTTTTTCTTCACCAGATTTGGGAAGTTTTTGGCCATTAGTTCTTAAAACAGGTTCTCTATTCCTTGCTGGCTCTCTTCTTCTCTTTCCTCTATGATGCAGATATTGTTACACTTTATGGTCCAGAGTTTTCTTAGACTTCCTTCATTTCTCTTAATTCTCTTTTATTTATGTTTTCCATGGGTACACTGTTATCTTGTCCTCTGATGCACTGATTTGATCCTCTGCTTCATCTAACCTGCTGTTTATTTTTTTCTAATGTGTTCTTTATTTTAGATGTTGTATTCTTCATTTCTGATTAGTTCTTTTTTATGGCTTCTATGTCCTTTTTAATGATTACTGTCTCTTTTTTTAAGATTTTATTTATTTTTAGCAAGATGGGGAGGGAAAAAGAGAGGGAGAGAAACTTTAATGCAGCAGAGGTATATCAATCAGTTGCTTCTCACACACACCCCAGCCTGGTACGTGCTCTGGGAATCAAACCAGCGACCTCTAGTTTTGCAGAATGACACCCAACCAACTGACCCACACTGGTCGGGGCACTGATTATCTCCTTAAGTTCTTACTGAGATCATCCATTCTTTCCCATAGGTCCTTGAGCATTCTTATAACCATTATTTTAAACTCTGCATCTCGTATTTTGTTTGCTTTCATTTAGTTTATTCATTTATTTCATTTCCTGGGGATATCTCTCGTTCTTTTGTTTAGGACATTTTTTCTTTGTCTCCCTATTTGGTCACTGTTATAAGGTATACGTATCTGCTATGTCTTCCCAACTCCCGAACTTTTTTTTTTTCTTTTATTTAATTCTAACCCTAGGATATATTTATTGATTTTTGAGAGAAAGAGAAACATCAATGTGAGAGAGAAACATCTATTGGTTGTTACCCTTATGCACCCCTAAGAGGGATCAAACCCGTAACCTTTTTTTTTTTTTAATATGCTTTATTGTTTATGCTATTACAGTTGTCCTAATTTATTTAACCTTTGTTCCCCTCCACCTAGAGACTCCCCTCCCTCCAGTTGTCCCAAACCCTTAGTCCATGCCCATTTGTTGTGCATATAGTTCTTCTCAACATCTTCCTATCTACTCCACTCCCTCCTACTGTGCTTCTTAATTCCGGTACCATCTCCCTCCTTTTCCCTCCTCTCCACTGACCTCCCTGCCTAATCTTCCCCATACCTATAATTCTTTTTCCACGCCCATTGCCTACTTAGTTTGCCTTTGTTTTGATTCCCTAGCTTCTATTGTTGGTTGTTGTGAGACAGTTTTCATTTTAATGTTCATAGCTTTGATTCTCCTTCTCCTAAACAAGTCCCTTTAACATTTCATATAACAGTGGTTTGGATCTGATGAAATCCTTGAGTTTTACTTTGTCCTGGAAGCACTTTCTCTGCCCTTCTATTCTTAATGACAGCTTCATTGGATAGAGTAATCGTGGTTGTAGGTTTTTGCTTTTCATTTCTTCGAATATTTCTTGCCAGTCCCTTCTTGCCTGCAGAGTTTCTTTTGAGAAATCAGCTGATAGTCTTATTGGGAACCCATTGTATATAATTCTTTTCTTCTCTCTTGCTGCTTTAAAGATTCTCTCTTTATCCTTAATTTTTGACATTTTGATTATAATGTGTCTTGGTGTGGTTCTCCCTAGGTCCAGTTTTTTTGGAACTCTCTGTGCTTCCTGGACCTGTAAGTCTGTTTCCTTCCCCAAGTTAGGGAAGTTCTGCTTCATTATTTTTTCACATAGTTTTTCAATTTCTAGTTCTGCTTCACCTTCTGGCAGCCCTATAATTCGGATGTTGGCCTGCTTATAGCTGTCCCATAGGTTTGTGAGCCTCTTCTCATTTTCCTCACTTCTCGTTTCCTCTTTCTTCACTGGTTGACTGTTTATTCCTTCCCTATGTTCTGATTTGTTGATTTGATCCCTGGTTTTCTTGCCCTCACCACTAGTTTCATGTGTGTTTTTGTTCATTTCAACAGGACTAGCCTTCATTCCTTCCCTGTCTTGTTTAAGATCTGCTGTTAGGTCTGTAAGCATTTTTATAACCAAAGCTCTGAACTGAGCCTCAGAAAGATTTCCTGTCTGCTGCTTTGTTAGATTAGATATTTACTGTCTGGTCAGCTGCATCACTGGGATCTCTAGTATGATCTGTGCCATCCTGACCGTTTTATGTTTACCTTTGTTTCCTAGGCAAGGCTGTCACACCTCCTATGCTATGGGGGGTGGAGCCCCATGCACTCGTCACAACCGGGATTCCCATCTCACCCTGCTGTGGCGTTTTCTGCGGGGATAGGGGTCCAAGATGGATTCCTGCCGTTCACTCTCTGCTGAGAGACAAGGAGCCTACTCCTCCATCCCAACCCCCTTCAGGCCTCACAGCCCAAGGCAATGGAGGTCTGCCTTCCCCGACTTTGGAATTGCAGGCTGACAGGTCTGGCCTGCAGCTGGGAGTGCTCCCTAGGCGCTTCTCGTATCCCCTTAAATACAGATGTCTGTACTTACCACTGTCCTGCCACCACTGCCGCCAACAGCACAGCTTGACCTCTCTGCCTTGACTTCGCCCCATCTGCCCATCTGGACGAGCACCACTTTATAACTTCATACCTTGGACTTCATTTTATTTTCTGGAACTTCTGATTATTTCTAGTTTTGCGGTAGTTGTATTCCTTCTTAGTTGTGGAGGGAGATGGAGCATGTCAGTGTAGGCCTCCATCTTCTCCGGAAGTCTCCTGTGTGTGTTTGTCTATGTGTCTTAGGTAGAGCTGTTGCTCCTCTTACATTGTAAGGGGTGGAGCCTTAAGGATTCGTCAGTAATAGACTACCTGTTTCACCATGTGGCACTGTATTTGGGGGAGGGGTCTGAGAAGGAACAATGCCGCTTGCCTAGCGCTCACCCCTTTTCTGGGCACTTCTCCCACTTCTGTATGGGACTAGTGCCTCTCTAGCTGTTGCCTTGGCTGTCGTTCCAAGAGTGGATGGGTCTGCAGACATTCTAGGACTTTGGGGGCCCTTTAAACAAGGGACTGTGCTGAGATATCAGCAGTTTCTGTCTCCGCTCCAACCCCCACCGGTTTGCACAGTCAGAAACAATGAGGCTTGATTTTCCCCGGGCTGGGACAGTGAGCTGAGCAGTCTGGTGAGGAGCTGGGAATGCTCCCCAGGGGTCCCTCCTGACTTTTAAAACGTGTAACTGTGCGTTTCACTGGCCTGATGCAGTCGCCGCTGCCGCCGCCACCACACTGTGCTCTCTGCCCCACCTACCTGTCTGGATGAGTATTTCTTCTTTATATCTTTGGTTGTTGGACTTCCATGCATTTTTGATTTTCTGAAACTTATGGTTGTTTCTAATTTTGAGGTAGTTGTATTCCTTCTTAGTTTTGGAGGGAGACGCAGCATGTCTGTCTACTCCTCCATCTTCACCGGAAGTCTAATTATGATGTTTCTTGATGTAAGCCTCTTTAGGTTCTTCTGATTTTGTACTTTAAGTGCTCCTTGGACTTGCATGTATTATTTTCTTCATAAGGTTAGGCAAATTTTTGGCATTTTTTTCAAATAGTTTTTCAATTCCTTTTTTCTCTCCCCTTTTTGCATCCCCATGATGCGAATTTTGGTATGTTTGAAGTCATCCCAGAATTTTTTTGGATTCTATTTTCTTTTTGCTGCTTTCTTATCTTTCAGAGCACCGATTTGATCCTCTGCTTTATCTACTTTACTGTTGATTTCCTCTAATGTATTCTTCATTTCTCACGGGTCTTTTTTTATGTTTTCTTTTTTTAATTTTATATTTTTTGTTACCATTTATTCCTCTTGTACCCCCTTCCACCTCCACCCATCCCCTTCTCTCATACAATCACCACACTTGTCTGTGTCCAAGAATTCTTTTTCTTTTTTTATTTTTTGTCCAATCCCTCCAGCCTCCTCAGTGCCTGCCCCCGAAACTGTCAGCTGGCTCTCTGTCTATAATTTGTCTCTATTCTTTTATATTTTCTATTTCTATTTTTTTATTTTATGTCTTTTTATTGAAATTGTCATTTAGTTCATCTGCTCTTTCCCTAAGTTCATCAAGCATTTTTATAACCAGTCTTAGAACACTGCATCTGGTAGATTGCTTGCCTTAATTTTGTTTAGTTTTTTTCTCTGGAGTTTTATTCAGTTGTTTAATTTGGGACATGTTTCTTTGTCTCTTCATTTTGGCTGCCTCCCTGTGTTTGTTTCTGTGTATTGGGTAGAGCTGCTACATCTCCCTGTCTCGGTAGAATTGCCTTATGTAGTAGGTGTGGTATAGGACACAGTGGTGTAGCCTCCCTGGTCAGTCAAGCTGGGTACTTCATGGGTGCCTCCCATGGTCTGTGTGCACTGTCCTGTTGTGTTTAAGTCTTGAAGGATTTATCCAGAGGCTTATTGGCTATGAGGACTGGCCACCACCACGGTGGAGGAACTGCTCTGAAAAACCCCTCAAAGCAGGACTTTCTTCAGCCAGGCGCTGGTGCCCAGTGACATTGCCCCTTGAATGTATAGCTCGTGGAGGTGTTTGAATGGTTCTTTGGTGTGGTCTGATGCTGTCCATCAGCTGTAGTGCCTCTGGGGTCTCCTGGGAGGTTCATTCCAAGATCAGCCAACTACTGTGCCCTTCCCTAAGCCTCCCTGCATGAGCTGCAGAGCAGTATGCAGATGGCTGCTGTTTGTGCTGTGTTTGGAGGTGCCTGGGAGAGGCCATTCTGCGAAGTGAGGTCACTAGTGCCAGGCCTAGAGCCAATTAACAAGGGGCTTGAGGCCAAGTATCACTTGTTTGGGGTTTGTGAACCTTTGAGAGATTTTAGAAAAGTCTACAGCATGACACAAGACAGGCCATTCATATTGAAAAGCCACTGGAAGCAGCTTGCTTGTACCAGATTTGTTGGGGTAGGGCCTCAGGGAATCATCAGGGCAGAGTGAACATTGGTGACTCAGCAAAGGAACAGTGGAGTCTGCCAGCACTTACGTATGGGAAAAACCTTGTTCTTCAACCCTCTCCCTAAAGCCAGATATCTTAGTTCTTCCCAGTTTGTCTCTGGTACCTTTAAAAGGAACCCCTGGTATTACAGCACCCTTTTTTCTCACTTACAGTCTGCACTAGTTTTCACAGCCAACAGTTATAGGGACTTCTCTTTCTAGCACTGGAACCCGGTATTGAGAATCCTCGCTCCTCTGCGACCCGATTTATAACCGCTACACATGGTTGTGGGACCAGCCCATTCTGAGTCACTGCTCCTACTACTAGTCTGGATGTGGTTTCTTCTTTATATCCTTTGTTGTTGGTCCTCTCTTTAGCTAGATTTCAAGTGGTTCTGAGTGGTAATTTTAATGTAGTTTAGTTGTGAT
Source organism: Furipterus horrens (assembly GCF_987537825.1). Classification (NCBI taxonomy): domain Eukaryota; kingdom Metazoa; phylum Chordata; class Mammalia; order Chiroptera; family Furipteridae; genus Furipterus; species Furipterus horrens. The sequence goes on from NW_028327172.1 coordinate 74,554,394, forward strand.
CTTGATGTGGTTGTAGGAGAATGCGATTACCAATTTTACCGTGGCGATATTGACTTTTTTTTGTTTTATTATTTTTTTTATTTTTTATTTTTAATATGTTTTATTGATTACACTCTTTACAGTTGTCCCAATTTCCCTTCCCTCTGCTCCCCTTCACCCGGTGGCCCCCCTCCCTCCAGTTGTCCCCTGCTTTTAGTCCATGTCCATTGGTTGTGCATATAGTTCTTCTCAGCCTCTTCCTGTCTACTCCATTCCCTCCTCCTATGCTTCTTAATTCCTGTACCATCTCCCTCCCTTTCCCCCTTACCCCTCCCTTCTGACCTCCCCCCAATATGTTCCCCATACCTATAGTTCTTTTTCCACTCTCGTTGCCTATTCAGTTTGCCTTTGTTTCGATTCCCTAGCTTCTGTTGTTGGTTCTTGTGATGCAGTTTTCATTTTAGTTTTCATAGTTTTAATCCTCCTTCTGCTAAACCAGTCCCTTTAACATCTCATGTAATAGTGGTTTGGATCTAATGAACTCTTTCAGTTTTATTTTGTCCTGGAAGCACTTTTTCTGCCCTTCTATTCTAAATAACAATTTTGCTGGGTAGAGTATTCGTGGTTGTAGGTTTTGGATTTTCATTACTTTGAATATTTCTTGCCAGTCCCTTCTTGTCTGTAAAGTCTCCTTTGAGAAGTCAGCTGATAGTCTAATTGGGACCCCTTTGTACATGATTCTTTTCTTCTCTCTTGCTGCTTTTAAGATTCTCTCTTTATCTTTAATTTTTGACAATTTGATTATAATGTGTCTTGGAGTGGTTCTCCCTGGGTCCAGTTTTTCTGGAACTCTCTGTGCTTCCTGGACCTGTAAGTCTGTTTCCTTCCCCAAGTTCGGGAAGTTCTGCTTTATTGCTTTTTCACATAATTTTTCAATTTCTAGTTCTTCTTCACTCTCTGGCAATCCTATAATCCGTATGTTCAGTCTCTTATAGCTCTCTCAGAGGTTTCTGATCCTCTCCTCACTCTCCTTGTTTTCTGTTTCCTCTTTCTGCACTGGTTGACTGTTTGTTCCTTCCCTATGTTCTGGTTTGTTGATTTGATCTCTGGATTTTATTTCCTCACCACTTGTTTCATATGTGTTTTCGTTCTTTTCAGTATGAGTGGCTTTCAATCCTTTCTCATCTTGTTCCAAATCTTTTGTTAATTCTGTAAACCACAATAGCTCCGAATTGAGCCTCTGAAAAGTTTCTTATTTGTTTTTCTGTCAAATTCTTCATCTGTTTCCTGGTGAGCTTCGCCCCCGGGATTTCTATAGTTGTCTGCCTCATTTTGACAGATTTGTGTTTTACTTTGATTCTTGAGCAGGCTATAGGGGGCGGAGCTGGTGTACTCATCACAACACAGCGACCGGCATCGATCCTCAACCTTTTTCACGGCGCTATGGCGCTTTGTGTGGGGGCAGGGGTCCAAGATGGATTCCTGCCATTATTCTCTGCTGGGAGACAGGGATCCATCCTCCTGCCCTCTGGGTCTCGCCCTCCGAGGCTATGCGGGTGCTGCCTTTCCCAGCGTTGGGGTTGCGAGCTGCCGGGGTCGAACTGCAGCCAGGACTGCTCTCCCTGCTGCTGTCCCTGGTACTACCGCAAATAGCACTACCTGCTTTCGCTCTTCTTACCTGCCCGACGAGCGCTGTTGGTTTATAACTTGGTACGTTGGGCTTCCGTGTAGTTTTATTTTCTGGAATTTCTAGTTATCTTTTGTTTTGAGGTAGTTGTATTCCTTTCTAGTTGTAGAGGGAGACCGAACGTGTCAGTCTAAGCCTCTATCTTGGCCTGAAGTCCTTGACTTTTTTTTTAAATTGCATTGTCTTTTTTTTGTTGTTGTTGAGCATTTTTTCATGTGCCTATGGACCTTCTGTATGTCCTCTTCGGAGAAGTGTTTGTTCAGGTCCTTTGCCCATTTTTTTCATTGGGTTGTTTGTTTTCTTGATGTTGAGTTGTATTAAGCTCTTTATAAACTTTGGAGATCAGTCCCCTGTCTGTGATATCATTGGCAAATATGTTTTCCCACATGGTTGGTTTCCTTTTCATCTTGCTGATGTTTTCTTTTGATGAGCAGAAACTTTTTAGTTGGATGTAGTTCCTTTTGTTTATTTTTTCCTTTATTTCTCTTGCCTTGGGAGATGTATCCGTGAAGATATTGTTACGTGTGATATCTGAAATTTTCCTGCCTATGTTTTCCTCTAGGACTTTTATGGTATCATGGCTTACATTTAAGTCTTTAATCCATCTTGAGTTTATTCTCGTATGTGGTGTAAGCTGGTGGTCTAGTTTCATTTTTTTGCACGTCCCTGTCCAGTTCTCCCAGCACCATTTGTTAAAGAGGCTCTTCTCACTCCATTTTATGTTCCTTCCTCCTTCATCAAAGATTAGTTGACCATAGAGGCCTGGTTTTATTTCTGGGCTTTCTATTCTGTTCCACTGATCTATATGTCTGTTCTTATGCCAGTAACAGACTGTTTTGATCACAGTGGCTTTGTAGTATTGTTTGATGTCTGGTATCGTGATTCCTCCTGCTGTGTTCTTCTTTTTCAAGATTGCTTTTGCTATTTGGGGTCTTTTTTGGTTCCATATGAATTTTTGGAGGATTTGTTCTACGTCAGTGAAATATGTCATTGGTATTTTAATAGGGATTGCATTGAATTTGTAAATCGCTTTGGGTAGTATGGCCATTTTGATGATGTTGATTCTTCCCATCCAAGAACATGGTATTTGCCTCCATTTATTTGTATCTTCCTTAATTTCTTTATTCAATGTTGCATAATTTTCTGTGTACAGGTCTTTTATCTCTGGTTAAGTTTATTCCTAGGTACTTTATTTTTCTTTTTGCTATAGTAAATGGTATTTCTTTTTTGCCTCTGTCTCTGATATTTTATTGTTGGTGTACAGAAATGCCTTAGATTTCTGTATATTTATTTTGTACCCTGCTATTTTGCCAAATTCACTTATTATATCAAGTAGTCTTTTAGTGGAGTTTATAGGGTTTTCTAGGTATACTATCATGTCGTCTGCAAATAGTGATAGTTTTACTTCTTCTTTCCCAGTTTGGATACCTTTTATTTCTTTGTCTTATCTGATTGCTGTGGCTAGGACTTCCAACACTATGTTGAATAGAAGTGGGGAGAGTGGACAGCCTTGTCTAGTTCCTGATTTCAGGGGGAATGCTTTCAGTTTTTGTCCATTGAGTATGATGTTGGCTTCAGGCTTCTCAGATACAGCCTTAATGATGTTAAGGTATGCTCCCTCTATTCCCATTTTGCTGAGTGTTTTCAACATAAATGGGTGTTGTACTTTATCAAATGCTTTTTCTGCATCTATTGATATGATCATGTGATTTTTGTCTTTCATTTTGTTTAGGTGATGTATTATATTTATTGATTTGTGAATATTAAACCATTCTTGCATTCCTGGGATGAATCCCACTTGATCATGGTGTATGATGTTGTTGACCTGTAGCAGTTCTTTTATATATTGCATATGTTGAACTCTTTTTTTGTTTTGTTTTTTGTTTTTTGTTTTATTGATTATGCTGTTACAGTTGTCCCAATTTCTTTTCCCTTTGCTCTGCTCTGCTCAGCAGCCCCCCTCACTCCAGCAGTTCCCCTCCCTTGGTCCATGTCCACGGGTCGTGCATATAAGTTCTTCTCAACATATTGCTGTCCATTCGACACCCTCCTACTATGCTTTTAATTCCTGCACCATTTCCCTCCCTCTTTCTCTTTCCCCCTCCAGCTGATCTCCCCCGACATGCTCCCCATACCTGTGATTCTGTTCCCATTCTGGTTGTCTGCTTAGTTGGCCTTTGTTTCCATTCCCTAGCTTCTGTTGTTGATAACTGTCATAACGTTTTCATTTTAATGTTAATAGTTTTTATCTTTTTCTTAAATAAGTCCCTTTAACATTTCATATAATAATGGCTTGGTGATGATGAACTCCTTCAGCTTTACCTTGTCTGGGGATCTTTTTATCTGCCCTTCCATTCTGAATGATTGCTTTGCTGGATAGAGGGATCTTGGTTGTAGGTCCTTGCTTTTTAGCACTTTGTACGCAAGGAAGGACTGGCAAGAAAAATTCAAAGTTTCTTTTGAGAAATCAGCTGACAGTCTTATACATACTCCTTTGTAGGTAATTCTCCTCTTCTCTCTTGCTGCTTTTAAAATTCTCTCTTTCTCCTGAACCTTTGGCATTTTGATTATGGTGTGTCTTGGTGTGGTCTTCCCTGGGTCTAGTTTATTTGAGACTCTCTGTGCTTCCTGAAGCCATATGGTCATTTTCTTCCGCAAATTAGGGAAGTTTTCCTTCATTATTTTTTCACATAATTTTTCAGTTTCTTACTCTCCCTCTTCTCCGTCTGGCCACCCTATGAATTGGATGTTGGCACATTTAAAGCTATCCCGGAGGTTTCTAAGCCTTGTCATTATTTTCAGATCTCATTTCCTCCTTCTGTACTGGTTGATTATTTAGTTCTCGTATATGTTCCAATTTGTTGATTTGAACCCTGGTTTCCTTTTTTTCTCCACTTGTTTCATGTGGATTTTCCTTCATTTCACCCAGGATAGCCTTCATTTTTCCCTGTCCTGTTTAATCTTCTCTGTGAAGTCTGTGAGCGTCTTTATCACCAATGCCTTAAACTGTGCATCTGTTAGGTTTGCCCTCTGCTCATCAGTTAGGTTCCTTACCTGTTCATTGCTTAGTTGTGTCACTGGGACCTTAATCTGCGCCTTCTTCTGGGCTGTACTTCTTTGTCTCTTCATTTTAAGTTTTCTGTGTTTGCCTCTGTGATTTGGGTAGGGGTGTCGCACCTTTTATGTTATAGGAGGCAGAGCCTTAGGTATTTGATGATGCTGGTGACTTGATTCCCCGCGTTTTTGCCTTGTATATGGGGTACAAGCCTGAGAGAAAACAGTGCCGGTTACTGCCAAGTACTTCTCCCCCTTCCTGTACTAAGTAAGTTGCCTCATTTTTGAGACTGGTAGCTTCCTCCTGTGCCCCAACCCTTGCTGGCTTTCACAGATAGAAGCAATGCATCTCTATTTCCCCCAGTGCTGGAACCACAAGCTGGTGGTCTGGTCTGGGGCTGGAATAGCTTCTTTGATTTAAGCCATATGACTGTTTTTTGCCAAAGCTACAGTTGCTGTACTGGTAGCCACACTGCTAGCCGCACCCGCCAGCCATGGGCCCGCCAAGCACCATCCCCGCAGCCGCTTTTCCGCTCCTCTTACATTTCTGGCTGATTATTTCTTCTTTAAAAAGAAAACAAAAAAACCAGGAAATCTAAACTATAGGGGAGTTCAGCAAAAAAATAAAGTTTTGAAGTGGTTGTAAATTCACCTTAGTTGTGAGGACACGTAGCATGTGTATTTATGCCTCCATCTTGGCCGGAAGTCTATATCGAACTCTTTATAAATGATTTGCAAATATATTCTAGATACTGAATGTTATGTGATTTGCAAGTAGTTTATTTCATCCTGTATGTTTGATGTACAAATATTTTTAAATAGATGAAGTTTAATTTATTCTTACTTTTATTATATGTGCTCTTGGTATTATATATTAGAATTAATTGACAAATCCAAAGTCATGAAGATTTACTTTTATGTATTATTCTAAGTGGTTTATGATTTGAGCTCTTATATTTAAGTCATCAGTCCACTTTAATTTTTATATATAGTATGAGCTAGGGGTTCAACTTTATACTTTTGCATATAGAAATTTATTTGTTCTAGAACTCTTTGTTGAAGAGACTGTGGTTTTTTCCTCATTGAATGGATTTGGCACCTTTTCAAAAATCAGCTGGCCATTGATGTATTGGTTTATTTATGGCTTCTCAGTTCTATTTCATTGATCTATCCTTTAGCCAGTACTATGCTGTGCTGATTACTGTAGCTTTACAGTAAGTTTTCAAATAAGGAAATGTAAGTTCATCAATTTTGTTTCTATTCAACATTGTTTTGGCTATTTCAGGATTTCTTGCAATTCTATGTGAATTTGATAACCAGCTTTCTGTTTACATAAGGGTAATAAAATTTTTAATGACATCACATTAAGTGCTCATTTAGATAGTATTAACATAACCATTTATCTGACAATCCATGAATAGAGGATGTCATTCCTTTTATTTGGACATTTTAAACTTTTTTAGTCCATTCCTTATAGTTTTCATTGTACAAATCTTTCATAACCTTTGTTAAGTTTATTCTTAGGTATTTAGTATTTTTAGATGCTATTGAAAATTGAATTGTTTTTTAATTTCCTTTATGGATTGCCATTGATGGTGTAGAGAAACACAACTGACATTTGTGTGTTGATCTTATGAACTGCAAATATGCTCAATTTGTTTTTTGTTACCACTAGTAGGTATCTTGTGAATTCTTTGGGAGATATTTTATATCTATGTTGAATCATGCCATCTGAGAAATGGCTTTACTTCTTCATTTCATATTTGGATGCCTTTTATTTGTTATTTATTTATTTATTTAGTCTAAATCCTCTGGCTAGAAGCTTAGTGTAATATTGAATAGCAGTGTGAAAATGGGCATCCTTATTTTGTTCCTGATCTTAATGGGAAAGCTTTGTCTTTCAACATTGATTATGTTGCTATTTGTGGGTTATTTTTCTTAAAGATTTTATTTATTTATTTTTAGAGAAAGGGAAAGAGAGGGAGAAAGAGGAGGAAAGAAACATCAATTGTGATTGCCTCTTGCATGCCTCCAACTGGGGACGTGGCCCGCAACCCAGGCATGTACCCTGACTGGGAATCAAACCAGCGACCCTTTGGTTCTATGACTGGCGCTCACTTCATTGAGCCACACTAGCCAGTGCTATTTGTGGATTTTTCATAGGTTGCCTTTGTTTTATTGATGAAGTTTCTGTCTATTAATGTGTTTTTCGGTGTTTTTATCCTGAAAGGGTATTAGATTTTTGTTAAATGTCTTTTCTGTGTTTGTTGAGGTAATCAAGTAGTATTTTCTTTTATTCCATTAATATGTATTGTTACATGGATTAATTTTCTTATATTGATGTCTTGCAGTCCTGGGGTAAATTATACATGGTTTATAAACTTTTTATATGTTTTATATTCAGTCAGTATTTTGTTGAGAAAATTTTCATTTGTATCCATAAAGGGTATTGGATATTATGATTTTGATGTGCTGTTTTTATCTGGCCTTGGTATCAGACAAATACTGGCTTCATCAGATAAGTTAGGAAGACTGCCCTTCTATACTGTATTGGAAGAGTTTGAGAAATCTTGAAGTTAATTCTTCTTCAGTGTTAGTTGGTGTGCTTCAAGTCTTTTTTTTAAATGTAAGCGTTTACTGCTACATATTTTTTGTCAACACTGCTTTTCCTGTAAGCCATAAGTTTTGGTACACGGTGTCTTCATTTTCCTTGGTCTCTAAGCTCTTCCAGAATTTTTAAGGTAGTTGTTTGAAGTCTTGGACTCCTGTTATCTGAACTTTCTCAGGAACTGTTTCAGTCAGTTCATTTATTCCTAGAATCAGACCATTTTTGCCTAATTTCTTTTCTAATTTGCTAATGCCTTGTGATTTTCTTCTTGAAAGTGGATGTTTTAGTATTATAGTGTAACTGTGGAATCAGATTTTTTCCGTTGTCCAGGGTTTGACATTTTTTTTGTTTTGTTTTGTTCTTATTGAAGGCTATAGCAGCAGTCCATTTCTTTCATGTGTTTGCTCAAGTATTTTTACAGAGAATGTATTTCTTACTATGAATGGTCACTGTAGAGTGTTCCTTAAGTTATTCAGGTAGTGTTTTGGCAGAGATTTCCTTGAATATCAGGAGTCAGGAAAAGAGAGTAAACCTTTCATAGTCTTCAGATTGTTCATGTTAGGACGCTCCCTCAACACTTAGGCAGGCTTGCACTGAGCCTAAGGACCAGTCCAAAGTGAAAGCTTATGTCTTCAAAGGTAATTTTTGAACAAGCATCTGATCCTGGGCCTGTGTGTGGCTTTCTAAATTCCCCAATATGTGCGTGATTTTGAGTGCTTCAGTTTCCCAAGGAAGCTGTCTCCCCAGCTTCCCCTCCCAGGCATTAGGCAATCTGTTGTATGCCCCAACAATGTTCCTTAGCCCCAGGCAGCTGTGGGTTGTTTGGCCAGCTGAATGGTTCCAGGCAATGCCTATAGCTCTTCCAGCCTTTGGGTAGCTCTCAGACAGGTTTAGAACATACACACACAATAATCTGTGAATAAGTTCTGCTCTGCCTTCTCCATAATTAAGGACCAGGATTCCTCATTGGGAATTAAGAAATACAGTTTTCATAAGTAAGGCCAAGCTGGGGAGGGGTGGAACAAGGGCCACTAAAATGACCACAAAGCTTTTCTACAGTTTTTAAGGTGCCTTTTTCTTGATTTAGTGTTTGCTGGATTGCTATAAACCTTTGTTCACAATGTTCTAAGAAAAGTCCTGGCAGTTCTTTTAAAACAAATCTACTCTTATAACAAATAATTTTTATTTTATATATTATGGAGATATTTTCATGCCAGGCTACAGAGCTCCTTTATTCTTTATTAAATGTTTTTAAAATTTATTTTTAAATTAAAGTCTACATACAACATTATATTATTTTTACATAGTACGACATAGTGATTAAACATTTACACATCTTACAAAGTGACACCCTGATAAATCTATTATACATCTGACACCATATACAGTTACTACAATATTATTGATTACATTTTTTGTGTTGTACCTTACCTCCCTGTGACTATTTATAATGGTAATCTGTACTTCCTAATCCCTTTCAACTTTTTCACCCATTTCCCTATTCCCCATCCATCTGGCAGCCATCAGTTTATTATGAGTGTATTCCTGTTCGGTGGGATTGGAAATTGCTGTAGCTACTACGCAAAACAGAATAGTATGGAGGTTCCTCAAAAAATTCAAAATAGAACTATCATGTGACAAAACAATTCCACTTCTAGATATTTATCTGAAGAAAACTGAAACACCTATTCGTGAAGATATATGCACCCCTGTGTTCATTGTGGCGTTATTTACAATAGCCAAGAAATGGAAGCAACTTAAGAATCCATCAATAAATGACTAGATAGAGATGCTGTGGTACACAAACACACAGACACACAATGCAATATTATTCAGCCGTAAAAAAGAATGAAATCTTGCTATTTGTGACAACGTAGATGAACCTAGAGAGTATTATGATTAGTGGAATAAGTCAGAGAAACACAAATGCAATATGATTTCACTTACGTGCGGGATCTGAAAAATAAAATAAATGAAAAACAAAATGCAAACAAACTCATAATTTTGAATTTTAATGTTTACTCTCAGGGAGAATGGAACCTCCTACTCCACCATTTTGCTGATGTCACTTTTCTTTATTGACTTTAAGGAATTGGATGTGAAAATGAATTTTATGTCAAGCCATACCAGAATTAGAGCTGCTGAATAAAAATGATGTTGAAATGAGTTTATATCAAAATAGTTTTCTAGAACTGAACTTTTTTTTTTCTCTCCCTCTGTATTAGGCCTTCTCATTTTATGGATGTATCATTACGTAGCTTCTCCCTTTGTTGTGACCTGTTAAGCCAGGTTTGCCGCACAGCCGTAACTTACTGTAAGGATGCTTTAGAAAATCATCTTCATGTTATTGTTGGTACACTTATACCCCTTGTGCACGATCAGATGGAAGTTCAGGAAAAGGTAATTTTTTAAATCATCTTCAAAATGATATCTGCAATACATGTATAAAGTACTTTTGGAGGGAACTGAGTATTATATGTTTACTTGGAGAATTTGTAATTTTAGTGAAAGTGTACATATATGTTTTAATCTTCACTTGAGGGTATGTTTATTGATTTGAGAAAAAGAGATAGAGACATTGATATGAGAGAAAAACAGTGATCTGTTGCCTCTCGTATATGCCCTGACTAGAGATTAAACCCACAATCTAGGAATGTGCCCTGACTTGGAATTGAAATCGAAAGCATTTTTGATGTCAGGAAGGCTCTCCAACCAACTGAGCCACTCAGCCAGGGCTAGCGAAAATATTTTTTGAAAAATGATTGGAAAAACATTCTCAGTGAATTAACTTTATAACCATTTGATCACCCAAAGCCTAGTAATTTTGATCTAATAAATAACCTCACAGTTTCTCTTATGCTGAAGTGAAGAAGTAGTGAAAACTATGCATAGCAATTTGCAACACTATGATGGTGGGTGAGATACTACTTATATAAAATGTTTCAGTAATATGGGCATTTTTAACCTCAGTGCTCATACTGTAGAAGCGCTTTGTTGAACTATTTGAAAGCACAGAAAGTAATAGCTTAGAAGTAATTGGACTGTTTTATTTGAATTATGTTAGCACAGTTGTTAACATTTATCTAATGGGTTTGGTTATTTTACTTTAAAATATAATTAAGTCATTTCTAACCTTTCATTTATTTATTTATTTTTTATTATGTTTAGGTATTGGACTTGTTGAAATACTTAGTGATAGATAACAAGGATAATGAAAACCTCTATATCACAATTAAACTTTTAGATCCTTTTCCTGATCATGTTGCCTTTAAGGATCTGCGTATTACTCAACAGAAAATCAAATACAGTACAGGACCCTTTTCACTCATGGAGGTAATAATTATTCCATCATCTTACTATATTATGTTAGAAAAGCTGGACAGTAGTACCTTTTGAAACCTCTAATGCTCTGAATGTGAAAAACAAAATTCTTTTTTAAAAATTATGAAGAGATAGCATGAGATCAACCCTCTTAAATAAAAAACTGAATCTTAATATATCCTCTTGCATTGCAGTAAAAGTATAAATATCAGTTAGTTGGTAACTATTAGAGTTTAAATATTGCAGAAATACGATATGCTTGTTTTTATATGCATAAAATTCATTAATATCTCAAAATTACCATCAGATTCTCTGAAGGACAGTTTAATGTTTGAATTAAGAGATATTTATCCTTGTAAAGAGTTTTTTAAGTTTTTTTTCTTTTAACCTTTATAAACTTCAAAATTATGTTCAGTTATGTTTTTCCTCATAAATCTCACTATAATTTCAGAATTATAATTTATATTTTGTTAACTATGAATATGAAAATATAGGTAAGTATATTAAGATCTAAAACTAGAGTTACCGTACTAAATAAATAGGAATTTAAGCTTTTTTCTCTAATTGAGTATGTAATATTCTTAAAATTTAACTATGTTATCATGAGTGAGTCTATTAATATTTAAATTAAAACATTGTAGGATATGAAATGGAAGAAATAATTTACTTCTAAGTTGTTTGGTAGTAATAATGAGATGAATCAGTGTCGAAAAGTCACCTCATAATTTTTTTAAAGATTTATTTCACAGACTTAAGCAACGCATGTCAACAGCAATATCATTTTTAACTAATTTTCTCTTTTAGGAAATTAACCATTTTCTCTCAGTAAGTGTTTATGATGCACTTCCATTGACAAGGCTTGAAGGATTGAAGGACCTTCGAAGACAACTAGAACAACATAAAGATCAGATGATGGAGCTTATGAGAGCATCTCAGGGTACTTTTATATTATTTCATTTCATTTTATTTCATTTCATTTAGTTTCTTTCTTGTCATGGGAACTTTTATCTGCCCTTTTATCTGCCCTTTCCTGGGTAGAGCAGTCTTGGCTCTACAGGTCCCTGCTTATCATGACTTTGAGTATTTCTTGACACACCTTCTTGCCTGCAAAGTTTCTTTTGAGAAATCAGAATTAGAGGTATTTATCCTTTCAAAGACTTTTTCAAGTTTTAGTTCTTTTAACCTTTATAAACTTCAAAACTTCCAACAGTCTTATCGGAACTCCTCCATAGGTAACTGTCCGCTTTTCTCTTGCTGCTTTTAAGATTCTCTCTTTACCGTTAACTTTTGGCATTTTAATTATGGTGTGTCTTGGAGAGGGCCTCTTTGCATCCATTTTGTTTGAGAATGCTTCTTGGACTTGCGTGTCTATTTCCTTCACCAAATTAGGGAAGTTTTCTTTTATTATTTTTCAAATAGATTTCCATGTTCTTTTTTTTTTTTTTTTTTTTTTTTTTAGGTATATTTTATTGATTATGTTGTTACAGTAGTTTCAGTTTTTTTTTCCCCTTTGCTCCCCTCTGCCCAGTACCTCGCTTCCCTCCAGCAATCCCACCCCGCTTAGTTCATGTCCATGGGTTGTGCATATAAGTTCTTTGGCTTCACCCTTTCCTCTTATTATTTTTAACTTACCCCTGTCTATTTTGTACCAACAGATTATACTTCTTAGTTCCTGCACCATTTCCCCATTTCTCCCCCTCCCCGCTCCCAGCTGGGAACGATCCCCAGGTGTGCCTCCTGACTTTTTAAAACGCGTGACTGTGCTTTCTGCCAACCTGCTGCTGCCGCCGCTGCTGCCACCAACACACCGCGTCCTCTCCGCCCCATCTCCACCCCTCCTACCTGTCTGGATGAGTATTTCTTCTTTATATCTTTGTTTGCTGGACTTCCATGCAGTTTGATTTTCTGGAACTTCTGGTTGTTTCTAGGTTTGAGGTAGTTGTATTCCTTCTTATTTGTGGAGGGAGACGCAGCGTGTCTTTCTACGCCTCCGTCTTGGCCGGAAGTCTGATTTCCATTTTCTTGATCTTTCTCTTCTCCTTCTGGAAACCCTATGTTAGAACCACTTGAAGTTCTCCTAGAGGGTCCTTACAGTATCCTTTCTTTTTTGGGTTTTTTTAATTCTTTTTTCTTTTTCCTGTTCTGATTGGTTGTTTCTTTTTGCTTCCTTATGTTCCAATTCATTGATATGATACTTGGCTTTATGCACTCCACTCTTGTTCGGCTTTATGCACTCCACTCTTGTTCCCATGTAAATTATCCCTTATTTCAATTACTGAATCCATCATTTCTGACTGGATCTTTTTCAGGCTGTTGAGGTCCTAGCTAAGTTCCTTGAGCATCCTTATAACCAGTGTTTTGAACTCTGCATCTGATAGATTGCTTACCTCTCTTTTGTTTAGTTCTTTTTCTGGAATTTTGATACCATCTTTCATTTGGGCTATGTTTCTCTGTCTCTTCACTTTGGCATTCTCCCTGGGTTTGTTTCTATGTATTAGGTAGAGCTGCTATGACTTCCTATTTTGGTAGCGTGACCTAATGTAGTAGGTGTCCTGTTGGGTCCAGTGACACAACCTCTCCTGTCACCCAAGCTTGGTATTTGAGGAGCATCCTTCATGTAGTCTGAGTACACTCTCCTCATGTAGTTGAGCCTTCATTGCTGTTGGCAGGTCAATGGGAGTGATTTACCCAGGCCAGTCAGTTGCAAGGGCTGGCTGTGACCACTGACCACTAACGTCCTCAATCTATGGAAGATCAGCTGTGCAGGGGCAGGGTGGTGGTGCTCTGATGTGGTCTGTAGCTGTCCACTGGGTGCACTGACCCTGGGGTCTTTGGTGGTGCAGGCCTATGTCAGCCCCCACCTGTGTTCTGCCGGGGTCACCCTGCATGAGCTGTAAAGCAGTCTGCGATGGCTGCTACTAGTGGTAGACTTGGAGATTCCCAGATGAAGCTAGGCTGTGAATCTAGCTTGGCTGTTGGTAGTGCCAGGCCTGCAGCTACTTAGCAAGAGATAGAAGGGCAGGGGGCTTACTGAGGCCTGATGCTGCTTGTTTGATAGGATTTAAGAAGTTGTGAAACATGTGCCTCGACAAGCCATTCACATCTTGGGTGGGCATAAGTTAAGTGGGGTGGAGTTTCCCAGTGTCTCCAGGGCAGGGCATACAGTATTAGACAGGTTGGTGGAGTCTCAGATATGGCACCCTCCTATTGGCTCTGTGGCTCTGTCTGTGGAGGGCTTAGAAAAGGACAATGGCCTCTGCCCCCCTGTTATCTGGGCAAAAGCTGTGCCCCAGCTCTCACCTTGATGCCAGACACTTCAGTTCCTCCCTGTACACCACCGGTGCCTTTCAAGCTGCTACCCCGGTGCTGGAGATCAGAAGGAGTGAGTCTTGAGTAAGTCAGTGTGTACATTCTTTGAGGGGAACTGCTTGTGACTCCAGGAGTTTCTTCCACTGACTCAAACCCTGCTGGTTTTTGCATCCTGAAGTTATGGGAACTTATCTTCCAGCACTGGATCCCTGAGCTGAGGTTTCTGGTGTAGGGCAGGGATTCCTTGTTCCTGAGCTATCCCTCCCAAATTTTTATCAACCACACATCTTTTCCCCTCCTGCTAGTCTGAATCAGTGTGGTTTCTTTAATTCTGTAGTTGTTAGACTTCTACTCAATTTCTGATGATTCTGAGTGATGGTTCTGTATTTTAGTTGTAATTTTGATGTGTTTGTGCAAGGGGGCAAGTCGTGTTTACCTATGCCACCATCTCTTTTTTTATTGTTTTTTATTATCATTACCATTTAGTCCCCTTATACCCCGCATCCCCCAGAAATCACCACACTGTTGTCCATGTCCATGAGTCCTTTTTTCTCAATCCCTCCATCCCTTAACCTCTGACCCCTCAGCCATCATCCTGCTTTCCATATATGATTCTGTCCCCATTTTCCTTGTTCAGCTTGTTCATTCGGTTCCATATATGAGTGAAATCATATGGTATTTGTCTTTCTCTGACTGACTTATTTCACTTAGCAGAATGTTCTAAAGATCCATCCATACTGTTGCAAAGGATGAACTTTTCTTCTTTTTTCTGCCAAGTAGAATTCCATTGTGTAAATGTCCCATAGTTGTTTTTCCACTCATTTATAGATGGACACTTGGACTACTTTCATATCTTGATGATTATAAATAGTGCTATAGTGAACATAGGGTTGCTTATGTTCTTTTGAATTATTGTTTTGGGTTTCTTCGGATAAATTCCCAGAAGTGGAATTGCTGGGTCATAAAACAGTTCCATTTTTTATTTTTTGGGATATCTCCCTACTGCTTTCCACAGTGTCTGCACCAGTCTGCCTTCCCACCAACGGTGCAAAAGGGTTCCCCTTTTTCCGCATCCTTGCCAGCACTTGTTGATTTGGTGATGATGCCCATTCTGAACGGTGTGAGGTGATATCTCATTGTGGTTTTAATTTGCATCTCTCTGATGGCTAGTGAGGTTGAGCATGTTTTCATATATCTATTGGCTATTTTTATGTCCTCTTTGGAGAAGTATCTGTTCAGGTCCTTTGCCCATTTTTTAATTGGGTTTAGTTTTCTTGGTGTTGAGTTTTGTTGGATACTAACCCTTTTATCTGATGTATCGGTAAATATGTTTTCCCATTCTGTGGGTTGTCTTTCATTTTGCTGATGATTTCCTTTGCTGTGCAATTTCTTTTTAGGTTCGTGTAGTCCCATTTGTTTACCTTTTCTTTTGTTTCCCTTGCCTGGGAAGATATATTTGATAAAATATTGCAATGAAAAATGTCCCAGATTTTGTTGCTTATGTTATCTTCTATTGTATTTATGGTTTCAGGTCTATCATTGAAGTCTTTGGTCCATTTTGAATTTATTCTTGTGTGCAGTATGAGAAAGTGGCCTAGTTTCATTTTTCTTCATGTATCTGTCCAGTTTTCCCAACACCGTTTCTTGAATAAATTATCTTTAGCCCATAGTATGTGCTTGCTTCCTTTGTCGCATGTTAATTAACTATAAAGGTGTGGGTTTATTTCTGGGCTCTGTTCTGTTCCATTGATCTATAGTCTGTTTTTATGCCAAGACCATGCTGTTTTGATTACTATGGACTTGTAGTATAGGTTGATATTAGGTGCATGATTGCTCCAACTTTGTTCTTTCTCATGATCATTGTTGCTATGCGGGGCCTTTTGTGGTTCCTTATAAATTTTTGAAATATTTGTTCTCGTGTTGTGAAATACGTCATTGCAATGTTGATAGGAATTGCATTGAGTCTCTAGATTGCTTTGTGTAGTATGGACATTTTAATGATGTTAATTCTTCCTATCAATGAACATGGTATATGCTTCCACTTACTTGTATCTTCTTCAGTTTCTTTCTTCAGTGTCTTATAATTTTCTGAGCACAGGTGTTTTACATCCTTGGTTAGATTTATTCCTAGGTATTTTACTCTTTTTGAAGCAGTTGTGAAAGGGATTGTTTTCTGAATTTCCTTTTCTGTTAGTTTGTTATTAGCATATAAAACTGCAACTGATTTCTGGATCTTAATTTTGTATCCAGCTACTTTGCTGAAATCATTTATTAGTTCATGTAGTTTCTTCATGGAAATTTTGGGGTTCTCTATATACAGTATCATGTCATCTGCAAGTAAAGACAGTTTTACTTCATCCTTTCCAACTTGGATGCCTTTTATTTCTTCTTCTTATCTGATTGCTGTGGCTAGGATTTCCCATACTATGTTGAAAGGTGAAAAGCAGACATCCCTGACTTATTCCCAATCTAAGGAGAATGCTTGTAGTTTTTGCCGATTGACTATGACGCTGGCAGTGGGTTTGAATATATGCCTTTACTGTGTTTAGGTGTGTTCCCTCAGTTCCCGCTTTGGTGAGAGTTTTTATCATAAATGGGTGCTGGATTTTATCAAAAGCTTTTTCTGCATCTGTTGATATGATCATGTAGTTTTTATCTTTCATTTTGTGTATGTGGTGAATCACATTTATTGACTTGTGAATGTTGTACCAACGTTGCATTCCTGGAATAAATCCCACTTATTCATGGTGTATCATCTTTTTGATGCATTGCTGTATTCGGTTTGCTAATTTTTTCTTTTTTTTTGAGGATCTTACCATCTATGTTCATTAATGATATTACCTATAGTTTTCTTCCTTTGTAACTTCTTTATCTGGTTTTGGAATTAGGATAATGCTGGCCTCATAAAATGAGTTTAGGAGCCTTCCCCTTCTCTTGAATTTTGTGATGTAATTTGAGGAGAGGTGTTAGTCCTTCTTGGAATGTTTGGCAAAATTCATCTGTGAAGCCATCTGTTCAAGTATATGGTGACAGATTTGACTTTGGGTGGTGGGCACACTGCAATATACACATGATGTATCATAGAATTGTCATAAATGGCCTTTATTATGTTGAGGTACTGTTCTTTTGTATCCATTTTATTCAGTGTTTTTAATAATGAAAGTTGTGTCCTGTCAGGTGCTTTTTCTTCATCTATTGATATATTTATATAATTTTTATTTTTTATTTTGTTAATGTGTTATACACAGTGATTTATTTTCATATGTTGAACATCCTTATGTACCTGAAATGAACCCCACTTGATCAGTGATGTATTATCTTTTTAATGTATTGTTGTATTCAATATGATGGCGTCTTGTTTAGGATTTTTGCATCTGTATTCATCAGATATAATGGCCTGTAGTTTTCTTTTTTGTATGTTACTCTTGCCAGGTTTTGAGAGTAGGGTTATGTTGGCCTAGTAAAATGTGATAGGACGCATTGCCTCCTCTTCAAATTTTTTGGAAGAGTTTGAGAAGGATATCTATCCAGTTTTCTTTGACTGTTGAGTAGAATGCACTAGAATGCTATCAGGTCCTGAACTTTGGGGGAAGTTTTATGGTTGTTTCAATTTCCTCACTACTGATTGCTTACTTAGATGTTCCACTTAATCGTGATTCAGTCTAGGAAGGTTATATCTTTTAGGATGTTATCGATTTCTTCTAGGTTATTGAATTCGGTATCATATAGTCTTTCATAATATCCTTTTTTTTTAAGTATATTTTATTGATTATGTTGTTACAGTAGTTTCAGTTTTTCCCCCTTTGCTCCCCTCTACCCAGTACCCCCTTTCCCTACAGTAATCCCACTAGTTCATGTCTGTGGGTCGTGCATATACATTCTTTGGCTTGATGCTTTCCTATATTATTCTTAACTTCCCCCTTTCTATTTTGTATCAATCAATTATGCTTCTTAATCCCTGCACCATTTTCCCATTTCTACCCCTTCACCATCCCAACTGATAACCCTCCAAATGATCCCCATACCTATGATTCTGTTCCTATTCCGGTTTGCCTAGTTGGAAATTATTTTTAATTTTTAGATTCAGTTGTTGAAGGTTGAGAGTTTGTTGTCATTTTAATTTTCATAGTTTTGATCTTTTTCTTAAGTAAGTCCCTTTGACATTTCATATAATAATGGCTTGGTGATGATGAGCTCCTTTAGCTTTACTTTGTCTGGGAAGCACTTTCTCTGCCCTTACATTCTAAATGATAGCTTTGCTGGATAGAGTAATCTTGGTTGTAAGTCCTTGCTCTTCATCACATTGAATACTTCTTGCCAGTCCCTTCTTGCCTTCAAAGTGTCTTTTGAGAAATTGACTGATAGTCTTATTGGCATCCCTTTGTAGTTAACGCTCTGCTTTTCTCTTGCTGCTTTTACTATTGTCTCTGTCTTGAACCTGTGGCATTTTAATGATGATGTGTCTTCGTGTGGTCCTTTTTAGGTCTAGCTTGTTTGGGACTCTCTGTGCTTCCTGGAATTGTATGTCTATTTCCTTCGCCAAATATGGGGAGTTATCCTTCATTATTTCCTCACATAAGTTTTCCATTTCTTGCTCTTCCTCTTCTCCTTCTGGAACCACTATGGTTTGGATGTTGGCAAGTATAAAGTTGTCCCAGAGATTCCTAAGCCTCTCATTTTATTCCTTTCTTGTTTCCTCCTTCTGTACTGGCTGACTGTTGTTTTCCTCCTTATGTTCCAAATCATTGATTTGAATCCCGGTTTCCTTCCCTTCGCCATTGGTTTTGTGTGGATTTTCCTTCATTTCATTTAACATAGCCTTCACTTCTTCCTTAATGCATTTGTCATACTTAAGCATATTTTTCAAGCCTGTGAGCATCTTTGTCATCAGTGTTTTGAACTCTTCATCTGTTAGGTTGGCTATCTCCTCGTTTGTTAGGTTGGCTATCTCCTCGTTGCTTAGTTCTCCCAATGGAACCTTGACCCGTTCCCCCTTTTGTGCCATACTTCTCTGTCTCCTCATGTTGACATTCTCCTGTGTTTGTTTGCCTCTTTGTCTTAGGTGGAGCTGTCACTCCTGTTACGTTGTAAGGGGAGGAGCCTTAGGTGTCTCATCAGTAGAGGGCGACCTGTTTCACCACATTGTGGCGCTGTATGTGGGGGAGGGTTCAGAGAGGGAACAATGTCGCTTACTCAACACTCACCACTTTTCCAGGCACTTCTCCCACTTTGTATGCGACTGGCACCTCTCTAGTTGTTGTCCTGGCTGTCGTGCCCAGAGTTGGTGGGTCTGTGGACCTGCTAAGACTGTGGGGTCCCTTTAAACAAGCGGACTCTGCTAAGAGACTGGCAGTTTCTTCCTTCGCCCCAACCCCCACTGGTTTGCACAGTCAGAAGCAATGAGGCTTGGTTTTCCCCAGCAATGGGACTGTGAGCTGCGTGGTCTGGTCTGTTGCTGAGAGAGTGCCCCCCAGATGTCCCTCCTGACTTTTTAAAATGTGTCACTGCGCTTTCTGGTGCCTGCTGCCGCTACCACTGCTGCCACCACCACGCTGCGTCCTCTCAGCCCCGACTCCACCCCTCCTGCCTGTCTGGATGAGTATTTTTCTTTATATCTTTGTTTGTTGGACCTCTATGCAGCTCAGCTTTCTGGAACTTCTGGTTGTCTATAGTTTTGAGGTAGTTGTATTCCTTAGTTGTGGAGGGAGATACAATGTGTCTGTCTAGGCCTCCATCTTGGCAAGATGTCGTCCCCTCACTGTGGCCTCATAATATTTTTGTGTGATCCTTTATATTTCCATGGTGTCTGTGATAACTTTTCTTTCATTTTCAATTTTGTTTGAGTTTTTTTTTTTCTTCACCGAGTGTAGCCGGAGGTTAGTCAATTTTATTAATTTCTACGAAGAACCAGTTCTTTGTTGCATAATTTTTTGTATAGTCTTTTTGTTTTCTATTTCATTTAATTGTCTTTTTTTTTTTTTTCCCAATCCTTACTTCAGGATAGGCCTATGGGTTCTAGGGAAAGAGTAAGGAGGTGAGAGAGAGAGAGAGAAACATTGATGTGAGAGAGACACATCGATGGGTTACCTTCCTCACATGCCCCAACTGGGGATTGAACCCACAACCTAGATATTTACCCTGAACAGGATTAGAATCCATGACCCATTTTTGTATGAGATGACACTCCCAACAAACTGAGCACCTGGACAGGGCTGCTCTAATTTTTCCATTTCCTTTTTTGTTCTTCTATTTCTATTTATTTAAGATGCTCTGATATGTATCTATTTGGGGTTTTTCTTGTTTCATGATACAGGCTTGTAATGTTGTAAACTTCCCTCTGATTACCACTTTTGTTGCATCCCATGAGTTTTGATACAATGTATTGTCATTCTCATTTGTTTTCATATATCTTTTGATTTTTTCTTCAGCACAGTCATTATTTAGTAGGTTGTTGTTTAATGTACACATATTTGTGTTTTTTCCACTGCCTTTTGCAGTTGACTTTTCATTTCAAAGCATTGTGAGAGAATATTCCTGGTATCACTTCATATTTTTGAAGTGCTCATGATATAAAACCTTTTCAAAAACTTGAGAAAAGTTTTTTAGTCATAAAATTTTAATAGGTAAGTATATTGAAAACCGTTGTCTCCATAACAGCTTTATTTTTTCAAAACTGCTCCTAGATAACCCGCAAGATGGCATAGTGGTGAAGCTAGTTGTGAACTTGTTGCAGTTATCCAAGACGGCGTTAAATCATACTGGTGAAAGAGAAGTTTTAGGTAAACTGTTTGGTTGAATGACTGTGAGCTATGAGTTTTTTGTTTCAGTAATCATTTCATAATATTTTCAAAAGTAGTAAAAGTGTGTCATTTGGGGTATTGGGGAAATGTGAGACACAGTAGTCCCTCACTATATTGTGGTTGACTTATTGCGGCCTCACTGTATCGCAGGATCTTTAAAACTATTATATTTAATTATTTATTGCGGATTTTTCGCTATATTGCAGGATTTTTCGGTACTGTATACATATGTTGTTAAAGTTACATAGGTTTAAGAGTGTTGAATATAAGGGAAAGAGGGAGGGGCTGGAAAAAAAGTGTAGAATATGTTTAGAACATAAGTAGTGTTTATAAAAGTATAGAAAAGGTTAATAAGGGACTGGGAATGGTTTATAAGTGTGTGGAAAAGGTTTATAAAGCCTTAAAATATATATATATATACTAAAATAAATGTAAGGTTTCTACTTCTCAGATTTTCACCTATCGCGGGGGGGTCTAGAACATAATACCCACGATAAGTGAGGGAATACTGTACTAAGTAGTATTTCTATATGGTTCCAGTATCCCTAAGTCACCCTCCTTTCATATTTTCCTTCTTAGACATTTACATTATATAAAGTAAAAACTTAGTCATTTACATGTGTGCATAACTGTCAGTTTGAAAATGCCTTGCCAATAATTTAGGAAAGTGAGATACACCTGTTTTTTGCTAAGTATCAAATAAATTTACTTCTGATATGTATTATAAATGACTGGTACTTAATTTTTTTATATAAAAGATAAAAATGAGGGCTTGGACTGCTAGATTGAAGTCAAATATTAAAACTGTATTCAAGTTCTTTACTATCACTGTTTGTGAGTAAACTAAAGTAAGATAAATAGCCAGTATCATTCCTAGTGTAGATATTTAGGTTTGTTATCACAGGAGGGAAAAATCACATTAAAACCAGCTTGAAGTTGTCGTGACAGCATTCCTTCAAATAAGAAAAGTGGGAGGAATAAGAACTGCTTCCCAAATCTTACTATCTTTCAATGGAGTCCTTCTTAACTTCTCATTGAGAGTCTGACATTTAGAGTACTTACTCTTTTTGTAAATATTTTTCTGAAATATATTTTATATCAGGGAAATATGGAGATCATTAATATGTAACTTGAAGAATGTTCACAAGCAGAGCACACCCAGACCAAGCAACAGAAGCTGTTAGCGCTCTAGTTTTCTTTAATCAAGAAATATACCCCTTTGTCCATAGTAGTACCGGTTCTGGGGAGAAACCACATTTGCTACAGAAGCATAAGTGGCTTTCCTACATAGTGTGATATTTGTACACACAACAAACATCATACTTAGTAACAAGTGATTAAAAGTTACCTCTTTCAAATCAGGAATGAGAAAAGGTTGACCACTTCTACCGCTGCTATTCATGTTATATTTGAAGTTTTAGCCAGAGAAATAGTTCAAGAAAAGAGATAAAAAATTTTCAAATTGGAAAGGAAGAAATAAAATGATCTCTACTTATAGGTAACTTATATATATATATGTATATATATATATATAAAATCCCAGAGAATCTATAAGAAATCTGTTATACTGCAGCAAATAAATGAATTTAGCAATGTTGTAGAATACAAGATCAACACACAGAATTTAGTAGTGTTTCTATCCACCAGCAACAAACATTCCAGAAAGGAAATCCATTTCATTTACACTTTAATTTATAATAGCATGTGAGAATTAAATACTTGCAGATAAATATAATCAAGGAAGTTAAAGACTTGTACACATTATGTTTTCTAGAAGTGAGCCACTAAGGGACAGCCCATACTCAAGGGGAGAAAATTAGGCTTTAGCTTTTGAAAGGATAACTTTCAAAATATATGTGAACATACTTTAAGAAATGCCAGCAATACTAGGAAAGAGCATGATGGAGTCCCTTGGCATGCTGAAAATATTCCATGTTCAACTAGGTAGTAATAACACAGATAGGAAAAAAAATATTATGTGTATGCGCATGCTCATGTTTGTGTATGTGTGAGTTTTTGCTGAATTGTTTAAAGATTTGTGGTCCTTATGTACATAATACCTAAAACATTTGTCAGTTTTAAAGTCTGTTGATACTCTAATACAGTAGCTATGTTTAAACTTTCATCCTTAATATCTATAATTGTTGATATTTAATCTAGCCCTTGAATATAATTTTATAGTGGAAGATATTGCCCATATGGATGATATGGAAAGGGAATGATACAATATTTTGTAACATCTTTAATGTATTCAAAATCTTTGAGAAACATTTAACTCATGAAGAATGGCAACACAGCATTGTATTTTGGAAATTAGGAAATTTCTATTATATGTCTGATCTCTTAGCTCTAACTCTACTGAAATGTAATTTCTACATGTAGAGGCTGTTGGAAGCTGCTTGGGAGAAGTGGGTCCTGTAGATTTCTCTATGATAGCTATACGACATAGTAAAGATACATCTTATACCAAGGCCCTTGAGTTATTTGAAGATAGAGAGCTTCAGTGGACACTCACGATGTTGACCTACCTGAATAATACACTGGTAGAAGACTGGTGAGTACTTAATGATAGTTTTTTTTCTGGTACCATTTACTTAATCTGACATTCAAGGAAAATGATACTTAATAAATTAGCATTTCCATTAACTAAAGTTTTCCTTTTATGTTCACACACTTTGCTTTCAGTTTCAAGTATTTTATTTTATTTTTTAATTTATTTTTTCAGTCTCAAGTATTTTAATGAAAATTGTTATATTTTTTATTAGTGCACAAATTTCCTGAAATCCTACTTTGTACCAGTCATTTGATGTAGTGATGAATATACTAGGCAAAGTCCATGTGAAATTCTGGTGAGAATAGACTAGATAAATAGATAATAAGAAAATTGCCAGGTGGTTCTGCATAGAACACTTAAGTATGGAAATGCAAAGTTTGCTATTTGGGGCATTGGCAAAATCAAATGTGCCCCTCTTCTTAGCTAGGCTATTTTGATTCCTTTAAAATAAGTTGTACAACTGACATTTGACATCTTAAAACTTCTTAAGCTAATCAGAGTTATGTTTTACCTATTCTCTGTCGAACAAAATTGTGACAAATATTATAATAATTTCAGCTTGATAGTTATAAAGTTACTTTTGCTTTCTGTCTTTGCCCCTTTTCTTATATGTTTGTTTGTTTATTTATTTTTGGTATATGTGACCAACTCATTCCCATTTTGGGGGAGGTGTGGGTTCAAAGAATTGTTGCTCACAACTGGGCATCTATCTTAAGGTCAGTAGGTGTTTTGGATCTTTTACCTTCCAAACCCTTCCTGCCTTTTCTTGAGGAATAACGATTGATAGTAATATCTGTGCTTTCATTGTTGATTTAATGGACATGTATCTTTTTTGTTGCTGTTATAATAAACAGCGTGGCATGGTTTTTTCCCACAACATTTTATAATAAAAATTTTCAAACAAACAGCAAAGTTGAAAGAATTTTACAATAATCCATATACTTACCACATAAATTCTACCTGGGATGGAACCAGGGTATGTCTCTAACATAGAGGCAGCAGGACTTACTGATTAATTGGGTATGGAGGAACTGAGGGTGAATTCAACTTTAGAATTTATGTTTCTATATGATATATTAAGAAACCTAAAATGATGATAACTCTACATTATTTAGAGTATCAGGCTTTATGACATTTTTTGTCATCTGTTATATTTCTGTGCTCTTGCATTGTAGCCCTCCTTTTCTTGATTTTTTTTGTTTTGTTTTTTTCAAAAGAAAAGGACCTTCAGTGTTTTATTACAGGTTTTAGATGCCTTAGCCAATGATTCTCAGGTAGCTTTTGGTCACAATATGTGTGCACTTCCTGTTTGTCTAAAATTGTTCTAGATGATAATTTTATCATTTGGTGTGAAATATTCTCTCTTACCCCTAATTACATGTATTTCTTGAAGAAAACATTATCAAAATATTATTTTCTCATGTGAATTACTATGCTGTCACTTTCATTATTCATTTTTATTAGTCAATGTTATTTTACTTTATTGAGTTCTTTTAATTTTCAGTAGTCATAATATAAACTTTATTGAATGAAGGGAATTGCTATTGCAGTGATGAATAACTCAGGTTTACAGAAAGAATATGAAAAATCCTTGGATAATTTTGACTGTGATGTAATAGAATTTTATTGATGTTAAATTTCCTAATAAATATATATAATTCCTAAATTTATATATAGTTTTTTAATTTTTTTATTTGTGTTTAACATTTATCAAGATTAACTGTTGATATACATTATGGGCTTTTGCATTATACCTGTTTTTCAGTGTCAAAGTGAGATCAGCTGCTGTTACCTGTTTGAAAAACATTTTAGCCACAAAGACTGGTCATACCTTCTGGGAGATTTACAAGACGACAGCTGATCCAATGCTGGTCTATCTACACCCTTTTAGATCATCAAAGAAAAAGGTGTCTCAAATAATAAATGTTTATTGAATATCCACTGTTCTAGAACAGTTCCTTTGGCTGTGGGACAGGAATATCAAGTTGCTTAAATAGTATTATACTAACATTTATCTTTTTTATAAATCCAGCTGTACTTAACTGAATCCAAGGGATTTGTGTGGCAATGTGGAAAAGCTGAAATATAGATAGCCTAGAGAAATGATGATTGATTTGGGGAAAGGAGGAGTTCCTAATATATAGGCCATTTTTCTTAGGAGGAGAAAACCCTGACTTTGATTCCATAAAAGCCATTGATCCTGGGTGCGGTTATTAGGTATTGAAATCAACAAGCAAGTATTTGTTTATATAGCAAGTTTAAGTATTACTACCCCCCACTAAAAAATAAGATGACCTATCAATTTCTCCCTTTTTGCATCCTGATATCATAACAAGATTCCACCAAAAGTACTCTCTGAAGGACATTTAAGATCTCTTGCTTCTTTTGTAGTCTAAATATTCCTGTTTAATGTATCCTTCTCATAAAGTGCCTGAGAAATGAACGATTGAGTTTTCACTAATTTAATATCAGGGTATATACCCATCATTGAAATAGTACTTTTGAAGAATCATAAATATAATTTTGGTCTTAAAGAAATTAGTGGTAATATAAAATATTAATAAAATTAGTAATGTAACCTGTAAAACACCATAGTTAGAACATTTTAAAATCTTCATCTTGAACTCAATTCTGTTTAATACACTCGGACAAATTTTGTACATGAGACAAATGAGGCAGAGAGTTTGTGATCTGTATAAGATATTACTAGGGAGCTGAGAGTAGAACTCATTCTCTGCTGTCTAGACCAGTGATTTTTTATTTTTTTTTTACCATACCAGTGTGACTCATGTAACTATAAATGTATTTTGAATTTAAAAGGTAATCCTGGCCTCCAGATTTAGTTTTAACTGTATGTAGTATTATTGGAAAATAGATTTGTTTATTGTTAGATATTTGCTATACATGGGAAAGGTGAAATGTATTTCTGATTACCTTATTTATATTTTCTCATCACTTTTTTTTCCCCAGTGTTTAGAGGTTCCCAGACTTGATAGAGAAAACCCTTTGGAGGGCTTGGATGATACAAGTCTGTGGATTCCTCAAAGTGAAAATCATGACATTTGGATCAAGACACTGACTTGTGCTTTTTTGGATAGTGGAAGCATAAAAAGTGAAATTCTTCAATTACTAAAGCCAATCTGTGAGGTAAAAAGATACTTGGTCTTGCTTAATCCCTTTCTGTCTTTGCTTTTTTCATTTGCTTTTTCCCTTTAATAGCTTGCCTGTCCCATTCCATTTGGCTCCTGTGTATAGTGTTGCGGTCTATAACATATCTAAAAAGAGAACTGAGGTTGTCTTCCTTATGCAACATCACTATACTCGGCTGTTGTGAATCCATCCAACAGGACATCTTTATGTAGCCACAACTTTATGCAGTGGGTTTCAGCTGTGAGGTAGTTACGTACTGGCTGGGTTCTAAGGGGTACATCAAGCAAATAGTTAAAATTCTGGTCACTGTAAATATTTACATTAAGCAAAAGCCAGCTCTTGTTTTGTTTGTTTCCTCCTTTTTATAAAGTCTTTGTCATTTACTTTCCCTGATATGCTTTCTTGAATGAGAAAGAGAGATGGTGTAGCAATTAGTATTGTATTTTTATTTTTGAAAGTACAGTACAATTTATTTCAATAGAGAGTATGTACCAAATCAAACAAAAAGTATGTTACATGCTTTTATCAAATATGTCATCCAAAACAGCACGCTGATGGTGCTCTATGACTTTAAAAGCTACCTAATTCATAGTACTGCCAACATGATTCACCAGAAATGTGAAAACAAAATATCTGAGAGGTCAAACATCCACCAATTACAGATAACTGGTGAGAAGTGGATATTGTGGTAAGGTTCACTCATTGAAAGTAGTTTACAACACAGTCTTCATTTCTTACAGAAAAAGTGCTAACAGTGAGTCAATCATCAGACTGTCTGTGGTGCTGCACTGCACTCGACCACGTCAGCAGAGCGAAACCCTGATGCACCCACAACTCATTTCTCATTAGTGAGCACACCCAAGATGTTTGTAGAATTCTGACTTTGGGCCAGAAGATAAAATGTTCAAAACATACATTTATGTATACGTCAATTCCTAGTTCCTTAATTTCTCTTTTCCCAAAACTGGACTTTTGCCTTGTCTTTACTTTAACAAGAAATTAGTAATGGTAATCTATAGTCTGTCTTCATATTGTTATGGAGTATTAGCGAGCAAAGAGGACACGAGGCAATTTAGAAGTAAATTTATGGCGTTTATTTACCTGGCCAGGGACGGGTCTTCCCACTTTCAGAAGCAGAAGATGGGAGAGCCGCCCCGCCTTACAGACTAAAAGGTTTTTAAAGGCAACAGAACTATTCCTATGTCCTTGGGGTAACTAGATAACAACAAAAGAGAAAAAAAAACTACACAGGCGTGAGAAACTACATATATACATACTTTCTAATTTAGAAGGAACTTCAGCTGATAAATACTTGGCCCGACACTATTCTCATGTCCTTGGGGTAGCCAGATAACAGCTAGAGTCAGCTAGCAAAAGGGGGCTCAAGGTTGCTAGGACACGTGAGCAAAAAATAACCTGCCACTGAGGTAAAACACAAAAGATGGCAAAGAGTAAAAAATAACCCATTACAATATATTCATCACATGTGTGTGGCATGTGATGAATATATGAAGATAGTATTCTGGCAAAAATAAGGTTCAGTACACTTTTAATGTATCAGACATATTAAAGCATTTTTTAGTACTTGGGAGTATACCACAAATAAACATTCAAATTTTATACCCAGAAATTGAGGTTACTAAAAAATAAACATTTTAAAATTACTATTGTAACTCAACACTGAGTTTAGCAAATGTGCAAAAATCAGATTTTCAACTTTTTTCATTAACTTTGATCCCTATTTCTTCTTATATCAAATGCAAGAACTTCTGTTATTAGTAACACTTTTCAACTTTAACATTTTATTTACAGTAGTGAAATAATTTCATTTGTAGACACTATATGAAAATGGCCTAGACTGGAAATGAGCAATTAACATGGTAACTAACCACATATGTTTTATATAGATATTCTAGGTATGTTTGAATTTCTTTTTAAAAAACACTATCTGGTACACATGTTCTTTGGTATGTTTTTAGCAGTATATTGGATTTCTGGCATATTCATCCATCAATTTATTAAAAGCTTATATAGCAGTAGCATAGAATAAAGTTTGAATTTTTTTTTTTTTTTTTTTTACTTAAACTATTGATGTGCTTGTGTGTTTTAGGTAAAAGCTGACTTTTGTCAGGCTGTGCTTCCATACTTGATTCATGATATTTTATTACAAGATACAGAAGAATCATGGAGAAATCTGCTTTCTACACACATTCAGGGGTTTTTCTCTAACTCTTTTAGACACTCTTCACAAACAAATAGATCCACAACCCCTGCAAATTTGGATTCAGGTATTCTGTTAAATTTCTCACATTTATACTTTTAATGTCTCATTTCTAGAGAAAGATAGATATGTTTGAATCTTATCAAGATGCTTTATAGGCTTAATTTCATAATCTAATCATTTATTACTTCATTTATAGATTGAGGGTAACAATTGTAGCAAGTTTTCAATGAGATGATGTATATTTAGCACCTAGGATAATACTTGAGTCAGAGTCCCACAGTAAAATGTGGCTATTAGTAATGGAGCAACTAATGGAGCATTCAGTATGTGTCAAGCACTGTGTTTGGCACTTGGCAATATAGATATGAACAAGACACACCCTATATTCTAGCAAAGGGAAAGGCAGCCAAATGTGCAGTCAAATATTATGGCTACTGTTGGAGATATCATGGAATTTTCATATGAAAGCTCTGACTGACTCATTTTTTAAAATCTTTTCTATTACATAATCATATTTATTGTGGAAAGTATAGAAAAATTAAAAATTAACAGAAGTTAATGAAATTACCCATAGTTTTATGATCTAGAATAATGACAGTTAACATTTGGTATGTATTTTTCCAGTTTTTTAATTGGATTATACTTTATTTAATTTTATAACCTAATATTCTTCATGCTACCAAAGTATTTCCTATGCTAAGAAGAGCTCAAGCAGAAATTCCATCAGGAACTCGGTTTACATTACATGTGTATGTATAGTTGAGTACATCATAGGTCAGGTTTTCAAACTTAAATTTCAATAGAAAGAAAAATTTCATAGATCTTTAATGTTAACTTATTCTCTTTAATATAATGTATTAATGTATTTTATGTGCAAACATAAGAATAGGTACAAATTCACTTAATTGTATTTTAAGACCAATGCAATTATAAAGAGAGTATTAATTTAATGTAAATGTCTTCCCAGACTTGACTGGTTACTTTGGCACATGTCATGATTACTCAGTTCTCTCATTTTTTTTTTTTTTCTTTTTCACTTTTACTAGTACAAGTTTAATTTGACATGATGGCAATGGCATTTAGACTTAACTTTACTCTGCTTCATGTTTTACGTGTGTTCTTTTCTAATGGCTAACAGCAATTACAGATCTACTATTTTGAAATAATTAATTATAATTATAAATATAGATATGGGTGCCCATCCTGCAGTTCTCCTGGATTATAAATTAGTCATGTAAATGGTCCAAAATATGCTGATATGAATTTTCTTTAGACCATTGTAATGAAAGTCCTAGAATAAAAATTCTCAGAGACTTTGAAAAGTATCTAGAATATATCTCCTTTTGTTAATCTGGGAAGCACAGGTATAAATAATTCACAGTTACCAGTAAGCACTTAAACATTAAATATTACATAATTAAAAGTAGTATTAAACACAATTTTATTGTTTACCAAGTGTAATATAATCAGTACCTATGATAACCTGACACATTTATTATTATGAACATGGCCAAGACTTTTTTTTTCACGTTTATCATTTATACATGCACATTTAAGTACGCACATTTAAAGACAAAATCAGCCAGTTTTATTTCTGTTTAGAATGCTGATCTTTTCATTGCCTTAACTGCAAATTCAAACTTTACATGTAAAATTCTGTTATTGAAAAGGAAAGTAAATATAGATTTCATTAAATTAATTGGTTTATCTTTTCTGATCTCCATAAGTCTCACTGCCTTCACTTGAATGTCCTGTGTGCATCTCATACTCAACTTTCAAAAGGGAAACTTACCATCTTCGTTCTCTTCCCCCAGCCTGCTTCTCTAATGTCTGCCTCTTCAGGGAATGACATGCAGTTGCTTAAGCCAGTAATCACTCACATGACTCAGCTGATTACCAAATCCTGCCAAATCTGTTATCAATAACTTTAGTTCATGTATTTCTCTTTGTCCCCATGTCCTTACTGCTTTACATCTCTCTGGTTCAGCCATATTGAAATTCTTTAAGTCAATTCTCCAAGTTCTTTCTTTTTCCAGTCATCTTGGGTAGTATAGCTGTTGCCTGGAACACTGTCCTTTCCTCCTCTCCTGCTGGACCATCACTCTTCTTTCAGATCTCAGTTTTTCTGTGAAACTTTTTCTGTTGAATGTATGTTCCTTTCTATGTTCCTCTATGGTATTCTAAACTTTTTCTATTATAGTATTTATCACGTTGTATTAAGAGTTTCTCAGGCTATTTAATGAGTTCTAGGTGGTGAGAAATAGTCTGTCTCATTCATAATTTTATACTGTATCTAGAACATGAAAGATCCTAAATAAATATTTATTGTATTAATGAATTAGGCACCTTTGGAAGCAAAATTAAATTAAAATTAATTTCTAGTTTTATTAAGCACAGTAGTTTCTTTTAAAAGAAAAAGAATGCCATTAAATTTTATTTATTAATTCATATTTATTAAGGACTAATTTTGTGCTAGGTACTGTCCACCAGAACTTTTTTTAGTTTAGAGGAAGTTAGACACACACATCAAAAGAAGAATGTGATTGAGAAAGTCCACCTGGGACTGAAAGGAGGTATCTTTGCTTGTTTGTCAGAGCCAGAGCACTTCTCCTGGTGGTGCTTGGGTAAAAAGTCACAAAGAACAATGCTTGCTGTTGTGGACTACTTGAGGAGACAGAAGAGGTAATTAATGAATACTTCTTTTTGAGTTTGGGGATTTGGAAGTGTAACTTGTTACTCTTCAGTGAATTTTAACATGATTATTTGAAGTGATGTGGCTGCAAAGTGCTGTATTTAATTTGTGTGATGCTTATACCTCCCTGTAATAATCCCTGTTTAGGGTAGTACTTCAGTTAAATCAGTGTCAGGAACTCTATTCTAGTCCTAACAGTACCAGTAGCAATGTTATCTTTGCTAAATCACATATCCTTTGAGGCTTTATTATATTTTATCTACAAAGAGATGGGAAAGAAATAATTTATGTTCCAGGTTATATTCAGTTGCATTACTTTTCACTTTCGTTTTAGCTCATAATAGTAACTACATTATCTAAAAGTCTCCTTTATGTACCTTTATTATAAGATATGTTTCTTTTGTCCACTGAAAAACAGTATCAACTAGTTGTTTCGTCACCAAAAAGGATTTATTTCAGGAAAACAAAGGGTTGCAACTCTGCATGCAGACATGGCAACCCACTTGCATACACTGCACAGTGTGGAGAGGTGTTTACAGAAGGGAAATTGAAGTTAAGGGGAGGGGTAGTTACCACCTTGGAGTTTTAGTGTCACCATAGAGTCCCTTTAGGACTCTCGCAATGACATAGAGTGTGAGAGCTCCTGCCACAGGCCCTCCTGACATACCATGTTGATATAGCTATCACTTTACTGTGCATGATGGTCCTCAAAATCTATGGTGCTATGTGGTAATACTATGCTATGGCAGCATTTATTTTCTTGTTTTTGATTAATTGTTTTACAATACAATGCATTTGTTCCTATTATTTCTCAAGAGATTTTTAACAGCGATTGCAGGAATTACTTGAGTGAGTTAGGTGTCTGATCTGTACTGCTCCAGTGTTGACAGTACTTGGAAGAAATAATGTAGTAAACCTATAACTTAAGGAGGTAGGAATTGATGTCTCATGAGAGTTTATTGTGGTTGTGGCAGTAGTTGATAAAAGTATGGGTGGAAGAGGTGGGGGAAAAGTGGAAAATTGCTTAACCTAAATACATTTTCGTTTTAAAAATTATTTCTCTATATCCTCCTCATACCATTCTACTCCATTCTTAGAAAAGGAAGTGTTAGGCCTCTCAGTGTCTGTTTCTAGTTGGAGAGTTATTGATTCCCCTTATTGTTTTGTAACAGATTCTATTCTGAGAAAGCTTATTAGAAGCTTTACAGCTGGAAGCATCTCTTTTCTTGGTGTTAGGAGGCAGGTTCACCTTTCAATCATTCATTTCAGATTTATTATTGCAGTAGAATGGTGTTAACATTGGTAAG
Source organism: Furipterus horrens (assembly GCF_987537825.1). Classification (NCBI taxonomy): domain Eukaryota; kingdom Metazoa; phylum Chordata; class Mammalia; order Chiroptera; family Furipteridae; genus Furipterus; species Furipterus horrens. The sequence goes on from NW_028327172.1 coordinate 74,587,079, forward strand.
ACTTGGAGAAGATAAAAATTCTTAATACTTGGGGTTTTTTTTATTTGCCTTTTTGTATTTTTTCCTATTACCACTTTTACTCCTTATACCAACCTACCCCTCATGCAGTCATCACACTGCTGTCCATGTCCATGAGTCCTTTTTCCTTTTTGCTTACCCTCTTCACCCCCTAACCCCCTGCACCCAAGTTGTCAGCCTACTCTCTATCTATGAGCCTGTCTCTGTTTTGCTTGTTAGATGCGGATCAAGCAATTAAATTGTATGATCCTCAGAGTAGGTGATCCTGCTGGATTTTGGGAGTTTTTTGATCCAGCTATAATTGAACATAGCCATATTCTATTCTAAAACCAGTGCTCTAACCATTACTGTGTCACATCTCTATAATATCATTTTTGAAAAAGGAAATATCTGTGATCCCTTTCACTTCTGGCCTACTGTTACCACGGGGGAAAGTTTTTATTAAATAACCCAACCTAGACAAAAAAACTAAGGAGAAAATGAGCTGCAAATAGGGAAGACATTTAACTATGTGTTAGAAGAAACAGTATTTTCATTAAATGGGCCATTAAGAAAGATTTGTGTATGTCTTATTACTTATTCAATGCAGCCTATTCTTAGCTTATAACCATGGATTCCTTGGTGAAGGGGAAGTATGAACCTCAAGTTTATATGGGATGATAGCTGCAGCTTTCATCATATTTTCTAAGGGATGTGTGATCCAAAAAAGAGTGACAGATAATGACAGATAGGGCTTTTCAGCCATGTTATCTTAGTTGTTTATAGCTACAGTCAGCCCTTCGTATCCCCAGGTGTCATATCAGCAGGTTCCACATTTGCATATTCAACAACTGCATATCAAAAATATTTTTTTTAAAATTTTACATTATTGCTGACATGTAATACGTAGTTAGGTGTAGGATGTTTGCATCTGTACTGAACATGTACAGACATTTTTCTTGACATTATTCCCTAAACAATCAATACAGGATAACAACTATTTACATAGTATTTTCATTGTGTTAAGTATTTTAACTAATCTGGAGATGATTTAAAGTATATGGAAGGATTTGCATAGTGTATATGCAAGTGATACACCGTGTTATGTTAGGTACTTGAGCATCTGTGAATTTTGGTATCTGCATGGGGTCCTAGAACCATCCTCTATAGATACCAAGGGATGACTGTATACATTGGGGAAATATGGTTTTTGGTTATTTGAATGTAATTTTTATTTTTAACATTACTTGCTAACATTGTATTTTATATCAACATACTTTGGAAATGACTTCATTTAGAAATTTTCTTTAGATCTTCTTCAGGAACAGTGTTTGATGATGCTTTCTGGCTGGAATTGAATTATCTAGAGGTTGCCAAGGTAGCTCAGTCTTGTGCTGCTCACTTTACCGCATTGCTCTACGCAGAAATCTATGCAGATAAGAAAAACATGGATGATCAAGAGAAAAGGTAAAGGAAAATTTTTAAAACTGATGTTGACATTGTTTCAATAAATTTATTTATTAAAGATTTTTGTCCTCACTTCCCCATTTAACTGTTTTAGATAGAAATTTTCTAGTTTTTAAAGAGAAATGATAATATTTTCAAAAGAAATGAGTAATTCTGTTCTGGAATAAGTAGGGATGTTTATTACTGAAGTATTGTAAAAATCATACAGATAATGGGCTATTGGCAGAGACCATACTTCTTTTTCCCTGTATTCCCCATAGCAATGAGCATTGGAAACTTAATATAAGTAACTATTTTTCAGATAGTTGAGTGATTCTCTGATTTAAGTTAAATTAAATTTACCACTGTTCCCTCAGCTTAGTCAAGACCCATTTTACTAGTTGACTGAGAAGTAATGTAACTGATTTCTTTCTGGGACTACATCACTTTCATAACTGTGTGTGTTATTTGTATTTCTAATACTTTAATTTGCTTTTCCTCTGAGTTAGAACTCTCACAAGAATTTAATAAATATAGTCCTAGATTATAGTGAAAAACAAAAAACAGCCAAGAAAGTTCAAGAGTAAAAAATACACTTTATTATCCCAACTGCCCTCCTCAAATGTGTTTTCAGTTGAAATAGCCTAGTGATTTTTTTTTCCACTAGAAAATCTCTTTATGTTACAAAATTAAAATGGCAAATATGTATTATATTTATAAATTTCTCATGCTTGCTCATATAATTTCTTATTTGGATTGTCATTAAGTTGGAAGTAGTTTTGTTTTTAAATTGGAAAACTAGCAACCAGAAAACAGATCCTAGTCCAAACATAATTAATTAAGAAGACTAGAATTGATTTCTGAACTCTCTGGTTTAGTATTTAATTTCTACTTTCCAGTTGAAAACAGGTAAAAACCTACAATAGGTAGATTATGTGTATAATATGTCATTGATATATGTTCACAATCATTGTGGATTTCCTGTGAAGACCAGTATGTTGTACTTCATATATTGAGTAAGAAATTGGTTATTGCCTATTCTCACAGTCTTTACATTTTGAATCAGGGCCTATATACTTGGAGTAGTAATTATAATCTAAAAATGCTTTAGAACCTTTGTTCCGTAGAATAATATTTCTTGCTAATCTGTAGTGTGTAACTGAGATCTTCTATGAGTATAAATAAAAGAACCTTTAATTTGAGAGTAGGTGATTATATAGAATGTGGCAAATGTTTGCAAAATTAATTGTCTAACAAACAGGAGTGCCTCGATTTTATTTTGGTTAACTTTAGAAGATAGTGTCTGACAGATATACAGTGCTTGCTGTTTGCTTTAAAACACTTAGTTTTGCTTCCCTCCCCCACCCCCAGATGCCTGTTGGGAAAGGCAGGGCAAACAGAGATCTGAGGTGTATAGCGAGAAGGAAATGCCAGTTTTGTTCAGTAACTCAGTTGAATTGAGACAGTGTTTTTAAGGTGATCAGGAGAAGAATAAAGAAAACGCAGATGAACAGTTTACAAACACTGTGAAAGAAATGAATTGCTCTCTTCATTTTTTTATTCAAGTTATTTTATACCAAAATGTCTCCATAATAGGTATTCAAAAATACATACTAGTTTTATTTACTTGTAACTTGCTCCTGAGAAAGTATGAGATATCAAAGGATAGTATCCATAATTTTTTAGAAAGATGTCTAAAGTTCTTTAGACCACAGGTATCATTAGTTCACAAGCTCAGTCATTTTAGTGCTCCTGACAGAAGTCCTAGGGACTCCATTTTTATCTGGATGAATTACAGTTTTAGAGTTAGAGTCATAACCTCTAACACTATCTTTCCTACTTTCTAAATTTCACCTCTATAAACTTCTTTCTGTATGACTTGCCAATAAGGAAAATCTATGTACTTTCTATGTAGAAGGGGTATAGGGCAAAGCAAAGTGTTGTCAGTACTTTTATGTCAGTCAGTGGTCTCTGGCCCATCCCTCCCTACTCCCTCCAAGAGATAATCTTATCTTCTGTTTTGTGTTCATCATTGGCTTAGATGGTATTGTTATGTGAGTATGAACCCATAAATATATTTTAGTTTTCATTATTTTTGAGCTTTATAAGAAATTACATGTATTTTCTACAACCAGTTTTTTCATTTAATATTTTTGTAAGATTTTATTTATGTTGTTTGTTGCTTTAGTTCATTGATTTGTCTCTGCCACATAGAGTACCAGTGGGAGAATATGCCACAATGAAGTTGCCCCTTCCCTTGTTAATGATATGTACCTAAGTGTAGAATTACTACGTGGCAGGATATGTAAGTTTTCAACCTTATAGGATAATGCCAAATTCTTTTTTCCAGTTTGCATACCGATTTGCTTACTTCTCATGAGTGTGGTTTGTTAGGAAATGGATCAGTAGGAAGCCTTCCATTTGAAGAAAGGAGGAAACCAAAGTACAACTATTTGTAGTTTGGGTGAAAAGGGTAAAGAAGAAACTGGAATAAGTTTATAGATAAATAATAGAGGTACTGTCACATATTTTATAGACACTGTGTAAGGTGGTTTGATTTTAGAATTGAAATTACAGGAATGGCTATCATTTAAATACATGGTTTAAAGCTAAGGCCTTGGAGCAGACAAATCTGGGTTCTAATCCTTACTATCACTTAATGAGTTTAATAATCTTTTATGTAGATTTCTCAGTACTTAATATCATCAGATGTCTAAATTTTTGCCAATTATCAGGTGTTAAGTGGTGTTTAGTGTGATCTTAATTTGTGTGCCTGTGATTATTAATGAGCTTGAACTTTAGGTAAAACCACCGGCAAAACAGTTAGGAACTGCTCTATTTTTAAACAAGCCTGTCTATATAAATAAGCATATTTTGGCATATAGTTTTTCCATATATGACCTTGTCATTAAAATGAAATCCTCATTGAAAAATTAATATTCACAAGTTTGTTCTTTATTCTAGGCTTAAATGCAATTATGTTTTAAGGTATAAATCATTCACTGTTTTATTTGTTGCCTTTGTTCATTTTTTCATCAAAGTCTATAATATATGTATTCACAAACATCAAAATAGTATTTTCTCATTAAAAGAAGTGTTCTGTGACAAACAGAAATCCTATATTTGATGAGGGAAGCCAAAGTACAACTATTTCAAACCTGAGTGAAAAAAGTAAAGAAGAAACTGGAATAAGTTTACAGGTAAATGTTATAGGCCCCATTTGTGATAATATTTATTTTATACTTTGGATTATTATGCTATAAAGGCTGTATTGATGTTATTTAATTTTCTAACTGACATTATTTTTGGACTGTGTCACGTTCATAAATTCATGGTTTGCAGCTTAGGATTCGGAGTAAACAAAGTTAAGTTTTAATCCTAACTATCACTGAGTTCTAATTCTGACTGTCCCTAAATTGTATAATTTTGCATCAATTTTTTAACTTTTTAACCTTGAGTTCTTTTTTTAGGGAAGATTAACATAAAACTACCTTCGTCCTACAGTAACTTATGCATATATTTTCTGCCACAGAACCCTGTTTATTTTCCGTATAGCACTTAAAATTTTTAATTAGAAACTTAATTTATTTATTTATTTATTATATGTCATATCTCGGGGAAAACTGCTTTTCTATAAATTAGTTAATATCTACTCTTAAAGTGGCCTATTCTTATTGAATTTCTTGAGACAACTCACTCTTCTGAAATGACAGGTTCAGCTGCTTCACGTTGCCTAAACTTCTGATCTCTTTGCACTTGCTTTTAGCTTGCCTCCTACTTCTGAAGAAAACAGGCGACATTCATAAGAAATCTCTCCTTAACATACTATCAGACATAGAAATCTCCATTGCTGCTCCCATTGGAAACCTTCCCTCTAGATAAATTGGAGAAACAGTTTTAAGACTAATCCTTCTTCCTGTGCTTTGTTTTCATCAACTGTTTTGCACAAGATTATTATTTCTCTCAACACAACCAAACATTTTAAAACTTTTTTTATTAAAAGCATTTTTCTTCAGCCTAACAGGATATTATCTTTCTAGTCCCAATGTTCTCTCTTTTTTTTTAAGTGTCTCTGTTTCCTCTTTTTTCCACTCTCCACTGAAGTAGCCCTATCTAATGTCACCTATACACTTCATGCTATTAAGTCTGGTGGTCACCTTTCATTCAGCGTGTTTCTTAGTGTTTAATTAACACATAACACCATCAACCATGTCTTGCTCATAATATATATTATCTTTTTTATCTTATTTTTAAGTATATTTTATTGATTAGTTGTTAGAGATGTCCCAGATATTTTTTCCCTTTGCTCCCCTCCGCCCAGTACCCTCCTTCCCTCCAGCAGTCCCACCCCACTTAGTTTATGTCCATGGGTCGTGCATATAAGTTCTTTGGCTTCACCCTTTCCTATATTATTCTTAACTTCCCCCTGTCTATTTTGTACCAACCAATTATGCTTCTTAATCCCTGCACCATTTCACCATTTCTCCCCTTTCCCCCTCCCAGCTGATAACCCTCCAAATGATCCCCATACCTATAATTCTGTTCTGTTCTGGTTTGCTTAATTGGACTTTGTTTTTATTTTTTAGATTCAGTTGTTGAAGGTTGTGAGTTTGTTATCATTTTAATGTTCATAATTTTAATCTTTTTCTTAAATAAGTCCCTTTGACATTTCATATAATAATTGCTTGGTAATGATGAACTCCTTCAGCTTTACCTTGTCTGGGAAGCACTTCATCTGCCCTTCCATTCTAAATGATAGCTTTGCTGGATAGAGTAATCTTGGTTGTAGCTCCTTGCTTTTCATCACATAGAATACTTCTTGCCAGTCCCTTCTTGCCTGCAAAGTGTCCTTTGAGAAATCGGCTGATAGTCTTATAGGTGACCCTTTGTAGGTAACTCTCTGCTTTTCTCTTGCTGCTTTTACTATTGTTTGTGTCTTGAACCTGTGGCATTTTAATGATGATGTGTCTTCGTGTGGTCCTTTTTGGGTCTAGCTTGTTTGCAACTCTCTGTGCTTCCTGAACTTGTATGCCTATTTCCTTCATCACATTTGGGGAAGTTTTCCTTCATTATATTTTCACATAAGATTTCAATTTCTTGCTCTTCCTCTTCTCCTTCTGGGACCCCTGTGATTCAGTTATTGACATGTTTAAAGTTGTCCCAGAGGTTCCTAAGCCTCTCCTTATTTTTTTCAATTCTTGTTTCCTCATTCTGTATTAGTTGACTGTATTTTTTTTTGTTTGTTTTTTGCATGACAAAGAGTCTTTACTTTTAAATGATTATCAGTACAGCGAGTAATACCATGTAACAGTTCTTAAATTCTATCAGCTAGTAATTGATTAAGAGATACTAAAAGCAACTCCAATAATCATACTAGTATTCATTGTTCTGACCTTAGCCAGAAAGGACTATTTTAAGGCTGGCTGCTGCTTTACACAGGTTATAAACAGCTATTTACTACTTTTTCATAGATGAAGCCCCTGACCTTCAAGAAAGTTTTAGGGAAAAAAAATTTAATCCCTTTCTTTCTTTAAGAAAAAAAAAAAAAGTGTTATTATATCTAAGAAAGAAAAAATTAGTATCGTCATATACATGTATGTTGCTTGAGCAAAAGGCATAGAAAAAAAAGACAATGGATACCCATTAAATTTCTAAGAAATAGGAGGTAAAAAGATGAAATCTCTGGATAAGCTCTAACTTTACATAAAGAAACTAGATTTTCTGTTCTCAAAAAGTAAAAAGGACCTACTATGTAATACACAGAAATAATTTAATGCCTTTCCACAGTAATATAACTCAAGCTTGGGAAAAGCTTCATGTTCCATGAAGGCATCTAAAATGCCAATCCACGGAACAGGTGCTCCTTCTTCTTCTCCTATCCATTTATGCGGTAGTTCTCATGGATTTCTGGCCGGATGTTGCAGACAAGGGTCAAGAGGTTGTCCAGGACTTCATCCCTGTTCTGCTGGAAGTAGGTCTGGAGAACAGTCATCTTCTCCTGGGTGTCCTTCTCCACTTCAGTGCTGCAACTGCCGTGGGACCCCAGAGCCGCAGCTTCCTTGGCTTTGAACTCCTTCTCCCTCTGCAGGCGGTACTGCTCAATTTCAGCTTGCACCTCTTCTTTGGCCTGCTTCAGCCTCCGGTTCTTTCGCTTGCGGGCCTCGGACACCTTCTCAGCGGCCCGCTTCTCAGCCTGGAGCAGCCGCTGGATGCCCTGCAACTGGCTGGCCATGACGGCGGTGGCCCGAAAGCCTCGGTGCATGGCCTAAATCCCCTCCTCCGCTCCACCGTCTAGTTGACTATTTTTTTCTTCCTTATGTGCCAAAGCATTGATTTGAACCCCGGTTTCCTTCCCTTCACCATTGGTTTTGTGTGGATTTTCCTTTGTTTCATTTAGCATAGTCTTCACTTCTTCCCTTATGCATTTGCCGTACGTAAGCATATCTGTCAAGCCTGTGAGCATCTTTATCACCAGTGTTTTGAACTTCTATGTCTGTTAGGTTGGCTCTCTCCTTATCGATTAGTTCTCCCACTGGAACCTTGATTCTTTCCCTCTTTTGGGCCATACTTCTCTGTCTCCCTATCTTAAAAGACTTCTGTGTTTGTTTGCCTCTGTGTCTTAGGTAGAGCTATCACACCTGCCTGGATGAGTATTTCTCCTTTATAGCTTTGTTGGACTTCCATGCAGCTCATTTTTCTGAAACTTCTGGTTGTGTCTAGCTTTGAGGTAGTTGTATTCCTTCTTAGTTGTGGAGGGAGACGCAGTGTGTCTGTCTAGGTCTCTATTTTGGCCGTAAGTCCTTTTTGCTTTTTTATAGTCCTATCCTCTTTTGAAGAATATTTGGAATGTTTTCTGTGTACCAGGCACTGAGATAGACTTGAGTTCTGAATAGTCCAACACTGAGGGTTTCATTTTATGTTTATGAATTGAAACAGGTTTTATGATTACAGAATAATGCCAATATCAATGAATTTTTGTTCAGGAAGTAGTCTCTGGAGCAAGCATTTAGCCAGTTAAATTGCCCGAAGAATTTTCTATGCAATACACTTTCCACCTGTTTCTTTTTTATATATACTTTAAAAGATTTTATTTTTTCATTTTTAGTGAGAGAGGGGACAGAAGGGAAAAAGAGAGGGAGAACAACATCGATTGGTTGCCTCTTGCACACCCCTAACCAGGGACCTGGCCCACAACCCAGGCACGTGCCCTGACTGGGAATCGAACCAGCGTCCTTTTGGTTCACAGGCCTGGTACTCAACGCACTGAGCCATACCAGCCCAGTTTCCAGCTTTTTCAATTTTTATTTTACCAAAATGACTTAAGCTGAATAAATTTTTATATCTGTAAATTTTAAAGGAAAAAAATGGGTTGTCAAACCACTTCTTTATTTAGGACACATTTTACCAGTTATAATATAATGCATTTTTTAGTATTCTTTCCAAGAAAGTTTCATGGCCTTTATTTTTATCCAGTTTCATTTCAAGAGTCAGACTTGCTGCAGAATGTCATTTTCCCATCTGTAATTTTAGCTGTTGTTTTTTGAATGATGATTTTTGCATGTATTAAAAGTCTGGTTGGTTGGGATTTATTTTCTAATTCATGAAATTTCTTGCTACTCTTCTCAGATATCACATGGTCATTTTTGTCTGGGATCTTACTGGGATGCTAACCAAATCTTTAATATTTATTTCAGTATCATATTTTACTTTATAACATAGCATTTAGAATTGGGATTTACATATTGGTAGATTTCCAATTTACTAAATTCTTAAAGTGTTGGTTTTTTCGTCCAATTTTTGTTATTTCCCTTGTTTTTAGGATCTACTCTTAGAAATCTACAGAAGTATTGGAGAGCCAGATAGTCTGTATGGCTGTGGTGGAGGGAAAATTCTACAACCCCTGACTAGGTAAATTGCATTTTCTAGGTAGCGGTATTATAATTCTGTTTGTAAAGGAGTTGCATGCATGTGGAACTTATAACTATTTTGAAATCTTAAATTTTAGACTACGAACATATGAACATGAAGCAATGTGGGAGAAAGCCCTAGTAACATATGACCTTGAGTCAGCAATCTCTTCAACTACTCGCCAGGCAGGAATAATTCAGGTATATTATGTGTACATATATACATATGTATATTTGTTGTCATTGTTGTTTTCTGCTTTGGTAAAGCACTACAAGTGTAATGCTGAGATTAGTTCACTATGTTGGTAGAATATTTGCATAGCCAAATAAATTGTAGGTATTCAGGATAAGACTGAAAATCACCTGTTTTTCAGGCACTGGCCTAAATAGTCAGAGGAATGTACAGATAAATTGGACAGGTCACACTGACCTAGAAGATAGTGTAGATTTGTTGGTCATGAACATTTTATTTAACAGAAGGAGACATTCCTTGACTGTGTACAATGTGCCAGGTACTGAATTAAGTCCTTCACCTGATAGTCTCATGTAAACTCTTTCTAATAGTTTGCATTAGAGTTGGGCCCTGAAGATTTTGTTTCTATTACTGCCTAATATTCCCTAAGCATTCTTCCACCAAATATTAGAGTCCTATGAGCCCTCTCTTAGTGTTTTGGGGGAACATAGCAACCAATATTTCAGAATTTACAGTGATATATGGTGCACTACGAAGATTTTTTTAAAGTTTTCATGTTTGTTATTTTTTGTTTCTCTAAAGTAAGTAATTTTTGGTTACTTACTTCTTCTTAACTCCAACTCAGGCCTTGCAGAATTTGGGACTCTGCCACATTCTTTCTGTGTATTTGAGAGGATTAGATCATGAAAATAAAGAGTGGTGTGCTGAACTACAGGAACTTCATTACCAGGCAGCATGGAGGAATATGCAATGGGACCATTGCGTTTCTGTTAAGTAAGAAGAACTCTGACAACTTTAGTCATCATTTCTCTGGTTATAAACAATACACTTTTTAGCTATTGCTCTATGAATGTAACAGGACTTTTTTTTTAATGTGTTTGAGATCTTGCAATCTATAGATATGTCTAAATGCTTAAATGAATGTCCCTAGGCTTGAATTTCACTCTCTTCCATTAGTGTAAATCTACCCCCACCCCTAAGTGTAATTGAAAATAGAAATACAAAACATATTTTCTCATAAGAGTTTTCTCACTTATTTTATAAATCTAAAGAAAAATATAGGCATTTTTCTTCTGACTTCCTGCTGCAAACATTTTAGTTATTCAGATAGCACTTTCATTGGCTTAATGGTACACAAAAGACTGTTTACCTTTATTCATGATATATTTCTTTTCATCAAACAATGCTGCTAAATTACACAGGAAGATAACATTTAAAACCTATATTGTAAGAGCACCGTGATTTCTGAATGAAAAGCCAAATAATTAAAGCTTTTATATTTTTGTTAAAAAGCCTTTGAAGATGTGAACACCAAAATATTAAATTATATTAACTGTATGTTTAACTGCCTTCATAGTTAAAAACCTTTTTTGTTCATTGGAGTGACTTTCAAATTTCAGACAATTAGATTGCTCTACAATTAGAAATACGCTTTCATGTTTTTTAAATATTTTAGTCTGTGAGCTGTTCCTTCCTGCCTCTGTAAATCACCGTATATTGTTCTTCCCTTTGCCACCTCTGTTTCAGCCACATAGGCCTTCTCTGTTTCTTCATGAGGCCAGGCTCTCCCTACCTCATGGCCTTACTTACTTGTGTCTTCTTTTCTCCCATTATCCCATATGTGTGGCTTCTCATTATTAAGATTCTAGCTTAATAATGTCACATCTCAGAAAGACCTTTCCTGACAACCCATTCTAATGTAGTTATTTTATTCTCTTATTCTATTTTAAATCTCTTCATTTTCCATATTACTACCTGATGCTTTTCTTGTTTATTGTGCATCTTCTGCTAACCAGAACATAAACTCCATGAGAATGGAGACCTGATCTGACTTGTCTGCACCTAGAACCAGGTGCTTAGTTTCTGGCACATGGTAGGTTTTTATTGAATAGATATGTGAGAATATAGCATAGTTAGAACCAGGCACAGTATGTCAGAATTATTTTTTTGCTTGAAGTTTTAAATTATCTAATTCTTTGTATTACTGAAATTTCTAGAAATTCAGTTTTTAAAATGGATAAATCTTAATTATAGTTTGAAAATTTTGTCTCTTGGAGTAATTATTTGTACATGCATATTTTAAGAGTTTTTGTTTTTAAATGCATTTTTCTTTTATTTTGAAAATTATCTCACAGCAAAGGAATAGGATCCAGTTACCACGAATCATTGTACAATGCTTTGCAGTCTCTAAGAGACAGAGAATTCACCACATTTTATGAAAGTCTCAAATATGCCAGGTACTATTAAAAGAAAGGTAATGTATTTTAACATTTAATGTCATGGCTGCTTTTCTGAAAACTTGACAAATGATTTCAATGTAAGGATTTGCACTGGTGAAGGAATAAGGACTTGGTGGCTATTGTGAGGTTGTACCCTTGACATTTCTACCCTCCTCTCAAAATAATTTTCTATGTAATAAAAATTCGTATGAAATAGTGGTTGAAACTGAAACAATGCAAATGGGGGACAATATCCAATATTTAACATTTTCATAGTTTTTGCTTATCTGAGAAATGAGTGCTCAGCTGAAGTTTTATCTTTTGCCATATGTTTTTATAAGAATTGTGGATGTGTGTATCTTAATTATTTTCTGTCTTGCAAAAGTATCCTATGTTTTTTATTTTTATTTTTTTATTTATTTTTTACCATTTGAACTTTTATTAACAAAACAAAAAACTGAACTCAGACAACTGCTTTGTTTTTGCATCTGCTCTAACCATATGGCAGAGAAGCAGTTCTTTATGAGGATGAAGGTGAGAACTGGCAATATACCAGTTCCGTTAAAAATGGCATACTGAAATACTTAATAAAATTAGGTAAATGAAAATAAAAAGAGAACCGATTAAATATTAAAAATAACAGGAATCTATCTTTCAAATATCAGGGCCTCCTTTAATAGTCTTTAGTGTAGCTCATTTACAATCAAGATCAATCATATTGCACAACCCCCAAAGGAAAAAACTGAGGGAATTCATGGATGATTTTCACAGCATCGTTGTAAGGTCCAAGATCAACAATATGATTATCTTCTTTAAACTAGACATAAAATGCACACACAATGGTTGCCTTGGCTGTTACTCTTCCAACTACCATGATTCCAGAGATTTCTTCCTCAAGAGGCTCCATTAGCTCAATGGTTCCACTTTTTCCTCTCCATCTGAAAGAATAAACATTTTTCCAGAGGGATGAATCTTTTCCAGCCTCCCTAGGAAGCAGACAGGCTGGTCGATGAACTGAACTAGCATGCTCGCATTGATGTGTGACTTAGACAACTTCATCACTTCTGCCATCATTGCGGAGCATAATCAGCTTCTTTGTTTTTTAAATGTTATGTGTTAGAGAATTCTTCAGTACACGTTTGCCAGATATGTATATATATACATATATTACATTTAAAAAATTTTTTTTAGATGTTGGTGTATGCTCATGTACTGCACAGTAACATTTTTTTTCTTATATAATACATTTTTCTTTGTTCATGTGGTTTAAATACATTCTTTCCTTTAAAAAAACCATTTTCTTTGGACACCAGGACAGATATTTATGCTGAAATCTCACGGAAGTTTTGCTGATTGCCACTCTTCTGTTTTCTTTCTGTACCAGCACACTGAATTTTAATCTTATGTTCTTTAGTAGCTGTATGGAATTTACTTCTTTTAGTATTAGTATGTTGTTGTTTTTTTTAAATATTAAGTTGTGACTAGTGGTCGATACCTAGAGGCTTGTCATAGGACACGAATGAGACATTACACCAGAAAGTACTAATGTGTGTTTAACAGTAGCTAGTTACCTACTAAATCCTGTATTTTGTTACAGAAGTAATATTGCTACCATTTAAGTAATTATTATGTTCTTGCCTCTTAGGCTCTTCTTATATGTATTCTCTAATCTTCAGAGTAACTGGAAGGGAAAAGCTTAGATTCAGAGGAAACCAGTAATGTGCCCAAAGTTATACAGCCATAAGTTGTCATTTAGATCCAGGTCTGTGCAATTTCAGACTGTTTTCACCTCAGTGTACTGGTGCTTGAGAATATTAGTGTCATTAGATTAAAGTCGGAGCCTATGATCAGAACTCTTTAACAACAGATTTGAACCTTTGCTTTCCTGAAAAGCTCTTCTTAGCTTTCTTATTGTCTTTTCTGCCACTAGAGTAAAAGAAGTAGAAGAGCTGTGTAAGGGCAGCCTTGAATCTGTGTATTCACTCTACCCCACACTCAGCAGATTGCAGGCCCTGGGAGAGCTGGAAAGCATTGGGGAGCTCTTCTTAAGGTATGTGGTTCACACAGCTTTGTCATTCTCAACTATGGTATTTCTGTGACTAGCAGTGACTTTAAAAATCAAAATAGAGACTAGCAGTGGGTTTGTTTCTCCCCTTCTATAAAGACGTAAGTTGATTGATCTAGTGAACTGTGGTCCTATTAAAATAAACATTTTGAAAAATATTGAAAGTAAAAATTCAAGTTTTTAGAGTTCAGCTTTATGTGTTTTATTTTATTTATTTATTTATTTATTTAATCCTTTACCAAAGACATTCTTATTGAGTTTAGAGAGGGGGGAAGAGAAAAGGAAATATCGATCATTTGCCTCTCGTAGGTACTCTAACAGGGACTGAACCAGCAATCCAGGCATGTGCCATGACTGGGAATCGAACCTGTAACCTGTTTAGAGGATGATGCTTTAGCCCACTGAGCCGCACCAGCCAGAGCTATTTTCCTCTATATACCATTTTCCCTTTTCTAAGCCAGGTGAAAGTGTTTCTTCATGTTTTTTTTGCCATAGCATCTTATACTCCATTCTAGCATTGTACTGGCATTGGTGTCATTTTATAGAGACTGCCATGTTAAACTAGAGCCTCTCTAAAAGAGGGGCCCATTCTCTTGTTTATTGTTGTGTCCCCAGTGCATTTTCCTGGTGCTGATTCGTACTATACATTCAGTGACCTTTATTCTGTGACTGTGAGTGAATTTGGAGAGTTGTTAGGGAAGACTTGCTCTCAAGATGTTGAGAAGAAAGTGATCCAGAATATTGGGAAGTGAGCAAAAACAGCTGTTCCAGATGTTACATATCTCAGTTTGGATTTTTTGACCCTGAGAAAGTCACTTATTTGGGGTGGCCTCACTTTCCTTATTTCTAAAATGGAGAATTTATATTTGATTGCCTCTAGAGCCCTGTGTAGCCCTGTCATTCTGAGTCACTATTATTACTATAAAAGGAAGGAAAGAGGGTATACTTTACTAAGATTACCGTACTTTTATGCTAAACTAAAACTTGGAATATGCTTTGTAAGTAGAAAGGAGAGGGAAATTTTAGAGTCAGGAAATAATAGGGTTTTTCGTAATTGCATAGTCAAAGACACTGCCATTGGTGTGGCTTTTCTTAACTAGAGAATAAAGGGACAAAACTACTTTCTGCTTTCAGTAATAAATATATTGGTAGTTCTTAGTGCCAGAAATCTAGGAACTCTCAAAGAGAGATGTCTTCAACTAAAGAGAGGATAGGAGTCCTTAAGAAACCCCTAGAGAGTAATAGTGGCTCTTTGTCTGATAGGGAATTACAGGGAAGCAAAGCAGAGGAAATGTTTGATGAACTGAATTAGAGGTCCCATGACTCAAAATCATCTTTATACTTATAATAAGACGTTAATTCTTTTTTTTTTTTTTTTTTTTTTGCTCTCATTCTCTCATGTGGTACAGTGAAGTTTTTAAGGTATCAGAAAAAAACACAATGATCTGTGAAAACTATTAACATACTCCTCCCTTTTTTCAACTACATACCTGTGTGAGGGTAGAGTTTCTTCATATATTTCAATCAAAACATCATATCACCGCAAACTAAATGGAGAAGAAGAGAATTCAACTGTCTCTTTTAACCCAGACATCAGAGAGATTTACTGAAATACAATTCATTGCCATTTTCTCACTAAATTTTGTTTTGAGAAATGTGGTTATTTTTTAAAAATGTTATTTAGGATATATAGTAGATTTATTATTGTTATTTAAATTAGTAAATATTTTATATTTTCTCAATTTTAGTTTCTAATATGGTAAATATAGTAGATATAATCTAATAAACAGAAGCTCTTTAGGATTTTCAAAAATTTGTAAGCATGTAAAGGGATTCCTGATATTAAAAACTTTCCTACACCCTGCCCTGGAATCTTTTTGGGAGGAATTAGTTTTGGTTCCTATGAATTTGTGTCACTGTTTCCTTCTTTATCAAGCAACGGAAAGAGCTTTCATTTACTAGTCAGGACCTTGTCACCTTCTTTATCTCCCTGCTTCATCTTAATCTTTCTCAAAAACAGTAGTCCTGAAGAATTAGACAGTGTTAACTACTTTAAACACCCGGGAGCATACTGTTCATATAAATTAATTGTACAACATGCATTTTCTCTTCCAATAATAAATAATGTTGGTGTATGAAATCTTTGCCAGCATTTCCTTCACTGGATTGTGATTTCTTGAACAGCGACAATAATGTATAGAGTCATCCCTACGCCTGCTGCATGCTACAGGTATATAGTGGGTTGATCTCATTTCCTTGCTGACATGTCCTCTTTTACCACAAGGAGCATGAAGCAGGATGAGAGGTCTGGGTGTTTGGTATGATGGGACTAATGTTCTCATTTTAGAAGACATTTTTAAGAAAATCTTTTAAAATGTTCATTGTTTGTGGCCTCTCTGCCCACCCTCCAAATTCAAAACCATTCTGTAGTTTTCTAAATTTGATCCTTATTTTGGTTAGTTAGAAGTTCCAGTCTTGTTTCCATTAAAAAAACCTTTATGTTATATCTTAAATTTAGAATATGTGCAATAACAATTTTCTTCCCATTTTTATTGTTTACTGAATTCTCTGATTTTTGCTTTCAGATCAGTCATGGGTAAGCAACCCTCTGAAGTGTACATTAAGTGGCAGAAACACTACCAGCTTCTCAAAGACAGTGATTTCAGTTTTCAGGAGCCTATCATGGCTCTACGCACAGTCACTTTGGAGCTCTTGATGGAAAAGGAAATGGAAAGCTCCAGAAAAGAATGTTTGAAGGACATTCTCACCAAACACCTTGTAGAACTTTCTATACTAGCACGAAATTTCAAGAACACTCAGGTAATAGGGTATGAAATATGACATCTCATCTCTTCACCTTTCCTTTTATTGTCTATAAAACAAAGTATGTGTAAAGAGCAGTATCACTGAGAGATAAGAGATTGCTAATAGAATACTCTAGAGCATAATTGTTTAAGCTCAGGTTTCCCATTTAGAATTAGAGCTGAGTTTAAACTTGGACAAGGGCCTTACTTTCTCTAAGCCTAAATTTTCTGTTTATGAAATGAGAAGATACCTAACATATTGATAAAAGGTCAGTGATTTTACATACATGTATGTTCACACGCCCATACATACATATATATTTTGACATTGAAAAAAGAGGCAGAAAAACAGTAGGGGTTAAGGAAGGCAGGAAAAAATGTACATAAGGTAATTCTGATCAGTAGCCTAGTCCTCAGTGAATGGCAGTTACTGCTTTTATTATTATTAGTGGTAGTAGTAACAATAGTAAAATTATTTACTTTTATGTATTATTTTCATTTCAGCTCCCTGAAAGGGCAATATTTAAAATTAAACAGTATAATTCAACTGGTTGTGGAGTTTTTGAGTGGCAGCTGGAGGAAGCACAAGTATTCTGGGCAAAAAAGGAACAGAGTCTCGCCCTGAGTATTCTCAAGCACATGATCAAGAAGTTGGATGCTAGCTGTTCAGAGGTTCACTTTTTTTTTTTTTTAATTGACTGAAATAGTATTTTACTATTATTAAAAAAAATAACTTCTTTAAATATTTTTAATAAGTTCATAATTTTATTAAAGCCTTGAGATTACTGATTCATGAATAAGTAACTATAAGGAAGCTGGAAAATTAATATCTGTAAGATGATTTAAGAAGTATTCTTTTTGTCAATTTTCAACAATTCTCTCAGTCCATCTAGTGGTAGTTATTTGATTTATCCCGATGCCTTTTTAAAAAACTTTCTACAGAACTCCAGAAGGGTATGTGGGAAACAAACATGAAATAGCTACCATAAATTTGGAATAAGGGAAAAATGTATGAGAGAACAAAATTTTTTAAAAATCAGATGGCATAATTAGCTTGTCAATCTAAATACTTTGAAAATACAATGTCTGATATTTTATCTTATATTACCTATTACTTATTGAGAACTTAGATGCCTCTCCAGCTTTATTTCCAGCACACAGTGGACAAAAGTAGAGGCATTTGTAGGACTCATGAAGTGTTAAAAGGTTTAGTCACAAGGTGTCCTCACGTATACCTGACTAGTGAACATCAGCTTACTGTACTTTTGGTATTGGGTACTTGTATGACATCTTTCATTGTTAGAGAATTCATTATTATACCAAAGCACTGGGAGCCAATATGATATAATATTTAAATATTGCTTAACAATATTGGCCCTGGAGTTACCTATACTCTTTGTACCTCAATTTTACTTTGCACTCTGCAAATTATGGATAATAGTACTCATTTCATAAGATTAAATGTTTTAATATATATAAAGTCCTTAGAAAGTTCTTGGCATAAACAAGTACTCAATAACTGTGAGTTGCCCTAATAATAATAATTATAAACAATAGAGGATGATTATTTCGTAGACTTACATATTTGAATTATTAAAATAGTTGTATGGTTAAAGCAGGTAAAGAAAATCCTTGTTAACCTACTTTTATATTCTTAGTAAAATATGTTTTCGTATAGTCCTGATAATGAATTACATTTTGAGAGTTTGCTTTTTGTACACAGAATGACCCCAACCTAAAACTTATATACACAGAATGTCTGAGGGTTTGTGGAAACTGGTTAGCAGAAACCTGCTTAGAAAATCCCACAGTCATCATGCAGTCCTATCTAGAAAAGGTAAGACTTTCTAGCAGCCTTTAAGAAAGTAGTTTAGCATGAATACAGTTGATTTTTTTCATCAAGGCCAAACTTATATCCAAAGTAAATAAAGTATGATTTCACTTTTCCTTATATTATTGTTGTAGTTCTTTGACTTTATGGCAGGATGAAACAATGTTACAAAATCAGGAGCATATTTTGAAAGTAATCTCCAATGTATCTTCCTTTTACCCCCCACCTCAGCTACTCTTTCAACAAATTGTATCTGATCATGTCTCCATTTATTTATCTATAAAATTAGCTGATCACAGAATATTCAAGTCATCCTTTGCTATTCATTTGTAGTCCAACCACCCAACAAGTAATACTAGGACCTCAGTGCTCTGGCCCCTTTTAGCCTTCTTGTTTCTCCCTGTTAGGTCTTTAGTTTAACTAATTTTGGAAATAGTTACCTCCCTAAATAAGTGTAACATGAAATGCATAATGATTGTCTTTAAGTTTTATGGAGGCTTTTGTTTCTGCACAGTTCTTTACAAATATTAGCTGTCACAATCAGTTGTTTCGAAAAGTCAAGAAAATACTGTACTTCATAAAATACAGCTGATACATAAATAAGTTAAACACTAGTGTAGGAATTTATTTGACCTGAGTGATTCTTTAGATGCCTTTAGCACCTGCAAGTATAATAGAAACGGATTGTGTTTTCTTGAAGGCGGTGGAGGTTGCAGGAAATTATGATGGAGAAAGTAATGATGAGCTCAGAAATGGAAAAATGAAAGCATTTCTCTCATTAGCACGGTTCTCAGATACTCAGTACCAGAGAATTGAAAACTACATGAAATCATCAGAATTTGAAAACAAACAAGCTCTCCTGAAACGGGCCAAAGAGGAAGTGGGCCTTCTTAGGGAACATAAAATTCAGACCAACAACAGGTAACTAAATGTTTACAAGTGACAAGATGCACAGATACACAGTGACTGTTTATGAGGAGGGACCCCAAACAGGAATTATCTCCTGGAGGGCAGGCTCCTTGCAATATAGGCTTCCCCTGCTAGGTGAGTGTACTAGGCATCCATCTGTATCTGTACCAGTTGGTGGTGTTGTGTGTGAGAGGCTGCATAGAGCTTCAGTGAATTTTTTTTTTTTTTTAAGACTCATTTCAGCATGTTTGCCCATTTTATGATGGGTGATTTACGAATGCACCTGCCCACACAATGCTGAGTGTTCAGTACTTTTTGACCAAAAACACCATGACCCCATGCCCCACCCTCCCTATTCACCTGATCTCCCTGAGTGACTTCTTTTTGTTTCCCCAATGAAAAAAGTCCTCAAAGGGAAATGGTTTGCCAGTGTGGAAGAGGTGAAGCAAAAAACAGCAGAAGCACTAAAAGGATTCAAAATTGATGTTCAAAAACTTTTGAGCAGTGGATAAAAGTCTCAATTAGGTGTATTGCATCAAATGTGAAGTACTTTGAAGGTGACTGAAGTTTAAATGTGTAAGAATAAACACAATTTTTTATAAATAAATTCTGAGGTTTTGGGGGGTACACACACATACACACACACCCCACCACCACCAGCTCATGCTGTCTGGTTTGGCTCAAGTTCATTATAGAGTATATGGATGTTAACTTTTTGGTCACCTATTTTGATATATTTAAACCTTCTGTTTAGCCCTACCTTTGGTCTATATATTTTAGTCTTAAGTAGAGAATAAAGTTAACTAAATACCTTACGTAAAGCCCACTGTCTTTGGTTGCGTAGGATAGCTTTTGAATTGCACAAATTTAAGTTGAAAAATAAATTTTGGAAAAAGATAAAATAAGTTTGTTCCCTTTATAATCCTTAGATTTTTCCTTGTTCTGATTTTTTATGTTATATATCATGTATGATATTGTAGTTCTATAAAATTTAATGGCTTTTGTGTTTTGCTTTAATTATTCAATGCAAGATACACGGTAAAGGTTCAGCGAGAGCTAGAGCTGGATGAATGTGCACTCCGTGCACTGAAAGAGGATCGTAAACGCTTCTTATGTAAAGCAGTTGAAAATTACATCAGTTGCCTGTTAAGTGGAGAAGGGCATGATATGTGGATATTTCGTCTTTGTTCCCTCTGGCTTGAAAATTCAGGAGTTTCTGAAGTCAGTGGTATGATGAAGGCAAGTAGTCTTTTCAACCCAGTTTCCACACTGTGCTTTAAAAGCTTAGAATTAAGTCCATCGGTGTTCAGTGCTTACAGTACACACAGGTTCAAGTACATGTAGGTATTCTTAGTTAGCTCTAACGATGCAGTTTTCTATGGAAAAGAGAGAATTTAGGTCAGTCTTTCCCTGTTTCTTTGCCATTGCCGCAGGAAAATACCCAGAATGCTGCTAGATTGGGGGATTTGGAAAGCAGTTAAAAATGATTTGATCACAGGTGGGTTTTTTTCTGGAATTTTTACTTTGTAAATGCAAAACGAAATTTTTTTATGAAAGCATCTGGACAGTATTTTGTTGATATTTTTATTTTAAAAATGTTAAATTTTATTGATACCTGGTGTTAAAGTTATGTTATATATATGACAATAATTTTGAAGCTTAAAAGTAAAATAATTCTGCATGAAAAGATTGATAAAATTCATAATGGGTACAGCTAATCTCTGCTACTATTGCATCATCCTGCTACTTTTAGCATAAAGGGTATAATAATTATTTCATTTTATTACACATTGACGTCTCAGGAGCCAAGATTACCATGGCCCACAAATCCATATTCGTCCTCCTAGGAAGTCCTACTAGAGTACAAGCAGTGCCAAGTATTTCAGTTTTCAGTACAGTTTAATTTAGGATCAAATACTATGACTTACCGATGAATCAATCAGACTTTCAGATAAGATGAATGATAAGGAAAAATGTAGTTAGAAAAATGTTATTAAAAACACCAGGTGGTTGTGTTAGCTGAAGAGCATTACTTTAGAATAATTTATTTACTTAGTTATGAGGCTATTTGAATGCGTTGATTTTTAATTTTGTATTTTTTTTAATAATAGAGAGATGGAATGAAGATTCCATCTTATAAATTTTTGCCCCTTATGTACCAACTGGCTGCTAGAATGGGGACCAAGATGATGGGAGGCTTAGGATTTCATGAAGTCCTCAATAATGTAAGTAAGCTTGAAAATCAAAGTGACAATTACTTTTCTTTTATGTTATTATATACTATATCAAGTATATACTCCTGTTCCATTCTAGGAAATGAAAATACAAAAACATTTTAGTCACATTTCTTATGCTGCATAAGGGCAGGAATGAAGATTTCCTTTTATCTTCTCTCACTGCACATAAGTAACTTAACTTCTCTCTCTCTTATTCCTCATGGACTTCTGTCTCTCCCACACATTCACACAGCTCACCCACTGCAGTATCTAGTACAGTAACACATATCTTAATGTGAAGCAAAATGAAAGGGTTGTGGATTTTCTGCTTTTTTTGAATTTTTTGCATAAAACTAATGGTTCTCCATATTCTGACAGCTCATCTCTAGAATTTCAGCGGATCACCCCCATCATACCTTGTTTATTATACTGGCCTTAGCAAATGCCAACAAAGATGAATCTTTGACCAAACCAGAGGGAGCAATAAGGAGCAGAATAACTAAAAATGCACCTAAACCAAGCTCTCAGCTTGATGAGGTATTTGAATTAAACATACATAATTTTTTGAATTGTGATAGTCATATTTTCCCAGATATTGTTTTCTTAAGTCTCAGGGATTCTAAGATTGTGTGTTGTGACCATATTGAATTTGTAAAATCTTTGTGATTATTATGCCACCTGAAAGTCCAAAATTTCTGAATATTTCTCAAAGCACAGTAAGTACCAATAATATTTCACATTTTTTTGTCACACCAGTGAGCAAATAAAATAGATTTTGAAAGGATCCATGCCATTTATTCTTGAGATTATTATACATTTGACATATTTCATTCCTAAGGGGTTGTTTTGTTTGGATATGTGGGATTATAGTCCTTTCATTGTCCACATGTGTGCACACATTCTTTTTTCCTTTTGTTACTATAACTGAAAAGTTGAAGTGTCAGGTATTTTCTTACACATTTTGATTATGTTTATTTCATTAATAGGATCGAATCGAGGCTGCAAACAAAATAATACATACTATCAGAAGTAGGAGACCTCAGATGGTCAGAAGTGTTGAGGCACTTTGTGATGCGTATATTATGTTAGCAAACTTTGATGCCACTCAGTGGAAGACTCAGAGAAGTATGTTTAAAAGAATGAGTTTTCGCTTTTTGCTGTTATTCTCTGTATTTACATATATTACCATCCTGATGATTACAATTCATATGTAATCCAACTTAATTTTTATCTAGTAGCTTCAGCATCCTGTACTTTTTCACTTAATATTTCTGATGGGACTGATAATAGATGACTGCACTGAATTAATTATTTGATCAGTTTCAGCAATTTTCTGTCACAGAATTGCATAGAAGCAAGTCCTTTAACTGAATAACTGAGTGTGTTTAGGAACAGGATTTTTAAGTACTGTTAGTTACTCACTATAACTTAAAAGTCATTTTTTCCATAGAAAGCTTTGTATGTAATCCTTCACTCTTCTTGATGTGTTTGTTCAAATAGTAATAAACTGCTGTAATTTTTGGTTATATGCATTCACTGAGAAGTATCTCTTTCTCCATACTTTTAAAATGGCATTCCTTTTTCTGTTCCAAATCATAGCTTCACATTTAAATTCTATTACTTTGAAATAAGAGTGAAACTTCTCATTGAGCTCCTCTAAGCAAACAAAAAATATCATCATGCCCTTTAGTCACTTTTAATAGTAATATGGCAGGAGTATATTATGTAATTATCTTCTGTAATTCCTTTAAAAAAGCATTACTTATTGTAAGGTGTTCACCCTGATCCCTGAGGTAGAATGTGGTCTACATTAGCAGTGGCAGGTAACCTGCAGATGCACTGTAAGCCATGCTGACCATTGCATGCTCTGACCCTAGCTGCATTGTGTCCTGTACCCGTGGGTCTTCATTTCTAAATCAGGGCCTAACCCACGGATCAGCCACAGGTCGGGTCTGTGGCATCTGCTGAATGGTGCATTAGCTTCAGTGCTGTTCCTCAATTTCTGGTTGTCACTAAAACCTCTTTATTTTAAATACAGAAGGCATAAAAATTCCAGGAGACCAGCCAATTACTAAACTTAAGAATTTAGAAGATGTTGTTGTTCCCACTATGGAAATTAAGGTAATTTACTATTAAACTTTTTGACATTTTTTTTTATTAAAACAAATTCCTTTCTATTAGATTAAATCATTTGATTTTGCCTTTTTTGTAGGTCAAAATTGGTTAATAAAGGCAATTTTGTTTCAACCTATAGTTTCTTTTCACTTTTAGATTCCCTTTACTCAAGCTTTAAACTTTGTAAAGGCCTCTTCTGCTTCCCTTTCTTTTGCCTTCAGTTTTATACCTTCCATCTTTCTTATGAAGAAGGTCGAAAGGCTGTTATCCTCACTGGCCAGAGGGAAAGAGTCCATGTGCTTATGCCAAGATTAATTTTCAACTTGGCAAAAAAGTTACTAATTGCGTTATTGGTTTAAAAAGTTCTGTATGCAATGGTCTATTGACTGTGGTGTTTTACAGTATTAAGTAATGCAGTGTGTATTATAGTATAAATTTGATTGTAATTTTCAATGATACTTTATGTCATAATGATCTTTTATTGCTACAAGAACCCTCTACTCAGGGATATATGTAATAATATAGTTTTAGAAAATGATGATTTTAACTACATTATAAATCTCTTTTTTGAGTTTGTGGTTTAGGGTTAGTGCCTATAGTTACTTGATTTGAAGTATAGCTATATTATGTGGAATAACTAATACCTTTCTAGCTATTATTCCATCAATATTATTTAGCTGAATGTTTTATGAAAATGCCATATTTAGTGGTTACAACCAAGAAAACACCTCTCCACACTCTTCTAAAATCTACCATATTTTTTTATAGTATATTTTATTGGTTATGTGTTAGCATAGTCCCAATTTTTTCCCCTTTCCTCTCCTCTGCCCAATGCCCCCCTTCCCTCCAGCAATCCCACCCCCAATAGTTCATGTCCATGGGTCGTGCGTACAAGTTCTTTGGCTTCACCCTTTCTTATATTATTCTTAACTTCCCCCTGTCCATTTTGTATTTACGAATTATGCTTCTTAATCTCTGCACCATTGTCCCATTTCTCCCCCTTACTCCTTCCAGCTGATAACCCTCCAAATGATCCCCATACCTATGATTGTTCCTGTTCTGGTTTGCTTAGTTGGATTTTGTTTGTATTTTTTAGATTCAGTTGTTCATAGGTGTGAGTTTGTTGTCATATTAATGTTCATAATTTTGATCTTTTTCCTAAGTTATTTCCTTTGACATTTCATAAAATTATGGCTTGGTGATGACGAACTCCTTTAGCTTTACCTTGTCTGGGAAACACTTTGTCTGCCTTTCCATTCTAAATGATAGCTTTGCTAGATAAGAGTAATCTTGGTTGTAAGTTCTTGCTTTTCATCACTTTGAATACTTCTTGCCAGTCCCCTCTTGCCTGCAAAGTTTCTTTTGAGAAGTTAGCTGGTAGTCTTATAGGCGCCCCTTTGTAGGTAACTCTCTGCTTTTCTGTTGCTTTTAAGATTCTCTCTTTATCTTGAACCTTTGGCATTTTAATAATGATGTGCCTTGGTGTGGTTCTCCTTGGGTCTTGCTTGTTTGGGACACTCTGTGTTTCCTAGACTTGTATGTCTATTTCCTTCACCAAATATGGGGAGTTTTTCTTCATTATTTTCTCATATAAGCTTTCAATTTCTTTCTCTTCCTCTTCTTCTGGCAGCCCTGTGGTTTGGGTGTTGGCACGTTTAAAGTTGTCCCAAAAGTTCCTAAGCCTCTCCTCATTTTTTTTAAAATTCTTGTTTCCTCATTCTGTACTGGTTCACTGTTTTTTACTTCCTTATGTTCCAAATCATTGATTTGAACCCCGGTTTCCTTCCCTTCACCGTTGGTTTTGTGTGGATTTTCCTTTGTTTCATTTAGCATAACCTTAACTTCTTCCCTTATGCATTTGTCATACTCAAGCATATCTGTCACGCCTGTGAGCATCTTTATCACCAGTGTTTTGAACTATATGTCTGTTAGGTTAGCTGTGTCCTCATCGCTTAGTTCTCACACTGGAACCTTGATCTGTTCCCCCTTTTGGGCCATACCTCTCTGTCTCCTAATCTTGACAGGCTTCTGTGTGTGTTTGTCTCTGTGTCTTAGGTAGAGCTATCGCTCCTGTTACGTTGTTAGGGGCGGAGCCTTAGGGATTCGTCAGTACAGGGCAACCCATTTCACCACACTGTGGCGCTATATGTGTTGTAGGGGTTTGAGAGGGAACAATGCCACTTGCTCAGCACTTGCCCATTTTCCAGGCACTTCCCCTTCCGTATGGGACTAGTGCCTCTGTAGCTGTTGCCCTGGCTGTCATTCCCAGAGTGGGTGGGTCTGTGGACTTTCTAGGACCTTGGGAGCCCTTTAAACAAGTGTACTCTGCTGAGATACCAGCAGTTTCTTCCTCCACCCCAACCCCCACTAGTTTGCACAGGCAGAATCAATGAGGCTTTATTTTCCCAGCCTCTGGGACTGTAAGCTGTGCTGTCTGGTCTGGTCTGGTGCTGGTGCTGGGAGCACTCCCCAGGTGTCCCCCCTGACTTTTTAAAACGTGTGACTGCGCTATCCTCCAGCCTGCCACTGCTGCATCTGCTGCCGCCACCACACCGCATCCTCTCCCCTCCAGCTCCGCCCCTTCTACCTGTCTGGATGAGTATTTTTACTTTCTATCTTTGTTTGTTGGACTTCCATGCAGATCAATTTTCTGGAACTTCTCGTTGTCTCAAGTTTTGAGGTACAGTAGTCCCTCTCTATATCGTGGTTCACTTATCACGGCCTCACTATATCACGGGATTTTAAAAAATATTATATATAATTTTTTATCGTGGATTTTTCCCTATATCACGGGATTTTGCAGTACTGTATACTTATGTTGTTAAAGTTATGTAGGTTTAACAGTGTAGAATAAATGTAAGGTTTCTATTTTGCAGGGGTGGGGGGCTGTCTAGAACATAATACCCGCAGTAAGTGAGGGAATACTATAGTTGTATTCCTTCTAGTTTTGTAGGGAGACGCAGTATCTCTATCTAGGTCTCCATATTGCCTGGAAGTCTACCTTACTATGTTTTTGTTGAGTAGTTTACTGTTTCTCAGATGACTGAACATACAAGTACTATAAAGAAATGAACCCTGATTTTTCAATAATTTTTCAGTGGTACTATTCTAATTTTGTATGCCCTACTTTTATTGAGAGATATGTAAGGAGGTACTGTTTTTAATGTCATTTTTAAAAATTTTTATTTATTGTTTTTTTTAATTACAGATGTCCCACTTTTTCCACTATTGTTCTCCCCCCATCCCACCTTGTTATCCTTGTCCATAGGTAATTCATACTACTTTCTTGACTAAGACCCCTTCCCTTTTCTCCCCTTGCCCCCGTTTTTCCTCCCCCCTGTCACTGTCAGTCTGCTCCTCCTTTACTTTCTTCTGGTTCTGTTTTGCTCATTCGTTTCTGTTGTTCAATAGTTTCATGTATTAGGTGATATCATATGGTATTTGTTTTTTGTTGCCTGGCTTATTTCACTAAGCATAATGCTCTCCAGTTCCATCATGTTGCAAATGGTAGGAGTTCCTTCTTTCTCTCTGCTGCACAGTATTCCATTGTGTAAATGTACCACAGCTTTTTAATCCACTCATCTACAAATGAGTACTTAGGTTGTTTCCAGCACTTGGCTATTGTAAATAGCACTGATGTGAACATAGGGGTGCATAGGTTCTTTTGAATTGGTGTTTCAGGATTCTTTGGATATAATCCTAGCAATGGAATTGCTGGGTCAAAAAGCAGGTCCATTTTTAGTTTTTTTGAGGAAATTCCATACTGTTTTCCATAGTGGCTGTACCAGTCTGCATTCCTACCAGCAGTGCACTGGGGTTCCCTTTTCTCCACATCCTTGCCAGCACTTGATGTTTGTTGATTTGATGGTCTTGGCCATTTTGACGTGTGTGAGTTCGTATCTTATTGTGGTTTTTATTTGCATCTCTGTGATGGCTAGTGATGTTGAGCATTTTTTCCAATGCCTATGGACCCTCTGTATGTCCTCTTTGGAGGAGTCTTTGTTCAGATACTTTGCCCATTTTTTAATTGAGTTGTGTGTCTTCTTGGTGTTGAGTCATATAAGTTCTTTATATATTTTGGAAATCAATCCCTTGTCTTAGGTATCATTGGCAAATATGTTTTCCCATATTGCTGGTTCCATTTTCATCTTGCTGAGCAGAAACTTTTTTGTTTGATGTAGTGCCACTTGTTTATTCTTCCCTTTATTTCCCTTGCCTTAGGAGATATGTAGGTGAAAATACTGCTACATGGGATATCTGAAGTTTTCTTGCCTATTTTTTCCTCTAGGGCTTTTATGGTGTCACGGCTTACATTTGAGTCTTTGATCCATCTTGAGTTTATTCTGGTGTGTGGTGTAAGTTGGTGGTCTAGTTTCATTTCTTTTGCACATCCCTCACTCGTTCTCCCAACACCATTTGTTGAAGAGGCTTTTTTCACTCCATTTGATGTTCCTTCCCCCTTTGTCAAATATTAATTGACCATATAGACCTGGGTTTATTTCTAGACTCCCTATTCTGTTCCATTGATCTATATGTCTGTTCTTATGCCAGTACCAGACCGTTTTGATTACAATGGCCTTGTAGCATAGTTTGGTATCAGGTATTGTGATTGTGCCTACTGAGTTCTTCTTACTCAAGATGGCTCTGGCTGTTTGGGGTCTCTTTGGTTCCATATAAATGTTTGAAATATTTGTTCTAGGTCTGTGAAATATGTCATTGGTATGTTAATAGGGATTGCGTTGCATCTAAATTGCTTTGGGTAGTATGGACATTTTAATGATGTTGATTCTTTTCATCCATGAACATGGTATGTGCTCCCATTTATTTGTATCTTCCTTAATTTCTTTCTTCAAGGTTATGTATGTAGTTTTCTGAGTACAGGTCTTTTACCTCCTTGGTTAAGTTTATGCCTAGGTAATTTACTTTTCTTTTTGCTATAGTAAATGGGATTTTTTTTTCCTGTTTCTATCTGATATTTTTTTGTTCGTGTACAGAAATGCCTTTGATTTCTGATTATTGACTTTGTACCCTGCTATTTTGCCGAATTCACTTATTAGGTCGAATAGTTTTATCGTGGAGCCTATAGAATTTTCTATGTACACTATATGTCATCTGCAAATAATGACAGTTTTACTTCCTCTTTTCCAATTTGGATGCCTTTTATTTCTCTTTCTTGTCTAATTGCTGTGGCTAGAACTTCCAAGACTATGTTGAATAGGAGTGGAGAGAGTAGACATCTTTGTTTTATTCCTGATCTCAGGAGGAATGTATTTAGTTTTTGCACATTATGATGTTGGCTTCAGGTTTCTCTTACATGGCCTTATTATATTGAGGTATGCTCCCTCTATTCCCATTTTTCTGAGTGTTTTCATCATAAATGGGTGTAGTACTTTATCAAATGCATTTTCAGCATCTATTGATAAGATCATGTGATTTTTGTCTTTCATTTGTTTATGTGGTATATTACATTTATTGATTTGCAAATATTAAACCATGTTTACATCCCTGGGATAAATCTCACTTCATCATGGTGTATGATATTTCTAATGTGTTGCTGGATAAAGTTTGCCAATGTTTTGTTGAGGATTTTAGCATCTGTGTTCATCAGCAATATTGGCATGTAGTTTTCTTTGTTGTGTCTTGACCTGGTTTTGAAATTAGGGTAATACTGGCTGCATGAAAATCATTTGGGAGACTTCCCTCTTCTTGGTTTTTGAAATAGTTTGAGAAGGGTGTTTCGTAAAATTCATCTGTGAAGCCATTGGGTCCAGAGGTTTTGTGTGAGGCAGTTTTTTTATTACTCCTTCAGTTTCACTAGTTACTATCAGTCTGTTCAGGCTTTCTGCTTCTTCTTGATTCAGTTTTGGAATATTATATGTTTCCAGAAATTTGTCCATTTCATCTAGGTTGTCAAATTTCTTATTATACTGTTGTTTATAGTAATTTCTGAGTCCTTTGTATTTTTGTTGTATTGGTTGTGATTTCTTTTCTTTCATTTCTGATTTTATTTATTTGGGTCTTCTCTCTTTTTTTCTTGATGAGCCTGGTTAAAGGCTTGTCTATTTCATTTATCTTTTCCAAGAATAAGCTACTGGTTTTTTTGATCTTTTGAATTGTTTGTTTAGTCTCCATGTCATTTAATTCTGCTCTGATCTTGATGATTTCCTTTCTTCTACTCGCTCTGGGCTTTGTTTATTGTTGTTCCTCTAGCTCTTGTAGCTGTAGGGTTAGATTTTTTATTTGAAATTCTTTTATCCCTTTTTGGTAGGCCTGTATTGCTATGAACTTTTCTCTCAGGACTGCTTTTACTGTATCCCTTAGGTTTTGGTATGTTGTGTGTTCATTATCATTTGTTTCCAGAAATTTTTTATTTCTTCTCTAATGTCATTGTTAACCCATTAATTATTTAATAGTATGTTATTCATTCTCCATGAGTTGGAATGTTTTTGAGTTTTTTTCCTTAAGATTGATGTCCAGTTTCAAGCCATTCTGATCTGAGAAGATGCTTCATATAATTTCAATTTTCTTAAATTTCTTGAAGCTTGTTTTATGTCCTACCATGTGGTCTATCTTCGAGAATGTTCTATGTGCACTTGGAAAGAATGTATACTTTACTTCTTTGGGGTGAAAAATTCTATATATATCAATTAAGTCCATTTGATCTAGAGGATTATTCAGTTCCTCAATATCCTTGATTTTTCTTTGCTTTGAAGATCTGTCCATTGTTGACAGTGGGGTATTAACGTCCCCTACTATGAGTATGTTGCTGTCTATATCCTTCTTGAAACCCTTCAAGATTTTCCTTATATATTTGGGTGCTCCTATGTTGGGTGCTTATATGTTTACCACGGTTGTATCTTTGTGATGGATTGTTCCCTTAAGTATTATGAAATGTCCCTCTTTGTCTCTTTATGGCCTTTACAGTGAAATATGTTTTGTCTGATATAAGTATTGCTACCCCCGATTTTTTTTTTATGTCCATTTGCTTGACATATGTTTTTCCATCCCTTCACTTTCAATCTGTGTAGTAGATCTTTTGTTCTGAAGTGGGTCTCTTGTAGAAAGTATATATGTGGGTCATGCTTTCTAATCCATTCTGCTACCCTGTGTCTTTTTATTGGTGCATTTAATACATTTACATTTAAGGTTACTATTGATAGGTACTCATTCATTGTCATTTTTCCCCTTTGTACTTGTGTTCCTCTCTCTCTCTCTGTTTCTTCATTTTCTTAAAACAGTCCTTTTAGCAATTTATGCAATACTGGTTTGGTGGAGATGTATTCTTTTAGCCTTCTTTTGTCCGGGAATGAGAGCCTTGCTGGGTAGAGTAGTCTTGGTTTTAGGCCTTTGTTTTTCATTGCTTGGGATATTTTTTGCCATTCCCTCTGGCTTCTAATGTTTCTTTTGAGAAATCAGTTGATAGGCTTATCAGAGCTCCCTTGTGTGTTATTAGTTGTTTCTCTCTTGTTGTTTTTATAATTATCTTGTCTTTCAGTGTTGCCATTTTAATTATGATGTCTTAGAATGGGCCTGTTTGGGATCATCTTCATTGGGACCCTCTGTGCTTCCTGGACTTGCATGAGTTTTTCTTTCTTCAAGTTAGGGAAGTTTTCTGTCATTACTTTTTTCAAACAGGTTTTCTATCTGTTGCTCCTCTTTTTCTCCTTCTTGTATTCCCTGATACAGATATTATTATGTTTCATGTTGTCCAGCAGCTGTCTTAGAACCTCTTCATTCTTTTTCAGTCTTTTTTTGTTTTATTACATTGTCCTCCAGCTTGCTGATCTGATCTTTTGCTTCCCCTTGCCTGCTTTTAATTCCTTCTACTGTGTTCTTAAATTCAGAAATTCTATTCTTCATTTCCTCCTGGCTCTTATTGATAGCTTGTATGTCCTTTTTCACGCTGGTGTAATTCTCAGTAAGTTTCTTGTAGTTTCCCTAGGGTTCTTTATAGTTTTTTTCAGCTCACTGAGCTCATCGAACTTCCCTATAATCCATCTTTTGAATTCCATGTCTGATAGTTTGCTTTCCGCTATTTCATTTAGCACTCTTTCTGGGGATTCCTCCTTTCCTTCTGATGTGGTTTTTTTTCTATGTCTTCCCATTTTTTGTGACTCTTCTTGTTTCTGCTTCTTAGATTGATTTACACTTCCTGGATCTGCCCCTGGTGGAGTCAGATCCTGTACCAGTCTAGGCCTAGGCAGCCTGTTGGAGACTACCAGAGACCTACTACCTTTGTCTGTCTCCTTTAGTTGTTAATCTATTCAATCTGTGATCAGCAGTCAGGCTTAAGCACCAAGGGCGGGGCATATTAATTCCTGTGGTTCAAGGCTTTTTCTTCCCCTCAGACTGATGTCACTTGGAGGGGAGTGGTCTGCCTGCAGTATGCGGAATGAGTCAGCACTGGCACCCAGTCAGCTGCTCCCTCAGTTCTCTCCCCAAAGCCACTGCCCCAGACTCTCCCCCAGTGTCTCTGGTCCTCTCTGCCCTCCCTCTGCTTGAGCCCTTGTTTAGTGGGAGCCAAAATATCCTCGCGTATGATCCTTTTAAGAGCTCTTTGTCTCCAGCTGTTTCTTTCAGGCCAGCAAAAAAACACAAACCTGCAGCTTTTCACTTTTTAAAGGTGGAATATACTTTACTTTCTGCTCTGTTGCTGTAGGCTGGGAAGCCCAGCTGGGAGTCTAGATCCTGCCCTTCCCAGGGGAAGTCCCAGCTGCTGATCTGCCTCTCAGTCCCTTCAGCTGCCACCCATGGGAGCCCAGCCAGCCCTTCCACATCTCCGTACTTCCTACCAGTCATGTTGCAATGAAGTGGCCTTTTGTGTCTCTCCGTGGTTATAAGACTTCTCTCCAGCTAGTATTCAGTTAGTTATTCCAGTTGATATCTGCACAGTGTAGTTGCAGTACCATATTGGTCTTGGGAGGAGGTCAGTGCAGCTTCCATTTGCTCCTCCGCCATCTTGTATCCTGTCCATTCTTTTATCTGTCATTACATTTTTAAACAGGTTTTCTATTCCTTGTTTCCCTTCTTTTCCCTCTGGTATCCCTATGGTATGGAAATTGTTACATTTTGTGTTGTCTGGCAGCTTTCTTAGACCTTCTTTACCTTTTTCAGTCTTCTTTTGTTTTGTTGCACTCCCAGCTCGCTGATCCAATCCTCTACTTCCTCTTACCTGCTTTTTAATTCCTTCTACTGTGTTTCAGTTCAGAAATTGTATTCTTCGTTTTCACCTGGCTCTTATTGATAGTTTCTATGTCCTTTTTTTTTTAGGGAAAGGAAAAAGGATTGAGTAGCCCATTGGAACAAGGGATGGGGGGGAAGGGGAAAAGGAGGGGAGCAGGAGGACACTCCTAGTCTACCTCGAGGGCCGATTGGAGTCTCCTTTCTGTCTTTTTTAATGCTAGTGTAGTTTGAAGTAAGTTTCTTGTAGCTTCCCTGGAGTTCTTTGTAGTTTCCCTGAAGGTCTCTGTAATTCCCCTGGAGTTCGTTGTCATTTTCTCTTTGTCAAGTTCATTGAGCTTCATTATAACCATTCGTTTGAATTCCATGTCTGATAGTTTGCTTGCTTCTGTTTCATCTTATACTCTGAGGATTCTCCTTTTTCCCTTACATTGTCAGGTTGTTTCTTTGTCTCCCCATTTTAGGTGACTCTTCTTGTTTGTTTTTGTTTCTTAGATTTGTCTGCTTTGATTTCCCACCTTTGTGGTGTGACTTCTGTAATAGGAGACCTAGAGTATTCAGTGGTGCAGTCTCTTTGACCTTGTGAGCTTGATGCTCTTGGGATGCCCTTTATGCCATTTGTTTAGGCTCTCTGGTTGTATTTCAGTGTTGGTGGTTATTGAGTTGTTCTTTGGTGGGACCTTCCCTCTGACTAGCTGATTAAGAGTCACTTGGCCCACCATGTCTTGAATTCTTTTGTGGATATGCTGTTAAAACATAAGTGCACAACCCAGGTACCCTCAAAAATATCCCCCATTCACAATCACACTGTCAGTAGCAAATGAGCCAGTGTTAATATATATGTAAAGAGATTAAGACTATCATACTAAAGGACAAACAGATAAGGGTTGACTAACTGAAAGAAAGATGATTTTTGAGAGGGAAGGTGGAAGAACAATAATAGTAGCGAGTAGGGACAGGCAATGTGAGATAGTAAGTAAATTTACATTGTATGTTGAAAAGGGGAGGGAAGAAAGCAGAATGAAGTAAGAGAGGAGAAGCGTATATTATTAGGTTTATACAGAAGTTATATAATATATATTTAGTGTGATGTAACATGAAACAAAGCAAAAAATAATAATAAAGAAGAATAAGAGGAAGGAAAAGTAGAAAACAGATTAGAGAAAAAGCATCTCCCCAGTACTATGGACAGCCTTCGGGCTATGATTGATATAGGTGGGATGGGAATAAGAGGGGGGAAAAAGAAAGAAAGAAAAATTTAAGAGATGTCCAAAGGAAAGGGAAGTGAATTTGAGATGATATAGGGGATAGGTATCCTAAGAATGAAGAATGAAAACGAGGCTAAAAGAGGGAAAAAATTTCAAATGTAAGCTGAAAGAAGGGTTGGAGGAAGTTATTAATGGAGTGTGAGGGTGCAGGGCTATAGGATTTGAAATACTGAAAGAGTCATAGTAGGAAAAGGTAGAATTTAAGGCAAAAGTAAGAAAAGGAGTTGGATGTTAAAGTGGGGTAATAAAAGGGAGGAGTAACATGATATTTGGAATGAACTATAACAACTAGCGACTTAAAATGCATAAACTGGGAGAACAAGAAAATAACTCGTGAAGAATACCACGGTTGAATTCATCTCAGTAATATCTGGTTTTCACTGCTTTCTTCTATTTCTGGACCTGCCCCTGGTCAAAGTTCCATGGGTTTCATACCTTCCTTTCTGGCTCTCTGGCTGTGAGGAGATCTAGCTGGATTCTGGAGCTGCTATTCTCTTACTCGTGGGTCTGCCGACCTCTCTCTTTACTGCAGCTCTCCGCTGTGAGCCTCACTGAGTTGGGTCCCCCTGACTGGTCCTGTGGTACCCTCTAGCCCTCTTCCATTTTTGTTCAGCAGCACTACTGTGCCAGTGCACTGGTGCCACGCCCATATATTCCTTGCCAAGTCTCGGGTCTTGTTTCAGCTCTTCTTCCAAAAAAGTCTATGTGTGGCTTCCAGACTGCAGCACCGGTTTGCGTTTTGTTTAGCAGAGCCCTTGTGTGCACAGGCTTGCCAGCTTGGGGGTCCCTACCAAGTCTCAGGTCCCATCTCAGCTTTCCTTCTAAAAGAGTCTCAGTTGGGCCCTTCTCTCCATGCTCTCCCCTGCTCCAAAATTCACACAGTCTCTCGCAGTCGGGCTGGCCTCTGTCTTCCCGCGCCTCTGACTGTTTCACCAAAACTTCTCACAGACTCACTCCCGGATGTTGCTGGTCAGGGCACCCATATGTGGTGGGAGCGCAGTTTCCAAGCAGGTATCTGATAATGAGCCAGTCAGCAGCTTACCCTATACGGTGTGGTGGAGGTGCTGAGCTGGGAAGCTTGGTGACTCTGCTTGGAGAGTGCAGGCTGAGCTTTCTGCCCTCTTGCACGCTGCTCCCATGCTCCAGTTCCTGTTCGCCTTATCTGAAAGCTGCTCTCACTCCGCTCAGTGTTTGTACTCCAAGTCCTTCCACAAGGAGCAAGCAGACAACACTGCTACCTACTCCGCCGCCATCTTTTCTGCTCTTTGTCAATTTTTAAAAGCTTTTCGATGTCAAATATTCTGTCATTTAACAGAAAGTTAAAATTATAGCTTCAGTTCTTAACCAACAGCACCTTGTCATTTACTGCTGTTTAACATAATTATTAATCACAATTCATTTTTATATAGATGCAAGTAGTGTGTCTGACCTATTATCGTATTTGTATTTTTTATTAGGTGGACCCCACAGGAGTATATGGAAATCTGGTGACTATACAGTCATTTAAAGCAGAATTTCGTTTAGCAGGAGGTGTAAACTTACCAAAAATAATAGATTGTGTGGGCTCTGATGGCAAGGAAAGGAGACAGCTTGTCAAGGTGAGACTTCCCTTCTATGGTGTGTGGTTCTTCAAGAGTTTACTGAAAAAAGTCAAAGAGAAACTATAGTTGATATTTTCTTCCTGCTTTATTGGTGTCTTTAGTTTTATTCTGAAAAATTATAGGTAAGAAAACTTATAGAGTAGAAATACATTATTTTTTAGAAGTAGAATGCTTTTCTATATTTTTTTGTATTTCTGAAAGATCATCATTATACCAATTGATTGAAGTTAAAAGAATATTTTTAACATGTACAGACATGATGAGGTTAACATTCAGCTCGCTCGTTATACAAAAGATATTTGGGGGGTTGTTTATTTTCTTGAATAGTTCAAGTTGAAGGTCCTTGCTTCAGTATCCTAAGCCTGGTACTATGCTGAGTGCTATCAGATGTAGCAGAAAGGGACAGCATTCCTCTTTTACTCTGTTCAAAAGCTGCCTGGGCCTTGCTGAGGAGTTGAGTAGTGGGGAGACAACTCTGTTGTCCCACCCAAGTAGTTTGCAGCTGACATCAGGTGGAGGAATTCCAGTTAGTCTAATCACAACAGCAACTAGGAAGAACTTCTTTCGCCTTAGTCTTAATTCTTTGAGACACTGTTAAGAGAAGCACTGACGCTCGGGTTGATTTCTCAGTGCCCTTCCACTGTTTTCAGATGATCTTTGATATGGTTTTTTAATAAGAAAACGAACTGTGCTTAGTTATTTGTGTTTTGATTTTCCTGAAGGGCCGGGATGACCTGAGACAAGATGCTGTCATGCAGCAGGTGTTCCAGATGTGTAACACATTACTGCAGAGAAACACTGAGACGAGGAAGAGAAAATTGACTATCTGCACATACAAGGTCACTAGTTTATACTTTTGCTGCTTCCCCAAGAACATAAAAATGATGTCATTATGCAGACCAGGGGGTCAGAAAGTATTTTTCTATGAAGCACAAGATAGTAAACATTTGAGACTTTATGGGCCACAAAAGGTCTTCACATATTCTTTACATTTTCTTTAGAACCCTTTTAATCTGAAACTCCATTCTTACCTCACAGGCTTCATAAAACAGCCTGCAGCTGGGTTTGGTCTAAGCCATAGATTGCCACCTCTGATTTAGCCTCAGAGCTTGCTTGCTTTCTTTTTTTAAGAGGGCTCGTTAATATTGATTGCAGTTAGATGTTTCTTTTAATCAACTAAAGTATTTTTTCCTTATCTTTAACATTTGGTCTTATTTCTGGTATAAAAGTACTCTTAAGAAGAAATGGGCTTTTAAATTTGTTAATTTTCGACCAGGTAATAAGTTTGCATGGTTCAAAAATCCAACAGTTGAAAAAGATATGAAAAGAGAAGCCGTCTCTCACCCTTAATCCTATCAACTTTATCCACTCCACTTCTTTCTTATCTCTATAAGTACTATTTTCATTTGTTTCCAGGTTATAAAAATAGAATATGTGAATATATTTCACTTTTATCCCCATTTCTTAGAAAAAAGACAACATACATATGTTGTTTCTAATTTAACTATATTATAGAGGTCTGTCTCATTTTTCGAGAGCTTCATTTTGTGTATTACATGATTATTATAAAAGCCCTTATTGTATAAAGTGGGCATTTCTGTCATTAGTAGTCTTTTGCTATTGCAAACAGTGCTATGCTGCAGTGAATGACATTGAATATATAATTTTTCATATATACATATATATATATGCAGGCCAGTTTGTGGGATCCATTTCTGAAAGTTTTGTCATGGGTCAGATGATAAGTGCGCCTGATGCCAGGTTGCACCCAGGGAGGCGAAGGGAGTCCTCAGCCCAAATCAGGTTCTTATCACGGAACAAGAAGGAATCTGAGAGCATGACAGAAAAATTCAGCAAAGCACAGTAAACTTATTAAAGCTATAGAATGCATTCAGAAAGTGACAGTGGGCGACCTCGAAGAATGAGACATGCTGATGGGGTCTGGCTGGAAGGCTTTTATTAAACACGGGGTAAGGTTGTCTTTGGCTTTTGAAGCTGGTGGGGGGTCACTGCCAACTA
Organism: Furipterus horrens; assembly: GCF_987537825.1. Lineage (NCBI taxonomy): Eukaryota > Metazoa > Chordata > Mammalia > Chiroptera > Furipteridae > Furipterus > Furipterus horrens. Next base: position 74,624,849 of record NW_028327172.1, read on the forward strand.
TGGTCATCCTTGCCTCTCCTTTCCAGATAGTAGTTTCTTTTTGGTCCTCTCAATTACACAAAATTGGGGATAGGGAGAAGGGGAACAGGTGGTCACTGAAAGGTACATCTGTGATGTTCCAGCCAAGCTGGAGAAGAGGAGGTGTAGATCTTAAGGCTTTCATTTCCTATTCTTTCCTGCTTCACACCTCTTTTGGGGAAAGATACTGTCAGATTACCCATGTGGCAGGATGTACCAATTTGCATCTCCTCCAGCAGTTTGCCTGAGAGGACAGTTTTCAAGTCAAGTTATTCTATTAGTTAGTCATCTTTGATCCCTACACTGAATGCTTATTTAGGATGTTTACATTTTAAATAATAACAGTTCTGAAGGGCCTATTTTCCATAGGTGTGTCCTTTTTGATTTCATCCTGTATCTCCTATTTGCCCTTTATCCTATTACTTCTGTAACAAGATTTATTTGTTTGTTCATTGTTCGTGTTTCTGTGAAGATACAAACAAATTAAGGAAGTGTATGAATAATTCACTATGTAGTACAGAAGCAGCCTTTAGAGACACTCATGGCAGCCCCATGTCTATGTGTTTCTTACACCCACAAAATGATACATACCAGAAAGTGCTTGTTTTCTCTAGCAAGTTCACTCTGCCTATCTGAGAAGTATCTTAACCACTAACTAATACTAGTTTAAATATATAATTGAAAAAAGTCCCTCTCATAGTAATAAAAAGTATTGCCTGCATGAAAAAATTATAAAAATATAACAAAAAGAGTAAAGGAAAACTAAAATAAGAGAATGCTACCGTGTCTTAAATAAGAAGACATTGAAAAATGTCTGCACATTTCAAATGAATGTATGGACAGTGAAATTCCAATGAAATTTTTTATTACTTTAAAAAATGGTTTAAAAGTTTATCTTGCAGCCCTGGCCAGGTAGCTCAGTTAGTTAGAGCATCTTCCCTACATGCCAGGGTTGCAGGTTGGATCCCCTTTCAGGGCACACAGAAGAATCAACCAATGAATGCATAAATAAGTAGAACAACAGATCTCTCTCTCTCTCTGTCTCCCTCTCTTTCTCTCTCTCTCTCTCTCTCTCTCTCTCTCTCTCTCTCCCCTCCCATCCCCCTCTCCTGCTCTCCCTCCCTCCTTCCCTTCCTCTCTATCAAATCAATAAATGAAAAAAATGTTTTAAGTTTATCTTGAAAAATATATTGCGAGAGTGACTAAACTGTTTTTTTTTTAATGTGTTTTATTGATTATAATATTACATTTGTGCCAATTTCCCTTCCCTTTGCTCCCCTCCACCCGGTGGCCCCCCTCCCTCCAGTTGTCCCCCCCTTTTAGATCATGTCCATTAGTTGTGCATACAGTTCTTCTCAACCTCTCTCTGTCTATTCCATTCCCTCCTACCATGATCCTTAATGCCTATATCATCTCCCTCCCTCTCCCCATTCCCCCTCCCTGTTGACCTCCCCCCAATATGTTCCCCGTATCTATAGTTCTTTTTCCAGTCTCGTTGCCTGTTTAGTTTGCCTTTGTTTCAATTCCCTAGCTTCTGTTGTTTCTTGTGATGCAGTTTTCATTTTAGATTTCATTGTCTTGATCCTCCTTTTTCTAAACCAGTCCCTTTAACATCTCATATAACAGTGGTTTGGATCTAATGAACTCTTTCAGTTTTATTTTGTCCTGGAAACACTTTCTCTGTCCTTCTATTCTGAATGACAATTTCGCTGGATAGAGTATTCGTGGTTGTAGGTTTTGGATTTTCATTACTTTGAATATTTCTTGCCAGTCCCTTCTTGCCTGCAGGGTCTCCCTTGAGAAGTCAGCTGATAGTCTAATTGGGACCCCTTTGTACATGATTCTTTTCTTCTCTCTTGCTGCTTTTAAGATTCTCTCTTTATCTTTAATTTTTGACATTTTGATTATAATGTGTCTTGGAGTGGTTCTCCCTGGGTCCAGTTTTTTTGGAACTCTCTGTGCTTCCTGGACCTGTAAGTCTATTTCCTTCCCCAAGTCTGGGAAGTTCTCCTTTATTATATTTTCACTCAATTTTTCAAGTTCTAGTTCATCTTCCTCGCTCTCTGGCAAACCAATGATTCTTATGTTGGGCCTTTTATAGCTGTCCCAGAGGTTTCTGATCCTCTCATCGTTGCTTCCCATTTCCTCTCGCTGCATTGGTTGACTGCTTGTTCCTTCTCCATATTCCAGTTTGTTGAAATGAACTCTGGATTTTTTTTCCTCACCATCTGTCTCGTATGTGGTTTTGTTCCTTTCGTTATGAGTGTTTTTCGCTTCTTTCTCATCTTTTTCCAAATCTTTTGTGAATTCTGTAAGCCACCTGATAACAATGGCCCAGAACTGATCATCTGACAGGTTTCTTATCTGTTCATCTGTCAGGTTCTCCATCTGTTGCCTGGTGAGCTGTGCCACCGGGATTTCTATAGTTGTCTGCCTCATTTTGACAGATGCGTTTTGTTTTCTTGGGCCGGCTGTAGGGGGCAGTGCCTGTGTACTCGTAATGACCCAGCGACCGGCGCCCTTTGGCAGCCTTTCTCGCTGCGCCGTGGTGCTTTGTCGTCACAGGCCAGCGACCGGCGCCTGTCCGCGACCTATTTCGCAGCCCTGTGGCGCTTTCTTTGGGGGCGGGGGTCCAAGATGGATTCACACAGTTATTCCTCTAGGAGACCGGGATCCGCCCTCCCGCCCCCCTGGGCCTCACTGTTCAAGGCGATGTGGTGGCTGCTTTCCCCAGTGTTGGGGTCGCGAACTGCCGGGGGATCGACTGCAGCCGGGGGTTGTTCTCCCCGCCGCTGTCCCAGGTGCAACCGCAAACAGCTCCGCCCCCTTTCTCTCGTCCTACCTGCCCAAAGAGCGCCGCTGGTTTATAACTTCATATGTTGGGCTTCCGTGTAGTTTTATTTTCTGGAATTTCTAGTTATCCTTTGTTTTGAAGTAGTTGTATTCCTCTCTAGTTGTAGAGGGAGACCTAGCGCGTCCGTCTAAGCCTCCATCTTGGCCGGAAGTCCCTAAACTGTCTTTGATGAAAGTAATAGGTGAGAGTAGACTTTATCCAGTTATACTTAAGCAAATGGTAAAGCTTTAGTAATGATGATGGTATGGTTTGTGGCATAAGAATGGACAAATTAAAATGAATAAGTAGCCTTAAAACAGATGTTTATGTATACATTTATAAGAAAGCAATATATAATTTTGACTTTTAAAAAGTTCCTGGATAAGACTAAAATGCTATTATCACCAAGTATGATGTGATTATGTGCAGTACATGCTTTAAGTTCTTCATAAAGGACCTTATTAAAAAATTATTTATTTTTAATCTTTATTGTATTTTTTTCAAAGTACCTTATTTGTGAAAAATACTGTTAAACTAAAAACTCCCAAGTAGGGGAGAGGGGAAAAAGAAGTTATATCTGCCCTCCAAAATTCTGATTTAGTCAGGCTATTATAATTGAAAACAGAACTTAATTTTGAAACAAATGTATATATAACTCATTTTTTAGTTGGATTGGGATAGAGGCAGGAAGCATATTATTCAAAAGCACCCTTTCTCTTAGACTTCAAGTTTGTGAGAAATTTGTTATGTATAATTTTATAGGATATTAACTAATATAATTGATGCTTTCCATTAGCAGTTTTTTAAAAAAGAGCTTGTTAGCCCTCAATAAATGCTAAACAAAAGTTAAACTTAGCCTTTCAAAGCTCAACATTACTCAATAAAATTGTATTAAAGAAAAAATTAAACTTAACAGGCATCATATCACTTGCAAAGTTTGTCAAAACACAGCTTGCTAAGTCGCATCCTCAGAATTTCTAATTCTAGGATGGGACCTGAGAATATGCATTTGTAGCAAGATACCAGGTGATGCCAATGCAGGTGTGGTTCAGGGACCACCCTTTGAGACCTGCCAGTCTTATCACTTTGCTGTCTATTGATCTAGCTTCATTGTGGGACAAAGTTGATGATTAGTGGTCTTCTGCCTAACATATATTTTAGTGATTGCTGAGAAGTTCTTAGAGGGCAAATATACTGTAATGTGAATGAAAGGAAATTTTAATGCTCTGAGTACCAGGCTTTTAGGCAGTAAAGGTGATGACTGAAGAATTGGCTCACAATGGGTTGCAAAAGGTATGGGCTGTAGGTAAATGTCCTGATTTTCTCAGGAAGCAGCTAAAGTTTCCAGGCATGAAAGAGAGAAGGCCTTGACCTAGAATATTTTATTAAATTTATTTTTAAATTTAAATATAGTTGGTATACAGTCTTTTAGTAGTTATATTAGATTCAGGTATACAGAAAATACATGAACATGATGAGCAGTCATCTAGCTGAAGCATCTAGCATGCCATCTTGGGGAGGGGCATGGGGTGAGTGAGGGGTCCAGAGGGAGATTCCTCTCTTCCCCAGCAAATAGGAGAAAATCTTAGGTTTGATAAAGGTATTTAGTGGGTAAAAGGGTGTTTGTTTATATCATTTTCTACATTTTATGTCTGTTTATATTATGTCATAGTTTATAATCTTCCCAGTAAAATTGCTCATTTTATGTTTAGGAATAATTTTTTTTTTCTTTTTTTTTTTTTGATGACGCTAACAAGACTATAAATCAAAAATACATATACTGGAAATTATAAAGGTATACTAAAACTGAGACCACATTCACTATTTTCCAAAGGGAAATTCTTCAAATTTGTTTGATATTAAAAGTATAAGGAAAGCAGGGTGAATTCCTCTTCCAAATGGAACAAAGTAAATACGGCTCAGTCACAGTGGCGAAGGGTGTCATCAATAAGACTGACTTCTCAAGGGAATCATGGGGACTAAGTGATGGGCTTATTCTCATAAGTCTAAGCAGCAGGATACAAAATCTTACCCTTTGAGTGTAAATATAGTTTTGTTGCTTTTCTCCACGGAGCTTTGTTTCCTGTGGATAGAGAAATAGTAATGCAACTTTGAAAAAATGCTTCACACCACTCTTGATAGTTGAATGATTGCCACATGCTATTTAACGCCCTTCCATAATCGAAAGGTATTTAATCTATAACTTCAGGTGGTTCCCCTTTCTCAGCGAAGTGGTGTTCTTGAATGGTGCACGGGAACTGTCCCTATTGGTGAATTTCTTGTTAACAATGAGAATGGTGCTCATAAAAGATACAGGCCAAAGGATCTCAGTGCCTTTCAATGCCAGAAGAAAATGATGGTAAGTGACACTCAAAAGTGTGAGTTACTGCAAGATTGTTTAATAGCTAATTAAAGCTGATAGTTATCAAATATTATAGAATACAAGAAGTTATAATTTCAGCAGGCAATTGTTAATGACACTAAGTAAAAGAAAGTAAGCTCACCAGAATGGAAGGGTGAGTGAAAAAGGAACATTTTTAAACTGTAATGTCAACCCTTGTTTGATGAGAAATTTAACATTTTTTAATGTATGCTAATTTGCTTCCAGTTTGGGGCATGCTAATTCTTAACAAAACAAATAAAACATTAAAACTTTTTTAAAGGCATTATGAAATAATTTCTAAATGAAACTAATATAGAGAGCTTCTAAGATATTTACCACATTACACAGGCCATTTGGTCTGACAGTCACTCAGTCATCAACATTTATTGAATTCCTCCTCTATACCAGGTGAGATTTCACAGATGTGAAATTTCAGAGCTGTTATGACTCGTTATTGTACTTAGCCCATTGAAAGGTGAGAAGAAATTCAGAGAATTTCACTTGTCCAAGATCTATTAGCTAATAAATGGTGGAACAAGAATTTGAACCTTGTCTTTCCAAATCTAATATTTATTTACTTTTCCTTTTATTGTGCGGGGTACAGAGAAGGAAGTGGTTAGTGCTACCTGGGACGGGGGAGTGGAGAGAATTAGATTATCAAGAAAGGCGTCATAGGGGAGATGGTGTTTGAGCCAAGTTTCATACATGTATTTGTTTTCCAAAAAGAAGGAGAATACAACAAACAAACAGAAGGAGGCATGAACATGCTATTACAGCATAGACTTAGTCCTTGAAGAGGAGCAGATAAGAGTTTGGAGCAGTGGTCATTAGTCAAAAAAAATTGAGGATTGCTTTATGATATACTAGGAAAATTTTACCTTATCCTGTATGCAATAGAGAACCCTTAAGAATATTAATATCAGACTTTCATTTTAAAAAGATAACTGACAGCACTGTGGGTTATATTTTTGAAAAAGCTGACAAGCATCATGAGGCAGGGGATCAGAACTAAGACTCATAACTGTAGGAATGGAGAATAGGGGGTACCTATGAGAAATATTAAGTAGGCAGAACTGATAGGATTTGGTTGCTGATTATAAGTGGCATTAGTGAAAAAGAGGAATCAGTGGCACCCAGTTTTCTGGTTGGAGTGATGAGGTGAATGGAGAAACTATTAACTGTGTCAAAAAAATAAAGAAAAGTGGCTGAGCTTTACCAAAGTTGAGAAGGTAGATTAGTTTGGATCTGGATGTAATTGATCCAAGTGAAGGTGTTGAGAGGGCAGTTGGAGAAGCACATTAAGCTGGAGCTTAATAAAGATGACCTGGCCAAAGATAGAGATTTGGAAGTCATCAACACATAGGTGAGAGTTGAGCCCACTGAAGTCTTCAAGCTTTGCTTCAGGCAAATATTACACTGTAGAGTGAGAAGATGTTAGAGGACAGATTTGAGATGCTTTGCCATCCGTTAGTGATTCTTTCTTCCTTCTATCTCCGTTTCCTATCCCACAGCAAGTGCTGTCATGCCACCTAAGTTTATCTGGAGCTACCTTTGTCATTTTCTTGTGTTGACTTCTACTTGGATTACAGGATCATGCTAGTTAGAATTTACTTGAATCAAAAACAGTCACTATTGGTGTGCCTCCTTCCACTAATATTTACATGAAATCCCTAAAGGGATTAGAATTGTTATTAATTGCTTTTATGACCAGACTGCTAGTAGAGATACCTTGTTTATCTCTTTATTGCCTCTGTGTATTATACTATTTTCTATATAGATACTCTTAATAGACTTAAATTAGAAGAACACAATATTGAGGAAATATTTTATGTTTGATCTGTTTAAAGGAAGTGCAAAAGAAGTCTTATGAAGAGAAATATGAAACCTTCATGGATATTTGTCAGAATTTTCAACCAGTTTTTCGTTACTTCTGCATGGAAAAGTTCTTGGATCCAGCTGTTTGGTTTGAGAAACGATTAGCCTATACTCGCAGTGTGGCTACTTCTTCTATTGGTAATCTTATACATTTTAGTAGATTCAGCATTTCCTACATTCTTAGTTGCAGGGGATGATGGTGTTGATGGTGGTTGTCAACCAAACTGTCTTCATCATTAGATTATTAGATTATTGAGTGTCTTATTCATCCTGATTCTTAGCTTCTAATTGTAGCTCTTTTAGCTTTTGCTGGAGAGAATTCTCCTGCCCCAATGTAGGCAAATAAGACTGATTATTCTTCTTTGTTTAGTTGTAAACATGGCTTATTTTCTCTTTCTGAGTTCAATATATTATTTACTGAAATTTTTTTAGGAAAATAATAAAATCCATGATAATACTATATTGTTTTCTGAGATTTAGGGGGGAGTGGGAATAATAAAACCTATGATAACTACATGTAAGGTATTTCCTTTTATTACTTTTGCCCAGAACCTCTATAATATAATATTATCACCCAGTGGTTGCTATTTTTAAATTATTTATTTATTTTTAGAGATAGAGGAAGGGAGGGAGAAAGAGAGGGAGAGAAACATTAATATGAGAGAGAGATACTGATCAGTTGCCTCTCGCACACACCTTGTCCAGGCACGAAACCTGCAACCCAGGCATGTGCCCTGACCAGGAATTGAACTGGTGACCTCTATCTCTGAGGAATGATGCCTAACCAACTGAGCCACACTGATCAGGGCTGATTCTTTTTAATAGAATTTTGTTTTTGAAATAATAATAATGATATATATTTAAATACTTAGTACACAACATATATTTTTACTTTTTTAAAAAATTTTTAAGTGATTAGAATAGCTAGCTAGAGCGGTTAACAAAATATTAGCGTATGAGAACTAACAGGAACCTCAGAGATTTTTTTAGTCTGCTGATTTTTAACTAAAGACCACTTCCTCCATCACATAGGTACCATACCCCAGGATGGCAGGGCATGTATGTTTTGAAAAAGTATAGGTAATTATGAAATTCTCTTCTTTTCTACATTGAAAATCATTAATCTGATTGATTCAGCTAATTTAGTTTATAAACAAGAAAGTAAGACCAGTTAATGACAGAGCTAGCCAGGCACTCCTGACCTCGTACTTGGTGTCTTTTCTGTACCACCACTTAGTGTCTTTCCTCAGGTTAAAGGGATTTTAAGGCATGTCATAATCTGCCTTAAAAATATAAAGCACTTTTTTTCTGATATACACCTTATAAAATTAATGATTAATTTGTGTTAATATTATCAAGCTGAAGAAAGTTTCACTGAAGAATGAGGAATTTGTTCATACATTACTGAATAAACAATTGAATGCATACAGTGCACTGCTTTGGCCGAAGGAAATAATGGTCTCTACTTGAACCAACCAATTTTGAAGTACGAATACTTTAAATATTTACTTTATTATTAGTAAAGGGAAATCTTTTTAGCAAATCATCTAGGATTTGTGAAATGCAGTATAAAAAAAATAGCTGGTGAGATAAGACTTAAATTCAAAATGGCCAAAATAGCCTAAAAATCCTAAGCTACTTAAAAATTATATCGAGTCAATGATAATAGTTGAAATAATGGCTAAATATTTTATTAAAAATAGACGCTAGCAGTGATTTCAAGGTTTTTTTTTTCCAGTTGGTTACATACTTGGACTTGGTGATAGACATGTACAGAATATCTTGATAAATGAGCAATCAGCAGAACTTGTACATATAGATTTAGGTAAGTAATAAAAGATATGTATTTTTAATTTTGTTTAATAACTATTTAGTCATCATGAAATGTTGTTTTTCTACCAGGATATTACAAGTATGAGGGAGATAGAGACTCAGAGCATAAACACAGTGATGCTGGAGTGAGTAGCTAACTACCTGGGATAATGAGTTAGACTTATTAGATGATGTGGCATTTAAGCCAGGTCTTAGACAAAGAAAGGAAGGATAATCCAGACAGAAGATAGAGCAGATGGGAAAGGAGGAATAATGAGGAGGTAGCAGGCTATAGGAGTGAGGAGACATTCAATGTGCCCGGAATAAAGCTTGCATGTAATTGAGTAGCCTGAGAGACAGATTATTTCTAGGCTGTAAAAAGCCAGGTTAAGAAGTTTCAACTTCAACCTGTTAAACAATGGGAAGTAAATGAAGATATATTTAAGCAGGACATGATTGCATTTGATTATTGGAAAGATAATTGGTAGCGATATTGGTGGCAGGAGACAAGTTAGTGGGTACTATAATAGTTTAGAGGACAAAAATGTGGAATACATTTTTAAAGACCAGGGCATTGGATTTGGAGGACATTTTTGTGGTAACCTGCACCAGTGATATTAGATGTGGAAACAGTGGGAGAGAGGGGGCTCCAGGATAACTGAAGTTTCTAGTCAGGAACACAGCAGGTTTTGTAAAGAATAAGGAAGCAATGAGGTTAGCTTTGCTCATTGTTTTGAGGTACTGATGGGATTTCCGGGTGGAGTAGGCAGTTTAATGTATGGGAGAAAGAAGAAGTTGAACATGATGGCAGGTAGAACTTTCAGCAGATAGATTTCAGTTGAAGGCATTGGCTGAAGGACGTTCTGATCTCATAATAAGCCTTGATAAATAAAACTAAGGATGGAGTCATAAGGAACACCAGCATGTAAAGCCTGAGTCAGAACAACAACTGAGGAATAACCAACAAGTCATGGAAACTAGGAGGTGGGATTATCTTGGAAATGAAGGGAGGAAAAATTTTTATGAAGAAGTACTCAACAGTATGTGCTGCAGAAAGATCAAATAAGATGAATGCAGAAAGCAGGTCTTTGCATTTAACAATTAATCAACGTTAGAGGCCTAGCAAGTAACCTTTGGATAGAATGGATGACGTGAGGTTGTGAAAAGGCAAGGACTGAATGGAAGTTAAAGATGCATAGACTGAGAATGCGGAATTGTTCTGCAAGAAGTTTGGAAGGGAAGAGAAGGGAAGGGTGGAGAGAAATTTGGTATAGAAATGAGACAGACATGTTTGGTCTTTTTTTTCATTGGTTTTGAGGGGTTTTTTGTTTGCTTTTGTAATATGAGAGAGGCATGAACATGTTAGATATTGGTTGATAGAAAGGATACAAAGATAATTAAAATAGCAAGGGAAAAGTACCTGAGGGGGTAGAGCTGGCTTTACATTGGAGGCATGTCATCAGCTTTTCCACTGAGAGGAGGAAGGAGCACTAACAGGAAAGTCTAAAGCTAGAGAGGAAAGAATGTGAGGGAAGTTATGTTAGCTTCCCATTATTTCTGAGAAATATAAAGCATGCTATCTTGCTAAGAATTGTAAGGATAGTAATTAGACTTAAAAGAACAATAAAATTCTATAACCAGTACCATGGAAGTGAGACCAAGAATCATAGAAAAGGATAAGTAAAAAGACATGCTAAGTAGTTAAGGGCCCTCTCCTGAGATGATAATCCTAAATTTGTAGTGGAGCCAGTAGTGTCATCATGTATATGATTTCTTCCAGCAGTCCTGAACATCCCTGGAGTTTAAAGTTTAACTTTGAGATGGCAGGTGTGGTAGGGCAAGGAGATTTGAGGTATAGTGGGAGTGACCAACCTTGCAATTTATACTCTGAGCTGAATAGGGAAGGAAGGCTAATAGGCTAGAAATCTCAATGAGTTTGAAGACTGTTTAATTAAGTTTACAGAAGAAGCGGTTTTGATTTCTAAGAAGGTGCAGTTTTAGGAAATTATAAATTCTACAATGTAATCCACATAAGTGGTTTACTAAGAGAATAAAATTGAATACCATTATTAAGAGATCAAGGACTTAATAAATATAAATTGATATATATATCCTCTGCATTTTAAGTTCTACCTATCACTACTTCATTTTTAAATATTACCCTTTAATCAGAGTTTCTCTAATTATGTCAAGAAGTAATTAATGTGTTTTTAATTTGAGGTGGACCTCCTAAGCAGTGGTGGAAATGAGGAAGTCAGAGAATAAACTAGTGTGTGCTGTAGTACTGAGGGGGTATAGGTTACATATTATTTGGTGCCTCTACGAAGTTTATGTGCCAGTTGGGAGGAAAGTGAATTAGCTGTAGAACCTCATAACCTCACTGTGTTTTTCATTTAGGGGTTGCTTTTGAACAGGGTAAAATCCTTCCTACACCTGAAACCATTCCCTTTAGACTCACCAGAGATATTGTGGATGGGATGGGCATTACTGGTGTTGAAGGTGTCTTCAGAAGGTAAGTGATGTAAGGTATGGTAGGGCAGATGATTTTGGTATCACAATTATTTGGATAATTGATTTCTATAGATTATAGAATTCATTGCTAGAATTACATCTCCGTGCTATGTCAGTACTAAGGAAAAGACCCTGGGTGAAAATCATAATAGTTCCCCTTCTTTCAGATCATCTGGGACCTCACTTAATGCGAGAGTATATCATATGTACTGTCCTTCCTAATCTCTTCTGTCCTAGCTAACTCTTCTGTTTTACTGCTCGGAACTCCAGTTGGGCACTTGGAGGCACTCATTGTTGGGCATGTAAACTGGCCCAAAGGAGCTTATGATGCAGCTCCAGTGCCTGCTAAGAGAAACTGGCAGTTCCTGTAGCATAGGTCTAGTACTAAACTTTTAATGGGGCAGATTTTAGTCAAAGTAACCTAATAGTTACCATATTTTATTAAAGTATAGTTGACATACCATATTTTATTAGTTTCAGGTGTGCAACATAAGGATTCAGCATTTATTTACCTTACTATATATGTGATCACCATGATATTCTAGTAGCCGTAGGTCACCATACGAAAGTATTACGACATTGTTGCTTACATGCCTTGTGCTGTTTATTACATCCCTGTGATTTACTTTTCTTGTGCCTGAAAGTTTGTCCCTCTTAATTCATTTCACCTTTTCATACATCCCCTTGGGCAACCGTCAGTCTCTTCTTTGTAGCTATGACTGTTTTTTATTTGTTGTTTTTGTTTTTTTAGATTCCACATATAAGTGGAATCGCAGGGTATTTGTCTTTCCTTCTCTGACTTACTTCACTAGTATAATACCCTCCAGGTCTGTGTAACAGCTTTTATGGCTGTTGCTTGGGGAGACACATCTGAAAAAAATATTTCTAGGACTGATGTCAAAGAGTTTAGTGCCTGTTTTCTTCTAGAAATTTTGTGGGTTTTGGTCTACATTTAAGTCTTTTAATCCATTTTGAGTTTTTTTATATATGGTATGAGAGCGTGATTCAGTTGTATTTTTTCATTGTTGGCAAATGGTAAGATTTTATTCCTTTTTCTTGCTGATTAATATTCCATTGTGTATACGTGTGTGTGTGTGTGTGTGCGCGCATCTTTATTCACTCATCTATTGATGGACATCTCTGTTGCTTCCATATCTTGGCTATTGTAAATAATGCTGCAGTGAAAATAGGGGTGCATATAGTTTTTTGAATTACTGTTTTCATTTTGTTTAGATAAGTGTCCAGAAGTAAAATTGCTGAGTTGTATGGTAGTTCCATTTCAGAATTTTTAAAAATTTTTTTACTTTTTATTGGTGACACTATTACAGGTGTCCATTGTCCTCCCCCTTTGCCCACCTCTACCCAACCCCACCCACTGTTTCCTTGGGCCTTCACCACACTGTGTTGTCTGTCAATGGGTTATGCATATACATTCTTTGACTAATCCTTTCACCTTCTTTCATCTGGTTCCCCTGCTTCTTCCCCTCTGACAGCTGTCAAGTCTGTTCCACGTATCCATGCCTGTTTCTATTTTGTCAGTTTACTTTGTTCATTAGATTTCACATATAAGTGAAATCATATGGTATTTGTTTTTCTCTGACTGTTTTATTTCACTTAGCATAATATTCTCCAGGTTCATCTATGTTGTCACAAAAGGCAAGATTTCCTTTTTTTATAGCTGCATAGGATTCCATTCGACAAATTTACCACAGCTTTTTAATTCACTCCCATACTGATGAGCGCTTGGGCTGCTTCTAGGTCATGGCTATTGTAAATGTGAGAAACTCTCACAATAAAAACACCAGGACACAGGACTTCAGCAGTAGCCAAGGCTTTGTTTATTCGCAGGTCTGCAGAGCTGGGTGCACAGCAAAAATATGCACATACAAATAGACCAAGCAGGCTGGTTTTATAGTAATGCTAGTAGCCATACCCCCTCCCCCCCCTTCCTCCTCTGTTTCTCCATGCTTGGATACTCAGGAGTTATAATCTAACACGATTAACTACATTAACTGAGGATAGTAATTTCCTAAATTGTTTGCTGAGCTGTCTAGCTACATTTTCCCATTTCCCGGTGTTTGGTGATGAGTATCTTTCCCCTTTGATTTCAGAGTCATTTGTGCTGAGCTGTGGAAATAAGACTTCCTGACTTGTGGATATGCTAATACTATTGACTCTGACTTGGAGACCTCCTAGTTCACTGTTAAATTAGTTTGTTGTTTGCTACTAGTTATTCCTACTCTGGTTTGAGAGTCACCAGTTTCTTTGTACCTTACATAAATAACGCTGCTATGAACATAGTAGAATACATATCCCTTCGCCTTGGTATTTTGTGATTCCTAGGATATATTTCCAGAAGTAGGATTGCTGGGTCAAAGGCGATTCCATTTAATTTTTTGAGGAATCTCCATTTTGCTTTCCACAGTGCCTGTACCACTCTGCATTCCCACCAACAGTGCACTAGGGTTCCATTTTGTCCACATCCTCACCAGCACTTGTTTGTTAGTTTACTGATAGTACCCATTCTAGCAGCTTTGAGAGGATCGATACCTCATTGTGGTTTTAATTTGCATCTATCTGATAATTAGGGACATTGAACATTTTTTTCATATGTTTGTTGGCCATCTGTGTCCTCTTTGGAGAAGTGTCTGTCCAAGTCTTTAGCCCGTATTTTAATTGGATTGTTCGTCTTCCTGTTGTTGAGTTGTATAAGTTCTTTATATATTTTGGAAATTAACCCCTTATCAGATGTATCATTGGCAAATATGTTCTCCCATTCAGTGGGTTCCCTATTCATCTTGTTGATGGTTTCTCTTGTGCAGGAGGTTTGTAGTGTGATGTAGTCCCATTTGTGTGTTTTTCTCTTTTTTTCTTACCCTATGAGACATTCAGCAAAAATATTGCTACAAGAGATGTCTGGGATTTTACTGCCTATCTTTTCTTCGAGGATTTTAATGGTTTTGTGACTTACACTTAACTCTTTTATCCATTTTGAGTTTATTCTTCTGTATAATGTAAGTTGGTGATCTAGTTTCCTTTTTTTTTTCTTTTTTGCATGTACCTGTTCAATTTTCCTAACACCATTTATTGAAGAGGCTGTCTTTACTTGCTCTTACCTCCTTTACCAGATATTAATTGACTGTATAGGCATGGGTTGATTTCTGGGTTTTCTGTTTTGTTCCATTGAGCTATATGTCTGTTTTTATGCCAGCACAAGACTGTTTTAATTACAGTGGCCTTGTAGTATAGTTTGATATCAGGTATTGTGATACCTCCAACTTTGTTCTTCTTTCTCAAGATTACTGAGGCCACCCAGGGTCTTTTTTGGTTCTATATGAATTTTTGGAATATTTGTTCTAGGTCTGTGAAGTAAGCCATTGGTATTTTAATAGAAATTGTGTTGAATCTATAGATTGCTTTGTGTAGTATGGACATTTTAATGATGTTACTTGTACTTCCTTGGTTCAATCTATTTCAAGGTAACTTAATTTTTTATTGCAATAGGAAATGGGATTGTTTTCTTAGTTTCTCTTTCTGATAGCTCTTTTTTTGGTGCATACAAATGCCACCGTTTTCTTTTTTTTTAATTAATTAATTTTTCGAGAAAGGGGAAGGGTACGACAAAAAGTGAGAGAAACATCAATGTGAGAAAGAAACATTGATCGATTGCTTCTCATACACACCCCAAGCAGGGATTGAACCCTCAACCAAGGATGTGCCCTAACCAGGAATGGGACTGGCAACCCATCACTTTACAGGATGAAACCCCACTGACTATGCCAAATCAGTCAGGACAAATGCCACCAATTTCTGAATATTAATTTTATATCCTACTGCTTTGTCAAATTCATTTATTAGATCTAGTACAATATCATGTCATGTGCAAATAATGACAGTTTTACTTCTGCCTTTCCAATTTGGATGGCTTTCTTTTTTCTTTTTCTTTGTCTGATTGCTATTGCTAAGACTTCTGGTACTGTGTTGAACAAGAGTGGTGAAAGTGGACACCCCTAGCTTGTTCTTGATATTAAGGGAAATGCTTTTACTTTTGCCTGTTTGAGTATGTTGTTGGCTGTGGGTTTGTCATATGTGGCTTTTATTACGTTGACGTATGTTCCCTTTGTTCCTACTTTGCTGACAGTTTTTATCATAAATGCATGCTGGATTTTATCAAATGCTTTTTCTGCATCTATTGATAGGATCATGTGATTTTTATCCTTCATTTTTGTTTATGTGGTGTATCATGTTTAGTGATTTGCAAATGTTGTACCAACTTTGCATCCCCAGAATAAATTTCTCTTAATCATGATATAGGATCTTTTGAATGTATTTTTGGACCCAATTTATTAAGACTTTGCTGAGGATTTTCGCATCTGTGTTCATCAGGGGTATTGACCTATAATTTTCTTTCTTTGTAGTGTCTTTATCTGGTTTTAGAACTGGAATAATGCTACTATTGTAAAATGAGCTCCGGAGTTTTCTCTGCTCTTGAAATTTTTAGAATAGTTTGGGAAAGATAGGTGTTAGTTTTTCTTGGGATGTTTTGTAAAATTCACCTGTGAAGCCATCTGGTCCAGGACATTTATTTGTTGGGAGTTTTTAGATTACTGCATCAATTTCACTAGTTCTAATCTGTGTATTCACGTTATCTGATTCTTCATGATGCAGTTTTAGAGAATCGTATGTTTCTAGGAATTTATCCATTTCTTCCATATTGTCTAGTTTGGTGGCATATACTTAGTTGTTTGTAATATTTTTTTACAATTCTTAGTATTTCTTTGGTGTCAATTGTTACTTTTCCTTTTTGATCTTGATTTTGTTTATTTGAATTCTCTCTCTTTTTTTGATGAGCTGCTTAAAGATTTGTCAATCTTGTTTATCTTTTCAAAGAACCAGCTCTTGGTTTCATTAATCTTTTGTATTGCCTTTTTTGTACTGTATTTTGTCTCTTTGTGCACTAATCTTCATTAATTCCTTACTTCTCACTTTGAGCTTTGTTTTCTTTCCATTTCCTTTTTTTAAAAATATATTTTATTGATTATGTTATTACAGTTGTCCCAATTTCTCCTCCTCTTTTGCCCCCCTCCACCCAGTACCCTCTTCCCTCCAGCAGTCCTCATCCTTAGTTCATGTCCATGGGTCATGCATATAAGTTTTTTGGATCTTCTAGTACCTATACTGCCCTTAACATCCCTCTGTCTATTTTGTACCTACCAGTTTGTGCTTCTTAATACCCATTTTCCTCCTCTCCTCTCCCAACTGATAACCCTCCAAATGATCTCCCTATCTATGATTCTATTCCTGTTCTGCTTATTTGCTTAGTTGTTATTTAGATTCAATTATTGATGGTTGTGAATTTATTCCCATTTTAATGTTCATCATTTTGATCTTTTTCTTATATAATTCCCTTTAGCATTTCATATAATGTGATGAACTCCTTTAGCTTTACCTTGTCTGGGAAGCTCTTTATCTGCCCTTCCATTCTAAATGATAGCTTTGCTGGATAGAGTAATCCTGGTTTTAGGTCTTTACTTTTCATTACTTTGAATACTTCTTACCAGTCCCTTCTTCCCTGCAAAGTTTCTTTTGAGAAATGAGCTGACTGTCTTATGAGAACTCCTTTGTAGGTAATTGTCTGCTTTTAAGATTCTTTATCTTTAAACTTTGGCCTTTTAATTATAATGTGTCTTTGTGTGGTCCTGTTTGGGTCCATCTTGTTTGGGACTCTCTGTGCTTCCTCAACTTGTATGTCTATTTCCTTTGCCAAATCTGGGAAGTTTTCTTTCATTATTTTTTCAAATAAGTTTTCAATTTCTTGCTCTTCCTGTTCTCCTTCTGGCACCCATATAATTCGGATGTTGATATGTTTAAAGATGTCACAGAGGTTCCTAAGCTTCTCTCATTTTTTTTTAATTTATTTTTTTAATTGATTTGAGAGAGAGAGAGAGAGAACATCAATTTGTTGTTCCATTTATTTATGCATTTATTGGTTATTTCTTGTATGTGCCCCGACCGGGGATCAAACCTGAAACGTTGGTGCATAGGAATGGTGCTTCAACCAACTGAGCTACCTAGCCAGGGCTCTCCTCGTTTTTTGAATTCTTTTTTTTGTTTTTCTCCTGCTGTTCTGAGTGAATGATTTTTCCTTCCTTGTGTTCCAAACCTTTGATTTGATGCTCAACTTTCTCTTTCCACTGTTGGTTCTCTATAGATTCTTCTTTATTTCACTTAATGCAACCTTCATTTCTGCCTGGGTCTTTTTTACAGCGTTGAGGTACCCAGTGAGTTCCTGGAGCAATCCTGATAACCAGTGTTTTGAACTGTGCATCTGATAGGTTGCTTATCTCCATTTCATTGAGTTGATTTTCTGGAGTTTCGTTCTCTTCTTTCATTTGGACCGTATTTCTTTGTCTCCTCATTTTGGCAGCCTCCCTGTGTTTGTTACTGTGTATTAGGCAGAGCCACTTTGACTCCCTGTCTTAGCGCACCTGTTAAGTTGTTTGGGACAGAGCCTTAGCTAATAGCCAGGGTGGGGAAACACCTGTCACTGCTCTGTTGCTCTGTGTTGGGGAGGGCTCTCCAAGGAGACAGTGCTGCTGCCTGGCCCCCGGAGTTTTGCCCAGGAGGAAGCTCTCTCCCAACTCACACTTCACTTTCTCCTCATATGCCACTGGTGTCCTTCCAACTGTTGCCCTGGTGCTGAATCCGAGAGGGTGTGTGTGTGTGTGTGTCCTAAGTCCATTGTGGACCCTTTAAGAGAACAGTTTCTTCCACTGCCACAACCTTTACTTGTTTTTACAGCCAGAACTTATGGGGACTTATCTTCCTGGTGCTGGGACCCTGGGTTGGATTGCTCCCAAGGTATCCCTCCCATTTTTTATCGACCACACGTGGGTGTGGGCCTGCCTGTTCCCATCTCCGGGCATCTCTGCACCTTTCCACATCTCTGCCCCTTACACCCATCTGGATGAATGTGGCTTCTTTAAATCCTTGGTTGCCAGACTTCCACACAGCTCGATTTTCTGACAGTTCTGGGTGATATTTGTTTTGTAATGTGGCTGTATTTTTTGCAATAGTTGTGCACAGAGGCAAGGCCTATTTACCTACTCCTCCATCTTGCCCGGAAGTCCCTTTTTCCAGTAAAGTTAGACTGTTCGAGATTTTTCTTGTTTCCTGAGTTAGGCCTCTAGTGCTATAAATTAACCTCCTAAGACTGCTTTCGCTGTGTCTCATACATAGATTTTGTGTTGTTGTGTTCTCATTCTCATTTGTTTCAAGGTATCTTGTGATATCTTCCTTGATCTCATTGTTAACCCATTCATTGTTTAATAATATGTTATTTAGCTTCCATGACTTTATGTGTTTTTCATTTTTTTCTTGTGGTTGATTTTTAGTTTCATTGGTCAGAGTAGATGCTTGATATGCCTTGAATTAATGAGACTTGTTTTATTTCCTAATGTATTGTCCTAGAAAATGTTCCATGTGTTCTTGAAAAGAATGTACATTCTGCTGCTTTGGGGCGAAATGCTCTGAAAATATTAATTGAATCCATTTGATCTAGAGTGTCATTTAAGGCCACCTTTTCCATGTTGGTTTTTCTGCCTGGAAGATCTATCCATTGATGTCAGTAAGGTATTAAAATCCCCAACTAAGACTATGTTTCTGTCAGTCTCTCTCTTTATCTCCATCAAGATTTGCTTTACATATTTAGGTACTTCTATGTTGGGTGCATAAATGTTTATTTGATTTATAACCTCTTGATGGATTGCTCATTTTATCTTTGTCTCTTACTACATCCTTTGTTTTAAACTCTTATTTTGTTCAATGTAAGTATTGCTACCCCTGTTGTTTCTTGTTTTTGTGTTTTATTATTATCTGCTTGGAATATCTTTTTCCATCTTGTTACTTTTAGTCTGTATCTTTTTTTCTTAGGTGAGTCTCTTGTAGACAGTATAAGTATGGGTCTTGTTTTCTCATCCGTTCAACTACCCTATGTGTTTTGATTGGAGCATTTAAGGTGTTTACATTTAAAGTGCTTATTGATAGGTATGTATTTATTGCCATTTTATTTTTTAAATTTTGTTCCTCTGTTGTTTTGTTTTCTTCCCCTCCTCCTTATTCTTCCAGACCCTTTAACATTTCTTGTAATATTGGCTTGGTAGTAACAAACTCCTTTAAATTTTTCTTGTCTGGGAAATCTTTATCTTTCCTCCAATTTAAATGCTAGCCATGCTGAGTAAAGTAATCTTGGTTGTAGATCCTTGCTTCTCATCACTTTGAGTATTTCATGCTAATCCCTTCTTTCCTGAATGCTGCTGGTGAGGAATCAGCTGACAGTCTTGTGGGAGTTCCCTTGTAAGTAATTAATTGCCTTTTTCTTGCTTTTTTCAAGAGTCTCTCTTTGTCTTAAATTTTGGTATTTTTATTATGATGTGTCTTGATGTGGGCCTTTTTGGGTTCATCTTCTTTGGGACTGTGCTTTCTGGACTTGTGTCATTTTCCTTCACCAGGTTAGGAAAGTATTTGGTCATTTCTTCAGATAGATTCTTGATTCATGCTCTCTGTCTTTTCTTTCTGGTGTTCCTAGAATGCTGACATCACTACACTTCATGATTTCCCAAAGTTCTCTTAAACTATTTTTATTCTTTTTATTTTTTTTACTAAATTAATTCTAACTTTATTTATTTTTTTAATATGTTTTATTGATTATACTGTTACAGTTGTCCTTATTTCCCTTCTCTCTGCTCCCCTCCACCCGGTGGCCTCCCTCCCTCCAGTTGTCCCCACCTTTTAGTCCATGTACATTGGTTGTGCATATAGTTCTTCGCAACCTCTTCCTGTCTACTCCACTCCTTCCTACTATGCTTCTTAATTCCTATACCATTTCCCTCCCTTACCCCCTTACCCCTCCCTTCTGACCTCCCCCCAATATGCTCCCCATACCTATAGTTTTTTTTCCACTCTCGTTGCCTATTCAGTTTGCCTTTGTTTCAATTCCCTAGTTTCTGTTGTTGGTTCTTGTGTTGCAGTTTTCATTTTAGTGTTCATAGTTTTGATCCTCCTTTCTCTAAACCAGTCCCTTTAACATCTCATATAATAGTGGTTTGGATCTAATGAACTCTTTCAGTTTTATTTTGTCCTGGAAGCACTTTCTCTGGCCTTCTATTCTGAATAACAATTTTGCTGGGTAGAGTATTCGTGGTTGTAGGTTTTGGATTTTCATTACTTTGAATATTTCTTGCCAATCCCTTCTTGCCTGCAGGGCCTCCCTTGAGAAGTCAGCTGATAGTCTTAATTGGGACCCCTTTGTACATGATTCTTTTCTTCTCTCTTGCTGCTTTTAAGATTCTCTCTTTATCTTTAACTTTTGACAATTTGATTATAATGTGTCTTGGAGTGGTTCTCTCAGGGTCCAGTTTTTCTGGAACTCTCTGTGCTTCCTGGACCTGTAAGTCTATTTCCTTCCCCAAGTTTAGGAAGTTCTGCTTTATTATATTTTCACTTAGTTTTTCAATTTCTAGTTCTTCTTCGCCCTCTGGCAATCCTATAATTCTTATGTTCGATCTCTTATAGCTGTCACAGAGGTTTCTGATCCTCTTCTGATCCACTTTCCTTGCTTCCTGTTTCCTCTTTCTGCACTGGTTGACTATTTGTTCTTTCTCTATGTTTCGGTTTGTTGATTTGATCTCTGGATTTTATTTCCTCACCATTTCTCTCATTGTGTGTTTTTGTTCTTTTCAGTATGAGTGGTTTTCAATCCTTTCTCGTCTTTTTCCAAATCTTTTGTTAATTCTGTAAG
The DNA here is from genome assembly GCF_987537825.1 of Furipterus horrens. NCBI lineage: Eukaryota > Metazoa > Chordata > Mammalia > Chiroptera > Furipteridae > Furipterus > Furipterus horrens. The sequence continues at coordinate 74,646,080 of NW_028327172.1, forward strand.
CCACCTTATAACGATGGCTCTGAACTGAGCCTCTGACAGGTTTCTTATTTGTTCATCTGCAGATTCTTCATCTGTTGCCTGGTAAGCTGCGCCACCGGGATTTCTATAGTTGTCTGCCTCATTTTGACAGATTTGTGTTTTGCTTTCTTGGGCCAGCTATAGGGGACAGAGCCTGTGTACTCATCACTACCCAGCGACCAGTCGCCATCCGCAACCTATTTCGCGGCGCTGTGGTACTTTGTGTGGGGGCAGGGGTCCAAGATGGATTCCTGCTGTTATTCTCCGCTGGGAGACCCGGAACCGTCCTCCTACCCTCTGGGCCTCACCGTCCGAGGCAATGTGGTGGCTGCTTTTCCCAGCGTTGGGTTCCGGAGCTGCTGTGGCTCGACTGCAGCCAGGACTGCTCTCCCTGCCGCTGTCCCTGGTGCTACCACAAACAGCACCACCCACTTTCGCTCTTCTTACCTGCCCGACTAGCGCCGCTGGTTTATAACTTCATACATTGGGCTTCCATGTAGTTTTATTTTCTGGAATTTCTAGTTAAATTTCGTTTTGAGGTAGTTGTATTCCTTTCTAGTTGTAGAGGGAGACCGAGCGTGTCAGTCTAAGCCTCCATCTTGGCTGGAAGTCCTCTAAACTATTTTTATTCTTTTTAATTCTTTTTTCTTTTTGCTGCTCTGATTGGGTGTTTTTGTCTACTTTGTCTTTCAAATTGCTGATTTGATCCTTTGCTTCATCCATTCTACTTTTGATTCCTTCCAGTATATTCTTGATGTCAGGTATGGTATTCTTCATTTCCTACCAGTTCTTTTTTATGGTGTCTATATTCTTTTCATAGTGATGTAGCTCTCACTAAATTGCTTTAGCATCCTTATAACTGTTACTTTGAAATTTATAAAGTGATAAATCACTTGCCTCCGTTTCATTTAGCTCATTTTCTGGAGATTTCTCCTGTTCTTTCATTTGAGGCCTATTTTTTTATCTCCCCACTTTGGCTGCCTTCTTTGTGTTTGTTTTTATGTATTAGATAGATATGCTATGACTCTTTCTTCGTGAGGTGGCCTTATATAGCAGGTGTCCTGTGGGACCCCAATGGTGCAGTCGCCTCGATCTCTTGAGCAGGGTATTAGAGGAATGTCCCTTGTGTGGATTATGTGGGCCTTCCTGTTGTAATTGAACCTTAATTGCGGTTCGCCCATTCGCGCATGACATTGACCTTCTGGCTGGCTGACTGTGAGGCTCAGTCATTGACCATGGTGTGCAAGCTGCTGTGCAAGTGCTTAAGTAGAAGTTGAATGAATTCTGTTCATTCTTTGAAACCTAATGATTTTAAAGCCAATATCTCACTGTCTACAGGGGCAATTTAGAACTTTCTGCTAATGGCTCTGTTCTTGATCTCGGTTGGCCCTGGGCACAGTTCTATAGTGAAAAGCTGCAGTGACTGGGGTTCTGCTCTTAGGCTTTGGAAGCAACTGTACTTGTCTACCTGAGCTCAGCTGCGTGCACACCTCCCACTTGCCCTTTTCATTAGGTCTCTCCAGCACAGATGGGCTATCCCAGCCTCCTATCCTGACTCCCACTCTCCCTTTTCATGGTCTATCCTTTCACCGGTTTCATGCGCTCGCCATCATCTACCAGAACATTGTTGCCAGGTGCCCTGCCTGCCACCAATAGGCCAATACTAGGTGTGGAAGGGTTAAGGCACATTGGAGAGGCAGGAGAAGCTTCAGAAAGAGCCAGGACAGGTTGGGGACACAGTTGGGAAAGGTGAGAGAGAGAGAGAGAGACAAAGAAGAGAAGATGCATCTGCTCGGAAAGCACCCTCTATTATTTATTTTTTTTAATCCTCACCCAAGGACATATTTTCATTGATTTTAGAGAGAGAAATATGAATGTGAGAGAGAAGCATTGGTTGGTTGCCTCCCGTACACAGCCTGACTGGAGACCTAACCCATGACATTTTGGTTACTGAACGATGCTCCAACTAACTGAGCCACATCGGCCAGGGCTATTTTTAATTTTTTGAGGCACATCTGTAATGTTTTCCACATTGGCGGCACCAATTTACAGTCCCACCTACAGTGTGTGAGGATTCCCTATCCTTGATATTTTCACCAACACTTGTTTGTTGACTTTTTGAGAATAGCCATTCTGACAGGTGTGAGATGATATGTCAGTTGTGGGTTTGATTCATCTTTTTCTTATGACTAGTGATGTTTAACATCTTTTTATATGTTTGTTTGCCAACTGTACAGGTGGGACAAAAGTAAGTATATAGTTATGAGTATACGAAACACAGAGTTTATTCTTGTATTATTATTTATTAATTATTATTTTCCAGTGGGGTAAAACTAGGTTTACAGTTGTCAGTATCCTGACAACTATCAACACATTTTATTCTTGTAATATTATTTTTTAATTAATGTATTATTTTTCTATACCAATGACTGTAAACCTACTTTTGCCGCATCCTGTATTTCTTCTTTGGAGAAATGTTTATTCAGGTCCTCTGTCTATTTTTATTGGATAGTTTGTTTCCTGATGTTGAGGTTTTTCTATATTAACCTCTTATTAGATATATCATTAGTATGTTGTCTTTTCGTTTTGTTAATGCTTTTCTTCACTATGCCAAAGCCTTTTAGTTTGAAAATGCTTTTGTTGATGTTGCCTGGAGATACATATCCACAAAAAATTGTATTGCAAAGATCCATATCAAAGAATTTACTGCCTATGTTTTATTTTAGGAGTTTTATGGGTTTTAGATTTTACATTTAAGTCTTTAGTCCATTTTGAGCTTATTTTTGTGTATAGTGTAAGAGTGTTGTCCAGTTTTATTTTTTTTGCTTGTATCTTTCTAGTTTCCCCAACACCATTTATTGAAGAGTCTGTCATTTGTCCATTGTATATTTTTGTGAATCACTGTCTTTTGATTCACTGGCATTAACCATTAAGCCTCTGATCAGATAACAAGGGTGGGGCTGTATCCTGTGTGGAATGAAATTAACAGTTTGTTCTAGTGGTCCTGTGTCCACCCTTATGAACCATAGGCCTCTTTATAGATCTTTGGAGTGCTGATGACAGTATAGATTTTTGCTACAAAGAGGGTATTGAAATTCATCCCAATAGCATGTTTACAATTTAAATAACAAGGCTTTGCTGTATAAAGTGACCATATAAGTATGGGTTTATTTCTGGGTTCTCCAGTCCTTCCATTAGATATCTGTTTGTATTCATTTTAGAAACTTGTACTGAAAGCCCACTCTGCCAAGTACTATGCCCTTTTAGATACTGATTTGGAAATTATCAACAAGAAAAGTCTCAGTATACTTCACATGAAGATAGACAGATAGGTACATAGATTGGTAGATAGAGATATGTTGAAAACATTTGTGTGTAACCAAGTTTGTATTTATGTGTTTGTAGATGCTGTGAGAAAACCATGGAGGTTATGAGAAACTCTCAGGAAACCCTGTTAACCATTGTAGAGGTAAAGTATATTACAAGGAAGTCTTTATTTCTCTACTTGATAAACTGTATCTTGTTAGTAAGTCACTCACTCGTTTGAGGATTAGTGCTTCATTTTAAAGTGGTGGGTTGGTGCTAGGCAGCAGGTGGAGTGGGGGCTGCACACATCAGTAAGTAGTGGTTAGAACGCCTCCACTTCCATCAAGTTTCTTACAATGTTAGAACATAATAAATAATCTCCAGTCTTTAATACATAAATCAGCACTCTTGCATCTTAGATAACTCTTTTGGTATTTATTGTCTGCAGAATGGATTCCATTGTAGGATTAAGAGAAATCAAGTTACTTCCTTTTCCCTTGCCAAGTTCACATGGCAGGTTTAGTTAGACACATGGAGGTCAAAGTCAGCATTGTTAGTGGAGGGGCGTGGTTGAGGATTGAGAGCCAGACTTGCTTGCAGCAGGGGCTCCCTCAGGGCCTCTCTGAGGTCTTAGCCACCCAGAGGTGGTGTGGGCCTGCAGAGCATACATACCCTCCATTAGGCTCACGGCCTCCTGTCAAACAGGGCAGAATGGGAAAGAAGCAAGCACATTTCCCATGCTTATGACCTTGGCTGTACCCAGCAGGAATTGTGTCCTAAGCAGTCTTTCCCTACCCTGGGAAAGGGTATGTGCAGCAATAGGTGAGGAGTCTTTTTCTACAAGGAAACACGGGAGGTGGAGTATAGGCATGCCTCACTTGGATTCTTTATCTTTTTGTACCTTCAGTCTGGTGGTGTTGGACCTGGCTGAACTTGAGTATCACCTGTACTGTCTTTAAACAATATTGATGCTGACCACATGCAAAGCAAACTTCTAGGATTTAGGCAGGAACATTTATGTTTTTTAAAAGCTCTCCCACTGTGCAGCCAGGGTTAAGAATCAATGTCTTTTGATTCACTGGCATTAACCATTAAGCCTCTGATCAGATAACAAGGATGGGACTGTATCCTATGTAGAGTGAAATTAACAGTCTGTTCTGGTGGTCCTGTGTCCACCCTTATGAACCATAGGCCTCTTTATAGATCTTTGGAGTGCTGGTGGCAGTATAGATTTTTGCTACAAAGAGGGTGTTGAAATTCATCCCAATAGCATGTTGACAATTTAAATAACAAGGCTTTGCTGTTCCCAAGGCTGAATGAAAATGTGCTCCCTTTTCTTTTTTTCCATTTCAAATTGTGTTCCTACATGTCATGTATTATAGTTTGCCATTGCTTCTGCCATAAGAGAAAAGAAAACCCAGATGCCTCCATGATAGAGAAATTAAAATCTAAAACATCTTGCCTTTTTGTGTTTAAGACAAAAAGTCCAAACATTTCACATTTATTTAAGATCCAAAGAAGTTTAACATGTTCCCCAGTGTTTTCCTCTGCTCACTATCAGGCAGAAGAGTCTTTCATGCCTGGGTAGATTTGGGCTTCATTTAGGAACCGTGTGCTGAGTGAGCACTTGCTGCTAGAGGGTTGTTTCTTCAAGGCCTCAGAAGAGTTCGTAGTCAAATGTCAGACTGCTCCTGAGCCTCACTCTTTAGATAGTGACAGGATATCAAGTGAGAGAAGTAACAGTGGCCAGGTCACCGAGGGGTTCCTGCAGCAGTGTAAGGACTTTAGATTTTGCTGAGTGAGATGGAAACTGCTGGAGGGTTTTGAGCCTGAGAAGTGACTTGCATCTCCACCTGCAATACCCGTGTCATTTAAAAGGTCACCCTCTCTTGATTTGTGTACTTTGCACTGATGTACCCAATCTTCTCTCTGTGAATCTGTTCAAATGTTCTAAAATCGTCTGATGTTGCTGTTCCATTCTTTCAGAAAATTTGCCAATTGAAGGCTGTGCATCTTCAGCTTTAGAGTGGTGCTTCTCAGTGGCAGCAGGGGTCCCAGTCCTGCGGATGCCATTCCAGGCCCCTCTCTTGTATTCATTGCTTTTCCCCTCTTAGGTTTCACTGGGCCACAGTCACTGTTTCTGATAGAATATCAGTGAAAACATCTTGCTCACCAAATCCCTCTTTAAGAGCGCTTTGACTGAGGTGCGTTTCCCTTTCCCTCTCAGCACCTTTGTCTCATCTGGCCTTCACGATGGCTTTTTCTTCATAACAGACCATTCTATCCTCCAAAATTTTAATCAGTTCTACTAAGAAAATCTCTCCCTTTAACTCAATGGTTCTTAGCCAAGAGCAGTTCTACCTCTTAGAGGATAGTTGGCAAAGTCTAAAGACATTTTTGGTTGTCATAATGGGGCAGGGGGTGAATAGGATACGCTTGACGTTTAGCTTGTTTCGGCCAGGGAGGCTGCCAAACGTCCTGTGCACAGGGCAGCCCTCACAGCTGTGAAGGGTCCAGCCCCGACATGTCCACAGTGCGGAGAGTGAGAAACCCTGCTCTAGCTTATCAGTCTATATTCCTGTATTGTTTTCAGTCATTCACTTCCATTCTGATAGTGACTAAATTATATTTTTCGAATTACTTCCTTTTTGATTCCAGAAATTGCAAATATGATTCCTAATGTGAGCTCTTGGGTTTGAAATAATTTGTGGTGTTTCTCTACTTCAACCCAAAAAGACCATATAATCTTTTTATAATTGAAGCCTTCATTCCTTTTCATTCATTGATTAATAAAACTCCCTTTTGAGGTGAAACTGGTTTGGATCTCTGAAATCTAAACCCAAGCCAGTGCTCAGCTTGAAGTCACATATGGACCCTGACCTTATGGACAAACCACTTATATTCATAGTCATTCCCTCCATAGTTTTTAATGGGCCTGGAGGATACTTAACACAGCATAAATAGATACCAGATTTTGCTATTGCTGATTCGGTACATTAAACCTTTAATGCTGAAGGCATTTTATAGTCCTAACCTGAAGATCTGTTGAGAAGCAGAGTAAAGACATTAGTAAAAAAATGTCCTAACTTCATAGTGCTGGATAGTCCTGCAACATCACTCATCCCTGGAATTGACTCTTTACTTATTATTAAGACCTGTATGGTAAGCACTTGCTAAGGCCTGTTTTCTTTTAATGTGCTTATAAACACCAGAGGCAGTTAGCTGTTCTGAATTGCCAAAGTTAGAAATCCCTCATGACTTCACTTACTAAAATTATGACCTAAAGCCACTTGCTGTGGCCATGCCAGTCATTTTAGTATTCAAATTCTACTCCATGTGTATCTTAAGGTATCAACCACAGGACCAGGGTTTTGAGGAGCTTTCAATAAATTACACCTTCTTTTCTCCACTCAGAGTTGGAACTAATTGAGGTAAAAAGGAATAACAATAGGTTAGAGATCAAAATGCCAGGTTATTACTGATAAAAAGTTTGGAGAACATGGCTTAAGAGTGAGGTCCAAATAGGCTCGCTAGTTCTATCCAACGCCCGTAGGCTAACCTATCCCACCTGAGGGAGAATTAGTGCTGCAAAGTAAATGCCTTTACCCAGGACAGGGAGAGAGAAGGAAAGGAAGTGACTAGTACTTATTTCCTTTTAATAGTTTCACCTTGTAAGGAAACATGAGTCAAGGTATGTCACTGCCCCCAACCATGGCAGAAGAATGAATTAATGGGATAAGAAACCAAGAGCATCATGCTACTATGGTTTCTTCCATAAGGAAACAAGAAGCCTGTGCAATAAGTTTTCCCCTTTCCCCAGTCAACTACCGTATTAGTGACCTCTGTTATTTTTATAATATTGGTTCCACTGCAAAGTGCAAATTATTCTTCTAACACATATGTTTTCTCTTCTAGGTCCTCCTGTATGATCCCCTCTTTGACTGGACCATGAACCCTTTGAAAGCTTTGTATTTACAGCAGAGATTGGAAGATGAAACTGAGCTCCACTCTACTCTGACTGCGGATGACCAGGAGTGCAAACGAAATCTAAGGTGGGCAGTCTTTTAGGAAGGACTTACTGTCAGTTGTTCATATTTTCCTATTCCCAAGGCCCTTTGAACTGTTCCACCTCATTAATGCCTTTGTGTTTTTCTCATTAGTGAAATGGACCAGAGTTTCAACAAAGTAGCTGAACGTGTCTTGATGAGACTACAAGAGAAACTCAAAGGAGTGGAGGAAGGAACTGTGCTCAGTGTGGGTGGACAAGTGAATTTACTCCTACAACAGGCCATGGACCCCAAAAACCTTAGTCGACTTTTCCCAGGGTGGAAAGCTTGGGTGTGATATTCAGCATATGAATTTCCCTTGAATTCAAGTTTCAAAAATTATATGTTGGCCTTTATTTTTAACCCACCCACATACTTTGAATATATGGTATTACTATTTAACTAAGCAAACTACGTACTGTGGTTTTATTTTTTTTCTTTAATGTTTAATACTAACTTCAGTCCCCTATGGGTGCTTTGAGGGTCTCAAGGAACATCTCTTCTTGATCACTAGAAATAATTGTCATTCATGCTCCATTTCTAGCTAAACACTTTTTTTCCTCTCAAGTACACACTGTATCATTTTCAGTACAATCTCTGTCTTAACGCTTTATCTGAAATGAAGGCAGCAGGAAAGCAGGAACATCACTGACAGCTTTTCCTCTAGGATGAGTTGGAACAGATGTGCTACTGGTTTTGAGGTGGCTTTTCATTACAATTTGTTTCCCAGGTTTCTTATACAGATGAAAATTATTTGATGTTAACATATGAAAGAAAGAAAAATATGCTTCAAAATAGTAAGGATCTATTTATCATGGTAAAACTACCTTAAAAATAAGAAGCAATGTTGAAAGCAAGTTAGTGTTTAAGAAATGTGCTTGGATTTTCAGTAGCAAGACCACCCAGTGTGACTGAATAAAGTTGTTATGTCTTGGAGACCAAATTTTGAAGACGCAGTTAATATAATTACTATTTTCAAAACATGTATATTGGTCATTGTCAGTATTTTTAGTTTCTGGGCTTCCGAGTTTTCCAGACCTCATGAGTAGTGTGGCCCCGGCCAGTGTGGCTCAGTTGGAGCATTGTGTCATCTACTGGAAGTCATGGGTTTGATTCCAGGTCAAGGCATATGCCTGGGTTGCTGGTTCAATCCCTGGCCGGAGCACAAAGTAGAAGGCAACTGATTGATGTTTCTCTCTCACATCAGTGTTTCTCTCTCTCTCTCTCTCTCTCTCTCTCTCTTCTTTCTTTCTCTAAAAGGAATGAAAAAAATATCCTCAGTTGAGGATTAAACAAAAGAATAGTGCCAGGCTAACACAGACACTTTTCGTCCTCGTTTTCCTATGCTACTGGCAGAGTGTTTTCTTGACTCTCACTGAGGGGTCATTCTTCACATGTTTCACCTGTATGGTGGGCTTGAGGGGAGGGGCATTTAATTCCCATCGCTGCCTCGACAAGTCCAAGGTTTCATCAGTTCCCTTATGTATGTTAAAGCTGAAGCCCGTAGATTAAATATGGGATTTTGGCAAAGTGTGTCAGGCCAGCTGGAATTTTAGCTCACAGTGTACCTCTACTTTTCAGTTCCTTTCCTTTTTTCTCCCTCAGCATGTCCCTTACTTTCTTGTAAATTCTGCTATGCATTTAATAGATTGTTTCTTACATCTCATCCAGCATTTCTGTGTTTTTGTTGCAGAGGAAGGGTTTAGGTATCAAGTTTGCTCTACAGCTAGAAATGGAACACTCCTGTCTCCACACTGTCATCAGATTAACAAGTAAAATTAGTGACTTGTCTATTGGTGAATATAATTCTTCCTCCACCATTAGGAAAATGTTCATCTTTGCTGCAGAGATTAAGAAATGGGTGGTAAAATTTTCCTCTTATTTGTTAGGTAACCAGTTTATGTAAACAGTTTTTTCTTTTGAAGGGTTAACATTTCTGTCTCTTGCCAATGGCAAGCGCTCACTCAAATCTGAGCTCGCCACCTTCCTTTCTCTCCTAAAACAATCTCTTGAACTTTGTGGACTATAAATTTCTTTCATTTTGCATTTCAAATTACAAATTTATCTCAATGTATCTTCTTATAAGCTGCTTTTATTAGTAATAAAACTACCAATGTATATTAATCAAAGTAATGTAATAAACTTAGTATGTCTTTTTTTAAGAAAGCCTTGAAATCTTCATGGATGAATAAAAATGATCAATTAGGTAATAGTATAGGTAAATAAATTTGTAACTACTTCTTGCTAGTTGATGTATCCAAGAGCTTTGATAACATCATGAACCCACTCTCCAGCCTCAATAAGTGTGCTATACAGCTCCTGTCCTATTCAAATATTCTTTAATGGCTTTAAAAAGTTTACCAAATTCACAGATAACCTAGGAGAATTGCTAATGTACAGGTAAGGAAATTATAATTCTAAAAGATTTTGACAAGCAGGGAACAGTGTCTGGAAATGAATAGGGTAGAAATTTATCAGGAACAATGAGTAGTAGTTAGGTTTCTAAAATACTAGTTGTATGCTGAAAATCTGGCATACAGTAGTGATGTTATCCCAATTTACACCTCCAGAATGTGAAATGGAGAAATAAGGTAAATATATTAAGGCCACAGTCTAGTAAATCAAATGTAAAAGTCTATTGACAAACCCTAACTTGAAAAGCTTTCAAGTGAAAAAAATCGAGGCTTCACCAGTCAGTTGGTCACAAAGTCAGTGGAAACCAAGTAGAGAAGCTACTAGAAAAGCTAATAAGTTATAGACTGAACAGTTGTGTACAGATCAAGGGAGATCATAGCCCTCCCACTATTCTCTGTGGTTTTTTATATCACCCCAAAGTATTTCCGTAGCCAGTGGGTACATTAATCCATGGCCATTATAGTGTATACTTAATATATGTACCCTTAGAAATGCTACAAATTTATTAGTCTTAAAGACTAATAAGCTAGTCTTTAAAAAAACTGTAAAAGGCTAGGATACTGTCTTTAAATAATAAGAGATATGTGCCCTTTTGAGTATTGCACCTTAATGAAATTATATACTATTGTATATAGATTTCTTTTAGTTATGTTGAATGTTTGCTTTACTATTACCTGTTTTTGAATAAATATTTCTAAAACAAAATGTATGCTAAGACTCATTCACGTTATTCAAGTCCATGCGTGTTCTGTGTGCCAGGCACGGTGCTGGTTCCGAGGGAAACGGCAGTGAACAGGGCAGGCACAGGCAGCCCTTACAGGGCTCCGTCTGGGTCAGACCTGCAACTTAATGTGTGATGGGAACTGGGAAGCCTGCCACTCACAACCAGCCTGGTGAGCTACATCTAAGTCTGAATTGTCTGGTAGTTTTTCTTAATTACCACAGGGAAAAAAGGCAAATGAATGTTCATTTGGCCTAGACAGTGATCTAGTTAACTTTTCTAAAGCCTAAAAGCTATTTTCTGGAATATGACAAATACAAAGATCCTAGTATCTTAAATGTGAGGTTTGTATACCGTGTGGGGTTTTTTTTTTTTATGTTTTGTTTTCCTTTTTTTGTTACTTTTTTAAAAATTGAATTTATTGGGGTGACATTGGTTAATAAAACCTAACAAGTTTCAAGTGCATAATTTTATAACACATCATCTGCAGACTGCATTATGCACTCCCCACCCAAAGTCAGGTCTCTTTCTGCCGCCATTTTCCCCCTTTGCCTTCTTCCACCTCCCCTCATCCTTCTTTCACTCTGGCAGTCACCATTGCACTATTGCTTGCTTGTCTGTTTGTTTGTTTGTTTTGCTTAATCCCTTCACCTTTTTCACCTAGATCCCCCAAAAAACCGCTTCCCTCTGACAACTGTCAGTCTGTTCTATGTATCTCTGAGTCTGTTTCTATTTTGTTTCTTAATTTATTTTCTTCATTAGAATCCACATAGAAGAGGAATCATATGGTATTTTTCTTTCTTTGACTGGTTTATTTCACATAGTATAATTCTCTCCAGGTCTCCATGTTGTCGCAAAAGATAAGATATTCATTTTTATGGCCGAGTAGTTTCCACTGCATAAATGTTGCACAGCTATTTTCTCCACTCATCTACTGATGGGCACTCGGGCTGCTTCCAAATCTTGGCTATTGTAAATAATGCTGCAATGACATTAGGGGTACATATATTCTTTTGAATTAACATTTTGGGTTTCTTCAGCTATATTCCCAGAAGTGGAATTTCTGTGTCATATGGCAATACCATTTGTAATTTTTTAAAACAACTCCATACTGTTTTTCACAACGGCTGCACCAATCTGCGTTTCTACTAACAATGCGCAAGGGTTCTCTTTTCTCACATCCTTGCCAATAGCCATTGTGACTGGCGTGAGGTGATATCTCATTGTGGTTTTAATTTGCATTTCTCTGATGATTAATGATGTTGAGCCTCTTTTCATATGTCTTATGGCCATTTGTGTGTCCTCTTTAGATAAGTTTCCATTCGGGTACTTTGCCAATTTTTAAATTGGATTATTTGTTTTCTAGGTGTTAAGTTGTATAAATTGTTTCGATTATAGGTTTTCTTTTCAGTGAGATTTCACCTGAATATGGCTTGTTAAAGAAAAGCTTACTGCAGTGATCTGTGAGAGACAGGCAGGCATGGTTCAAAAGACTTTGACCGCTGTGTGGAGCCAAAAGAGAAGCTGTTCTGTTTTTCTCTGAATAGCCCCAAGTTCTTGTCAGTAGAATATGAAAAACAGAACAATTAATAAGAGGAAATGTTTTTGAACTTGTGTAAAATACCTGGGCGTTTCAACCCTGTATTGATCCGCATTTCCCTTTTACTCCCAACCATTTGGGGAAGGGCTGCATGTTTTCCTTATGCATTTCCATGTGTAGAAAGTAGATTAAAACCTTGGCTAATAAAGAAACGAGGGCAATTTTCCTCAAAGTAAACCCCCCTCCCTTCCTTCCTCCGGCTGTGAGTGTCTTGAGTAGTTTCTTCATCCATTCTGAGGCACCCAGAGTCTCTCTCAGTGATCTCTAATAACAGCTCATAGACTATCACCCAGAGCTTTAACTGAAAGTGTGTGCTCAGTTCACATTCTAAGTCCTCAGTAAATACTCTGAATTTAAAGAATCTTAAGACAATATGTTCTTGCATCCCAGAAGCTTTTAACCCTTCAGCTCACTTATGTTAACCCTAAGCGTTTTATTATACAACAGTTTCTGTGCTCTAAAATGGAAGATATGCACAACTTAAAAAAGAATATTGTGCTGGCGACTCCAGTCCTCTATATCTATCAGATAAATGTTAATTGTTACTACTGTTCTAAGGGATTTTATTCTCAATGTAATTAGACAATTTGTATTTGCCTGTGTACTCTATGATGTTTCAGATGCCATAGAAATAAATCACAATTTGCTATGATTGATTTTATTTTTTTAGTTCAAAGAAAGATGATTGTTGCAAATGCTTAGAAGAGCTCATTAAGCCCTTTTAAAAAATAACTCCCAAGCAAGCCTGTAGATCCAAAGGTATTTGGATAGCTTTTAAATGTAGTTTCCATTTTAATTATAAAGATTAGGACTTGGTTAATTAGGATGTTGGTATATTAGCTTATATCAGAGTTATAACTCTCCTTCCTATTTCCCTTATACAACTATTGATAAATTTTTGAAATTTATCCCTTATTAGATGTATCATTGGTGAATATGTTCTCCCATTTAGTGGGTTGTCTTTTCATTTTGTTGATGGTGTCCTTCACTGTGTAAAAGCTTTTTAGTTTGATGTAGTCCCATTTGCTTATTTTTTCTTTTATTGCCCTTGCCCTAGGAGATATATCAGAAAAAATATTGCTGTGAGAAAGGTCTGAGATTTTACTGCCTATGTTTTCTAGGATTTTTATGGCTTCATGACTTACATTTAAGTCTTTAATCCATTTTCAGTTTATTCTAGTGTGTGGTGTGAGAAGGTGGTCTGGTTTCATTTTTTTGCATGTATCTGTCCACTTGTCCCAACACCATTTATTTAATAGACTGTCTTTACCCCATTGTATATTCTTGCCTCCTTTGTCAAATACTAATTGATTATAAAGGTATGGAGTTTTTTTCCTGGGCTCTCTATTCTGTTCCATTGATCAACACGTCTATTTTTATTTCACTGCCATGGTGTTTTGATTATTATGGCCTTGTAGTATAGTTTAATACCAGGTAGCATGATACCTCCATTTGTCCTTCTTTCTCAATATTGCTCAGGCTATTTGAGGTCTTTTGTGGTTCCATATAAATTTTTTGAATATTCTAATTCTGTGAGCTATGCCATTTTAATAGGAATTGCATTGAATCTATAGATTGCTTTGGATAGTATGAACATTTAATGATGTTAATTCTTCCTATCCATAAACATGGTAAATGCTTCCTGTTTCTTCAATATCCTATAATTTGCAAGTACAGATCTTTCAAATCCTCATTGGATTTAATTCTAGGTATCTTATTATTTTTTTGTTGTTGCAATTGTAAATGGGATTATTTTCCTAGCTTCTCTTTCCAGTAGTTCATTATTGGTGTATAAAAATGCCACTGACTTCTGAAAATTAATTTTGTATCCTGTTACTTTACTGAATTCATTTTTCTGTCTAGTAGTTTTTGTTGGAGTCTTTAAGGTTTTCTATATACACTATCATGTTATCTGCAAACAATGACAGTTTCACTTCATCTTTTTCATTTTAGATGCCTTTTATTTCTTCTTCTTGTCTAATTGCTTGGCTAGAACTTTCCGTACTGTGTTGAATAAGACATCCTTATCTGTTTTGATCTTAAAGGAAACTTTTTCTTTTTCTCATTGAGTGTGATGTCTGCGGTTTGTCATATATGGTCTTTATTATGTTGAGTTATGTTCTTTATATTCCTACTTTGCTAAGAGTTTTTACCATAAATGGGTGCTGGATTTTAGCTAATGTTCTTTCTGCATTTATTGATACTTTCCTGTGATTTTTATCCTTCATTTTGTTTATATGGTGTATTATTGATTTGCCAACATTGTACCAACCTTGCATCCCTGGAATAAATCCCACTTGATCATGGTGTATGATCTCTTTAACGCATTGCTGGATTCAGTTTGCTATTTTTTGAAGACATGTTTAGCATTTTAATTTAAAAATTCAGTCATCTTCTGAGTTTCAGACTCTTGCCTAGCCTGAAAAAAACTGAATTTTGCATAAATACGTACAGTAGAGTCCAAGTTTTAACAAGAGATTAAATTCAGAATTTGGTTAGTGAGGTGAAATCTCATATACTACAAATTATTCCCAAAGTAATCCTTTCCTTTGCCCATAAAAGTAAGCATGCATAATTTTTAAATGTACGGCAGTATGTATAAATTGTAGTACTTTGTGGTCGAGGGCACGCAAGTAATTCCAGCAGACAGAATGGGTCAAACAGAGGGCTCCCGCAAGCTCAGGCAGGTCAGCACTGAGCAGTGCAAGCACCTTCCTTTTATTGGATTTTGCAGATATGCTAACCAACAGGGAGGGTCCAGGAATGAGCTCACAGGCACATTCCACGAATGATTACAATGTACTTGAAATTTACAACAGAGGAAGCTTAAAGGATTAACTGAAGAGAGCGCTTCCTGATAAACAAGTCTATATATCCTCTATAAGTTCAAAAAAACAGAAAAACAAATTCAATCACTTATTCCTTCAAGGCTATGGAACGCATGCACTGTTCCTTAACCACTAACAGAAAGCAATCAAGGTTAAACACCATTTGTGCTTAGTTTTGTTTGATTTCCTTATCAACATCAGGGAAGATGGAGTACTCAGCAAGATTCTTTTTAAGTCACAGGATGTCTTTAAGATCCTGAGGCCTGAGCAGTCAGAGACTGTCGGCACCAGCCAGTCCAACTCACTACTTGGATCATTAAACACCTGGACCGAGAGGCATGTAAACATACCTCAAATCAGAAGTCTTGATTTCCAGCATCAATAAATGTATACTTTCTACACTAATATACAGTGTATGATTCTAAAGGAGTGTTTTGCTTCTCCGCTGTGCATCCCCACAGAGAACATGTGGCAATGTCTGAAGACATTTTTTGTCTTCAGAAATGGTGAGAGCCTGAAACGTTGACTTGTAGTGTTGAAGGTTAAGGTCAGCCTTTCCAAAATGAAATGAAAACATGGAGGAAAGAAATGGCCATGATTTTGCTATGCTTTAAATTAATAGCTGGTCTGCTACTAATGTATGCATAACTATTGTTTAAAATTGTGGTAAAATAAGCATAATATAAAACCACCTTAAGCATTTTTAAGTTTACTGTTTGGTGGTGTTAAATACGTTCATATTTTACAACCAATCACCAGCGCTCTTTTCCCTTTGCAAAACATTAATTTTATACCCATCCCACAACTCTCTTTACTTCTTCACTACACCCACTCCTTAGCAACCACCATTTTATTTTCTGTATGAATTTGACTACTAGCTGCTTCCTGTATGTGGAGTCATACAGTATTTGTCTCTTTGGTCACTGGCTTATTTAACTAACATAATGTTCTTAAGGCTGTTGTAGGTCAGAATTTTTTTTTATTTTAAGGCTGAATAATATTCCAGTGTATACCCTATTCCACATTTTGTTTATCCATACAGACATTGATGGACACTTGTCTCCACCCTTTTGTCTCTTATGAATAATGCTGCCATGAAGTTAGGCGTACAGATATCTTTTTAGGACCATGCTTTAAATTCTTTGGGATATGTACCCAGAATGGAATTAGTGATGATGTGGTATTGCTATTTTTAATTTTTTGAGGAGCCACCATACTGTTTTCCATTGCAGCTATACCATTTGATATTCCCACCAACAGTGCACAAGGATTCCAGTTTTTCTAGATCCTCACCAATTCCTGTTTGTTTTTTTGTTTATGGTAACCCTCCTAACGGGTGTGGGTGATTCATTCTTGCAAGTAAAAGGATTGCTTTATACAGATCTTATTAGTGGGGTTGCAGGAAATGAGTTTTCGAAACAAAATATGTTCTTCAATTGATACTTTTGAAACCTGATTCTGTGTAGTGTTTTTAACCACGCTAGTGGATCTTAATATAAAGATGAAAACTACCCCCAAATATTCCCTAGTGTTTCCAAGTATTAGAATATTCACTATTGACTTATAATTCTTTATAAACTTAATGATACTTCTTTCTTTTTTTTTTTTAATTTATTGATCATTAGAGAGAGAGAGGAAGGAAGAGAGAGAGAAAGAGATTTTGTTCCACTTCTTTATGCATTTGTTGGTTGATTCTTGTATGTGCCCTGACCGGGGATCAAACCCACAACCTTGGTGTGTTGGGACGATGCTCCCACCAATGGAGCTACCCGGCCAGGGCTGATTCTTATTTCTTAAATAACTATTTTATATCCACAATTGTAAGAAATGAAAGTGTTTTAAGAAAGAATGGGTAATCAGTCAGTTGGTTGCAGATTTCTTTTAAATTACTGTAGTGTAAAACAACATGGACAAGTGGATTTCATACGCCTCTGAAACAAATTCAGGGCATAAAAAGGACACAAATAATTAAAATAATCCTAATGAGTCAATGCCTTCTATTTCTTTTTTTTTTTTTTTTCTTTTTAGTAACAGAGTTTTATTGATAACCACCGAACAGCATCTTTAAACATCGAATACAAAAATATTCCATTAAATTCTGTTTCCCAAGGTGGCTCGGCTTGTTTCATGAAGGCCCTGGGAGAGGCCTGCAGGTCCCTCAGAGTTCACACCTCTGGTCAGGCAGATATGGACCTCATCACACTTGTGGCTGAGTGGATGGTCGTGAGCTTTCTACAAATGTTTCAGAAACCTTAAGATACTGATTGGAGAAAATATTTAATACTTTTGTTGAAGGAAGGGACAGGGACATTAGAATTATGTGCAGGAATGAGGTGGGGTGAACTCAGACATGACAGTGCTTTCCCACCTCAAGGAGGTCCTGACCAGGGTGCTGAGAAGGGATATCTGGTTTTTGTCTTTGGGAACCCTTTAAGTGTTATTCAGAGCAGACCTGAGGCCTGGCTCTGGCAAATCTTCCTTGTGCCCAGCCCAATGACTCCAAATGGTTGCTTATCCCCCAGCCTGGAAGAGGGTCTGAAGGAGAGAGATGCTCTCAGTGAGGGAGTGGGAATGACAGATCCCCAGAAATTCCACACACCTAGGAGGGAGCCTTGTCTCCCAGGGTGCCGTGGATGACAGAATAAGGTGGCAAAGTCGACCATCTGGAGACAGGGTTACCCGCCACCACCTCAGACACCTAGAGCCCTGTGACCCCTTGGAGCGCCTGGGAGCAGGGCTACTCACCCGGCATTTCTTTGTTGTCCATTTGGCTGTGGCCATTGATGGCAGGGGAATCAGGCTACACGTGTGACAGTTCCTTGAAGCCAGGGATGAAGGAGGGTGAGATGGTGTCTGGGCTGGTGTCACAGGAGCCTGTACTCTGTTCTGAGGTGGCAATGGTGGTTGTGGTGCTGGGTGGAATAGGATCTTCATCGTCGTCCTCCAGGAGGGATGCCTCTGGGATGTGACTGAAGGCCTCTGGGTGCTGCCTGGCCAGCTTCCCTTTCAGTGTCCTGATTCTGTGGAAGATGCTGTCCAGGTCCCGCTTCATCTCCACCAGGGTCCTCGTGTGATGCAGGAAGCGCTCGCTCATCTGCTGCAGGCGGGCACTTGACAGGTTGTTGAAGTTCGCCAGCATCTCATTGGTCTTCTCAAAGTGGTCCAGCATGTTCTTCTGGGCCAGGATGATGGCATTGACATCATCCACATTCACCATGCTCAAGATGCGGCTGCAGAAGACCCTCGAGGCCAAGTCCGGAGGGTCCATCTCTTCCTCCTCCTCCACTGCCTGCACATCTGGCGGCCTTGCTCACGCTTCCGGGATGCCTTCTATTTCTAAGGAAGATAAAATACCCATCTTGCACAAACCTACTGATATTAGAAGAGCCCATTTTATGAGGTCAAGATTATTCTTATATTAAAAATTACAAGAAAAGAAAACTGAAGACCAGCAGCCTTCATGAACATAGTTGCATATTGAATCAATGCCATCAAAATATAAAGACCCAGTTGCATCATGATCAAATAGCGTTATTCCAGGAACATGATGGTGGCTTCATAGTTGAAAATCAATTGCTGTGAATAAAGTAAAGGCAAGGACGCCACTCTTACCAGGTCTATTCAGCATTGTACTAAAGTTTATAGCCATGTAATAGGGCAAAGAGAAAGTAATAAAAAGTTTGTCAAGAAAGTACAATTACCTTCATTTACAGAGGACATCATGTGTACAGAAAATGCTAAAGATTCTGCTTTTTTAACATAAGTCTACAACTAGTGAGTTTAACAACATCACATTGATAAAGGTCAATATACAAAACATCAATAATACTTCTCTGTACTAGTGTTAAAGTGTCTTGATTAGGCCCAAGGTGGAGCTGCTTATGTTAAGCCCATGTCAGCAAACTGGAGCTTACCTAAGTATCTGTGCTCAGCTCTCCCAGGAAATATAGGCCTACGCCAACCAATTGGCACTTGTCTGCTTAGCACATTGCCTAACCTAACTCCAACACTTCCCTTTGCTCCATATGAGGAAAGTAACTGTTTTAATCAACTAACAATGCCCAATATAACTCTTGTTCCTGATCGCTTTGATCTGTGACACCCTCTCACTCTACAACTCTTGGAACCTCCTTTGTGTTTTCTAGACCGGATGTTTTCCAATTCATGAATTGCTAAATAAAAGCCATCTAGATCAGGAAATTAAGTGTATGAATTTTTATTTTGAATGGTTTGAAATTAAAAATAAAAAATAATTGCATCAAAAAACATAAAATAGTTGGGCATAATTTGAACCTGTTCACTAAAATTTACAAAACATTACTGAGACACCAAAGGCCTAAATATACAGGGATGTACCATGTTTGTGGATTGAGTTACTAAATTAAGATAACACTTCTGGCCTAAACTGACATATAGAATCAATGCAATTCAATCAAATTCCAGCAGGCTTCCTTTAGAATTGATAATATGATTGTAAAGTTTGTATGGAGAAGAAAAGGAACTAGAATAAGCCAAAACAATTTTGAAAAGAAAAAAATAATTTTGAAAGACTTGGGCTAAATTGACAATAACAAATAGAAGATGTTATTTCCCTAAAGATAAGACACAAACATCAATGAAAGAGGATTAAAAAATCTATTAATTGACCTACACATATGCCTAATTGATTTTTTGTTAAGGTTCCAAGTTAAACAGGGAAAGGATAATCTTTCCCAAAGTTAATGCATATCCACATGCAAGAAAATTAATTTCAAACTTTCCTTCCCACTATATATAACAACTTGAAATGGATGATAAATATGAAAGCTATAATTATAAAATCTGTATAAGAACTCCTCTGTGACCTAAGTTTAAGCAAAGATTTCCTAGACAACACACTATAAGCATGAACCATAAAAGAAAAAGTGGTAACTTGGGCTTTCTTAAAATTAATAACTTTTCTCTTAAAAAGACATTTTAAGAAAATGAAAACACCAGCCAAAGAACAACAAAACAGTATTGATTAAAAAATTGTTTTTAGAATTATTTTTAAATCTCTTAACAGTATAAGAAATTAAACATTTAACTGATTAAAAATTGGGCAAAAGATTTGAACAGTTTGCCAAAGAAGATATCCAACGGCAAATAAGCACATTAAAGATCCTCCACATCATAAGCCATTTCGAAAAGGCAACTAAGTCACAATGGAATCACACCGTACATCCACTAGAACAGCTAAAATAAAAACATCTGAGAACTCCGAGTGACAAAAACCAGTGGGAGCATCTGAAACTGATTCATTGTTGCTACAAATGAAAAATGGTTACAGTCACTTTTGAAAAACATTCTTGTAAAATAGTTCAATATGTAGTTATGGCTTGCCTCAACAATTCCACTCCCAGGTACTTCCCAGGAAAAATGGTAAATTTTATGTCCCCATAGAGACTTGGACATGAATGTTCATAGCACCTTTAGTCATAATGACCTCAAATTGGAAAAAAACAAATATCCATCAACTGGTAAATGGATATACAAATTGTGCTTTAACCATATATTGGTCATTTAAAAAGTAATAAACTACAGATACAAGCAACAACAGAATGACTTTTTTTTCCATTTTCATTTTATTTTGTTGTTCAGCTACAGTTGTCCCAAATATTCTCCCCTGACCTCCCCTGCCCTGCCCACCCCCTCGCTCCCACAGTCAGTCCCCATGCTGTTGTCCATGTCCACGGATCCTTTATACTTGTTCCTTGACTAGACCCCTCCCCTTCTTTCCCGGTTATCCCCTTTGACTTGTCCTCCCATCTCTGTCAGTTTGGTCCTTATTTCCATATCACTGGTTCTGTTTTGCTGGTTGGTTTGTTTTGTTCATTAGGTTCCTCTTATAAGTGAGATCATATGGTATTTGTCTTTCGCTGCCTGGCTTATTTCATTTAGCCTAATACTCTCCAGTTCCATCCATGCTGTTGCGAAGGATGTGAGTTCCTTCTGTCTTTCTGCTGTGTAGTTTTCCATAGTGTAAGTGTACCACCGTTTTTTGATCCACTCCTTTACTGATGGGCACTTAAAAATGGTGACAATATCATTTCATATCATTCTAGAAAAGGCTGAATGCAGGGATTGAAAGATCAGTGATTTCCAGGGCCTCACGTTGGAGTGAATTGACTGCAAAGATGTACAGCTTGGGGATGACTGAAATGCTTTATGTCTTAATCATGATTAAAATTACATTTGTCAAAACTCACTGAACATTCCAGTTGGCTGAATCTAAATGTAAATTATATCTCAGTAAATCGGGTTTTTTCTTAAACAAAGTTAGGTCCCTGACCTATGTACGGTGTGATAAGTGTGATGACACGTAGCAACAGAGGGTGCTTAGACTCGGAGGGTGTGATTGACCCTGTTCCTGGCCCAACAGTCACCTCCGGTCTCCTATTCCTTTGGACAGATTTCCAGTTTTCTAGTTTCTTTAGCTAAGGGTGCCCCAGTGACCCAGTTTTGTTCAAGGATGTCTAAGGTGACTCGGGCTGGGGCTTCTAGTAACCCTATTGCTTCCTAATAAAAATAATTTGCCATACTGCCCCTTTTCCTTTGTGGGTTGTTGGGGTTTTTGTTGTTGTTGTTGTTTGTTTGTTTGTTTGCCCTTTCTCCTTTTATAAGGAAAAGGAGTGCTGCCTGAAATGAATGCTTAAAAAAAGATGCTTCCAAAAAAATAATAAAAGTTAAAAAAAAAAGAAAACGGCAGAGGGGTCATTGGGACAACTCTAATAGAATAACAATAAATTTTAAAAAAAGAAAAATAAGCTGAAGTTTTTTTGCACCTAAGTATAATATCTTTAAGCATGGTTGTTAGAATATTACAGTTTCTCAGAATGCCAGGAATAATTTCTACATTTTTATAACCACAGTATTCAGCCCAATGTTTTATATATCACTTACTCTTCTTACTTAATTCAGTAGATTCTGTGACAAGAATATATAAATCATTCCAGTGAGAATAAACTAACTCTTGACTATAACTTATGGAATCAGGGTTTGAAGGGCTATCACTCAGAAAAATAAAATAGTACATTACATTTATATTCTATAAGTGGAATCAGGTGATAGTGTAGTAAAATTTGGTTTTTCATAAAGATTTTTGTAAAGTATTTTCTGGTACTTCCATGTTCCTCTATTACAGATGCATAGCCATATATTTTTCCTGTTCTTGACCTGAAAGCTAGAGAAGGACAACAGACATTTGCAAAGATGCCAGATGTGATAAGATACAGACTCGTTCAGTATGCCAGGCTCAGGTCTATTCCACATTCCTTTTCGGCACTCTTAGAGTGGCTGTCTTTATACCCTGTTGAACTGAAGCTATAAATGTCCAAAAATTTCTGAGTTCATCCTGATTCTCACTGACATATTTTGTTGTCCAGCTCTACAAAAGGTTCTGCAGGACTTGGGTTTGAGGTCTGATCTACTACTAATTGGCTGTGTAATTTGGGGTAAGTGACTTAACCTCTAAGCCTCAGCATCTTCATCTGTGAAGTGTGGATGAAGGGAAGAGGCCTGAGTGAGGAGGGGATGCTGTAGGCCCCCTGATCCCTGATTGCAGGGAAGCAACATTTGACACACTATTGTAATAGTTTTAGATGTATAATATAGTGATTGCACATTTATATAACTGAAAAAGTGATCACCTCAATAAATCTATTGAATAGTACCCATCTGACACCATGCACAATTATTACAGTATTACTGACTGCACTCCTTGTGCTGTATTTTACATCCCCATGATTCTTGTGTAGCTATCAATTTACACCTCTGATGCCTGCTTGCGGGGGGGGGGGGGGGTGGTGTTCTAACATAAGGACACGCCTCCATACTGGGAGCGCCTTTGAGCTCACCAAGCTGCCCCAGCTAGCAGCTGTCCTGGCCCTACTGCAGGGGACAAAGCCAGAGTGCAAGGGTCCAGGCAGCGCTTAGAGGCTGGCACAATGCCCGCATGAACCCTGGGCTCCTGGGCCAAGGAAGAGGAGGAGGCAGTGTCTGAGGAGAGGAGGATATGGAAAAGGAAGAGGCCGTGGCCTCTGTGTCCTCTGTCCAGGCCAATAACCTACTGCTAGAGCTTTCTGGCACTGAGGAAGAAGAGCTGATGCCATTGTGTGGTAGATGGGGTGGGGAAGGGTGGGCATCAGCTTAGCTGGCTGCAAGGGCTCCACCCTCTTCAAGGGTGACTGTGAAGGCATAGTCACCTGTCTGGTGTTTAAGGGGGTCCCCTGCAGGTCAGGCTGCAGTCTGAGTGGGTGAATTGGGTGGCCTTGCAGAACACCAAGCACCACCAGGTGGAGGAGGTGCTGCAGGGGGCGGGCACATTGCAGATGCAGCTGTGCTGGGAGCCCAGAGAAGGCTGTCGTCATCAAGCCTTGTGGTCTGAGAGCGACTACAGTCCTGGGGAGCTGAGGTTTGGTGGCATTAGCCTGTCCCTGCCCCAACTGGAGATCGGGGAGCACCCAAGGGTCCTCAAGGGTCATCTGGGTGTGCCCTTCTCTCAAGAATCTTTGCAAGTGCCCGCCCATTCTTCCCCCCTACCCCTACTGGGAGTTCCAAGTGTATCCCAGCAACAGTCCCACCTGTCACTTCTTGGCTTGCAACAGTGTTGTTGGCTGCTGGAGAAGCTTTCTGGCATCCTGCTCTCTGAGAACAGATCTACCAATGCGCCCAACGGGCAATTACCTGGGCAGATTCTGCCCTGATTCCCCACCCTGGATACCGGGGGGCCAGCACTGAGATCACCATGCTACCAGTTTTCCACTGGTTCCATCCACAGCCCCCAGTTGTCCAGGCACTTCCATCCACTCCAAGGCCATCCCACAGGTGTCTCCCTATGGGGCCTCCATGCTGGGTTCCCACATGCCCGAAACTGTATCTCAGGATCCCTCAGGCCCTCTGGTTTTTCCTGTGGATCCTCACTTCTCTGTGCAGGTGTTGCTGTCAGTGGGCCTGTGGAAAGAATAGGGAGAACATAGCTGAGCAGGAGGAAGACTCTACTGTCCGGGAGAGTCAGGTTGAAGGCTCTGAGGAAGCACCATCTACCTTCAGGCTCCCGGGGGTCCAGGGAGGCCTCAGTTCCTCGGTGCTCAGGCCTGGGCTTCTGCAGAGAATGCTCCAGGTGCAAAGCCCAGAAGACGGAAGCCATGGTAAATTTCAGGACTCCGTGAGGAGCTCCTCCTGCCTCTGCAGGAACGCAATACGAGCTCTTAAAACTCCACTTGAGGCTTCCCATCAGTGGAGAAGAGGAGGCATCCTGCCCCTTGCCACGCCAGGCTGCCCCAGAGGTCTAGGAAGACGGTGAGCCAGCAGGGCCCTGGGGCTCCCTCAGCTGCCATGTTGCCGCAGAGGGAGAGCCGGCCTGAGAAGGGCCAAGATGCCACCAGCGGGCAGCAACCATCTCCGAAGAACCACTCACCTGCCTGTGACAGGGTCCGAAAACGTAAGGTTTGTCTGGTGTCACACAGGTGAGGGGAGCCTCTGAGGTTGCCACCACATCCTGAGCCAGGTTACAGGATCACTGTGGAAGACTTTGATGGAGAAGAAAAAGCACTGAGGCAGAGCATCCTCAGCGCTCTGGGTGGTAAGACAGAGGCCATCTGGGGCTGCAGGGCTCCAGAGCCTTTGCCTTCTTCCCTGTTCCTAGTGACCCTTTGTCATCAGCCTGCCACTCACCCCTGCAGTGAGTGCCATCCCCTTATTTAGCACATCCGCAAGCTTGGCTCCCAGGCCTGCTTGTGAGAGTGAGGTCACCTCCATGGATACCAGCCCACCTACCTACACACTTCGCTCAGGGGCTCCCCCTGACTCTAGAGATGGAAAATAGGCAGCTTCAGCCCCTGCCCAGGCCCCAACCACTACTCTAGGCCAGCCAGCCACGAGCAGCATCACACAGACCCCCTCGGGCACGCATGCCGGCTCCAGGCCTGCCTTGGCTCTCACCTCACCTCCTGGCCCCTCTGGCACAGCCACTGAACGCTGTGGGGGAAGCGTGGGCCAAAAAGGCCAGAGGCGCTCTCACCAGGGCACCCTCATAACAACCACAGGCCCCAAGGCTCCGAACAGCCCTGTGCTTGGAGGCACTACTGTGCCCACCCTAAATCCCATCCTCAGAGGTGCACTGAAGCAGAGCTCACATCCTTCCAGCCAAGGGCTCAGCACCACTGCCAGCAAGACTGGCTCTAGTGGGGTTTCAGTCCAGACCTCCACCCCAGCTTCCCCACAAAGATTGGTAGGACCACCAGCCTACCAATCACTGGGGCAGTCAGTGAAGGCCCATCAATGAGCACAACCACAGGCTTGGTGGCCAGGAGGCCTGTGACGGCAAGGTCACCCCAATGGACGCCACCCCACCTCCCTAGCTCTCCTCTCAGGGTCTCCCCACTGGCTCTAGTGTGAAAAACCTTGTTGTTGGGGCCCCACCATTGTTTTGCCACAAAACCACAGGCCTGTCAACAGTCAACAGAGTCCTCACTGAAGCACTAAGCCCTTTGTTTGAGCCTCAGTGCAGCATCTTTGTCTGTGAGGTGTCTCAAAGGCAACATGAAATCCAAGAGAACTTCACAGCACAGGCTTTGTTCAGTGGCCAGAAAATGGAGAAGTTGTAAATCAAATCTACTTCTCCTTTCCCTTGGGGCCCAAGAGGTTGTACATATAATGGGAGGTTGGGAATGGAGTGGTCCAAGCTAATAAGGAGGAATCTTCCTGGTTTTTCTGGGAAAGGAGGAAGCTGGAAACGGCAGAAACAAAGGAAGAGAAACAAAAATGATAAGGGTCTGGCTCGATGGAATAGTCTACTTTTTCCTCCTACATTGTGTAATATATGTATGACTTGAAGGGCCCAAAAAAGTATAGCACAGTCTCACAGGTGCTGATGCCAAAGCTGCCTTCTGTGTTTGGCAGCTGGGTCAGGACCCCTGGTCCCCAGAGCCCCCTCAGCTGGACAGCTTGACGGACCGCTCCTGTTTTTTCAGTGCTGCACAGTTACCTCTGCTAGGGCTGCAGGGCCCACCAGGGAAACATGGGCACAGCTACTTGTTTAGCTTTGATAATTTAGAAGAACTCAGAATAATTTATTTAAGATTCTCTCATGGTGTTTGAAGCAACAGTGTGTTACTTTTTATTGTTTAATAGTACTCCATTTTTTGATATACCACTGTATGTTCACATGCCATGAAAGATCTGATAGTTTTTAGAACTGTTTTTTATGGTCTCCATTCCAATATGTAAATATCGGTATCTCCTTGGGGTATTAATTTGTAGTTTCCTAATGACTAATCATATGGAGCATTTATTCTTGGGATTATTACCATCCATATATTTTCTTCAGGGCAGAATCTTCAGATCTCTTGCTCACTTAACATAATGCAGATGTCTGTTGGTTTTTTTGTTTTTAATTTAAGAGTGTTAAATATTCTGGATACATATTCTTTTTCAGAAGTGCTAGTCCTCCAATTTTTTTCATTTTCCATATTGGTGTGGCTCTCAGGCTTTTTGAAATTGCATGTGAATTTGTTGACCAACTTTTCTATTTTTGTAAAAATGGGTAATGAAACTTAGATTGAAATCAGTTGAATATGTGCTAATTTAGATAGTATTGACATCTCAACAATTTATCTTCTAATACATGAACATAGGATGTCATTCTCTTTATTTGGACATTTTCCACTTCTTCAACCATTGTTTATAGTGTGAAGTGTTCAAGTCTTTCATAACTTTGGTTAAGTTTTTTTCCAGCTATTTAGTCCTTTTAGGTGTTATTGAAAATGGAATTGCCTTTTAATTTCCTTTATGGATTGCTGGTATATAGAAACACAAGTGATGTTTGTATATTGATCTTATGACCTGCAAATTTGTTCAATTTTTTGTTACCACTAGTAGATTTATAGTAGATTTACTCCTTAGTGTAGTTGCTCTGGCCAGAAGTTTAGTATATTGAATAGCAGTGGTGAAAATGCATCCTTATTTTGTTCCTGATTTCAGTGGGAAAGTTTTCAGTCCTTAAGCATTGATTATATTGTTATTTTAGGGGTTTTCATAGGTTCCCTTTATTATGTTGAAGAAGTTTCTGTCCATGTTCTTCTCAGTTTTTTTGTTTTTTTGTTTTTTCTTTTTTATCAAAAAAGAGTGTTAGATTTTGTTAAATGCCTTTTCTGTGTTGGTCGAGGTCATCGATAATTTCCTTCCATTAATGTGTATTATGTGGGTTGATATTCTTCTATTGACCTCTCCTTTCATTCCTGGAATAAATCCTACTTGTTCATGGTATATAATCTTTTTATATGTTTCATATTCAGTTTGTTAGTATTTTGTTGAGAAAATTTTCATCTATATTCATAACGGATATTGGATATTGTAGTTTTCTTGTGATGTCTTTATCTGGCCTTGGTATCAGAGAAATGCTGGCCTCATCAAATGAGTTAGAAAGAGTTCCCTTCTGTTTAGGAAGAGTTTGAAAAATACCAGAGTTAATTCTTCTCAAGTGTTTCCTAGTGTTCTCAGTTGTTTTTCTTTCTTTCTTTTATCCTTGCTTGAGGACATTTTTTCATTGCTTTCTAGACAGCAAAAAAGGGAGAAACAAAAACATTAATTTGAGAGAGAAGCATCAATCGGCTATCTCTCATATGTGCCCTGACCTGGGAAATAACCCACAACCTAGGTATGTGCCCTGACTGGGAATCAAACTATGTTCCAACGATGTTCAAAGGATGTTTCAACCAAATGAGCCACACCAGCAGGACTGAAGTCTTTGATTCTAAAGTAAATATTTACTGCTACATATTTTTTCTCATCACTGCTTTTTCTGCATCCCATAAGTTTTGGTACACGGGGTCTTCACTTTCCTTGGTCTCTAAGCTCTTTCAGCATTTTTGAGGTAGTTGTTTGAAGTCTTGGACTTCTTATTATCTGAACTTTCTCAGGAACCGTTTTAGTCAGTACATTTATTCCTGTGATCAGGCCATTCTTGCCTAATTTCTTTCCTAATTTGCTAATGCTCTGTGGTTTTCTTCTTGAAAATAGAATGTTTTAGTATAGTGTAACTGTGGAAATCCGATTTTTCCATTTCCCAGGGTTTCAATTATTTTGCTGTTTTTGTTCTTGTTGAAGGCTATAGCAGCAGTCTATTTTTTACATGTATTTGCTCAAGGATTTTTACAGAGAATGTATTTCTTGCTATGAATAGTCACTGAACATCATTCCTTAACTTATTCAGGTAATGTTTTGACAGAGATTTCCTTGAATGTCAGGAGTCAGAAAAGGAGAGAATAAAACTTTCGTAGTCTTTTCAGGTTTTTTGTGTTAGGACTCTCCCTCAACACTTAGGCAGGCTTGCACTGAGCTTAGGGAGCAGCCCAAAGTGAAAACTTATGTCTTCAAAGGTAATTTTTGAACAAGCATCTGATCCTGGGCATATGTGTGGCTTTCTAAATTCCCTAAATATATGGGTGATTTTGAGTGCTTCAGTTTCCCCTGGAAGCTCTCTCCCCACCTTTCCCTTCTAGGCATTAGACCATCTGTTGTATGCCCCAACAATATTCTTTTGCCCCAGGCAGCTGTGGGTTGCTTGGCCAGCTGAATGGTTCCAAGCAATGCCTGTAGCTTTTCCAGCCTTTGGGTAGCACTCAGACTTTAGAGGACGCTTTTCACTATTGGAGGTAATTATTCCATTCTCTCACTATTGCAGATTAGAAAGGATAGACAGTAGTACCGTTTGAACACCTCTAGTGCTCTAAATGTGAAAAACTGAATGCTTTTTAAAATATGATGAAAAGATAACATGAGATCAACCCTCTTATGAAAAAAACTGAATCTTAATATATCCCTTACATTGCCGTAAAGTATAAATATCAAAGTTTCTTGACCTATATTTGAATTTAAATATTGAAGAGATGTGTTATAATATATGCTTGATTTTCATCTGTATAAAATCCATTAATATTTCAGAATTACCGTTTGATTCTTTGAGGGACAATTTAATGTTTGAATCAGAAATATTTAACTTTTTCAAGAGTTTTTCAAGTTTTAGAGCTGTTTTATCCTTTATAAACTTCAAAATTGATTTCAGGTATATTTTTCCTTATAGATCTTATTATAATTTAAAAATGACACCTGTATTTGTGCTAAGTATCAATATGAAAACATATTAAGGTAAGTATATTAAGATCTAAAAGTAGGGTTATACAGCTGTGTTGCCTCCAGCGCCCCAGCTTGGTTGGAAACTCCCTGTCCAGCAGAGGTTTCACGATCATGGCTGAGAAAAAATTTATCCAGGACGCTGTATTTTGTCTGGAGGGATGGGAGGTAGAAAATCTCTCCAGTGGAGAAGTGCACAGAACTTCCATCTCTCGTGCCTTTTATTGAGGAGGAGATTCGGGAGGTACAAGGTGAAGACTTATGAATCATCAATTAGCTTTAGATGCTTGGGTTACAGTTGACAGTTACTGATTACAGATGTCAGTGTAAAGAACACAGTGACCAGGCTGTGTCAGGGTCTGCTAGACATCCTGAAGACATGCTGACATCAGGTGCAAGGCTTCATACATTTTTAGCTACACAATGTTTATAGCTAATTGAGAGATGAGCAAAGCAGAACAAGCTCTAAAGCATAATATGCATTTTTTAAATCAAATTCCCATGGGAACCCTCTGAGTGGCCTTCATTCCTGTCTGTCTCTTAGCCTTCCAGTTTTCCTTCCAGGGGGGCCTGGCTCACAGGTCCTGATACAGTTCCTGAAACCACAAGGAGTGGTTGGTCCCCTACAGGGTTACAGTATTAAATAAATAGAGATTTAAGCTTTCTCTCTAATTGAATGGTATAACATTCTTAAAATCTAACTATGGTATCATGAGGGAGTCTATTAGAATTTGAATTAAAACATTATAGGAATGGAAATGGAAAAAATAATTTACTTTTAACTTGTTTGGTAGTAATAATGAGATGAGTCAGTGTCTGTAAAGGCATTTAGTAATTTAAATTTTTTTTTTTCACAGATTTAACCAATACATGTGGAAAGCAATTCCATTTTTAACTAATTTCTCTTTTAGGAAATTAACCATTTTCTCTCAGTTAGTGTTTATGATGCAGTTCCGTTGACAAGGCTTGAAGGCTCTTTCAAGACAACTAGAACAACAGAAAGAGCAGATGATGGACTTTATGAGTGCATCTCAGGATATGCATTTTATTTTGTTTCATTTTTATTTTTCTTCAAGTGTCTTTTTTTATTTGTGTTTTTTAGAGAGAGGGGAAGCGAGGGGAAAAGAGAAGGAGAGAAGTATCGATGTGAGAGAAAAAGATTCATCAGTTTCCTCTCATACAAACCCGGAAGTGGCACTGAACCTGAAACTTAGGCATGAGTCCTGAACAGGAATCAAACCTGTGATCTTTTGCTTTGTGAGCACAATGCTTCACCAACTGAGCCACCCCCATCAGGGCTCAGGCTACTAATCTTAATGCTATGGGCTATTTGTACCTTTTCCTTTTGGAAAGAATGTTATAAATTCTTGCTCTAGGTTTAATTGCCATGAACTTAGATTTTCATCATTTAGTTCACACCCTCATCATTTCTCCTTGAACCACAAAAGATTTTCTAATGGTCCCCTCACCTTGAACTACTCCCACTTTATCAGTCCTCTACATTCTGCCAGAATGATTTCTCTACACCCAAACATGATCATGTTACTCTAATGCTTCAAAAATGTTAACTTCCTGCTGCCTAAAAGGAGAATGAATCCCTTAGAGCCAGACACACAAGGGAATCTGTGTATGCCTTCTGCTCCAACTTCTTTCTTTCTTTTTTCTTTTTTCCAGCTTCTTGAAATAAAAGAAGTTTATCTAATTTTAAACATTATTTAAATATGTGTTATGCGTTTATATATGTATGCATATGTTTACATACACACATGTATATGTTTTTTGCTTTATTTAGAAAACATTTTTATGTTAATTTGAATTTTGGTTATTATAATACTGTAACTGGAAGCTTTTTCTACTTATGCTTTCATTTTAATCTTTCTGTGCCCATTAAATTCATATGTCTACTGTGTTACCTTTATTCTAAGTACTTTTTAAAGCTAAGTTTGGTTGTAACTATCTGAATTAATCCCATTAATCTCTTCAAGAAACCATCTCTTTGTTGCATTAATTTTTTTTTTTTTTTTTTTTTTTTTTTGCCTATATTCCTGGTCTCTATTTCATTTAACTCTGCTGTAATTTTTATTTTTATTTTTTCCAATTCTCATTTGAGGGTATGCCTACTGATTCTCAATAAAGAGGAAGGAAGAGATAGAAAAGGAGAAACATAGATGTGAGAGAGAAACATCAATTGATTGCCTCCCTTATGTACCCTGACTGGGGATTGAACCCGCAACCAAGTTATATACCTAAACTGGGAATTGAACACATGACCCTTTGGTGTACTGGACAATGCTCCAACTAACCAAGCCACCAAACCAGGGCTGCTCTAATTTATATTACCTTTATTCTGCTTACTTTCAGCTCTTTTTGTTTTTTCTTTCCTTTTTGGTAGTTCTTTAACACACAGTGTTTATTTATTAACTTCAGATTTTTCTTGTCTCTTGATATAGGCCTGTAATGATTTAAACTTCCCTCTGACTACCATTTCACTTCATACCAAAATTTTTATATGATTTATTGTAATTCTCATTTATTTTTATATACCTTTTGATCTCACCTTTTATTTCTTCTTTGACCCAGCTGTTTTTTTAGTAGCTTGTTGTTTAACCTCCACATATCTGTGTTTTTTTTCACTTTCTTTTGCAGGTGATTTCTAATTTCAAAGCAATTTGGTCAGAGAATATGCTCGGTATCAATTAATATTTTTGAAGTGTTCATGATTTAAAAGTTTTTACAAGAACTTTGTTAAGTTTCCTAGTCAGATAATTTTAATATAAAGCATATTGTAAAGAATAGTGCTATCTTTATTACAGTTTAATTTTTCAAAACTACTCCTAGATAACCCACAAGATGGCATAGTGGTGATGCTAGTTGTCAGCTTTTATAGTTATCCAAGATGGCGTTAAACTACGGTGGGGAAGAACAAGTTTTAGGTAAACTATTTGTGTGAATGACTGTGAGCTATGAGTTTTTTGTGGAGTGGTCATTTTAAAGTTGGAAAACGTTTGTCATTTGGGATAGTGGGGAAATGTGAAACGCCACCTAAGCAATATTTCTCTTTTGTTTAAGAATCTCTAAGTCACCTTCCTTTCACAGTTTTCTTTCTTAGACATTCGTATAAATATAAAGTCAGCTGTGAGTCATCTACACCTGTGCATAACTGTCACTTTGAAAATGTCTTGTATATACCAGTTTGTAACAAAGTTGCAAATAAATGGACTTCTGATATATATTATAAATGACTGGCACTTAACATTATTTTTATATAACAGAAATAAGAATGAGGACTTGCAGTGCTGGATTAAAGTCAAATATTAAAGTTGTGTTCAAGTTTTTACTATCGCCATTTGGGGGTAACCTAATGTCAGAAAAATAGCCAATATCATTCTTAGTGTAGATATTTTGGTTTGGTGATCATAGAAGGGAAAAATCAGATTAAAGCCAGCCTGAGGTTGTCATGACAGTATTGCTTCAAATAAGAAAAGTGGGAGGAATAAGAGCTGCTTCACAGTTCTCAACGGAGTCTTTCTTAACTTCTCATTGGGAGCCTAATAACTAGGGTATTTAATTTTTTGGAATATTTTATTCAAATATATCTTGTATCAGTAACATGTAGCAATTATAAATACATAACTTGAAGAATTTTCAAAAGCAGAACACACCTATGCATCTAGCACCCAGACCAAGCAACAGAAGCTGTCAGAGCACAAGAAGTTTTCTTTAATCAAGAAATTTACCCTTTTGTCCATAGTGGGACCGGTTGTGGGGACAAACCACATTTGCTACAGAAGCGTAAGTGGCTTTCCTGCATAGCATCAAATCTTTATACCCATGACAGACATAATACTTAATGATAAGAAATTGAAAGTTTTCACCCTGAAATCAGGAATGCAAAAGTGTGCCCCCTCTTACTGCTACTATTCAACATTATATCAGAGGTTTTGTCCAGATCAATTGGACAAGAAAAAGAGATACAAATTATCCAAATTGGAAAGGAAGAAGTAAAATCATCTTCATTCACATGTGACATAATTTTGTATGTGTTTAAGTAAAGTCCCAGAGAATGGGCAAGGAAGCTACTATAATAGAGCAAATAAATAAATTTAGCAAAGTTGCAGGATAAAAGATCAATACCAAAATTCAGTAGTGTTTCTATACACTAGCACTGAATGATCTAAAAAAGAAATCCATTTCATTTACAATTTAATTTATAATAGCATTCAAGAATTAAAAACTTGAGGATAAACAAAATCAAGGAGGTAAAAGACTTGTACACATTCTGTCTGTTAAAAGTGAGTCACTAAGGACAGCCCATACTCAAGAGGAGAGAAGAATTAGGCTTCACCTGTCAAAAGGATTACTATTCAAAAATTTGTGAACGTATTTCAATAAATTCCGCCATTTCAGAGAAGATTATGAGGGAGTCCTCTGGCATGATGAAAAAAATCTGTTGTATCTTCATTTGGGTAGTGATAACACAGACAGGAGAAAATACTATGTGCGTGTGTATGCACGCATTTGTGTATGTGTGAGTTTTCGCTGAAGGAATGTTTAAGGTTTGTGGTCCTTATGTACATAATACCTAAAACATTTGTCTGTTTTGAAGCCTGCTGATACTATCATGCAGTAGTTATGTTTCAACGTTCATCCTTAATATCTATATTCTGTCACTCTTTAATCCTTGAATATAATTTTATAGGGGAAAATATTGCTCACGTGGATGATATGTAAGGGAAATGATGATATTTTATAACTTCTTCAACTTATTCAAAATCTTTGAGAAACACTTCAGACTTGAAGGATGATAAAATGGCATTGTATTTTGACAATTAGGAAATTTCTGTTGTATGTCTGATATCTTAACTATAGCTCTACTGAAATGTAATGTCTACATGTAGAGGCTATTGGAAGCTGTTTGGGAGAAGTGGGTCCAGTAGATTTGTCTGAGATAGTAAAGCTACGTCTTGAGTTATGTGAAACTAAAGGATTTCAGTGGAGATTCACAATGCTGAGCTGGGAGACTGGTGAGTTCTTAACAATAGTTTATTTCT
This sequence comes from Furipterus horrens, assembly GCF_987537825.1. Classification (NCBI taxonomy): domain Eukaryota; kingdom Metazoa; phylum Chordata; class Mammalia; order Chiroptera; family Furipteridae; genus Furipterus; species Furipterus horrens. The sequence continues at coordinate 74,680,216 of NW_028327172.1, forward strand.
GGTAGCGTTTACTTAATCTGACATTCAAAGAAAAGTGATACTTCACATAAATTAGCATTTCCAGTAACTTTAAAGCTTTCCCTTTTATGTTCCCATACTTTTCTTTCAGTCTCAAGTGTTTTAATGAAAATCATTATTGTATGTTTATTAATGCACAAAAGTACTGAAACCATATTTTGTACAAGGCATTTAATATAGTGATGAATATACTAGACGAGGTCCATGTGAAATTTCAGTGAGAGTAGACTAGACAAATAGATAATAAAAAAATTTCAGATGGTTCCACATAGAACATTAACACAGAGGAATGCAAAGTGTGATATTAGGGGCATTTGTAAAAATCTAATGTGCCACTCTTCTCAGCTAAACTATTTGATCCTTTAAAATAGTCATAAAGCAGAAATTTAATAACTCAAAAATTCTTAAGATACTCAGTTTTCTTTTACCCTTTATTCTCTGCAAAACAATATTGCAACACATAATAATTTCAGCTTGCTGGTTATAAGATTACACTCGGTTTTAAAAAAATTATCTATGTTTATTTATTTATTTTTGGTATATTTGAGCACCTCATCACCATATTTTGGGAGGTGTGGGTTCAAAGAACTTTTGCCCCAACTGGGAATCTATCTAAGGTCAGTAGGTGTTTTGCATCTGTTGCCTTCCAACCTCTTCCTCCCTTTTCTTGGGGAATAAGTGATTGATGGTGGCTACCTGCCATGTTTTGATGGTTGATGTAATGGACCTGTGTCTTTCTCTTTTTTGTTATTACAGTAAACAGACTGGCATGTTTTTTCCCCCAAAATTTTATTATAAAAAATTTCAAGTGGACAGCAATGTTGAAAGAATTTTACAATAACACCCGTATACTTAACACTTAGATTATACCTAGATTCCACCATTAATTTTTTATCACTATCCTTGCTTTGTTGCATCTAGCCGTCCTGCTACCTATTTATTAATTCATTTCATTTTTAAAATGTGTTTTAAAGTATATCTGGCACAGGTTCTGCAGAGATTTTCCTCACACACAAAAAAATTCCACTCATTAAGTGTATCTTTGTTACACAGAAATTTGCAGTTGTTTTTTCCAAAAAAAGTTCATGCATATATTACTTCGACTTAAACTTGAGAAACCTAGGGAACAGGTACAATTTGGTGTTTCTGTCTTTGTGTAAGAGAAAAAAATATCATTACATGTTTACAGCCCCTCTGGTCTACAGAGAGGGTGTTGACCAAGGACTTCCCAGAGCCTGAGCAGTCGGTCATGGAAGGCTTTGCTGAGAAAATGGCATCTTCCTGATCTGAGTGATCAGGAATCAGCTGAAGATGATTAGGGATAAAGTGTTCCAAATGGGGAACATCACAGTGGAGAAAAGCTTGGTGTGTTTGAGGAATAGAAAGAAATGTGCTGTGGAGGAAAATGGTATGAAAGAAATGAGAAGGGTAGGACTAATTCTGATACAGACATTTGGATTTTTTTTGAAATTTGTAAGGAAGCCATAGATATAAGCAGAGTACTGTCATGATGCTGCTCACATTTTTATTTGGCTTTTATATGGCAAATGGACTTGTAACAGGGCAAAAATGGAAACAGGAAGCCTTATTATGAAACTGCTGTAGTAGTCACGAGGACAAATTATGGTGACTTGGTTAGGTTGGCAATAATGGAGATGAGATGGAAAATGGATGGAGCCAGGGAGTTTTTAACGTAGAGCCAGCAGGACCTGCTGACTATTGGATGTAGAGGAGCAGTAAACTAGGGAGGAGTAAAGGAAAAATCCAAGTTTAGGTTTTATGCTTTTATGTCTTAAGTGGAAAACCCTGAAAGGAATTAGGCCTTTACTTGATAGCTCATCAGTTACACTATCAGGCTCTATTTTTTTGGTCAGATGTTATATTTTCAGTGTTCTTGTATGGCAGCCCTTCTTTTCTTAATTTTTTTTGCAAAAGAGAAAGCACTTCTCTGTTTTATTAGAGGTTTAGTGCCTTAGCTCAAGGTTCTCAGGTAGTGTTTGATCACAATAAGTGTGCACTTCCTATTTGTTTAAAATTGTTCTAGACAATAATTTTATCTTTTGAACAGAAATATGATTTGTATTTCTTAGAAAAAACATGATCAAAATATTGTTTTCTCAGGCAAATTACTATTCTGTCATTCTCGTTACTCATTTTTATTAGTCAATGTTATTTTACTTATTCTTTTGTGCGTCCTTTTAAGTGTTAGTAGTCATAATATAATCTTTATTGAAAGAAAGGCATTACTATGCAGTAGTTAGTAACTCAAGGTTACTGAAAGAATATTTAAAAACCTTTGATAATTTTGGTTAGGATGTAATAAAATTGTATTGATGTAACATTGCCTAAGAGATGTAAAATCTCCCTAATGATATACATTTTAGGTTTTAATTTTTCTCATTGGAGATTGTTTAATATTTATCAATGATAGTTGATATACTTTATAGGTTTTTGAATTATATCTGTTTTTCAGAGTCAAATTGAGATCAGCTGCTGTTACCTATCTCAAAAAATTTTAACCACAAAGATTGCTCATACTTTCTGGGATATTTACAAGACAACAGCCAATCCCAGGCTGAATGCTACATACTTTTAGAAACAGGAAAAATGGTCTCTCAAATACCAAATGTTTATTGAATACCCACAATTCTAGAACAGTTCTTTTTGCTGTAGGATAGGAATATCAAATTGCTTAAATAGTATTATACTAACCATTAAACTTTTTTAGACATAATTCCAACTGTGTTCCTGAATGTAAGGAATTTTGTTTTTAATTATGGCCATGTGGAAAAGCTGAGAAATAGACAGGCTAGAGAAGTGGTAATTGATTTGGATAAAGGAGGAGTTCTTAATAAAGGCCTTTTTCTTAGGAGTAGGCAACCCTGACTTTGATCCTATAAAAGCCATTGATCCTAGGTGTGGTTATTAGGTATTGAAATCAACAAGCAAGTATTTATTTCCATAGCAAGTTTTAATATGACATATATTAAATGTCATATAGTTAATATGACATTTATATAGTGAAATATAAAATGACCTATAGATTTCTCCTTTTTTCCATGTTGATATCATAACAAGATTCCATTGAAATATCTGAAGGATGTTTAAGACCTATTCTGCTCCTTTAGAATGAATGTTCCTGTTTAATATTTTCTTTTCATAAAATGACTGATAAATATACAATTGAGTGTTCACCAATTAAATTTCAGGATATATACCCATCATTCAATAGTCCTTTTAATGTAACATAAATATGATTTTGGTCTTAGTGAAATTAATGGTAATATAAACTATTGATAAAACTAGTTATGTAACCTATAAACACTGTAGTTATAACATTTTAAACTCATTTCATTTTGACCTCAATTCTCTTTTTAAATATATTTTATTGATTACGGAATTATAGTAGTTCCCATTTTTTCCCCTTTGTCCCCCTCCACCAGGTACACCCACTCTCTCCAGCAATCCTTGCCTCAGTTCATATCCATGGGTCATCCATATATGCTCTTTGGCTCTTCCATTTCTTATACTGTTCTTAACATCCCCCTGTCTATTTTGTACCTACCAATTTGTGCTTCTTAATACCTGCACCTTTTCCTCCATTCTCCCCCTTCCCTCTTCCAACTAATAACCCTCCAATTGATCTCCATATCTATAATTCTGTTTCTGTGTGGCCTGTTAGCTTAGTTTGTTATTTAGATTCAGTTAATTTTTTTATTTCTTTTTAAAAAAGTTTACTTATGGTTTTTCTATTACAGTTGTCCCATTTTTACCCCCATTACTCCCTCCCACCCCACTCACCCTTTCGCCCACAGTTAATCCCCACCCCATTGTCCATGTCCATGGGTCATTTATATTAGTTCCTTTACTAGAACCTTTCCCCTTGTTACCCTCCTTCTCTCCCTCCCCCCTAGATTCTGTTATTGATAGTTGTGAATTTATTGGCATTTTAATGTTTGTCATTTTAAATCTTCTTTTTATAAAATTTTCTTTAGCTATTCATATAATAATTGCTAGGTTATGATGAACTCCTTTAGTTTTATCTTGTCTGAGAAGCATTTTATCTGCCCTTCCATTTTAAATGATAGCTTTGCTGGATAGAGTAATCTTGATTGTAGTCCCTTGTTTTTCATTACTTTGAATCTTGCCAGTCCTTGTAGCATACAGTTTCTTTTGAGAAATCAGCTGACAGTCTATGGAAACTTCGTTGTAGGTAACTATCTGCTTTTCTCTTGTTGCTTTTAAGATTCTCTCATTATCTTTACCCTTTGGCATTTTAATTATGATGTGTCTTGGTGTGGTTCTGTTTGGGTCCATCTTGTTTGGGACTCTCTGTGCTTCCTCAACTTGTATGTCTCTTTCTTTTGCCAAATTAGGGAAGTTCTCTTTCATTATTATTCAAGTAAGTTTTTAATTTCTTCCTCTTCCTCTTCTCCCTCTAACATGACAATGATTTGGATGTTAATACATTTAAAGATGTCCCAGAGGCTCCTTAGCCTATCCTCAGTTTTTTGAATTTTTTCTTCTTGCTGTTCTGATTGAATGCTTCTTTCTTCCCTGTGTTCCAAATAATTGATTTGATTCTTGGCTTCATCCCATCCACTTTGGTTCCCTGTAGATTTTTCTTTATTTTATTTAATGTAATCTTTATTTCTGCTTGGGTCTTTTTTATACTGCTGAAGTACCCAATGAGTTCCTGGAGCATGCTGATAACCATTATTTTGAACTCTGCATCTGAAAGGTTGCTTATCTCCATTTTGTTCAGTTCCTTTTCTGCAGTTTTGTTCTCTTTTTTCATTTGGGCCATATGTCTTTGTCTCTTCATTTTGGAAGTCTTTCTGTATTTATTTCTCTGTAATAGGTAGTGCTGCTTTGACTCCCTGTTGTAGTGGTGTTGCCTATTGTAGAAAAGTACACATGTAAGTTGTATGGGGCAGAGTGTTAGGTAAAGCTAGGGTGGGGCAACCCATGTCACCACTCTGTGACTCTATATAGGGGAGGGCTTGAGAAGGGACAATGCTACTGGGTGGCCTCTGGTGCTTTGCTCAGGAGGAGGCTGTCTCCTGACACTAGCTCTGTTGCCAGCAACCTCAATTTCTCCCCATATTCCACCAATACCCTTCCAGCTGTTGCCCTGGTGCTCAATTCTAGAGGGACTGTGTGAGCACTAATTTCATTGTGGGTCCTTTAAGAGGAGTCTCTTGAGAACCCTGTAGCTTCTTCCACCACCCTAACCCCAACTGGGCTTTACAGAAGCTATGGAGACTTATCTTCCTGGTGCTAAATCCTGGGCTGGGTGGTCTGGTCTGCGCCTGGGATCCCTCAGTGCTGAGGTATCCCTCCCAATTTTTATCTACCACATGTGGATGTGGGAACAGCCGATGATTTGGAAACACACTTGGATGTGGGACTGCCCATTCTGCATCTCCATGCCACTCTGTGCCTCTCTGTGCATCTCCATGTCTCCACCCCTCCTACTAATCTGGGTGAATGTGGCTTCTTTAAATCTTTGTCAAATTTAGATACAGCTCAGTTTTCTGACAGTTCCATGTGATACTTGTTTTCTAATCTAGTTGTAATTTTTGTTGTAGTTGTGTGAGGAGGTAAGGTGTGTTTACCTACATCTCCATCTTAATTGAAAGTCCTTGGAGATTCTGAACTCAATTCTGTGTGGTATATTTGCACTGGTTTTATACATAAGACAGAGGAGGCAGAGAGTTTTGATCTGAATAATAGAAACTAGTGAGCTTAGAGTAGAACTCATTCTCTGTTGTGTAGACCAGTGTTTTGTTACCATACCTATCTGCCCCTCAAGTAAACATAAATGTATTTTAACTTTAAAAGCAACATGGCCTCCAGATTTAATTTTGACTATATTTATAGTTTACAACACAGTCTTTGATTCTTACAGAAAGAGTGCTGACAGTGAGTCAGTCCTCAGACTGTCTGTGGTGCTGCACTGCACTTGACCACGTCAGCAGAGTGAAACCCTAGATGCACCCACAGCTCATTTCTCATTAGTGAGCACACGTAAGATGTGTGTAGAATTCTGACTTTGGGCCAGAAGATCAAATGTTCCAAATATACATTTATCTGCACCTCAATTCCTACTTCCTTAAATTGTCTCTTTCCGAAACTGGCCTTTTGCCTTGTTTTTAGTTTAACAAGCAAATTGGTAATTAACAGCCTATCTTGTGTGAGTGGCATGTGATGAATATAGGAAGATGATTTCTTGGCAGAAATCAGCTTGAGTGATGTTTTTATACCCAGAAATGAGAGTTTATTAAAATAAAATAAACATTTTATCATGACTGTTGTAGGTCATCACAGTGTAGAAAATATGCAAAAATTAAATTTTCAATTTTTTCATACACATTGATCCCCATTTTCCTTTATACCAAATTAGAGACCTTCCGTTATTAAGAACACTGTTCTACTATGAAATTTTATTTACAGTAGTGATATAATCTTATTTGTAATCAATATTGTTTTCTTATATGCAAAGAGACTACATTGGAAATGAATAATTAACATTGTAGCTAACCAGATATGTTTAATATAGATATTCTATGTTAGTTTGAAATTTTTCTTAAAAAACACAATTGGGTACACATTTTTTGTATGTTTTTAGCACAAGATTGGCATATTCATCTATCATTTTATTAATGCTATGTCAGTAACAAAAAATGTAAATTTTAATATATTATTTTTACTTAAAATATTGACTGGCTATATTTGTGTACTACAGCTGAAAACTGACTTTGCCAGGCTGCGCTTCCATACTTGATTCCTGATGTTTTAGTCTGATACAGATGAATCCTGGAGAAATCTGCTTCCTAGACACACTCAGGGATTTTTCACTGTTTCAGACACTCCTCACAAATGAACAGATCCATGATCCATGCAAGTTTGGTTTCAGCTATTCTATTAAGTTTCTCATGTTTCATTTCTAGAGAAAGCAAGAATCTTATCAAATGCTTTGTAGGCTTAATTCTGTCACTTCTAAACATCTATGGCTTCATTTATAAAATGGAGAGAACTATTGTAGGAAATTTTTAATGAGATAATGTATGTATAGCACCTAGGATAATACTTGACGGGTAGTATTCCCTCAGTAAAATGGGGCTATTAGTAATGGAGCAACTAATGGAGCATTCAGTATGTGTTGAGCACTGTGTTTGGCACTGGCAATATAGATATGAACAAGACACACCCTATATTCTAGCAAAGGGAAAGGCAGCCAAATGTGTAGCCAAATATTATGGCTACTGTTGGAGATATCATGGAATTTTCATATTAAAGCACACACTGACTCATTTTTTAAAAGCAGCCTTTTTGTTACAAAATCATATTTATTATGGAAAGTATAGAAAAATTAATATAAGTTCAAAAATTGCCCATAGATTTTTTTTTTTTTTTTTAGGTTTCATCTTTTTAATCAGCTCCATGAAGGACATCCTAAATGCTACATGAAAACACAACAGAATATTTTTCTTCCAGTATTAAAAAAATATGACATTCACAAGTATTTTAAGAAACATCTACATAATCAGGGCAGTGATCTTCAGTAAAAAACACCTCTAAAGTAATCATGTTCTTGATTTCCTGTAGTTACATTTGGAAATTGCTTCCTAACCATGGTAAACACTGTATAAGTTTTGAAAATGTCCCTAGATGCACATTATTTCTGGGGGGTGGGAAAAAAAAAAGTCTGGTCAAACATTCGTGTGTGTGTGTGGCCAAGAATCCTGAGCCTAAACTAAATAATGTCCCAGATTTTGTCTTTGATTGGGAGGGGAAAAAAAAAAAAAAAAAAAAAAACACGGAACTTTCTAAAAGGTCTTTAACAAGCTACCTTGGGAGCTCAATTCAAAAATACATTTATGTACTAAAACAGATGTTTCAGTGCAGCTCCAAAACTCTTTATAAATACAGCCATTTGGAAGGACGATCCTGGATCAGAAGTTTTATTCCTTGTGTATCTACATTAGGTGTGCATGCCTCATCTCAGTTGTCGTAATTGTCTCTGTAATTTCCCCCTGAATAGCGGTCATAACCACCCTGGCTGCCACCATAGTCTCTGGACCTTCCATATCCATATCCATATCCTCCAGGTCGACTGTCATACCTGCCACTCCCATAACCCTGGTCTCTACCACCTCTAAAGTAGCTGCGACCATGCCCACGGGCTCCAAAGGCACCCCCTCTGGTTCCACGGGCTGACTTGCCTGCATGGTCCACACGGATCTGACGACCATCCAGAGACTCTCCATTCATGGCTCTCATTGCATCTGAGGCATGCTCTGGATTGGTGAAGGTAATGAATCCAAAACCCCGGGATCGCTGAGTCTCCCGGTCCTTGACGACGACCACTTCAGAAATTGGCCCGAAACTACTGAAGTGATCTTCCAGAGCTTGCTCATCGGTGTTGAAGTTGAGCCCTCCAACAAAGAGCTTCCCTTCTTCAGAGGACATGGCTTTGAATTTGGGTCCTACAAATTAAGTAAAACAGCCGAATACACAGCTACTGTCGACGAGCAGAGCGACTGGGCAAAAATTGCCCATAGATTTATGATATAGGATAACAACAGTTAACATTTGGTATGTACCTTTCCAGTTTCTTAAAACAAAGACAGGATTATACTTTATTTACTTTTATAACTTAATGTTCCTTCCATACTATATAAGTATTTCCCATGCTACGAGCTCACAGAAGGAGAAATTTCATCAGGAATTGGTGTACATTATATGTACATGCATAGTTGAGCACTCATCATGGGTCAGTTTTTTAAAATTAAATTTAAAAAAGTAAAAAATCATAGATCTTTAATATTAACTTCTTGTCTTTAATGTACTGTATTCATGTATTTTATGTGCAAACATAGAGCTAGGTACAAATTCACTTCTTTTAAGACCAATACAATGATAAGAAAAGTATTAATTTGCTGTAAAATTGCTCCAATTAAATGGTCTTCCCAGTTAGTTTGGCATAGGTCATGATTACTCAGCTCTCCCAATTATTTCTTTTACTTTACTAGTACAAATTTACTTGCCATGATGGCGATGGCATTTAGACATCACTTTATTCTGCTTCAGGTTTTATGTGTGCTCTTTTCTATTGTCTAACAGCAATTACAGATCTAGTGTTTGAAATAACATAATTAAAATAATTAATGTGGATGCCAATTCTGTGGTCCTACTGCATTATATAGTGGTCATGCAAATGGTACAGAATATGCTTATATCAATTTTCTTGAGGTCGTTGTAATGAAAGTCCTTAAATTAAAATTGTCAAAGAGACTTTGCAAACTAGACTATAACTCCTTTCCTTAATTTAGGAAACACAGGTATAAGTAATTCACAGTTACCAGTAAGCATTTAAACTTTAAATATTGTGTAATTTAAAGCAGTATTAAACAAAATGTTATTATCTACCAAGTTTAATATTATCACTACATATGATAACCTGACAATTAAATATCATGAACATGGCCATGTCTTTTTTCATGTTTATCATTTGTACATATACATTTATGCTACAAACATTCAAAGGCAAATTCAGCCAATTTTAATTTTTCTGTGTAGAGCGCTGATATTTTCATTGCCTTAAGTGAAAATTTAAACTTTACTTGTAAAATGCTATTATGGAAAAGGAAAGTAAATTAACTGGTTTATCTTTTCTGATGTCTGTGAGTCTCACTCCTTTCACTTGAATGTCCTGTGTGCATCTCACACTCAATTGTCAAAAGCAAAACTTATCATCTTCATTATCTTCCCCCAGTCTACTTCTCTAGTGTCTACCTCTTCAGTGAATGGCATGCAGTTGCTCAAGCCAATAAACTCTCTCACATAACTCATCTGATTATGAAATCCTGCCAAGTCTGTGTTAACAATAACTTAAGTCCATGGATTTCTCTTTGTCCCCAGCATCCTTACTGCTTTACATCTCTGTGGTTCAGCCATATTGAAAATTCTTTCAGTCAATTCTCCAAGTTCTTTCATTTTCCATCCATTTCGGGTAATATTGCTGTTACCTGGAACACTGTCCTTTCCTTCTCTCCTGCTGACCATTACTCTTCTTTTAGATCTCAGTTTTCCTGTGAAACTGTTTTGATTAGAATGCGATTTTTCTATACTCGCCTATGGTATTCTAAACTTTTTTTATTATAGCGTTTATCACATTGTATTAAGAGTCTCTCAGGCTAGTTAGTGAGCTCTAGGTAGTCATAAATAGTGTCATTCATAATTTTATACTCTATCTAGAATATAAAAGATCCTAGATAAATACTTATTGAATCAATGAATTAGTCCACTTCAGAAATAATATGTATATTACAATTAATTTTCAGCTTTATTAGTCACAGTAGTTTCTGTTAAAAGAAAAAAATGTCATTAAATTTTCTTAATGAATTCATATTTTGTGCGAGGCACTGCCCACCAGAACCTTTCCTAGTTTAGAAGGAGGTGGGCACACACAGCAAAGGAGGAGTGTGGGTGAGAAGGTCCCCCAGGACTGAAAGGCAGCATGTGTTTGTGTGTGTGAGAGCCCTTTTACTGGTGGCACTTGGGTAAAAGTCACAGAGAACAGTGCTTACTCTGTGGACTATATGAGGAGACCCCAGAGGTGCTTAATGAATAGTGGTTCTTGAGTCTGGGAATTTGGAAGTGTAGTTTATTACTTGGACTAAATTTGAACATGATTATTGAAGTTTTGAGGCTGCAAGGTGCTGTATTTAATTTGTGTGATGCTTATAGCTCCCTGTAATAATCCCTGTTTAGGGTAATGCTTTGGCAAAAATCAGTGTCAGAAACTCTGAATTCTAGTCCTAACTGTACCATGAACAGTGTTATCTTTGCTAAATCATGTATCCTTTGTGGCTTTAGTTTGTTTCATCTACAAAGTGATGGGAAAGATGTGAGTTATGTCCCAGCTTAAATTAAGATTCATTACTTTTAACTTTTCTCTTTCCTTTTAGCTCATAAAAGTAACTACAATTTTATAAAAGTCTCTTTTATATACCTTTAATATAGATATGTTTTCTTTGTTAACTCAAAAACAGTATCAACTAGATGTTCTGTCACCAAAAAATATTTATTTCAGAAAAACAAAGAGTTGCAAGTCAGTGCATGAAATCATGGCGACCCACTTGCACACACTGCACAGTGTGGAGAGGTGTTTACAGAAGGGAAATAGAAGTTAAGGGGGGTGGGTAGTTACCACCGTAGAGCATTATTGTCAGCACAGACTCCTTCCTGTAGGCCTCTTGCAATGACATAGGGTGTGAGAATCCTTCCACAGACCCTCTGGACATATCATGTTGGTGTAGGTCTCAGTCATCATCTATATCACTTTACTGTATTATGGTCCTCAAAATCTACAGTGTTATGTAGTAAAACTGTGTTATGGCAGAATTCATTTTCTTGTTTTTGATTAATTGTTTTTACAATACAGTGTCTTTGTTCCTATTTGCTTATGAGATTAACAGTGAATGTAGGAATTAGTCAAGTTAGTCAGGCATCTGACTGATCTGTACTGCTCTAGCATTGACCAGAACTTGGAAGTCATAACTGTAAGAACGGAGTCGCTCAGAAAGCCATCAAGACGCAGCGAGCAGGATAAAAGAAGTTTACTGAGGGAAGTAGCAGGCAGCAAGGGAGCCGTGCCATGAGTGGCTCTGACTCCGGACTCCTCGGGAAGGAGAGGGTTGTTTTATAGGGGGAAGAAAAAAGAAACAATTGAATTTAATCATCACCTGCTTCTCTCGCAGTTGCAAGCATGACGGGCTGATCAAGGCCAAAGGGGGCTTGACTTGATGCACCCCGCTATCGTGGGAAACTCCCAGTCGAAAATATCTCTTTCTCCCAGGCAGCTGCAGGCAGGCGAGGGGAAGGGAGAGAGCATGGGAACCTAGGCTGTCATTCCAGTTGTTTTTTTTTAATAAAAGGAGGAGAGGGTTGGGGTGTTTTTTTGGGGGGGTGGCAGAGACCGGTTGGGAGAGGGGTCGTCGAATCTCTCTTCTATAACAACTTCCTGCTGAGTTTGGGCGATGGGAGGGGGTTGACTGATGGCTCAGGGGTCGTCTCTTGCCACGGGTTAATATCTGAAAGATATTAATAAGAGCATATTATGGACAGTAGAGGCTGTTATGGATTGAACCATTTTTTGAATACAGTTAATTAGCAATTTGAGGAAGCAAGGGCCAAGGGCGAGGAACAATAGAAGGAGAAGTAGCAGGGTTATGAGAGGCACTAGGATCGCTTTGAAGGGAGAGGAGAAGTGTGAGAGGAAGGTTCTGAACCAGGATTTTCCCGTATGCCTGTTCCCTAGCTTGGATAATAACGTTAATGTGCTTTTTAAGTATTTGTAAAAAAAATTTTTTATTATGCCTGTATTGTTAATGTAAAAACAGCAAGTTTCGTTTAGTATGGTGCAGGTTTTCCTGCTTTGGCTGAGAGGATGTCTAGGGCCCTCCTGTTTTGAAGAACTACATCTGCTAGGCTGTTTGGGGATTCTTGCTGTTTTTCTAGAGCTTGGAGGGTGGTATTCCAAGTTTCTTGAAGGGATAAAGAGAGATTTAGTACTGATTTTTTTAATTGGGGAATTTTTACAAACAAAAGACGCTTTTATATATAGAGTGCCCTGTTTCTGGTTGTTCATGGATCCGGTTGCTGTACGCATGTCCACCAAGCTCAGACTACTGCCAGTCTCGTTTGTGTCGGGAGTGGGAGAAGAGGGAGGTCTCGAGGAAGGAACCAAGGTTGGGGATTGCCTTGGAAGCGGCTATTTGCTGGGGGCTTAGTATAGAGGCATCTAGTATTAGAGCGACTATCATGCAGGTGCCAGTCTAGTAAGGAGGAATTATTAGGTATGCTTGCATGCTACATAGGAAGTGATATTTCATCCCTTGTAGGGAAATAGCAGTGCTATATTTTGCTTTGGTGATGGCAATGTAACTGGGGTGAGTTTTGTTTTTTTATTGCCTGGTATTAAATATTATGGAGGATTTTGTGAAGAAATGTTTGGCTGTATTGGTTAATTTGAGAATCTATGACTTATGTAAGGGTAGCAGGAAAATTTAAAGTGTTGTATGATTGTGAATTTGGGCTAATATGTAAGGACGACTAGGAGCTTTTGGCTGGCTTTTATAGTGTATGAAGGCTAGGTCTAGTGTGTGGTTGCAGAGAAGGGAAGGGTTGAATGTGGCTAAGGAGCGAGGCTGAATGTGAATGCTGTTGACATGTCTGAAGCAGATGCAGAGAGTGGCAGGACCTATGATATGAGTGACAGTGGCTACTGGCTGGGCTGCTCTAGGGAGACCTGCTGAACCCATGTAGTAGGGGGATGGGAGAAAATGGGCAGTAAGGTTATATAAGGTGGTGAGATTGGGTGGGAAGGTGGTTACCTCAATGTCTGGGTGGTGCGAGGAGTGGGGCAGATCTAGCAGTTGGTTTTGTTGGTTAAGCACGCTATTCACTATATTGTGGGGGCTATGAGGTGGCAAAGGTTAGAAGGGTGATAACTGTAATTGTGAGGGGAGACAGCATGGATAAGGTGATTCGAGTAAGTCAGCGAGAGATAGAACTAGGATGAAAGTGTAAAAGTAAATTTCGTCAGAGGTGTAGTCGCTGAGAGTGCCCTGCAGCCAGGCATCTCAAACACGTTCTAAAAACTGAGAGATAGCCTGGGGAGGGGGGCTTTTTGTATAATAAAAATTCTTGCAAAATGAGATGAGTAAAGAGTAGGGCCTGTGGAAGGCTTATTTAGAGGGGGGTTGGGCTTGAGTGATTTTTATGCGTGAATGTATGATGTGATAGGCATATTTAGAGTCAGTGTATATAGTGATCTGACGATTTTTTGTAAGGGCCAAGGCCTGCGTTAGGGCAATAAGTTATGCCTGTTTGGAAGAGGTACCAGAGAGCATTGAGTCCCGACTCAATGACGGAGGTGAGGGTAGTGATGGTATATTTTGTTCCCTTTGGGCCAGTCTTGTAGGAGCTTCTATCTATATACCAAGATTGCACCTGGGGTAAAGGGGTGTCTTGTATGTTGGGGAAGGGGTGTAAAAAGGAGGAGAGATGTTGAATGCAGTCGTGGGTATGGGTGTGGGAGTGGGGGAGGGGACATAATGAGGCAGGGTTGAGGGGGAGAGATGATTTATGTAGGGAGATTTGAGGATTTTGAAGTAGTTGGGTGTGTAAGAACTGAATTCGGGATGGGGAGGCTACAGCGATGGCCTGGTGGGTTAGTAGGCCAGAAATAGCATAAGAGAAGTGGCCTGTTACCTGGGCAAAGGGAACTAACTTAAGGGGTTTTGACTGAGAATTTGCTGCCACTGCTAAGGTACAGAGGCAGGCTGGCCACCCTAGGAAGGGGGAATCAAGTGGTTTAGAAAAATAAGCTATAACCCATTGATCTGGTTTATATTGCTGTGCTAACAGCCCGAGAGCAAAGCTATGTCTTGTGTTGGTGTATAGGAAGAAAGGTTTATTTGGGTTTGGAAGGGCTAAGGCTGGGGCTTGGCTGAGAGCTATTTTGAGTGTGGTGAAAGGTTTAAGGAGGGCTTGAGAGTTTTCTAGGGGTTCAGACAAGTCTCCAGCTGTTGCTTGATATAAAGGTTTGACTAGGGATTTTAAATAAGGTATCTAAGTTTTGAAAAAATTAGCGAGGCCTAAAAATGATAGGAGTTCCTGCTTGGTATGGGGCAGGGGGAAGGTAATTATTAGGTCCTGTCTTTCTGGAGTTAGGTGTTTATGAGTCGGGGTGATGGAGAGTCCGGGATACGTGACCTGAGTTTGAGAGAACTGGCCTTTGTTTCGGGATATGTGGTATTTCCGACTGGCAAGAGAGTTAAGGAGTTGGGCAGTATGGAGATGAGAAAGGTTTTTAGATGGACTGCAGAGGAGGAGATCATCTATGTACTGTAGGAGGACGCTTGGGGAAAGGTCAAGCTGCTGTAAGTCAGCTGCTAGGGCTTGACTTAAGAGGTGGGGACTATTTCAAAACCTGTGAGGCAGGACCATCTACATCAGTTGTTGGGTTATTTTCATGGTTGGGTCAGTTCAGGTGAAGGCAAAGAGGTCTTGGGAGGCTGAGGAGAGTGGGATAGTGAAGAAGGCATCTTTGAGGTCCAGGACAGTAAAGTGGGAGGTTTGAGGTGGGATGTGTGACAAGAGGAAATAAGGGTTGGGGACGATGGGGTTGATAGAGACAGTGGCCTCATTGATTGCATGTAGATCTTGGACAAGTTGGTGAGACCTGTTGGGTTTATTTTATTTTATTTTATTTTTTTGCTGCGAGGATGGGGAAATTGGTAGGAGAGGCAGCAGGTCAAAGCAGACCTGCTCCTAGCAGGTGGTCTATAATAGGCTTCGGACAGTTTAAGGCCCAAGGGGTTTATGGGTATTGAGGTTTGTTGGGATATGGGAGGTATTTTTTAGGGTTACAGACACTGGAGCGTGGTGAGAGGCAATGGAAGGATTGTCTGTGTCCTAGATATTGGGATTGATTGCTGTTAGCCAGGATGGCAAGGGAGTGTCTGGGATCGTGTGAAGGGACTGCCCTAAAATTAGAAGAAGAATGAGAGGGGTGGGATTATCTGGTGGGGGTGTGGACTTAAAACAATTAAGAGATATAGATGAGTGCAGTTTGGTTAGAATATCGCGTCCGAGAAGTGGGGTTGGGCAGTGGGGCAGGACTAGAAAGGAGTGAGTGAGTGCCTGATGCCGAATGAGACAGGTTAGGGGAGGGGTACTTAGGGATTGGGTCGCCTTGCCATCTACTCTTACAACCGATATGGTAGAGGGAGTTAGGAGCCCCGAAAATTCAGGCAGGACAGAATACGTAGCTCCTGTATTGAGGATAAAGGAGACAAGCTTAACTGCCACCAATATGGGTTCTGCAGCCGTGATGGTAAAAGGTGGGGTTTCTGAACCTGGGCGCCATCAGGCGGTGGAAAGTCCAAGGAGGTCTGGGACAGATTCACTGCTGGGGTAGGCAGTCTAGTCCCCCAGTTGAGAGGCCATTGGACAGCCAACCTTCCAGTGACCCGTCTTTTGACAGAGAGGGCAGGGACCCGGAAGAGGTAAGCGGGGGTTTGGACAGAGTTTTGCCCAATGTCCCTCCTGACCGCACCAGAAACAGGAGCCCGGAGGCTGCCTGATGGTGGAGGCTTGGCCATTAGGCTTATTTTGCTTTTTGGAGGAGTTTTCCATGGCATTAGCCAGCAAAAGGGAGTGCTTGTATTTCCGTTCCCATCACTCCTTTTCCCTCTCCTCTTGCCGGTTTTTGTATATTCGGGAGGCAACCTGAATAAGTTCACTTTGGGGGGTTTTGGGGCTTGCCTGTAACTTTTGGAGATTTTTTTTTTTTTTTGAATGTCTGGGGCTGACTGACTAATGAGATGGGTGTGTGAAAAGAGACGTCCCTCAGGCGAAGTGGCGTTTAGATTGGTGTATTTTTGGATGGATTCTGTGAGCCTTTAAGGAGGTGACTGGATTTTCACTAGGACCTTGGGTGAATTTGAGTTTTGTCATAGTTGATAGCTTTAAAGCCCAATTTGTGTATTCCAGTAAGGAGACGTGTAAGGAAATGGGACATGTATTCGCACGACACTGTCTCTACCAGTGACCTTGCGGGGGGTGGGAGGATGGAGACTAGAGGGGCGAGGCTGACTGGAGGTGGGGAGGGACCCAGGGAAGGGGAGGTAGGGATGGGCCCCTGGGATTGGCTATGGGGAGGAGAAAGTCCGGAGCCTTGGAGGGTTGGGAACTGTGAGGAGTTAGGTGACTGAGGTTCTGAAGGGGCCGGGGAGAGGAGAAACCGCGCACCTCAGTCCTCTCTTGGTGGCCTGGACGTGGCGTGTCTGGGGAGACCTGACACCAGCGGCCATGGAGGCAGGAGCGCAGGGCCGGGCGGCGCGGGAACGACAGTGTCCAAGTGTAAGAAGCAAGGAAGCTGGTGGCTCCCAGACCAGTAGAAAATAATTAGCAGTAAAGGAAAAATGTAATTAGAGGGTTTTTTTGAGCGAGAGCTAACAATATTAGTATTAGAAAAGGGGCATTTCGAGGCTCAGCACAAATGCCTCTGAGAACAAAGGATATCCGAAATCTGAGGGAAGGACGTTCATTACTAAAGCCTGGGAAATGGGAAAATACAGCCAGGCAGCCCAGCAAACAATACACGGAAACTTCAGAGAAGAGCTGGAGATAGACCTATAACTAGATTACCCTTAATTAATTTAGTTAATTGTATTATAACTCCGGAGTATTCAGCATGGAAAAACGGAGATGGAGAAGGAGGGAGAGGCAGGAAGGGAGGGGGCAGTTTTACTCATGTTAGGATAAGAACAGCCAGTTTCTTCTTCCGGTAAGCCTCTGGTTTTTGGCTGTGCCCAAAGCTGCAGGTCTGTGAATAACAACTGCTTCGGTTACTGCAAAAATCCTGTGTCCCGGTGTTTTATTGTGAGTAATTTTTTATATAAGGAAGAAGGAGAAGGGGTTAGAGAGGGTGCAGAAGGTCGAGAGGAAGGTGGCTTTTTCTGGATAAGGAGAATTTGGTGGATAGCGAGCTGTTCGCAGAGAGAGTGTTTGTTCCAAAGTGTCTAGAAAGCCTGAGCACAGGGAAGTTCTGACCTCTTGCCTGACTGCTGGAGAAACTTATGCAGGTTTGTGAGAACTCTGAAGTCAAGTGTGCCGTTTTTGAGCCACCGACTCTGGTTAGAGGATATTAGGTCATGCAACAGTGGACAGAAAGACAAGTTGATGGGCCTTGACTTCTCCATTTAGTTGGAGAGATCTGAGATTATGGACTAAACACCCAAGGGGGGTATTTTTGGATGGGAGGGACTGGCCAATTCCCATGGCAACAGTTAGGGTTAAATGTGAGTCTGAGAAGGAGGAGGAGGGTGAATCCAAGCCAACATTTCCGGCTCCACAATCTGTCGAGAGGAGTGTCCCCGTTTTGACCAGAGTGGAGGGCCAAAGGCCAAGAGGAGAGGTGCTGATTTATCCCAGGCATCTCTGGGAGTCATCATGCCCCAGAGAGAGAGTCTGGATTGACCCCGAGGAGTCTGGTGACTCCGAGAGCGGTTCCAACTGAGTGCTCAGATTTATGGCTGGACTTCCCGAAATGGTCTCGGATAGACCAGGAAACAGAACCATCAGAGGAGATGAAGGTTAGAACTCACCCATGAATCTGAGGGCTGGTGTTGATTGGGAGTAAATGGAAGTCAGGGAAGGGGTCAGAGGAAAAAGGAGGCAGATGGGGTCAGCAAGCCAGAGGGGAAGCTCGAGCTGCCAACTCATGGAGGCCTGAGTGACTCTGGGTCCAAGGACTGGGGCCGGCTTGGGCCTGAGTCCGACTCAGAAGTCCGGTCGAGCTGGTGTCCCAATCCCGGGTTTCGGCACCATAATGTAAGAAAGGAGTCGCTCAGAAGTCCATCAAGATGCAGCGAGCAGGAAAAAAGTTTATTGAGGGAATCAGCAAGAAGGGACGGAGCCGTGCCGTGAGTAGCTCCGACTCCAGACTCCTAGGGAAAGAGGGGTTGCTTTACGGTGAGAAGAAAAAAGGAACTATCGAATTTAGTCGTCGCCTGGCTATCTCACAGCTGCAAGCATAAAAGGCCAATCAAGGCCAAACACGGCTCGGCTTGATGCACCCTGCTATCGCGGGGAACTCCCGGCCCAAAATATCGCAATCTCCCAGGCAGCTGCAGGCAGGCAGGGGGAAGGCATGCGAACTCAGGCTGTTATTTCCTTACTATACTGTCACCTGTTTTTGAATAAATATTTCTAAAACAAAACGTATGCTAAGACTCATTCACGTTATTCAAGTCCATGCATGTTCTGTGTGCCAGGAATGGTGCTGGTTCCGAGGGAAACGGCAGTGAACAGGGCAGGCACAGGCAGCCCTTACAGGGCTCGGTCTGGATCAGACCTGCAACTTTATGTGCGGTGGGAACTGGGAAGCCTGCTACTCACAACCAGCCTGGTGAGCTGCATCTCAGTCTGAATTGTCTGGTAGTTTTTCTTCATTACCTCAGAAAAAAAAGACAAATGAATGTTCTTTGGGCCTACAGAGTGTGATCTAATGAACATTTCTAACGTTTAAAATATATATACTGGGATATGACAAATACAAAGACCCTAGTATCTTAAATGTAAAGTCTGTATACCACATTTTTTTCCTTTTTTTTTTGTTACTTTTTCTTTCTTTTTCTTAATTGAATTTATTGGGGTGTCATTGGTAATAAAGCCTAACAGGTTTCAAGTGCACAATTTTATAACACATCATCTGCAGACTGCATCGTGTGTTCACCACGCAAAGTCAAGTTTCTTTCTGCCGCTATTTTCCCCTTTTGCCTTCTTCCACCTCCCTTCACCCTTCTTTCACTCTGGCAGTCACCATAATGTTGTCTGTTTGTTTGTATTTTTCAAATTGGTTCTGTTACTGGGGAGACCTGAGGCAGGGTGCAGCCTTTCCTTGATTCTTGTCTTGCTCACAAGAGAAGAATTCAGGCGAGAGACAAACACATATAGTGGAAAGGAGATAGCAAGTTTATTTATGAAACACATATGAGAACGAAGCTGTAAGTGGGTACTGGGCCAGTATGAATGCCCCACATATATAGGAAATAAAGTTGTTAGTGAATCTGTTCTATACACTTGAGTACCTGGGTACAGGTGGTCACTCAGCTAATCTGAGTGCCTGCTGTTGGGGCTGAGGGGTTATATACTTTAGTCACTTTCTAGGTTCCCTCTCTGTCTTCCCCTTCTAGACCTTGGGATTAATGTACAGCTACAAAGTCTTTCTTTCTCAGCTAATAATGGCTTTTTTTGGTATCAGTTAGAAATTGCTACAGAGGCTCCCTTTCCCAGTACACAGAGTTTCAAGGAATCCCTTCCTTCTGTGTTGTCTTTGCTTGTGATGTTTGGAATGCCTGGCAATCTATCAGACCGGGCTTGGGACTTCTGAATCAATAGGTGAGACTCTTCTCTCTCCTCCTCCCTGCCTTAGTTTACTGTCTATCCTACCTAACAGTTCTTTTCCATAATTTGCTGTTGAGATTTTTAAAAAAATGCCTCTTGGAATATAGGTGGCCAGTTATTTATATTGTATGTTGATAACTCATAAAATTTGAACTCATGTGGTTCTAGTTCTGTTGTCTCATTTCCCTCAGCCTGGTCTTCCTATACTTGGTTATATTTTATTGAGTGCTCCATATTGTATATTTTAAATCTTTAAGAAGGTTGAGGTCAAAGAAGGTATCCTGTAGAGAGGCTTTACATTTGCTTCTGGCTGATGACAATGGGGGCATTAACACTCCAGATGGTTTCTGCTCCTGGAGGTTTTGTTTCGTCTCCTCCAAGCTCTGCGAAGCTGCATCCTTCAAGGACTCAAGCCAACAACCATCCATGCAATACCAGACTCCAGCTTTTCTTCAACATAGGCCCACAAATTTGTCAGGATACATCCTCGACTCCTGAGTCACCCAGTTTCTTCTTCTGGAATGTGTGGCCCCCAAATCAGTCCCAGCTACCAGGGTAATGTCTCTATAGATTTCCTTTTGCATATATTGGTGGTACTTTCTCTGTGCCTTGCCATCTCTTCAGTGTTATTTAACATTCCTTTATAATAGTTTATTCAACTGTCTGAGCTGTACTCAGTGGAAGGCTTGAGATATGTACATATATATTTATATACATTCATATACACATACATGCTATATATTATTTATTAAGAGTCAGGAACTTTATTTTTCTTAGGTTATATATTGTATGGCTACATATGCCAAATATATTCCTGAAACACCTTTAATTAGTCCCCCCAACACCTGCTTAGTAATGGGAAACTTAAGCACTATGATACACTATAGAAATTTTGGCTTTCTCCTAGAAACAGTGTATAATCAGCTTCCTACTCCTATAAAGTGCTGGTAGGCTAATAAAATCAGAAATGTCTTACAATATTTCCATTTATCTTAGAAAAGCAATTTTTTTCTAATGAGATTAATAAGCCTAAGACCAGCATATATTTAAAAAATAACAAGACCCAAATTCAATGATTTTAACATGCAAACCTTTATTGAATTTTAAATGGGCAAATCTAGAAGTTATCATATTGTGTTATGAATAAGTGATATCTGTATTTATAGGAAACATTCAGAAAGTTTTAAAGAATGACTTTGAATTTGTTCCTTCCAAATTATTTTTGTAGATCTGTAGAAATATATTATTATAAATCAAAATCTAGCTTCAGAAAAGAACATGTTGCCTTAACTTATTTTAAATTATGGACTCATCTCCTGTACTAGATTTATGATTACTGGCAGTACTACTAAGAAGGATGTTACCTGGATTACAAGATATTTTTTAAATGACTTTTTAAACATTTTTATTTATGGTAAGACTAGTTTAAATTGCTAACCTAAATTGCTTAATTTATAATCAAAGTACTTACTTTACTTTTCGCTCCATTAGATGCATTTTTTCCCCCCTGAAAGTGGGGGCGAAATGTCTGTGCGTCTTATGGAGCAAATATTGTGTCACAGACTGTGATGTGTATTACCTGACCTGTCAGCGGTGGCGACAGCTTTAGAAGAGGAAGCAGTGGGCCCACGTGGAACCCCTGGAGAGGCTTAAATGTCCCACTTTACTGCTATATCTCAGGGCTTCTGGTCAGTTCTTGTCCACCTCTGCCCATCACCTGGGACTTGGGAGAGTGCAGAGAGCCACCTGACACTCCCAGCTACAACTGCTGACCTGTAGAATCAGCTGAGGCTAATAATGGGTATGAAGCACAGTGCCAATTGCCAACTGTCTTTGACACTGGGTGGGGGTCTGTGTCAGTAGAACTGTGCCTCCAATCTCCAATCACCAATCACTGTGTCTTAAAGCTCTGCCAATCACAAGGGGCAGATGGGTAGAGCTGAAGTAACATGTTCTTGGCTGGCTACTGGCTCTGTTAGTTGCTACAGAGTACTTGAACCTTAAAGTCTCTTCTCATTTGTTAATGACAGTGATGATGGTTCTTAATACCACTGTTGACTGCTGTTCACTTTACTTGGTTGAAATATTGTTATATTTTATTAAATATTTTAGTACACCATTTGGTTCAGAATATTTTTTTTCTTCCTTTCCTCCTCTAAACCTAGGTGCATCTTATGGTCAGGTGCGTCTTATAGTGCGAAAAATACGGTATATTGTTTTTACCGTATACCTTTCAGGTATATTTGAAGCTAATCTACTTACCCCATCCTGCCTCTAAATACTACTCTACTTAGGAGTATAAGGAAACCAAGTTTCACATATTTCCTGAGTCTATTTAAAGATGCTTTTAAGTATGGAGGAAAAAAATGTAACTGCTTTCATGAAAAACATAATACAGTCATACCTCTCAACTCATC
Source organism: Furipterus horrens (assembly GCF_987537825.1). Classification (NCBI taxonomy): domain Eukaryota; kingdom Metazoa; phylum Chordata; class Mammalia; order Chiroptera; family Furipteridae; genus Furipterus; species Furipterus horrens. The sequence continues at coordinate 74,702,637 of NW_028327172.1, forward strand.
AGCTTCAGAACTTGTCAAACTCTGTACTCACTGCATTCTGACAAGAAATTGGCACTAGGCACTTGCTCTGCTTGCTCGGGACCTGTTGCACTTGCTAGAACTTGTATGAGTCACGACTCCATCCCACAAAAGAAAATGCTTCATCCCTCATGGCTTGTTCGGTACTTGTTGGTTTTAGCACTGGTCATGAATTCTGGAATGAATTAATGACAAGTATGGAGGTATGACTCTAGCTTCATTTAAACAGCTCACTCAAGATTCTCATGATTGTGGTACAGCTAACATGATTAACACTCTTAGAACATGTACAAGAGAATGAATTAAACAGAAATGCTAATAGAGCTCTTAATTTCCCTTCTTTTTGGAACAAGTGTTCTTCAACTACCAACTTTAAATCATGAGGCTCTCATTATGCCTCCACCAAAAATACAAATTCCCACCCCAGTACAAAGAAGAAACAATACTTCGTCTACAGCTTCTTTCATACAAAATACTAGACACAAATCCACACTTAGTTATTTTTGCCCCTGCATATCCTTTAAAATTCAAATTTTTCAGAAATAAAGTAGATACTACTTTCCAAGTAAAAATTACCTGTTCATAGATGTATTTACCATATAACTAACATGAAATCTTTACAATTAGTGTAGTAGCATTGCTAGGAGGGTGAAGTGTTTGGGCACATTTAATCATCAAGTCACTGGCACCTCTCTCTATACCCCAGTTTCACTGTCTTAGCTCTACTGCATTATAAAGCAGAAGAGGAGGAGGCTGCTAACCCTAGCCACCCACATCTTAGGGGAAGGGTCCCTTCCTCACAATGTCAGCATCACTTCTACTGTCTACATCTGGCACCAGGCTTCACTGATAAACAGATGAGGCCAGCAGAGGCAGCTGGAAACCATCTCCAGCAGTGGACCTGCAAAACTCCAGGACAAGCATTGGATAAGTGCAAACTTTGGACAAGAAAAGAAATTGAAGCATCCTAAATTACAGCCAGATGGAGGATGGCAGGAAGAGAAAAGTAAAACCAATCAGTTAGCTGACAGAGGATGAAACCAACAAAAGATTGCCCACATTCCTGAAAGTATGTAGAAACTTTGAATCCACTTCCAGGAAGCTGTTTCGGCAATTATCTAAAAAGAATAGCTGACCATCACTGCATCCTGCTCTGCATGAACTTTGCAACAAGTAGACAAGTATTTCTTCTGAGGACTCTATTCCAGAGCTTTCCACATCACCTTGCCCCCACCCTCATTTACAGTCAATGTAATCAATTCTTTCAAAACAGCTTACATCTTTCTAACCCAAACTCACTGTGTAAAAGAGCCCTCATCAACCCCAGGAAGGCACAGGTTTGTCTTCTCCATCAGCCCTGTGGCTGGTGTTTAGACTCTGCCCAGGACATGGTCCTTTCCTAGCTACCATTGGGCTCAATAAACTCTTTCAGGACAAATTTCAGTCTGGAAGTTTTTTTAACACCATTGACAAGCTATGTTTATAAATCTTAATGAATACTTGAGGTTAACAAGGTATAATCATTGTATATTTTTAGTTTACAATATGGCTTATGTTCCAGTATGATTGTGATGAAAAAGGCTAAAGTTTTTCTGAAATTAATACTGGGATAACAAAATAAAAATAATATTGAGAAATTAACCAACACGGAAAGGAACAGGAGATTGAGAAAATAAATTAACATTGTATTGAACTATTACTTTTAATCAATCCCTTTTAAACGGTCATCTTTTAAATTCTCACTACAACCTAGACAGTAGTTTCTGTTTTACAGTCGTGGAACCTGACACTGAGAGTAGTTTATTTACAGGACCGGTTGGAGAGGAAGCACTAGCACCCAGCCCTCCTAGAGCCAGGTCTCGCTGCAGCACTTGAAGACAAGATTATCTTTTCTAATAATGCTACACAGGATATCGGTAGAAAAAGTAGTTTTTTAAAAATGTTAAATCAGATTTACTCAGAAGTTAAGATTTAAGAAAAGTCCTTCCAAAACAATGAGTTATTTTGCAGTATTCTGTAAAATACATTTGACCCAAGTTAATCCGCGTCCTGAAAAATGTTTTTAACCTGCACTTAAACTGAGGCAGTCATTCAATGGCTGGCCATTGCTTCCAAGATGAACGCGGACCTTTATCCTCCCTTTTAGCAGCACTACCTTGTACTCCGTACGCTCTGCGGACCTTGGGACTTTGGGAAAGGCGGGTTTTGCAATTTACGTACCAGCAATTTCTTAAAATCCCTTACAATTGACTTTGCGGCGAGCCACTAATGAACATGGAGGTGATGATCTTTCCTAAGGGCTTTGCGTGCGCGTGCGTGCGCGAGGAGTTGATGTTCCCCGGGCGCCTGCTGCAGCCGCGCCTTCCTAGTGCTCCGTTGCCCGTAGCGACTGCGAAGCGCCGCAGGCTCTCTGGCGGGTTCTGGGTTTGAGCGGAGCTCTGCTCCTCACTTCCCTCGCGACTGGTTTTCTCCTTACTTCTCTTTCCTGTTTCCCTTCCCCCACCTCGAAAATCTTGGAGAACGAAACGGGGGACGTTCGGAAGCTTTTCATCTTCGCTACTGCGCAGGATTACTTCGGACTGGTGTCGGAACCCTGGGACCAGCCGCTGCTGTACCACGGTGTTGAAATCAACAACTTCTTGGATGACGGGAATCAGATGCTACTCAGGGCGCAGCGATCCGACGCGGGAATCTCCTTTTCTACCGCGGTATGCTTCCCCGCCCCTCTGCCCAGAGCTCCCTTTCTGCTCCCAGCCTCACCAGGGGGATGCCGTGTCTCTCTTCAGCCTTCCCTGTCTGCTCCTCTTCAGGAGCCAAAGGCTGTTTCCACGCTTGCATCCCACCTGATACAGGAGGTTGCCTGTCCACACACTTGAACAGAACAATTATATTCTTTTCTAGTTTTTTCCCCCGCTAAGGACTGCAGATTGGCTATAATCCAAAGAAACAAGCAAAGAAACAAAAACAAAAAGATTACCTTATTTAGTTGTTAAAAGTTATTTTTCTCTTTCTGAGGTTCTTTGAGGCCAGTTCTAGTGTATCTTTTTCGGGTTAAATTGACTCGTGGGAAAGGTTAGTTAGGAATTAAGATATTTTACGTAATGGTGATACAAGGTTTACATTTTTTCGATATACAATATGTGATGCATTTTTGTTAAAATTAATTTGACTTTTATGTGGTTGAATGAAAAAAGCGCAACAACTGGAACTGGCAGCTGGGAGTTGTTCATCCCCTGCCCTTTCTCCAGGGAGGTTACAGAGAGACACTGAGAGACACCGGGAAACGGACGGATCAGGCTGGGCCTTGGCGGGTGAAGTGAGAGGCAGACACCAGCAGCGCCGAGGGAGTCCTGAGAGCCAGCCCTGGCTGCTGGCCGCGGAGTCGAACTTAGGCTCATTTGGATGCTCCTTCGAGAGGCCTGCGGAGGGCCGCCCGGGAAGGCGCCACCCCTCGGGGCGCGCAGACACCCACGTGCGCTCGTTCACCCTGGCGCGGCCTCAGAGGCGGGCCGTGGCAGCACCGACCGTGGCTTGTGCTGCGCAAACCGCGCCAGCCTCTGGGGCTGGAAACCGAAGCTGAGCAAAGGTGTTGGTGAATTTGTAAACTTTGGTTTCCTTTTTTTGACCTTCCGACCGTCTTTTGTGATGATCGGATTACTTGCGACCTTGCAGATTCGATCTCTGCAGCTAGTTATCAGTGGACTGCCAGCTCGCCCCTCTGGTCGGTTTAGCGGGAGGGTGTCTATGTGGCATGTAAACAGCTCGGAGCCTGCGGGCCACAAAGGCGTGCAGCTGCGGAAATCAACTCAAGAGATGCATTTTAGGGTCGGGTGTTATCGGGGGACCATTTAGGTACAGAAAACCTTGGAGTTTCGTGGATGTCTCCGGATGGAGTAACTAACCCCACTCCTGCCTCCCCCCCCAAGTCCCAACCAGGAACGTCCTGCGAAGTGGGGAGTCAATGGCTAGTGTTCTATCCAGGAAATTACTTAACGCAGCTGAAAGTCAATCTGTGTGTCTCACTGCCTATAACGAAGCTTACTGATTTTGGGGAGGGGGTTGTAGGTGAGAGACAGACTGAGGGAATCAGATACCACTGTCAACAAGGAATTATATCAGTTTCCCAGTGTCTTCTGTAAATATTTCACTAATTACTTCCTCTCAGACCTTCTCCCCTTTTGCTGTTTCCTGCGGCGAGGCTGGCGTCCCCCTTCCGGGCCTAGACGGACAGGATGGGTTGGTTTCCGGACCCCCCCCTGCCCCCCACAGGAGGTGGCTACTCCCTAGGTGGCCGCCTAAAAATGCTGGAGGGCAGAGGTGGTGGGTGCATCTTGGATTCACCTGTCAGCGCTCGTCTGAAGTGCAAGGTCCTTGCGTTCCAAATAATGCCAGGCACTGGGGGGTCTCGGTCTGCGGTACTGCCGCCTCCATCCCCAGTCTTGCCTACAGTCACTGATTTTCCTCGCCAGGAAATGGTGGTGTGTACTGGCCTCAACCTAGCCTCCTCCACTCAGTGTGCTAATGATTTCCCAGGAAGTGAAATCTTGGAAGATTTGTCTAAGTCCAGGCCGCTGCCAATCCCGACTCCTTCCCCAGCACTTCATTTCCGAGTTTTTCACGTGATAAGTCGTTTAACAACTTGGAGCAGCCAGTTATGTCTTTTTTTTATTTATCAATATGTGATGTAATGATGTATTTATTGCACTGCTGCCTTCACTGGCAGGATTACTCAAGAAATGGTTTCATTTGTAATCAGGATAAATATGTTAGGACGTTAATAGATACATATGTATTTACACACCTTAGAATAATACACGGAAAAAATTGCCTCACCCATTAAAGGGGCTCATTGATGAATGAAAGGTAGGAAATCATCCCCATATTTTTAAACCTCTTCCTCTGGTGTTCACCCATATCCCTAGGTCTAACAGTATTTGACACACAGCAAGCAGTGAGTAACATCTTTGTAGAATGATTGCATCATCCACCCCATTCACTAAATCTTTAGACATGGATTTAATTCAAATCTAGTCAGTGCATTTTTATTTTGATCTCAATGTTTGCAAAACACTTTGCTAGGCTTGGTGTATTTGTGAAAATACAGAAAGGATGGATAGTCATAGCTAACATTCATTTTCTGTTACACTTGTCAGGCACAGTTCCTAAGCATTTGTGTGTATTGGCACATTTAGTAGCCACAACAACACTAAGATAGAAACTACTTTTATTTCCATTTTATGGCTGAGGAAAGTATGGCACAAAGGTTACATCCTGTGTGTGAACTATTCCACTTCTCTAATTCAGAATAGGTACCCCTGCTTCTGCCTCCCAGAGCATCACTCCAGTGGCCTACAATGACATACTTAACAAATGATATAATTGGGATGTACTGTTGGAAACACCACTGAAAGTTTAGAGTGTAATAGGAGAACAAGATGAGGAGAGGTTTGAATTTGTGAACATGTATCTTGGGTTGGATATTGAAAGTTGAAGCTTTAACTTGGAAAAGTTAATGCCATTGCCAATAGAGCCAAACAATGTATTTTATTTTTAGTCATACACCACGGGACAGATTTTTCATATTTGAAATGTTTTATTATGTCTTATGTTGTACTTGAGATGTCTGAGAGTCAGCATGATTTAATAGGTTTGTAAGTTAACATATTTATTGAATACCTTCTATAAGTGTGGCCATGTTCTAGGTGCTGGTAACAAAGCCGTGATGAGCCTGCCAGTTTGTCTAAAAGGGGTAACATTTGAGTTGACAAAGGCAGTCTAAACACATACACACAAATACATAATGTAACATATTTTTGAGTACTGATAAGTGCTTGGAAATAAAAATAATGTGAAAGTAGTGAAGGGGGCATGGAGAATAGTATTAAAATAGAGTAGGAGGGAATGCCTGTTTGGATTAGTGATGTTTGAAGTGAGATTTGAATATTGAATTGTAGGCATACATAAGATTTAAGGGAAGAGTGTTCTAAACAAAAGAGATTGTAAGTACCAAGGCTCTGAGCTGGGACTCATCTTGGTTACAAGCGGCAGGAAAAAATTAAAATCCAGAGTGATTGCTGAGGCTTAATGAGTAACTGGAGAGCATGGAAGATTATGTCACAGGCTGATCATTTAGGACTTTGTACATCTTTGGGGGAAAAAGGAAGTCATTGATAATTTTAAGCAAATCATTGGTAATCTTGAGCAAGGGAAAGACATGATCTAGTTTATATTTCAGGACAGAGGTTGACAAACCTTTCTGTAACAGGTCAGATAATAAATATTTAGGCTTTGCAGACCACAAGGTCTGTCACGCATTCAGCTCTGCCATTGTAGTGTGAAAGCAGCCATAGACAATATGTAACTTAATGAATATGGCTGCATTCTAATAAAACTTTATTTTCGGGCACCGATATTTGAATTTTATATAATGATCATGTGTTATGAAATATTATTTCTCTGACTTAAAAAAATGTAGAAACCACTTATAGCTTGTTGGTGGAACACAAACAGGCAATGGGTTATAGTATGTTGATCTCTTTATCTGTCCCAGTAGGGGATAGTGGTATTTTGCATCCTGAAAAAGAACAGCTTTTACACCTTGTATGAATAGTTACTAAATAATATATTGTCAATTAAGAGGAAGTAGTAGTTGCGAATGATAGGGAAACTGGGAGGAGAGGCAGCTGGGAGTGTCACTCCTTTTTCCTTTTCTCAGGGAATGTTGAGCAGCTGTAGCCAACTGAACCTTAGCTTTAAGTCTGACTTTGGCTAGGACGAAACTTATTGACCTGTCTGGTGCCCCAGGGAGCGTTGGCCAGTGACTCTAGTTGCTGTTTTCAAAGTATGATTTTAAAATGTGTATTTTTTTTTTCATGAAAGAGAGGAAGTTCAACGATGTGTACTACTTAATTACTAAAGAATGAATTTTTCAAATCTACACATTTGAAGCTTGTTATTCCATTTGCTTGTACTTGGAGTAAAGTGATCACACTAGCAATAGAATTCTAATGTGTGAACATGAGAGTCTGAGTACTGCAGCTACACCAATAAATGCCAGTTCTTCCTAGCAGCTAAAAACCAGGATGATTGGGATAAAAGAAAAGTAGCATGAAAACTCACTTATCTAGAAGGTGTTTTTCATACAGAGTACTGAACCTGTTTGAAAGCTTTTTAATGCATGGACTTCTCTTTCTGGGAAAAGAAACAATAACAACTGAAAATATGTATATAATGCAAAAACTTAAGGCAATATACTTTTCAGCTAATGAACTAATTGCTATTAACTGACCTATTTTAAACTTGTTTGCTTTAGTAAATTCCAATTTAGCTCATTCAGTTCCAATTTTAAATAATTAGTCATATGGTAATTTATTTAAAAAGTTTGATGATCAAATACATTTAAGAAAAATTTTTTGGTTCAAATAAGATTATTTTAAGAGACAACTCAGTTCTTTTTTGTAGTTTTGAGTTTATGTATAAGGTAAAAAGAACCTATTAAAATGCTAGTTTCAGGTAAGAGGGTAATTAAAATCCTTGTTACAGACTTACTGAAGTAGAGTGGAAAAGTATACTATTCATCAGTGTGTATGTGGCACACACAGCTTTGATCTCAATCTGGTTGGAACAGTTAGCAGTGTATGTCATCAATATTTATATAGTGCTTTATGTTTATAAATCACTTATCAAAGTAGTTTTCTGATATAATCACATGTAAGGGGGGAAACCTTTTAAAACCCAGATATTCTTAAGGAGCAGAGGTAGATTGGTTGTAATATGCTATATAATTGCTTTAAAATAACTTATTTCAAGGGAGAACATTATAGTGATTCAACATTTTAGGGAGTATTTCTTTCAAATAATTAACTTTTTTTGGAGATGACATTAAAAGTCATTTATTTATCACTTTAGATTGATTTTGCTTACACAAAGGATAAAGTGCTGGTGTTTTTCAAGCTGTGACCTGAAGTAATTACCGATCAGAATCTATATAATAACGTCGTTTCATCTATGTTAGAGTCGCCTATAAATTCCCTTCATCAAGCAGTATGGCAAGTATTTGCACCACTGTTGTTAAATGTGAGTAAAGTAATTGTATGGTCATTTTAAAAAAAACTTAGGTTATTTGGATAAATACATTCATAAGCGAATATAAGTATTGCTTTATATGCTGTTAATATCATCAATATTTTAGTTTTTTAATTTAAATACATATTCTTTTAGAATCCACATTAGCTTTTCCATTGCCATAAGGACATTTCTCCTGCATGAGATGATGTAGTTTCAAGCTTTGAGTGAAGTAGTTGTATTTGGACTTAGTTCTTTGATAGTGTTCTAGAAGTCTTTTTGATTGGCAAGCTGTTGATAATTGTTTGCTCTTGTATGTAGTTTTTGTTTGTTTGTTTGTTTGTTTGTTTTTGTTTTTTAGGATCAGGAATGGAGCAGAAACTTTGATCCCAACTTCAGAATCTTTTGAGTAAGCTAGGAGCTGGATTGGGTGTAGTTCTATGCAGATCAGACACTAATTTATCAAAATTAAAATTTAAGGAAGATACAGGAGGTATATAACCATAGCTTAATCAATAAAAATTAAAATGATTGTCTTAATAGTATGTTAGTAAATTAATATAGTTATTCATAAATTTTCACACTTTTGGATCTTCTCGGAGCCTTACCTTCTTTTATATGAGATCAGACCTATATAAATTTGGAGAAGATTAAAATGTAATCTTTAACAAAATGTGATTCATGGAAATAGAAAATAAAGCTGATTTTTATTTTTTGCAGCAGTTATGTTCTATAAAGTCACCATGAACACTGAATTAGTGAATACTGAACCACAGCTCCTAAGGGAAATACAGGGTTAGATTCCTGTGAGCCTTAGGTCATAACATTTGTGTCAACTGCTAAACACATAATTTTGTTATATGTGCGTTTCTGTTTAAAAATATTTTATTTAATATGTTTTGTTGATTAATTAACATTGACCTAGGGCCAACAGCATAACTCATGCCTGAATCAAGGTTATGTAACAGGTGTTTTCTCTGGAAGGCACATCACAGTGTGCTTGTGCTTAGAAACACCAGAGAACACTTCAGCTCTGTGCCTGGGGACCATTTTAACCAGTAAAATCACCAACAAAAAGCACAAAAGTGTGAAAAATGGGGCAGTAAATAGATTACAAAAGACTGCATAAAGGACTTCTGTTTACTAGGACATAGGAAAAGAGAAGGCAGTGTGAGGTGGGTCATCCCCAACGCCCTTGGTTCTCTGGAAACTCACGGTCCAGCAGTGGTCTTAGGATCGCGGATGAGAGACAATAAGTAACCCAAACACTGTATTTTGTCTGGGAGGAGGAAAGGTGGCTGATCTCTCCAGTGGAGAACAGCTCCGATCATGCCCTCCAAGTTCCTTTTATTGAGGAGGGTTCTGGAAGATACAGAGTCAGGATACACAAATCATCAATAATTTCAGACTCATGGGTTACTATTAACAGTCACTGATTACTGATAACAGTGTAAGGAACACAGTGAGCATTCTGGGTCACAGTCTATCAGGCATCCTGGCACTATGTGGACATCAGGTTCAAAGCTCTATACACCTTCTGAGTATTTAACGTTACACAGCGTCTATAGCTAACTTAACGGATGAGAAAAACAGTAAGCTTCAAAGAAGAATATGCATTCTTTAAATACAATTCCTATAGGAATTGGGCTTTCAGGTCATGCCTGTCTCCAACCTTCCTGGTCTTCCAGTCAAGACTTATATGCCTCTGGGGTGGAGGCTAGCGTGCAGCCAGGCTACAATTCCTAAAACCACGCAGGGCGATTCCCTAGAGTAATGCCTAGCTTTATTCAACCTCAGCTGGGAAACTATGCGTTGGGGCAACTCAGATTTTTCACTGCTCTGCAAATGACCACTAAAGCACCACTACTATCGATTTTAAGTTACAAATAAATATTAGAAAGCAGGTGAATTAAATGTTAACAAGTAGGTGAATTTCTAAACACAGGGTCCTTGAATAATGAGGATTGACCCTAATTATATACCTTGTAAAGATAATAGGCCATTGACGTTTATTTTAAAACTTATTTTATCTGAAGCTAATTATATTTTATCATGGCTATAGAAAAATTATTACTCATATGAACATATAATTGAAATGCATGATATGTACAAATAATTATTTTAAAGTATTGGATATAGTGTTATTCATCGACTGATATGTACAAATAATTATTTTAAAGTATTGGATATAGTGTTATTCATCGACTGATTAATAAAGTAAATGCTTTTTGAATTTCACAGACTCAGAATAGTGCATTTGTTTCTAGCATGTAATTAGGAAAGTAGAGATTGTCCAGTTCATTGGAAAATTTAAAGCAAATTTAAAAGTAAAACTTTTAATTTGTATCTTGAAATTAAATTACAAACTTTTAAAAATTAAATCATAATCATTTCCAATTTGGGTTATATTCAATAGCATGAATGGTCTTGGAATCAGATTTAGGAAAGTCTTGTGTTGGAGAAGCAGATTCATGGATTAAGCAGCAGACTGACAGTATAGGTTGATTGATAGACAAAAGCATATGGGTATCACACTGAGCAGTACACTTGATGTGAAGTATAAATCTGGTATTGTTACTATTTCCAGTGGCTTCAAGTAAGAAATTTCTGTTGGTAGAAATCATAAAACTTTTTTTCTGTGTGTCCTCAAGAATATAGGAAACATTCGAAATCAGCAAATAAACCAGATTACTTTTTGGCTTTTCATTTTCAATTGACATATATATATTTTTCACTTTTTCAGGTATTCCTTCACCAAATGATGAGTTCCAGTTTTAGATAGAACAGGCTCATCACGGAAATAAACAGATTAGTCAAGAAAGAATCAGTTATTCTAGAGAATTACTTGAAACAATTGTGAGAGTATGTGATTCATACATTTACATATTAGGCTTTATATAAAAGTACTTTAGGATTCTATTTTTAATAAATTTATCTCTTTTAAAATCATTACTTGATGGTTGTAACAAAAAAGATCCTGTATATATATCAAGGTTTACTTAAAGTGTGTATTGAATATAACTTAAAAACCTAAACTTTTAAAGAAGTTAAGTTCTAAGCTCTAGTAAATATTTTTCTCAAACAATTATTTTTCTGAATGTAGATAAGGAAAAGCAAATTTAATATACTAACAGAGGTTTTTCTACATGCAGTTAGTATGTGTTCTTTTGAAAGAATGTTCATTTTATTCAAATTAGCACTTTGAAGTAATATGTAATTTAAAAAGTATTAGTTTTATACTTACTTGATAATTATTCCTTGATGTAGCTACAGAAAATTTAAATAAGTGACCATGTTAATTATGGTTATTAAAAGTCTGTTTTTTTCAAAATAAATATAAAGTCATTTTCTATTTGTTTCCAGTATTATTTCAATACTATTTTAATGAAGTGTTTAAAATGGTTTTAAACTGTTTTTTGTAGCATTGATGACATGTAGAATAATAAACCGCATACTGTGATTGTGTTATTGGTAACATTATGCAATACAGTAAATGAATGAAGATAGACCAGCTACAACGGGTAGTATATATATGGCATTAAGACTAAATCCATTTGGGTAAATTAAAGAAAGGAATCCAAATTTAAAGAAAATTAGGCCAAGTGTAAAAATAAATGAATAGATTTTTTTGCCGTTCTTACTGTTTTTCTGGCTTTCACAAAATTTATGTTTGTGAAAGAACTTAGAGAATGTTTGCATAAGGAAGTAATGCATCATCTGGTAGAAAAGGGAAAAAAATAACATGGCACATATTAGAGTTGTAGCAACTGAAAAAGTCTGAGAACATTTTGACTATATTGCCCAAGGTAAATATATGATTATTTTAAAAAATGAATGAATTTTTGTTTTAGGAGTGTTATTACTTGGACAGTCTATCTTTATTGGAAGTTGTTAACTTGGTGGAGACTACTCGGGATGTTGTCGATGATGCATGGAGACAAACAGAGAATGATCATTATCCTGAGTCACAGATGTTACATCTCTTAGATATCATAGGTACTAGTAAAGAAATAATTTTTGAAATCCTCTTTGTTTTTGTTTTCTTTTTTCTTTAAGTGTTTCTTACCATAATAATTGTTACTTCAAATAACTCTTAAAGCAAATCATATAGACTTACTTAAATAGATATGTGTATATAGTTGACTACTTTAAAATGTGTATCAAATTCTTGGATCATTAATACAGCTAAATTTACAAAGATTTTTAGTTCCTATGCATGTATTAATTTAGAATTTATTTTGTAATGAACTGAAAAGTTCTTTAGTATATTGGCTTATCTCTCAATATTAAAAGTATAAATACTTTTGACTCAGAAAATGCCCTTCTCATTATTATCCTAAAGGAATACTAGACAAGTACATAAAGTGTGTGTATAAGGATATTGCAGCATTATTTGTAACAAATAGCGATTGAGAATTAGTTATATAATGCTACATCCATACAGAAGGCTCTGTAGCCTTTAAAAATGTATATCTATTTCTGCACTTTAAAGATATATGTGATTTACAGCAAGATGCAAAACTACTTCTGTTATTTGAAAAATATTTGTTATTGACAGTGCTAGTCTAATGGTGTGCATGAGGTACTTCACAGAAACTTAGTTTGATAATTTGTATGTTAATTTTGTTATAAGCATGTATTTTATAATATTTGTAAAAAGACATTTCCATTAAAGTTTTGCTTTATGTTTTATTAGGTGTATTAGGTGGTGCATTTAGAAGATTTGTTCAGAAAAAGTTGGGAATTTTGCACCTGTGGGAAGATCCTTATTATCTTGTGAAAGAAAATCTGAAAGCTGGTATTTCAATTTGTGAACAGTGGGTTATGGCCTGTAATCATCTAACAGGTCAGGTGTGGTAGTGCTATGTTCCTCATCCATGGAAAAATGAAAAATATTTCCCTGAAACTCCTGGAAAAACTCGGCAAACGCCTTGAAGAGGTATTATTTGGTTATTTGGCTCTTTGTCTTCAAGTGTGAAGTAGGTCCTCACTTGTTTATGAACGTATTTTTTAATTAATAAGTTATACATTTGATAGGAACTCTTTATATTTTGGGGAGAGAAGAAGGATTAAAGTTTATGTGAAATAGTTTGTGACATTCAAATGGCACAGTGCCAGGTGCACAGTGGGCGTTCACTGAGTGCTGGTTTCCACCGGCTTTCATTTTCTTTGGTGTGTGACTGTTCAGCTTGTAAATTGTGAACTTCTGTTGTTCTGGATTATAAAAAAGATAATCCCCTTGTATGGAAGCTATCAGACATTCTCTTGACGACTGAACTTGTTTTCAGGGAGGACAGCTTTTTAGGGGTGTATTCAATGGAAATATTTGAGACAACTGCTTAATTTTCATAAGTTACGAGTTTCAGTGTAGGACTTCTATGTTTAGCTTAAGGGACAGGGAAGAAGAGACTATGCAAAGATTGCAAAGCTGACTTTTTCCTCTTCTGCTTATGGAACAGTTTCTTTGGATTTTTTAAACCTTTCTATCTTGAAAAATTTCAAACATACTTAAAAGTAAAATGGTATAATGAATGCCGATTTAGTCATAACTCATTTTCAACAGTTTTTGACATTATTTAGTTCTTATTCCATCTTTTTTTACCCTGCCTTCTCTTTCTTTTTGCTTGAGTATTTTCAAAGCCAATTCAAGAAATCATATACTTTGACCCTTCAAACGTAATGACAATACTACTATCGTGTCCAACAAAATTATAGTAATTTCTTAGTATTATTTTATAGCTATCCAATGTTCATTTTTCTCTGATTGTCTCAGCTGCTTCATCAATTCCTCCACACTTTTAGTTTGATGTGTGGGCTTAGGTATGGTTAGCCTGATCCAACTGTTATAATGCTCTCTGTCTATTTTTTCTTAATGATTTTAGAGCCATTAATGACCATGAGGAGATGTAAAATGGGGATTTTCTAATTCTGTTGTTCTTTCTACATTTGTTACTGATGATGGAAGAACTTTTCCTCATCAATGTATTACTTACCCTGAAGTAAAGTCTGTATAGGAGTAGCAGTATATGCAATTACTGCTTTCCTTTTACTAATCGCTTTTTAGAACAATGAATAAGTTAGTGTCATAACAACTTCCATAGGCAATCAATGAAATGTTTTTCAGTAATAGTATTATGAACCCAAGAGTTGTTATATTTTATGTATTTCTACCCACTATTGGTATTATTTTATTTAAATTGTTTTATGGTTGGTCACTGAGTGCCTCCTGTAGGTTGGCTCCTGTGTCATTTTGACATGAATCCAGTATTTTTTTGATAATTTCCTTACTTTCAAGCCCCTCAAAATATACCAGCCCATCTTTTATATTTTTTGTCTTATACATGGAATCAGCCATTTCTCCGAAGAACCTGGTTCTTTTAGTGGAAAATGGTATTTGGCAACACAAATCTGGTTGGGGAAGTGTTCAATTTTACTAAGTTATTAAAGCTTTTAGGCCTTTTCAGTGGGCAGGATTTATAAATTGGTGTTTTGTTTTTAGCAAGATAAAAATAAATTATGAGTTTGTACTGATATTTCTGACCCAAATGGAAGTTTATAGTATTTTTACTTACTTTTCAATCATCTTTTGTTAGTGGAAATTTTAACACAAATTACAATAATCTGTTTTCCCACTGTTTGTAAATTGTACATAATAGAGTTGTTAATATTGTTTCATTGTCAGAATTGCAATTTAATGGAGAATTATGAATATCAAGGTACTATATTAAGGAGGAAAGAAGCTAAAATTTAAAAGAACCTTAAGTGTAGTTTTAAAATATTTAGATTTAGCCCTGGCAGGGTTGCTCAGTGATTGTAGTGTTGTGAACCAAAAGCTTGCAGGTTTGGTCCCTGCTGGGCACATGCCTAGGTTGTGGGTTTGATTCCTGGTTGGGGTGCATATGGGAGGCAAATGATGGATGTTTCTCTCTCTATCCCTCTTCCTCTCTAAGTCAATAAAAACATATCCTTGGGTGAGGATTAAAAAATACTTACATTTTATATTTTTTCACTAGATTTGAGCATACTGGTTGATGTGTTGATACATGTGTGCTACTTGGAATATTGATGAGTAGTAATTCTAGTTTTAAAATTATAGTTTTAGTTTTATTGTTCATTTCAGAAAACCTAGGTAAAGAAATTCTTGCCTAGTGTATTTAGGCTTTAGATTTACTTCTGCAGATTTATTGATTTAAATAAGTTTGTTGTTTTAATATTTCATATTTTAGGTCTTGGCTGTTAGAACAATTCATGAGAAGCTTCTCTCTCTTTTTCTTTCTAGTGAAGAGAAAATCCTGGCTCGAGTATCTGAACCTTTCACTGACCTGAATCTGGTGCAATATAATCTATATTCTGAGGTTGAATATACATGTTTCTAAATACAATTTTTGGTTTGTGTTGTTAAGCTAAAGGAAGATTTCTTAATTATTGAAGTCTAACAATATTGATAATTTGTTTATTAGCCTTTGTGGAAAACTGCAATATCTCAATATGAAAAGATTATTTCACCTGCAGAATAAAAATAGCAGGAAAATTGAAAAATTACATTTCAGAAATTCAAGATAGTCCATAACAGGTAAAATCCTGAAATATTTTACTTTTAATATTTTCTTTAAGTTACTTTAGGAGATATATATGTATTTACCAAGGCAGTCTACTTGAGCTAAACATACTTATATTAGCTTCTTCAGTCATTTTTGAAATATAAAGAGTTGATGAAGTGTCCAATTATAAGCAAAGAATTGATGTTAGAAAGATAAACTACTGGCAAGGCTTGTAGACTCAATGAAAGGTAAAAGTTTATCAGGGATTTTAGTATTTGCTTGAGAAAATATTTTTGTAGGTTCCTTTTTCTTTTCTGTATACCATTTAAGATTAGGAATACATTTATGACCTGTATTCACTAAAGGTTAATTTACTGTTTCTGTTACAAATGACACATTTTTGTAAAATTACCCATTTTTTTTCCTCTGTCTCATTTGATATGGTACAGCCCCTGAGGGTAAAGGACTAATTCTTATTATTTTTCTATTTACAACATTGGACATCATTCTTGGAACGTGGAGTATACTTAGGAAATCTTTGCTTATCGTTTATTTGAATTACATTTTATAGATTTTCGATTAGACTTTGAGAATTGGTGCCGAGGAATTCCTGGTGATCCATCGGGACTGCTTTCTGCCAAAAACTTTTCAGAAGTTGTCAGTAATATAGTGTGGGATCTCCAGTTGGAAATGAAGGTATTCATTTTAATAAAAGTTGAAGAATGGTAATCATAAAATGTGCTAAATTAATGTAGACGTCACTCTATAACTATAGAGAAAACATTAAAAGGACATTTTCTGTTTTCCTTGGCATAATCATCAAATTTTCATGTGAAATGTAGAATTCTGAAAAAGTGTGCTGAGGCAGTTGTAATGGTTCTTCTCCTTCCTTATATAGAGATAATTATCAAACCATTTATCATGCCAATTGCAGTTGTTCCAGGTTAGTTGCCTTCTGAAAAAATAATGAAGAGGAAAGCATCCTTTACACTGCACAGATAGTATTATAAAGGCCAGCATGTTTAAGATTTTTACTTATTCAAGTTTGTATTTTGGATGTTTTATTTTCTGTAATATTCTTCTGCTTAATTTTGTCCACCAGCTTTCCAGAGTCTTACAATATTGTTTGTAAAGTTATGAAGGAAAGGGATTTCTCTTCTTTAAATTGTCATTCAAATTGGCCTAACTGTTGTTTGAGATACTAACCAGAATATGTAGCAAAAGGCCCAAAGTGTTGCTTAACATGGTTAGGAGTCTTGCTGAATTGTTGGTGTTTGAAACTGAATTTCCCTTACCTTTCAGATTATGCCTTGTATGCATTACCCTCTGTGTTTTGCTATCCTGAGGTTGTATAATTGAGAAGCAAACTCAGGGTTGATATTCTTATATTCACTGGCAAATCTTCCATTATACTGTTTATAGGTAAATGGGAAAATAATTCCTGAATCACAGATCAGAGAAGTGGGCTTATTTTATGCTAATTTTGTTAGATTTTAAATAATAAATATTTTTGTAATTTGGCTTATTGAGGTGGATGATACCATCAAGATAGCAGAGGGTCTTCTGCCTGACTTGTCAGGATTTCACTCTTTTCATCGAAGTGCTGAAGATCTGTTAGAGCAGTTGAAACTATATGAACAAGAACAATTTGATGATTGGTCCAGGGATATTCCATCTGGCTTATCTGATCCTAGATCTGGTTTGCGGTAAGTTTAAATATATTATACAGTGAAATCTACACAAGAATCTTTTTTCTTATGTTATTAATCCAAATGGCAAGATGGAATTAGTCATCTCTGCCTCTCTTCTTTCTTCAAACTTAATGCTGCTCCTTTAATTTTTTTTGTTAGTTTTTGTTTATCAGCTTTTGAGTCTATAAGGTTGGCAGTTTGATGGTATAGTTGGTTGACTGCCTCCCCCTTGTTTCTCATGTCTATTCCCGGACTGCAGATGCCCATTTTGGAATTAGGATTTCCTTCCTCTATGATTTTTTTGTAATTGGTATAAATATGTATATGTTTTTCAACCCTTTTATATTAATATTGTATATGCACATGCATACACACACATACACACATTGTAAATTGTAACATTTCATTAATTTTAAGCTCCTTGTGATGAGACTATTTGTGGTACCAGCATAATTCTCAAGGGTTTGGTAAATATTGAGCTACATTGAATATAATTTAATTGGTCAACCTAATTATTTTAATGGGTATTTAAAATGGATAATATAGAAAAATCATTGTTTTTTTTGTTCTGGTACACTTTCCCAGGATATTATTATTTGTATTTTTAAAGACTTGTCATGTTTTGAAACTTGTTACTTTTTAAAGGTAACTTTTTTATAATATGAAATTCTGTTTATTTTCCTTATATTGATACAAAGGATAATTAGGCCAAAAGTGGTAGCTTCGGACTTCCGGCCAAGATGGAGGCTTAGACGGACGCGCTAGGTCTCCCTCTACAACTAGAGAGGAATACAACTACTTCAAAACAAAGGATAACTAGAAATTCCAGAAAATAAAACTACACGGAAGCCCAACATATGAAGTTATAAAGCAGCGGCGCCCTTTGGGCAGGTAAGGGGAGCGAAAGGGGGCGGTGCTGTTTGCGGTTGCACCTGGGACAGCGGCGGGGAGAACAACCCCGGCTGCAGTTGAACCCCCGGCAGCTCGCGACCCCAACGCTGGGGAAAGCAGCCACCACATCGCCTTGAACAGTGAGGCCCAGGGGGGCGGGAGGACGGATCCCGGTCTCCTAGTGGAATAACTGTGTGAATCCATCTTGGACCTCCGCCCCCAAAGAAAGCGCCACAGGGCTGCGAAATAGGTCGCGGACAGGCACCGGTCGCTGGATTGTGACGACAAAGCACCACGGCACAGCAAGAAAGGCTGCCGAACGGTGCCGGTCTCTGGGTCATTACGAGTACACAGGCACTGCCCCCTACAGCCGGCCCAAGAAAACAAAACGCATCTGTCAAAATGAGGCAGACAACTATAGAAATCCCGGTGGCACAGCTCACCAGGCAACAGATGGAGAACCTGACAGATGAACAGATAAGAAACCTGTCAGATGCTCAGTTCTGGGCCATTGTTATCAGGTGACTTACAGAATTCACAAAAGATCTGGAAAAAGATGAGAAAGAAGCGAAAAACACTCATAACGAAAGGAACAAAACCACATACGAGACAGATGGTGAGGAAAAAAAATCCAGAGTTCATTTCAACAAACTGGAATATGGAGAAGGAACAAGCAGTCAACCAATGCAGCGAGAGGAAATGGGAAGCAACGATGAGAGGATCAGAAACCTCTGGGACAGCTATAAAAGGCCCAACATAAGAATCATTGGTTTGCCAGAGAGCGAGGAAGATGAACTAGAACTTGAAAAATTGAGTGAAAATATAATAAAGGAGAACTTCCCAGACTTGGGGAAGGAAATAGACATACAGGTCCAGGAAGCACAGAGAGTTCCAAAAAAACTGGACCCAGGGAGAACCACTCCAAGACACATTATAATCAAAATGTCAAAAATTAAAGATAAAGAGAGAATCTTAAAAGCAGCAAGAGAGAAGAAAAGAATTATGTACAAAGGGGTCCCAATTAGACTATCAGCTGACTTCTCAAGGGAGACCCTGCAGGCAAGAAGGGACTGGCAAGAAATATTCAAAGTAATGAAAATCCAAAACCTACAACCACGAATACTCTATCCAGCGAAATTGTCATTCAGAATAGAAGGACAGAGAAAGTGTTTCCAGGACAAAATAAAACTGAAAGAGTTCATTAGATCCAAACCACTGTTATATGAGATGTTAAAGGGACTGGTTTAGAAAAAGGAGGATCAAGACAATGAAATCTAAAATGAAAACTGCATCACAAGAAACAACAGAAGCTAGGGAATTGAAACAAAGGCAAACTAAACAGGCAACGAGAGTGGAAAAAGAACTATAGGTATGGGGAACATATTGGGGGGAGGTCAACAGGGAGGGGGAATGGGGAGAGGGAGGGAGATGATATAGGAATTAAGGATCATGGTAGGAGGGAATGGAATAGACAGAGAGAGGTTGAGAAGAACTGTATGCACAACTAATGGACATGATCTAAAAGGGGGGGACAACTGGAGGGAGGGGGGCCACCGGGTGGAGGGGAGCAGAGGGAAGGGAAATTGGCACAAATGTAATATTATAATCAATAAAACACATTAAAAAAAAAAAAAAGTGGTAGCTTCTTAAACCGAATAATTCCCCTCCCCCCTTATTTTGCATTTTGGTTGTGTAGGAAAACTATAAGAATCAGAAGGTTCAGGGTATAATGGTTATAACATCATGCCATTTAACTTTCTCACTTTCTACCCTGAACCTAAAATAGGACAGATACCCCAGGCCAAAATATTAAAAAAATTTTTTAGTCAACTGATTCTGGAATCTACTCACACTTTCACCACTCCAAGATCCACTACGTACCAAAGGACTGAGACCTGCTGTAGAGCACATGTTGGACTTGTTCAGCCCGGTGTTAGTTTCCCATTTGACAATGAAATGCCCTGTCTCTGACTTTCTTGTTAAAACTTATATTATCATATAGAGTCAGTGAGTTTTGAAACATTTTAGGATATGCTAGTATGTAGAAACTAATTTTGAAGATTGGGTTCAAATAAAAGCAAAAAGGATCACCTTAATTTTCTGACAGACTTTTTGATGTTCATAATAGAAAGTTTTGGCTAAACCATTATTTTAATCCATTTTAAAATATGCCTTGTTTTATGTGTTATTAAATAGGCTGAGTAGATTTGTCTTTGCTTTTTAGTAGCTTACTTTCTATGACCTGCAAGTTCTCTTAATTGTGGAAGTGATTTAAAAGAATCAGAATTATATAAACCTGATCCTGAAAGAAAGATCATGAAAATACAATATTTTATGCTTAATTACCTCAGCTTAATTTTTACAATCCATGCCGACTTGCATGCCCCAATGTAAAATTTGAAATTGCAGCTTTTACAAGACACATAAACAAAAGACAGTCCTTAGATAATGAAAAAAGGGTAGAGAAGTGAAACTTTTGACTATCTCTTCTACCGTTTTGATGTTCTTATCATTGTTCCTTTGATAAAAGTATTAAAAGAACCAAGTAGGAGGAGTAAAAAAACCTTTTAGAAAATGAGTCAAAAATTTTTTATAGTATGGTATGATGTCTTTTTTGAGTTTTAGCTGATGGTCGAGAGATTGATTTTTCTTACTTCAAAATTGCTAGGTTGAAATATTAATCTTGTATATTTGATATTGCAGTGTATTGTCAAGATCTGAATTGTGATATATCAACTGAAAAAGATAACCATTGAAAACTATAATTAAAATTTCTTCTGGGTTGAAATACTAGAGAGATGTGCCATTTCGAGTATCTTCATTGCACCTTAATGAAACTACACATTTAAATATATATTTCTTTTAGTACTGTTGAATATTTCTTTATGATACTGTTAACCTATTTTTGAATAAATATTTCTAAAACAAAACACATGCTAAGACTCATTCACATTATTCAACTCTGTGCGTGCGTGTTCTGTGTGCCCGGCACGGTGCTGGTTCCTAGGGCAACAGCGGCGAAGCAGGGCGGCCACAGGCAGCCCTTACAGGGCTCCGTCTGGGTCAGACCTGCAACTTAACCTGCGATGGGAACTGGGAAGCCCACAGTCTTGGTGAGCTGCATCTTGGTCTAAATAGTCTGGAAGATTTTCTTAATTACCTTAGAGAAAAAGGCCTATGAATGTGCTTTGGGCTTAGAGTGATCTAGTTAACATTTCTAATGTCTAAATATATATATACTGGAATGTGACAAATGCAAAGATCCTAGTATCTTAAATGGGAAGTTTGTATACCGTATGTTTAATTTTCCCTTTTGTTACTTTTACTTTCTTTTAATTGAATTTATTGGGGTGACATTGGTTAGTAAAACCAAACAGGTTTCAAGTGCACAATTTTATAACACATCATCCGCAGACTGCATCGTGCGCTCACCACGCAAAGTCTGGTCTCTTTCTGCTGCCATTTTCCCCCTTTGCCTTCTTCCACCTCCCCTCACCCTTCTTTCACTCTGGCAGTCACCATAATGTCTGGTTTTTTTTTTTTTTCCTTTTAATCCCTTTACCTTTTTCACTCAGCCCACCAAAAAACCCCTTCCTTCTGACAACTGTGTACTTTTTGCTATGTATCTATGAGTCTGTTTCTATTTTGTTCTTAGTTTATTCTGTTCATTAGATTCCATATGTAAGTGAAATCATGTGGTATTTTTCTTTCTTTGACTGGCTTATTTCGCTTTTCATAATTCTGTCCAGGTCCGTCCATGTTGTTGCAATAGGTAA
Source organism: Furipterus horrens (assembly GCF_987537825.1). Taxonomy (NCBI): domain Eukaryota; kingdom Metazoa; phylum Chordata; class Mammalia; order Chiroptera; family Furipteridae; genus Furipterus; species Furipterus horrens. Next base: position 74,724,618 of record NW_028327172.1, read on the forward strand.
GATTTCCTTCATTTTTATGGCCAAGTAGTATTGTGTAAATGTAGCAGTTTTTTTATCCACTCATCCACTGATGGGCACTTAGGCTGTTCCAGCATTTAGCTATTGTAAATCGCGCTACTATGAACATTCTGTTCTCCCATTCAGTGAGTTGCCTTTTCATTTTGTTGATTTTTTTCCATGCAAAAGCTTTTTGGATTGATGTAGTTCCCATTGTATATTCTTTCTTTTGTTTTCCTCACCCTGGAGAAAAAATACTGCCATAAGAAATGTCTGAGATTTTACTGACTGTTTTCTTCTAGGTTTTTTGTTTTCATGACTTACATGTAAGTCATTAATCCTTTTTGAATCTAGCCTGTGTATGGTGTAAGAAGATGGTCTCGTTTCATTTTTTTTTTTTTTGCATGTATCTGTCCAGTTTTTCCAACACTGTATATTGAATAAACTGTCTTTACCCCATTATATATTATAGCCTCCTTTGTCAAATATTAATTGACCATAAAAGCATGGGTTTTTTTCTGGGCTCTCTAGTCTATTCCATTGATCTGTATGCCAGTTTTTATTCCAGTACCACACTGTTTTGATAACTATGGCCTTGTAGTATTGTTTAATATTAGGTAGCATGATACCTCCTGCTTTATCCTCCTCAAGATTGCTGAGTCTATTTCAGGTCTTTATGGTTTCATATAAATTTTTGAATATTTTTCTAGTTCTGTGAGGTATGCCATTGGTATTTTTATAGAAATTGCATTGGATTTATGGATTGCTTTGGGTAGTATGGACATTTTAATGATTTTAATGCTTCCTTTCCATGAATATGTTATATGCTTCCATTTACTTGTACCTCCCTTAGTTTCTTTTTTCATTATCCTATAATTTTCTGAGTACAGGTTTATTATTACATCCCTTGTTTAAATTTATTCCTGGGTACTTTATTTATTTATTGTTGTTGCGATAGTAAATGGGATTGTTTTCTTAGTTTTTCTTTCTGAGAGTTCATTATTGCTGTATAAAAACGCCACTGATTTCTGAAAATTAATTTTGTATCCTGCTACTTTACTGAATTCATTTATTAGTCTAGTAGTTTTTGTTGGTTTTCTATATACACTATAATGTTATCCTCAAACAATGACAGTTTCACTTCTTTTCCAATTTGGCTGCCTTTTTTTTCTTTTTGTCTAATTGCTTTGGCTAGAACTTCCAGTACTATGTTGAATAAGACTGGTGAAGGTGGTCATCCCTGTCTTGTTTTTGATCTTAAGGGAAACACTTTCACTTTTTGCTCATTGAGTGTGATATTGTCTGTGGGCTTCTCATATATGACTTTTATGATGTTGAGGTATGTTCCTTCTATCTAAATTTTGCTGAGAGTTTTTATTATAAATGTGTGCTGGATTTTAGCAAATGCTCTTTCTGCATTTATTGATATTATCCTGTGATTTTTATCCTTCATTTTGTTTATGTGGTGTATCACATTTTTTGGTTGGCAAATATTGTATCAACCTTGCATCCCCAGAATAAATCCCACTTGATCATGGTGTATGATCTCTTTAACATATTACTGGATTCAGTTTGCTACTATTTTTAAAAAGCATGTTTATCTTTTTAATAAAAAATATTAGTCCTGTTCTAAGTTTCAGGCTCTTCTGCCTAGTTTCTGAAAAAAATGAATTTTGCGTAAATACACATAGTAGAGTGCAAGTTTTAACAACAAAGATTGGATTCAGAATTTGGTAAGGTAATCCAATATAATGAAAAGTATTCCCTAAATAATCCCTTCCTTTGCTTATAAAGTAAGTGTGCATAATTTTAAATGTACAACAATATGTATAAATTATACTTTTTACACTAATATACAGTGTATGATTCTAAAGGAGTGTTTTTGCTTCCCCGCTGTTCACTCCCACAGAGAACATTGGCAATGTCTGAAGACATTTTTGTCTTCAAAAATGGTGAGAGCCTGAAACGTTGACTTGTAGTGTTGAAGGTTAAGGTCAGCATTTCCAAACTGAAACAGAAACATGTAGGAGAGAAATGGCCATGATTTGGCTATGCTGTAAATTAGTAGCTGGTCTGTCACTAATGTATGCATCACTATTGTTTAAAATTGTGGTAAAATACACATAATATAAAACCACCTAAAGCATTTTTAAGTTCACTGTTAGGTGGTGTTACATACATTCATATTATTGTACAACCAATCACCAACACTCTTTTCACTTTTAAAACTGTAACTTTATACCAATCCCACAAGTTTCTTTACTTCCCTACACCCAGTCCTTAGCAATCACCATTCTATTTTCTGTCTATGAATTTGACTAGTCTAGCTACCTCGTATATGTGGAGTAATAAAGTATTTGTCTTTTTTTGTGTGTGACTGGCTTATTTAACTAACATAGTGTCCGTAAAGCTGTTGTAGGTCAGAATTTTCTTTCATTTTAAGGCTGAATAATATTCCAGTGTATGCCTGTGCCACATTTTGTTCATCCATACAGACATTGATGGACACTTGGGTTGCTTCACCCTTTTGTCTCTTATGGATAATGCTGCCGTGAACTTAGGTATAGAAATATCTTTTCAGGACCTTGCTTCTAATTCTTTGGAGTACATACCCAGAGTGGAATTAGTGATTATGTGGTAGTTCTATTTTTAATTTTTTGTTGAGCTACCATACTGTTTTCCATTGTAGCTATACTATTTTATATTCCATATGATTTCTCCACCATTAAATTGTAATTCCAGATTGGTCCCAGGAGGAGGTTGGTGCAGCTCCACTTACTCCTCAGCCATCTTGGATCTCTCCTGTTTGTTTTTGTGTTTATGGTAACCCTCCTAATTGGTGTGGGTGAGTCATTCTTGCAAGTAAAAGGATTATATACTTTATATAGATCTTATTAGTGGTATTGTAAGAAATGAGTTTTAGAAGCAAAAATATGTTCTTCAATTAATACTTTTAAAACCTGATTCTGTATAGTGTTGTTAACATTGCTAGTAGATCTTAATATTAGGTTGAAAACTATTCCCCAAATGTCCTCTAGTGTTTTCTGGTGTTTGAATATTCACTGTAGACTTATAATTCTTTATTATTACTACTAAACTTAAAGCTTTTTATTTCTTAAATGATTTTTTAACATATCCATGATCATAAGAGCTGGAAGTATTATTAAGAAAGAAAAGGGTAATCAGCTGGTTGCAGATATGTTTTCAATTACTGCAGGGTAAAACAACATGAACAAGTGGATTTCAGAAGCCTCAAACAAATTCAAGACATGAAGAGGACAAAAATAATTAAAATAATCCTAATGAGTCAATGCCTTCTATTTCTAAGGACGATAAAATATCCATCTTACACAAACCTACTGATATTAGAGGAGCCCATTTCATGAGATCAAGATTATTCTTATATCAGAAATTACAAGAAAACTGAAGACCAGTAGCTTTCATGAACATAGTTGCATATTGAATCAATTCCATCAAAATACAAAGACCAAATGGCATCATGATCAAATAGCGTTATTCCAGGGACACGGTGGCTTCCTAGTTGAAAATCAGTTGTTGAGAATAAACTAAAGGCAAGGATACCACTCTAACCAGGTCTATTCAATATTGTGAAGTTTTTAGCCATGTAATAAGGAAAAGAGAAACAAAAAGGTAGTTTGTAATGAATGTCGGCGGCGGCGGAAGCCGTCCGTCTCGAGAGACGATGATGTAGCTTCTTAAGAGTCTATCTGCACCGCCGAGAATGGTTGTGCAGTCCGACTCGGGAGTGACACGGTATCTGTCTCCTCCCGTGTTGAATCGACATCTTGCGATGACGCTGGAGTGTCCTCTCCAGTGAAGCTGAAGCTACAGAGCCTGGGCAGGGTGATATGGAGGGTCTGCTGTTGCCCATGCAGCAGACCCCCTCCCTCTTCGCAGCTGAAGGGTCCAAGCGAAAGACGGAGTCAATACAGCTTGGCTTCAGGTGCGCCGCAGGAGTTGCCGGTGTTGACTACAACGTCAAACCGCCTTAGGGACTCCGGCTCCGGATTTTCTGTCGGGGTTTACTCCCTTAGCCTTTCCCCTGAAGAGGTATGCCGCAAGGCAGCGAAGGTTTTTTGGAGTCAGAGTTTTTCCTTCTCTGATGTGCCCTGACTGGAAGATCGAACCAGCGACACTTAGCTCGCAGGCCGACGCTCAATCCACTGAGCCAAACCAGCCAGGGCATGTAATGAAAGTACAGTTATCTTTATTTGCAGATGACATCATCTATACAGAAAATTCTAAGGATTCTTTTTTTTAACAGAAGTCTAGAAACCAGTGAGTAAACAACATCACATGATAAAGGTCAATATACAAAACATTAATAATACTTCTCTATACTGGTGTTAAAGTGTCTTGACTAGGCCCATGATGGAGCTGCTTATGTTAAGTCCATGTAAGCAATGAGTTCATCTAAGTTTCTATGCTCAGCTCTCCCAGGAAACATAGGCCTATGCCAACCAATTGGCACTTGTCTACTTAGCTTGTTACCTAACCTGACTCCAACACTTACTTCCTTTTGCTCCATATGAGGAAAGTAATCCTGTTTTAATCAACTAACAATGCCTTATATAACTTACTTGTTCCTGATCACTTTGATCTATGAAACCCTCTCACTTTGCACAACTCTTGGAAGATCCTTAATTGCTAAATAAAAGCCATCTAGATCAGGAAATGAAGTGTATGAAGTTTTCTTTTGAATGGTTTGAAATTAAAAATTAAAAATAATTGTATCAAAAAGCATAAAATAGTTGGGCATAATTTTAATAAAATGTATAAAATACCTGTTCACTAAAATTTACAAAACATTACTGAGAAACCAAAGGCCAATATATACAGGGACATGTACCCTATTAATGGATTGAGATACTAAATTAAGATAGCACTTCTCCCCTAAATTGATATATTGAATCAATGCAATCCAATCAAATCCCAGTAGGCTTCTTTTTGAACTTGACAATCTGATTGTAAAATTTTATGGAAATGCAAAGGAACTAGAATAAGCCAAAACAATTTTGAAATGAAAAAAACAAATTTGAAAGACTTGGGATAAATTGACAATAATAAATAGAAGATGGTATTGCCCTAAAGATAAGACACAAACATCAATGAAATAGGATAAAAAAAAATCCTAAATAGACCTGCATATATGCCTAGCTGATTTTTAGTTAAGGTTCCAAAGTAGTTTAATAAGGACAGAATAGTCTTTCCCAAAATTAATGTATATCAACATGCAAGAAAATAAATTTCAAACCTTTCAACTATATATAATTATTAACTTGAAATGGGTGATATGCTTAAATAAGAAAGCTAAAATTATAAAATCTGTATAAGAACTTCTTTGTGACCTTAGTTTAAACAAAGGTTTCCTAGACAAAGCACTATAAGCATGAACCGTAAAAGAAAAAGTGGTAACTTGGGCTTTCTTAAAATTAATAACTTTTAAAAAGACATTTTTAAGAAAATGAAAACACCAGCCACAGAACAGCTAAACAGTATCTGATAAAAAATTTGTTTTTAGAATACATTTTAAAATCTTTTAACAATATAAGAAATTAAACATTTAACTGATTAAAAATTGGGCAAAAGATTTGAACAGTTTGCCAAAGAAGATATCCAACGGCAAATAAGCACATTAAAGATCCTCCACATCATAAGCCATTTGGAAAAGGCAGACTAAGTCACAATGGAATTACTCACACTGTACATCCACTAGAACAGCTAAAATAAAAACATCTGACAACTCCAAGTGACAAAAACCAATTGGAGACTCTGAAACTGATTCACTGTTGCTACAAATGAAAAATGGTTACAGTCACTTTAGAAAAATATTCTTGTAAAATACTGTATTTTTCACACTATAAGGCACACCTGACCATAAGACACACCTAGGTTTAGAGGAGGAAAACAAGAAAAAAAATATTCTGAACCAAATGGTGTACTAAAATATTTAATAAAATATAACTATTTCAACCATGTAAAGTGAACAGTCAACAGTGGTATTAAGAACCATCATCACTGTCATTAACAAATGAGGAGAGACTTTAAGGTTCAAATACTCTTCCAGTTTTCTGGGAACCCCAAGAACTCATCATCGCTAGTGTCAGAATTTATGAAGCTCAGTTGCTCACAATCACTAATATCACTTTCTTTGCTATCTTCATAGTGACCAGACTCCCTGAGATTCAGTGGTAAAGTGGGGCATTTAAGCGTCCCCAGAGGTTTTGCATAGGCTGACCGCCTCTTCTTCTAACAGCTGTTGCCACTGCTGACAGGTCAGGTACAACACATCACAGTCTGTGATGCAATATTTGCTCCATAAGATGCACAGACATTCCCCACCCCCTTTTGGGGGGAAAAAAGTGCGTCTTATGGAGCGAAAAATACGGTAGTTTATAGTTATTGTTCGCCTCAGTGATTCCACTCCCAGGTATTTCCCAGGAGAAAGGAAACATTTTATGTCCCCATAGCGACATGGACCTGAATGTTCATAGCACCTTTAGTCATAATGACCCCAAATTGGAAACAAAAACAAGTGTCCATCAAGTGGTGAATGGATATGCAAATTGTTCTTTAACCATACAATGGTCACTTAAAAAAGAATGAACTACAGATACAAGCAACAATGGAATGACTTTTTTTCATTTTCATTTTATTTTATTGTTCAATTACAGTTGTCCCAATTTACCCAGCCCCCCATTGATCTTCCCTGCCCAGCCTACCGCCTCAGTCCCACAGTCAATCCCCACCCCGTTGTCTATGTCCATGGGTCCTTTACACTTGTTCCTTGACTAAATCCTTCCCTTTCTTCCCCCCATTATCCTCCATCCCCCTCCCCTCTGGTCTCTCAATCTTGTTTCTTGTTTCCATGTCACTGGTTCTATTTTGCTCATTTGTTTGTTTTGCTCATTAGGTTCCACTTATGGGTGAGATCATATGGTACTTGTCATTCACCGCCTGGCTTATTTCATTTAACATAATACTCCACAGTTCCGTCCATGCTCTTGTGCAGCAGGGGAGTTCTTCCTTTCTGCTGCATAATATTCCATTGTGTAAATGCACCACCATTTTTTGATCCACTCATTTACTGATGGGCACTTAGGCTGTTTCCAGCACTTAGCTACTGTAATTTTTTTTTTTTTAATTTGGTAAATGTTTATTACCCTGTCATTAGACTCATTCATGTTCTAAGATTTTATTTATTGTTTAGAGAGAGGGGAAGGGAGGGAGAAAGAGAGGGAGAGAAACATCCATTGGTTCCTTCCTGCATGCCCCCAACCCAGGTTTGTGCCCCAACTGGGAATCGAACCTGTGACCTTTTGGTTTGCAGGCCGGTGCTCAATCTGCTCAGCCACACCAGCCAGGGCAACTCATTAATATTCTCAGTTTCCAGGCAGTACTACCAGAAATTGGGACGTGATTGTTATACATACTTGTTAGTCTTGTTTAAAGGCACCCCATTTAACCTAATATACTCATAAGAACCTGGGAAAATGGAAATATTGTCTATATCAATTACCTTTGGCCAAGTTATTACAGTATCCAATAATATTTTGGGAAATGTTAATTAAAATAATTGTTTGTTTTTAAGTTTATTGACTATGTTGTTACAGTAGTCCCAATTTTTTTTCTGTTAGCTCCCCTCTGCCCAGTACCCTCCTTCCCTCCAGCAATCCCATGCCCCTTAGTTCATGTCCATGGATCATGTGTGTAAGTTCTTTGGCTTCACCCTTTCCTATATTATTCTTAACTTCTCCCTGTCTATTTTCTACCAGCCAACTATGCTTCTTATACCATGCATCATTTCCACATTTCTTCCCCTTCCCCCTCCTAGCTGATAACCTTCCAAATGATCCCCATACCTACGATTCTGTTCCTATTATGGTTTGCTTAGTTGGATTTTGTTTTTATTTTTTAGGTTGTTTTTGATAGTTGTGAGTTTGGTGTCATTTTAATGTTCATAATTTTGGTGTTCTTTTTCTTAAGTAAGTTCCTTTGACATTTTGTATAATGATAGCTTGATGATGACAAACTCCTTTAGTTTTACCTTGTCTGGGAAGCACTTTCATCTGCCCTTCCATTCTAAATGATAGCTTTGCTGGATAGAGTAATTTTGGTTGTAAGTCCTTGATTTTCATCACTTTGAATACTTCTTGCCAGTCCCTTCTTGCCTGCAAAGTTTCTTTAGAGAAATCAGCTGATAGTCTTATAGGCACCCCTTTGTAGGTAACTCTCTGCTTTTTTCTTGCTGCTTTTAAGATTCTCTCTTTATCTTGAACCTTCGGCATTTTAATTATGATGTGTGTGGGTGTAGTTCTTTTTGGGTCTAGCTTGTTTGGGACTCTCTATGCTTCCTGGATTTGTATGTTTATTTACTTCACCAAATTTGGGGAGTTTTTCTTTATTATTTTTTCACATAAGCTTTCAATTTCTTGCTCTTCCTCTTCTCCTTCTGGTACCCCTATGATTTGGATATTGGCACATTTAAAGTTGTCCCAGAGGTTCCTAAGCCTCTCCTCATATTTTTCAATTCTTCTTTCCTCATTCTGTACTGGTTGACTTTTTTTTTCTTCCTTATGTTTCAAAAAATTGATATGAACCCTGGTTTCCTTCCCTTCACCATTGGTTTTGTGTGGATTTTCCTTCGTTTCACTTAGCATGGACTTCACTTCTTCCCTTATACGTTTGATGTACTTAAGCATATCTGTCAAGACTGGGAGCATCTTTATCACCAGCATTTTGAACTCTGTATCTGTTAGGTTGGCTATATCCTTGTTGTTAGATTGGCTGTCTCCTTGTCACTTAGTTCTCCCACTGGAACCTTGATCCGTTCCCCCTTTTGGGTCATACGTTTCTTCTCCTTATCTAGACAGCCTCCTGTGTTCGTTTGCCTCTGTCTTAGATAGAGCTGTTGCACCTGTTACGTTGTAAAGGGTGGAACCTTAGGTATTCGTCAGTACAGGGCGACCTGTTTTACCATATTGTGGTACTGTACATGGGGGAGGGGTCTGAGAAGGAACAATGCCACTTGTGCAGCACTCGCCCCTTTTCTAGGCACTTCTTCCACTTTGTATGGGACTGGTGCCTCTCCAGTTGTTGCCCTGGCCGTGGTTCCCAGAGTGAGTGGGTCTGTGGACGTTTTAGGATCTTGGGGGCCCTTTAAACAAGTGGACTCTGCTGAGAGACCTGCAGTTTCTTCCTCCGCCCCCACCCCCACTGGTATGCATAGTCAGAAGCAATGAGGCTTAATTTTCCCGGGCACTGGGACCATGAGCTGTGCAGTCTGGTCAGGAGCTGGGAATGCTCCCCAGGCGTCCCTCCTGACTTTAAAACATGTGACTGTGCTTTCCGCCGGCCTGCCACTGCGGCCGCTGCTGCCACCACCACACTGAGTCCTCTCCACCCTGGCTCCACCTCTCCTACCTGTCTAGATGAGTATTTCTTCTTTATGTTTTTGTTTGTTGGACTTCCATGCAGCTTGATTTTCTGGAACTTCTGGTTGTCTCTAGTTTTGAGGTAGTTGTATTCCTTCTTAATTGTGGAGGGAGATGTAGCGTGTCTGTCTAGGCCTCCATCTTGGCCGGAAGTAGATCTTCTTTATTTCTTTGTTGAGCTTTGGTGTTGTTTGATTTTCTGGGTTTTTTTAGTATTTAAGTGGTTGTAAATTCCTTCTTAGTTGTGAAGGAGACACAGCACGTCTACTTATGCCTCCATCTTGGCCAGAAATTTGGTTGTGGTTTTTGATTGATATTAACTTGCTAATATAGTTATAAAATTTTAATTTTTACTTTTTTTGGGTCTTTTAATGATTGCTATTTCTCATTTTTGTTACTTTATGCAGTTTTAATGTGATTGAAATTCTTTTCTCACTGTAAAGTAGGGATAGATATAGTGGCTGAGGTAAGAGTTTTAACATGGAAGTTGGCTAAATTAAATCAGAACCATTGCTCTTTGATAGCTCATTTCCTTTATGTAGTTGAGGAAGTTGCATTAGTTTCTTACGGCTGCTGTAACAAATTAGCACAGAATTGGTGACTTAAAATAATACAAGTGTATTCTCCTATAGTTCTTGAGGTCAGAACTCCAAGATTGGAGTTACTACGTTAAAATTCATTTCCTTTCACTTTCCAGCTCCTAGAGCCTGCCCACATTCCTTGATTCATGGATCCCTAAGTCCCTCTTCAAAGCCATCAATTGTTGGTCGTCTTCTCATACTGCATTGCTCTGACATGCTCCTCCTTCCTCTTTTACTTACAAAGACCCTGGTAATTAAATCCGACCCACCAAGATAATTCAGAATAGTTTCCTCATCTCAAGATCCATTATCACATGTGGAATGTTCATAAGGTAACATGAGCATATTCCTATGTTTGGGGAATTAGGATGTGGACATCTTTCAGAAACCATTATCCTGCCTACCACAGAAATATAGTTAGTCAGCATGTTACTGGAACCTAAGAATGTGTTCTGTTGCCAGAACTAAAATTATTATCAGGTGGAGATAAGCTCTCAAAATCTTAAAATAAAATTGAAGTACATTTTAAATAATTTGAATTATTTTATAAAAAGGACTAGAAATCATGGAAGTGGTACTGTTATTGTTATAGCTTAGGCACAATTGAAATAACATGTATTTTTGCTGGTCAACCCAGAAACATTTAGCACAATGTTTCTGTAGAATAATTGCATCTTGACTCTCCAACAACCACCTTCCAAATGAACCTATAAGTATCAGTCATTTCTAACGTAGACTGTGCTTTGATAAAAGTGACCCATTAGGTCATTGCTGCCTATTCACACATTACTTTGAATTTGGTTTTGAGCCATGTAGTAGCCTTAGAAAGACTAAAACAAAGGACATCATTTGATGGAAGCTCATTCATTCAATTAATATTTATGTCTTACTCTGAGCCAGGCACCATACTAGGAACTGTATTTTTGATGTGAAAGTGAGCATGGTTTCTGCCCTTTCTGGCTTTAGTCTTTTGGAAATAAGGGAAGAGAAAGAGAAAGGTACAAATCAAGGTCACTCAAGTTGTGGGAAAGCGAGGGCCTTGATGAGGTACTACAACGAGAATATTTTATCAGCAAGGGGAGGAGGCTGCTGAAATAAATTATTGCCTGCTCTAATGATTTTATCTAGGGCTCAGTTTTCTGGCAGATACATGCCCTCAAGTGCTATTGCTTAAAGAGAAAAAGTTTTCCATTTCAAAGTGTCAGAACTCCCTATTTTCAGATGCTCAGGAAAGATGATTTGAAATAGCATGAAATGACAATACAGATATGCCTTAAACTCCATTCTTTCATTTCCCTGACTGCAAGTAGGAAGAATAATTTTTTGAACAGAAATGAGAATTTCTATTTCCCTTATGGTCTTTTTGTGAACTCTGTGAATTTCTTATTAAATAAAGGACAGTGAAACAAATTGCTTTCATCTCTTGAAGGGCTTCTTTCTTTCTTATGTGATTTTGTACTCTTTCTCCCCTCTTTGAGCATTCATATGGATGAGCATATTTTAAAAATTGACCAGAATGGAACAGTAAACATATTTGGTAAAGCAGCTGGCTGTCACTATGGCAACATTGAGTGCGTTTGACATTTAGTCTTTCCATTCTCTGTTGCTATAGTAATAAAACCTTGGATTCTGACACCATTTCCAAATTCTATTAAAATAAAGCCCCTTTCAAGCCCCCAAGAAAGAGGGAGGGTTAGTATTCTTCATGTGTATGATGTTTGAAAATGTTTTCTAAAACTAGGACATTGATGAGACACACTTTGCTGCACTTTAATCAAACTGAAAAAAATGCTTCAAAATTAGAAAAATATACAGAAAAACTCAAAGTAGAACAAAAGTGAAGGAATTCTTTTGTTATTAAAACCAGCCTTTTAAACGTGTATAAAATATTTTTCATTTATGGCATATTGACATTAATGTGAAATATTAAAGGATAAAGAAAAATATTATTTCCTTTTAGGAGAAATAAACAGTGAAATAATGGCAATTAAGAGCCACAAAACTGAGTAAAGAAATTGGGATTTGAGGAGCTTTTTGTGTTTAAGAAAATATTATGATCTATGCATATATTTTTAAACTTATTATTAGAAATTAACATATTACAGCTATACATTTTTGTTCAATAGAGAAAAATAGGAAGATATTTAGGAGGAAAAATAGGAAGAGCGTAGTGACAATGCAGTGTAAAAGAAGGGATTTTAAAAAGGAAAGTTAGTGATCATGTAACAGAACTAGAGGTAGTATAAGAATTAAAAATATATGGAAAGGCAGAGAGAGGGATCTGAAAGGAGACAGAGGCCAAAATTTTGAGAGGGATGGTTTATATGACCTATAGCTTAGGCTATAGGGGTTACTGATATATTATCAACTTCTTTGGAATTATCAATAGCTATATAAATTGCCATTGATTTCTAAAAGTTTATTCAGCTCTACAGTAACTTAGGAAAATTGCTCAGAGAGAAAGTCTTCATAATGGCAAAGTGAAGCATGGGGCTGGAATAAAAGGAAGGTATCTTAGCTCCACCACCTCCTTACTAAGTGGTCTTGAGTGAGCCTCCTGACTTTTCTGAGCTTCACTTTTCTTTTTCCTAAAATGGTGATATGTCCTAAATTCCATGCCTCAGTTTCCTTAACTTTAAATCCCTTTAAAGAGATAATATGTGCAAAATACTTAATAGTGTCTAGTACTTGGTAAGCATTTACCTAGTACAGTGGTTGTTATATTTCCAAGCAAGGAATTAGGGGAATGGGACACAGTATGAGTCTATTTTGTCTCATGTTTTTTACATTTTGTTTCTCAAATCATGAAGTTTTCAAGAAATAAAATGATTTGGTACAGAAGAACATGCTATCTGAAGTGACAGAACATGATTCTTTGAAGTAAAACAGTATGGTGAAGAGAACTCAGAGCAGAAGCTAGGAGACTCATGATGTGGTCTCAGATTGACCACTAATTAGTGACTGGACAAGTCACATACCACTCTAGACTTTTAATCTCTCTGGAGATGAAAATATATGCTGAGAACAGAAATAAAAGGATACAGGTTATAAATAAAAGTATAATAATAAAATAACCTTTTATCTTTTTAGGAAGTTAGAAATTATTTTGAAAAATGATTCATTACCATGATCCCCCATTATCTTGTTAACTATAGTTTAAATCTGTATTTTCATAATTGGATTCATATATACATATATATGGTATAGCATGTTAAATGGTATAAAGACAGCATTTGTAGGCTAAAAGTTGAGGTATTCCCAATTTCTAGATCTTGTGAAATGCTTTTCTCCCCACTTTTTGTGTCCCCTTTGCCTTTTCTCTTGCTTCTATAGTTGAACCACCCAAAAAGTCTTCCCAGGAATTATATCTTCTTTCTCTAAAGAATTTAAATGAGTCAAGTAACCAAAGGCTAGTTTGTTAGGCCAACTCAGGTTGACATGTACATTTGTGTTGTCGTCAATGTATATCGATGACAGCCACTATTACTCCCCACAGACAAATAATCTGAATAGAAAAAAAAATCAAGAACCTTGCCTATGGACCTGGAGAAAATTATGCTAAGCGAATTAAGCCAGTCAGTGAGCGAAAAATACCACATGATCTTACTTACTTATATGGGGAATCTAATGAACACAATAAACAAATGAACAAAATAGTAACAGAAGCTTAGATACATTAAAACAGACCGGCAGGTGCTGGAAAGGGGCAGGGAAGGATGAAAGATGGTGAATGGATTAACCAAAGAACGTTATTCATAACCTATGGACATGGACAACAATATGGGAATTGGCCTGGGGTGAGGAGGGTGTGGGGCTGGGTGAAGGTGGTGAAAGGGAGAGAAAGCAGGAACAACTATAACAACCTACACAATAAAAATAAAAATAAAGAAAACAACTTTGCCTATGGACACAACAGGCTGTGGTGTTCAAAAGTTATTCCATGGAAATCGGTGAAAAAGTAAAGTAAAAACAATAGACAACCTAGTACAGACAAGCTTTCAGTCAGCTACTAACCAATGATAGGTTCACTGAGTAAGGCTACTGGTTCAAAGAAAATACATGACCATTGTCTATTCTATAGCCCAAAATCTAAATGTATTTGGGAGTAAACATTAAATGCAAGGTCTGTGCTAGATGCTAGGAATAAAAGAAAGACAAGTGACATGATCCCTGCCTTTAAGGAGCTTACAACACAGTCCAACAAATATTAGGAAAAAGGCAGTGTTTTGTGGAGGGAGTTTTGTTGTTCCCCTGCTCCTCTAAAATCTTTTCAAATGCTTTGGCCATCTTTAAAGTAACCTCCTTGAAAGGAGCGATCACATCCATTTTGAGTGATAGCACCTTTTGGGGCTTAAGTGTACAGACTATCTGGGTTTACACTCCAGCTCTGCCATTTACTAACTGCAACCTTGGAAAATAACATCATTTTGCCTCAGTTTCTTCATCTAAAAATGTGAGGAATACTTGTAATTTTTACATAGGTTTATTATAATAGTTAAATAAGTTAATGTATATGAAGCTCTTAGATCAGTATTTCACACCGAATAGTATTCAATATTTATTTTTTAAGTGAGTTGAGAAAGAGATCTGGACAATAAATGAAAAGCTCCTTACTCCAAAAGTCTGTAAAATTCTTATGAAAGGAACCCAAGAATGTACATGGATGTATACAACTAAGAGGTTACAAAAAATCAGAGTAATTTCTCAAATTAAGAAAATAGTATGATTAATCTTTATTACTAAAATGAAATGTGTGCGTATGTATTCCTGCTCATTCATCATACAAAAAGGGCTAGGTCAATCACTAAATATACAAGATATATTTGGGATGGAGTGATCTAAGATATAGGCTATTTTGCATAAATAAAAGTCTTTCTGCAGGGGACTCAACGAAACAGGCTGTCATCCTACAAAACTGCTAAAATTGTTATTCAACAAGAGGCCTCTTTGACTGCCAAACAGGAGAGAGAAACCAAAAATCTATATATCCCAAAAGTGATTTTTTAAAATGAACTTCAAATAAGATGTCACCAGGGCACATGTTCCAAAGTGCAAGAATTGATTTACAGTTGATCTGTTTCTTCCATGGGTAACTTTATTTATAGGTATTGAAAAGAACAGGATGATTTTTTGAAAAATTATTGCTAGTGATTCTCCTAATAAACACTGGCCCATAATATTTCATAGAGTACCCCAGTAGAAACCAAATATCCCACTATAAACAAAAATGGCAACCTAACCGTAGTTGATGCTGTTTGAAATGCCAGGACAATTTGACTTCTCAAAATTTGATACCAGACTGAGTCTACCAATGCTACTTATTGCTATAATAATTACCATTTTTAAACAGCTTGTGTTCTAACATCATATATTTTTCCCAGTTACAAGAAAAATAAAATCAAAAGAAAAATAATTGCAACAATGTGTATAGGAGCCATATTGGCTTTCCATTCAATGCACATTTTTTAGAAACATGAAATTTGCCAGTGAAAAGTTTTCAATGACATTTTCCAAACCATTATAACTTACCTGATGTGAAAACTGCAAACAATTTGATGGAACACTGCACAGGACAAGACAGTGAGTTTTAGCTTGTCAGTGTTCAGTTCAAGTCATCAAATATATTTTTGCCAACCTAAGTGACAGATAATGTGCTGGGTGCTAGAGATAAAAAGGTAGTGGCAACACAGAGTGATATCTAAATAGAATATGTATAAGCATAAAATTCATTTAAAAAGGAAAATTTGTTCTAAGGTCAGGGAAGAGCAGGTTTTGAAGGGGAATAAGAGTGTCATAAGGACAACACAAGGAAGAAGCAGGGCATGTCAAAGGAAGGGGAAAAAAGCAGGTGCAAAGGCAAAACTGGAGATTGAAAACAGCACAATACAGGTAAATGTAATTGTTGGTATATAAGTTATAATGTGTTCATTGGGCTGTTTTATTCTTAACTAAATTGAGTTTGGAGAAAAGATGGGAAAGTGATTTTTTTTTCTTTCTCTTTGGTTAAATAAGCAATGATATAGAAATATTTTAGTTAACTATTATATTATAATTTTAAGACTTTTAATAAACTGTAGCCAGGCAGTCTAGAACAGAACCATCTAATAGAAATATAATACAAACCACACATATAAGTTAAAATGTTGTGTTAGCCTCATTTAAAAAAATAAAACAGGTAAAATTACTGTTAATAATATATTTTCCTTAACCCAAGTCTACAAAATATTATCATTTCAATTTAGAATCAATATACAAATTATCAATAATACATTTACAACACATCTTGATTAAGATGCTAATTTTTTATCTATCAGATACTCCATCTGTATTTGCGTTTCAAAACAATTTGGTTGAAAAAATAGATTCATGCAATTAAAGTTTTTCAAACATACTTAGACGTTACCTAGTCACTGAAATGAATATGTTTTTTAACAGGTCAGTTCTAGAATAAATGTGGGTCAAATCTCTAGCCTAAAATTAATATTAACCAAAAGCACATCAATAAAAAGATCATCAGTTCGGTAATGGGGTACTACTATTAGGCATTTTGGAGTACCTTCAATCTGCTTGTTGGTCCACATCCACTCAGACAAGATATAGCTAGAAGTGAGGATATCTAGAAAAGGTCTTGCAAACAGCAAGGAGACTGATGTTAACTAGAGAAAGCTTAAAGAGTTCATGATATAAAAGCAGAAGGTTCTGAGTATGTAATCATTGTAGGCCTTATCCCTGTTATTGAAGCAAAGAAATAGATTCAATTGGTGAATATACTCTACAAGGAGGCAGAAAGTGTCTGATCCTAATGGGGATAGATAGTTCTCTTACCATCTAACTGCACTCACCCAAAAACCATCCACCACACATAAAAAACAACATTATAAAATACATGTTCTCATGTTTTTCCAACAAGTTTTTTTTTCCCTTAGGCAAAAGTACAGATATGCTTCATTCATAAAGATTTATGTAAAAATCTGAAAGACTAAACTGATCATTACATTTCAAATAGAATATTTCATAAGTACTTATTATTTTATGGAATAGAGTCCTTCCAGGAACATCCACCAAGGATTCACCATTCGTCCAGAATATTCCATTATTTATTTACATCTCTTTTGAGTGTCTATTATATTATAGGTATTGCGCTAGGCAAAGAAATTACAACAGTGAACAAGAAAACCCACCTACATGGAACATGTCATAAAGCTGTCAGAGGGAACGTACGTACTACCTGTGATGGGAGGATGCTGGAGTACAGTTGCCAGATTTAGCAAATAAAAATACAGATGCCTGATATTGCATGGGACATACTTATACTAAACATTATTTATTATTTATCTGATCATCAAACTTAGCTGAGCATCCTGTTATTTCGCATACCTACATTAGAGGGACAACTTGGAAGTGGAGGCAGGGTGAATGGAAAGAAAGATCCTCCAGAAAGTGACTTCTAAAAGGAATCTTGGGCATCAGCAGGGAAGAGGCCATGGGAAATTTCTCCGGGGGAAACAATGCAGTACAAACTAAGTCCCAAAGTAACTGTCAATCTAAGAACGGGAAGAGGCAAAGGAATTGGGGTTAAAGAAAAAATACAGAGGGGAGAGGGAGAATGTTGGTGAAAGATATAGCCTGAGGGAAAAGCAGAAGCCACTCTCGTAAAAAGTTTGTACCTTATCATAACATGATTCCATTAAAGAACTTGAAGCAGCCAGTCCTGGCTACAGTGTGACGGATGGACTACAGTGGAGCTGGCGGGACACGGAGACCAGAAAGGAAGCTACTGATGTAATTCGGGATCTCAATGGAAGCCGGAACAAAGGCAATGGGAAGGAAGACCCATCAGTAACACCAGAACTAGAGGTGGGAACGAAAGGGACAATTGCGAAGGGGTACAGAAAAGAGGACCTAGAGGGAGGAAAACCAAGAGAAGCGCGTATTATGTAAAACAATGAAGAAATAGTCAACATGTCTAATGTTTTTTGAGGAGTCAAGTAATATTAGGACTGAGAATTGATGCCTAGATTTAGCTGTAAGAAAATCACCGGTGACATTGGCAAAGGAAGCCTCAAGAAACGGTTGAGGCCAACCTAGGTTGCAGCTGATTAAGCGGAAAGTGATGCTGTGCTAGGAACCGACAGAGCAACGCCACGGTCCCGCTTCCTCTGTCCTTTCAAAAGTTAAGGGTCAAGGACAAGAGTAGAGTTTGAAGATGGAGCAGCCAATATCCCAATCAGGCAGAACAACAGAGCGGGCTGATCGTTAAACGTCCAACCCTTTCCTAGAGCGCACTTGACTGACAGAGCTGGGCGCCAAAGGCTGAGCGCATAGTGGGAGGCCGCGAATCACAAGGGGGAGGAACTCCAGGGCACTAACCCGGAACCGGTTTGGGAATGGACTCCCATTGTGAGGCCAGACCTGGGGCGGGCCGTCAGCCAGAAGGGCTGTACCATCCAGGCCAATGGACGAGCCGCATCGAAAGAGCGACAGCAGTTCCACCCAATAGGTAGTGGCAAAGTGGGGGGCGGGAAAGCAATAAGGCATCTTTTTTTCCTATCCCCTTAGAGGCGACTGGGCGGAGGTGCCGCAGGGTCGCAGGTGTGCAGCTCGGTCCCTGAGGACTTGGAGGTTCCTTGGACGGTGGGTGCGTTTGCAGCGGGGAAGGTTCGGACAGGGTCAGCGGCAGGTGGCTCTCCACCCACCCTCAACACCGGTGCGAGCTCTGGCCCTGGCTCTGCGTCGTAGCAGGACTACGACGCTTGGGAGAAGTACCAGTGGGGGCTGCAGCCTGACCTGGGAGGGTGGGCAGGGCCCAGGATGCTGAAACAAGACTGCAGAAGTTTGCCGACACCTGGTGGGGACTCTAATTCAGTATCTAGAGAGAGGACTCTCTTTCCTGGTTGCCCCATTTCCCACCAGGTGCAGCCGCAGCGGCAGCATTGTGACCGAGTCAGGTGCGCCCCCTCTGCCCCCTGCTCACGGGAGGCCTGGGAATTCAGTTTTCCTGGATTCTTCCCAGGGATTGTGGCTGGGCTGTCCCAAGGGAAGCAACAAGAAGGGAGTAAAGGGTAGTTTATTAATCTGATAACTGATGACCTTAAGTAAACTTTTACCTACCACAAGTTTTAGGAAAGAGCATTTCATTTGGCAGGAAAGTTAATTTCCTATAACAGCGATTTTCAACCTTTTTCATCTCACGGCACACACAAACTTATTAAAATTATGTGGCAAATAAAAAAAAATTTTTTTTGCTCATGTAACCAAAAAAAGGTATAATTTTGATTCGTTCACACCAGACAGCTGTTGTTGTGCTGTCATTTTTTTTTCCAATTTTAGAATCTAAGGGGAAAGAGGTCAGTGCCCTTGACAGAATAATTAGGTATTGCATGTTTTAAAAAGCACACCGGTTAAAAATCGCTGGCCTATGAGAATATGGGTGGCGGGAGGAAGCTCCTAGATTTTGTGGTGCTTTTCTTCTTGAAAAGGCTAATGAATTTACTCCCCTGCTTCTCCCCCCTCATTTTTTTGGAACCAGAATTTACTGCCTGATATTACTTGGACCTTTTAATTCTGTCTTATTTTACAATATTTAGGAACTTTATTCTCCAGTGTTAGTTCTTGAAAAAAAATTACCCAGTTATATAATATGCCTTTAGCAGTACATCATCTTCATAAGGATTATGTAAGTGAACTACTTATTTTACTAATTTGCAACCAGTAAAGAATGATTGTAAAATGGGATTAGGGAAAATGGCTGTTCTCTGTTTCCTGGGCATGGAGGATCTATAAAGTTTTAGCGGTTGTAACTATCTGTAAAGGTAGGATGACCACCAACTTAAAAGTGATAGTATTCAACATCTAAAATAGCATCTTTTCACATTTTATGTGGCATTATAGCTCCAGCACCAAGAGTGTGTGCCTGGCATATAATAGGACCTCAACAAATATTTGAGTAAATTAAATTATTGGGTAATGGATGACAGAAAACCTAAGCTCTGTTTTATGAGTACCAAAATGTAAAGAAGAGGACAGGAAAAAAGCACATTCCTGAAAATAGAGGTTAGTTTCTATCCCTACAAACATAGCTACCAAATTTAAACTCAAGGTGCATTAATTTTGAAACTTTCTAACATTAATCAGAAGCTGCCAAAGGAATTTTACACAATCCATGACTGACTAGAAATCTAAGATACATCCTAATATCAATTTCAGTGAGGTTAAAACTGTGTGTTAAAGTGTATTTGGTCAATGAAATAGTCCGTCAGTTTAGAATAGAACAGGCAGGGACAAAGGGATACCACTTTTGTGAGGTAGAGGTATGGAGTTATAAATTGTTGGAAAAAATAGGACATGCAAATAACAATGACTGCTGCCAAAATTTAAAAACTATGTTGACTCAGGCATAGTTTTAAGGGGACTGTTATTTCTGCCAGGTACCAGTAAGTTTACCATAGTCAAATTACTAAATTGATCTCATAGTCTCAGAGCCGCAAAATCTAGTGATGAATATCTGCATAAATTAGGATTCTCCTGACAACTGTAATTATTTTTATTGTATATATTTTATATATTACAATTTGTATATTATAGTAATATTGCCTCTATAAAGAAGGTAATCTGCTTGAATTTCAAAAATATGTGAATTTTCACAGATATTTTTCTCTTGTAAGTTTCCTACTAGCAAAGTATAGGGTCTTACTAAGCCAACATTAAAGATATGCTGACATTTGGCCCCAGCCTAATTTTTCCCCTTTATTACCATCCCTCATTCATCTGATTTATAAAATCCAAATCAAATGTTGATTTCTTCTGCCAATATCCTTCATCCCACCAAAAATTTGTCCTTTTTTTGACACCAGTCTATTTTGTTGGTACTTCTCTTGTTGCACTTTTCATATACTCACATTTATTCAGTAAAGAAATATTCACTTCTGTATCCAAACACTTTACTAGGAAATGGCTAATAGTTTGTATCCGTTGAGGGCTTACTATATGTGAGTTTCTTAATTGGATTAAGAATATATGGTTTAATAAAATATGTTAAATTAATCCACCTTTTGTTTTTGCTTTACTGTGGCTACTAGAAAAATTTTAAATTAGTACGTAAGTGGATCACATTTTCCTATCAGACAGTGCAGTGCTAGTGTAGATCCTTGTTACCCAAGGTGCAGTTCAAGGACCAGCAGCATCAACATCATTTGGAAGTTTGTTAGAAATGTAGAATTGCCACCTCTCCAGCCCTGCTGAATCAGAATCTCATTTTAAGATTGCCAGGCAATTTATAAACATAAAGTTTGAGAGACACTACTCTATCAGTATCTTCAGAATTTCATAATTTTTTAATTGTAGAAGCTGGTAAGTTTTCACATTCACGATTCCTTCTTTGACTCTTCATTTCCTTTATAGAATCATTCCTATGCGCCTAATTTTTTT
The DNA here is from genome assembly GCF_987537825.1 of Furipterus horrens. Taxonomy (NCBI): domain Eukaryota; kingdom Metazoa; phylum Chordata; class Mammalia; order Chiroptera; family Furipteridae; genus Furipterus; species Furipterus horrens. The sequence continues at coordinate 74,746,078 of NW_028327172.1, forward strand.
TGTTTTCAATGAATTCCTCCACATCTCTATACTTTTACATCTACATTTTAGCAGTCATCGCTTCTTTAGTTATATATGTGAATGGAATTTATATATATTCATGGAATATGTAATACATTATGTGTGTTCATAAGTACATGTATGCTATTTCTGGAATCTCAGGAAATGATTAATATTACATTGGTGGTCGAGACAAATTTTCACCTTGTTTTGAGCCTTTATATAGGTTTTCTAACCATATATGTGTATTTTGCTTTTTTAACGTCAACAAAGATTTGTGGGTATTTGTGGGACTTAAAAAAAAAAGTGTTTCTGTAATAAAAATCCTTCATATGTAAACTTGTAACATAATGTTAATTGCCTCAAAGTAAAATAAAACCATTGTACCCTAGCTAACAAAGAGCTACATGGTTGAGACTGAAATGACTGCGTGTGATCCCTAGAGTTTGTGACTGGGCAGAGTGAGGTAACTTCTTGTAGAGAATAGCATATTCTGTCTATAAATGTCCCTAAGTTGAAAATTGAGCTTTTTTGAGTGTGTACACACACATAGACATACATACATATCACCTTACTGATTTTGTTGGCTTGATTAACTCTAGCATTTGCACAGGAATAAGGTTGCATTAAACCATATTCATACTCTCATATGGCATTTATCACATATATTACATTATGTGGCTGTAGTATAGTTTATTCATCCGTCCCCTATTGATGAATATTTGTACTTCTCCCATGCTTTTGCCTTAAAAATATGATAGTGCTTTGTAAATGGTTCAGTAAATAAATAGTCCGAAACATTTTATATCTTTTGGAAACAAAAAGTCATCCTTAATACATGGTAAGTATTTAATTTGATAGGTAATTTGATATGACTTTAAGGATATTTAACCTGCTGATTCCATTTAAAAATGTATCTAATAACCTGTTCATCGTTGGCAATACTGCCTAAGTACCAGTATAGCCTGTTGACTTAAAATTTTCTTTTCAGCTTTTGTGTAACTTGGTTACTGCTAAGTTCTTTGGTATTGTTATAGGGTGTCAGTTTATCCAAAGTTTTTACTTAATATTCGTAAGCTGTTTTTTGCCTATATCAATTTGGGCTGCCTTTTCAAGCGTATGCTTTGCCCATAGAAGTTTCAGTTTTGCTACCTTACCTCCCTTGAGTTACTTTCTTTCACATTCTACTCTTTCCCATCCTCCAATCATCTTTTTATTTTAAGTTATAGTTTTACCTCCTACTTGTTAGGCACTGTGTTATGTATTGAACATTGCTACCTTTCTCAGATTCACATAGTGGTGGAGCAATTGGTAGAGGAAGCAAAAAGTCAAGTTTTGACTTAAGTAATTCCTTGAAATATGTTGCAACATAGAGACTAATGAAAAGCATATTTGGGCTGGTTTAATTATTTATAATTCCATTTGTTTCAGTTCTCTTTTTATGTGGCTTATAAACATTGTACCTCATGAGTATTCTTCAGTCTCCTCTGGAAGAAAGCTGAATACTTATGTAGCCCATCTGAGTACTTGAATTATAATACAAAAGGAATGTTAAGCCAGAGTGCTAATTAAATGTAGTCCCCTAAAATTACAAATCTTCAAGAATATTCAGTAAATTGACATGGGATCAGGTGTTAAACATTAAACTTTCTTAATTTTTATTAGGTAATATTTGAGATAATGCAAAAATAATTAGCTGTAAGTGTACTAGTAATCCAGCACCCTGACCCCTTAACAAAATAAATTTTAGTTTGTAACATTTGCCCATTTCTGTGGTGTAAATACTGCTATCTTGGCCAGTTTTTCTAGTTTCCAACATGACATCATTGAACGTGGAGTTGGGAAGGGATGTGCACAATTGACTTTTGCCAGCTCACACCAGCAGGTTCCAACATACCCGTAATTATTGCATATATGTTATGAAGCATATATGCAATATATGTACCCATGGACCTACCACTTGACTTAGGAACTAGAACCAATAATAATAATAATAATACCAATATTTTTGTGACCTGCCTCTTTCCTTTGTCAAAATTATTTAAAGAGTTTGCCTTTGATGCAGACATTGCAAACTTACCTAACTTGCTTAGTGTCTGTGAAGAACTATTCTCTATATTTTAGTAAATCCTTTGATCCACAGTTTCTCTATGATATGTCACTATTATTTTACAATGAAATTGCACATAGGGATCTTAAGTCACTAAGACCACACCGCTAGGAAATGGAGAGCCAGGTTTCTAACCCAGGGGTCTGACTTTGTGCTCATAACCACTACACATACTGTCTCTTGATGCTTTTAATTTATGAATACATTTGCTTAATAGTCTAATGACAAGAGTCTATATTTGACTATAAGGGTGGTATTTACCTAAGACAAGATCAAAAGTGCTGTGTCATTGACCATATGTCCCAATTTCGTGGATTTCAATTTTATTAAATATCTTGCGAAATTTTGGAAGTCTACATTAGAATTGGTTTGCTTGCTTTTCTTCTTTTTTTTGCATGCTTTGCCGTTTTTATGGGAGTGTGAAATTGATAGTGATTTTTTGAGAGTTCATTTCCTGCTCTTGAAATTTTCTTTCTGACATGCAGTTCAGCATGAAGTAGCTGTTCAGAAGATGGCATGAATGATTGGAAACAAAAAGATAGTGATGTGCATATTTTTGGTGATGTTATTAGATACATACGCAATCAGTAAAACAAAGATACTGGGAACTTGAAAAGGAAAATTTGTCTAAAAGTTTAGTGAAATCATAATAAAATATCTTTCTACTTGAGTTTAGAAATAAGGAATTTGCATCTGCTTTTAAGTCCTAAACTGAAAAGGCTCAACCAATGGTAACAAATATTTGTGCATTTTTCAATTAAATGTAGTTAACCTTACTGAATTGTTACGTTTTGCTTCAGTAGAAGATATTATTTGAATTGCCAATTACTAGAGAAATGTTTTTCACATTGATAAAAATTTTAAATTGGCCGATATTAAAGTATTTAAGAGAAGAAACGATGATAGAGTGGAATCTAACTGGCTGAAGTTTTGAGATGTTTTTCTGCTTATCCACAGAACTTATCTAAACCTTCCACATATATAAGAATCTGCTCTTTTTGAACATTGTCTACTAAAAGACTTGAATCTCAAAACTTAGTAACACATTTCTAAGATTTAGCGATCACAAACTGCTTATAAAGTGGAAGGAGGTGTAACCTAAGGGAACATGGATGTAAGTTCTGTCATTTAACTGGCTGTGGAGTGTGCAAATTATTTAACTTTCCTGACTTTTATTTTATAAATAGAAATGCTGGTATCCATATTCAATACTGTGGTGGGGATTAAATGACAGGACATGAAGCTTAGCAGGTATTTGGTATTTTTTCTTCCATGTTGGTAGGAAATGTTTATGATAACACAGTGATAGAGCTGGAAGCGCCCTTAGCGAGCTCATCCCACCTTCTCATTTTGTAGGGGAGGAAAAGTCAGCTCTGTCACAGTGATCGGTGAGTGAATTTGAAGTAAAAAACATGGTTCATGTATATAACCTTTACTCTTTCTGAGCTTTGTCTCCCATTTCCTACTTTAAAAATCTCTTTTCTAAGGAAAAAACTCAACATCATTTCCAATTTCCTACTGTTGCTTCCCATAATGCAAAAGCTAGATAACAGAAAAACTACATTTTCCATCACCATTGTGATGAGGGATTTGGGCTGTGCTGTACATTAGGCCAATCAGATGCGCTTGTTTCAGACCTGAAGTCAAATTGTGCAAGTGTTGGTGTGTTAAGCTTTTGTCTTGTGCTGGGGTGGGTCTAGTCCAGTGGTTCTCAAATTTTAGCATGCATTAGGATCATCTGAAAGGTTTACTTAAGCACAGGCTACTGTATTAGATCCCACCCCCAAAGTTTCTGATTCAGTTGATCTGGGGCAGGTCTGAAAAGTTTATCTTTCTCATAAGTTTCAGGTGCATATATCCTTTTTGATGCTTTGACAGCATGAGTTCTGGAAATTGGAGAAGCATTCTGTCTTGTATCCATCTAAGAGAAATGTTTACAAGAGGATCTTTCCCATTCAGAATTTATATTAAAATTTTGATATGAATACTTTTAAATTAATTTCCTGGAGTCTCCAAGTATAATTACTTGCCTATATCATAATCTTCAACTCTGCTGTTAAAATAGACTACGAAATTACAAAGTATTGAGAAATTCTTCAAGGAAAGGCAAATAATTCAAAGCATTAATTAGAAATAAATACAGCATTAAACTTTTGTTTGGTGTTAGAAACTTGTTTAGGTGGTTTGGATTGAAGGAGGGGGACAATAACGAGGAGAATATGGTGAGCATTGAGAGACATAATTTTAATGGCAAACCATGAAAATGTGCATTGGTCTCCATACGGTTTAACTATTATAATTTTTTTTCTATTTTAATTGCTGATCTTTTTCTTTAACTGATAGGTGGAGTGGCTGGGGAAAATCTTTGCCATTTTTATGTTACCCTTTTACATCTGTTGTTTACAATATTTTTATTGTTTTGGGAAATTTTATTCCAAACTTAGTTTATGCATAGGTTTAACCTAAAAATGAGTTTTAATTATTTGGGAAATAATAAAATACAAGTAGTTGTCATTTTTTTGATCAAATTACATTGCCTTAAAGTTGTTTCTGAATTTTATTGATTTTGTAGCACAGCCTTTCAATGTTCCTCTAATATTATTCTACAGAGTCTGAATTTCTTTTTTGATATTTCAAACCTAGTGGTCATTTTGGCAAAGTGGCCCATCCCTTCATTAAAAAACTTGATGGTGTTTTTTGTTTTAAATAATGTACAGTAATCCCTCTCTGTATCTCAGTTCACTTATCATGGCCTCACTGTATTGTGGGATTTTAAAAAATATTATATTTAATTATTTATCATGGATTTTGCTCTGTATCACAGGATTTTGCGATACTGTATACGTATGTTGTTAAAGTTATGTAGGTTTAAAAGTGTAGAATATGTTTAAGAACATAAGTAGTGTTTGTAAAAGTGTGGAAAAGGTTAAAAGGGGCTGGAAACGGTTTCTAAGTGTGTGGGAAGGGTTTATAAAGCCTTAAAATATATATAAATACTAAAATAAGTGTAAAGTTCCTACTTCGAGGATTTTCACCTATCGTGGGGGAGTCGAGAACATAATACCCGGGGTATGTGAAGGAATACTGTATATAGCCCTGACAGGTGTGGCTCATTGGTTGGGTATTGTCCTACAAAGTGAAAGGTCACTGGTTCAATTCCGGGACACATGCCTAGGTTGTGGGTTTGGTCGCTGCTGGCCGGGACAGGTGCAAGGGGCAACTGATTAATGTTTCTCTCAGATCGATGTTCTCCCTTTTTTTTCCCTTCCCTTGCCCTCTAAAAAAAAAATAAATAGAAAACAATTTTAAAATTGTGTATATAGCTTATTGGGTTGAAGTACATTGCAGAAATTACAGGTCGACTGATTTTTACTTTTTTCTCTTTAGGAATCACCCAGCCTGCTTTTGCTACTAATGAACAGAAAACTGATTTAAACTAAGTGCTAACAAGGGATTGTTCTTGATTTTTGTACCTTGTAGCATTCTTCAAATTCTTGTCATATCTTTTCTTACAGTAAAACTGCATTTAAGTTAGAAAAATGAAGCAGTTGAAAAGGAAAAGGAAAAGCAATTTTAGTGTTCAAGAAACTCAGACTCTTTTGAAGGAAATTACAAAAAGAAAAGAAGTCATTTTTTCCAAGCAGCTCAATACAACAATTAATGTGATGAAGCGAATGGCTTGGGAGGAGATCGCACAGTGTGTGAATGCTGTGGGAGAAGGAGAGCAGAGGACAGGGACAGAAGTGAAAAGGAGGTACCTTGACTGGCGAGCGCTTATGAAGAGAAAGAGGATGAAGGCAAACATTAAGCTGGTTGGTTCTGGGTTTCCCCTTCCCTCATCCGATTTAGATGATTCTCTGACTGAAGAGATAGATGAAAAGATTGGATTCCGAAATGATACAAATTTTGATTGGCAAAATGTGGCAGATTTTAGGGATGCAGGTGGATCCTTAACCGAGGTCAAAGTGGAAGAGGAAGAAAGAGATCCCCAGAGTCCTGAGGTGAGTATTAGGCTATGAGCCCTTTTATTCATTTAATTTCTTCAGTTCTGATGTGTGACTTAATTAATAGTGTAGGAGCAGTTAAGAAGTTCCCAGATTTTCAAGCTAACTTAAAATTAGCATATAAAGCCATTCCATTTTTTCTTTACGTCATTAATCTCTTCACTTAGATATACCTCTCCTGATTATATGTTAGTGACATCAGCTAATTCATTGTAAATATTCAAAATTCAAAGTAAATGGTTTTGTAACCTCAATATCAAAAGATTTTAAGAAATATTTAGACAAATTAACAACCATGAAATAGAAATAATACTGAAAACTTCTTTTCTCTTTCTTTTTTTAGTTTGAAATTGAGGAGGAAGAAGAAATACTGTCATCAGTCATACCAGATTCCAGGAGGGAAAATGAACTTCCTGATTTCCCGCACATTGATGAATTTTTTACTCTAAACTCAGCACCATCAAGGTCTGCATATGATGAGCCCCATTTGCTTGTAAACATAGAGAAACAGAAACTAGAGTTGGAAAAACGACGACTGGATATTGAGGCTGAGAGACTGCAGGTAGAAAAGGAACGGCTGCAGATTGAGAAGGAGAGGCTGCGGCATTTAGACATGGAGCACGAACGGCTTCAGCTTGAGAAGGAGCTGCTGCAGATTGAGAGAGAGAAGTTGAGGCTACAGATAGTCAACACAGAGAAACCGTCTTTGGAAAATGAACTTGGTCAAGGGGAAAAGTCCATACTTCAGCCACAGGACGTAGAAACAGAGAAGTTAAAACTTGAGAGAGAACGTTTGCAACTGGAAAAAGATAGGCTACAGTTTTTGAAATTTGAATTGGAGAAGCTGCAGATTGAAAAGGAACGCTTACAAGTAGAGAAAGAGAGACTTCGAATGCAGAAGGAAGGACATTTGCAGTGATTTCAATAGGTCTCCATTAGCAAATGTTTGTAAACCAGAGGTTTTTCTCTGTAACAGATAATATGAAAATGGTCGCAGGATTAGCTGTCCCCCATCCTCACCCCCCATTTAATGTTGATGTTTTCAGTAGGAAAAGATAGTTATATGTGGGTAATTATATACTTAAGTAGTACATTATATAAAAATTATGTGCCCTAGCATAAACAGTATAGCAGGAACTATTGTCCTGTACTCCTTATATTAGTAAGATTACATAAGCGTGTATAATCTGTGTACTCAGAATTTACAATTATGTCTGAGAAATTCTAGCTCAGTGGTTCTTAACTGGAGGGTGATTTTTACCCCCAGAAGACATTTGGCAATATTTGGAGACATGTTGGGTTTCAACACTGGGAGGTGGGGTGGGTTGCTGCTGGCATGTGGAGGGTAGAGGCCAGGGGTGCCTGCAGCTGGCAGCGAACAGGACAACCACACAAAAAATCATCTAACCGAGAATGTCAGTATTACTGAGGGTGAGAAGTCCTATCCCAGCCTGACTGTACCTCTATAGCTTTGTTTTGTAGTTTCAGAATGTTAAAACCTCAGATATTTATGTGGCCAAAAGATTTTATGAAACATTACAGTGTAGTAAATAGAATTTGGGAAGTGATGAAGATTATAGGTTACAGGGAACATCAGAGATTGTCCAAAGTAAGTCATTTTGAAAAGCAGTTGATTCATCCAACTATTGAGGCTTTAGAAGCAATGCATACTTTTAAAGCTTTGGTCCCCTTCTTGAAATCCATTTTCATAGTTTAGATGTAAAACTTGTCATTTCAACCATGTACCGAAAGCTTCAGGTAAATGAATGGATTGAAGCTAGTGTAAATCAAAAATGGTACCAGTAGTCCATGAGCTTGAACTCAGTGAGTAGTTATTTGATTATTAAGATAAATAATAGTAGCTTTTTGGGAGTAGGTGTGGGGATGGGGGGAGAATGTCCTCTGAATCATGATGATGATGATGAAATAATGTTAGTAGCTGTGTGTTAGGAATTAGGGAAGCATTTATTGCACACTATCTGATCCAATCTGTAGAACAATTCTTGAGAGTATAGTATCTAATATTCCTTTATTTGAGGCTCAGAGAAGTCGCACAGTGAAAGAAGTCTCACATATTCTGTATTTTGTCTTTGCCCCTTTCTGAGGAACAGAGTTTTTATCTTTGGTATTTATTCTGAGACCAAGGACTTGCTTAAGCTGGTGATTTGCCTTCAGTCCCCTGAAGGTGCTTTTTCCACAATACAGGTGATTCTAATGCACACTGAAATTGAGGATCACTGCACGAGATCACTTTGTATTTTCTGATTTCCAGGGCTGATATGTATGTAGCTTTAATACATCTCTTCTGTTGACAGATAACTACCTTGATTCTGCATTTGTTCTTTGTTAATTTAAGAATGTCTTGAAATCATATGATACTGGAGTATGGGTATACGAGGAAAAAATATACTTCTGTTTAGTTACCTTGACTTTGAAATAGTGTTATTTTTCTATAACTGAAATAAATGCTTCTACCCTAGAAATAAAATTTGCCTATACTAACTCTGAAAGTTTATTTCAAGTGATGCTGTGTGCTATGAGGATTGAGGTTATCAAGCCTGGAAGGATCCTTATGAAGAATGAGGATGGGGGACCTAACATTTGTGTTAGGCATTATGGTGTGTTCTTTTCATACATTATTTTAATTGCTCCTCAGAACAACCCCTGAGCTAAGTCATATTATGCCTACTTTTATAAGAAAGGGAAACAGTGCCTTGTTAATCAACTAAATATCTGAAAAATGACATAAATCCTGACCCAAGATTTTAGTGGAAGAGCTCTAAGGAGAAGTTGTAGCAAAAGCCTGTAGGTGTAGTTACATGTGTAGCTTTGTCACTTACTACCTGTGAAGGACATTTAACTTGCCCTGTGATTTGATTTCCTTGTCTATAAAATGGGCTTAATGATACCTGACCTACCTATGCATCATAGTTTTTTTGCCTTCATTCTACCCAAGTTGTTGATCATGTCCTGTCTCCTTTTGATGCTTCAGCTAAACCTTCCCCAACCTCATGTAGTCTTTAGAATGGTGACATTTGCAAGGTGTATTTCAGCAGCCTGCTGTCTCAGTTCCTCTAACTATTTCTCCCTGTATGACTTTCCAGAATAGATTTCCCCAAAATACTGCTTTTATTATGTCGTGAGAATAAATGGCATGAAGTGGAGGAGGAGCAGAGCATTGGAAAGATCACAGGTCCAGTCTCAGCTCCACTTTGTCAGCTGGGTGATGTGGGGCAGGAGGTGTCTGAGCCTCGTTGTTCTTGTCTCTTACATTGAATAAATATGCCCTGCTTGACTCTCATCATGTATGGAATAATATGAAAATGCAGCTTAAAACTAGAAAGCAGTTTAAAGATACTACAAATGTGTCCTACTTGAAATTAGTTTCCCATTTCCTTTGTATTGAGTGTAAAGTTATGCTTTAAGATTTTCTTTTACCAACATAATTTTTTGAAGCTGCTCTCCAAATACTCCACTCTTTTTTTTCTTCCCCTCTTCTTTGATTATGTTGCTTTCATTGTTGACCTTTCCATTTTCTATCCTAGTGCGACAATCAGCAGAGCAAAGCTTTTTCAGATCTAGGGACTTGATCATTTTACCATAATTTTAAAATATTAAAATGAATTCAGAATAAAATTGGAATATTTTATCATATAAAACTGGTATGATTGTGTCTTCCAAAGTCTCCTTGGGGAACTTTTGAATAAAAATGTTAAAGTCACCATCAGCTTGCTCAGCTTATGACATTCCCCACTTGTCTGAGCACTGCTCCTAAACCATGGGAGTGGGCCCTGGCAGCCATGTGTACATTGTGTGACTATGCCTTTGTATGTACTCTCCACTTGCTGCAGAGTGAACTTGGCATGGCCTTGCATTCCCTGAGGTAACTACCATTTGGAGGATTCTCTTTCCCGTAAAAGGTGATCTGCATCCTGACCTAGGTCTAATATTTCTCTCGATGATTCTACACATAAAAAGAGCAATGAGAATTTTTAGTTCATATATATTCAGTATGTACTCATGCCCTCCTATGAGACTCAGGATCAGTTGTTGGATTTAGTTTCTCTTTGCTTTCTATGCTATTTCCAGATCATTGCTCCTTCATTCCTTTATGAGGAAGAACCAACCAAACAAACAAAAAAAAAACTTGCACCTTTGAGGTGGACACCCAAAATCACCGTATTCTTTTCATTATTCTCGGTCACACTCATTCATTGCCTTATCTCTCTACCATTGGTCATCCTAGGAAGTTCCCAGGTAATTTTAGTGTCCAGGTGAAAAATCCCTGAAAACTTTGGCCGCTTAGTGGAGGGGACTGCTCCTTGTGGTTTTTGGAATTGCAGCCCAAGCTGTGAGCCAGGCGCCCCCCGGGAGGCCTCTAAGTCTCAATGGAAAACCGGAAGGTTAAGAGGCAGACAGGACCAAAGGCCATTCAGAGGGTTTCCATGGGAATTGGCTTTAAAGAATGCATATTATGCTTTAGAGCTTGCTCTGCTTTTCTTATCTCTTAGTTAACTATAAACAGTCTGTAGCAAAGAATGTATGAAGCCTTGTACCTAATGCCAGTGTGGCGTCAAGGTGTTTAATAGACCCTGACACAGACTGGTCACTGTGTTCTCTATATTGATATCTGTAATTAGTAACTGTCAACTAATCCAAGTGACTGAAAGCTATTTGATGATTTTTGAATTTTGACCTTGTATCTCCCATACATACCTTTCTCAATAAAAAGCACGGGGAACGGGAATTCTGTGCTCTTCTCCACTAGAGGGATTAGCCACCTCTCATCCCTCCAGACAAATACAATGTCCTGTATAAATTTGTTCTGCCATGGTCCTGAAACCTCTGCGGGACAGGGAGTTTCTGACTGAGCCGGGCATTGGAAGTGGACAGCCTTGACTTAGTTCTGTGTCTTTCTCACCATTTCCACCTCTTCCACTTCATCTTATTCACTTGTTCTGTCTTAGTATTCTGGGTCAAGCCACCTCTCCCTTATAACATCTAATTCAAACACTAACTCAATGACTACAATCCCCAAGCCTCCCAGCTTGCTGCTAGTGTTTATCATCCTCAGGACTTGAAGTCCAACTCCTGTTTCAATTTCTCCTCTCATGAATGCTTTTTCCAGCTCAGATTCTCTGACCACCATTTCACTCACATACCCAGGCAGATTGGTGATACTCTAAATTCACAACCCCTTTTGGACTCTCAACATTATCTGCTAATCTTACTCTGGTTCTTTAGTGTACCCTCCTCCACTCTCCAAAACCATGTGCTGTGAGTTAAACTGTGTCTCCTGAAAAGATACGTTGAAATTCTAACGTCAGGTACTTGTGAATGTAATGTTATTTGGCAATAGTATTTATAGATGTAATCAAGTTAAGGTTGTATTGGATCAGGGTGGAGCCTGAATCCATGACTGATATCTGTATGAGAGCGAGAGATTTGGATGTGGGAATACACACAGGAGGACTGTGAAGCTAGATTCAGAGATTGGAATGATGCAACTATAAGCCTAGGGATGCCCTTTCTAATAACAACCAGAAGGTAGGAGAACGGCATGGAAGAGATTCTTCAGCCTCCTGAAGTAACTTAACAAAAAACTAACCATCACACCTATTGAATCAGAAAATGGGATGGGATTCAATAATACATATTTTAAGTTGGTTCTTCAGGTGATCCTCATGCACACTAAGGTTTGGAAACTATAGCTCTATACTTTTTCCTAGGTGCTCAGGCATTCCACTGGCTTCAATTACTATTTATATATGACAAAGTCAA